>NC_137171.1:123409287-124672787 GCF_951804945.1 Podarcis cretensis
TAGACCTTCTATCTCCCATCCCTCTATTAATGCCATTGCTGCTGCTAATAATGCTAATTGCTTAAGGTGGAATCCTTGGTGTCAAGAGTACGGCATTCAGTTTCCAATCAACCCCTCCCTGCACGGTAGTATGCTGGCACCATGTTGTTAACACAGGCCAGGAGATGCCATCAAGATTCCAGGTAGCAAGAGCTCTCCTTTCCACTCTTTGCTTCCTGAAATCTGAACATGAATCTCATTCACCCCCTGGGCTGACTTTGGAAATCCTGCACTCCACTGATTAGGGCTTATCCACACTTCTTTTTGGGCCATCTTTCGAGTCACAGGTCCATGTTTTAAAGCTCCATGTCAAAGCAGTCCTTCCTTCCTTCCTTCCTTCCTTCCTTCCTTCCTTCCTTCCTTCCTTCCTTCCTGTCTATCTCAGTACTTTCCCTAAGAAAACCCACATTTTACCACTGAATCAAAGCAAATGGCAATCAGGTTTCCACAGGAAAGTGCTGGGAGAAAAAAACACCATAAAACAGATCAGGACCTGTAAGTCACATTGTGGCACAAATGGAAGTGTCAATGAGCCCTTACTCCCCAACAGGTGTGCAAAGGGCTCTAGTCAAAGTGCCCTTGGAATTATTCAGTTAGTGATTAGACCATTACAGATGTGGGATAGAGTAGTATGCCATACCTTCTCAAACCACTTGGGCCAGACAATGGCTTGTGAGTTGATTGTGAACTTCATGTCAGTGGATCCGTCTCTCCCTATACTCCCAACCGGCACTCTTACACGAGACTTATTGGGAAACATCACCCAGTTCTCAATGTCATAGTAGAATGGAATCTCCCCGTTCTCATCCAATCTGAGGCTGCCCATGGAAGTATTCAAAAACTGGAGTCCTCTTAAGAATGGGTGAAGCTGGAACGGCAGGAAAGAACACCGGCATTTATGAAATAGAAAAGTTGAATATAAGCCCTCTACACTTTGAGCTTTAATCTCCTAGGAATTGGGGTCTGTGCATATTTCATCTGGACTTATGAGCCTTTTGAAGCCATTCCATTTTCAGTCGGCAGGATTTATTCTGAACAAGAAAAAAACTAAAGCAATTACCAAAAATATAGATCAGGAGGTAATTAATAGATTACAGCAACAGAGATAGAAGTGGTTAAGAAAGTTAAATATTTAGGAGTATGGTTAACCCCCCATGAGTATTGATTTGTTTCAGAATAATTATGTTCCAACATGAACTAAAATTAAAAGGGACTTAGAGGTGTGGAGAAGAATGAAATTGTCATTTTGGGGAAGAATTGCAACGATTAAAATGAATGTGCTACCGAAGATGTTATTTTTATTTCAAACAGTTCCAGTAATCAAAGGGGCAGCAATTTTTAAAAATTGGCAAAGAGAAATTTCAAGGTATATCTGGCAGGGTAAGAAGCCGAGGATACAATTTTAGATATTGACAGATGCGAAAGCAAGAGGAGGCTTTGCCCTGCCAGACTTGAAACTGTACTATGAAGCATCCTGCCTCTGTTGGTTGAAGGAATGGGTGAAATTAGAAGATACTGACTTGGAAGGTTTTGACAATAGATTCAGGTGGCATGCGTATTTGTGGTATGAAAAGAAACATGTACATAAAGGTTTCGAAAATCACATCATAAGAAGGTCTCTGATTGAAGTGTGGGAAAGAAGAAGAGTTTGGATTTGATATCCCGCCTTTCACTCCCTTTAAGGAGTCTCAAAGCGGCTAACATTCTCCTTTCCCTTCCTCCCCCACAACAAACACTCTGTGAGGTGAGTGGGGCTGAGAGACTTCAAAGAAGTGTGACTGGCCCAAGGTCACCCAGCAGCTGCATGTGGAGGAGCGGAGATGTGAACCCGGTGCCCCAGATTATGAGACTACCGCTCTTAACCACTACACCACACTGGCTCTCAAAATCTGTTGGAACAAAAAACTCCATATTGGTTATCGCCGTTGGAGGCGATGAGTGTGAAGAAAGTCAATCTGACTAGGGGATGGGTGACATATGAGAAGTTAATAAGTAAAAGAGAAGGTAAATGGAAAATGAGACCATTTCAAGAAATTAAGGATTATGTTAATGACTGGTTGCATTTTTTTCAAATTAGTGAAATGTTCAGAAAAGATTTAAATCAAAGGGGTTTTGCTGATAAAGAATCAAAATTTCAGACAGAAATATTGAATAATGATTTTAAAATTTTACCAAAATTTTCAAGATATGACTAGAATGGTGCACGAAGGATGAAGAGGTAAAATTAGTTATGATTGATTGGGCCAAAGACTTAGGACATAATATACAAATGGAGGATTGGGAAAAATTATGGAAAGAAGGTCTAAGATTTACTGCATGTACAACTATAAAAGAAAATGTGATGAAAATGATGTATCAATGGTATGTAACACTGGTGAAGTTAGCAAAAATGTACAAGACTAGTAACAAATGTTGGAAATGTAAAGAAAAAGAAGGTACATTCTATCATATGTGGTGGGAATGCAAGAAAGTAAAAAGCTTTTGGGAAATAGTATATAATGAATTGAAGAAAATGTTGAAATATACATTTGTTAAGAAACCAGGTAACGAGATAAATAAGAAAGAAAAGAAGTTATTTTTATATGCAGTGACAGCGGCAAGAATATTGATGGCCCAGAAATGGAAATAGGAGGAGCTACCTACAATAGAAGAATGGAGAACAAAATTGATGGACTATGCAGAATTGGACAGAATGACAGGAAGGATCTGGAACTGACGAGACCAAAGATTTACAGAAGACTGGGAAAAATTTATTGAATATTTGCAGAAATTAAGTGATAATCAGATTACGTTTGTAAGTTTTAATGAAGCGCTGTGATGGGAGAATGTTATAATAAGTATTAAAAATGGGAGGAAGTTTACAGTAATATTATAAACCATAAGGAAGAAACGTGTAAAAAGTTAAAATATGAAGGATTGGCAGACAAATTGAGGGAAGTCAAAAAAGAGAAATAAGATGTAATTAAGATATATGGAATGTATAATTCTGTTTTGTATTTGAAAACATATATATATATATATATATATATATATATATATATATATATAGGAATTGGGGTCTGTGCACATTTCATCTGGACTCATGAGCCTTTTGCAACCATTCCTTTTTCTTTATTAGAACATTTGTAGGCAACTCATTGTATTAAAAAAAAGGTTTCTGAAGAATAAGATAAATACAAAAGGCAATAAAATACTTCTTAAAAAATAAAAATAGCACAAATAAAAAACTTTTTAAACATAGATGGTCCTACAAATCCTACAATTCAGTGCACCGCCAACTCCATGGGGCCCTGGGTGCCCAAGCACCGACAAAATTCCCCATGAAGGGGTCGGGTATGCACAAATTTTGGTGCCAGAGCCATGCGCGCTGCATGACACCTACAGGCCCAGGCATAGGGGCAATATTGGCACACCTAGCATACAGTTAGACCCTTACCTTATGAATAGAACACCATTTCCTCAGCTACTCACTGTATCGCCAGGGAAGGTTATTTGTCAATAGGGGCCACTCAGGTCTCCTCACAGCCAAGAGCATAGGAGTGGGATATGTGGCTGTACAGAGTAGTCCCCCTGCCTGGTAAAATTATCTGAAAGTAGGGGGAATTTGCACATACATACTCCAATGAGGTTGAAACTTTGATTGCTCAGAATTCTAGATAATGTAGAAGCCAGCAAATTGAACTCTCTCCTTTCCCTTCAAAGTGTAGCCGCTTTCAGTGGAACTTGCACAATGCCACAAAGGAGGACATTGTCTCCCATTATCATTTGGTGGTGCTAATTTATTGGCACAGAGGTAAATTTCTTAACAGTTACTATCATTTAAATATAAATCCTTTTTTAAAAAAATCTGTTTCTTTCAACAGCTTTTCCAGCAAGCTGAGAAACTCTTTGCTTTTCATGTTCTTTCTGTAGTTTTACAGTGTGTTTCATACTATCCAAGTTGTTAAACCGCCCTGCACTCTTTTGACAAAGGTCAATTTTATCATGTAAAAGTTTAGATAGTAATATAGATTTAAAAATTGAATCACATCATACCATAACGGGGAAGACTAAGTCTAGGAGAACTGTGTTCTCTGTTCCTGCTGTTGAACAGTTGGTGGGCAATTTCATGTCCCAGCAGAGACACAGTGGAAGATGAGGAGGAACCAACTTCTGCTATGATGGCTGCATCTCTCTCAGGGTGCCAGAGAGGAAGAACTAGATGGTGGGGGACTGTTCTGACATAACCACAATAGGCAGAAAGGTTTACTTCCACCACAAGACTGACTAAGATTTTCCGTCAAAATGAGCAAAAAGAAATAAAAATCTCAGTCATAAATCTGAATCCAGTGATGGGAAAATGAGTGCAATTTGCAACAAGGAAAAGGAAATACCTGCCATGGCTGTAGCCTTTGACGTTCCAGCCTGTCTCCACCACTTGCCATCAGCATGACCTTTGATCTGGATGAATAGGCAGCCTTCAGAGCCTGAGCCACAGCTTGGACACTGAAGTACGTGATGTAGCTGTCTTGAGACAGGGCTCTCTCCAGCTCCTCTTCAGGCACCATCTCCAGTTTCTCATTCTCTGTGCATCTTGTCCGACCTTTTCCAGCCAATGTGTCCTTTCTATATAAACAATGAAATGCTTTAACCCAAAACTGCTCAAGAAATTTGGAAATTGTATTATAGTGTTGGTAATTTTTCCTTAGTTGGGGCTTCATTATGAAGGACAAAGATCCATGGATGTACTGGAAGAGATCCGGATTCATATTTAAATTAACATTAACATCTGGAAGATTTGTTGAGATCCAGACTTTCCCCCCAATTTGATTCTCAAGAAATTGTTGTATTACAATGAGATCAATAAATGCCACTTGAGAGATTCGATAGTAAACAAATATTTTGACTTTGTCCCATATGATAAATGGTTCACTTGGGATGAGATATGGATCTAGGTTATATTCTGGTATTCTTTTTAATAAGGCAATGCAAATTCCATTGTTGATCATCAGAGGTGTCAAGGCACTCAAGAACCTTTCTCCATCATCATTGTCTGAAACCAAGAGGCCAGTCCATGTCCATCCAAAATTCAGGAGCAACTTGACAATCCCCAAATACTGGGTTTCCCCCTTGGGGACCATTTGGTAGACAAAGGGAATTTCAGTTTTCTCATCCAGTGTCTGAGTCATAACGCCATAACTGATCTAGTGAGGAAAGGAAGAGATTAGTGATTTGTTTCACTTTCAGGAAAAGGAATAGATACTGTATTTATTGTCTGTTATTACTTATTATCTGTTATTGTCTGGAAAAAAAATGTGCTTGCTGCGGTTGATTGCAGTTTTAGTCTGAAATATTTGGAGAGTGCCAGATTGGTGTATGGTGGAAGAAAGATCTACTATCACTAAGGATTTTCTCACTTTTTCATTTCCCATATTGACTCTCCTGGAAAGAAAGTGGAATTTATTTCTTGTCCCTATCCTTCATACCTGTGGGATTTTGTAGATGCCAGACATGGCTAAAATCTCTTTCGAGATGGCAGAATTGCACCCTTCAAGAACAGACAGCAAGTTATTCCATTCCCCACAGTTATAGTTTGGAATATTGCTTTGCCCCCCTGCAAGCAGGTCTAGCATGGCAGCAGAAGTCATCCTTGCATCCAAAAAGTTCTCAAAGAGGTTGTAGCCCAAGGAGATGTTGGGTAAGAATCTGGAATCCAGGTTGATCTCCTGAACGGAGAACAAGAAGGACAAGATGTGCCAGAAGAACCTAGGCGTAAAACTGCAATGAAACATCAAATCTAAAATGTCAGAAACCTATTCACCATGTAAAGAAAACAAATGTTATTTCTAGGCAATCTCAATCTCAAAGTAGCTCATCCCCAAACAATGATATGTATGTTTGTAGTTTGGGCTGAGACAAGGCATATATTTATTATTATTTATTTATTTAATAAATTTATATACTGCTCTTCATCTGAGGATCAACTAATTACAAGGTGTAAATCTATTTACCACTTAAAAATAAAAACTTCCATTGCAAAGAAAGAAAGAAAGAAAGAAAGAAAGAAAGAAAGAAAGAAAGAAAGAAAACAGAGAGGCACACAGCCTTCGAAGTGGAATATTGCTTTTATTATTATGAATTAAGTAGAAACTATTGGAGTGGTGTTGGAGAAGCATGACATCCAGCGGCATCTAATCACTTACCATCCAAGCCTTTTTGAGGGAATCTGGGAAAAAATGTATGGGTCTTCTAGAGTCAACATACTTGGAGATATGATCCCAGCAATTATGAAGTCTCCGGGCCGGTAGTAATTCTGTGTTCGACTCTCTTCCCAGATCAGATTGAAGGGACATCTTTTTCCTTGATTTTCGCAGTCTCCATGTGTCATTAGCAGGAGAAGCAGGAAGGAAATCATTTCGCCTGTAGCTCCTACACTTCTCTTGTGGCTGCTCCTCTCTCCTGCCCAGCCAGATAATCAGAAGTCAACAGCTCTTGCAAGAGCAAAGCTGCAGTGACATTCCCAGTATGAGTAGCATTCAGGTATCCCTCAGCTGTTCAATGAGACTGTCTCTGACATATCAGCTATTCTCTGCATCAACCTTTCTCCCCAGGCACAGAGCTAGATATAACCTCATGCTGCCCTTGATTGTGCTGTCTTGGCAACCTCCATAAATATCTCTAGAGCTTGGCAATGATAAATAGCTATGATTTCGATAATTATAAGGAGAATAAATTTGACCACTGCAACAAACTTTAGTCATTGCGAAGCTTGGGTGGCAGGTGCAGAGCTGGAGGAAAAACATGTTTACAATGAATCACAGGTGAATTGCCAAAGTTTGACATGTATGTGTTTGTGTGCAAGTTTGGCCTCAACAGCATATGGCCCTTGGGCTTAGTCCCAAGTAAGGAAGTCCAGGTTCTGTGTGTCCCATTGAACTTAATGGGAATTTTGGCTAACAAGGCATAGGGCACTGCAGGAAAATAGATCTTTCTTATGGAGTTGGGACATATCTTCTTGGCTCAGCATCAAATTCTGCATGTTCATAGAAACATATTCCCAGAACACAGCCAATACCTGATCTTTAGAAAAACAAATAAAATGAACTGCAAACATGAAGTGAAGAAGAAATACAAGAAATGCTGGCATTGATTAAAGGTGGAATAGATTGGTTTCATGTGTATCAATCAGACAATAACATTACAAATCTCCATATAACTCAAACAGTGACATCAGCCATCCAGCCACTTCATTCAGGCTCCAGCAATACACAGAGATCCTTCAACCAAGACTGGAGCTCAGTGAAGCTTGAGAGATGTCAAAGTAGAACACCACTAAAGGAAGTCTTAGGGGGAGCCCCTGCAACACCACCTCTCCCTGCCCAAGGGAGCTCTTGAGTGGGAGGTGAGCAGGTCTTACTTGAAATGGGCCACTACAGACAAAACAGGGTTAGGCCAGTAGTGTTGGTGGTGATTAGTAGAGGTGCTGTGCTCTCTGAGGTCCATGTTAGACAGCAGAAGAAGCTTAGAAGAAAGTTTGAATGGCAACAATTTAACTAAACGCAGATGTTTGACTGGGAGGCTGTTTTCCTGGAAAAACTTGGTTGCTCCATTCAATAAGCGATCTGTCTGGATTGAGAGGCAGACCAAGGTAGAATCACTTTCAGCTACAATACTGAATGTCACTAACTGCATAAGCTACTGACCTTCCTTGGGCACTAGGGATGCTAAAAGAACTGTGTTGTACATAGTTGTTCTACTATGTGCCAGTACAATATACTACCCCTGACCTTAGTTAACTGTCTGACATATTTTCTTCTACAAGCAATCTTGTGGCTTCAATTACGCAATCCACTGGTCGGCACACAATCCACTGCACACACCCCAACATGATAAATACATTTTCATCATTCATGACAACATTTTAAGGTCCCAAGTTGCATGGTGGTTAGATTGGTCTCAACTAGGGCCAGGGCCTTTTCAGTACTGGCCCCGACTTGGTGGAATGCTCTGTCACAAGAGACTGGGGCCCTGCGGGGCTTGACATCTTTCCTCCGGAACTGCAAGACAGAGCTGTTCCACCTGGCCTTTGGTTTGGGCTCGGTCTGACCCTTATTTTCCCCTCCCCTTATGGTTTTGATCTATGGGCTACTTGAAAATGAGGCTGCATTTTAAATTGCATTTTAACCTCTATTTTAAATTGGGTTCCCCCACCACCACCATTTATGTTTTTAATGTAATTTTAGTGGTGTTAGCCACCCTGAGCCGGCTCTGGCCGGGGAGGGCGGGGTAGAAAAATAATTTTATTTATTTATTTATTTATTTATTTATTTATTTATTTATTATTTACTTTAGTGGAAGAGAAAATTACATTGAAATAGCTGCAGTCACATGACAAGTATGTAGTTTTCACAACTGTTGTGTTGGATATCAAACATCAAAATTGAAAAGAATCCATAGGTGATATCTCTACACATAAAAAATGTTGTACATAGTTGTTCTACTATGTGCCAGTACAATATACTACCCCTGACCTTAGTTAACTGTCTGACATATTTTCTTCTACAAGCAATCTTGTGGCTTCAATTACGCAATCCACTGGTCGGCACACAATCCACTGCACACACCCCAACATGATAAATACATTTTCATCATTCATGACAACATTTTAAGGTCCCAAGTTGCATGGTGGTTAGATTTAATGTAATTTTAGTGGTGTTAGCCACCCTGAGCCGGCTCTGGCCGGGGAGGGCGGGGTAGAAAAATAATTTTATTTATTTATTTATTTATTTATTTATTTATTTATTTATTTATTATTTACTTTAGTGGAAGAGAAAATTACATTGAAATAGCTGCAGTCACATGACAAGTATGTAGTTTTCACAACTGTTGTGTTGGATATCAAACATCAAAATTGAAAAGAATCCATAGGTGATATCTCTACACATAAAAAATGTTGTGAAAATGCCATTTTTTAAAAAACAAAAACTTTTTACAAATACATTGAATTTAGCATAGATCCCTGTTTCTTTCTAGTGTCACATTTGTATATTGCACTTTACAACACATTTAAAAAGTTTTCTTTGGAGCTGTTTAGCTGAGTCCTTAGAGAATCACACAACATATTTAATTTTTGTTGTTAGGTGCTCCTTTGTATTCAGTTCTGGCCTCAGTACAATAATGTAGCACTCAGGTCGGAAGATACAACCAAAAAGCCCAGCACTGGACCCTAAAATAGAGAAGACCGGCACGGCTACCATGTATTTCCCCCTGGTGCTCAGGTAGGTGGGCACAAAGGACACCCAAACACTGCAGAAGACCAGCATGCTGAAGGTGATCAGCTTGGCTTCATTGAAGGCCCCAGGCAGCTTCCTGGCTAAAAAAGCTGAAAAACTCTATTAAACATTACTCCTGTTCCTTGCAGATGCAGGGCATTGCACCAAGTGTCTAGAAAATCAGCACCCAAACAAGGCCCAGGATAAGTATATACCCAAGGTAATCAGCTTCCTCACTTATGGAGAGTATTTAGGATCCTCCTGATGTCCTTTGCACTCTTATTGTCCTTAACCACAGAGATTGTTTTAGGAATCTTCTTCTAATACCTTGACTTTCCCATAGTCAAAGCCAACAGAAAGAACGTCTCCTCTATTCTGATTACATCCCTCCTGCTCTCTTTCTTGATGCTTGGTTTTGTTAGGCTACTCTATTGCCTATACTGATGGCTGTGCCATTTTTTAAAATATAATTTTTCATTTTCATTGTGAAATATATTTAGGAGTGCAAAAATAAATTCAGTTAAGGCACAGACCGTAACCTCTCCTTGATCCCATGTTATCATCCTGAATTTGGTGGGAGGGTGCTAATTGAGACCCTCTGAGTTCCAGTACTATTGGTGTTCATATTTTAAGATTATAAAGTTCCTTGGGTGCCTTGGATAAAAGGCAGTATAGAAAAATAATAAACAGAGAAACCATATTCTGGAGAACAGAGGTGCATTCCCACACGGGTAATGAAAGTTAATAACTTATTATAAATTATTAACAAGAAGTTATTATTATTGTGGTATTATATTTGAAGTTATATACCGTCCTACACGCACAGGTGTCAGGGCGGTCCTCAGAATAAAATCAGATATAAAGCCTCAAAATAAATAATCAAAATAGAACAAAAGGGGAAAGTTGTTTGCGCAGGTTTGCAAACTCCCTTCCCAGAGTGCAAATATGGAGCGTGACTTTCCACATGGTTCCTAAAGAATTCATGAGCAGTCCTATTGATATGACTGATGTCTTTACAATGAGAAAAGGCCACACATCTTTCAATCATCCAACTATCTGACTTTTTGAAGACAGATACGTTTTTAATGTTTGATGTTTTACAATTTATTAAGTGCTTTAAGCCACCCAGAGTAGCAGGGGAAGCCTAGCCAGATGGGTGGGGTATAAATAATAAAATTATTACTATTACTACTACTACTACTACATGGGAGCATCTTATACATGAGAAAATTGTTGGGATACTGCCAGGGAGACAAAAGCCATCATGGCCCCACTCCGATGCCGGACGATCCATAGACCTCCCGTAGAAAAGCAGTATCAATCAATTAGCGACAAAAGCCTCGGAAATAGCTTTCCATATTCCAAGAACTGATGCACGCTCTATCAGCAGAGTTCGCACAGCGAAAGATGCACTCAGGAGAGCATTATTTACAACTTTATTCAGCGTTGGTCAGAACAAAGAAAAAACATGGCCGCCTGCTTCGATGTCTCAGGCACAGAGAGAAAACGAAAGCATATACAAAACATAAACTTCCTGTGAACAGGAAATACGAAGGCTGTGAGACAACAACCTACTCCCTTTTTAAGGTGGAACGGAAATATCCTAACAAAAATATGGTACATTTAAAGGAAATAAAGCAACATAAACCAATGAGATGTAAATTGCAAAAAATTATTCATGATAATCATACTGCTTTAATAATGTATTCATGTTTCAAAAGTGAAAGTCACTTCAGGTTTAGCTCAAGTGTTACTTTTCATCAGAAAATCCTCATGGAAGAAAAACCTTACAAATGCTTGAACTATGAAAAGAGCATTTGGTGGAACCCACACTTTGCATCCCACCAATGAATGTTTAATGGGAAAGAAACAGGAAAATACCACACCATGTTAGAAGTATTTATATTACTTCAAGCCTTGCTGCCCTTTTAAGAATCCAGAAAGGATAAAATAGTGTCCCTCTTTTATATTGCAATAAAGCTCAGATGTTTCTCCTCCTTGGGTGGCCACATTGCATCTTGATTCATCCAAGAATCTAAGCCGTCAAAAGCCACCAGGGAAGCATCTTCAGGCAGCTCAACAACAGCAACGGATCATCACCAACTTTTAGCAAGCTTTAATATATATATATATATAATATATAATATATATATATATATATATATATATATAGTGAACCTAGTCCTGGCAAAAAAGAAAAGGATAAAGGCTATGTAAAAGTACGTAAGTACCTATTGTAGAATAATAACAGGGACCCTGAAGCCCACTACATGTCCCAAGGTCCTGTATCACCTGAATTAAGTTCACACCAACTGTTTCTGATTAATATTCTGTTTTAAGCAAAACCCATCCCTTTATATAGCCTGGAGAATCTGCTGCCATCTTTAGGTTTTTGTTGTCAAGTGCTCCTTTGTGTTCAGATCAGGCCTCAGTATAATGATGTAGCACTTTGGGATGAAGATGCAGCCCAGAAGCCCAGCACTGGAGGCCAACATAGAGAAGACCTGCACGGCTACCATGTATTTCCCCTTGGTGCTCAGGTAGGTGGGCACAAAGGACACCCAAACACTGCAGAAGACCAGCATGCTGAAGGTGATCAGCTTGGCCTCATTGAAGGCCCCAGGCAGCTTCCTGGCTAAGAAAGCCACCACAAAGCAGATAGCAGCCAGGAAACTCATGTAGCCCAGGGCACCATAAAACATGGCCACAGACCCTTCATTGCATTGCAGGATAATCTCTGCAGGCTGAGAGTGCATGTCAGACTCTGGGAATGGGGGAGAGGTACTCAGCCAGGTGGTGCAGATGACAACTTGGATACTGGAACTGGAAATGACAACGGAGTTGGCCAGACTTTTCCCCAGCCATCTCCTCACTCTGTTCCCTGGCTTGGTGGCCATGAAGGCCAGCACCACAGTGATGGTTTTAGCCAACAAAGAAGAGACGGCAACAGAGAAGATGATGCTGAAGACCATTTGTCGGAGAAGGCAGGTCTCTTTCCTTGGCTGGCCAATGAATAGGAAGGAGGATGAAAAAGAGAGCAGGAGGGATACAAGGAGGATGTAGGAGAGGTCCCGGTTATTGGCTTTGACTATGGACGTTTCTTTGTACTTAAGGAAGATTCCTAAAACAATGCTTGTCATTAATAGCAGCAAGATTGCAATGGAAGCTAGAACACTCCCCAAAGTTTCTTCATAGGTCAGGAAGGCGATACGTTTGGGAACACATTGAACTTGACCCTTGTCTGGATGCTGATCTTCAGGACATTTGGTGCAATGTTTTGCATCTAAGGAGGAAAAAGGAGTGCTTTAGCATCATTTAAATCCATAACCATCTATGTTCTATTACATTTTAGGGGGAAAGATGTCCATAGAAGGGAGTGTCAGGAAAAAAGAATGTCTAAAAAAGGAGTGGACAAAATTGGCTTGTTCATTTGCTTACTTAATATTTGTGCTTATACTGTTGCCTTCCTCCATGATGATAGAGGTGGTTTTCAAAAAATTCTGTTTTATCACCCAAACAACCTTGTGGTATAGGTTAAAGCTGAGAGGCAGTGACCTCCCACAGAGGTGCTCCTTGTTCAGCTTTTGCTGAATTTATACTGTCCTGTTCCATGTGAAATCGTTTTACCTTATATAAATAATACATTTGAGCACTGAGGATGCCCTCACCATGATTTTGTTGGGATTCAGAACTTACAGGGTTAAGATATTCTGAGTAATGCCTCACATTCTGACGTTTGGAAGGAGGGAGGAGCTTTATTCTCTGTTCTCTCTTTGTCTCTGAAAGAGAAGGACGCCATGAATGCTAGCAGTCCAGGAGAATCTGAGAAATGCTGAGCTGTAAATATTTTGCTGCAATAAAGAACTGATAATTGGACACACAAGTGCCTGATGTGTTTGTCTGGATCTAAGCAAGCAGCAACAGTTTTTTTCGCTGTGTTTTTACTCTGCAAGGCGAAACCGGAGAGAAGCAGATCGGCGCAGCTTGGCTGAGAAGTGTGCCGGACCGCTATAAACCGGAGCTAATTGGGGTCGTAAACCAATTAAGCTTCATTTTCTAACAGATTTTTAATTTGTTGTCCACAAATTGCTTCCTTTTCATTATTTGTTTCAACCCACTTCATAGAATTAACGTAGGTGAATAAAAATAGATAAGCCAAAAAAGGAGACACATTCAAAAATGTATTTTGACTCTTCACAGAAAGTTTCCACAATCTATATTTTCCCAAGGACTGCCCTTTATATTCACCCACCTTCCTGAGCAGAGATGGTCCCTTCTGCACATGGGGCACAAGCATAGCAGCAAACGGGCTTTCCTTCTTGAACCACTTTGGCGTATCCAGGTTGACAGCTTTTGGTACACCTGGAGCTAGGTACAGTCTAAACATGGAGAACATGCATCAAACAGAAAGTGTCAGGACTATTTGTGTTTATGACATTCATTTATGGAATTTGGAAAGGACCTAAGAAGAGTCCCTATTCCCACTGACCCCAGGCACTTTTCCAGGGAAGCATTTTGATGCATGGCAGGGAAAACTCTTTGGTGTGTTTCCTTTTTTGTTCAGACATTTATATCGGACTATTCTATGCAAAAGTATATATCAAAAAGCAAATGAAAAACCCTACATTGACAAAAGAGCAGCAATAAAACATACTTATGAAGGACCGCTAGATGGTTAAATCCAGTGCAAGCAAAGGACCCCTAGATAGTTAAATCCAGTGAAAGGTGACTGTGTCCTGCGGCGCTCATCCCCCCTTTCAGACCAGGGAGCCGGCGTCCGTCCTGAGACAGATTTCCTGGTCACGTGGCCAGCATGACTAAATGGCTTCCAGTGCAATAGGACACTGTGATGAGTGCCAGAGTGCACAGAAACTCTGTTTACCTTCCTGCTGTAGCAGTCCTGATTTATCTTCTCACACTGGTATGCTTTTGAATTGCTAGGTTGGCAGCAGCTGGGACACAACAATGGGAGCAGCAGTTAAACATACCACCACCTGAAGACTCCAATTTCAAAAAGTGCCCCCTGAAATATGGTTACATTATTATTCTTTTTCCAAAGTGTTTTGAGTCTCCTGGCAAAGAATGGAGAGATGAGTCTCTTGCGACAGCTTCTTCCACTTAGACCTTCTGTCTCCCATCCCTCTATTAATGCCATTGCTGCTGCTAATAATGCTAATTGCTTAAGGTGGAATCCTTGGTGTCAAGAGTACGGCATTCAGCTTCCAATCAACCCCTCCCTGCACGGTAGTATGCTGGCACCATGTTATTAACACAGGCCAGGAGATGCCATCAAGATTCCAGGTAGCAAGAGCTCTCCTTTCCACTCCTTGCTTCCTGAAATCTGAACATGAATCTCATTCACCCCCTGGGCTGACTTTGGAAATCCTGCACTCCACTGATTAGGGCTTATCCACACTTCCTTTTGGGCCATCTTTCTAGTCACAGGTCCATGCATTAAAGCTCCATGTCAAAGCAGTCCCTTCCTTCCTTCCTTCCTTCCTTCCTTCCTTCCTTCCTTCCTTCCTTCCTTCCTTCCTTCCTTCCTTCCTTTTTTCCTTCCTTCCTTCCTTAAACAAAACCCTGCTCTGACACAGATCAGGACCTGTAAGTCGCATTGTGGCACAAATGGAAGTGTCAATGAGCCCTTACTCCCCAACAGGTGTGCAAGGGGCTGTAGTCAAAGTGCCCTTGGAATTATTCAGTTAGTGATTAGAGCTTTGCAGATGTCATGTGGGATAAAATAGAATGCCATACCTTCTCAGACCACTTGGGCCACACAATGGCTTGTGAGTTGATTGTGAACTTCATGTCTGTAGATCCGTCTCTCCCTATACTCCCAACTGGCACTCTTACACGAGACTTATTGGGAAACATCACCCAGTTCTCAATGTCATAGTAGGCTGGTATCTGCCCATTCTCATCCAATCTGAGGCTGCCCATGGAAGTATTCAAAAACTGGAGTCCTCTTAAGAATGGGTGAAGCTGGAACGGCAGGAAAAAACACCAGCATTTATGAAACAGTAGTGTTGAATATAAGCCCTCTACACTTTGAGCTCTAATCTCCTAGGAATTGGGGCCTGTGCACATTTCATCTGGACTCATGAACCTTTTCAGCTATTCCATTTCCTTATTAGAACATTTGTAGGCAACTCATTGTATAAAATAACAAGGTTTCCAGAGATTAAGATAAATACAAAAGACAATAAAAATACTTCTTAAAAAATAAAAAGGCACAAATACAAATCTTTTTAAACATAAATGGTCCTACAAATCAGTGCACAGCATAGATGCCAGCTCCATGGGGCCCTGGGTGCCCAAGTACCTACAAAATTTCCCATGAAGGGGTTGGGCATCCACAAATTTTGGTGCCAAAGCCATGCCTGTTGCATGACACCTACAGGCCCAGGCATAAGGGCCATATTGGCACACCTAGCATACAGTTAGACCCTTACCTTATGAATAGAACACCATTTCCTCAGCTGCTCACTGTATCACCAGGGAAGGTTATTTGTCAATAGGGCCTGCACAGGTCTGCTCACAGTCAAGAGCATAGGAGTGGGATGTGTGGCTGTTCAGAGTAGTCCCCCTGCCTGGTAAAATTATCTGAAAGTAGGGGGAATTTGCACATACATACTCCCATGAGGTTGAAACTTTGGTTGCTCAGTATTCTAGATAATGTGGAAGCCGGCAAATGTGAAGTCTCTTCTTTCCCTTCAAAGTGTAGCCTCTTGCAGTAGAACTTGCACAATGCCACAAAGGAGGACATCGTCTCCCATTATCATTTGGTGGCGCGAATTTATTGGCATAGAGGTAAGTTTCTTAACAGTTACTATAATTTAAATATAAATCCTTTTTAAAGAATCCATTTATTTCAACAGCTTTTCCAGCAAGCTGAGAAGCTCTTTGCTTTTCATGTTCTTTCTGTACCTTTAAAGTGTGTTTCATACTATCCATGTTGTTAAACCACCCTGCACTCTTTTGACAAACTCCAATTTTATCATGTAAAGGTTTAGATATTAATATAGAATTAAAAATTCCTTCTGTTTTACAGTTGATGGGCAATTTCATGTCCCAGCAGAGACACAGTGGAAGATGAGGAGGAACCAACTTCTGCTATGATGGCTGCATCTCTCTCAGAGCGCCAGAGAGGAAGAACTAGATGGTGGGGGACTGTTCTGACATAACCACAATAGGCAGAAAGGTCTGCTTCTGCCACAAGTTGCAATTTGCAAAAAGGAAAAGGAAATACCTGCCATGGCTGTAGCCTTTGACGTTCCAGCCTGTCTCCTCCACTCGCCATCAGCATGACCTTTGATCTGGATGAATATGTGGCTTTTAAGGCTTGAGCCACAGCTTGGACACTGAAGTAAGTGATGTAGCTGTCTTGAGACAGGGCTCTCTCCAGCTCCTCTTCAGGCACCATCTCCAGTTTCTCATTCTCTGTGCATCTTGTCCGACCTTTTCCAGCCAATGTGTCCTTTCTATATAAACAATGAAATGCTTTATCCCAAAACTGCTCAAGAAATTTGGAAACTGGGTTATAGTGTTGGTAATTTTTCCTTAGTTGAGGCTTCATTATGAAGGACAAAGATCCATGGATGTATTGGAAGACATCAGGATTAATATTCAAATTAAAATTAACATCTTGAATATGTGTTGAGATCCAGACTTTCCCCCCAATTTGATTCTCAAGAAATTGTTGTAGTACCATGAGATCAATCCATGCCACTTCAGTGCTTGGATAGTAAACAAATATTTTGACTTTGTCCCATATGATAAATGGTTCACTTGGGATGAGATCTGGAACTGGATTAATTTCTGGTATTCTTTTTAATAAGGCAATGCAAATTCCATTGTTCATCATCAGAGGTGTCAAGGCACTCAAGAACCTTTCTCCATTATCATTGTCTGAAACCAAGAGGCCAGTCCATGTCCATCCAAAATTCAGGAGCAACTTGACAATCCCCCAATACTGAGTTTCCCCCTTGGGGACCATTTGGTAGACAAAGGGGACTTCAGTTTTCTCATCCAGTGTCTGAGTAAAAAAGCCATAACTGACCTGGTGAAGAAAGGAATAGATTAGTGATTTGTTTGACTTTCGGGAAAAGGAATATATACTGCATTTATTCTCTGTTATTACTTATTATCTGTTATTATATGGGGGGGAAATATGCTTTCCTGGGTTTGATTGCAGTTTTAGTTTGAAATATTTGGAGACTGCCAGAGTAGTGGATGCTGGAAGAAACATCTACTATTGCTAAGGGTTTGCTCACTTTTTTATTTCCCTTATTGCCTCCCCTGGAAAGAAGGTGGAATTTCATAAAGCTGAATTTCTCCTCTGACCCTTCTTATCCCTATCCTTCATACCTGTGGGATTTTGTAGATGCCAGACATGGCTGAAATCTCTTTCGAGATGGCAGAATTGCCCCCTTCAAGAACAGACAGCAGGTTATTCCATTCTCCACAGTTATAGTTTGGAATATTGCTTTGCCCTCCTGCAAGCAGGTCTAGCATGGCAGCAGAAGTCATCCTTGCATCCAAAAAGTTCTCAAAGAGGTTGTAGCCCAAGGAGATGTTGGGTAAGAACCTGGAATCCAGGTTGATCTCCTGAACGGAGAACAAGAAGGACAAGATGTGCCAGTAGAACCTAGGTAAAAAACTGCAATAAAACATCAAATTAAAAATGACAAATTTGCACATTCCTATACAAGAAGCTACAGTTAGAACTGGATATGGAACAACTGACTGGTTCCAAATTGGGAAAGGAGTACGACAAGGCTGCATTTTGTCTCCCTGCTTATTTAACTTATATGCAGAATTCATCATGCGAAAGGCTGGGCTGGATGAATCCCTAGCCGGAATTAAGATTGCCGGAAGAAATATCAACAACCTCAGATATGCAGATGACACAACCTTGATGGCAGAAAGTGAGGAGGAATTAAAGAACCTTTTATTGAGGGTGAAAGAGGAGAGTGCAAAATATGGTCTGAAGCTCAACATCAAAAAAACGAAGATCATGGCTACTGGTCCCATCACCTCCTGGCAAATAGAAGGGGAAGAAATGGAGGCAGTGAGAGATTTTACTTTCTTGGGCTCCATGATCACTGCAGATGGTGACAGCAGCCACGAAATTAAAAGACGCCTGCTTCTTGGGAGAAGGGCAATGACAGGCCTAGACAGCATCTTGAGAAGTAGAGACATCACCTTGCCAACAAAGGTCCGTATAGTTAAAGCTATGGTTTTCCCAGTAGTGATGTATGGAAGTGAGAGCTGGACCATAAAGAAGGCTGATCGCCGAAGAATTGATGCTTTTGAATTATGGTGCTGGAGGAGACTCTTGAGAGTCCCATGGACTGCAAGAAGATCAAACCTCTCCATTCTGAAGGAAATCAGCCCTGAGTGCTCACTGGAAGGACAGATTGTGAAGCTGAGGCTCCAGTACTTTGGCCACCTCATGAGAAGAGAAGACTCCCTGGAGAAGACCCTGATGTTGGGAAAGATGGAGGGCACAAGGAGAAGGGGGCGACAGAGGACGAGATGGTTGGATAGTGTTTTCGAGGTTACCAGCATGAGTCTGACCAAGCTGTGGGGGGCAGTGGAGGACAGGAGTGCCTGGCATTCTCTGGTCCATGGAGTCACGAAGAGTCGGACACGACTAAACGACTAAACAACAAAATACAAAAAAAGAAAGAAAACAGAGAGGCACACAGTCTTCAAAGTGGAAAATTGCTTTATTATAATTAATTAAACATAAACTATTGAAGTGGTGTTGAAGAAGCATGACATCCAGTGGCATCTAATTACTTACCAGGCAAGTCTCTTTGAGGGAGTATGGGGGAAAATGTATGGGTCTTCGTCAAGTAATCTACTTGGAGATATGATCCCAGTAATTAGGAAGTCTCCGGGCTGGTAGTAATTTTGTGTTCTACTTTCTTCCCAGATCTTAAAGGGACATATTTTTCCTTGATTTTCGCAGTCTCCATGCGTCATGAGCAGGAGAAGCAGGAAGGAAATCATTTCGCCTGTAGCTCCTACACTTCTCTTGTGGCTGCTCCTCTCTCCTCCCCAGCCAGATAATCAGAAGTCAAAAGCACTTGCAAGAGGAAAGCTGCAGTGACTTTCCCAGTATGGGTAACATTCAGATTTGCCTCAGCTGTTCATTCAGACTGTCTCTGTCATATCAGCTGTTCTCTGCATCAACCTTTCTCCCCAGGCACAGAGCTAGATATCACTACAAAAAAATTCCTTCCAGTAGCACCTTAAAGACCAACTAAGTGTGCTACTGGAAGGAATTTTTTTGTTTTGACTATGGCAGACCAACACGGCTACCTATCTGTAACTAGATATCACTGTTAGTATAGTTCCGTTCTACCTTAAAAGGGTCAGGCATGATTGTTGTGTATCGCATGTCTGCTTACTCCCAGCACTGTTCTCACTGGGAACTTCCGTTTTGTATATAGCTTTTGCTCTGGCTGTTTTTCTGGACATGGAAGCAAGAAGTCATGTTTTTCCTTTGTTCTGATCTAGGTTGAATAAAGCTGTAAATATGCTCTCCTGTTCATCCTTTCATTTTGGAGACTCTACTGAAAGGGTGTGCATGGGTCTTAGAATGACTCTGAGGCTCGTGTCGCTAATTGACTGATGCTGTTCCACCGGAGACCGGTGATCGTCCGGAGATGATTGGCGCCTGCCTGATTCCTGAATCTCCGTGGCAGTATCCCAAGAATCACCTCATGCTGCCCTTGATTGCGATGTCTTCACAACCTCCAGAAATATCTCTTGATCTTGGCAAGAATAAATAGCTATGATTTTGATAATTATAAGGAGAATAAATCTGAACACTGCAACAAACTTTAGTCACTGTGAAGCTTGAGTGGCAGGTGCAGAGCTGGAAAAAAACATGTTTACAATAAAATCACAGGTGAATTGCCAAAGTCTGACATGTATGTGTTTGTGTGCAAGTTTGGCCTCAACAGCATATGGCCCTTGGGCTTAGTCCCAAGGAAGGAAGTCCAGGTTCTGTGTGTCCCATTGAACTTAATGGGAATTTTGGCTAACAAGGCATAGGGCACTGCAGGAAAATAGATCTTTCTTATGGAGTTGGGACATATCTTCTTGGCTCAGCATCAAATTCTGCATGTTCATAGAAACATATTCCCAGAACACAGCCAATACCTGATCTTTAGAAAAACAAATAAAATGAACTGCAAACATGAAGTGAAGAAGAAATACAAGAAATGCTGGCATTGATTAAAGGTGGAATAGATTGGTTTCATGTGTATCAATCAGACAATAACATTACAAATCTCCATATAACTCAAACAGTGACATCAGCCATCCAGCCACTTCATTCAGGCTCCAGCAATACACAGAGATCCTTCAACCAAGACTGGAGCTCAGTGAAGCTTGAGAGATGTCAAAGTAGAACACCACTAAAGGAAGTCTTAGGGGGAGCCCCTGCAACACCACCTCTCCCTGCCCAAGGGAGCTCTTGAGTGGGAGGTGAGCAGGTCTTACTTGAAATGGGTCACTACAGACAAAACAGGGTTAGGCCAGTAGTGTTGGTGGTGATTAGTAGAGGTGCGGTGCTCTCTGAGGTCCATGTTAGACAGCAGAAGAAGCTTAGAAGAAAGTTTGAATGGCAACAATTTAACTAAACGCAGATGTTTAACTGGGAGGCTGTTTTCCTGGAAAAACTTGGTTGCTCCATTCAATAAGCGATCTGTCTGGATTGAGAGGCAGACCAAGGTAGAATCACTTTCAGCTACAATACTGAATGTCACTAACTGCATAAGCTACTGACCTTCCTTGGGCTCTAGGGATGCTAAAAGAACTGTGTTGTACATAGTTGTTCTACTATGTGCCAGTACAATATACTACCCCTGACCTTAGTTAACTGTCTGACATATTTTCTTCTACAAACAATCTTGTGGCTTCAATTACACAATCCACTGGTCGGCACACAATCCACTGCACACACCCCAACATGATAAATACATTTTCATCATCCATGACAACATTTTAAGGTCCCAAGTTGCATGGTGGTTAGATTGGTCTCAACTAGGGCCAGGGCCTTTTCAGTACTGGCCCCGACTTGGTGGAATGCTCTGTCACAAGAGACTGGGGCCCTGCGGGGCTTGACATCTTTCCTCCGGAACTGCAAGACAGAGCTGTTCCACCTGGCCTTTGGTTTGGGCTCGGTCTGACCCTTATTTTCCCCTCCCCTTATGGTTTTGATCTATGGGCTACTTTAAAATGAGGCTGCCCCACCACCATTTATGTTTTTAATGTAATTTTAGTGGTGTTAGCCACCCTGAGCTGGCTCTGGCCGGGGAGGGCGGGGTAGAAAAATAATATTATTTATTTATTTATTTATTTATTTATTTATTTATTATTTACTTTAGTGGAAGAGAAAATTACATTGAAATAGCTGCAGTCACATGACAAGTATGTAGTTTTCACAACTGTTGTGCTGGATATCAAACATCAAAATTGAAAAGAATCCATAGGTGATATCTATACACATAAAAAATGTTGTGAAAATGCCATTT
This sequence comes from Podarcis cretensis, assembly GCF_951804945.1. NCBI lineage: Eukaryota > Metazoa > Chordata > Lepidosauria > Squamata > Lacertidae > Podarcis > Podarcis cretensis. Next base: position 123,431,129 of record NC_137171.1, read on the forward strand.
TTTAAAAAAACAAAAACTTTTTACAAATACATTGAATTTAGCATAGATCCCTGTTTCTTTCTAGTGTCACATTTGTATATTGCACTTTACAACACATTTAAAAAGTTTTCTTTGGAGCTGTTTAGCTGAGTCCTTAGAGAATCACACAACATATTTAATTTTTGTTGTTCGGTGCTCCTTTGTATTCAGTTCTGGCCTCAGTACAATAATGTAGCACTCAGGTCGGAAGATACAACCAAAAAGCCCAGCACTGGACCCTAAAATAGAGAAGACCGGCACGGCTACCATGTATTTCCCCCTGGTGCTCAGGTAGGTGGGCACAAAGGACACCCAAACACTGCAGAAGACCAGCATGCTGAAGGTGATCAGCTTGGCTTCATTGAAGGCCCCAGGCAGCTTCCTGGCTAAAAAAGCTGAAAAACTCTATTAAACATTACTCCTGTTCCTTGCAGATGCAGGGCATTGCACCAAGTGTCTAGAAAATCAGCACCCAAACAAGGCCCAGGATAAGTATATACCCAAGGTAATCAGCTTCCTCACTTATGGAGAGTATTTAGGGATCCTCCTAATGTCCTTTGCACTCTTATTGTCCTTAACCACAGAGATTGTTTTAGGAATCTTCTTCTAATACCTTGACTTTCCCATAGTCAAAGCCAACAGAAAGAACCTCTCCTCTATTCTGATTACATCCCTCCTGCTCTCTTTCTTGATGCTTGGTTTTGTTAGGCTACTCTATTGCCTATACTGATGGCTGTGCCATTTTTTAAAATATAATTTTGTCATTTTCATTGTGAAAAATGATTAGGAGTGCAAAAATAATTTCAGTTAAGGCACAGACCGTAACCTCTCCTTGATCCCATGTTAGCATCCTGAATTTGGTGGGAGGGTGCTAATTGAGACCCTCTGAGTTCCAGTACTATTGGTGTTCATATTTTAAGATTATAAAGTTCCTTGGGTGCCTTGGATAAAAGGCAGTATAGAAAAATAATAAACAGAGAAACCATATTCTGGAGAACAGAGGTGCATTCCCACACGGGTAATGAAAGTTAATAACTTATTATAAGTTATTAACAAGAAGTTATTATTATTGTGGTATTATATTTGAAGTTATATACCGTCCTACACGCACAGGTGTCAGGGCGGTCCTCAGAATAAAATCAGTGCTGGAGAACAGAGGTTCATTCCCACACGCGCAATGAAAGTTAATAACTTATTATAAGTTAGAATCATAGAATCATAGAGTTGGAAGAGACCACAAGGGCCATCGAGTCCAACCCCCTGCCAAGCAGGAAACACCATCAGAGCACTCCTGACATATGGTTGTCAAGCCTCTGCTTAAAGACCTCCAAAGAAGGAGACTCCACCACACTCCTTGGCAGCAAATTCCACTGTCGGACAGCTCTTACTGTCAGGAAGTTCTTCCTAATGTTTAGGTGGAATCTTTTTTCTTATTAACAAGTTAGTAACAAGAAGTTATTATTATTGTGGTATTATATTTGAAGTTATATACCGTCCTACACGCACAGGTGTCAGGGCGGTCCTCAGAATAAAATCAGATATAAAACCTCAAAATACATAATCAAAATAGAACAAAAGGGGAAAGTTGTTTGCGCAGGTTTACAAACTCCGTTTCCGGAGTGCAAATATGGAGCGTGACTTTCCACATATTTCCACACTGTTCCTAAAGAATTCATGAGCAGTCCTACTGATATGACTGATGTCTTTACAATGAGAAAAGGCCACACATCTTTCAATCATCCAACTATCTGACTTTTTGAAGACAGATACGTTTTTAATGTTTGATGTTTTACAATTTATTAAGTGCTTTAAGCCACCCAGAGAAGCAGGGGAAACCTAGCCAGATGGGTGGGGTATAAATAATAAAATGATGATGATTATTATTATTACTACTACATGGGAGCATCTTATACATGAGAAAATTGTTGGGATACTGCCAGGGAGACAAAAGCCATCATGGCCCCACGCCGATGCCGGACGATCCATCGACCTCCCATAGAAACGCAGTATCACGCAATTAGCGACAAAAGCCTCAGAAATAGCTTTCCACATTCCAGACCTCATGCACGCTCTATCAGCAGAGTTCGCACAGCGAAAGATGCACTCAGGAGAGCATTATTTACAACTTTATTCAGCGTTGGTCAGAACAAAGAAAAAACATGGCCGCCTGCTTCGATGTCTCAGGCACAGAGAGAAAACGAAACCATATACAAAACATAAACTTCCTGTGAACAAGAAATACGAAGGCTGTGAGACAACAACCTACTCCCTTTTTAAGGTGGAACGGAAATATCCTAACAAAAATATGGTACATTTAAAGGAAATAAAGCAACATAAACCAATGAGATGTAAATTGCAAAAATTTATTCATGATAATCATACTGCTTTAATAATGTATTCATGTTTCAAAAGTGAGAGTCAGTTCAGGTTTAGCTCAAGTGTTACTTTTCATCAAAAAATCCTCATGGAAGAAACACCTGATAAATGCTTGAACTATGAAAAGAACATTTGGTGGAACCCACACTTTGCATCCCACCAATGAATGTTTAATGGGAAAGAAACAGGAAAATACCACACCATGTTAGAAGTATTTATATTACTTCAAGCCTTGCTGCCCTTTTAAGAATCCAGAAAGGATAAAATAGTGTCCCTCTTTTATATTGCAATAAAGCTCAGATGTTTCTCCTCCTTGGGTGGCCACATTGCATCTTGATTCATCCAAGAATCTAAGCCGTCAAAAGCCACCAGGGAAGCATCTTCAGGCAGCTCAAGCAACAGCAACGGATCATCACCAACTTTTAGCAAGTATACAAGCTTTAAATATATATATAGTGAACCTAGTCCTGGCAAAAAGGAAAAGGATAAAGGCTATGTAAAAGTACGTAAGTACCTATTGTAGAATAATAACAGGGACCCTGAAGCCCACTACATGTCCCAAGGTCCTGTATCACCTGAATTAAGTTCACAACAACTGTTTCTGATTAATATTCTGTTTTAAGCAAAACCCATCCCTTTATATAGCCTGGAGAATCAGATGCCATCTTTAGGATTTTGTTGTCAAGTGCTCCTTTGTGTTCAGATCAGGTCTCAGTATAATGATATAGCACTTTGGGATGAAGATGCAGCCCAGAAGCCCAGCACTGGAGGCCAACATAGAGAAGACCTGCACGGCTACCATGTATTTCCCCTTGGTGCTCAGGTAGGTGGGCACAAAGGACACCCAAACACTGCAGAAAACCAGCATGCTGAAGGTGATCAGCTTGGCCTCATTGAAGGCCCCAGGCAGCTTCCTGGCTAAGAAAGCCACCACAAAGCAGATAGTAGCCAGGAAGCCCATGTAGCCCAGGGCACCATAAAACATGGCCACAGACCCTTCATTGCATTGCAGGATAATCTCTGCAGGCTGAGAGTGCATGTCAGACTCTGGGAATGGGGGAGAGGTACTCAGCCAGGTGGTGCAGATGAGAACTTGGACACTGGAACAGGAAATGACAACAGCGTTGGCCAGACTTTTCCCCAGCCATCTCCTCACTCTGTTCCCTGGCTTGGTGGCCATGAAGGCCAGCACCACAGTGATGGTTTTAGCCAACAAAGAAGAGACGGCAACAGAGAAGATGATGCTGAAGACCATTTGTCGGAGAAGGCAGGTCTCTTTCTTTGGCCGGCCAATGAATAGGAAGGAGGACGAAAAAGAGAGCAGGAGGGATACAAGGAGGATGTAGGAGAGGTCCCGGTTATTGGCTTTGACTATGGACGTTTCTTTGTACTTTAGGAAGATTCCTAAAACAATGCTTGTCATTAATAGCAGCAAGATTGCAATGGAAGCTAGAAGGCTTCCCAAAGTTTCTTCATAGGTCAGGAAGGAGATACTTTTGGGAAGGCATTGAACTTGAGCCTTGTTTGGATGCTGATCTTCTGGGCATTTTGTGCAATGTTTTGCATCTAAGGAGGAAAATTGAGTGATTTAGCATCATTTAAATCCATAACCAACTATGTTCTATTAGATTTTAGGGGGAAAAGTGCCCATATAAAGGAGGGTAAGGGGGGGGATGTCTAAAAAAGGAGTGGACAAAATTGGTTATTTCATTTGCTTATTTATGTTTATACTGTTGTCTTCCTCCATGACAATAGAGGTGGTTTTGAAAAGTTTCTCAATTTTATCACCAAAACAAACTTGGGATATAGCTAAAGCTGAGAGGTAGTGACCTCCTCAGAGGTGCTTCTTGTACAGCTTTTGCTGAATTTATACTGTCCTGTCCCATGTGAAATTGTTTTACCTTATATAAATAATATATCTGATTACTGAGGATGCCCTCACAATGATCGTTGATTTGTAGTCCACCAACTGCTTCATTTAGAAAAATAGAGAAGCCAAAAAAGGAGACACATTCAAAAATGTATTTTGACTCTTCACAGAAAAGGTCACTAAGTGAATGTTTCCACAATTTCTATTCTCAAAAGGGCTCCTGTTTATATTCACCCACCTTCCTGAGCAGAGATGGTCCCTTCTGCACATGGGGCACAAGCATAGCAGCAAACGGGCTTTCCTTCTTGAACCACTTTGGCGTATCCAGGTTGACAGCTTTTGGTACACCTGGAGCTAGGTACAGTCTAAACATAGAGAACATGCATCAAACAGAAAGTGTCAGGACTATTTGTGTCTATGACATTCATTTCTGGAGTTTGGAATGGACCTAACAAGGGTCCCTATTCCCACTGACCCCAGGCACTTTTCCAGGGAAGCATTTTGATGCAGGACAACGTGGCAGGGAAAACTCTTTGGTGTTCAGACAATTTTTTCAGACAATTATATCTGACTATTCTAAGCAAGTTGGGACGCGGGTGGCTCTGTGGGTTAAACCACAGAACCTAGGACTTGCCGATCAGAAGGCTGACAGTTCGAATCCCCACAACGGGGTGAGCTCCCATTGCTCAATCCCTGCTCCTGCCAACCTAGCAGTTCGAAAGCACATCAAAGTGCAAGTAGATAAATAGGTACCGCTCCAGCGTGAAGGTAAAGGGCATTTCCGTGCGCTGCTCTGGTTCGTCAGAAGTGGCTTAGTCATGCTGGCCACATGACCCGGAAGCTGTACGCAGGTTCCCTCGGCCAATAAAGCGAGATGAGCGCCGCAACTCCAGAGTCAGTCATGACTGGACCTAACGGTCAGGGGTTCTTTTACATTTACCTTTATTCTAAGCAAAAGTATATATTAAAAAAGCAATTTTAAAACCCTAGAATGACAGTGATAACAAAACAGCAGCAATAAAGCATACATGAAGGTAAAGGCAAAGGAACCCTAGATCCAGTGAAACTTGACTGTGGCATGCAGTGCTCATCCCCACTTTCAGGCCAAGGGAGCAGGCATTCATCCTCAGACAGCTTTCCGGGTCATGTGTCCAGCATGACCAAACCCCTTCTGGTGCAATGGGACAATGTGATGAGTGCCAAAGTGCGCAGAAACTCTGTTTACCTTCCTGCTGTAGTAGTACTGATTTATCTTCTCACACTGGTATGCTTTTGAACTGCTAGGTTGGCAGCAGCTGGGACACAACAACGGGAGCAGCAGTTAAACATAACACCACCTGAAGACTCCAATTTCAAAAAGTGCCTCCTGAATTATGGTTACATTATTATTATTCTTTTTCCAAAGTGTTTTGAGTCCTGGCAAAGAATGGAGAGATGAGTCTCTTGCGACAGCTTCTTCCACTTAGACCTTCTGTCTCCCATCCCTCTATTAATGCCATTGCTGCCGCTAATAATGCTAATTGCTTAAGGTGGAATCCTTGGTGTCAAGAGTATGGCATTCAGTTTCCAATCAAGCTGTATGCTGGCACCATGTTGTTAACACAGGCCAGGAGATGCCATCAAGATTCCAGGTAGCAAGAGCTCTCCTTTCCACTCCTTGCTTCCTGAAATCTGGACATGAATCTCATTCACCCCCTGGGCTGACTTTGGAAATCCTGCACTCCACTGATTAGGGCTTATCCACACTTCCTTTTGGGCCATCTTTCTAGTCACAGGTCCATGCATTAAAGCTCCATGTCAAAGCAGTCCCTCCTTCCCTCCCTCCCTCCCTCCCTTCCTTCCTTCCTTTCTTCCTTTTTTCCTTCCTTCCTTAAACAAAACCCTGCTGTGACACAGATCAGGACCTGTAAGTCGCATTGTGGCACAAATGGAAGTGTCAATGAGCCCTTATTCCCAGCAGGTATGCAAGGGGCTGTAGTCAAAGTGCCCTTGGAATTTTTCAGTAAGTGATTAGAGCTTTGCAGATGTCATGTGGGATAAAATAGAATGCCATACCTTCTCAGACCACTTGGGCCACACAATGGCTTGTGAGTTGATTGTGAACTTCATGTCAGTGGATCCGTCTCTCCCTATACTCCCAACTGGCACTCTTACACGAGACTTATTGGGAAACATCACCCAGTTCTCAATGTCATAGTAGGCTGGTATCTGCCCATTCTCATCCAATCTGAGGCTGCCCATGGAAGTATTCAAAAACTGGAGACCTCTTAAGAATGGGTGAAGCTGGAATGGCAGGAAAAAACACCAGCATTTATGAAACAGTAATGTTGAATATAAGCCCTCTACACTTTGAGCTCTAATCTCCTAGGAATTGGGGCCTGTGCACATTTCATCTGGAGTCTTGAACCTTTTCAGCTATTCCATTTCCTTATTAGAACATTTGTAGGCAACTCATTGTATAAAATAACAAGGTTTCCAGAGATTAAGATAAATACAAAAGACAATAAAAATACTTCTTAAAAAATAAAAATAGCACAAATACCAAACATTTTAAACATAGGTGGTCCTAGAAATCAGTGCACAGCTTAGATGCCAACTCCATGGGACCCTGGGTGCCCAAGCACCGACAAAATTCCCCATGAAGGGGTTGGGCATCCACAAATTTTGGTACCAGAGCCATGCACACTGCATGACACCTACAGGCCCAGGCATAGGGGCCATATTGGCACTCCTAGTGCACAGTTAGACCCTTACCTTATGAACAGAACACTATTTCCTCAGCTGCTCACTGTATCACCAGGGAAGGTTATTTGTCAATAGGGGCCACTCAGGTCTGCTCACAGCCAAGAGCATAGGAGTGGGATATGTGGCTGTTCAGAGTAGTCCCCCTGCCTGGTAAAATTATCTGAAAATAGGGGGAATTTGCACATACATACTCCCATGTGATTGAAACTTTGGTTGCTCAGAATTCTAGATAATGTGGAAGCCTGCAAATTGAAGTCTCTCCTTTACCTTCAAAGTGTAGCCGCTTTCAGTAGAACTTGCACAATGTGTTTCATACTATCCAAGTTGTTAAACCACCCTGCACTCTTTTGACAAAGGCCAATTTTATCATGTAAAAGTTTAGATATTAATATAGAATTTAAAATTCCTTCTATTTTACAGTTGATAGGCAACTTCAAGTCCCAGCAGAGACACAGTGGGAGGAAGACTTCCGGGTTAGCGCCATCGGCAATGGCGGAATTCCTCTGATTCAGAGGAACCCGCTCTGTGAAAATTGGGTCTTGCCGCCGCGGCGAGGGCGGAGACCCATTAAAAATCCCAGGCGGAGGAAGCCTGGGAACGTGGGATTCGGCTGACACCAGGAGCGCCTCCCCTACTTTTTTGGGGCCCTGAAGTGACATGGGGTGGGCAGCGCGGTGTCTTGAATCGACTGCTACTTTTACGGAGTGAAGCCGCACAGCCGTTGCCGGAGAGCGCTGACTTTTTCCTGTGGACAATTGGACTCTAAACAAGTACCCATGAGAAGAACGGAAAATTGGATTAAGAAACACTTTAATTTGGCATTGAAGCGGGAAGGTCTAAACAGGAAGTCCGCCTTCCGCTTTTTGTATATAGACTGAAGCAAAAATTGTGCAAGCTAAGGTCTGGAAAGTCGTATATAAAGACCTAAATTTCCTTCATTTTTAACCATCAAAACCCCTCTTGGAAGCAGGGGAAAAGAGGGGGAATTTTAACTGTTTAAGCCTGCAGAGAGAGGGTAAAGAAAGATAAATTTCCACCGTCTCAAACCTGGGAACGGGGTGTCAGAGATAGAAACTTTTGGGAGCCCATCAACTGTGAGCGGAATGTTTTTTGACAGATAGTTAAAGAAGAGAAACAAATTGATTCCTAAGTTACCTTTTGCATTTAAAAGAAACATAATTTGCCTTCAAAAGATGGATACAAATGGAAATTGTTCCCTCTAGAGGGAGCTTGTTAAATTGTTGCTGGAGTCGATCTGGGGAATCCACAGCTGTGGAGATTAGGATCGTGAGACCAGACTCTGACCTTGAACAAAAATGGATATAGAAGAAGTTTTGGTGCTTGCTTTTTGCAAGACAAACGCTTTGTTGGAGCAGATGCACGAGAAGATGAATCTGATGACTGATGCAGTTCAAAATTTTGGACTAACAGTGAATACTTATATAGAAACCACTCAGGACTCAACCCAGGAATCTGTTCTGACTGGGCAAGTGCAAATGCAGAAGACAATAGAGGAGGTTGCTGTTGAACCTCAAGCAACACAAATGGATAGAACTGAGGCCCTGCAGGAGCATAAGCCGCTGTTTATAAAGATTGAACCTGGAGTGGGCCAGAGGGGTCTGGAGTTGTGGGGGTCCTTAATTTTGGAGGGACTTTGAAACATGCATCTAATTTTTTTCTGGACTACCTGGTTGAATGTGGGGAATGGGACTGTGGGGATTGGACTGATCTGTTGAGGGGAGATGGAGATATTTTTGGGTTGGAGTTTCCCCGAGACCTTCTCAATGAGAAAGGAAAGAAATTAAGAAAGAGACCAACAAAAGACAAGGCAAAGTGCTGGTATAAACAAAAAGAAGAACCGCAGAAGGGACATGGAAAGGACTTAAGAGCCTCGGACATAAGATTACCAGGTTGATGGACTAGATGGAATGGACAGTAAGGTCTGACAAAACCCGAGACCAGGAAAAAGAGACGTTGGATGAAGATTGGAAGAAAGCTTTAAAAATTTATTTTGGGAATTAGGGTAAAATTTATTTTTGGAATTAGGAAAAAAGGTGGAATGAAATTATTTGGCTTTAGTAGAAATGATATTAGGAGTTATGTATAAATAAGTATTAAGTTTTAGGATTTAAGGTATTTTATCATAAGATAAGATAAGGTTAAAATAAAAAGGTAAATTGAATGACAGAATACTGTGAAAGATGAAAAGGATTTGCTGAGTTAACTGACAGGTTAGACTGTTAAGATAAATTATCTAATAAAAAAAATTGAGAAAGATGGGAAGAATTTGCTGAAACAAATAATTAAACTAGAATACAAAAAGGGAGGTGTGAGGAGGTCGAAGACACAAGTAAATGAAAGACAAAGAGATGGAATATTGGATGTGTGTTTTATTTTTTATTTTTTTATTGTTATTGCTGTATTTTTTAATCTAACTTTATTTTTTATTTTTTTATGTGTACCTTTTATATATTGTAATGTTTATGTTGTTAATTTTTTTTCCTGCTGTTTCTTTTTTTTTCCTCCCCCCCCCCTTTTCTCTCTTTTGTAACCTCTAAACTCTTAATAAATATTATTTTTAAAAAAACCAAAAAAAACAGAGAAACAGTGGAAGATGAGGAGGAACCAACTTCTGCTATGATGGCTGCATCTCTCTCAGGGCACCAGAGAGGAAGAACTAGATGGTGGGGGGCAGTTCTGACATAACCACAATAGGCAGAAAGGTTTACTTCCACCACAAGAGTCACTAATGAGATTTTCCACCAAAATGAGCAAAAAGGGGGGTGGGGGAATCCTCAGCCCTAAATTTGATTCCAGTGGTGGGAAAATGAGTTGCAATTTGCAACAAGGAAAAGGAAATACCTGCCATGGCTGTAGCCTTTGACGTTCCAGCCTGTCTCCACCACTCGCCATCAGCATGACCTTTGATCTGGATGAATATGCAGCATTCAAAGCCTGAGCCACAGCTTGGACACTGAAGTACGTGATGTAGCTGTCTTGAGACAGGACTCTCTCCAGCTCCTCTTCTGGCACCATCTCCAGTTTCTCATTCTCTGTGCATCTTGTCCGAATTTTTCCAGCCAATGTGTCCTTTCTATATAAACAATGAAATACTTTATCCCAAAACTGTATAAGGAGTTTGGAAGATGGATCATAGGGTTGGTATCTTTTCCTTAGTTGGGGCTTCATTATGAAGGACAAAGATCCATGAATGCACTGGAGAAGATCAGAATCACTATTCAAATTAATATTAATGTCTTGAAGACCTGTTGAGATCCAAACTTTCCCCCCAATTTGTTTCTCAAGAAATTTTTGTATTATCATGAGATCAATCCATGCCGCTTGGCTGCTTCTATAGTAAACAAATATTTTGACTTTGTCCCATATGATAAATGGTTCACTTGGAATGAGATAAGGATTTAAGTTATGTTCTGGTATTCTTTTTAATAAGGCGATGCAAATTCCATTGTTCGTCATCAGAGGTGTCAAGGCACTCAAGAACCTTTCTCCATTATCATTGTCTGAAACCAAGAGGCCAGTCCATGTCCATCCAAAATTCAGGAGCAACTTGACAATCCCCCAATACTGAGTTTCCCCCTTGGGGACCATTTGGTAGACAAAGGGGACTTCACTTTTCTCATCCAGTGTCTGAGTCATAAAGCCATAAGTGATCTAGTGAGGAAAGGAAGAGATTAGTGATTTGTTTCACTTTCAGGAAAAGGAATAGATACTGTATTTATTGTCTGTTATTACTGTGGTACCTCGGGTTAAGTACTTAATTCGTTCCAGAGTTCTGTTCTTAACTTGAAGCACCACTTTAGCTAATGGGGTCTCCTGCTGCTGCCGAGCCGCTGGAGCACGATTTCTGTTCCCATCCTGAAGCAAAGTTTTTAACCCGAGGTACTATTTCTGGGTTAGCAGAGTCTGTAACCTGAAGCGTATGTAACCCGAGGTACCACTGTACTTATTATCTGTTATGGGTGGAGTTGATTGGAGTTTTAGTCTGAAAAATTTGGAGAGTGCAAGATTGGTGGATGCTGGAAGAAACATCCCTGGATCCAGTCTTCTACTATAGCTAAGGGTTTTCTCACTTTTTCATAGACCCTTCTTGTCCCTTCCCTTCATACCTGTGCAATTTTGTAGATACCTGACATGACTGAAATCACTTTTGAGATGGCAGAACTGGCCCGTTCAAGAACAGCCAGAAGGTTATTCCATCTTCCACAGCTATAGTTTGGAATATGGCTTTCACCACCTGCAAGCAAGTCTATCATGCCATCAGAAGTCATTCTTGCATCCAAAAAGTTCTCAAAGAGGTTGTAGCCCAAGGAGATGTTGGGTAAGAACCTGGAATCCAGGTTGATCTCCTGAACAGAGAACAAGAAGGACAAGATGTGCCAGTAGAAGCTAAGTGTAAAACTGCAATGAAACATCAAATTAAAAATGTCAGAAACCTATTCACCATGTAAAGAAAACAAATGTTATTTCTAATCGATATCAATCTCAAAGTATCTCATCCCCAAAGAATGATATGTATGTTTGTAGTTTGGGCTGAGACAAGACATATTTTATTTTATTTCTTATTTAATAAAGTTATATACCACTCTTCATCTGAGGATCACTTTATTACAAGGTGAAAATGTATTGGCCATTTAAAAATAAAAACTAGGAGATTGCAAATTCCATAGCAAAAAAAGAAAGAAAACAGAGAAGCACACAGCCTTCAAAGTGGAATATTGCTTTATTATGATTAATTAAACATAAACTATTGAAGTGGTGTTGGAGAAGCATGACATCCATTGGCATCTAATTACTTACCATGCAAGCCTCTTTGAGGGAGTCTGGGAAAAAATGTATGGGTCTTCTTCAGTGAATGAACGTGGAGATATGATCCCAGCAATTATGAAGTCTCCGGGCCGGTAGTAATTGAGTGTTTGACTTTCTTCCCAGATCAGATTCTTGCGACATATTTTTCTAAGATTTTTGCAGTCTCCATGCAGCATGAGCAGGAGAAGCAGGAGGGAAATCATTTTGCCTGTACCTCCTACACTTCTCTTGTGGCTGCTCCTCTCCAGATAATCGGAAGCCAAAAACTCTTGCAAGAGCAAAACTGCAGTGACTTTCCCAGTATGGGTAGCGTTCAGGTATCCCTCAGCTGTTCATTCAGACTGTGTCTGACATATCAGCTATTCTGTGCATCCACTTTTCTCTCCAGGCACAGAGCTAGGAATAACGTCATGCTGCCCTTGATTGTGATGTCTAGAAATATATCCTGATCCTGGAAAGAATGAATAGCTATGATTTTGACAATTATAAGGAGAAGAAAACTGAGCACTGTAACAACCTGGAGTCCTTGCGCAACTTGAGTGGCAGGTGCAGAGATGAACAAAAACATGTTTACAAGAAATCACAGGTGCAGTGCCAAAGTTTGACGTGTGTGCGCGCCTGAGCAGCAAGTTTGGCCTCAACAGCATTGGGAAATCTCTACAGACAGGTCAGACTAAGTCCCATCTAGTCCAGCATGCCGTATATTTCAGTGGCTGATCACACACCTTTGAGAAGCTCACAAGCAGGGCATGGGGGCAGTAGACCTTTGGTGGTCTTTTTATTTTAATAATTTTATTGGAATTTTATTTACAACATAACATAAACCCCCCACCCCCCCAATACACAATCCACCCTCATTAAACGTGAACATAACATACAGTGAGCATAACATACAACAGTACAAACAACGAAATAAAAGACTTCCTTTATCCTGTATCAGGCCTCCTTATTTAGCCAGTGTGCTGTAGTGGTTAAGAGCAGTAGTCTCGTAATCTGGTGAACCAGGTTCGCATCTCCACTCCTCCACCTGCAGCTGCTGGGTGAGCTTGGGCCAGTCACACTTCTCTGAAGTCTCTCAGGCCCACTCACCTCACAGAGTGTTTGTTGTGGGGGAGGAAGGGAAAGGAGATTAAGACTTCTTAGGGTAGTGATAAAGCGGGATATCAAATCCAAACTACTACTACTCCTCCTCCTCCTCCTCCTCCTCCTCCTCTTCTTCTTCTTCTTCTTCTTCTTCTTCTTCTTCTTCACTGGTTCCTTTATGAATAATTATTAAGATTTTTCTTATTATGTTAAATATCCACAAAGTCTCCTGCAGACATTAATCAAAACAAGTCCAGGTATGTATTTTTGGGCACTGTTTTGTGAAGTATTCTCTGCATTTTCACCATGCTTTTTGAAACTCTTGTCTAGTGTGATCTCTAATTGCCTCTGTTAATCTAGGCAGTTCAATATACTCTAACAGTTTGTCTTGACATTCCTTTTTTTGTTGGCACAGTCCCCCCCCCCCCAGTTTTTAGCAATTAGGATCCTTGTTGCGTCTGTGACATAGAGGAATATTTTCTGATCTTCTCTTGCTATACCTGTGTCCATTCCCCCAATAAAAAAGCTTATGTATTTTTCATTAAGATATACCGTATTTTTCACCCCATAGGACGCACCGGCTCATAGTACGCACCTAGTTTGGGGGAGGGAATAAAGAAAAAAAATTATTTCCCTCCCCAGGCATGGGGTTGGTGCGGGGGAAGCCCGAGCTTCCCCTGACCCCAGCCCCCAGAACTGGCAGCTCTCCGCAAGCCTTGGGAGACCGGTGTGACATCACGCCGGGCTCCCACGCCTTGCGGAAATCTGCCTGAAGCCCAAACCAAGGTTGGGGAACAGCGGGATGGCGGCGCTCCACCTCCCCGCTGTCCCCCGAACTTGTGGGGCTGGCGGTGGGGAGAAGCGCGCTTCTCCCCGCTGCCAGCCCCACAAGCTGGGGGACAGCAGGGAGGCTTCCCACTGTCCCCCGACCTGGTTTGGAGGCTCCCAAGGCTTCCTTAAGCTTGGAGAGCGAGAGGGGTCAGTGCGCACCGACCCCTCTCGCTCTCCAGGCTTCAGCGAAAGCCTGCATTCACCCCATAGGACGCACACACATTTCCCCTTAATTTTTGGAGGGGGAAAAGTGTGTCCTATAGGGCAAAAAATACGGCACTTAAACAGTTTTTTAAGCTTGTCATATACTGTGTTCCAGAAGCTTTTGATTTTTTCACAGGTCCACCAAACATGTATAAGTGTCCCCTCTGTTTTACTACAAGACCTTTGGTGGTCTTGTTCCCCAACAAATGACATTCAGAGACATGCAAACCTCTGTTCCCCCACAGAAATCCACTCACCATTAATTCATTAAGAATCATGAACTGCTTTTTTCATTGAGGCATGTGGCCCATGGGGATTACTCCCAGGTAAGTAAGTCCAGGTTCCCATTCAGTACATTCTTATCTGTGTGTCCCATTGAACTTAATGGGAAATCTGGATAACAAGGCATAGGGTAGTGCCAGAAAATATATCTTTCTTTTTTTAAAAAATAAATTTTTATTAAGATTTTAAAGGTTACAGAAAAAAAAGAAAAGAAAACAATCAAGGAAGAAAAAGAAAAAAACAATACATGTAAAAAAAATCAAGAAACAGAAAAAAGAGAAAAGAAATAAAAAACAATTCAAACCTTTAACTCACTTACTTACATTCACTTATTTCCTTGACTTCCTCACACCTCCCATTTTTGTATTCTAATTCAATTAAATATTCCAGCAAATCCTTCCAACTTTGTTTTTATCCTAATAATTTATCTTAACATATTATAATTTTACCTTCTCTCTTTCACCAATTCATTTTTACTTAATCCTTTATGTCTTTTCTGCTAAAAACACATAATTTTCTTTTACCAACATCTTTCTAACAATCCTTAATTTTACAATATTTTTGAAGATAAACTTTAATTTTTTTCCAATCTTCTTCCACCAACTCTTCTCCTTGGTCCCGGATTCTGCCAGTCATCTCAGCCAGTTCGATATATTCTATCACCTTCATCTGCCATTCTTCCCGGGTGGGTAAATCTTGTATTTTCCAATACTTTGCGATGAGTATTCTTGCTGCTGTTCTATCCTCCTTTCGCACCAATTGGCCGACCATGCCCAAGAGAAAGGCCTCTGGTTTCTTCTGGAAGGTATATTTAAATACCTTTTTCATTTCGTTATAGATCATCTCCCAGAAGGTCTTAATCTTTGGGCATGTCCACCAAAGGTGAAAGAATGTACCTTCAGTCTCTTTACATTTCCAACATTTATTATAGGGCAAATGGAATCGGGAGATACCTTCTTGGCTCGGCATCAAATTCTGCATGTTAATAGAAACATATTCCCAGTACACAGCCAATACCTGATCTTTAGAACAACAAATAAAAGAAACTGGAAAAATAAAGTGAAGAAGAAATACAAGAAATGCTGGTGTATATAAAAGGTGGAATAGATTGGTTTCATGTGTATCAATGGAACAAAAACTTTACAAATCTCCAACCAAATCAAACAGAAACACCAGCCACCCAGACACTTAATTCAGACTCCAGCAATACACACAGATCCTTCAACAAAGACTGGAGCTTAGTGGAGCTTGATAAGGGCCAAAGTAGCACTCCAACGAAGGGGGAGGAAGTCTTGGGGGGAACCTCTGCAACACCATCTTCTCTGCCCAAGGGAGCTCTTGAGTGGGAGGTGAGCAGGTCTTACCTGAAATGGGACACTACAGACAAAACAGGGTTTGGCCAGTGGTGGTGGTTAGTAGAGGTGCTGTGTTCTCCGAGGTCAATGTTAGGCAGCATAACAAGCAGAGAAGAAAGTTTGAATGGCAACCATTTGACTAAATGAAGTTTGACTGGATCTTTTCACAGTATCTGTAAGTTTACAACCATGGCTCTGTTGGGATACTGCCAGGGAGACAAAGGCCATCACTGCCTCCACGTCGACTCTGGACGTCCATCGATCTCCCATAGATACAGTAGCAGTAATTAGCGACACGAGCTCCAGAAAATAGCTTTCCACATTCCAAAGCTGATGCACGCTCTATTGCAGAGTTCGTATAGCGAAAGATGCACTCAGGAGAGTATTATTTAGAAGTTTATTCAGCGTTGGTCAGGACAAAGAAAAAAACCATCACTGCCTGCTTGCGTGTTCAGGCGCAGAGAGAGAGAGACAACAGCTCTATCAAAACAGAAACATCCTGTGAACAGGAAATGCACAGACTCTGTGACTCACAAAGCCTGCTCCCTTTTAAGGTGGAACGGAAATATCCTAACAGGCTCAACTGAAAAGGAGTGCCATTTTGGTGCCATGATAGGGCATGCCCGACGCCATGGGTGCCATGCAGCATGGATGGCCCTGGCACTGAAATTTGTGGCTGCTCAGCCCCTTCATGGGGAATGCTGTGTTGGGATACTGCCAGGGAGACGAGGGCATCAGGTAAGCCCCCAGCTGGCTCCGGACGATCACCGGTCTCCTGTGGAACAGCATCAGTCAGTTAGCAACACGAGCCTCAGGTACATTCCAAGACCCATGCACACTCTGTCAGCAGAGTGTATAGATCATCCACAACAGAGGATGCAGACAGAGAGAGCATATTTACAGCTTTATTCAGCATAGTTCAGGAACAAAGGAAAACATGACTGTATCCCTTCATCTCCAGGAAAAACAGCCGTAATACAAAAGCAACATACAACAGAAACTCCCAGCAGGGAGTAAACAGGCATGTGATACACAAACGTCATGCCTGTACCCTTTTAAGGTGAAACGGAACTATATCCTAACATCTTGTGGGTGCATCTATGTGACTGAATATTGCAATGGCAAAACTGTCCCTCAGTTTATCATCTGCTAGCAAATAAGACAAGTCAGAGGAGCATTAGTAGCAATGGTTTGGTTGATCTGTGACTTGTCTCTGAAAAAGCAGTACATTATGCACAGGGGACCTGTGGCCACTGCAGAGTCAGAATGTGCCAGAGTGTGTCAGTTTATCCTTGCAGATAAAAAGCCAAGGCAGAGTTAATTCAGAGTACTCACTTGCACGTGCAGCTCAAGGTCACAAGCTCAAGGAGCTTGTGAGGTGTGATTCAGAGGCAAATGAATCAATGCAAAGGAGAGCATGACTAGCCTTGTGTTGGTAACATTTGCTTGGCTGCAACCTAACCTTCCTGTGTTGGATCTCTGCTGGGAGGGTTTTGTTGGGATAGTTTTGCTGGAAAATCTTGGTTGCTCCATTCAATAAGCTATCTGTCTGGATTGAGAGGCAGACAAATGTAGAATCACTTTCAGCTACAATACTGAATGTGAATAACTGCATTCCAACTTTCCTTGGGCTCTAGGGAAGCTAAAAGAACTGTGTTGTACATAGTTGTTCTACTATGTCCCAGTGCAATATAGTATTGCTGAGCTTTGTTAACTGTCTGACATACAGTGATACTCCAAAGCAATGTCTCCCCCCCCCCACGGACCCCTAAGTTTCATGGGCCCATAGATGGCAGGAAGGAAAAGAAACCTGCTTCTTAGGATCAGGTGCAGTAGGACAGAGCCATAGAGATTTTACACAACACCACCCAAAATATTTAGGTTCATTAGGCCCTTGAATCAATTTGTTGTTGTTGTTTAGTCGTTTAGTCGTGTCCGACTCTTCGTGACCCCATGGACCAGAGCACGCCAGGCACTCCTGTCTTCCACTGCCTCCCGCAGTTTGGTCAAACTCATGCTGGTAGCTTCGAGAACACTGTCTCACCATCTCGTCCTCTGTTGTCCCCTTCTTCTTGTGCCCTCCATCTTTCCCAACATCAGGGTCTTTTCCTTTTTTTAAAAAAATAATATTTATTACTTTTAAACCTTACAATAAAGAAGAAAAAGAAAGCAAAAAAAGAAGCAAAAGAAAGAAAAAACAATACGATACAATATATAAACAGTACACAATGCAACATTAACACATTAGACTAAACAAAACAAAGCAAAAACAATTTAAAAACATACATCATACCATTTCAATGCCTTATCTTTCATTCTCTTGTTTCATCGACCTCCTCTCACCTCCCTTTTTGTATTCCACTTCTATTAATTGTTTCAGCAATTCCTTTCCATCTTTCTATATTTTCTGTCATATAATTATCTTAACTTATTTTAACCTTATTTTCCATTAATACTATAATACTTATTTATGCTTAACTCCTTATAACATTTCTACTAAAGCCTTATAATTTCATTTCAACATTTTTCTGACACTCATTAATTTTACAGTATTTCTATAAATAAACTTTTAAATTTTTCCAATCTTCTTCCACCGTCTCTTCTCCCTGGTCTCGGATTCTGCCAGTCATTTCCGTCAATTCCATATAGTTCATCAACCTGGTGATCTTCTGTCCGAGGCTCTTAACTCTTTTCCAAGTCCCTTCTGCAGGTCTTCTTCATATTTATACATGCACTTTACTTTGTCTTCTGCTGATCTTGTTCTTAATTTCCTTCCTTTGATGCTGAAGAGTAGATCTCGGGGAAGCTCCGACCTAGCAATGTTTTTATTCCTTCTTGACAGGTCAGCCAAATCTCCATAATTAAAACTAAAATCCAAAAGATATTTCAGGATGTGTTTCAAAATCCCTCCAAATCTGAAAGTCCCCACAACTCCAATCTCCTCCTGACCCAGGTCCAGGTCCCAAAGGTCAGTAAATGCCTGCATGATGTGATCTATCTAACTTTCCTTCTCCAGTCCAAGCAGGGCTCCAATCCTCAAAATCTGACCTTCTCTGAATTCAATCATAGAAGGCAACAACTTATAGTCATCAAATTGCCTCTGTAAGGCTGGGGCTCTCTCCCTCTCCAGCCGTATTACTTTAGGTTCAACAACAACAACTTTCTCCCTCGCCTTCTCCACAGCCTGCCATGCCAAAGTAGATTCCTGCATCGATTCCTGAACGGCTTCTGTATAGATGTTCACTCTTTGTCCCAAATTAGTCACTTTTTGTCCCAAGTTATCCATTTTAATAGTCATCAAATCCGTCTTCTTGGGGAGCTGTCCCAATGAATCACTTATCTTACATAATGCAATCACTAAGGCTTCTTCTGTCAACATTCTTAACCTATCCATGGTCAATCCATGGTTCTCACGGTTTTTTATCTTGCAGCTGGAGATTCCACTAGCTCAACTCTTGTAACAGGTTCAAAGGCTCCCTCTAGAGGGAAACAATTTCTATTTGTATCAATCCTTTTAAGCAGTTTAAGCAATAAAATTAGTTTCAATTTTCAGTTACTTTTACTCCTTTTTAAACGCAGAAGGAGACAATGGAAACAATGTATTTCTCTTATTTAACTAGCTGTCAAGATACGTTTTATTCACTGTCAGTGAACTTTCCCAAAACGTCAGTCTTACTAGCAGCCCGTTTCCAGGTTCAGAGCGGTGGTAATTTAACTTTCTTCACTCTCTCCTGCAGGCTTACGCGACCCCAAATTTCTCTCCCTCCTCTTCTCCTGCTTCCAAGGGGGGTTTAATGATTTTAGCCGATGGAAGTTTAATCCTTTACAGAGGACTTTCCAAGACTTTAGTTTGCAAGTTCTTTGCTTCAATCTATTTACAAAAGGGGGAGGCGGACTTCCTGTTTGAAACCTCCCCGTTCTGGTGCCAAATTAAGACATTTAAAAATCCAGTTTTCCGTTCTACTCACGGGAGGTTGTTTAGGATCAAATTGTCCACAGGAAAAAGTCAGCGCTCTCTGGCAACAGCAGTGCGGCTTCACTCTGTGAAAGAAGCAGTCAATTCAAAGCACTGCACCGCTCACCCCACATCGCTCCGGATCCCCGAAACCAGGTCTCCCCACGAGTAGGGGAGGCGCAAAAGGTGCCAGCTGAATCCCACGTTCACAGGCTTCTCCCGCCTGTGATTTTTAGTGGGTCTCCACCTTCACCATGGCGGCCAGACCCTGATTCCCACGGAGCAAATTCCTCCCGATCAGAGGAATTCTGCCATTGTTGGAGGCACCAACCCGGTGGTATTTGGGATTTAAGTTTGAACAATACTTGTTTTTAGCGGGATGTTATTGTGAAGCAAATGGTTTGAATAATTATTTTTATGTAACTGGCAGGCAGAGAATCAGAAAGTATTTCGCTTTGCTTCTCTCTCTCTCTCTCTCTCTCTCTCTCTCTCTCTCTTTCTTTCTCCCCTTCTCCCCCTAAACATGTACAGTGATACCTCGGGTTACATACGCTTCAGGTTACAGACGCTTCAGGTTACAAACTCCGCTAACCCAGAAATAGTACCTCGGGTTAAGAACTTTGCTTCAGGATGAGAACAGAAATCGTGCTCTAGCAGCGCAGCGGCAGCAGGAGGCCCCATTAGCGAAAGTGGTGCTTCAGGTTAAGAACAGTTTCAGGTTAAGAATGGACCTCCGGAACGAATTAAGTACTTAACCAGAGGTACCACTGTACAACTTTCTCTTTCCGTTTCTTTTTCTACTTTTGTTTTTGTATAACTTTGTTTTTTTATTTTGTAGTATCATAAAAAAAAGATTTAATAAAAGATTTATGCAAAAAAAAGAAGAATTTTGGAACAAGGTGCCATCAGAATGCTGAAGATACTCAGCTCTTATTTCTCGGCATAACCATGAATTCCTGGAAAGGCCCTAGAACAGTGTATGAACATAGTGGTAAGATGAAGGATATTTCTGTAACGTAAAACAACAGCAACAACAACACTGAGGTTCGGCATTAAAATTACGAAATGACACCTTTGGGAAAAAAGTCTTCGAATAATCAGATTTCTAATTTAGTTGTTGTTATATATGCCTTTGTATTCAGATCAGACCGCAATAAAATAATGTAGCACTTGGGAAGGAAGATGCAGCCCAGAAGCCCAGCACTGGAGGTCAAGATGGAGAAGACCTGCACGGCTACCATGTATTTCCCCTTGGTGCTCAGGTAGGTGGGCACAAAGGACACCCAAACACTGCAGAAGACCAGCATGCTGAAGGTGATCAGCTTGGCTTCATTGAAGGACCCTGGGAGTTTCCTGGCCAGGAAAGCCACAGTGAAGCAGATGGCAGCCAGGAAGCCCATGTAGCCAAGGGAACCATAAAACATGGCAACAGATCCTTCATTACATTGCAGGATGATCTCTCGGGGCTGGGAGTGCATGTCAGGCTCTGGGAAAGGGGGGGAGATGCCCAGCCAGATGGTGCAGATGACAACTTGGACACTGGAGCAGGCAATGACAATGGAGTTGGTGAGACTCTTCCCCAGCCATCTCCTCACCTTGTTCCCTGGCTTTGTGGCCAGGAAGGCCAGCACCACAGTGATGGTTTTGGCCAACACAGAAGAGACGGCAACAGAGAAGATGATGCTGAAGGCTGTTTGCTGAAGAAGGCAGTTCACTTTCCTTGGCTGGCCAATGAAGAGGAAGGAAGACAAAAATGAAAGCAGGAGTGAGAGAAGGAGGATGTAAGAGAGGTCCCGGTTGTTGGCTTTGACTATGGGAGTTTTCTTGTATGTAATGAAGATTCCTAACACAAAACTTGTGGTTATTGATAAGAAGAGGGCAAAGGAAGATAGGACAATCCCCAAGTGTTCTTCATATGTCAGGAAGGTGATAACCTTAGGGTCACATTGATCTTTGTCATTGTTTTGATGCTGATTCTCTGGACACTTGGCACAATGCTCTGCATCTGCAAAAAAATAGTATTATCGATCTTATATCCTCCTAAATTGCTTTCCATTTTCAGAAAGTAATGCCAAACTGGTTCACACTATTAGAAAACATTAAAAAATCCAGTACAATTGTATGTGATAAATGGGATCAAGAAACAGTATTACGAATATTACATGTCAGGTAAAACCTGAGGCAACAGGCGTATCTTGCATTAGTTGTGAAGTCAACAGGGAGCACATTCCATCTGCTAGGCACCACAATGCAGAACGCCCTCCTTTAAAGTCACAATAACACTGTCATGTGGTTTCAGGGAAGGAAAATGGACTAGCTTAAAGTCTTCTAGTCATCCCTGTTCCTTGCTTAGCAGGTATTTATATTATTGATGTACAGTGGTACTTCGCAAGACGAAATTAATCCGTTCCGTGAGGCTCTTCGTATAGCGGTTTTTTCGTCTTGCGAAGCAAGCCCATTGACAGTTTAGCGGATTAGCACTATTAGCGGTTTAGCGGCTTTTAGCGATCAGCTGTTAAGCGGCTTATCAGCAGATCAGCTGATAAGCGGCTTAGCGGCTTAGCAAAAGGGGGGGAAGGGGGAAAAACCCGCAGGAACTCACAAGACATTTTCGTCTTGCGAAGCAAGCCCATAGGGAAATTCGTTTTGCAAAGTGCCTCCAAAACGGAAAACCCTTTCGTCTAGCGGGTTTTCCGTCTTGCGAGGCATTCGTCTTGCGGGGCACCACTGTATTTCTATCTTGTCATTCCAAGAAATTTTCACAGAAATGCCATAAATTATCATCAGGACAACAATTTAAAATATGGAACAGTTATGAAACTTGTGAAACTTTGGGCAGAACTCAGGTTTCCCAAGTTGAAGATCACACCTTGAGTTTCTGTGGACTGCACTGCCACTCTCCACACAGCATTCACCAATGTTTCTTGAGAATATGTCCATATTATGAATAGGCTCCTGCTCCCAAAAATATCCAATATGACACTCTGGAAGGGGCAGAATTCTATGAAACATTTGTGCCTGAAAATAATGCCACATGTTGGAGTGCATGATGCCTACTGTGAAAAGCTTGATGAACAGTCTTCTGCATCTATGCTGTCGATTTCCCAGTTCTGATTATTCTCTCCAACTCTGTGTAGATTTCTAAAGGTCATGGAATGTGACTCTAAATAAGAAAGCATGTATGCACACACAGGAGGAAAATGCACAAGTGTTTTGTAGAGGGTCACACTCTGTGCACGGATTATAGCCAGTTCTAAATTTCCCCTATAAAAAGCCACTGGAGTCACCCACCTTCTTGAGAGGAGATGGTTCCTTCTGGGCAGGGATTGCAGTCGTAGCAGCAGAGTGGTTTTCCTTCCTGAACCATCTTGACAAATCCAGGGCGACAACTTTCCACACACCTGGATGGAGGCAGGGTCTGAACATAAAAACAAGGGGTGTCGAGGAAAATGGGTTAGGCCTAATTTTTCTATGGAAATGAGGCACAGGGTTGGGAAGGGCACAATTTTAATTTGAAGCTTGTTACTAAAAACTACATCTGCATAGCACTGGAGCCAACTCCAGGGGGCCATCAGTGCTTCGTGTCAGGAGTCCAGGTTCCCAGCTTGATAACACAGTAAGCATAGGTAATTAAAAAGGAGGATTTATTGCAAAAACAAACAGATAGCTCCGGACAGCTCTAACGCAGCCACTGGCATTATCACTCAAGATGACCCTTCTGAAGACTCCTTCCGGTGTCTGCAGAATATATTGAACCATCGCCCCTTGTGTCTCTTGTTTTGCTTCCTATCTAGCAGCCCTCCCATTCGCCGACTCTTTGGACTTATTGGATTAGCTCCAGCCTCTTCCTGTTCTGACAGACTATCTCTGTGTCTGTTCCCACCTGTTTGAGCTTCCTGAGAGCTTTGATGCTCTCAGTTGTTCCCTCGGCAACCGGCATTCCAAGGGGTGGGGGAGTAGCAGTGGGCACTGACCACTGTTCAGACTGCATTCTGCAGCCGGCTGTAAAGTTCCACTAGGAGCTGGCTCATTCCTGACACTTCAGCGCCCACAATAATATATTTGTGGGGCTGGGCAGCTACAAACTTAATGGGCAAAGCTGAAGCCCTTTTCTTGTGGGCACCCACAATCTTCGGCGTGAAATGGCACCTATGCTGCATAGTTGCTTGAAACCCAGATGGTATCAGTGGGAAACAGCGGCTCTTTCCGGGCCTGGCAGCTTCACTTGCCATGGCTGTTCCAGGACAGGATAGGTCCAGTCTGTTATCCAAGCTCTGACAACTGTCTGGCTGTCCTATAATCAGGATAACTTTGAAGACAGTTTGGAAAATGCAGCTGGTACAAAATGCAGCTGCTGGGCTGTTCAATGAGGAAGCAGCCAAATGGGATTACACATCACCAATCCTCCAAGAGATTTTAGGATTGCCCATTAAAACATGCAAGTTAGGAGGAAGTTGTGCCAAAATTAGGGTGAAGATGAGTTTTCTAAAAACAAACAGGCAAACAAGTCAACAAACAAATAATGTAAAGCTAATGGAGAAATGGGGAGAACTGAACCCAGTGAGAAATAAAGACTGTATGTTTGCGGTCTAGTTTAGGATGTTGGCATGTGTGTATAAAGATCTCAATGGCCCAGAATGCAATTCCCCAATATCTGCAAAGATGAACTTTGAGCTACGTAGGATAGGATAGCATTTTCTCTTGAAAAATGGAGAAGGGCCTTCTCTGTTGCATTGGCACCAATATGGGAATTCATTTTTCTACTTTCCTTATCACTCACCCAGGGAATTTTATTTGCTGGGCGTGGATCACAAAACATTTGGGCAGTATAGCAACAGTAGTTCTACTGGAGAAGTCAGTAAAGACTTTTTCAATAAATGCTATTTAAAAAAGGAGGAGGGAACTCTTGGGAGCCACATGAAACTTTCTAAAAGTCTGGATAAGGGTATTGGGCTAGCCACGCTTAGTAAGAATAAATAGTATAAAGTGAAGTGGTTCCACTTTCCCACAACCTGTGTTTGAGGTAGAAAAGGGTTGGGAGGGGTTTTTTTTGTATGTGAGGGATATATTTTCTTTATGGTATAAATAGGAGAGGGTGTGTGGAAGCTTTGGGACACCGCATCTAGTTGCTAAATTAAACAACCCCCTTAAAATTGCACCCCAAATTATGGGGCCTATATATACAGAGTTTCACAGGGACCCACCATTAGATAATTAAGAAATGTGGCATTTTGATGTTGACAAAGCCTTTGAAGGTAGCCCCACAAAAAAAACATGGCGTCATTATAAAAGCTTATGAGATGGGAGATGCAATAAAATGAAAGAAATTATTTCACCCACCTGGTTGAACCATTTGGGCCATATAATGGCATCCTGGTCGATGGTCAACTGAAGGAGTGGGGATCCCTGTCTCTTGATATTCCCAAACTTGACTCCGAGGATGGACTTATTGGGAAACCTCACCCAGTTCACAATGTCCAAATCGGCTGCCAATTACCCATTCTCATCCAAATACACTCCCTCTTTGGAAGAATTGTAAAACTGACCATTTCCCAGGAAAGGGTGGAGCTAGAATGGCCAAGAAAAAGGCAATGCTCAGAATATGTGAAACGACACTGTGCAGACTCAAGTAGCTGTGTGTCTTTTTCACTGTTTTCGCCCAATGGGGCTCACACCCAAGTCAAAAAGCCTAGGCTCCCATCCCGTGCATGCTTATCTAAGAATATAACCCATTGAACTTAATGGGACTTCTGGCGAGCAAGTCTTAGGGTAGCACTGTAAAATATGATGTCCTTCTTATGTAGTTGGGACAGACATTCTTGCTTCAACATTAAATTGTGCTCCTTGATCGAAACATATTCCCTGCACATAGCTATTATATGCTTTGTATGAAAACAAATACAATAAATTTTGATATATAAAAGGAGGGATAGGTTAGTTCAATGCATATTAATGGGTCAACAATGTAAAGACACCAGAAATATTACAGTGGTACCTCGGGTTAAGAACTTAATTAATTCCAGAGGTCCGTTCTTAACCTGAAACTGATCTTAACCTGAAGCACCACTTTAGCTAATGGGGCCTCCTGCTGCCACCGTGCCAGAGCACGATTTCTGTTCTTATCCTGAAGCAAAGTTCTTAACCCGAGGTACTATTTCTGGGTTAGCGGAGTCTGTAACCTGAAGCGTCTGTAACCCGAGGTACCACTGTACATATATCCATATATATCAGTCATTAACATAATGAGAACCTAAGCTAAGCAGGCACTTGCTTGATTCAGGCTCCAGCAACACACAGCCCATTAGGAGAAAGGATGGAGCTTAGTGGAGCTTGGTAGGTGCCCAAGTAGCACATCAGTCAGGAGGGAAGATAGCTCAGGGAGAGCTTGTGCAATGACATATCCCAGACCCTCCAAGTGTCCCTATTTTCCAGGCACAGTCCCGGATTTACAGAAGCTGTCCTGGTTTTTTATTTGATCCCCGAATGTCCTGCTTTCCCTTAGAACGTACTTATTTTCATCAGAGAAATGTTGGAGAGTATGGATGAATGTGCCCCTGGAGCCAAGGAGCTAAGCAACTACACAACCTTTAGAAGACATATGAATGTACCCAAGTATAGGGGAGCTTTTTAATATTTAATGTTTTATTATGTTTTCATATATGTTGGAAACTGTTCAGAGCTGCTGGGGGAATCCAGTTAGATGGGCAGAATATTATTATTATTATTATTATTATTATTATTATTATTATTTGGGGCCTCCCTATTTTCCTCAGAGAAATGTTGGAGGGTATGATATTCCATTCACAAAGGAACATATATGTAAAAGGCAAGGGTCTTAATTAAAATGAGTCACAGAAGACAAAGCGGGTGGTTAGGCCAATGTTTGGCATTGTTACCGTTGTTCCTTAGAAGGAAGTGTAAGGGGGGAATAAAGAGGGACCAATTCAGGGCACTTCACAAAGGGGTTTCCAAAATTTCACCTCCCCACAGTCAATTGACTTTACAGTCAGTCTCCATATTTGGTAGAGATATCTGAGATGAGAAAGGAAATACCTGCCATGGCTGTAGCTTTTGAATTTTCAGACTGTCCATAACTCTTTGCCCAGATCTTGATGAATCTGCAGCATTTAAGGAGTGTGCCACAGCTTGGACCGTGTTGTAGATCCTGTGGTTGTCGAGAGAGAGGATTCCCGCCCAATCATCTTGTGACAGCATCTCCAGATTCTCTCTCTCTCTGCACCTTGCACAGCCTTTCACTGCCAGTGCATGCTTTAAATATGAACAATTAAAACCTTCCTCCACAAACTCATTGATAGCAAACAATAGGGGTAGCAAATCACCATAGTTTGTCTGTTTATTTGTCTCAATTAAGAAAGAAAAAATACCATGGATAGGTTGGAAAGATAAGCCTCCATACATCAACTCCAATGAGATGTCCCACATTGCTGTTGTGATCACGACTTTCCCCCCGGCAGGTTTTATCAACTTGTACATCAGTTCTATAAATAAAATTCCATTTAAGACATAAATATTGTCTACGTAGTAAACAAACAGATTAACTTGTTTCCACTTAGAAAATGAAAGAAAATTTATTGGTGCAAAATTCAGTCCTCCTTTGACGATTTGTGAGATGGGAACACAAATCCCACTCTCAATGAGCACAGGTGTCAAGGTCTTCATGAACCTCACTCCATTGTCAGTGTCTGGTGCAAGGAGGCCAATGAAGGTCCATCTGAAGTGATGGAGCAGCTTGACAATCCCTGGGTACAGGGCTTCTTCTTTGGGGACCATCCGGTAGAAAAAAGGAAACTGCCTCTTATCATTCAGAACATGAGAGACAAAAGCATAACTGACCTAGCAAAGAAAGGAAGATTGTTGGCTTGTTACATTTCGAATGAAAGCTGATTTCATAGCCCAAAATAACAAATTCTTTTGCCTAGGCATTTCTTCAGCAGGACCATGTTCCTCAAATCCCTATTCTTATTTATTTTTGCATACTTTTATACTACTGTTTCGCTGGATTTATATTGTACCTTTGTTTTTATGATTTTGTTACTATTTTAATGTTGTACATAATTCAGAGATTTCTAAAATATCTAGTGGATTATTATTATTATTATTATTATTATTATTATTATTTTATTAATAAAACAAAACTTTCTGTGTTTCACTTAATGTATCAGTTTCCCCCAATATTAGGGATACAACCACCAGGACTATGGCTGGTCTCCTCTACTCTTTTACAAACACACAACATACTTAGAGCCATCACCATTCCCATGTTGCTGTTTTGCCCAAAGGGAACAGCCCTGCTGGCTTTTTGTCAGCATTGCTCACCATTCCCTTACTTATTCATTGAAAAAAGCCAATGTGGCTCAAGGCTGCAATCCCAAACCTACTATCTGCTATATACACTCATGGGGTCTGAACTAGTATTGACAGACCAGGAATGAGACCATGAGGTCCTAGCAGGTAGCTCATATGGACTCAGCATGTGGCAACTGCGAAAAAGCAAATTCCTTGCTAGGGATCCTTAAGAAATGGGAAGAAAATAAAACTGTCAATGTCTGCCTTTGCTTGAGAATTATTATTATTATTATTATTATTATTATTATTATTATTATTATTATTTTACCAGATTCTATTTGAAACGGAACACAGATCATTTCATTACAATATTCATAATAGTTGTTTCATAAGTTTCCTTTGATTCTCATAACCACCTGATGTTATTCAGAGCCTTGACATCCCAGGTCCTCATCATTTTGATGAGGACGACTGGATATCAAGAGCACACAAATCTTTCACACATAAGAAGCATCAAGTCTACAGTAAACTGGTATGTGGGAGGCTCCCTTGTGTTGTTTTCAAATTCTGAGTATCCCATTTGAGTAATGATGAGTACGTGATAAAAGAAAGATGTATGCTGTCCTCCAGGAGCAGTGAAAGCTCTCTCAAATCACTTTTGCAATACAAATAAGTAAATCAATTTATTTACTTTTGCAATACTGTTTTAGAAGCAAGTGTCTGTCTCCATTTTCATTTAACATCCACACCACACAGTCAGCCAGAAGATGCCACACCCTCTCCGTCCCTACCTGAGGGATTTTGTAGGTGCCCAACATGTTCGAAATCTGGATGGAGTTTTGAGTGTCAGCCCCTTCAAGAACAGCAAGCAGGTTATTCTGTCCTCCCAAGTTGTAGTTTGGAACATTTGCCTGCCCAGTGGAGAGCAGGTCTAGCAAAGATTCGCACGTTACCCTCCCATCAAAGAAGTTCTCGTGAATGCTGTAGCCCAGAGTGATGTTGGGTAAAAGCCTGGGATTCTGGTTGATATCTTGAATGGCAAACAAGAAGGACAGGAGTTGCCAATATTTTGTGGATGCTTTCCTGCAAAAGCATACATATGCCAACATCTTAAGCATCCAACATTCAATAACACGGTTATTCAGTGGTCATTTTTCTAATCTATGGGTTGTGCTGAAGAAGATTCCAGAAAAACAGTCAGATTATCCGGGATCACTGTCCGTTGTTATTCACTTACTACTTCGGCACCATGAAAGCCTAAAGAAAAGTTTTACCACTTAGCCCACAGGATAGCATCTATTACTTTGTTTCAACCATAGACTTATTATACTTCTGCGGACTTTCAAAGATTGATTTCAAATATATTAGAGAATTTACAAATGCACACATTTTGTTTTTGTTACTAAATCATGTATATTATGCAATAAGAATTACAGTGCTATCTAGTATACTGGTCTGCGAGTTGCTTGTATTGTTTGTTTGTTCTGCAATGTCATATAAGGCAAACAGGTAAGTACAGGTAAGAATGCTCAATAAACAGCAGGTATCATATACCTTCCCTTCAAGCTCTGTGGAAACAAAACAGAATGCATGTGCAATAAATATGTAATCTAAAAGTGATTTACAAGAGTTTCTTTGAAAATGTACCAGCAGCTGTTAGGTTGCTGAGGTTCATAGTGAATCTGGTCCTATTTTACTACAGAAAAGCTGGAACTGAGCAAAGTTTACTGTTTACATAGGTGGTACATGGAAGGATTGCATTTGGGGGAGGAAGGGACAGCTGCAAAGGCTAGGGAGCCCTGAACTTTCCCACTCGCAAAACCAAGATAAAATGGATTTAGACACATGGCTCTGTCTCACTGGGCTGAAAAACAATGAATCGGGTGTTTGTTCTGCAGATGAAATTTATGTCATTGTCCTATGCTACTATGCTTTAGAGTTGAAAAGGGACTTTGCTAGCAGCGGTTTCTGAAAAGGCTGGCGGCTGATGGTGTCGTAGCATCCACCAAAGAAGTACAGGGATTTAAGAGAAGCTGGAGAGAGCCTGGCATTTGGGGCTCACGAAATCGGTGGCTAGTGGAGCAGCAGTAAACCCATGCCTATAAAATGACTTACTGGTAAAAGCTGGTTGAGGGAGGCTCATTGAATTTGTGTGGATTGAATAAAGCCCTTGTGGCAGAGATGACCCCACCAATGAGGTGGTCTCCTGGCCTGTAATAATTGAATCTGTCTAGCCAATCTCTCTCCAAAGTTAAGGGGCATTTCATCTCCATCCCACAATCTGCAAAAGGCAGCAGCAGCAGGAGCCGCAGGAGCAGTGCCATTCTGTGTCTTCCTGGAACAGCCCCTTCCCTTGTGACTGCTCCTCTCAAAGAATCATTAGATGAAGCCAAACTCTTTGTACAATGATCAGTAGCATTCTTAATGTGAATGGAGCCCAACCAAGACTTCACATCTGAAACCTCACACCCACGTAGTCCGACCTACCTAAAGCTCAGCCCAAAATCCCAGAGGTGCAGAAGGCATTTCCAGCTCAGGTGCAATTATTGCTCTCAATTTTGAGGTTTATTTCAATGGACTCAAAGGTGATCTTTGGACAAACATCTGGAGTTTTGTTGAGAAGAAGATGAGAATGATAACTATGATTTTGAAAATTATAAGGGAAAGACGCATTGCCTTCACAGCATCCTGAACTCTTCATGCACAGGTGCAGGGCTGGAGAAAAACATCTTTGCAAAAGGCTCCCATCTGTGGCTTTAAATTCTGAGCAGGACACTGGAGCAGGAAGCTGGTCATATCCAAACATTTGTGGGGAAAACAGAGACTCACACTTATGAAGCATTGTTATGAATCTCTGGTGGGGAATCTTTCAGATCCTGTGAGATAATTGTCAAAGAACAATGAGATGCTCTGTGACAAAAGTTTGTTGTTGTTTAGTCATTTAGTCATGTCCGACTCTTCGTGACCCCATGGACCAGAGCACACCAGGCATTCTTGTCTTCCACTGCCTCCCGCAGTTTGGTCAAACTCATGCTGGTCCCTTCGACAACACTGTCCAACCATCTCATCCCCTGTCGTCCCCTTTTCCTTGTGCCCTCCATCTTTCCCAACATCAGGGTCTTTTCCAGGGAGTCTTCTCTTCTCATGAGGTGGCCAAAGTATGGGAGCCTCAGCTTCAGGATCTGTCCTTCCAGTGAGCACTCAGGGCTGATTTCCTTCAGAATGGAGAGGTTGGATCTTCTTGCAGTCCATGGGACTCTCAAGAGTCTCCTCTAGCACCAAAATTCAAAAGCATCAATTCTTCAGCAATCAGCCTTCTTTATGGTCCAACTCTCACCTCCATACATCACTACTGGGAAAACCATAGCTTTAACTATACAGGTCTTTGTTGGCAAAGTGACAAAAGTTAGCCTATCTGAAATTTATAGAGGCTGATTGTCCTGTTTAACTCATATATTTAGGGAACAGTTTAGGAAATAAACCTGAATAAAAGTACATGTGTTAGGGCTACAGGGTTTGTGAAAACCCAAATGACCGCTCCCCACATTAAATGGGGGCCACCCTTTGGGTGGTGCGTGCAGCCCCCTGGTCCCTATATGGCACCATTAGCGCAGGCTTGGCTTCACCTCCCCCCAGATGGGATACGTGGACGTCTACACCTAACTCAGTCAGTTGCCCAATCCCGCCTGGGGAGGCGTTGCCAAGGTCAGGTAGGGGGAGAAACTACCTGCCCGCACAATAGTGGGAGGATCTTACCTGGGAATCGTCAGTTGGCTCCAGAGCCTCTCCCACCCTACCCACCCTCAGTTAAGACTTCTTTTGCAGGTTAACCACCAATAAGACCGGTGCCATCTATGACTTGATCGTGGATGGGAGAATTGACCTGGCATGCATAACACAGATTTGGTTGGACACAGCAGCTTGCCCTGTTCTTGCCACTGCTTGTACACCAGGTCTCTCTTATGCACTCATGTTGGTGGGGAGTGGGGTAGCAGTGAATTTTTGGGAAGTCTTTAGTTTTCATGAAGCGACCTATTAGGAGGACACAGTTTTCTGAGTGCATGTTCTGGAACTCTGGCAATAGGGGCAGTGCAGGATTCCTGTTGGTGTACCAGCCTCCCTGCTGCACCAAGGACTCCCTTGGTTCAGGTTGTGCCAGATGTTCTCCTGGAAACACCTCATCTGGAGGTCCAAGGGAATTTTAACATGCATGCCGACACGATCTTACAAGGGACTGCTCAGACTTCACGGAAAGCATGGCCTCCATGGGGCTGTCCCTAAATAAATCTGGCCTGTGTCATCGCTGTGGACATTCCTTAGATGTGCTGCTTCCCTCTGTGGATGTGGGTGATCTGACACTTCGAATGACCCAGCAACCCTTCTTCATGGATCCCCCAAAATGTTTGTGTTGACATCCAAAAATAGCCCATTTGAGGATTCCTAAAGACAAGCACAATCCTAAGAAGGGGTGAGACTTGCAGTGAGGAGCACTTGTTGCTTTTTGTTTGTGATACAGAGCATGTACTTTATTTTTCTTACTAGCATAACTACTTAGGATATGATGGGACAAAATTCAGAAACAAAGAAAACTTCTCATCCCAATGCATCTGAAAAGAAATATCTAAACTCAAAGTCTAGACCTCAGATGCTCAAACATGATCATTCGTGGCACTGGGGAATGGACAAAACAGACTCTCAGCACCATAGGGGCTATTTAACACACCAGGAGTTTCAGACACAACACAATGAATTATCTTACCTTGCCTTTGATTCTGATATTGGGCTGGCTTGTCTCACAGGCAATCTTTGGCTCAATCCCTAGAGCTTTGGTTAGAGTAAGGATAATTATACGAGAGGAAACGTCACCTTGGCAACACCATCGATTTTCTATGTGGCTTGAGGCACAGGTGCAGAGGTGAAGGAAAACATGTTTATGAGAATTCACAGAAGTAGCTCCCTGGTTTTGACATGGGTCAGTGTGGGGAAAAGGTCAGCTTGGCCTTGAACTAACCAAGTACCTTCATAAGTGCCAGGACCAAGATATTCCTTTAGGATGTAAGTGAACACACAGACACACACAACATGGAGTAGCTACTTTGAGCTCATGAAACCAGGCCACAGTCCCTTCTGGGCAACCTTATGGGGGGGCATATGCCAATGGTGGGTATTGCTAGAGGCAAAAGTGGAAAGCACAATGAATACTCCCCCCTTTGACCTTTTCTGCTGCAGCCTAGTTCCTACATACATATGCACACCCTTCTCTATTCTCTATCCAGACGAGCAAGGAGCAATATAAGAGTTCAAGGCAGCACTTCAGTCATGCAAAAACACACAAGAATGTCACAAAGCAGGACCAGTAAGGGGCATGGCTAGGGAGGGGTATGTGGCCTACAGAGGACCAGATAGAGAGGACCACCTTGGCCAGTAGTTCCATAGCCCTGCTTTCCTGGAACCATCAAGAATCAATATTATCTGTTCTGACGAACAGGAGGTACCTGAGATCTCAAGCTGAGAAGGATTTCCCCCAACTTCTCTCCCATACCTGACCTCCTCAATTACACCTCCATTTCTGGATGAACAGATTTCACTAGCAAATCACAAATGGGGGGTGCAGGTACAGGTGTGGCAAAAAAAATCTGCTCAGCTATGGAATACCAATACTTAACATGGAATATAAATGATGCAAATGCTTCTCAAAAGAGAAAAGCGATACAGTGGTACCTCAAGTTAAGTATTTAATTCGTTCCGGAGGTCTGTACTTAACCTGAAACTGTTCTTAACCTGAAGCACCATTTCAGCTAATGGGGCCTCCTGCTGCCGCTGCGCTGCCGGAGCACGATTTCTGTTCTCATCCTGAAGCAAAGTTCTTAACCTGAAGCACTATTTCTGGGTTAGCGAAGTCTGTAACCTGAAGCGTGTGTAACCTGGGGTACCACTGTATTTCGGGGGTTTTTGGGGGGACACTGAAATTGGATCAAATTTGTTTACAAGAAACACACATTAGGAAAAAGGGTATCAGATATTCGATTTAAAAAGATTAGGTGAGGAATTTATCTTTGCAGGACTGAGGGGGCTAAATGGAGATGTTCTTTATATACACATTCCCAGTTCTGCCCCAAATGGATATTCTCTGATGAACAAAGTAGATATGTTGAGATGGAAGTTAATATCCAAGGAAATTAAATTTTGGTTGTAGGTGTACATGCACTCAAGGAAGACAAACCAATATTTTATAAGGGACTTATGGGAAGGTTGACGGATTTTGCATATGAAAATTGGTCCCTCGTGGAAGTCAGGAATGGAGTGGACACTTCAATGCAGGACAGAACTTCACATAAAAATATCGGAACTTCCCAGGATAAAATAAAGAAACCCACTGGGAGCAGTCAAATACAACATTCCTTGTTTTGCTAGAGTGGACATGCAAGGGAATGTTTGGTCCAGCCAGTCACAACTTCCTGTTCCTCCTGGCCTGGAGCATCGTTCCTTGCGCATGTGACTAGTGGGTGGGCATGACCTTTCCAGACCTGGTAAAAGGCCAAGGAATGCCGCCACTCACTCTCTTTTCGATCTTCCTTTTGTCCTGCGAACTTCCGAGACTGCTAACTGCAGTCACTAGGTCAACCTACATATGGGGTAAAACAGTTTGTATATGCTTGTAACATTACGCCTGCCTTCAGGGAGCACACTGTGCTCTGCCTGATCGTGAGTAAACTTTCTTTTTATTGCTTATGAATAAGACTGTGGTGTCTTTATTTCGTTAGGAGGGATTTGAAAAGGGATCTTACCAGGAACATTCAATTCAATCTGAGGGAGATTGAATTGCATAATAGTAAGGGGTTCTACTTAGGAGAAAAGCAATGGCAAACCTAGATAGCATCTTTAAAAACAGACACATCACCTTGCCAACAAAGGTCCATATAGTTAAAGCTATGGTTTTCCCAGTAGTGATGCTCAAAATCATGGTAATTTATCCTTATTCTTGCCAAAGCTTGAGAGATATTTCTAGGGATTGCACAAACATCAGAAGCAAGGTAGCACAAGGTTATTTATTGCACTGAACCGGTGGGAGCGGGAAGATTAGTGTCCAGAATAAGAGTGTGATTGAGTCAAGATGAATATGCATGTAGTTTAATGGTTCTGAACAAGAACCGTATTGGTGAAACCACAGCAGATTGGGTGATGTAAGAACTCCTTTTCTCTTTTGCTGATTGGCTAGCTCTAGAGGAGAGAGGAGCCACTCACAGGGGAGGTCTAGGAGGCAGAGCCAAAATGAGAGCCCTGCTGCTTCTGCTTCTGCTGCTTCTCCTGATGCCCTTTCGAGTCTGTGAGAACCCAAGAACAAAATGCCCCTTGAATCTGATCAAGGATGAAAATAAAGCACACAATTATTACCGGCCTGGAGACTTCCTCATCAGCGGAATCATATCCCCAAGAAATTATCATAGGCAACTTCCATATGTATTTTCCGACACCCCGCTAACCAGACTTGAGGGGTAAGTAAGTACTTTCTGGTGGATCTCATGTTTCTGCGTCTCCACACCATTGGTTCCTATTTACTAGGGAAATAGCCCCTATTTCAGGGCTGAAGAGGCTGTGGCCTTCCAAAAATCATACTGCGAAGTTTCCCTTCTGTCTTCAGGAAAAGTGCTGAATATCAAAGCAACATGTGCAAGAGTTACACAGTAATACGTTCATAAGGGTAAGGATCAGTACAGAAGGAGGTCTGGCGAAGGAAATCAGGACTAATAAAGGAGTCAGACAAGGTTCTCTGCTAGAATACCCCTATTCAACCTCCATATTAATAGTATTGTAACAAACTTGAACAAACTATACGAATTTTGCCAATCAGAGCAACTCAGATTTAATTACGCAAAATCAAAGGTGACCATTGTTGGCAAACGTACCCCCAAGTTTAATAGGAATATAGGTGGAAAGAAAATGGATCGAGTTCCCTCAGGTACTCAGACAGTGTTGATAGGTGTAAGAACTTGGGTGACAGTTACAAATATTTTCTCCTGATATTTGGGTGAAAATTAGATTCTTTGTCATTCTTTTCCCCTTCCGCCTTCGGGAGCTTACTCCTGGAAGATGTTGGCATAATTGGTCTCAAAGTATAATGAGACTGAGAAGAGAGCAGTTTCCTCAGGGATAAAAAAATGAATGACAAGGCAACTCTCCTTCTGTGGGTCTCTGCTTTATAGCTGAAAGCAACGTTAGTCATGTTAGTGTCATTTAAATATGGGTGTTAATTGCATTAATCGTGCTTGGGCCTGTCTCTTGCCTATCCTCTGATTTCTGTTCAGGGTTCGAAGGCCAGCTGAGGTGGACCTCCTGAAAACAGGTCAAGGATATAGACATCTGTCATGACTCATTATGAAAGGGTCCGTCCCCCCAGCTTTTTCTCACTGAAGGAGAAAACTCTCTCTCTCTCTCTCTCTCTCTCTCTCTCTCTCTCTCTCTCTGTGTGTGTGTGTGTGTGTATGTGTGTTGGCTAATTTATAGTCTTCTGAATCCATTAGCCTTTCAGCCTTCAGACTGAGTCAAGCTTCCAGTGTGACTACAACATCCTGATGGACTGCAGACTCTGATACAGACTGAGACAAGTTTTAATCTACTTTACTTAGTTAGTTTATAGTGTGTGGATCATGATACACCAGTAGCTTCTAACTTTATGCATATAGTGTTAATAGTTGTCTTCTTAGAATCATAGAGACATAGGATTGTAGAGTTAGAAGGGACCCCAAAGTCATCTGGTCCAACCCCCTGCAATGCAGCAATTATCACCTGAGGCAATAAAAAAAAACATGTAAATAGAACTGTATGGGAAAGGAATTTTCTTCATTGTCAACCCAGAAATGGCCAGGAATGGTAAAGAGTAATGATCTTGAAGTTCTGCTGCAGGAATCCTCTGGTTACACAGCTACTATATACATGTTCTTAAAACATTATCAAATCTAAAAGAACTCCCCCCCACCCCACTGGAATGACACGAACCCCCCCCCCGAATCCCCCGATACAAAGTAATGTATGCAATCATAGAATCATAGAGTTGGAAGAGACCACAAGGGCCATCGAGTCCAACCCCCTGCCAAGCAGGAAACACCATCAGAGCACTCCTGACATATGGTTGTCAAGCCTCTGCTTAAAGACCTCCAAAGAAGGAGACTCCACCACACTCCTTGGCAGCAAATTCCACTGTCAAACAGCTCTTACTGTCAGGAAGTTCTTCCTAATGTTTAGGTGGAATCTTCTTTCTTGTAGTTTGGAACCATTGCTCCGTGTCCGCTTCTCTGGAGCAGCAGAAAACAACCTTTCTCCCTCCTCTATGTGACATCCTTTTATATATTTGAACATGGCTATCATATCACCCCTTAACCTCCTCTTCTCCAGGCTAAACATGCCCAGCTCCCTTAGCCGTTCCTCATAAGGCATCGTTTGTGTGTGTGTGTGTGCATCGTTTGTGTGTGTGTGTGTTGTGTTTAGTTATTTGAAGGCTGTGTGCTTCTATTCTGCAATGAAGTGTGAATTCGCCCATTTTTATTCTTAAGCGGCAAATGAGTTTTCACATTTGCAACAAGGATATGTCTCACACAAGCATACAGACCATTATTTGGGGTTCAAATAGTGTTTAGTTTTATTAAATGCTGAACAGCAGTTTGACGATTAATTATTATTATTATTGAATTGCAGGTTCACCCCTGTTTCCTACTGGTACGTCTTGTCCTTCTTGTTCACCATTCAAGAGATCAACCAGGATCCTAGGCTCTTACCCAACATCACCCTGGGCTACAACCTCTATGAGAACTATTTTGATGCCCGGAGGACATCTGAGGCCATGCTAGACCTGCTTGCTGGCCGGGAAGGCAATATTCCCAACCATCACTGTGGAAAACAGAGCAAATTCCTGGCTGTTCTTGAAGGATCAAATTCTGA
The DNA here is from genome assembly GCF_951804945.1 of Podarcis cretensis. Lineage (NCBI taxonomy): Eukaryota > Metazoa > Chordata > Lepidosauria > Squamata > Lacertidae > Podarcis > Podarcis cretensis. Next base: position 123,468,918 of record NC_137171.1, read on the forward strand.
CATCTCAAAAGAGATTTCAGCCTTCTCAGGCATCTACAAAATCCCTCAGGTATTTGCAGGCGTGGGGCACAGGAATGGAGGGATAGTGGAGAAGTTCAGCAATATAACAGGAGCAAGAAAATCCTGAGCCATGGCTCCATGGGTTTTTCTTCAAAGCTTGATTGATTGATTGATTTAATAAAACCAAGCCCCCCTCCCACCTCATGCACTCCCAATGCTTCAGAATAAAACTCTCAGCTTCAGCCAGTACACAGTTTGTTAGATATTGATCATCCCAGGTTAGTATCTGGTCTTTTCCTCTGAAAGCAAAGTAAAACACCAAACTCTTCTATTCCCCCCTAGATCAGTTATGGATTTATCGCTCAGGCACTTGAAGAAGTTCAGTTCCCTTTTGTCTACCGAATCGTCCCCAAAGAAGAAACTCAGTACCAAGGGATTGTTGAGTTGCTCCTGCATTTTGGATGGATGTGGATTGGCCTCATTGCTCCAGACAATGACAATGGAGAAAGGTTCACAAGTGCCTTGAGGTCTTTAATGATCAAGAAAGGAATTTGCATTGCATTATCAAAAAGATTTCCAGAAAAGAATGGTCATCAAATGCTTGGTCTAATTGAACCATTCATTACCTGGACACAAGTCAGTGTCATTGTTTACCACGAAATAAATCGAATGGGATGGATTCCAATCATGACACTACAAGGGACATTTGGGAAAGAAATTGGGGCAAAAATCTGGATTGCGGCAGCTTTTCAGGACACCAATACATATATGTCTTCTCCTCCTGCTCTGTTCCAGTACATCCATGGTTCTTTGTCCTTTGTATTGAAGGCTCAAAGAAGGACCAGCTGTGGCTACAATAGTCCATACTCATCTGCTCTCCAACAATTTTGGAACACAGCATTTCATTGTTCATATTCAAAGCATGTGTTGGCTGCAAAAGGCGAGACCAGATGCACAGAGGAGGAGAAACTGGAGATTCTGCCCAAAGAAGAGATGGAGACAGCCCTGTCTCAAGATAGATACAACACTTACTTCAATGTCCAAGTTGTTGCACATGCCTTAAATGCTGCCTATTCATCTAAATCAAAGTGGATGGTGATGGGAGGTGGAAGAGACAGGTTGGAACATCAAAGGCTGCATCCATGGCAGGTAATTCTTTCCCCATTTTTTCACACCGAACTTCATTGTCCCAGCCAGGTTTTTGTTTTTTTACAAAATGTGTGATGTTCTGTTCTGTTTTTGTATATTGGAAGTTGCGGCAACCCAGTCTGATGGGCAAGGTACAATGAAATGAAATGAAATGAAATGAAATGAAATGAAATGAAATGAAATGAAATGAAATACTACTAATAACTACAATAATAAATTCCAACTGCACAAGTTCCCCATCTCAACATACATAGAAAACAAAAGCCAAATGAATGGAAAGCATTGTTTCTGCTTACTTACACCCTTTATCAGTAGGAGTTACTGGTTGACATCTACTATGCAAGCGTGGACAGTGTGTTTGGAGGTCCTGGGCGACCTAGAGCACAAGAATACCCTCCCCTCACTCTCATTGTTATGGTCCAAATGAAAGGAAAACAATATGTTGGGCACTAGGGTGGATGCAGGAGTTCGCGGAAGGAGGAACACAAGATGCCCCTTAACCTGCTTTGGGACTCCAGATTTGTGTAGGGTTTACTCCTTAGCCTTTCCTTCTCCTGAAGATGCCTTACAGGGCAGCAGTTATGGGTTGTTCCTCAGGGTTTACTCCTGAAACCTTTCTCACAAATGTGTATGCCTGCAAGGCTGCATCCAAGCTTCCCTTCTCCTAGAAGGGCTGGCTTCAGGGGTGTCTAGCCCATAGGGGAAAGTGGTGCGGGGCACCAGGGCGTCAGGGAAGAGGTGGAGGTTGTTTGGGCCTCCCGGCATCAGCTCGCTCCCCTCGCCCGTCTCGCTGAAGCAGTGCCGCGCCCGAAACCTCCATCTCTTCCCCGCTGGAGGAGCTCCCTCCAGCCGCTGCCCCCTTCCTCCAGCCCCACAAAGCTACTGGCAGCGCCGTAAAAAGGTCAGCAACTCTGGGATACAGAGTGATGGGGGGCGCCAGAGGGATCTTTGCACCACAGCGCCAGATATACTTAAGACGGCCCTGGCTAGTTTCTCAGCTTGCAAAACCCCCATCCAGCTTTCATTTCCCTCTATAGCACATGCAGTAACCACCTTCTTGACCATAGGAGCCACTCTTGGTCTCACCCGCTCAATCCTCTGGAGCCTGGTTTTTTGTATACAGAGGAGGTCCCTAACTCACCAAGAGCTTGAGACCCATCAGCCACCCTCACCTGGTTTAGTCAAAGCCATTTCCCAGAGTGTGGCTGCTGTCACCTGCTGGCAGCTTCTAGGAGCCACGAGGGAGAGCTGAGGATCAAAGGTGGACAAACTACCTTCCCTAACACACCACACACCCCAGTGAATTCTACCCTTAAACAAGTTGTGTACGTATTGTCCCTAACATTGACTGCCTCTTATATGCAGCATTCCAACTGTATGACACCCCCCCCAAACTCCACATTTTGTATACACTTAAAAAACCCCAAAACCAACTGGAATCAAATGGAGTAGTGAGACAAAATGTCTGTCCGTTACTGAAGCAAATCCAGTTTTGTGAGGCTTCTGGCTGAGGTCAAAGTTTTGTCAGAAGACCCCCACACTTTCTGGTGGTTCCTCCTTGCTGCCCACAGAGAGATCCAGCCTTCTCAGCTGAAGTTGGACCCTTCTCACCTCTTCCTCTGTCCCTGCTGAGTCTTGAAGATGCCCATCAACAGTTAGTAGCACCTAGAAAACAGACTGCACAGGCACAAGGTCTCCTGACCAAAGGATTCTACACTTGGTTGAGATGGGCTCTCTTTTCATTTTTATCTCAGCATTTATATACTGCCATTTTTCAAAAGCTGCCAGGCCAGTTTACAATACAGTAAAACAAAACAAAACAGTTTTTAAAAATGATACAAAAGAACTGAATATAGTATAAAACACCGTACAGAATACAGGCAGTTTATCTGATGTTTCCCTGTCACTGCAGCTTCACCCTTTCTTAAGAGAAATCCAGTTTTCAAATGGCTCCATCGATGGACTGCATTTGGATGAAAATGGGAAGCTGCCAGCCGAGTTTGATATTGAGAACTGGGTGATGTTTCCCAATAAGTCTCGTGTCAGAGTGAAAATAGGGAGTATACAGAGAAAGGCATCTGCTGACATGAACTTCACCATTAGCCCAGAAGCCATTGTGTGGCCAAAACGGTTTAACCAGGTAAGGGACACTTGATTCCATGTAACATTCCTTAAGCTGTAAATATTTTTGAATAATTCATGTGAGGCTTCAATTGCAATCCTTTGGACGCTTAACAGGGAGCAAATCTCATTGAATATGGTGCAGGGGTTGGAACTGACAGCTCAGGGAGCCTCCACTGCATAAAAGGAGTATGTGGTGTGGATGGTATTTTATATCCATGGAGGAAATATCGTATTTTTTGCTCTATAAGACACACCAGTCCACAAGACACACCTAGTTTTTGGAGGAGGAAAACAAGAACAAAAATATTCTGAATCTCAGAAGCCAGAACAGCAAGAGGGATCGCTGTGCAGTGAAAGCAGCAATCCCTCTTGCTGTTCTGGCTTCTGGGATAGCTGCGCAGCCTGCATTCACTCCATAAGACGCACACACATTTCCCCTTACTTTTTAGGACGGAAAAAGTGAGTCTCATAGAGCAAAAATATGGTATATGCTTTCGTGTGCATGCACACTTCAGCGTATACCCAGAAGAAACTTAGTTGGTCTCTAAGGTGCTACTGGACAATTTTTTAATTTTTTTATTTATTTCGACTGCGTCAGACCATCACAGCTACCTACCTGAATCTAGAATCATTTTTTTTAAGCTAGCATCTTCAGTAGCTGGTATGTTTTATTGCCTGTTTAATTGCTGTTGTTTTGTTGTTGCTGCTGTTCAGAGATTGTTACTGTATCTTTTGCCTTAAATATACTTATCTGGGATATGAATGTTGAAGGAAACACACCAAAGAGATTTCCCTGCCATGTTGTTCTGCAACAGAAGCGCTCTTGTGAGCAAAGGGTTCGGAGCCAGTGGAACCAGAGATCCAGTTGGTTTGTTTCCAAACTCTATGAATAACCTCTATAGACACAAAAACTCCTAACAATTTCTCCTTGATGTTCATTTTCTCTTTATGGCTAGACCGTGCCTTTCTCCAGGTGTACCAAAATCTGTCTACCTGGATACACCAAAGTGGTTCAAGAAGGAAAGCCGATTTGCTGCTATTCTTGTGCTCCATGTGCAGAAGGGACAATCTCTACTTGTGAAGGTGGGTGACTCCAAGTTAGAAGGAGAATAGGAATAGGAATCTCTGGCCAAAAAGTGGAGAGCGAAGTGGAGAACTTTGGGTGCACTGCCGACAATGCATTTATTTAGGGATATTAAACGGTGCGCTCAGTAAGTAAAGAACCAAAACCACACCAAAAAGAAAATGAGTTGTTTTTTTAAAATATATATATATATTAAAAAACAGTAAATGTTCACTTAGTGAAAGCACAATACAAAATAAAATAAATCATATTAAAATTATTACATGGAAGAAATACAAAAATGTTTGTGCTACCTATTTAAAGACATATGTACCAACTTAATAGTGAACAATTATCCTTCTAACAACATTTCTCCAATCCAGCTAACTGAAATGTTGCTGGAGATGTTGGATAAATATATAACAGTAAATAATTGCAAATAGACCAGAAGAATAAAAGAAAAAAACACACCCAAATGATATGGGCCCCAGAAGACAAAATATGAACTGTAAAAGCTCAAGGTAAAGAGGCATGTCGTTGGTATTTGGTGAAAGCTGTACAATGTCGACACCAGACACATGTCTGTGGAGGTGAGAGTTTCTCAGCTATACCTATATCCCAAGGTTGTTTGGGTGATAAAAAGCAAGGAAACCCTCTCTCTCCTTGAAGGAAAGTCAGGGTGCTATGGTAAACATTGAAAAAGGAAATAAAGAAACTTTTGCCTCTCCCTCCCTACAATGCCTCCTTCCCTGATCACCCTTGCATCACATTATTCTTCCTCGTATTGTAGAACACAGATGGTTATTCATATGAATGATGTTTGGACCTCTTTTCTCCTCCTCCTTAGATGCAGATCATTGCATCAAATGTCCAGAAGATCAACATCCAAATAAAGACCGAGATCAATGTATCCACAAGATTATCACCTTCCTGGCTTATGAAGACTACTTGGGAATCATTTTAGCTTTCCTTTCCCTATTCCTGTCTTTAACAACAGGCTTTGCCTTGGGAATCTTCATTAAATACAAGGAAACACCCATCGTCAAAGCCAACAACAGGGACCTCTCTTACATCCTCCTCATTTCTCTCCTGCTTTCCTTTTTGTCTTCCTTCCTGTTCATTTTTTTTTTATAATAATTTTTATTACATTTTCCACAAAAAGGAACAAAAAAGCATATTTTCACAGACATTACAAAAAAAAAATAAAAAAAATTTCACAAACATTATAGAAAAAAGAAAAGAAAACAGCATAAACAAAAAATAAGAAAAAAAGAAAAAAGAAAAAGGAAATTTTAACATAAAAATAAACTCACTTTCCAATTGTAACCTTCAAAACCTTATTTTCCTTACTTCCACCCGCCTCCCGATCTTGTATTCTATGTAATAATTAGTTCAGCAAGCTCAATTTTGTTCATTTTGATTCTTAGTCCCTCCCTTTGTACTCTTAATTAACTCAGTCACTAGAACCCCTTCTTTTCTTTTTCAATGTCCTCAACATTCAAAGATTTTACAGTGTTTTTGTAAATAGACTTTAAACTTCTTCCAGTCCTCTTCCACCTGCTCTTCTCCTTGATCTCGAATTCTGCCGGTCATTTCAGCCAGTTCCATATAGTCTATTACTTGCATCTGCCATTCTTCCAGAGTGGGTAGATCTTGTGTCTTCCAATATTTTGCAATAAGTATTCTTGCTGCTGCTGTAGCGTACATAAAGAAAGTTCTGTCCTTCTTTGACACCAATTGGCCGACCATGCCCAGAAGAAAGGCCTCTGGTTTCTTCAAGAAAGTATACTTAAATACCTTTTTCAGTTCATTATATATCATCTCCCAGAAAGCCTTAATCCTTGGGCACGTCCACCAAAGGTGAAAGAATGTCCCTTCAGTATCTTTACATTTCCAACATTTATTATCGGGCAGATGGTAGATTTTTGCAAGTTTGACTGGGGTCATGTACCACCTATATATCATTTTCATAATATTCTCTCTTAAGGCATTACATGCCGTGAATTTCATACCGGTGGTCCACAACTGTTCCCAGTCAACAAACATAATGTTATGACCAACGTCTTGTGCCCATTTTATCATAGCAGATTTTACCGTTTCATCCTCAGTATTCCACTTCAACAGCAGGTTATACATTCTCGACAATATCTTAGCATTGGGTTCTAACAATTCTATTTCCAGCTTTGATTTTTCCACCTGGAAACCAATTTTCCTGTCCGAGTGATAGGCCTCTCTTATTTGAAAATAATGTAACCAGTCTCGCACCTTATCCTTAAGTTTCTCATAGCTTTGTAATTTCACTTTATCTCCCTCCTGCTCCAGAATTTCCCAGTATTTTGGCCAGTTAGATTCCATATTAAGCTTTTTTAAGGCCTTTGCTTCCATAGGTGAGAGCCACCTAGGGGTTTTATTTTCCAATAAATCTTTATATTTCATCCAGACATTAAACAATGCTTTCCTGACAATATGGTTTTTAAATGTCTTGTACACTTTAGCCTTACCGTACCACAAGTATGCATGCCACCCAAAAACGTTATCATATCCTTCCAAATCCAAAATATCCGTGTTTTCAAGAAGTAGCCAATCCTTCAGCCAGCAAAAAGCTGCTGCTTCATAATATAACTTAAAGTCCGGCAGGGCAAACCCCCCTCTTTCCTTTGCGTCAGTAAGAATTTTGTATTTTATTCTGGGCTTTTTGCCCTGCCAGACAAATCTAGAAATTTCTTTTTGCCACTTCTCAAAACAGTCCATTTTGTCAATGATTTGTAGCGTCTGAAACAAAAACAACATTCTTGGCAATACATTCATTTTGATAACAGCAATTCTACCCAGTAAGGAAAGTTTCAAATTTGTCCAAATTTCAAGATCTTTTTTCACTTCTGACCAACACTTCTCATAATTATCTTTAAATAAATTTACATTCTTCGAAGTCAAGTTCACCCCTAGATATTTCACTTTTTTCACCAATATTAAACCTGTTTCTTCCTGAAACCTTTCCTTCTCTACTGCTGTCAAATTTTTCTCTAAAACCATAGTTTTTGATTTATTCAATTTAAAACCTGCCACCCGACCAAATTCTTGTATTATTTCCAGTGCTCTTTTAGAACTAGGGATTGGCTCCTGTAGCGTCAGTACTAGGTCATCTGCATAGGCTTTAAGTTTATAGTGTTTAACTCCGACCTGTATACCCTGAATCTGTTGGTCCCTTCTAATCATGTTCAGCAAAACCTCCAGGACTGAAATAAAAAGCAAAGGGGAAATTGGGCAGCCTTGTCGTGTCCCTTTCTCTATCTTAACTTCTTCCGTAACTGCATTATTCACCATTAATTTCGCCTTCTGTTCTGAGTAAATCGCGCCTATACCGTTTCCAAACCTTTCTCCAACCCCCATCCCTTGCAAGTTTTTCCTCATAAAGCTCCAAGAGATATTGTCAAAGGCTTTCTCCGCATCAATAAATATTAAAACAGCTTTTGTATTTATATTAACTTGTAGCTTTTCTAAAATGTCAATTAAGTTTCTCGTGTTATTTGACAATTGTCTGCCTGGGAGAAAGCCAGCTTGGTCTTTGTGAATCATTGTTGCTAAAACTTTTTTCAATCTTCTAGCTAAAATATCAGCAAAAATTTTATAATCCACATTAAGTAGGGATATGGGGCGGTAGTTCTTTAGTTGTGTCTTTTCTATCTCATTTTTCGGTATAAGCGTGATGTAAGCTTCTTTCCACGACTCCGGCGCTCTTTTCCCTTCCATAATTTCATTGCCAACCTCCATTAGAGGTTGAATTAAGTAATCTTTCATGTCTTTGTAGTATTTGGAGGTTAGCCCATCCGGGCCTGGAGACTTGCTTAGTTGCAGGTTCTTAATGGCACCTTCAACCTCCTGTTCAGAAATTTTGTCATTCAGTATTAGTTTATTCTCTTGAGAAATTTTTTGTAATCCATTTGTTTCCAAAAATTTCTCGATTTTAATCTCATTCTGTGGCCCTTGTGAATACAGTTGTTTAAAGTATCTCTGGAAGCAGTCTTGAATCTCCCGTGGGTTTTGTATATTTCGTCCATTTACTTCAAGATTGGTAACAGTATTTAATTTCTGTCTTTTCTTCAGCTGCCAAGCTAGCAGCTTTCCACACTTATTGGCCGATTCGAAGGTTTTTTGTCTCATTTGTTTAATTTTCCATTCTATATCCTGGTTAACCATTTTCAAATATTGTGCCTGATGTAATTTAATTTCTCGTAGAATGTCCTGTGACTTAGGTTTAGTCCTTAATCTCTTCTCGCCTTCTCTAATTTTCTCTAAAATCTTTTCTTTCTTCTCCTCTTGAAGTTTCCTCTTTATAGCATTTTGCTGGATCAAAAACCCCCTCATTACAGCTTTACTTGCATCCCAGATTACTCTTTTCTCCACGGTAGTCTTCAAATTTATCTCAAAGTAGTCTTTTAGTGTTTTTTGGGCCTTTTTCACAATTTCAGAGTCTCTAAACAAGGTGTCATTCATTCTCCATCTAAAGGAACCAGTGGGTGTTAGTTTCATATCCATCTTCACTGGGTTATGGTCGGAGCAGATTTTGGGGCAGATTTCCACCTTTCGAATCTTGGGTGCCATCCCTCTTGTAATCCAAATTTGGTCTATTCTAGTCCAGGTCAAATTGGCTTCAGAGAAGAAGGTCCCCTCTCTACCTAGGGGATTTTTAGTTCTCCAAATATCAATCAAGTCCATATTGTCTGTCAATTCAAAAAAGGTCTTTGGTAGTCTTCCATCTTTTGTGACTACTTGTCTTTCAGATTTATCCATATATGTCGAGACAACGCCATTCATATCTCCCATCAAAATGATATTTCGATCTATAAAGTCCATTAACGTCTCATGCAGTTTCTTATAAAACTCTGATTTCCCCTCGTTAGGTGCATAGACTCCAATTATTACTAATTTCTCTCCTTGGAATTTCTCTCCTGTTCATTGGGGAGCCAAAGAGAGTGACTTGCCTTCTCCGGCAAACAGCTTTCAGCATCATCTTCTCCACTGCAGTTTCTTCTGTGTTGGCAAAAACCATCGCTGTGGTGCTGGCCTTTCTTGCTACTAAGCCAGGAAACAGAGTGAGGAGATGGCTGGGGAAGAGTCTGATGAACTCCATTGTCATTTCCTGTTCCAGTGTCCAAGTGGTTATCTGCACCATCTGGCTAGGGATCTCTTCTCCATTCCCAGAGTCTGACATGCACTCCCAGGCTGGACAGATCATTGTGCAATGTAATGAAGGGTCTGTTGCTATGTTTTACAGTGCCCTGGGCTACATGGGCATCCTGGCTGCCATCTGTTTTATGGTGGCTTTCCTAGCCAGGAAGCTGCCTGGGGCCTTCAATGAGGCCAAGCTGATCACCTTCAGCATGCTGGTCTTCTGCAGCATTTGGGTGTCCTTTGTGCCCACCTACCTGAGCACCAGGGGGAAATACATGGTAGCCGTGCAGGTCTTCTCTATTTTAGCGTCCAGTGCTGGGCTTCTCGGTTGTATCTTCCTCCCTAAGTGCTACATTATTGTGCTGAGGCCTGATCTGAATACGAAGGAGCACCTAACAACTCAAATTAAAGATGCCATATGATTCTCTAAGGGCTCAGCTACAAAGCTGCAAATAAAACATTTTACTTATTTATTAAAGTTCTTATGTTTCACCAGTAAACATTATCATATTACATCACAAGGCTTATTGTACTATAATTTTCAACATGTATACAAAGTTTATATACTAAAAGAAGAAGAAGCAAAAACAAGGACAAAAACCTATTCCAAAATCATATATGTACCAACACATTGGACTTCCTGTCTATCCTCTTGTATATTCCTTTTTCTTTTTTTTTTCTTTTTTACAAATGAATGTACTCTTATTATTGTATATTTCTTTGCATTTTATCTAATACATTCCTGTATCAATATGTACCCTTGGTCTTATTTCTCAACTCAGTCTCTCTCCAACGTCAATTTAATGCTAGCATTGATAGTGACCCCTTACTGTATTTTTGAAGACATATCTTATATCCATCCCACTTTTGCATAAATTTTTGTTTTGAGTTGCCTCTCAGGCTATTTGTCAACTGCGCCATTTCAGCAAATTCTTGTAGCGTGTTATGCCAGTCTGTGCCACATTATTGTACTGAGGCCTGATCTGAATACAAAGGAGCGCCTAACAACAAAAATTAAATATGTCGTGTGATTCTCTAAGGACTCAGCTAAATAGCTGCAAGTAAAACATTTTAAATGTGTTGTAAAGTGCAATTTACAAATGTGACAACAGATGACAACAGCGAGCTATGCAGAATTCAATGTATTTTTCAAAACGTATTTTCTCTTCCTTTCCCATAAATAACGAATGATGAAAATGTATTTGTAACATTGGGGTGTGTGCAGTGTGCAGTCAGCTCGCCAGTGGATTGCGTAACTGAAGCCACAACATTGTAGAAGAAAATATGTCAGACAGTTAACTAAGGTCAGCAACAGTATATTGCACTGGCACATAGTAGAACAACTATGTACAACACAGTTCTTTTAGCATCCCTAGGACCCAAGGAAGGTCGGTGGCCGAGCACCCACAAATTTGGTGCCAGGGCCATGCATGCTGTATGACACCCATGGCACGGGGCACCCCCTATGGCACCCATGGCACCGGGCACCTGGCTTGAGAGCAGCACACGTGAAAAGGATCTAGGAGTCTTGGTTGACCACAAACTTGACATGAGCCAACAGTGTGATGTGGCAGCTAAAAAAGCCAATGCAATTCTGGGCTGCATCAATAGGAGTATAGCATCTAGATCAAGGGAAGTAATAGTGCCACTGTATTCTGCTCTGGTCAGACCTCACCTGGAGTACTGTGTCCAGTTCTGGGCACCACAGTTCAAGAAGGACACTGACAAGCTGGAACGTGTCCAGAGGAGGGCAACCAAAATGGTCAAAGGCCTGGAAACAATGCCTTATGAGGAACGGCTAAGGGAGCTGGGCATGTTTAGCCTGGAGAAGAGGAGGTTAAGGGGTGATATGATAGCCATGTTCAAATATATAAAAGGATGTCACATAGAGGAGGGAGAAAGGTTGTTTTCTGCTGCTCCAGAGAAGCGGACACGGAGCAACGGCTCCAAACTACAAGAAAGAAGATTCCACCTAAACATTAGGAAGAACTTCCTGACAGTAAGAGCTTTTCGACAGTGGAATTTGCTGCCAAGGAGTGTGGTGGAGTCTCCTTCTTTGGAGGTCTTTAAGCAGAGGCTTGACAACCATATGTCAGGAGTGCTCTGATGGTGTTTCCTGCTTGGCAGGGGGTTGGACTCGATGGCCCTTGTGGTCTCTTCCAACTCTATGATTCTATGATTCTATGATTCTATTGTGGGGGCAAAATGGCACTCCTGTTCAGGTTAGCCATGGTTGTAAACTTACAGATAATGTTAAAAGATCCCTCAAATTTCTTCATTTAGTCAAATGGTTGCCATTCAAACTTCCTTCCAAGCTTGTTCTGCTGCCTAATATTGATCTCAGAGAACACAGCACCTCTACTAACAACCACCACCACTAGCCTAACCCTGTTTTGTCTATAGTGGCCCGTTTCAACCTGCTCACCTCTCATTCAAGAACCGCCTTGGGCAGGGAAGGTGGTGTTGCAGGGGCTCCCCCTAAGACTTCCTCCCTCTTAGTTGGAGTGCTAATTTGGCATCTCCCAAGCTCCACTAAGCTCCTGGTTGTTTATTGCTGGAGCCTGAATGACGTGTCTGGGTGGCTGGTGTTACTCATTGATTTATATGGAGATTTGTAATGTTTTTGTCCCATTGATACACTTTAAACCAATCTATTCCACCTTTTATACATGCCAGCATTCATTGTATTTCTTCTTCGCTTTCTTTTTGCAGTTTCTCTTATTTCTTTTTTCTAAAAATCAGTTAATAGCTGTGTGCTGGGAATCTGTTTCTAGGAACCTGCACAATTTGGTGCTGAGCCAAGAAGGCATCTCTGAACTTCAGAAGAAAGATGTATTTTCCTGCAGTGCCCTATGCCTTGTTAGCTAGAATTCCCTTTAAGTTCAATGGGACACACAGAACCTGGACTTATTTACCTGGGAGTAAGCCCCATGGGGCATATGCCTCAATGAAACAAGCAATTGTTAATTCTTAATGATCTAACTGTGGGTTGGTTTGATGAGGCCCCAAGCTACTGAAGATAATGGGGCCCTTTATATGTCCACCTGTCCTTGGTCAACAACAAATTGTTGCTGGATTTTGTGCTGTATATAGGCTACACTGTAATTTATGGACCTAATAGGTCCATACACAACACAAAACACTGTTGCTGTATATAGGTTTTATATTATTTGTTTTTTATTCTATATTTTGGAAATGTACATGCAGGTTTTTTCCCTTTAACCTTTTTTGGGGGCCCCAAGAGAGTGGGGCCGTAAGCTATGGCTTGTTTAGCTTATACGTAAATCTGGCACTGTCTCTGAATACCATTTGTTGCGGAACAAGACCACCAAAGGGCTCTTACCCCCATGCCCTGCTTGTGAGCTTCCCAAAGGTGTATGATCAGACACTGCAATATATGGGATGCTGGACTAGATGGGACTTGGTCTCATCTGGCTGCAGAGCTTTCCTAATGCTGTTGAGGCCAAACTCTCTCTCTCTCTCTCTCTCTCTCTCTCTCACACACACACACACACACACATCAAACTTTGGCAATTCACCTGTGATTTCTTATAAACATGGTTTTTCCCAGCTCTGCACCTGCCACCCAAACTTCGCAATGACTAAAGTTTGTTGCAGTGGTCAAATTTATTCTCCTTATAATTATTGAAATCATAGCTATTTATTCCTGCCAAGATCAAGAGATATTTCCAGAGGTTGCCAAGACAGCACAATCAAGGGCAGCAGGAGGTTATATCTAGCTCTGTGCCTGGGGAGAAAGGTAGATGCAGAGAATAGCTGATATGTCAGAGACAGTCTGAATGAACAGCTGAGGCAAACCTGAATGTTACCCATACTGGGAAAGTCACTGCAGCATTCCTCTTGCAAGTGTTTTTGACTTCTGATTACCTGGCTGGGCAAGAGAAAGGAGCAGCCAAAAAAGAAGTGTAGGTAAAGGTAAAGGGACCCCTGACCATTAGGTCCAGTCGCAAACAACTCTGGGGTTGCGGTGCTCATCTCGCTTTATTGGCCGAGGGAGTCGGAATATGCCCACATGACTAAGCAACTTCTGGCAAACCAGAGCAGTGCACGGAAACGCAGTTTACCTTCCTGCTGGAGCGGTACCTATTTATCTACTTGCACTTTGATATGCTTTCGAACTGCTAGGTTGGCAGTAGCAGGAACTGAGCAATGGAACTTACACCGTCACGGGGATTCGAACCACCGACCTTTTGATAGGCAAGCCCTAGGCTCTGTGGTTTAGACCACAGCACCACCCGCATGTAGGAGGTACAGGCAAAATGATTTCCCTTCTGCTTTTCCTGCTAATGACACATGGAGACTGCGAAAATCAAGGAAAAGTATGTCCCTTGAATCAGATCTGGGAAGAAAGTAGAACACCCAATTACTACAGGCCTGGAGACTTCATAATTGCTGGGATCATATCTCCAAGTATGTTGACTCTAGAAGACCCATACATTTTTTCCCAGATTCCCTCAAAAAGGCTTGGATGGTAAGTAATTAGATGCCACTGGGTGTCATGCTTCTCCACTCCAACAGTTTCTACTTAATTCATAATAATAAAGGCAATTTTCCACTTTGAAAGATGTGTGTTTTCTTTCTTTCTTTGCAATGGAATTTGCAATCTCCTAGTTTTTATTGTTAAGTGGTAAATAGATTTACACCTTGTAACTAGGTGATCCTTAGATGAAGAGCGGTATATAAATTTATTACATAAATAATAATAAACATATATTCCTTGTCTCAGCCCAAACTGCAAACATACATATCATTGTTTGGTGATGAGCTACTTTGAGATTGCCTAGAAATAACATTTGTTTTCTTTACATGGTAAATAGGTTTCTGACATTTTTTATTTGATGTTTCATTGCAGTTTTATGCCTAGGTTCTACTGGCACATCTTGTCCTTCTTGTTCTCCGTTCAGGAGATCAACCGGGATTCCAGGTTCTTACCCAACATCTCCTTGGGCTACAACCTCTTTGAGAACTTTTTTGATGCAAGGATGACTTCTGCTGCCATGCTAGACCTGCTTGCAGGGGGGCAAAGCAATATTCCAAACTATAACTGTGGAGAATGGAATAACCTGCTGTCTGTTCTTGAAGGGAGCAATTCTGCCATCTCGAAAGAGATTTCAGCCATGTCTGGCATCTACAAAATCCCACAGGTATGAAGGATAGGGACAAGAAATAAATTCCACTTTCTTTCCAGGAGAGTCAATATGGGAAATGAAAAAGTGAGAAAACCCTTAGTGATAGTAGATCTTTCTTCCAGCATCCACCAAAATGGCACTTTCCAAATATTTCAGACTAAAACTGCAATCAACCTCAGCAAGCACATTTTTTTTCAGACAATAACAGATAATAAGTAATAACAGACAATAAATACAGTATCTATTCCTTTTCCTGAAAATCAAACAAATCACTAATCTCTTCCTTTCCTCACTAGATCAGTTATGGCGTTATGACTCAGAAACTGGATGAGAAAACTGAAGTCCCCTTTGTCTACCAAATGGTCCCCAAGGGAGAAAGTCAGTATTGGGGGATTGTGAAGTTGCTACTGAATTTTGGATGGACGTGGACTGGCCTCTTGGTTTCAGACAATGATACTGGAGAAAGGTTCTTGAGTGCCTTGACACCTCTGATGATCAACAATGGAATCTGCATTGCCTTATTAAAAAGAATACCAGAACATAACCTAGATCCATATCTCATCCCAAGTGAACCATTAATCATATGGGACAAAGTCAAAATATCTGTTTACTATAAAAGCAGTTACATGGCATGGACTGAACTCATGATAATACAACAATTTCTTGAGAAACAAATCGGGGGGAAAGTCTGGATCACAATAGGTCTTCAAGACATTAATTTTGGTTTTCATAGTGCTCCTGATCTCTTCCAGTTCATCCATGGATCTTTGTCCTTCATAATGAAGCCCCAACTAAGGAACAAATACCAATCCTATGAGCCAGTTTCCAAAATTCTTGGACAGTTTTGGGATAAAGCATTTCATTGTTTATATAGAAAGCACACATTGGCTGCGAAAGGTCGGACAAGATGCACAGAGAATGAGAAACTGGAGATGGTGCCTGAAGAGGAGCTGGAGAGAGCCCTGTCTCAAGACAGCTATATCACTTATTTCAGTGTCCAAGCTGTGGCTCAGGCTTTGAATGCTGCATATTCATCCAGATCAAAGGTCATGCTGATGGCGAGTGAAGGAGACAGGCTGGAACGTCAAAGGCTACAGCCATGGCAGGTATTTCCTTTTCCTTGTTGCAAATTTTCCCACCACTGGATTCAGATTTAGGACTGAGATTTTTATTTCTTTTTGCTCCTTTTGGCGGAAAATCTCATTAGTGAGTCTTGTGGCAGAAGCAGACCTTTCTGCCTATTGTGGATATGTCAGAACAGTCCCCCACCATCTAGTTCTTCCTCTCTGGCGCCCTGAGAGAGATGCAGCCATCATAGCAGAAGTTGGTTCCTCCTCATCTTCCACTGTGTCTCTGCTGGGACTTGAAATTGCCCATCAACTGTAAAACAGAAGGAATTTTTAATTCTATATTAATATCTAAACTTTTACATGATAAAATTGGCCTTTGTCAAAAGAGTGCAGGGCGGTTTAACAACTTGGATAGTATGAAACACACTGTAAAACTACAGAAAGAATATGAAAAGCAAATAGCTTCTCAGCTTGCTGGAAAAGCTGTTGAAATAAATGGATTCTTTAAAAAGGATTTATATTTAAATGATAGTAACTGTTAAGAAATTTACCTCTGTGCCAATAAATTAGCACAAATGTTCTAATAAAGAAAAAGGAATGGCTGCAAAAGGCTCACGAGTCCAGATGAAATATGCACAGACCCCAATTCCTAGGAGATTAGAGCTCAAAGTGTAGAGGTCTGATATTCAACTTTTCTATTTTATAAATGATGGTGTTTTTAACTGCTCTTCCAGCTCCACCCTTTCTTAGGAGGACTCCAGTTTTTGAATACTTCCATGGGCAGCCTCAGATTGGATGAGAATGGGGAGATTCCATTCTACTATGACATTGAGAACTG
The DNA here is from genome assembly GCF_951804945.1 of Podarcis cretensis. Lineage (NCBI taxonomy): Eukaryota > Metazoa > Chordata > Lepidosauria > Squamata > Lacertidae > Podarcis > Podarcis cretensis. The sequence goes on from NC_137171.1 coordinate 123,485,484, forward strand.
GGTGATGTTTCCCAATAAGTCTCGTGTAAGAGTGCTGGTTGGGAGTGTAAGGAGAGACGGATCCACTGACACCAAGTTCACAATCAACTCACAAGCCATTGTGTGGCCCAAGTGGTTTGAGAAGGTATGGCATGCTACTTTATCCCACATGACATCTGTAATGGTCTAATCACTTACTGAATAATTCCAAGGGCGCTTTGACTACAGCCCCTTGCACACCTGCTGGGGAATAAGGGCTCATTGAGACTTCCATTTCTGCCACAATGCGACTTACAGGTCCTGATCTGTGTCTGAGCAGGATTTTTGTTTTATGGTGTTTTTTTTCTGCCAGCACTTTCCTGTGGAAACCTGAATTGCCATTTGCTTTGATTCACTGCTAAAAGGAAGGAAGGAAGGAAGGAAGGAAGGAAGGAAGGGAGGGAGGGAGGGAGGGAGGGAGGGAGGGAGGGAGGGAGGGAGGGAGGAAGGAAGGAAGGAAGGAAGGAAGGAAGGAAGGAAGGAAGGAAGGAAGGGGCTGATTTGACATGGAGCTTTAATGAATGGACCTGTCACTAGAAAGATGGCCCAAAAGGAAGTGTGGATAAGCCCTAATCAGTGGAGTGCAAGGTTTTCCAAAGTCAGCCCAGGGGGTGAATGGGAATCACGTCCAAACTTCAGGAAGTAAACAGTGGAAAGGAGAACAATTGCGCCCTGGATATTGATGGCATCTCCTGACCTGAGTGCTTGGACAGTTAACAAGCATGGTGCTAGCTTTGGAAAAAGAATAATAAAGTAACCATAGTTTAGGAGGCAGTTTTTGAAGTTGGAGTCTTCGGGTGGTGGTATGTTTAACTGCTTCTCCCATTGCACTGTCTCAGCTGCTGCCAGCCTAGCAGTTCAAAAGCATACCAGTGAAAGTGGATAAATAAGTACCGTTGCAGCGGAAATGTAAATGGTGTTTCTGTGCACTCTGGCACTCATCACAGTGTCCTATTGCTCCAGAAGTGGTTTAGTCATGCTGCCACATGACCCAGAAAGCTGCCTGAGGACGAATGCCGGCTCCCTTGGCCTGAAAGTGGAGATGAGCGCCACATCCCATAGTCAAATTTCACTGGACTTAACCATCTAGGGGTCCTTTGATTTTAACTTCATAAGTATGTTTTATTGCTGCTGTTTTGTTATCACTGTCATTCTAGGATTTGTCATTTGCTTTTTGGATACTTTTGTATAGAATATGCAGATATAATTGTCCGAACAAGAAAGGAAACACACCAAAGAGTTTTCCCTGCCACGTTGTCCTGCATCAAAATGCTTCCCTGGAAAAGTGCCTGGGGTCAGTGGGAATAGGGACCCTTGTTAGGTCCATTCCAAACTCCAGAAATGAATGACAGAGACACAAATAGTCCTGACACTTTCTGTTTGATGCATGTTCTCTGTGTTTAGACTGTACCTAGCTCCAGGTGTACCAAAAGCTGTCAACCTGGATACGCCAAAGTGGTTCAAGAAGGAAAGCCCGTTTGCTGCTATGCTTGTGCCCCATGTGCAGATGGGACCATCTCTGCTCAGGAAGGTGGGTGAATATAAACGGGAGCCCTTTTGAGAATAGAAATTGTGGAAACATTCACTTGGAGACACTTTCTGTGAAGAGTCAAAAGACATTTTTGAATGTGTCTCTTTTTTGGCTTCTCTATTCATCTATGTTCATTCCAGGAAGTGGGTTGAAACAAAGAATGAAAAGGAAGCAATTGGTGGTCTACAAATTAATGATCATGGTGAGGGCATCCTCAGTGGTCAAATATATTATTTATATAAGGTAAAACCATGGAACAGGACAGTATAAATTCAGCAAAAGCTGTACAAGAAGCACCTCTGTGGGAGGTCACTGCCTCTCAGCTTTACCTATATCGCAAGGTTGTTTGGGTGATAAAACTGAGAAACCTTTGAAAACCACCTCTATCATCATGGAGGAAGGCAACAGTATGAGCAGAAATGAAATAACCAATTTTGTCCACTCCCTTTTTAGACATTCTTTTTTCCTGACACACCCTTATATGGACATCGTTCCCCCTAAAATGTAATAGAACATAGATGGTGATGGATTTAAATGATGCTAAAGCACTCCTTTTTCCTCCTTAGATGCAAAGAATTGTACCAAATGTCCCGAAGATCAGCATCCAGACAAGGGTCAAGTTCAATGCCTTCCCAAAAGTATCTCCTTCCTGACCTATGAAGAAACTTTGGGAAGCCTTCTAGCTTCCATTGCTATCTTGCTGCTGTTAATGACAAGCATTGTTTTAGGAATCTTGCTTAAGTACAAAGAAACGTCCATAGTCAAAGCCAATAACCGGGACCTCTCCTACATCCTCCTTGTATCCCTCCTGCTCTCTTTTTCATCCTCCTTCCTATTCATTGGTCGGCCAAGGAAAGAGACCTGCCTTCTCCGACAAATGGTCTTCAGCATCATCTTCTCTGTTGCCGTCTCTTCTTTGTTGGCTAAAACCATCACTGTGGTGCTGGCCTTCATGGCCACCAAGCCAGGGAACAGAGTGAGGAGATGGCTGGGGAAAAGTCTGGCCAACGCTGTTGTCATTTCCTGTTCCAGTGTCCAAGTTCTCATCTGCACCACCTGGCTGGGAATATCTCCTCCATTCCCAGACTCAGACATGCACTCGCAGCCTACAGAGATTATCCTGCAATGTAATGTAGGGTCTCCTGCCATGTTTTATGGTGCCCTGGGCTACATGGGCTTCCTGGCTGCCATCTGCTTCACAGTGGCTTTCCTAGCCAGGAAGCTGCCTGGGGCCTTCAATGAGGCCAAGCTGATCACCTTCAGCATGCTGGTCTTCTGCAGTGTTTGGGTGTCCTTTGTGCCCACCTACCTGAGCACCAAGGGGAAATACATGGTAGCCGTGCAGGTCTTCTCTATGTTGGCCTCCAGTGCTGGGCTCCTGGGCTGCATCTTCCTTCCCAAGTGCTACATCATTATACTGAGACCTGATCTGAACACAAAGGAGCACTTGACAACAAAAACCTAAAGATGGCAGCAGGTTCTCCAGGCTATATAAAGGGATGGGTTTTGCTTAAAACAGAATATTAATCAGAAACAGTTGGTGTGAACTTAATTCAGGTTTGATACAGGACCTTGGGACATGTAGTGGGCTTCAGGGTCCCTGTTATTATTCTACAATAGGTACTTACATACAGTTACATAGCCTTTATCCTTTTCTTTTTTGCCAGAAGAAGGTTCTCTATATATATATATGTTAAAGCTTGTATACTTGCTAAAAGTTGGTGATGATCCGTTGCTGTTGCTTGAGCTGCCTGAAGATGCTTCCCTGGTGGCATTTGAGGGCTTAGATTCTTGGATGAATCAAGATGCAATGTGGCCACCCAAGGAGGAGAAACTTCTGAGCTTTATTGCAAGATAGAAGAGGGACACTATTTTAACCTTTCTGAGTTATATAAAAGGGCAGCAAGGCTTGAAGTAATATAAGTACTTCTAACATGATGTGATATTATCCTGTTTCTTTCCCAATAATCATTCGTTGGTGGGACGCACAGTGTGGGTTCCACCAAATGCTCTTTTCATAGTTCAAGTATTCATCAGGTTTTCCTTCCATGAGGATTTTCTGATGAAAAGTAACACTTGAGCTAAACCTGAAGTGACTCTCACCTTTGAAACATGAATACATTATTAAAGCAGTGTGACTATCATCAATAATTTTTTGCAAATTACATCTCAATTGTTTATGTCACTTTATTTTCTTTAAATGTACCATCTTTTCTCGTTTATAAGACGCCCCCATGTAATAATAATAATATAGTGGATGATCGAGTTGCGAACTTGATCTGTGTGGGAAAAACGTTTCAACCCGCAGTGTTATCAACCCACAGTGCTGCGTCTGCGCACGCGTGGGTTCCGATTCGGTGCTTCTGGCCAAGCGCAAAGAGCGATTTAGCGTTTCTGCGCATGCACAAGCGCCAGAACCCAGAAGTAACTTGTTGAGAGCCAGTGTGGTGTAGTGGTTAAGAGCGGTAGTCACGTAATCCGGGGAACCAGGTTCGCGTCTCCGCTCCTCCACATGCAGCTGCTGGGTGACCTTGGGCTAGTCACACTTCTTTGATGTCTCTCAGCCCCACTCACCTCACAGAGTGTTTGTTGTGGGGGAGGAAGGGAAAGGAGAATGTTAGCCGCTTTGATACTCCTTAAAGGGAGTGAAAGGCGGGATATCAAATCCAAACTCTTCTTCTTCCGGTACTTCCGGGTTCAACGATGTGCGCAACCTGAAATCACACAACCCGAAGCATCTGTAACCCAATGTATTGAGGCATCTAATCATAAGCCTGCATTTTTATCAAGCTTATATTTTTTGATCAAGGTTGTATCTTAAAAATGAGTTCAAATTCACAAATGTTTCATGCCAGGCAGGAACTAGGCTGGCTAAGATTTTGGCAGATGTTCATCCTCTTGGCCAGAGAGGCCCTCTGGTTTATTGCGGTCATAAAAGGCTGAGAGCGAGGTCACTGACCTTGCATGTTGCAGAGTACAATTAAGCTACAACTAAGTTGGTAAATAGTAAGAATTATTGTGCCTCCCGTTAGAGACTTGAGCCACATTTTGCTAAGGGCAAGAGCTAATGGAAATAGGGAAAGAAAGTGTTTTTAAGTTTTTTCTTACTTTGAAAACGTCTTTGCTTATAAAAAAAAATATATATGTTATGTATTAAATATATTGGCTTAAATGTAATTATGCAAAGGATTTAAGAAATGTTGGGTTCTTATTTCATATAGTTGTAAGAGTTGTAACTATCCTGAAATTAAGTCAGCCATCAGCCCAGCCCCCCTGTCGGGCAGGAAAGCACCATCAGAGCACTCTAGACAGATGGTTGTCAGGTTTTTGTTTAAAGCAACCTCCAATGAAGGAGATCTTTCATTGATGATGCGTACAAAAGATCTTTGATACCTGTTTAAAATAGAATTAGCCACCATCTGTTTTAGCCATCTGCTCTATTTTAGAATTAAGGAGGCAAAGGTGATTTGGTAATTAAGGTGCCTTGTAGAGGTTAATGGCTACTTGTTTGCCAATTATAAATATAGCTTTTATTTCCCATAAAAGGCAATAGGAAATGGTGGTATCTTTTGTGATTGGTTCTAGCAAACAGCCAATAGGAATTTCAACCAGGCTGATTGGACAGAGGCAGCCAAAGGAGGAGCAAGGGGGCTGGGTTAAGGAAATATAAGTGCTGGCCAGAATGGCAGGAGGCCAGGCCAGAGCTTGGTAACCATATACCACTGTGCCTCATATTTATTTGTCTGACAAATAAATTACTATTTTAATTTCTCTATTGCTGCGTTGAATATTTCATTCCAGCTAAGCGTTAACCACAAGCAGGGTGCTACATTTTATGGTGCCCCTGTGACTCGGATAAGTGGTCTGCTGGAACGCAGCCCCTTCGCCCTACTGGGCAGGGTACAAGAGAGAGGACCACTGCTTACCCAAGCGCGCACTGGAAAATTTTTCCAGGGGAACGCAGAAGACTCGTCTGTCTGATACCCTGCTCACTGGCGGCGACGGACCGGGGGGAACCAGAGAAATAAACAGGGAACCAGCCAAGGGTAAGTGCACAAAGGGATTTGAGGCCCTCCAATTAATTGGGAGGAAGAGAAGTCTTGATCAAACTTCTGCGTCTCAGTAAGGGGGAACTGAGTACACTAGGTGGCTGGGTACATCAGATGGTGATCTGGTGTAGGGAAAGGTTGGGAGGTAGAGTGTGGTGAAGTATCCAGCGCATTGTATGTGTGAGAAAGTACAGAGCAATCTGTAGCTGACCTGAGTGTGGAGTGGGCAGTACTTCGGTTCCTAGTAAGGCGACTTCACTAAGGCAAAGAACCTCACAAAGCGCATGTGTGAGTGACTGAGTGGATACTTCACAGGGCCATACAATGGGAGTTGGGGGTTCAAAGGGGGGAAATACACCTCTTGAATGTATGTTAAATAATTTTAAGAAAGCCTTCTCAGGGGCATATGGAGTCAAAATGACGCCAGAGCACTTGAGAACGTTATGTGAATTAGAGTGGCCGAAACAAAATACTGGATGGCCATCTCAGGGAACCTTTGATATAAATTTAGTAAGCAAACTTTGGTCTGATATCACCAAAGAAACTGGAGGGTGCCCAGAACAATTTTCATATATAGATTCTTGGCTGAGCACATTAAATAAAAATCCTCCATGGATAAGGGAATGCAAAGTCAAACGATGCAAATTATTGGCTGTAAAAGCCGAAGCTAGGAAAGGAATCTTGCCAAATAAACTCAAACCCATTTTTGAGGGACCAGAGGAAGAGGTGCTTCCACCTCCACCCTATGCTCCACATCGAAGGGAGCCTAATCCAAACACTCCACCAGTTGTAACCCCAAGGCAAGAAAGTGGAATGAATAATGGGGGTGGAGTCACAGAGCTTGATTCCTTGATAGATTATGATAAATATCTTCAGGAGGCATTGGAGTCCTATAATAAAGCCCAAGCAGAAGTGGTTATTCCACCTGTGACTCCTAATAGACCTCCATCTACAGTCTCCTTTAGTGGAACAACTGATTGCCCACCCCAAACCCCTGTACATCCAAGTCCCAGAGAAATATTACAGAAGTTACAGGGAGACCTTGATCGGTCAGCAAGCAATACAGCCAGGCGTATAAAGCTGCTAAAAGAACGCCTTGGGACAGATACCATCCCCTATGATTTGAGGCCCCTAGAGCAAAGTGAAGAGAAAGGTCACGTAGTAGCCCCTCTTAGAAGAGTATTTGATGCACTTGAGGAGCCTGTGCTGGTTAACGGGCAACCCGGACCACGGCCACCTCAAACTTCGACCCTGCAATATATTCCATTCACGACTACGGATCTGATGAATTGGAAAACACACACCCCATCTTTTGCAGAAAAACCTCAGGCTATGACGGACTTGGTGACTTCAATAGTAAATACTCATAGTCCTACTTGGACAGATTGTCGCCAGCTCCTAAATACTCTTTTCACCACTGAGGAAAGGAGAGACATAATTGAAAAAGCACAGATATATTTGCGTGAGCAGGCCAGAGTGGGAAATATTTATAATATTGATCGTCATCTTCAGGACAACTTTCCCTTGGAAGATCCTAATTGGGATCCAAACAATGCAATTCACCTGGCCAGACTTACCACCTACCGCCAGACACTTGTGCAAGGTATCCGCAGGGCATGCCAGAAGCCCACTAATATGTCTAAAGTCTCAGAAGTAGAACAGAAACCAAATGAGAGTCCAGGAGACTTTTTAGAGAGGCTGCAGGAAGCCTATCGTATATGGACTCCTTTTGACCCTGAAGCCCCTGAAAACAGCAGAATGATTACTGCTACATTTGTGGCCCAGTGCGCTTCTGACATTCGTAAGAAAATTCAGAAATCAGAAGGATGGGAAGGGATGCTGATGAGCCAAATTATGGCCACTGCACGCCGAGTTTATCGGAATAGGGATGAGGCTGAGAAACAAGAGAAGAAGAAGTGGCAGAAGGAAAAGATGGTAATGCTAGCCACAGCAGTGAAGCAAGACTACCGCCCCTTAAATGGAGGGAGAGGACGGGGAAAGAATCCACCACTGGGAAGGAATCAATGTGCAAATTGCAAGAAGGAGGGTCACTGGAAGCGGGAGTGTCCTGAACCCTTGAGGTTGGAAGAAGTACGCCCAGGCCCAGGCCCAGGCCCAGGCCCAGGCTCCGGCCCAAGAAACCAGGGACGGGGACGAGGAATGATCTGAGATGGAAGATATCAGAGACCTGGACAAGGACGGAGTAGAGACAATTTCATTGGACTGGCAGAAGAGGATTTTACCCAAGACTAGGAACGACCGGACTCCATAAAGTTAGGCTTCCAGGAGCCCACGGTCACGATTCAATTACTCCCAGAACTATTGCAGAAAAAGGCATCCAAAAGTGTAGTCATTAAAAGTGCCACTGGACAGTCAGCTAAGAGGTCTTTCCTCCAACCTTTGGAATGCCAGATTGGGGGACATCGTTTAACCCATCAGTTTTTGTATACACCTGAGTGTCCAATACCTCTCTTAGGCAGAGATATGCTGTCCAAATTGCAGGCCCAAATCACCTTCACTCCTCGAGGTCCAGAAATGAAACTGCCATCAAAAGCAGCAGGAATAATTACCCTCTCAGTACCTAAGGAACAATCATGGCGCCTAATGTCAGCCTTGCAAGTCCAGCTCACATTGGATACAGAATTAAACAAGCTCCTCCGAACTCTACAGGTGCCACCAGGAGTATGGGCCGAAAATAGCCCACCAGGAATGGCTAAGAATATAGCTCCAATTGTAGTAACCCTAAAACCTATGGCTACCCCTGTATCTGTAAAGCAATATCCCTTACCCCGGCGAGCAGCAGAGGGCATCCAGAAACATTTAGACCGCCTATTAAAATATGGTCTGCTTAAGCCCTGCCAATCAGAATGGAACACACCCCTTTTGCCTGTTCGAAAACCTGGGACAGATGAATACAGGCCAGTACAGGACTTGAGGCTCGTAAACCAGGCTATCGAGACCTTGCACCCAAATGTACCAAACCCATATACCTTGCTGAGTTTGATCCCACCAGAAGCAACATTTTTTACTGTATTGGACTTGAAAGATGCATTCTTCTTTTGCCGGCTGGCACCACAGAGCCAACCTATATTTGCCTTCCAGTGGGAAGACCCTTTGACAGGAACAAAAGGCCAGCTAACCTGGACAAGATTGCCCCAGGGATTCAAAAATTCCCCAACTTTATTTGGCACTGCCTTGGCGAAGGATCTAACAAGTTACCCCTCAATACCAGGAGAAAAGGTGGTTCTGCAATATGTAGATGACCTTATACTAGCGGCAAAGGATTTTGATACCTGTAAAGAAGGGACAGAGGAACTGTTCCACTTGCTCTGGGAAGCTGGCTACCGAGTTTCCCAGAAAAAGGCACAGTTATGTTTAGAAAAGGTCAAATATTTGGGCTTTGACATCTCACACCAACAACGAGCATTGAGACCAGAGAGGAAAGAAGCTATTTGCCTTATCAAGGAACCTACCACAAGAAAACAACTCAGAGGATTCCTGGGAACAGCAGGGTTTTGTAGACTATGGATACCTGATTTCAGCAGTCTGGCCAAGCCCCTACATGAAAGCACTCGAGGTGCAGAAAAGGACCCATTTGTATGGGGACCTGAGCAGAAACAAGCCTTTTTAGTTATCAAACAACGACTTATGGAGGCCCCAGCCCTTGGATTGCCTAATTCGGAAAAACCCTTTCAGCTGTATGTACATGAACAGAATGGGATTGCAGCGGCAGTCCTGACCCAGAGATTAGGAAGTTGGAACCGTCCAGTAGCTTATTTGTCTAAACAATTGGACTCAGTAGCAAAAGGATGGCCTCCATGCCTAAGGGCAGTAGCGGCCACTGCAAGCCTTGTCAAAGAAGCTGATAAATTTACCTTTGGCCAGACGATGTATGTGAATGTACCTCATGCTGTTCTGACACTCATGGAATATAAGGGTAGTTATTGGCTGACGAACCCAAGAATGGCTAGATACCAAGGCCTATTGTGTGAAAATCCCAGGATTCATCTACGAGTAGTGAATATGCTCAATCCAGCGACTTTGCTGCCCCTACCAGAGGTAGATGATGAAGAATCACATGATTGTCTCCAAATAATGGATGAAGTTTATTCCAGTAGACCCGATCTGAAAGATGAGCCATTGAAAAATCCAGATGTTGTATATTATACTGATGGTAGCAGTTACCTGCATGAAGGTGCCAAACGAGCAGGATATGCTGTGGTCACTAATGAGGAAGTTGTGGAAGCTGAAGCTTTGCCTGCTGGCACCTCAGCACAAAAAGCTGAACTTATAGGTTTAACTAGAGCTCTGCAATTGGCAGCTGGATGTAAGGCAAACATCTATACTGATTCTAAATATGCCTTCTTAACCCTGCATGCACATGGAGCTCTATGGAAAGAAAGAGGTCTAATCGGAGCCCACGGGAAGGCCTTGAAATATGGACCTGAAGTAGAAATCCTGTTGGAAGCAGTATGGGCTCCAGAACAGATTGCTGTAATGCACTGCAAAGGTCATGGACGAGGAAGGGATCCAATAACCAGAGGAAATCATGCTGCTGACAAAGCAGCCCGAGAGGCAGCCCCAAAGCCTGTGGGAGGATTTATAGCAGCCCTCATACCAGAGGTAGTTCCAGAAGAAGTTAAACCTCACTATACCCCAGAAGAGAGGAAGTGGGCTGAACAGGAAGGAGCAGTTGTGAAGGACGGTTGGATGATCCTGCCGGACAATAGGATTTATGTACCTCATCATCTAGCAGGCACAATTGTAAGAAATTATCATGAATCTACTCACCTTGGCGGTACTGCAACCAGAGAGAGTCTCAGTCGGAAGTTGTATATTATTAATCTATCACAATTAGCAACTTGCATTTCACAGAAATGTGTTCTTTGTGCTAAAAACAATCCCAGGCAGGGACCGGTACAACCTCCTGGAATTCAGCATGTGGGATACGTCCCCATGGAAAGCCTAATTGTGGACTTCACAGAGCTGGTCCCTTCTAAGGGATTCAAGTATCTCCTTGTGTTTGTAGATACTCTTACCGGATGGGTTGAAGCTTTTCCCACCCGAACTGAAAAGGCACGAGAGGTAACTAAGAGACTCCTCACTGAATTGATCCCGAGGTTTGGATTGCCTAGATGCATTGGAAGTGATAATGGGCCAGCATTCATTGATCAAGTAGTACAAGAAGTATGTCGAGTCCTACAAGTGAAATGGAGACTGCATGCAGCATATAGGCCTCAGAGTTCAGGGAAAACTGAAAGAATGAATCGGACTCTGAAAACCCAATTGGCAAAATTAACCCAGGAAACGGGATTGGGATGGGTAGATGTGTTACCCATAACACTGTTTCGTGTTCGGTGTGCACCCACAAAAAGACTTAAGTTGTCACCTTTTGAGCTCCTGTATGGGAGGCCACCCTCCTTTGTTCAGGATATTCCAGCTGACCTTAAACAAATAGGAGACCATGTGACACAGGAACACGTGCAATCTCTCTCCCGTGTTTTTGTTTCTCTTAACAGGTGGGCCCTCGAGCGCACGCCATGCAGCATTGCCGAGCCGATTCATCAGTTCCAGGCTGGCGATAGCGTATGGGTGAAAGAGTGGAAACGCGATCCACTTGCACCTAAGTGGCGTGGACCTTACACCGTCTTGCTCTCTACTCCAACAGCGGTGAAGGTAGCTGAGGTGACCCCCTGGATTCATCACTCCCGTTTGAAGAAGTCCGAAGGCAGTTGGACGTGCAAAGGTGACCCCTCTAATCCTTTAAAACTGACTCTCTCCAAAAACCCCTGTATCTAGCCCTACCGGGAATGGGCTAGGTCACGGGCAACATTAGACGACCGGCCTGCTGCAGCCACAACCTGGAAGCTGGCTGACCTGCGCACGCCTGAAGCTTGAGGAGCGTCTGAACCAGTGACTGTGAACGGGAAGATTCTCTTATACAATTGATTGACTGCCCCCTTGTGGAACAATTATAAGGGATATTACTCATTGGGGATCCTCGGGATATATGTTTTGGTCTTGGTGGTTCCCCATTTCTGTCACTGGGGGAATTATATTGGGACTAATATTTATTTGCTATCACAATAAGGTAATCTTTTGTGGAAGGAATGCATATGCTAGAAATCAACATGATTTTATTATTAATCCTGATCCCTTGGGAAGGGGAAGGGTCCTTGAATCTGACCAAATTTGCTAAATATGGATTCCGCCATGACCACAATATGTGGGTAGGCTTAGCTGAGATGGTAGCCAATGTTGCAAATAGGACTAATTGCCTTGTTTGCTCTCTTGGGCCAGATGATTCAGAGGGAGGTATGCCCTTATTACCGATACCATTAAATGCCATTGGTATGGTAAGCAAAATGCCACACCAAACAGAAGTACAGAATTTCCCCGGATGGAACTCAACTAAACCAATACGAGTTATACCTGTGCAAGGGGAATTCTGTGTACATAAATCATCAGATGCAGCTGATCCTACCATGATAGGCTCTTCTCATTGCCACTATACTTGGGATTATATTAAGAATAGTCAAACCTGGGCAAACGGTACTACCTATCGAACTCGGAATACCTTGCCCTGTGCACCTCCTTTTATTCATGCATGGAAAATGGTATGGAACATAACTGTGACAGAAAAAGGCAATCTAACATACTGCACTGTGAACTCTCTACCCCTTTTGATATTTCGCCTTATGCACTCCACGTACCAGAAACCTCAGACCCGATGGTTGTAGTGGATATGTGGAGAATGGGCATACAAGAAACTCCCTTCCAAATGGAGTGGGACTTGTTTCTTGGGATGGGTATTACCACCAATGTGGATTATGCCCACTAGTTCGGCCAAGTGTACACGAAGAAACGCTGATATTTCTCATATAGCAGGAGGAAGTACCCAAAGTTGGAGCGATACTGATGATTGGCCACCAGAGCGCATTATAGCCTATTATGATCCTGCCTCCTGGAATCCTGGTGAGCTCATACAAGGGGCACGGGATCCTATTTATAATCTAAACAGAATAATTCGATGGCAAGCAGTAGTGGAACTTGTAACCAATGCAACGGCCCAGAGTTTGAGACTTATTGCACAACAGTTGGATGAAAGTAGGAGTTACTGGTTGACATCTACTATTCAAGCCAGGACAGTGTGTTTGGAGGTCCTGGGTGACCTAGAGCACAAGAATACCCTCCCCTCACTCTCATTGTTATGGTCCAAAGGAAAGGAAAACAATGTGTTGGGCACTAGGGTGGATGCAGGAGTTGGCGGAAGGAGGAACACAAGATGCCCCTTAACCTGCTTTGGGACTCCAGATTTGTGTAGGGTTTACTCCTTAGCCTTTCCTTCTCCTGAAGATGCCTTACAGGGCAGCAGTTATGGGTTGTTCCTCAGGGTTTACTCCTGAAACCTTTCTCACAAATGTGTATGGCTGCAAGGCTGCATCCAAGCTTCCCTTCTCCTAGAAGGGCTGGCTTCAGGGGTGTCTTGCCCATAGAGGAAAGTGGTGCGGGGCACCAGGGCGTCAGGGAAGAGGTGGAGGTTGTTTGGGCCTCCCGGCATCAGCTCGCTCCCCTCACCTGTCTCACTGAAGCAGCGCCGCGCCCGAAACCTCCATCTCTTCCCCGCCGGAGGAGCCCCCTCCAGCCGCTGCCCCCTTCCTCCAGCCCCACAAAGCTACTGGCAGCGCCGTAGAAAGGTCAGCAACTCTGGGATACAGAGTGATGGGGGGCGCCAGAGGGATCTTTGCACCACGGCACCAGATATACTTAAGACGGCCCTGGCTAGTTTCTCAGCTTGCAAAACCCCCATCCAGCTTTCATTTCCCTCTATAGCACATGCAGTAACCACCTTCTTGACCATAGGAGCCACTCTTGGTCTCACCCGCTCAATCCTCCGGAGCCTGGTTTTTTGTATACAGAGGAGGTCCCTAACTCACCAAGAGCTTGAGACCCATCAGCCCCCCTCACCTGGTTTAGTCAAAGCCATTTCCCAGAGTGTGGCTGCTGTCACATGCTGGCACCTTCTAGGAGCCACGAGGGAGAGCTGAGGATCAAAGGTGGACAAACTACCTTCCCTAACACACCACACACCCCAGTGAATTCTACCCTTAAACAAGTTGTGTACGTATTGTCCCTAACATTGACTGCCTCTTATATGCAGCATTCCAACTGTATGACACACACACCCCCAAACTCCACATTTTGTATACACTTAAAAAACCCCAAAACCAACTGGAATCCAATTGAGTAGTGAGACAAAATGTCTGTCCGTTACTGAAGCAAATCCAGTTTTGTGAGGCTTCTGGCTGAGGTCAAAGTTTTGTCAGAAGACCCCCACACTTTCTGGTGGTTCCTCCTTGCTGCCCACAGAGAGATCCAGCCTTCTCAGCTGAAGTTGGACCCTTCTCACCTCTTCCTCTGTCCCTGCTGAGTCTTGAAGATGCCCATCAACAGTTAGTAGCACCTAGAAAACAGACTGCACAGGCACAAGGTCTCCTGGCCAAAGGATTCTACACTTGGTTGAGATGGGCTCTCTTTTCATTTTTATCTCAGCATTTATATACTGCCATTTGTCAAAAGCTGCCAGGCCAGTTTACAATACAGTACAACAAAACAAAACAGTTTTTAAAAATGATACAAAAGAACTGAATATAGTATAAAACACCGTACAGAATATAGGCAGTTTATCTGATGTTTCCCTGTCACTGCAGCTTCACCCTTTCTTAAGAGAAATCCAGTTTTCAAATGGCTCCATCGATGGACTGCATTTGGATGAAAATGGGAAGCTGCCAGCCGAGTTTGATATTGAGAACTGGGTGATGTTTCCCAATAAGTCTCGTGTCAGAGTGAAAATAGGGAGTATACAGAGAAAGGCATCCGCTGACATGAACTTCACCATTAGCCCAGAAGCCATTGTGTGGCCAAAACGGTTTAACCAGGTAAGGGACACTTGATTCCATGTAACATTCCTTAAGCTGTAAATATTTTTGAATAATTCATGTGAGGCTTCAATTGCAATCCTTTGGACGCTTAACAGGGAGCAAATCTCATTGAATATGGTGCAGGGGTTGGAACTGACAGCTCAGGGAGCCTCCACTGCATAAAAGGAGTATGTGGTGTGGATGGTATTTTATATCCATGGAGGAAATATCGTATTTTTTGCTCTATAAGACACACCAGTCCACAAGACACACCTAGTTTTTGGAGGAGGAAAACAAGAACAAAAATATTCTGAATCTCAGAAGCCAGAACAGCAAGAGGGATCGCTGTGCAGTGAAAGCAGCAATCCCTCTTGCTGTTCTGGCTTCTGGGATAGCTGCGCAGCCTGCATTCACTCCATAAGACGCACACACATTTCCCCTTACTTTTTAGGACGGAAAAAGTGAGTCTCATAGAGCAAAAATATGGTATATGCTTTCGTGTGCATGCACACTTCAGCGTATACCCAGAAGAAACTTAGTTGGTCTCTATGGTGCTACTGGACAATTTTTTAATTTTTCTATTTATTTCGACTGCGTCAGACCATCACAGCTACCTACCTGAATCTAGAATCATTTTTTTTAAGCTAGCATCTTCAGTAGCTGGTATGTTTTATTGCCTGTTTAATTGCTGTTGTTTTGTTGTTGCTGCTGTTCAGAGATTGTTACTGTATCTTTTGCCTTAAATATACTTATCCGGGATATGAATGTTGAAGAAAACACACCAAAGAGATTTCCCTGCCATGTTGTTCTGCAACAGAAGCGCTCTTGTGAGCAAAGGGTTCGGAGCCAGTGGAACCAGAGATCCAGTTGGTTTGTTTCCAAACTCTATGAATAACCTCTATAGACACAAAAACTCCTAACAATTTCTCCTTGATGTTCATTTTCTCTTTATGGCTAGACTGTGCCTTTCTCCAGGTGTACCAAAATCTGTCTACCTGGATACACCAAAGTGGTTCAAGAAGGAAAGCCGATTTGCTGCTATTCTTGTGCTCCATGTGCAGAAGGGACAATCTCTATTTGTGAAGGTGGGTGACTCCAAGTTAGAAGGAGAATAGGAATAGGAATCTCTGGCCAAAAAGTGGAGAGCGAAGTGGAGAACTTTGGGTGCACTGCCCACAATGCATTTATTTAGGGATATTAAACGGTGCCCTCAGTGAGAAAAGAACCAAAACCACACCAAAAAGAAAATGAGTTGTTTTTTTAAAAAAATATATATTAAAAATACAATAGTAAATGTTCACTTAGTGAAAGCACAATACAAAATAAAATAAATCATATTAAAATTATTACATGGAAGAAATACAAAAATATTTCTGCTACCTATTTAAAGACATATGTACCAACTTAATAGTGAACAATTATCCTTCTAACAACATTTCTCCAATCCAGCTAACTGAAATGTTGCTGGAGATGTTGGATAAATATATAAAAGTAAATAATTGCAAATAGACCAGAAGAATAAAAGAAAAAAACACACACCCAAATGATCTGGGCCCCAGAAGACAAAATATGAACTGTAAAAGCTCAAGGTAAAGAGGCATGTCGTTGGTATTTGGTGAAAGCTGTACAATGTCGACACCAGACACATGTCTGTGGAGGTGAGAGTTTCTCAGCTATACCTATATCCCAAGGTTGTTTGGGTGATAAAAAGCAAGGAAACCCTCTCTCTCCTTGAAGGAAAGTCAGGATGCTATGGTAAACATTGAAAAAGGAAATAAAGAAACTTTTGCCTCTCCCTCCCTACAATGCCTCCTTCCCTGATCACCCTTGCATCAGCATTATTCTTCCTCGTATTGTAGAACACAGATGGTTATTCATATTGTCAGGGACTCAGCGGGAGCGCAGGGAGGAGAGGAGATGGAAAGCGAGGGGGAGCAATCCGAGGGCAGCGTAGGAGAATATGACAGCAGCCCGATAGATTCCATGAGCCTCTCCAGCGAATCGGAAGATTCACAGAAGGGGGCGCCGATGGGCAGGGCAAGGGGCGACCCAAGGGGGACACCCCAGAAGCAAGGGGCCAGCGGGGACTACCAGAGCAGCAGTTGGAAATCAGGACCAGCTTCCCCACCAGAGCGTAGTGGGGGGGAGGAGTCCCAGGTGTCAGAGCCCACATATGCACCACCAGCGAGAGAAGATGAGTCAGGGTTGACCACGCCTCCATCGGAGAGCGAGTTAACGGTCAAGAGGAAAGTTGCAGGCTGGGCGCGCGCGCCAAGTTCAAAGGTACAGGCGAGCGGCACAGAAGGTAGTCCGGATAGGGAACCAGGTCCTAAAGCCCGCCGGAAGGAGGGGCAAGAATCGTCAGGGTCAGCGTCAGAGGAGTCCAGGAAGGATGAGACCCTAGCGGGCAGGAGGGCCCAGAGGAGAAAGGAACTTAGGAAGAGGTGGAGCAAAGCGAGAGTCTTAAACTGGTGTGGAAGGGGAGGAGACTCAGATGGGACTTCGCCGGTCTAAGGTCGAGACATAGAGCTGCACGCTGCGGCTTTAAAATGGAAACTGAATCGCAATAAAGACTTTTGTACATAACTACAGCCTAGCGTTGGTCCTCTGTGAGCTGGGACCTGGAGGCAGCTCTGACACATATGAATGATGTTTGGACCTCTTTTCTCCTCCTCCTTAGATGCAGATCATTGCATCAAATGTCCAGAAGATCAACATCCAAATAAAGACCGAGATCAATGTATCCACAAGATTATCACCTTCCTGGCTTATGAAGACTACTTGGGAATCATTTTAGCTTTCCTTTCCCTATTCCTGTCTTTAACAACAGGCTTTGCCTTGGGAATCTTCATTAAATACAAGGAAACACCCATCGTCAAAGCCAACAACAGGGACCTCTCTTACATCCTCCTCATTTCTCTCCTGCTTTCCTTTTTGTCTTCCTTCCTGTTCATTGGGGAGCCAAAGAGAGCGACTTGCCTTCTCCGGCAAACAGCTTTCAGCATCATCTTCTCCACTGCAGTTTCTTCTGTGTTGGCAAAAACCATCGCTGTGGTGCTGGCCTTTCTTGCTACTAAGCCAGGAAACAGAGTGAGGAGATGGCTGGGGAAGAGTCTGATGAACTCCATTGTCATTTCATGTTCCAGTGTCCAAGTGGTTATCTGCACCATCTGGCTAGGGATCTCTTCTCCATTCCCAGAGTCTGACATGCACTCCCAGGCTGGGCAGATCATTGTGCAATGTAATGAAGGGTCTGTTGCTATGTTTTACAGTGCCCTGGGCTACATGGGCATCCTGGCTGCCATCTGTTTTATGGTGGCTTTTTTAGCCAGGAAGCTGCCTGGGGTCTTCAATGAGGCCAAGCTGATCACCTTCAGCATGCTGGTCTTCTGCAGTGTTTGGGTGTCCTTTGTGCCCACCTACCTGAGCACCAGGGGGAAATACATGGTAGCCGTGCAGGTCTTCTCTATTTTAGCGTCCAGTGCTGGGCTTCTCGGTTGTATCTTCCTCCCTAAGTGCTACATTATTGTGCTGAGGCCTGATCTGAATACGAAGGAGCACCTAACAACTCAAATTAAAGATGCCATATGATTCTCTAAGGGCTCAGCTACACATTTTACTTATTTATTAAAGTTCTTATGTTTCACCAGTAAACATTATCATATTACATCACAAGGCTTATTGTACTATAATTTTCAACATGTATACAAAGTTTATATACTAAAAGAAGAAGCAAAAACAAGGACAAAAACCTATTCCAAAATCATATATGTACCCATACATTGGACTTCCTGTCTATCCTGTTGTATATTCCTTTTTTCTTTTTCTTTTTTTACAAATGAATGTACTCTTATTATTGTATATTTCTTTGCATTTTATCTAATACATTCCTGTATCAATATGTACCCTTGGTCTTATTTCTCAACTCAGTCTCTCTCCAACGTCAATTGAATGCTAGCATAGATAGTGACCCCTTACTGTATTTTTGAAGATATATCTTATATCTATCCCACTTTTGCATAAATTTTTGTTTTGAGTTGCCTCTCAGGCTATTTGTCAACTGCGCCATTTCAGTAAATTCTTGTAGCGTATTATGCCAATCTGTGCCACATTATTGTACTGAGGCCTGATCTGAATACAAAGGAGCACCTAACAACAAAAAATAAATATGTCATGTGATTCTCTAAGGACTCAGCTAAATAGCTGCAAGTAAAACATTTCAAACGTGTTGTAAAGTGCATTTTACAAATGTGACAACAGATGACAACAGCGAGCTATGCAAAATTCAATGTATTTTTCAAAACGTTTTTACTCTTCCTTTCCCATAAATAATGAATGATGAAAATGTTTTTGTAACGTTGGGGTGTGTGCAGTGTGCAGTCAGCTTGCCAGTGGATTGCGTAATTGAAGCCACAACATTGCTTGTAGAAGAAAATATCTCAGACAGTTAACTAAGGTCAGGGGTAGTATATTGTACTGGCACATAGTAGAACAACTATGTACAACACAGTTCTTTTAGCATCCCTAGAGCCCAAGGAAGGTCAGTAGCTTATGCAGTTAATGACATTCAGTATTGTAGCTGAAAGTGATTCTACCTTGGTCTGCCTCTCAATCCAGACAGATCGCTTATTGAATAGAGCAACCAAGTTTTTCCAGGAATAGAGCAACCAAGTTTTTCCTTGGGCAGGGAAGGTGGTGTTGCAGGGGCTCCCCCTAAGACTTCCTCCTTCTTAGTTGGAGTGATAATTTGGCATCTCCCAAGCTCCACTAAGCTCCAGTCTTGGTTGAAGGGTCTGTGTTTATTGCTGGAGCCTGAATGAAGTGTCTGGGTGGCTGGTGTTACCCATTGATTTATATGGGGATTTGTAATGTTTTTGTCCCATTGATACACTTTAAACCAATCTATTCCACCTTTTATACATGCCAGCATTCATTGTATTTCTTTTTTTTTTTTTTAATAATTTTTATTATTATACATTTTATAAAATTCCCTCCAATTCTTCGTTCAATCCCGCATACAACAAATCATAGTTATTTTTTGACTTCCTTCAACGTCTCTGACAATCATCCGTAGTTACACCTTCAGTACACATTCCCTTCTTTCGTATTGCCATTTTTCCTCCTTACTCCTATTATTTCTCATAAACAATACTTATTTTCTTTTTTTACAGTGCCTCTTTAAATCCCGCTAGCGTTGTGTTCACACCACATATATTTTTCAGATAATCCACAAATTTCCCCCAGTCTTCGATGAACTTTTGATCTTTAATATATCTAATTTTCCCAGTTAATTTGTCCAGTTCTGCATAGTCTGTCATTTTTAGTCTCCATTCTTCTATCGTCGGTATTTCCTCTTGTTTCCACTTCTGAGCCAACAGGATTCTGGCTGCCGTTACCGCATACTGGAAAAGCTTACAGTCCTTTCTTCTGATGTCCTTTCCTACCATACCTAAAAGAAAAGCTTCGGGTTTTTTCGCAAAAGTATATCTTAACATTTTTTTCAACTCATTATATATCATTTCCCAAAAACTTTTCACTTTCTTACATTCCCACCACTGATGAAAGAATGTCCCTTCCTTATCTTTGCACTTCCAACATTTGTTATCAACCTTATACATCTTTGCTAATTTTACAGGTGTCATATACCATCTATAAAACATTTTCATCACATTCTCCTTCAGTGTGATACATGCTGTAAATTTTAAATGCTCTTTCCACAGTTTTTCCCAATCTTCAAATTGAATATTGTACCCAAAATCCTTTGCCCACTGTATCATTACCGATTTGACCTCTTCATCTTTCGTATTCCATTCCAGCAATATCTTATACATTTTTGACATAATTTTATACTCATTATTTATAATGTCCTTTTGGAAATTTGATTCCCTTTCCACATAACCCTTTTCCTTCAGATCTTTTTTAAATATTTCATTAACTTGGTAATGGTGCAACCAATCGTAAACTAGATCTTTAACTTGTTCATATGGCTTCAGTTTCCATTTTCCTCCCTCTTTAACTATCAGTTCCCCATAAGTGGCCCATTTATTTCTCATATTGATCTTCTTCACAGTTATTACCTCTAACGGGGACAGCCAGTGTGGAACTTTTGGTTCCAGTATATTCTTGTATCTCTCCCAAACCTCTATTAGTGAACCCCTGAAGATGTGGTTTCCAAATCCTTTATGAACCCTTTTTTTATCACACCAAAGATACGCGTGCCACCCAAATCTGTTATCAAATCCTTCAAGATCTAATAATTCATTATTTTCTAACTTTATCCATTCTTTTAACCAGCATAGACAGGCTGCTTCATAGTATAGTCTCATATCTGGCAGGGCGAAGCCTCCTCTTTCTTTTACATCCGTCAGTAATTTAAATTTTATTCTAGGCTTCTTCCCCTGCCAGATATACCTTGAAATCACTTTTTGCCATTCTTTAAAAATTCCTGTACCCTTTAATATGGGTAAGGTCTGAAATAGGAATAACATCTTTGGTAGCACCGTCATTTTTATTGTAGAAATTCTTCCCCAAAATGATAATTTCATTCTGGCCCACACCTCCAGATCCTTCTTTATTCCCTTCCATACCGGGATGTAATTATTTTGGTATAGATCAATATTCTTGGCTGTTACCCAAATTCCCAAATATTTAACCTTTTTCACCACCTCTATCTCTGTTCGTTGTTGCATTCATTGTATTTCTTCTTCGCTTTCTTTTTGCAGTTTCTTTTATTTCTTTTTTCTAAAGATCAGTTAATAGCTGTGTGCTGGGAAACTGTTTCTAGGAACCTGCACAATTTGATGCTGAGCCAAGAAGACATCTCTGAACTTCAGAAGAAAGATGTATTTTCCTGCAGTGCCCTATGCCTTGTTTTTTATTCTATATTTTGGAAATGTACATGCAGGTTTTTTCCCTTTAACCTTTTTTGGGGCCCCCAAGAGAGTGGGGCCGTAAGCTATAGCTTGTTTAGCTTATACGTAAATCTGGCACTGTCTCTGAATAGCGTTTGTTGCGGAACAAGACCACCAAAGGGCTCTTACCCCCATGCCCTGCTTGTGAGCTTCCCAAAGGTGTATGATCAGACACTGTAATATATGGGATGCTGGACTAGATGGGACTTGGTCTCATCTGGCTGCAGAGCTTTCCTAATGCTGTTGAGGCCAAACTTGCACACACACACACATACACACACACATCAAACTTTGGCAATTCACCTGTGATTTCTTATAAACATGTTTTTCCTCCAGCTCTGCACCTGCCACCCAAACTTTGCAATGACTAAAGTTTGTTGCAGTGTCAAATTTATTCTCCTTATAATTATCAAAATCATAGCTATTTATTCCTGACAAGATCAAGATATATTTCTGGAGGTTGCCAAGACAGCACAATCAAGGACAGCAGGAAGTTATATCTAGCTCTGTGCCTGGGGAGAAAGGCTGATGCAGAGAATAGCTGTTTTGTCAGAGACAGTCTGAATGAACAGCTGAGGGATACCTGAATGTTGCCCATACTGGGAAAGTCACTGCAGCATTCCTCTTGCAAGTGTTTTTGACTTCTGATTACCTGGCTGGGGAGGAGAGAGGAGCAGCCACAAGAGAAGAGTAGGAGGCATAGGCAAAATGATTTCCCTCCTGCTTTTCCTGCTAATGATACATGGAGACTGCAAAAATCAAGGAAAAATATGTCCCTTTAAGATCTGGGAAGAAAGTAGAACACAAAATTACTACCGGCCCGGAGACTTCATAATTGGTGGGATCATATCTCCAAGTGTGTTGACTCTAGAAGACCCATTCTTTTTTTCCCAGATTCCCTCAAAAAGGCTTGGATGGTAAGTAATTAGATGCCGCTGGATGTCATGCTTCTCCAACACCACTCCAACAGTTTCTACTTAATTCATAATAATAAAGGCAATTTTCCACTTTGAAAGATGTGTGTTTTCTTTCTTTCTTTGCAATGGAATTTGCAATCTCCTAGTTTTTATTTTTAAGTGGTAAATAGATTTACACCTTGTAACTAGGTGATCCTCAGATGAAGAGCGGTATATAAATTTATTACATAAATAATAATAAAAATATATTCCTTGTCTCAGCCCAAACTTCAAACATACATATCATTGTTTGGGGATGAGCTACTTTGAGATTGATATCAATTAGAAAGAAGATTTGTTTTCTTTACATGGTTACAATAGGTTTCTGACCTTTTTTATTTGATGTTTAATTGCAGTTTTACGCCTAGGTTCTACTGGCACATCTTGTCCTTCTTGTTCCCCGTTCAGGAGATCAACCAGAATTCCAGGTTCTTACCCAACATCTCCTTGGGCTACAACCTCTTTGAGAACTTTTTTGATGCAAGGATGACTTCCGATGCCATGCTAGACCTGCTTGCAGGAGGGCAAAGCAATATTCCAAACTATAACTGTGGAGAATGGAATAACCTGCTGTCTGTTCTTGAAGGGAGCAATTCTGCCATCTCGAAAGAGATTTCAGCCATGTCTGGCATCTACAAAATCCCACAGGTATGAAGGATAGGGACAAGAAATAAATTCCACTTTCTTCCCAGGAGAGTCAATATGGGAAATGAAAAAGTGAGAAAACCCTTAGTGATAGTAGATCTTTCTTCCACCATCCACCAATCTGGCACTCTCCAAATATTTCAGACTAAAACTGCAATCAACCGCAGCAAGCACATTTTTTTCAGACAATAACAGATAATAAGTAATAACAGACAATAAATACAGTATCTATTCCTTTTCCTGAAAATCAAACAAATCACTAATCTCTTCCTTTCCTCACTAGATCAGTTATGGCGTTATGACTCAGACACTGGATGAGAAAACTGAAGCCCCCTTTGTCTACCAAATGGTCCCCAAGGGGGAAAGTCAGTATTGGGGGATTGTCAAGTTGCTCCTGAATTTTGGATGGACGTGGACTGGCCTCTTGGTTTCAGACAATGATAATGGAGAAAGGTTCTTGAGTGCCTTGACACCTCTGATGACCAGCAATGGAATTTGCATTGCCTTATTAAAAAGAATACCAGAACATAACCTAAATCCATATCTCATCCCAAGTGAACCATTTACAATATGGGACCAAGTCAAAATATTTGTTTACTATAAAAGCAGTCAAGGGGCATGGACTGAACTCATGATAATACAACAATTTCTTGAGAAACAAATTGGGGGGAAAGTCTGGATCTCAACAGGTCTTCTAGACGTTAATTTTGGTTTTCATAGTGCTCCTGATCTCTTCCAGTTCATCCATGGATCTTTGTCCTTCATAATGAAGCCCCAACTAAGGAACAAATACCAATCCTATGTGCCAGTTTTCAAAATTCTTGAACAGTTTTGGGATAAAGCATTTCATTGTTTATATAGAAAGCACACATTGGCTGCGAAAGGTCGGACAAGATGCACAGAGAATGAGAAACTGGAGTTGCTGCCTGAAGAGGAGCTGGATAGAGCCCTGTCTCAAGACAGCTATATCACTTACTTCAGTATCCAAGCTGTGGCTCAGGCTTTAAAAGCTGCATATTCATCCAGATCAAAGGTCATGCTGATGGCGAGTGGAGGAGACAGGCTGGAACGTCAAAGGCTACAGCCATGGCAGGTATTTCCTTTTCCTTGTTGCAAATTGCAACTCATTTTCCCACCACTGGATTCAGATTTAGGACTGGGGTTTTTATTTCTTTTTGCTCCTTTTGGTGGAAAATCTCATTAGTGAGTCTTGTGGCAGAAGCAGACCTTTCTGCCTATTGTGGTTAGGTCAGAACAGTCCCCCACCATCTAGTTCTTCCTCTCTGGCGCCCTGAGAGAGATGCAGCCATCATCGCAGAAGTTGGTTCCTCCTCATCTCCCACTGTGTCTCTGCTGGGACTTGAAGTTGAACATCAACTGTAAAACAGAAGGAATTTTTAATTATATATTAATATCTAAACTTTAACATGATAAAATTGGCCTTTGTCAAAAGAGTCCAGGGCTCTTTAACAACTTGGATAGTATGAAACACACTGTAAAACTACAGAAGGAACATGAAAAGCAAAGACCTTCTCAGCTTGTTGGAAAAGCTGTTGAAAGAAACAGATTTTTTTTTTTTTTAAAAAAAGGGGGGGTTGTATTTAAATTATATTAACTGTTAAAAAATTTACCTCTATGCCAATAAATTAGCACAATCCAATGATAATGGGAGACAATGTCCTCCTTTGTGGCATTGTGCAAGTTCTACTGAAAGCGGATACACTTTGAACGGAAAGGAGAAGTCTTCAATTTGCAGGCTTCCACATTATCTAGAATACTGAGCAACAAAAGTTTCAATCTCATGATAGTATGTATGTGCAAATTCCCCCTACTTTCAGATAATTTTACCAGGCAGGGGGACTACTCTGAATGGCCACACATCCCACTCCTATGCTCTTGGCTGTGAGCAGACCTAGGTGACCCCTATTGACAAATAACCTTCCATGGTGATACAGTGAGCAGCTGGGAAATAGTGTTCTGTTCATAAGGTAAGGGTCTAACTGTGCACTAGGAGTGCCAATATGGCCCCTATGCCTGGGCCTGTAGGTGTCATGCAGCATGCATGGCTCTGGCACCAAAATTTGTGGATGCCCGACCCCTTCATGGGGAATTTTGTAGGTACTTGGGCACCCAGGCCCCATGGAGTTGGCATCTATGCTGTGCACTGATTTGTAGCACCATCTATGTTCAAAAAGTTTGGTATTTGTGCTATTTTTATTTTTTAAGAAGTATTTTTATTGTCTTTTGTATTTATCTTATTCCCGGGAAACCTTATTAATTTATACAATGAGTTGCCTACAAATGTTCTAATAAAGAAAAAGGAATGGCTGCAAAAGGCTCACGAGTCCAGATGAAATATGCACAGACCCCAATTCCTAGGAGATTAGAGCTCAAAGTGTAGAGGTCTGATATTCAACTTTTCTATTTTATAAATTATGGTGTTTTTAACTGCTCTTCCAGCTCCACCCTTTCTTAGGAGGACTCCAGTTTTTGAATACTTCCATGGGCAGCCTCAGATTGGATGAGAATGGGGAGATTCCATTCTACTATGACATTGAGAACTGGGTGATGTTTCCCAATAAGTCTCGTGTAAGAGTGCTGGTTGGGAGTGTAAGGAGAGACGGATCCACTGACACCAAGTTCACAATCAACTCACAAGCCATTGTGTGGCCCAAGTGGTTTGAGAAGGTATGGCATTCTACTTTATCCCGCATGACATCTGTAATGGTCTAATCACTTACTGAATAATTCCAAGGGCGCTTTGACTACAGCCCCTTGCACACCTGCTGGGGAGTAAGGGCTCATTGAGACTTCCATTTCTGCCACAATGCGACTTACAGGTCCTGATCTGTGTCTGAGCAGGATTTTTGTTTTATGGTGTTTTTTTCTGCCAGCACTTTCCTGTGGAAACCTGAATTGCCATTTGCTCTGATTCACTGCTAAAAGGAAGGAAGGAAGGAAGGAAGGAAGGAAGGAAGGAAGGGAGGGAGGGAGGGAGGGAGGGAGGGAGGAAAGGGCTGCTTTGACATGGAGCTTTAATGAATGGACCTGTGACTAGAAAGATGGCCCAAAAGGAAGTGTGGATAAGCCCTAATCAGTGTAATGCAAGGTTTTCCAAAGTCAGCCCAGGGGGTGAATGAGATTCATGTCCAGATTTCAGGAAGCAAGGAGTGGAAAGGAGAGCTCTTGCTACCTGGAATCTTGATGGCATCTCCTGGCCTCAGTGCTTAGATGGTTAACAAGCATGGTGTTAGCTTTGGAAAAAGAATAATAAAGTAACCATAATTTAGGAGGCAGTTTTTGAAGTTGGAGTCTTCAGGTGGTGGTCTGTTTAACTGCTTTTCCTATTGCTCTGTCTCAGCTGCTGCCAACCTAGCAGTTCAAAAGCATATGAGTGCAAGTAGATTAATAAGTACCATTGCAGTGGGAATGTAAATAGTGTTTCTGTGCACTCTGGCACTCATCACAGTGTCCTATTGCTCCAGAAGTGGTTTAGTCATGCTGCCACATGACCCAGAAAGCTGCCTGAGGATGAATGCCGGCTCCCTTGGCCTGAAAGTGGAGATGAGCGCCACATCCCATAGTCAAATTTCACTGGACTTAACCATCTAGGGGTCCTTTGATTTTAACTTCATAAGTATGTTTTATTGCTGCTGTTTTGTTATCGCTGTCATTCTAGGATTTGTCATTTGCTTTTTGGATACTTTTGTATAGAATATGCAGATATAATTTTCTGAACAAGAAAGGAAACACACCAAAGAGTTTTCCCTGCCACGTTGTCCTGCATCAAAATGCTTCCCTGGAAAAGTGCCTGGGGTCAGTGGGAATAGGGACCCTTCTTAGGTCCATTCCAAACTCCAGAAATGAATGACAGAGACACAAATAGTCCTGACACTTTCTGTTTGATGCATGTTCTCTGTGTTTAGACTGTACCTAGCTCCAGGTGTACCAAAAGCTGTCAACCTGGATACGCCAAAGTGGTTCAAGAAGGAAAGCCCGTTTGCTGCTATGCTTGTGCCCCATGTGCAGAAGGGACCACCTCTGCTCAGGAAGGTGGGTGAATATAAACAGGAGCCCTTTTGAGAATAGAAATTGTGGAAACATTCACTTAGGAAGACTTTCTGTGAAGAGTCAAAAGACATTTTTGAATGTGTCTCTTTTTTTGGCTTCTCTATTCATCTAAGTTCATTCTTGGAAGTGGGTTGAAACAAAGAATGAAAAGGAAGCAATTGGTGGTCTACAAATTAATGATCATGGTGAGGGCATCCTCAGTGGTCAAATATATTATTTATATAAGGTAAAACCATTTATATAAGGTAAAACAATGGAACAGGACAGTATAAATTCAGCAAAAGCTGTACAAGAAGCACCTCTGTGGGAGGTCACTGCCTCTCAGCTTTACCTATATCGCAAGGTTGTTTGGGTGATAAAACTGAGAAACTTTTGAAAACCACCTCTATCATCATGAAGGAAGGCAACAGTATAAGCAGAAATATTAAATAAGCCAGTGAAATAACCAATTTTGTCCACTCCCTTTTTAGACATTCTTTTTTCCCGACACTCCCTTATATGGACATCGTTCCCCCTAAAATGTAATAGAACATAGATGGTAATGGATTTAAATGATGCTAAAGCACTCCTTTTTCCTCCTTAGATGCAAAGAATTGTACCAAATGTCCCGAAGATCAGCATCCAGACAAGGGTCAAGTTCAATGTGTTCCCAAACGTATCTCCTTCCTGACCTATGAAGAAACTTTGGGAGGCCTTTTAGCTTCCATTGCAATCTTGCTGCTATTAATGACAAGCATTGTTTTAGGAATCTTCCTTAAGTACAAAGAAACGTCCATAGTCAAAGCCAATAACCGGGACCTCTCCTACATCCTCCTTGTCTCCCTCCTGCTCTCTTTTTTGTCCTCCTTCCTATTCATTGGCCGGCCAAAGAAAGAGACCTGCCTTCTCCGACAAATGGTCTTCAGCATCATCTTCTCTGTTGCCGTCTCTTCTTTGTTGGCTAAAACCATCACTGTGGTGCTGGCCTTCATGGCCACCAAGCCAGGGAACAGAGTGAGGAGATGGCTGGGGAAAAGTCTGGCCAACGCTGTTGTCATTTCCTGTTCCAGTGTCCAAGTTCTCATCTGCACCATCTGGCTGAGTACCTCTCCCCCATTCCCAGAGTCTGACATGCACTCTCAGCCTGCAGAGATTATCCTGCAATGCAATGAAGGGTCTGTGGCCATGTTTTATGGTGCCCTGGGCTACATGGGCTTCCTGGCAGCCATCTGCTTCACGGTGGCTTTCCTAGCCAGGAAGCTGCCTGGGGCCTTCAATGAGGCCAAGCTGATCACCTTCAGCATGCTGGTCTTCTGCAGTGTTTGGGTGTCCTTTGTGCCCACCTATCTGAGCACCAAGGGGAAATACATGGTAGCCGTGCAGGTCTTCTCTATGTTGGCCTCCAGTGTTGGGCTTCTGGGCTGCATCTTCATCCCAAAGTGCTACATCATTATACTGAGGCCTGATCTGAACACAAAGGAGCACTTGACAACAAAAACCTAAAGATGGCAGCAGATTCTCCAGGCTATATAAAGGGATGGGTGCTGCTTAAAACAGAAAATTAATCAGAAACAGTCGGTGTGAACTTAATTCAGGTTTGATAGAGGACCTTGGGACATGTAGTGGGCTTCAGGGTCCCTGTTATTATTCTACAATAGGTACTTACATACAGTTACATACCCTTTATCCTTTTCTTTTTTGCCAGAAGAAGGTTCTCTATATATATATTTAAAGCTTGTATACTTGCTAAAAGTTGGTGATGATCCGTTGCTGTTGCTTGAGCTGCCTGAAGATGCTTCCCTGGTGGCTTTTGACGGCTTAGATTCTTGGATGAATCAAGATGCAATGTGGCCACCCAAGGAGGAGAAACCTCTGAGCTTTATTGCAATATAAAAGAGGGACACTATTTTAACCTTTCTGAGTTATATAAAAGGGCAGCAAGGCTTGAAGTAATATAAGTACTTCTAACATGATGTGATATTATCCTGTTTCTTTCCCAATAATCATTCGTTGGTGGGATGCACAGTGTGGGTTCCACCAAATGCT
This sequence comes from Podarcis cretensis, assembly GCF_951804945.1. Classification (NCBI taxonomy): domain Eukaryota; kingdom Metazoa; phylum Chordata; class Lepidosauria; order Squamata; family Lacertidae; genus Podarcis; species Podarcis cretensis. The sequence continues at coordinate 123,514,611 of NC_137171.1, forward strand.
CTTTTCATAGTTCAAGCATTCATCAGGTTTTCCTTCCATGAGGATTTTCTGATGAAAAGTAACACGAGCTAAACCTGAACTGACTCTCACCTTTGAAACATGAATACATTATTAAAGCAGTGTGACTATCATCAATAATTTTTTGCAAATTACATCTCAATTGTTTATGTCGCTTTATTTTCTTTAAATGTACCATCTTTTCTCGTTTACAAGACGCCCCCATGTAATAATAATAATATAGTGGATGATCGAGTTGCGAACTTGATCTGTGTGGGAAACACGTTTCAACCCGCAGTGTTATCAACCCACAGTGCCGCGTCTGCGCACGCGTGGGTTCTGATTCGGCGCTTCTGGCCAAGCGCAAAGAGCGATTTAGCGTTTCTGCGCATGCACAAGCCCCAGAACCCAGAAGTAACCTGTTGAGAGCCAGTGTGGTGTAGTGGTTAAGAGCGGTAGTCACGTAATCCGGGGAACCAGGTTCGCGTCTCCGCTCCTCCACATGCAGCTGCTGGGTGACCTTGGGCTAGTCACACTTCTTTGAAGTCTCTCAGCCCCACTCACCTCACAGAGTGTTTGTTGTGGGGGAGTAAGGGAAAGGAGAATGTTAGCCGCTTTGATACTCCTTAAAGGGAGTGAAAGGCGGGATATCAAATCCAAACTCTTCTTCTTCCGGTACTTCCGGGTTCAGCGATGTGCGCAACCTGAAATCACACAACCCGAAGCGTCTGTAACCCAATGTATGACTGTAATAAATTAGAGGGTGGGCTGTACCGAATAGGCCCTCTGCCTGGTTCCCTTTAACCTCACTTCTTGCAGTGATGGAACCTCCAGAAGAGCCTTGCAGCTGAACCTCAGTGTCCAGGCTGAATGAAGGGGATGGAGACAATCCTTCAGTTATAAGACGATACCTTTTTAAAAAATCCAAAGAGATCACCCAAAGTTGTTGAGTCGCTTGTGTGGCTCTGCAGCACTGCCACCACGACCCAACAAGGGAAGTCCGCTGCTGGTGCTCTTACTTCAGTTTGTGGTCTATTCACTGCCAGAGGGGTAGAGGCATGGGGAGCACATTGTTGGTGCTTAATGCCAGGGTGTTTAAAAGTCCAACAACCTATGTTTCCCACACTTTGCAAAAGCTGCAGATATTTCAGTCTTAAACTCCACTGGGGCTCTTTTAGTTAGAGAATGAGTCAAACCCAATATTTTTCAAAGTTTTCCTTAGATCTAGTTCCCCCCTCTGCCATATTTAGAAGAGCAAAATAGAGGACACATTTGCCAACTTCTACTTTTATCGCTAGGACAGCTCTCATTTTTAAGAAGTGGACATGCTCTGGAAAAAGAGGACATATGTCTGCTAGTTTCTCTTTGCCACTGAGCAGCTGCTTGGAGTCACAGGACTCTGTTTACATTCCAGAGACCTTCCAGGCTGTTGGAAGTCTCACGGAGGCAGGAGACGGATGTGATGTTTACTGGTGTCATGTTTCCTTTGTTCCTTTGTTTGAGTTGCTCTCTGCTTTCATAGAGAGAGGATGTATATTTCTTTGCTGTCTGTGTAGCCTAGAAATAAAAGTCTTTGCAATGTAGTCCAAACCTCTTGTCTCTTTCCTGTGCTGGAAACTCTGCTGAAGGGGGGAATGTGCCTTGGAGCCTCATCAAAGGCTCAGGTCGTTAATTATTCGTTGGGAGGGCGATTCCGGAAGATGAGATTTATCAGCTTGGCCGAGCAGAGATCCCGACAATGGCAACCCGAACAGGGCTCCCTGGACATCTGTGCCATGGTCCAATCCTGAAGGTGTAACTGCTTTATGTTCTGTGTTCCTGCTGCTTAGGGCTTCAGTGAATTGGTCTTAGAACACAACTAGTGGTAACTTAAATTAATAAATTAACTTTTAACTGCCATGTCAATGACCAATAAAAACAGTGCCATCTATGACTTGATCATGGATGGGGGAATTGACCTGACATGAGTAACCCAGATTTGGTTGGACACAGCAGCTTGGCCTGTTCTTACCACTGCTTGTATGCCAGGTTTCTCTTACGCACAGCAACTCAGGTCATGTTGGCGGGGAGTGGGGTTGCAGTGATTTTTTAGGAAGTCTTTAGTTTTCACGAAGCGACCTATTAGGAGGACACAGTTTTCTGAGTGCATGTTCTGGAACTCTGGCAAAAGGGGCAGTGCAGGATTCCTGTTGGTGTACCAGCCTCCCTGCTGCACCAAGAACTCCCTACTTCAGCTGCTTCAGGTTCTGCCAGATGTTCTCCTGGAAACACCTCACCTGGAGGTCCAAGGGAATTTTAACATGCATGCCGACACGATCTTACAAGGGACTGCTCAGACTTTGTGGAAAGCAAGGACTCCATGGGGCTTTCCCTGAATAAATCTGGCCTGTGTCATCGCTGTGGACATTCCTTAGATGTGGTGCTTCCCTCTGTGGATGTGGGTGATCTGACAATTCGAATGACCCAGCTCCCCTTCTTCATGGATCCCCCCAAAATGTTTGTGTTGACACCCAAAAATAGCCCATTTGAGGATTCCTAAAGACAAGCACAGTCCTAACAAGGGGTGAGACTTGCAGTGAGGAGCACTGCTTGCTTTTTGTTTGTGATACAGAGCATGTACTTTATTTTTCTTACTAGCAAAACTACTTAGGATATCATGGGACAAAATTCAGAAACAAAGAAAACTTCTCATCCCAATGCATCTGAAAAGAAATATCAAAACCCAAAGTCTAGACCTAAGGTGCTCAAACATGATCATTTGTGGCACTGGGAAATGGACAAGACAGATTCTCAGCAGCATAGGGGCTATTTTACACACCATGAATTATCTTACCTTGCCTTTGATTCTGATATTGGGCTGGTTTTTCTCACAGGTAATCTTTGGCTCAATCCCTAGAGCTTTGGTTAGAGTAAGGATAATTATACGAGAGGAAACGTCACCTTGGCAACACCATAGATTTTCTATGTGGCTTGATGCACAGGTGCAGAGGTGAAGGAAAACATGTTTATGAGAATTCACAGAAGTAGCTCCCTGGTTTTGACATGGGTCAGTGTGGGGAAAAGGTCAGCTTGGCCTTTAACTAACCAAGTACCTTCATAAGTGCCAAGACCAAGATATTCCTTTAGGATGTAAGTGAACACACAGACACACACACACACAACATGGAGTAGCTACTTTGAGCTCATGAAACCAGGCCACAGTCCCTTCTGGGCAACCTTATGGGGGGGGGCATATGCCAATGGCGGATATTGCTAGAGGCAAAAGTGGAAAGCACAATGAAAAACCCCCTTTGATCTTTTCTGCTGCAGCCTAGTTCCTACATACATATGCACACCCCTCTCTATTCTCTATCCAGACAAGCAAGGAGCAATATAAGAGTTCAAGGCAGCACATCAGTCATGCAAAAAAAAACAGGAATGTCACAAAGCAGGACCAGTAAGGGGCATGGCTAGGGAGGGGTATGTGGCCTACGCCGGAACAGATAGAGAGGCTTTCAGGAACACCTTGGCCAGTGGTTCCACAGCCCTGCTTTCCTGGAACCATCAAGAAGCAATATTATCTGTTCTGACGAACAGGAGGTACCTGAGATCTCAAGCTGAGAAGGATTTCCCCCAACTTCTCTCCCATACCTGACCTCCTCAATTACACCTCCATTTCTGGATGAACAGATTTCACTGGCAAATCACAAATGGGGGGGGGGGTGCAGGTACAGGTGAGACAAAAAATTCTGCTCAGCTATGGATTACCAATACTTTTTTTTCAAATAATATTTATTACTTTTAAAGTTTACAAAAAAGAGAAAAGAGCAAAAGAAAACAAAAGAAAACAAAAAGAAAACAATACAATACATAATATAAACAATACACAACACAACCTTAACACATTAAACTAAGCACATTAAACTAAACAAAATCCTGTCCCTAACCCTAACCCCAAACTGAACAAAACAAAAACAATTTAAAAGCATACATCACTCCTTTTCCAAGCTCTATTTTCATTCCCTTGTTTCATCGACCTCCTCTCGCCTCCCTTTTTGTATTCCACTTCTATTAATTATTTCAGCAAATCCTTTCCATCTTTCTCTGTTTTCTGTCATACTATAGATATCTTAACATATTTTTAACCTTATTTTCCATTGAAACTAGAATACTTATATATGCTTAACTCCTTATAACATTTCCACTAAGGCCATAAAATTTCATTCCAACGTTTTTCTATCATTCATTAATTTTACAGTATTTCTATAAATAAACTTTAACTTTCCCAATCTTGTTCCACCATCTCTTCTCCTTGGTCTCGGATTCTGCCAGTCCTTTCCGTCAATTCCATATAGTCCATCAACCTGGAGATCTTATGTCCGAGGCTCTTAACTCTTTTCCATGTCCCTTCTGCAGATCTTCTTCATGTTCTTTAATGCTAGAGAACAGATCTCGGGGAAACTCCAACCTAACAATGCTTTTATTCCTTCTCGACATGTCAGCCAAATTTCCATGGCTAAAATTAGGATCCAAACAGTATTTCAGAACATGTTTCAAGATTCTTCCAAGTCCAAAGGCCCGCAGAGCTTCAATCTCCTCCTGACCCAAGTCCATATCCCAAAAGTCCATTAATCCCTGCATAGAGGGATCTTTCCAACTTTCCTTCTCCAATCCAAGCCGGGCTCCAACCCCCAAAATCTGACTTTTCCTAAATTCAATCGTAAAAGGCCTCAACTTATAGTCATCAGTTTGCTTCTGTGAGGCTGAGGATCCCGCTTGTATTACTTTAGGTTTGGCAACAACAGCTTTCTCCTTCTCCTCCACACTTTGTCCTGCCAAAGTAGATTCCTGAACCAAATCCTGAATACTTTCTGTTTTGGTGCTCACTTTTTGTCCCAAATTAATCGCTTTTTGTCCCAAGTTGTCAATTTTAATAGTCATGTCATCCGTCTTTTTATGAAGCTGTTCCAGCAAATAGCTTATCTTGCATAATGCAGTTACTATGGCTTCTCCTGTCAACATTTTTAAAAAGTCCAAGGTCCATCTCTAGTTCTCGCAATTCTTTATCTTGCAGCTGGAGCTTTCCCAGTTACACTCCTGTAACAGTTTTAAAAGCTCCCTCTAGAGGGATACAGTCTCCACTTGTATCAGTCCTTTCAAGCACAACTCAGGCAATAAAGATAGTTTCAATTTTCAGGTACTTTTCCTCCTTTTTAAATGCAGAAGAGGACAATGGAAACAGTATCTTTCTCTTATTTAGCTAGCTGTCAAATACGTTCTGTTCATAGTCAATGAACTCTCCCAAAACATCACTTTTTCTGACAGCCCTTTTCCAGGTTCAGAGCAGTGGTAATTTGATTTTTTACTCTCTCCTGCAGGCTCGCTAGGTCCAGAATTTCCCCCCTCTTCTCCTGCTTCCAAGGGGTTTTTTGTAACTTTAACCAATGGAAATTTAATCCTTTACCAAAGGCTTTCCAAGACTTTAGCTTGTGGTGTTTTTGCTTCAATCTATTTACAAAAAAGGAAGGTGGACTTCCTGTTTAAAACCTTCCCGTTTCGATGCCAAATTAAGGTATTTGAAAATCCAATTTTCCATTCTACTCACAGGTAGTTGTTTAAAGTCCAATTGTCCACAGGAAAAAGTCAGCGCTCTCCGACAACAGCAATGCGGCTTCACTCCATGAAAGAAGCAGTCAATTCAAAGCACCACGCCACTCACCCCACGTCGCTCCGGATCCCCAAAACAGGGTTTCCCCGCGAGTAGGGGAGGTGCAAAAGGTGCCAGCCGAATCCCAAGTTCCCAAGCTTCTCCCGCCTGTGATTTCAGTGGGTCTCTGCCTTCGCCATGGCAGTCAGACCCTGCTTTCCATGGAGCAAGTTCCTCCCGATCGGAGGAGCTCTGCCATTACTGGAGGCGCCAACCCGGAAGTCCTGGATTACCAATACTTAACATGGAATATAAATGATGCAAATTCTCCTCAAAAGAGAAAAGAGATACAGTTGTACCTCAAGTTAAGTATTTAATTCGTTCCGGAGGTCTGTACTTAACCTGAAACTGTTCTTAACCTGAAACACCATTTCAGCTAATGGGGCCTCCTGCTGCCGCTGCGCTGCCGGAGCAGGATTTCTGTTCTCATCCTGAAGCAAAGTTCTTAACCTGAAGCACTATTTCTGGGTTAGCGGAGTCTGTAACCTGAAGCGTATGTAACCTGGGGTACCACTGTATTTCGCTTTTTTGGGGGGGGGGGACACACACTGAAATTGGATCAAATTTGTTTACAAGAAACACACATTAGGAAAAAGGGTATCAGATATTCGATTTAAAAAGATTAGGTGAGGAATTTATCTTTGCAGGACTGAGGGGGCTAAATGGAGATGTTCTTTATATACACATTCCCAGTTCTGCCCCAAATGGATATTCTCTGATGAACAAAGTAGATATGTTGAGATGGAAGTTAATATCCAAGAAAATTAAATTTTGGTTGTAGGTGTACATGCACTCAAGGAAGACAAACCAATATTTTATAAGGGACTTATGGGAAGGTTGACGGATTTTGCATATGAAAATTGGTCCCTCGTGGAAGTCAGGAATGGAGTGGACACTTCAATGCAGGACAGAACTTCACATAAAAATATCGGAACTTCCCAGGATAAAATAAAGAAACCCACTGGGAGCAGTCAAATACAACATTCCTTGTTTTGCTAGAGTGGACATGCAAGGGAATGTTTGGTCCAGCCAGTCACAACTTCCTGTTCCTCCTGGCCTGGAGCATCGTTCCTTGCGCATGTGACTAGTGGGTGGGCATGACCTTTCCAGACCTGGTAAAAGGCCAAGGAATGCCGCCACTCACTCTCTTTTCGATCTTCCTTTTGTCCTGCGAACCTCCGAGACTGCTAACTGCAGTCACTAGGTCAACCTACATATGGGGTAAAACAGTTTGTATATGCTTGTAACATTACGCCTGCCTTCAGGGAGCACACTGTGCTCTGCCTGATCGTGAGTAAACTTTCTTTTTATTGCTTATGAATAAGACTGTGGTGTCTTTATTTTTTTAGGAGGGATTTGTTTTGTTTTTTTGTTTTTAAAATAATATTTATTTAGGTTTTAAAGGTTACAAAAGGAAAAAGAGAGAACACCAAGTTAAACAAAAACTAAACAACACATCACAATATAGGGAAAAAAAGAATAGAAAAAAGAAAAATAATAATTATAAAAAAACAGAAAAACCGAGAAATAGAAACAATTTAAAAAAAAACACAACGAACCTTCCCATAACTTATCTTTCATTTGCTTGTTTTCTTGACCTCCTCGCACCTCCCTTTTTTGTATTCTAGTTGGTTTGCTATTTCAGCAAATCCTTTCCATCTTTCCCAATTTTTATCCTATAATTTATCTTAATATAATGTAGCTTTACCTTTCCTCCTTTCATCTATTAACAGTCTATTTTTACTTAGTCCTTTATAATATTTCTGCTAAAGCCACATAACTTCATTCCAGCCTCCTTCTAACATTCCTTAATTTTACAATGTTTCTGTAAATAAGCTTTAAATTTCTTCCAATCTTCTTCCACCGACTCTTCTCCCTGGTCTCGGATTCTGCCAGTCATTTCCACCAGTTCCATGTAGTCCATCACCTTCATCTGCCATTCTTCCCGGGTGGGTAAATCTTGTGTCTTCCAGTACTTTACAATAAGTATTCTTGCTGCTGTTGTAGCATACATAAAGAAAGTTCTATCCTTCTTTGGCACCAATTGGCCGACCATGCCCAGGAGAAAGGCCTCTGGTTTCTTCAGAAAGGTATATTTAAATACCTTTTTCATTTCATTATAAATCATCTCCCAGAATGTCTTAATCCTTGGGCATGTCCACCAAAGGTGAAAGAATGTACCTTCAGTCTCTTTACATTTCCAACATTTATTATCGGGCAAATGATAGATTTTTGCGAGCTTGACTGGTGTCATGTACCACCTGTATATCATTTTCATTATATTCTCTCTTAAGGCATTGCATGCCATAAACTTCATACCTGTGGTCCATAACTGTTCCCAGTCAGCCATCATAATATTATGTCCAACATCTTGTGCCCATTTAATCATAGCTGATTTCACCGTTTCATCCTGAGTGTTCCATTTCAACAGCAAGTTATACATTCTTGACAAATTCTTACTTTTGGGATCTAACAGTTCTATTTCCAATTTTGATTTTTCCACCTGGAAGCCAATTTTTTTGTCCAGATTATATGCCTCCATTATTTGATAGTAATGGAGCCAATCTCGCACTCTATTTTTTAGTTTTTCAAAACTCTGTAGTTTTAATCTATCTCCCTCTTGTTCCAAAATTTCCCAATATTTCGGCCATTTGGCCTCCATATTGAGCTTTTTCAGAGCCTTCGCTTCCATTGGTGACAACCACCTTGGGGTTTTATTTTCGAGTAAGTCCTTATATCTTATCCAGACGTTAAATAGTGCTTTTCTGACAATATGGTTTTTAAACGCTTTATGTGCTTATCATACCACAAATATGCATGCCACCCAAATACATTGTTAAAACCTTCTAGATCCAGCTCGTCAGTGTTTTCAAGAAGCAGCCATTCTCTCAGCCTTTTTAGGAGGGATTTGAAAAGGGATCGTACCAGGAACATACAATTCAATCTGAGGGAGATTGAATTGCATAATAGTAAGGGGTTCTACTGAGGAGAAAAGCAATGACAAACCTAGACAGCATCTTTAAAAACAGACCTTGCCAACAAAGGTCTGTATAGTTAAAGCTATGGTTTTCCCAGTAGTGATGTATGGAAGTGAGAGCTGGACCACAAAGAAGGCTGATCGCTGAAGAATTGATGCTTTTGAATTATGGTGCTGAAGGAGACTCTTGAGAGTCCCATGGACTGCAAGAAGATCAAACCTATCCATTCTGCAGGAAATCAGCCCTGAGTGCTCACTGGAAGGACAGATCCTGAAGCTGAGGCTCCAGTACTTTGGCCACCTCATGAGAAGAGAAGACTCCCTGGAAAAGACCCTGATGCTGGGAAAGACTGAGGGCACAAGGAGAAGGGGATGACAGAAGGGGAGATGGCTGGACAGTGTTCTCGAAGCTACCAGCATGAGTTTGACCAAACTGCAAGAGGCAGTGGAAGACAGGAGTGCCTGGCGTGCTCTGGTCCATTGGGTCACAAAGAGTTGGACATGACTAAACGACTAAACAACAACAACAAGGGGTTCTAACGAGCCTGCAACCAGATTTCTGCTATGCCTGAGAATGGGAATGTAAACTCTGCTAACTAAAGGAACTTGCTAGCGCAGGTAAGGATGGATATTAATAAACAATAGGTCCTCTTCTTCCACCCTGAACATTCCCACACTAAATTAAGCCCAAACTCACCCCACTCCAACTGACTTGTTAAACTTGGGAGCTACAACTCTGATTTCTCACAAACATGTCCCCCCCACACCTCCCAGCGCTGCCCCAGCCCCTTGCGTCACACAAGGACTCCAAGATGTTGCAGGAGTGAACTTCCCCCTTTATAATTATCAAAATCATGGTAATTTATCCTTATTCTTGCCAAAGCTTGAGAGATATTTCTAGGGATTCCACAAACATCAGAAGCAAGGGTAGCACAAGGTTATTTATTGCACTGTACTGGTGGGAGTGGGACGCAGGTGGCGCTGTGGGTTAAAGCCTCAGCGCCTAGGACTTGCCGATCGAAAGGTCGGCGGTTCGAATCCCTGCGGCGGGGTGCGCTCCCGCTGCTTGGTCCCAGCGCCTGCCAACCTAGCAGTTCAAAAGCACCTCCGGGTGCAAGTAGATAAATAGGGACCGCTTACCAGCGGGAAGGTAAACGGCGTTTCCGTGTGCGGCTCTGGCTCGCCAGATGCAGCTTTGTCACGCTGGCCACGTGACCCGGAAGTGTCTCCGGACAGCGCTGGCCCCTGGCCTCTTAAGTGAGATGGGCGCACAACCCCAGAGTCTGTCAAGACTGGCCCGTACGGGCAGGGGTACCTTTACCTTTACCTTTACCTTACTGGTGGGAGTGGGAAGATTAGTGCCCAGAATAAGAGTGTGATTGAGTCAAGATAGATATGCATGTAGTTTAATGGTTCTGAAGAAGAACCGTATTGGTGAAACCACAGCAGATTGGGTGATGCAAGAACTTCTTTTCTCTTTTTGCTGATTGGCTAGCTCTAGAGGAAAAAGGAGCCACTCACAGGGGAGGTCTAGGAGGCAGAGCCGAAATGAGAGACCTGCTGCTGCTGCTGCTTCTGCTGCTTCTCCTGATGCCCTTTTGAGTCTGTGAAAACCCTGAGGCAAAATGCCCCTTGAATCTGATCAAGGATGAAAATAAAGCACACAATTGTTACCGGCCTGGAGACTTCCTCATCAGCGGAATCATATCCCCAAGAAATTATCATAGGCAACTTCCATATGTATTTTCCGACACCCCGCTAACCAGACTTGAGGGGTAAGTAAGTACTTGCAGACAAGGCTGCATTTTGTCTCCCTGCTTATTTAACTTATATGCAGAATTCATCATGCAAAAGGCTGGGCTGGATGAATCCCTAGCCGGAATTAAGATTGCCGGAAGAAATATCAACAACCTCAGATATGCAGATGACGCAACCTTGATGGCAGAAAGTGAGGAGGAATTAAAGAACCTTTTATTGAGGGTGAAAGAGGAGAGTGCAAAATATGGTCTGAAGCTCAACATCAAAAAAACGAAGATCATGGCCACTGGTCCCATCACCTCCTGGCAAATAGAAGGGGAAGAAATGGAGGCAGTGAGAGATTTTACTTTCTTGGGCTCCATGATCACTGCAGATGGTGACAGCAGCCATGAAATTAAAAGACGCCTGCTTCTTGGGAGAAGGGCAATGACAGGCCTAGACAGCATCTTGAGAAGTAGAGACATCACCTTGCCAACAAAGGTTCGTATAGTTAAAGCCATGGTTTTCCCAGTAGTGATGTATGGAAGTGAGAGCTGGACCATAAAGAAGGCTGATCGCCGAAGAATTGATGCTTTTGAATTATGGTGCTGGAGGAGACTCTTGAGAGTCCCATGGACTGCAAGAAGATCAAACCTCTCCATTCTGAAGGAAATCAGCCCTGAGTGCTCCCTGGAAGGACAGATTGTGAAGCTGAGGCTCCAGTACTTTGGCCACCTCATGAGAAGAGAAGACTCCCTGGAGAAGACCCTGATGTTGGGAAAGATGGAGGGCACAAGGAGAAGGGGGCGACAGAGGACGAGATGGTTGGATAGTGTTTTCGAGGTTACCAGCATGAGTCTGACCAAACTGCGGGAGGCAGTGGAGGACAGGAGTGCCTGGCGTTCTCTGGTCCATGGGGTCATGAAGAGTCGGACACGACTAAACGACTAAACAACAACAACAACAAGTACTTGCAGGTGGAGGTCATCTTTCTGCGTCTCCATGCCATTCGTTCCTGACAAAGGAAATCAGGACTAATAAAGGAGTCAGACAAGGTTGTCTGCTAGAATCACCCCTATTCAACCTCCATATTAATAGTATTGTAACAAACTTGAACAAACTATACAAATTTTGCCAATCAGAGCAACTCAGAATTAATTACGAAAAATCAAAGGTGACCATTTTTGGCAAACGTACCCCCAAGTTTAATAGGAATATAGGTGGAAAGAAAATGGATCGAGTTCCCTCAGGTACTCAGACAGTGTTGATAGGTGTAAGAACTTGGGTGACAGTTACAAATATTTTCTCCTGATATTTGGGTGAAAATTAGATTCTTTGTCATTCTTTTCCCCTTCCGCCTTCTGGAGCTTACTCCTGGAAGATGTTGGCATAATTGGTGTCAAAGTATAATGAGATTGAGAAGAGAGCAGTTTCCTCAGGGATAAAAAAATGAATGACAAGGCAACTCTCCTTCTGTGGGTCTCTGCTTTATAGCTGAAAGCAATGTTAGTCGTGTTAGTGTCATTTAAATATGGGTGTTAATTGCATTAATCGTGCTTGGGCCTGTCTCTTGCCTATCCTCTGATTTCTGTTCAGGGTTCGAAGGCCAGCTGAGGTGGACCTCCTGAAAACAGGTCAAGGATATAGACATCTGTCATGACTCATTATGAAAGGGTCCGTCCCCCCAGTTTTTTCTCACTGAAGGAGAAAACACTCTCTCTCTCTCTCTCTCTCTCTCTCTCTCTCTCTCTCTCTCTGTGTGTGTGTGTGTGTGTGTGTGTGTGTTGGCTAATTTATAGTCTTCTGAATCCATTAGCCTTTCAGCCTTCAGACTGAGTCAAGCTTCCAGTTTGACTACAACATCCTGATGGACTGCAGACTCTGATACAGCCTGAGACAAGGATTAATCTACTTGACTTAGTTAGTTTATAGTGTGTGGCTCATGATACACCAGTAGCTTCTAAGTTTATGCATATAGTGTAAATTGTTGTCTTCTTAGAATCATAGAGACATAGGATTGTAGAGTTAGAAGGGACCCCAAAGTCATCTGGTCCAACCCCCTGAAATGCAGGGATTATTACCTGAGGCAATAAAAAAAACATGTAAATTGAACTGTATGGGAAAGGAATTTTCTTCATTGTCAACCCAGAAATGGCCAGGAATGGTAAAGAGTAATGATGTTGAAGTTCTGCTGCAGGAATCCTCTGGTTACACAGCTACTATATACATGCTCTTAAAACATTATCAAATCTAAAAGAACTCCCCCCCCCCCCGCCCCACTGGAATGACACGAACCCCCCCCCCCGAATCCCCCGATACAAAGTAATGTATGCAGTCAAGTACAATGTATCTTGGGACTCAATTTGGCTCCGGGCATGGACCCATATTCCTAAGGATCCTTCCTCACTGCTGTGTCTGCCCCCTAATCTCATGGACCCAAGACAGTCTCAGAGAAAGGGAACAAGAAGTGCATCTTGGTGGCTTGCTTGAGAAAAGAGCTGCCCTGTCCATCATTGGTGTGGCTAAAAGTGACTTTTGTTGACAGCACAGTCCATGCCTGCTGAAAAGAAAACGCTACGGATGCAGTAGATAAGCAGGGTGGGGATTGCAGGCTTATATCCCCTATTCCACAGACAAGAGTTCTCTGTTTCAGGAAAGGGGTATTTCCCCACTCCCTTTGAAGCAGCCAAGACTACTGCAGCAATCACAGCCTTTTGGTGGGTGGGTGTTGCGTTTAGTTATTTGAAGGCTGTGTGCTTCTATTCTGCAATGAAGTGTGAATTCGCCCATTTTAATTCTTAAGCGGCAAATGGGTTTTCACATTTGCAACAAGGATATGTCTCACACAAGCATACAGACCATTATTTGGGGTTCAAATAGTGTTTAGTTTTATTAAATGCTGAACAGCAGTTTGACAGTTAATTATTATTATTGAATTGCAGGTTCACCCCTGTTTCCTACTGGTATGCCTTGTCCTTCTTGTTCACCATTCAAGAGATCAACCAGGATCCTAGGCTCTTACCCAACATCACCCTGGGCTACAACCTCTATGAGAACTATTTTGATGCCCGGAGGACATCTGAGGCCATGCTAGACCTGGTTGCAGGCAGGGAAGGCAATATTCCCAACCATCACTGTGGAAAACAGAGCAAATTCCTGGCTGTTCTTGAAGGATCAAATTCTGACATCTCAAAAGAGATTTCAGTCTTGTCAGGCTCCTACAAAATCCCTCAGGTATTGGCAGGGGTGGGGCACAGGAATGGAGGGATAGTGGAGAAGTTCAGCAATATAACAGGAGCAAGAAAATCCTGAGCCATGGCTCCATGGGTTTTTCTTCAAAGCTTGATTGATTGATTGATTGATTGATTTAATAAAACCAAGCCCCCCTCCCACCTCATGCACTCCCAATGCTTCAGAATAAAACTCTCAGCTTCAGCCAGTACACAGTTTGTTAGATATTGATCATCCCAGGTTAGTATCTGGTCTTTTCCTCTGAAAGCAAAGTAAAACACCAAACTCTTCTATTCCCCCCTAGATCAGTTATGGCTTTATTGCTCAGGCACTTGAAGAAGTTCAGTTCCCTTTTGTCTACCGGATCGTCCCCAAAGAAGAAACTCAGTACCATGGGATTGTTGAGTTGCTCCTGCATTTTGGATGGATGTGGATTGGCCTCATTGCTCCAGACAATGACAATGGAGAAAGGTTCACAAGTGCCTTGAGGTCTTTAATGATCAAGAAAGGAATTTGCATTGCATTATCAAAAAGATTTCCAGAAAAGAATGGTCATCAAATGCTTGGTCTAATTGAACCATTCATTACCTGGACACAAGTCAGTGTCATTGTTTACCACGAAATAAATCGAATGGGATGGATTCCAATCATGACACTACAAGGGACATTTGGGAAAGAAATTGGGGCAAAAATCTGGATTGCGGCAGCTTTTCAGGACACCAATACATATATGTCTTCTCCTCCTGCTCTGTTCCAGTACATCCATGGTTCTTTGTCCTTTGTATTGAAGGCTCAAAGAAGGACCAGCTGTGGCTACAATAGTCCATACTCATCTGCTCTCCAACAATTTTGGAACACAGCATTTCATTGTTCATATTCAAAGCATGTGTTGGCTGCAAAAGGCGAGACCAGATGCACAGAGGAGGAGAAACTGGAGATTCTGCCCAAAGAAGAGATGGAGACAGCCCTGTCTCAAGATAGCTACAACACTTACTTCAATGTCCAAGTTGTTGCACATGCCTTAAATGCTGCCTATTCATCTAAATCAAAGTGGATGGTGATGGGAGGTGGAAGAGACAGGTTGGAACATCAAAGGCTGCAGCCATGGCAGGTAATTCTTTCCCCATTTTTTCACACCGAAATTCATTGTCCCAGCCAGGTTTTTGTTTTGTTTTTTACAAAATGTGTGATGTTCTGTTCTGTTTTTGTATAGTGGAAGTTGCAGCAACCCAGTCTGATGGGCAAGGTACAATGAAATGAAATGAAATGAAATGAAATGAAATGAAATGAAATACTACTAATAACTACAATAATAAATTCCAACTGCACAAGTTCCCCATCTCAACATACATAGAAAACAAAAGCCAAATGAATGGAAAGCATTGTTTCTGCTTACTTACACCCTTTATCAGTAGGAGTTACTGGTTGACATCTACTATGCAAGCGTGGACAGTGTGTTTGGAGGTCCTGGGCGACCTAGAGCACAAGAATACCCTCCCCTCACTCTCATTGTTATGGTCCAAAGGAAAGGAAAACAATATGTTGGGCACTAGGGTGGATGCAGGAGTTGGCGGAAGGAGGAACACAAGATGCCCCTTAACCTGCTTTGGGACTCCAGATTTGTGTAGGGTTTACTCCTTAGCCTTTCCTTCTCCTGAAGATGCCTTACAGGGCAGCAGTTATGGGTTGTTCCTCAGGGTTTACTCCTGAAACCTTTCTCACAAATGTGTATGGCTGCAAGGCTGCATCCAAGCTTCCCTTCTCCTAGAAGGGCTGGCTTCAGGGGCGTCTTGCCCATAGAGGAAAGTGGTGCGGGGCACCAGGGCGTCAGGGAAGAGGTGGAAGTTGTTTGGGCCTCCCGGCATCAGCTCTCTCCCCTCACCTGTCTCGCTGAAGCAGCGCCGCGCCCGAAACCTCCATCTCCTCCCCGCCGGAGGAGCCCCCTCCAGCCGCTGCCCCCTTCCTCCAGCCCCACAAAGCTACTGGCAGCGCCGTAGAAAGGTCAGCAACTCTGGGATACAGAGTGATGGGGGGCGCCAGAGGGATCTTTGCACCACGGCACCAGATATACTTAAGACGGCCCTGGCTAGTTTCTCAGGTTGCAAAAACCCCATCCAGCTTTCATTTCCCTCTATAGCACATGCAGTAACCACCTTCTTGACCATAGGAGCCACTCTTGGTCTCACCCGCTCAATCCTCCAGAGCCTGGTTTTTTGTATACAAAGGAGGTCCCTAACTCACCAAGAGCTTGAAACCCATCAGCCCCCCTCACCTGGTTTAGTCAAAGCCATTTCCCAGAGTGTGGCTGCTGTCACATGCTGGCACCTTCTAGGAGCCACGAGGGAGAGCTGAGGATCAAAGGTGGACAAACTACCTTCCCTAACACACCACACACCCCAGTGAATTCTACCCTTAAACAAGTTGTGTACGTATTGTCCCTAACATTGACTGCCTCTTATATGCAGCATTCCAACTGTATGACACCCCCCCCCCAAACTCCACATTTTGTATACACTTTAAAAACCCCAAAACCAACTGGAATCCAATTGAGTAGTGAGACAAAATGTCTGTCCGTTACTGAAGCAAATCCAGTTTTGTGAGGCTTCTGGCTGAGGTCAAAGTTTTGTCAGAAGAACCCCACACTTTCTGGTGGTTCCTCCTTGCTGCCCACAGAGAGATCCAGCCTTCTCAGCTGAAGTTGGACCCTTCTCACCTCTTCCTCTGTCCCTGCTGAGTCTTGAAGATGCCCATCAACAGTTAGTAGCACCTAGAAAACAGACTGCACAGGCACAAGGTCTCCTGGCCATAGAATTCTACACTTGGTTGAGATGGGCTCTCTTTTCATTTTTATCTCAGCATTTATATACTGCCATTTTTCAAAAGCTGCCAGGCCAGCTTACAAAACAGTTTTTAAAAATGATACAAAAGAACTGAATATAGTATAAAACACTGTACAGAATACAGGCAGTTTATCTGATGTTTCCCTGTCACTGCAGCTTCACCCTTTCTTAAGAGAAATCCAGTTTTCAAATGGCTCAATCAATGGACTGCACTTGGATGAAAATGGGAAGCTGCCAGCCGAGTTTGATATTGAGAACTGGGTGATGTTTCCCAATAAGTCTCGTGTCAGAGTGAAAATAGGGAATATACAGAGAAAGGCATCTGCTGATATCAACTTCACCATTAGCCCAGAAGCCATTGTGTGGCCAAAACGGTTTAACCAGGTAAGGGACCCTTGATTCCATGACTGGGCAAAAAACAAAAACAAATCAGGAAGCATTTTTTAAAAAATAATAAAATTAAAAAATTATCCAGTAGCACCTTAGAGACCAATTAAGTTTGCTCTGGGTATAAGTTTTCGTGTGCATGCACACTTCAGCTTATACCCAGAACAAACTTAGTTGGTTTCTAAGGTGCTACTGGACATTTTTTGGATTTTTTTATTTATTTCAACTGCGTCAGACCAACACAGCTACCTACCTGAATCTAGAATCATTTTTTTTAAGCTAGCATCTTCAGTAGCTGGTATGTTTTATTGCCTGTTTAATTGTTGTTGCTGCTGTTCAGAGATTGTTACTGTATCTTTTGCCTTAAATATACTTATCTGGGATATGAATGTTGAAGGAAACACACCAAAGAGATTTCCCTGCCATGTTGTTCTGCAACAGAAGCGCTCTTGTGAGCAAAGGGTTCGGAGCCAGTGGAACCAGAGATCCAGTTGGTTTGTTTCCAAACTCTATGAATAACCTCTATAGACACAAAAATTCCTAACAATTTCTCCTTGATGTTCCTTTTTCTCTTTATGGCTAGACTGTGCCTTTCTCCAGGTGTACCAAAATCTGTCTACCTGGATACACCAAAGTGGTTCAAGAAGGAAAGCCGATTTGCTGCTATTCTTGTGCTCCATGTGCAGAAGGGACAATCTCTACTTGTGAAGGTGGGTGACTCCAAGTTAGAAGGAGAATAGGAATAGGAATCTCTGGCCAAAAAGTGGAGAGCGAAGTGGAGAACTTTGGGTGCACTGCCGACAATGCATTTATTTAGGGATATTAAACGGTGCCCTCAGTGAGAAAAGAACCAAAACCACACCAAAAAGAAAATGAGTTGTTTTTTTAAAATATATATATATTTAAAAAAACAGTAAATGTTCACTTAGCGAAAGCACAATACAAAATAAAATAAATCATATTAAAATTATTACATGGAAGAAATACAAAAATGTTTGTGCTACCTATTTAAAGACATATGTACAAACTTAATAGTGAACAATTATCCTTCTAACAAATTTTCTCCAATCCAGCTAACTGAAATGTTGCTGGAGATGTTGGATAAATATATAACAGTAAATAATTGCAAATAGACCAGAAGAATAAAAGAAAAAAACACACCCAAATGATATGGGCCCCAGAAGACAAAATATGAACTGTAAAAGCTCAAGGTAAAGAGTCATGTCGTTGGTATTTGGTGAAAGCTGTACAATGTCGACACCAGGCCCATGTCCGTGGAGGTGAGAGTTTCTCAGCTATACCTATATCCCAAGGTTGTTTGGGTGAGAAAAAGCAAGGAAACCCTCTCTCTCCTTGAAAGAAAGTCAGGGTGCTATGGTACACATTGAAAAAGGAAATAAACAAACTTTTGCCTCTCCCTCCCTACAATGCCTCCTTCCCTGATCACCCTTGCATCAGCATTATTCTTCCTCGTATTGTAGAACACAGATGGTTATTCATATGAATGATGTTTGGACCTCTTTTCTCCTCCTCCTTAGATGCAGATCATTGCATCAAATGTCCAGAAGATCAACATCCAAATAAAGACCGAGATCAATGTATCCACAAGATTATCCCCTTCCTGGCTTATGAAGACTACTTGGGAATCATTTTAGCTTTCCTTTCCCTATTCCTGTCTTTAACAACAGGCTTTGCCTTGGGAATCTTCATTAAATACAAGGAAACACCCATCGTCAAAGCCAACAACAGGGACCTCTCTTACATCCTTCTCATTTCTCTCCTGCTTTCCTTTTTGTCTTCCTTCCTGTTCATTGGGGAGCCAAAGAGAGCGACTTGCCTTCTCCGGCAAACAGCTCTCAGCATCATCTTCTCCACTGCAGTTTCTTCTGTGTTGGCAAAAACCATCGCTGTGGTGCTGGCCTTTCTTGCTACTAAGCCAGGAAACAGAGTGAGGAGATGGCTGGGGAAGAGTCTGATGAACTCCATTGTCATTTCCTGTTCCAGTGTCCAAGTGGTTATCTGCACCATCTGGCTAGGGATCTCTTCTCCATTCCCAGAGTCTGACATGCACTCCCAGGCTGGACAGATCATTGTGCAATGTAATGAAGGGTCTGTTGCTATGTTTTACAGTGCCCTGGGCTACATGGGCATCCTGGCTGCCATCTGTTTTATGGTGGCTTTCCTAGCCAGGAAGCTGCCTGGGGTCTTCAATGAGGCCAAGCTGATCACCTTCAGCATGCTGGTCTTCTGCAGTGTTTGGGTGTGCTTTGTGCCCACCTACCTGAGCACCAAGGGGAAATACATGGTAGCCGTGCAGGTCTTCTCTATTTTAGCGTCCAGTGCTGGGCTTCTCGGTTGTATCTTCCTCCCTAAGTGCTACATTATTGTGCTGAGGCCTGACCTGAATACAAAGGAGCACCTAACAACTCAAATTAAAGATGCCCTATGATTCTCTAAGGGCTCAGCTACACAGCTGCAAATAAAAACAATTTATTTATTTATTTTTGAATTTTTTTTTTTTTTATTTATTAAAGTTCTTATGTTTCATCGGTAAACATAATCATATTACATTGCAAGGCTTATTGTACTATAATTTTCAACATGTATACAAAGTTTATATACTAAAAGAAGAAGCAAAAACAAGGACAAAAACCTATTCCAAAATCATATATGTACCCATACATTGGACTTCCTGTCTATCCTGTTGTATATTCCTTTTTTCTTTTTCTTTTTTTACAAATGAATGTACTCTTATTATTGTATATTTCTTTGCATTTTATCTAATACATTCCTGTATCAATATGTACCCTTGGTCTTATTTCTCAACTCAGTCTCTCTCCAACGTCAATTGAATGCTAGCATAGATAGTGACCCCTTACTGTATTTTTGAAGATATATCTTATATCTATCCCACTTTTGCATAAATTTTTGTTTTGAGTTGCCTCTCAGGCTATTTGTCAACTGCGCCATTTCAGTAAATTCTTGTAGCGTATTATGCCAATCTGTGCCACATTATTGTACTGAGGCCTGATCTGAATACAAAGGAGCACCTAACAACAAAAAATAAATATGTCATGTGATTCTCTAAGGACTCAGCTAAATAGCTGCAAGTAAAACATTTCAAACGTGTTGTAAAGTGCATTTTACAAATGTGACAACAGATGACAACAGCGAGCTATGCAAAATTCAATGTATTTTTCAAAACCTTTTTACTCTTCCTTTCCCATAAATAATGAATGATGAAAATGTTTTTGTAACGTTGGGGTGTGTGCAGTGTGCAGTCAGCTTGCCAGTGGATTGCGTAATTGAAGCCACAACATTGCTTGTAGAAGAAAATATCTCAGACAGTTAACTAAGGTCAGGGGTAGTATATTGTACTGGCACATAGTAGAACAACTATGTACAACACAGCTCTTTTAGCATCCCTAGAGCCCAAGGAAGGTCAGTAGCTTATGCAGTTAATGACATTCAGTATTGTAGCTGAAAGTGATTCTACCTTGGTCTGCCTCTCAATCCAGACAGATCGCTTATTGAATAGAGCAACCAAGTTTTTCCAGGAATAGAGCAACCAAGTTTTTCCTTGGGCAGGGAAGGTGGTGTTGCAGGGGCTCCCCCTAAGACTTCCTCCTTCTTAGTTGGAGTGATAATTTGGCATCTCCCAAGCTCCACTAAGCTCCAGTCTTGGTTGAAGGGTCTGTGTTTATTGCTGGAGCCTGAATGAAGTGTCTGGGTGGCTGGTGTTACCCATTGATTTATATGGGCATTTGTAATGTTTTTGTCCCATTGATACACTTTAAACCAATCTATTCCACCTTTTATACATGCCAGCATTCATTGTATTTCTTCTTCACTTTCTTTTTGCAGTTTCTTTTATTTCTTTTTTCTAAAGATCAGTTGATAGCTGTGTGCTGGGAATCTGTTTCTAGGAACCTGCACAATTTGATGCTGAGCCAAGAAGACATCTCTGAACTTCAGAAGAAAGATGTATTTTCCTGCAGTGCCCTATGCCTTGTTTTTTATTCTATATTTTGGAAATGTACATGCAGGTTTTTTCCCTTTAACCTTTTTTGGGGCCCCCAAGAGAGTGGGGCCGTAAGCTATAGCTTGTTTAGCTTATACGTAAATCTGGCACTGTCTCTGAATAGCGTTTGTTGCGGAACAAGACCACCAAAGGGCTCTTACCCCCATGCCCTGCTTGTGAGCTTCCCAAAGGTGTATGATCAGACACTGTAATATATGGGATGCTGGACTAGATGGGACTTGGTCTCATCTGGCTGCAGAGCTTTCCTAATGCTGTTGAGGCCAAACTTGCACACACACACACACACACACATACACACACACATCAAACTTTGGCAATTCACCTGTGATTTCTTATAAACATGTTTTTCCTCCAGCTCTGCACCTGCCACCCAAACTTTGCAATGACTAAAGTTTGTTGCAGTGTCAAATTTATTCTCCTTATAATTATCAAAATCATAGCTATTTATTCCTGCCAAGATCAAGATATATTTCTGGAGGTTGCCAAGACAGCACAATCAAGGACAGCAGGAAGTTATATCTAGCTCTGTGCCTGGGGAGAAAGGCTGATGCAGAGAATAGCTGTTTTGTCAGAGACAGTCTGAATGAACAGCTGAGGGATACCTGAATGTTGCCCATACTGGGAAAGTCACTGCAGCATTCCTCTTGCAAGTGTTTTTGACTTCTGATGACCTGGCTGGGGAGGAGAGAGGAGCAGCCACAAGAGAAGAGTAGGAGGCATAGGCAAAATGATTTCCCTCCTGCTTTTCCTGCTAATGACACATGGAGACTGCAAAAATCAAGGAAAAATATGTCCCTTGAATCTGATCTGGGAAGAAAGTGAAACACAGAATTACTACCGGCCCGGAGACTTCATAATTGGTGGGATCATATCTCCAAGTGTGTTGACTCTAGAAGACCCATACATTTTTTCCCAGATTCCCTCAAAAAGGCTTGGATGGTAAGTAATTAGATGCCACTGGGTGTCTTGCTTCTCCAACACCACTCCAACAGTTTCTACTTAATTCATAATAATAAAGGCAATTTTCCACTTTGAAAGATGTGTGTTTTCTTTCTTTCTTTGCAATGGAATTTGCAATCTCCTAGTTTTTATTGTTAAGTGGTAAATAGATTTACACCTTGTAACTAGGTGATCCTCAGATAAAGAGCGGTATATAAATTTATTACATAAATAATAATAAAAATATATTCCTTGTCTCAGCCCAAACTGCAAACATACATATCATTGTTTGGTGATGAGCTACTTTGAGATTGCCTAGAAATAACATTTGTTTTCTTTACATGGTAAATAGGTTTCTGACATTTTTTATTTGATGTTTCATTGCAGTTTTATGCCTAGGTTCTACTGGCACATCTTGTCCTTCTTGTTCTCCGTTCAGGAGATCAACCGGGATTCCAGATTCTTACCCAACATCTCCTTGGGCTACAACCTCTTTGAGAACTTTTTGGATGGAAGGATGACTTCCGATGCAATGATAGACTTGCTTGCAGGGGGGCAAAGCAATATTCCAAACTATAGCTGTGGAAGATGGAATAACCTTCTGGCTGTTCTTGAAGGGAGCAATTCTGCCATCTCGAAAGAGATTTCAGCCATGTCTGGCATCTACAAAATCCCACAGGTATGAAGGATAGGGACAAGAAATAAATTCCACTTTCTTTCCAGGAGAGTCAATATGGGAAATGAAAAAGTGAGAAAACCCTGAGTGATAGTAGATCTTTCTTCCACCAATCTGGCACTCTCCAAATATTTCAGACTAAAACTGCAATCAACCGCAGCAAGCACATTTTTTCAGACAATAACAGATAATAAGTAATAACAGACAATAAATGCAGTATCTATTCCTTTTCCTGAAAGTGAAACAAATCACTAATCTCTTCCTTTCCTCACTAGATCAGTTATGGCGTTATGACTCAGACACTGGATGAGAAAACTGAAGCCCCCTTTGTCTACCAAATGGTCCCCAAGGGGGAAAGTCAGTATTGGGGGATTGTCAAGTTGCTCCTGAATTTTGGATGGACGTGGACTGGCCTCTTGGTTTCAGACAATGATAATGGAGAAAGGTTCTTGAGTGCCTTGACACCTCTGATGACGAACAATGGAATTTGCATTGCCTTATTAAAAAGAATACCAGAACATAACGTAGATCCATATCTCATCCCAAGTGAACCATTTACCATATGGGACCAAGTCAAAATATTTGTTTACTATGAAAGCAGTCAAGGGGCATGGACTGAACTCATGATAATACAACAATTTCTTGAGAAACAAATCGGGGGGAAAGTCTGGATCTCAATAGGTCTTCTAGACATTAATTTTGGTTTTCATAGTGCTCCTGATCTCTTCCAGTACATCCATGGATCTTTGTCCTTCATAATGAAGCCCCAACTAAGGAACAAATACCAATCCTATGTGCCAGTTTCCAAAATTCTTGGACAGTTTTGGGATAAAGCATTTCATTGTTTATATAGAAAGCACACATTGGCTGCGAAAGGTCGGACAAGATGCACAGAGAATGAGAAACTGGAGTTGCTGCCTGAAGAGGAGCTGGATAGAGCCCTGTCTCAAGACAGCTATATCACTTACTTCAGTGTCCAAGCTGTGGCTCAGGCTTTAAAAGCTGCATATTCATCCAGATCAAAGGTCATGCTGATGGCGAGTGGAGGAGACAGCCTGGAACGTCAAAGGCTACAGCCATGGCAGGTATTTCCTTTTCCTTGTTGCAAGTTGCTACTCATTTCCCCACCACTGGATTCAGATTTAGGACTGAGATTTTTATTTCTTTCTGCTCCTTTTGGTGGAGAATCTCATTAGTGAGTCTTGTGGCAGAAGCAGACCTTTCTGCCTATTCTGGTTATGTCAGAACAGTCCCCCACCATCTAGTTCTTCCTCTCTGGCAAGAGATGCAGCCATCATAGCAGAAGTTGGTTCCTCCTCATCTCCCACTGTGTCTCTGCTGGGACTTGAAGTTGCACATCAACTGTAAAACAGAAGGAATTTTGAATTATAGATTAATATCTAAACTTTTACATGATAAAATTGGCCTTTGTCAAAAGAGTGCAAGGCGGTTTAACAACTTGGATAGTATGAAGCACACTGTAAAACTACAGAAAGCACATGAAAAGCAAATAGCTTCTCAGCTTGCTGGAAAAGCTGTTGAAATAAAAATATTAAGAAATGTACCTCTATGCCAATAAATTAACACAACCAAATGATAATGGGAGACGGTGTCCTCTTTTGTGGCATTGTGCAAGTTCCACTGAAAGCGGCTACACTTTTAAGGGAAAGGAGAGAGTTTAATTTGCAGGCTTCCACATTATCTAAAATACTGAGAAACCAAAGTTTCAATCTCATGGAAGTATGTATTTGTAAATTCACCCTGTTGTTGTTTAGTCATTTAGTCGTGTCCGACTCTTCATGACCCCCTGGACCAGAGCACGCCAGGCACTCCTGTCTTCCACTGCCTCCCGCAGTTTGGTCAGACTCATGCTGGTAGCTTCGAGAACACTGTCCAACCATCTCGTCCTCTGTCGTCCCCTTCTCCTTGTGCCCTCCATCTTTCCCAACATCAGGGTCTTTTCCAGGGAGTCTTCTCTTCTCATGAGGTGGCCAAAGTCTTGGAGTCTCAGCTTCAGGATCTGTCCTTCCAGTGAGCACTCAGGGCTGATTTCCTTAAGAATGGATAGGTTTGATCTTGCAGTCCATGGGACTCTCAAGAGTCTCCTCCAGCACCATAATTCAAAAGCATTAATTCTTCGGCGATCAGCCTTCTTGATGGTCCAGCTCTCACTTCCATACATCACTACTGGGAAAACCATAGCTTT
This sequence comes from Podarcis cretensis, assembly GCF_951804945.1. Classification (NCBI taxonomy): domain Eukaryota; kingdom Metazoa; phylum Chordata; class Lepidosauria; order Squamata; family Lacertidae; genus Podarcis; species Podarcis cretensis. Next base: position 123,539,329 of record NC_137171.1, read on the forward strand.
AACTATACGGACCTTTGTTGGCAAGGTGCTGTCTCTGTGTTTTAAGATGCTGTCTAGGTTTGTCATTGCTTTTCTCCCAAGAAGCAGGGGTCTTTTAATTTTGTGGCTGCTTTCACCATCTGCAGTGATCATGGAGCCCAAGAAAGTAAAATCTCTCACTGCCTCCATTTCTTCCCCTTCTATTTGCCAGGAGGTGATGGGACCAGTGGCCATGATCTTCGTTTTTTTGATGTTGAGCTTCAAACCGTATTTTGAGCTCTCCTCTTTCACCCTCAATAAAAGGTTCTTTAATTCCTCCTCACTTTCTGCCATCAAGGTTGTGTCATCTGCATATCTGAGGTTGTTGATATTTCTTCCGGCAATCTTAATTCTGTCTAGGGATTCATCCAACCCAGCCTTTCGCATGATGAATTCTGCATATAAGTTGAATAAGCAGGGAGACAATATACAGCCTTGTCATACTCCTTTCCTAATTTTGAACCAATCCGTTGTTCCATACCCAGTTCTAACTGTAGCTTCTTGTCCCACATAGAGATTTCTCAGGAGACAGATGAGGTGATCAGGCACTCCCATTTCTTTAAGAACTTGCCATAGTTTGCTGTGGTCGACACAGTCAAAGGCTTTTGCATAGTCAATGAAGCAGAAGTAGATGTCCTTCTGGAACTCTCTAGCTTTCTCCATAATCCAGCACATGTTTGCAATTTGGTCTCTGGTTCCTCTGCCCCTTCGAAATCCAGCTTGCACTTCTGGGAGTTCTCGGTCTACATACTGCTTAAGCCTACCTTTAGAATTTTAAGCAAAGCCTTGCTAGCATGTGAAATGAGTGCAATTGTGTGGTAGTTGGAGCATTCTTGGCACTGCCCTTCTTTGGGATTGGGATGTAGACTTCTTCTCCAATCCTCTGGCCACTGCTGAGTTTTCCAAATTTGCTGGCATATTGAGTGTAGCACTTTCACAGCATCGTCTTTTAAAATTTTAAATAGTTCAGCTGGAATACCATCACTTCCACTGGCCTTGTTATTTGCAGTGCTTTCTAAGCCCCATTTGACTTTACTCTCCGGGATGTCTGGCTCAAGGTCAGCAACCACACTACCTGGGGTGTACGAGCCATCCATATCTTTCTGGTATAATTCCTCTGTGTATTCTTGCCACCTCTTCTTGATGTCTTCTGCTTCTGTTAGGTCTTTACCACTTTTGTCCTCTGTTATGGTAATCTTTGTATGAAATGTTCCTTTCATATCTCCAATTTTCTTGAACAGATCTCTGGTTCTTCCCATTCTGTTGTTTTCTTCTATTTCTTTGCATTGCTCGTTTAAGAAGGCCTTCTTGTCTCTCCTTGCTATTTTTTGGAAATCTGCATTCAATTTCCTGTATCTTTCATGATCTCCCTCACATTTTGCTTACGTTCCCTTCCCTGCTTTTTGTAAGGCCTCGTTGGACAGCCACTTTGCTTTCTTGCATTTCCTTTTCATTGGGATGGTTTTCGTTGCTGCCTTCTGTATAATGTTGCAAGCTTCCATCCATAGTTCTTCAGGCACTCTGTCCAGCAAATCTAAATCCTTAAACCTGTTCCTCACTTCCACTGTGTATTCATAAGGGATTTGATTTAGATTGTATCGTACCGGCCCAGTGGTTTTTCCTACTTTCTTCAGTTTAAGCTTGAATTTTGCTATAAGAAGCTGATGATCTGAGCCACAGTCAGCTCCAGGTCTTATTTTTGCTGACTGTATAGAGCTTCTCCATCTTTGGCTGCAGAGAATATAATCAGATTTCAATGCTGCCCATCTGGTGATGTCCATGTGTAGAGACGTCTCTTGTGTTGTTGGAAAAGCGTGTTTGTGATGACCAGCTTGTTCTCTTGACAGAACTCAGCCTTTGCCCTGCTTCGTTTTGATCTCCAAGGCCAAACTTGCCAGTTGTTCCCTTTATCTCTTGATTCCCTACTTTAGCATTCCAATCCCCTATAATGAGAAGAACATCCTTCTTTGGTGTCACTTCTATAAGGTGTTGTAAGTCTTCATAGAATTGGTCAATTTCAGTTTCTTCAGCACCAGTGGTTGGTGCATAAATTTGGATTACTGTGATGTTAATAGGTTTGCCTTGGATTCGTATCGAGATCATTCTATCATTTTTGAGATTGCATCCCAGTACAGCTTTTGCCACTCTTTTGTTGACTATGAGGGCCACTCCATTTCTCTTATGGGATTCTTGCCCACAGTAGTAGATATGATGGTCATCCGAACTGAATTCGCCCATTCCCGTCCATTTTAGTTCACTGATGCCCAGGATGTCAATATTTATTCTTGCCATCTCATTTTTGACCACATCCAACTTACCCAGGTTCATGGTTCTTACATTCCAGGTTCCTATGCAATATTTTTCTTTACAGCATTGGACTTTCCTTTCGCTTCCAGGCATATCCGCAACTGAGCGTCCTTTCGGCTTTGGCCCAGCCGCTTCATCAGCTCTGAATCTACTTGCACTTGTCCTCTGCTCTTCCTCAGTAGCAAGTTGGACGCCTTCAGACCTGAGGGGCTCATCTTCCAGGGTCATAACTTTTATATGCCTGTTGTCTTTGTCCATGGAGTTTTCTTGGCAGGGATACTGGAGTGGTTTGCCGGTTCCTCCTCCAAGTGGAACACGTTTGGTCAAAACTCTCCACTATGACCTGTCCATCTTGGGTGCCCTACTCAGCATAGTTCATAGCTTGTCTGAGTTATTCAAGCCCCTTCGCCATGGCAAGGCAATGATCCATGAAGGGGAAATTCCCCCTACTTTCAGATAATTTTACCAGGCAGGGGGACTACTCTGAACAGCCACACATCCCACTCCTATGCTCTTGGCTGTGAGCAGACCTGAGTGGCCCCTATTGACAAATAACCTTCCCTGGTGATACAGTGAGCAGCTGAGGAAATGGTGTTCTATTCATAAGGTAAGGGTCTAACTGTGCACTAGGAGTGCCAATATGGCCCTATGCCTGGGACTGTAGGTGTCATGCAGCATGCATGGCTCTGGCACCAAAATTTGTGGATGCCCGACCCCTTCATGGGGAATTTTGTCGGTGCTTGGGCACCCAGGGCCCTATGATGTTGGCATCTATGCTGTGCACTGATTTGTAGGACCATCTATGTTTAAAAAGTTTGGTATTTGTGCTATTTTTATTTTTATGTAGTATTTTTATTGTCTTTTGTATTTATCTTATTCTCTGGAGACCTTGTTATTTTATACAATGAGTTGCCTACAAATGTTCTAATAAAGAAAAAGAAATGGCTGCAAAAGGTTCATGAGTCCAGATGAAATGTGTCTCCAATTCCTGGGAGATTAGAGCTCAAAGTGTAGAGGGCTTATATTCAACTTTTCTATTTCATAAAGGCTGGTGTTTTTTCCTGCTGTTCCAGCTTCACCCTTTCTTAAGAGGAATGCAGTTTTTGAATACTTCCATGGGCAGCCTCACATTGGATGAGAATGGGCAGATTCCATTCTACTATGACATTGAGAACTGGGTGATGTTTCCCAATAAGTCTCGTGTAAGAGTGCCAGTTGGGAGTGTAAGGAGAGACGGATCCACTGACACCAAGTTCACAATCAACTCACAAGCCATTGTGTGGCCCAAGTGGTTTGAGAAGGTATGGCATTCTATTTTATCCCACATCTGTAATGGTCTAATCACTTAATGAATAATTCCAAGGACACTTTGACTACAGCCCTTTGCACACCTGCTGGGAATAAGGGCTCACTGGGACTTCCATTTCTGCCACAATTTGACTTACAGGTCCTCATCTGGGTCAGAGCAGGGTTTTGTTTTCGTTTATTGTCCCAGCACTTCCTGTGGAAAACCTGACTGCCATTTGCTTTGATTCAGTGCTAAAATGTGGGTTTTCTTAGGGGAAGCACTGAGACAGCTAGACAGGATGAATGGATGGATGGATGGATGGGTGGATGGATGGATGGAGGAAAATTTTTGACATGGAGCATTGACATGGACCTGTGACTAGAAATGTGGCAAAAAAGGAAGTGTGGGTGAGCCCTAATCAGTGGAGTGCAGAGTTTTCCAAAGTCAGCCCAGGGGGTGAATGAGATTCATGTTTAGACTTGAGGAATTAAAGAGTGGAAAGGAGATCTCTTGCTCCCTGGAATCTTGATGACATCTCCTGGACTGAGTGCCTGGACGCTTAAGAAGCGTGGTGCCAGCTTACTATGGTGTGGAGAGGGGTTGATTGGAGGTTGAGGTGCAGGTAGGGGTCGACTAGAAACCGAATGCTGTAATATTGACACCAGGGATGCCACCTTAAGCAATTAGCATTACTGGCAGCAGCAATGGCATTAATAGAGGGGTGGGAGAGAGAGGGGCTAAGTGGAGGAGGCTGCCCCAAGAGGCTCATCTCCCCATTCTTTGCCAGGACTCAAAACACTTTGGAAAAATAAAAATAAAAACCATAATTCAGGAGGCACTTTTTGAATTTGGAGTCTTCAGATCATGGTATGTTTAACTGCTGCTCTCGTTGCTCTGTCCCAGCTGCTGCCAACCCAGCAGTTCAAAAGCATACCAGGGCAAGTAGATAAAAAATTACTGCTGCAGCGGGAATGTAAATGGTGTTTCTGTGCACTCTGGCACTCATCACAGTGTTCCATTGCACCAGAAGTGGTTTAGTCATGCTGCCACATGACCCAGAAAGCTGCCTGAGGACAAATGCCGGCTCCCTTTGCCTGAAAGTGGAGATGAGCGCCACATCCCATAGTCAAATTTCACTGGACTTAACCATCTAGGGGTCCTTTGATTTTAACTTCATATGTATGTTTTATTGCCGCTGTTTTGTTATCACTGTCATTCTAGGGTTCTAAAATTGCTTTTTTAATGTATACTTTTGCATAGAACAGTCCAATATAATTGTCCAAAAAAAAAAGGAAACACACCAAAGAGTTTTCCCTGCCACGTGGTCCTGCATCAAAATGCTTCCCTGGAAAAGTGCCTGGGGTCAGTGGGAATAGGGACCCTTGTTAGGTCCATTCCAAACTCCAGAAATGAATGACAGAGACACAAATAGTCCTGACACTTTCTGTTTGATGCATGTTCTTTATGTTTAGACTGTACCTAGCTCCAGGTGTACCAAAACCTGTCAACCTGGGTACGCCAAAGTGGTTCAAGAAGGAAAGCCCGTTTGCTGCTATGCTTGTGCCCCATGTGCAGATGGGACCATCTCTGCTCAGGAAGGTGGGTGAATATAAACAGGAGCCCTTTTGAGAATATAAATTGTGTAAACATTCACTTAGGAACACTTTCTTTGAAGAGTCAAAAGACGTTTTTGATTGTGCCTCCTTTTTTCGCTTCTCTTTTTTTATTCACCTACGTTAATTCTAGGAAGTGGGTTGAAACAAAGAATGAATAGGAAGCAATTTCTGGACTACGAATCAATGATCATTGTGAGGGCATCCTCAGTAATCAGATATATTATTTATTTAAGGTAAAACCATTTCACATAGAACAGGACAGTATAAATTCAGCAAAAGCTGTACAAGAAGCACCTCTGTGGGAGGTCACTGCCTCTCAGCTTTACCTGTATCACAAGGTTGTTTTGGTGATTAAAATGAGAAACTTTTCAAAACCGCCTCTATCATCATGGAAGAAGCCAACAGGATAAGCACAAATATTAAATAAGCAATTGAACAAACCAATTTTGTCCACTCCCTTTTTAGACATTCTTTTTACCTGACACTCCCATATATGGACATTGTTCCCCCTAAAATGTAATAAAACATAGATGGTTGTGGATTTAAATGATGCTAGAGCACTCCTTTTTCCTCCTTAGATGCAAAACATTGTACCAAATGTCCCGAAGATCAGCATCCAGACAAGGGTCAAGTTCAATGCCTTCCCAAAATTATCACCTTCCTGACCTATGAAGAAACTTTGGGGAGTGTTCAAGCTTCCATTGCTATCTTGCTGCTATTAATGACAAGCATTGTTTTAGGAATCTTCCTTAAATACAAAGAAACGTCCATAGTCAAAGCCAATAACCGGGACCTCTCCTACATCCTCCTTGTCTCCCTCCTGCTCTCTTTTTCATCCTCCTTACTATTCATTGGCCGGCCGAAGAAAGAGACCTGTCTTCTCCGACAAATGGTCTTCAGCATCATCTTCTCAGTTGCCGTCTCTTCTTTGTTGGCTAAAACCATCACTGTGGTGCTGGCCTTCATGGCCACCAAGCCAGGGAACAGAGTGAGGAGATGGCTGGGGAAAAGTCTGGCCAACGCTGTTGTCATTTCCTGTTCCAGTGTCCAAGTTCTCATCTGCACCACCTGGCTGAGTACCTCTCCCCCATTCCCAGAGTCTGACATGCACTCCCAGCCTGCAGAGATTATCCTGCAATGCAATGAAGGGTCTGTGGCCATGTTTTATGGTGCCCTGGGCTACATGGGCTTCCTGGCTGCTATCTGCTTCGTGGTGGCTTTCTTAGCCAGGAAGCTGCCTGGGGCCTTCAATGAGGCCAAGCTGATCACCTTCAGCATGCTGGTCTTCTGCAGTGTTTGGGTGTCCTTTGTGCCCACCTACCTGAGCACCAAGGGGAAATACATGGTAGCCATGCAGGTCTTCTCTATGTTGGCCTCCAGTGCTGGGCTTCTGGGCTGCATCTTCATCCCAAAGTGCTACATCATTATACTGAGGCCTGATCTGAACACAAAGGAGCACTTGACAACAAAAACCTAAAGATGGCAGCAGATTCTCCAGGCTATATAAAGGGATGGGTTTTGCTTAAAACAGAATATTAATCAGAAACAGTTGGTGTGAACTTAATTCAGGTGATACAGGACCTTGGGACATGTAGTGGGCTTCAGGGTCCCAGTTGTTATTCTACAATAGGTACTTACATACAGTTACATAGCCTTTATCCTTTTCTTTTTTGCCAGAAGAAGGTTCTCTATATATATATGTTAAAGTTTGTATACTTGCTAAAAGTTGGTGATGATCCGTTGCTGTTGCTTGAGATGCCTGAAGATGCTTCCCTGTTGGCTTCTGAGGGCTTAGATTCTTGTATGAATCAAGATGCAATGTGGCCACCCAAGGAGGAGAAACATCTGAGCTTTATTGCAATATAAAAGAGGGACACTATTTTAACCTTTCTGAGTTATATAAAAGGGCAGCAAGGCTTGAAGTAATATAAGTACTTCTAACATGATGTGATATTATCCTGTTTCTTTCCCAATAATCATTCGTTGGTGGGATGCAAAGTGTGGGTTCCACCAAATGCTCTTTTCATAGTTCAAGCATTCATCAGGTTTTCCTTCCATGAGGATTTTCTGATGAAAAGTAACACTTGAGCTAAACCTGAAGTGACTTTCACCTTTGAAACATGAATACATTATTAAAGCAGTGTGACTATCATCAATATTTTTTTGCAAATTACATCTCAATTGTTTATGTCGCTTTATTTTCTTTAAATGTACCATTTTTCTCGTTTATAAGACGCCCCCATGTAATAATAATAATATAGTGGATGATCGAGTTGCGAACTTGATCTGTGTGGGAAACATGTTTCAACCCGCAGTGTTATCAACCCACAGTGCCGCGTCTGCGCACGCGTGGGTTCCGATTCGGCGCTTCTGGCCATGCGCAAAGAGCGATTTAGCGTTTCTGCGCATGCACAAGTGCCAGAACCCAGAAGTAACCTGTTGAGAGCCAGTGTGGTGTAGTGGTTAAGAGGCATGGGGAGCACATTGTTGGTGCTTAATGCCAGGTTGTTTAAAAGTCCAACAACCTATGTTTCCCACACTTTGCAAAAGCTGCAGATATTTCAGTCTTAAACTCCACTGGGGCTCTTTTAGCTAGAGAATGAGTCAAACCCAATATTTTTCAAAGTTTTCCTTAGATCTAGTTCCCCCCTCTGCCATATTTAGAAGAGCAAAATAGAGGACACATTTGCCAACTTCTACTTTTATCGCTATGACAGCTCTCATGCTCTGGAAAAAGAGGACATATGTCTGCTAGTTTCTCTTTGCCACTGAGCAGCTGCTTGGAGTCACAGGACTCTGTTTACATTCCAGAGACCTTCCAGGCTGTTGGAAGTCTCACGGAGGCAGGAGACGGATGTGATGTTTACTGGTGTCATGTTTCCTTTGTTCCTTTGTTTGAGTTGCTCTCTGCTTTCATAGAGAGAGGATGTATATTTCTTTGCTGTCTGTGTAGCCTAGAAATAAAAGTCTTTGCAATGTAGTCCAAACCTCTTGTCTCTTTCCTGTGCTGGAAACTCTGCTGAAGGGGGGAATGTGCCTTGGAGCCTCATCAAAGGCTCAGGTCGTTAATTATTCGTTGGGAGGGCGATTCCGGAAGATGAGATTTATCAGCTTGGCCGAGCAGAGATCCCGACAATGGCAACCCGAACAGGGCTCCCTGGACATCTGTGCCATGGTCCAATCCTGAAGGTGTAACTGCTTTATGTTCTGTGTTCCTGCTGCTTAGGGCTTCAGTGAATTGGTCTTAGAACACAACTAGTGGTAACTTAAATTAATAAATTAACTTTTAACTGCCATGTCAATGACCAATAAAAACAGTGCCATCTATGACTTGATCATGGATGGGGGAATTGACCTGGCATGAGTAACCCAGATTTGGTTGGACACAGCAGCTTGGCCTGTTCTTACCACTGCTTGTATGCCAGGTTTCTCTTACGCACAGCAACTCAGGTCATGTTGGCGGGGAGTGGGGTTGCAGTGATTTTTTAGGAAGTCTTTAGTTTTCACGAAGCGACCTATTAGGAGGACACAGTTTTCTGAGTGCATGTTCTGGAACTCTGGCAAAAGGGGCAGTGCAGGATTCCTGTTGGTGTACCAGCCTCCCTGCTGCACCAAGAACTCCCTACTTCAGCTGCTTCAGGTTCTGCCAGATGTTCTCCTGGAAACACCTCATCTGGAGGTCCAAGGGAATTTTAACATGCATGCCGACACGATCTTACAAGGGACTGCTCAGACTTTGTGGAAAGCAAGGACTCCATGGGGCTTTCCCTGAATAAATCTGGCCTGTGTCATCGCTGTGGACATTCCTTAGATGTGGTGCTTTCCTCTGTGGATGTGGGTGATCTGACAATTCGAATGACCCAGCTCCCCTTCTTCATGGATCCCCCAAAATGTTTGTGTTGACACCCTAAAATAGCCCATTTGAGGATTCCTAAAGACAAGCACAATCCTAACAAGGGGTGAGACTTTCAGTGAGGAGCACTGCTTGCTTTTTGTTTGTGATACAGAGCTGTTGACTATTTGCAGTATGGTAGCGCTGCAGAGAGCTTGCTGGGGAGACCATGCATTAAAAAGAAAGGGACTCAAAATAACTTAAGCAAGGTTTTAATTACAAAAAACAAAAACTCCATTTACACTAAATACATCAACAAACCAGACCCAACCACCAACCCAACCCCCAGGGTAATGGTAGAGCTAGGTGCTGCTCCTTATATACTCCATGCAAATGCTGACACACCTTAATCAATGCAACTCAGCAGCACCTGCTATGTTTCACAGCTGTAAAGCTGGGTCTCGTTATCTTGCTCTGGCCCCTTAAAGACATACACATTAGGTGGAACAATGATGAACCTTTACATTTAAAGAAACCATTCAACATTTCCCCTGTGGTTCATTATTGTGGAACAAAAACATAAAGCATATTTTGTACATGTCTTTCATGTGTAACCTTTGGAAGTGCTTTTGTAAAAATGTCCGCAATTTGATTGTCACCTGGAACATATTCAAATACAATCATTTCATCAGCAATTAGTTTCTTTACAAACTGCAGACGTAATCTTAAGACTCTAGTGCGCTGCGTATTGGTTTCTGAACATAGGATAGCGAGTCCGCTCTGGGAATCAAGGTAAACTTTTACTGGTAGCGTTACTTGCATCTGTAGGTCTGCAAATACTTGCAGATACCATTCTACATCACGAGTGGCCTGAACGCATGCACATAATTCACTCTCTGTTGTGGAGAGACAAATAATGGTTTGTGTCTGGGACTTCCATTCAAATGGACAACCGTTATAACAAAACACCATACCAGACACACCCCTGCAATTATTTTGTTCCACTGCATGAGATGCATCGCAGAAAATTTCAAAACCTTTGTCAATACTTGATGTAAACTGCAACCTATAATGTTTGGCATGTTTAAGGTACATTACCACTCTCTTAAGAGCAGAGAAACATTGTGTAGTGGGCTTTTCCACAAATTTTGCCAGAAAGTGAAAAGCATAAGTTATATCTGGTCTTGAGATTCTTTGAATGAAATTTAGCTTGCCTATAGCAGAACGATACAAAGTTTTGTTAGGGAATGGCTTATCTTCACCTGTAAAGGTGAAACCACACACCATAGGCGTTTCCTTCCCATTTGCATTTTCTAAACGTAGCATTTCAACAAGGTCATCAATTTTTGCAGTTTGATGAACCAGAAAAGATCCATTTTTGCCTTTCTCAATTTGCATGGATAAGTAATTTTTAGCTATGCCTAATTCCACCACATCAAATTTCTTCTGTAACTGTGATACTACTTCTTCATATTCTTGTTTAGTTTTTGTAGAAATTAACACGTCATCTACATACACACATATCTTTGTTACAGAGTTTGCCCTTTCCTTTATAAACACACAATTGTCTGCCTTTCCTTGTGAAAAACCAATATCCAGCAATTCTTTTGCTAAAGTTTGGTGCCAATTCCTTCCACTTTGGTGCAGACCATAAAGGGATTTATTTAATTTGCATACCAAACCTTCAGCGGCGTCTATGCCTTCAGGGACACGCATAAAAATTTGTTCTTTTAAATCTGCAAACAAATATGCAGTTTTTATATCTAGGTGATAAACAGAATGTCCACGTTGTGATGCATCTTTTAACAAAAGTTTAACTGTTTCATATTTTACACTTGGTGAATAACACAAATCATAATCTTCGCCTGGAATTTGTTGAAATCCTCTAGCAACTAATCTTGCTTTGTACCTTACAACTTCATTTTTGTCATTCATTTTAACTCTATAAACCCATTTTGAATCAATAAGTCTCATATCTGGGGTTTGTGGTACAAGAGACCAAGTGTTATGCTCTTTTAAAGAAGCTATCTCAGAGTTCATAGCTTTATACCAATTTGCAGCTTGGTGCTTAGGTAAATTCTGAACATCATTGTAGCTTTTTGGCTCAAAAACCGCCTTATTGGCATACACAGTATTAAAATGTTCATCTGCAAAATGTTGTGGCTTCTGCCTCTTTCTATCTGAACGTCTTAGTCCAGAAAGAGAGTCAGACTCCTCAGACTTAATAGGACTAAGGGAACCACTAGTTTCAGGTTGTAAATCATCATTGTCAGACTGAAGAGGTGCCTGTAGGCTAAGCTCATGGTCAGAAAAATCAAGAGAATCTAACCTCCCCTCAGGTGCCTGTGACTTTAAATCATCAAACAAATTATCAGATTCAACAGGCTTTTTGTCTTTTTCCATTAATTCAGAATCACCATTTCCTGCTGCTGCTGCTGCTTCCTCTTCTTCCTCAGTACTATCTATACCGTCAGTATCTTGGAAAACAGCAACTCCATTCCAATTTACAGTTTGTATCATGCTTCTGGTAATATGAAATTTGCCAGTTGCTGGTATGTAAATTCTGTACGCCCCCTGCTGGTAGCCCATTAATTTTCCCTGGACACTACGCTCACCCAATTTTTGCTTAGCGGGATAATGCATAATTACATCTGAACCCCAAATGCGTAGGTATTTCAGATTAGGGCGTTTTTTAAACAGCTTCTCATAGGGGGTGACATCTAAACCAGAATGATAACTGCGATTTCTGACATAACAAAAAGCATTAAGCGCTTCAGCCCAAAAGTCTTTGGGCAGATTGGCATCGTGCAGATACGTTTTAACCCCTGCCTGTAAGTCACGCTGCACAACTTCAACAAGCCCATTTTGCCAGGGACTTCGGGGGCAAGATAACTCATGAGTAGTCCCCTGCGCTTCCAGGAATTTCTCAAAATCCTCAGAAACAAATTCTCCGCCCCGGTCAGAAAACAGGTTCTTAATAGGTTTGTTAAAGTGTGTTTTTACCCAGTTGCAAAAAACTTTATATTTCTCAAATGCTTGGGACTTCTCAGCTATTGCATAAGTCCAACAATATCTACTATACTGGTCTATGAGAGTGAGCCAGTACTTAGAACCTCCTAATGATGGCGGGAGTGGCCCAACTAAGTCACAATGTACACGCTCAAATGGCTCAGTTACTTTCCTATCTGAGCACCTACCCTTGCGTGCAACCTTAATCTTATTCTTGCAACAAGATAGACATTGCATAAAGAATTTACATGGTTTTAAGTTGAGGCCATTAACAATATTCTTCGTCCTAATTACATCAGCAAAATTCAAGTGTCCCAGAATTCTGTGCGCCTCATGGACACACCCAGAATGTGGCCTTACATTCCTCAACCCCTGGCTTGACTGTGCTGCTCTGCAATTTATAGGCGATTGGGAGTAGGTGCGAAAATACAGTCCATATAAACCATCAGAGTCCCGGGCATACAATAGACGTTTGTTCCCCTCAAAAAACTCACACATTGAATTTAAGAAACGCACACTTATGCCGTGACGAGCAAAACACCTTACTGATAATAAATTGTCCACTGATGGGCAGTAAATGCAGTTCGCTATTGTAATATTTAAAGAGTCAAGTTTAACAGTACCTCTGCCAAGTGACTGCAAGACTTGTGAATTGGCTAAATGTACATTACCAATTTCCTCTTCGAAAGAAATAAACAAGCTTCGATTGTTGCAAACGTGGTGAGAAGCTCCTGAGTCCACAATAAAAGAATTCCACTTGGCACCTTTAATTCTTTTATGATCTGCAGTCCGAGCATGAAAAGCTCGCGGCTCATTTCTGTCTTTACGGTGCGATGTTGGCTGCTGAGATGACAACCGTGACTGACGAGCAGAAACAGGCTTAGGAGTACTTTGCTTTCTTTTGGATCTGCAGTCCTTTGCAAAATGTCCTTGCTTATTGCAGAACCAACAACGCTTTGCAGCTTTAAATGCAGTCGCATCACCAAAAGGTTGCATATGGCGTTCCTCATTACTTCTGGAAATAGGAGTGCTTATGGCACAAGCCTCCCTTCTATCCAACTCGCCCATTAATCTTGCCGTCACCCCTTCCACAGTTAATTGTGCTGGTGGGACGGCAGATATCTGGCTAGCTATACCATCAAAGTCCTCATTAAGGGAACAAAGAATGATAAAAACATACTGAATATCAGGTATGTCCATGTCCCTTCGAATTAATTCGCCGCGTATTGCCTCCAGACGTCTCAAGTGTGCTGCCAAATCACCACCAGGCTGCAACTTAGTCTGGTACAACTGCTTGAAAAACGTCAATGCAGACGCTGATTCTTTTCTAACATGCACTGCTGCAAGACTGTCCCACATTTCTTTGGCAGTTTTCTTATTCCTTATATAGACTACTTGCTGGTCGCTAACTGCCAAATTAATTATCGCCCTGGCTTTTGCATCTCCTTTCGACCAAGCATTAGTTACAGGGTCAGGAGGGTCATCAGTCACATAGGTCCATACTTCCCTAGAGGTCAAAAGCGCCTCCACCCGAAAAGACCATAAACTATAGTTCTCATCTGTTAGCTGTGAGAAGACCAGAGCCTTCTCAGCTTCAGGAACCCGGTCAACCATTCTGGAAATCTTCCAGACCCACAAAAACTACACTAACAGGAGAAGGAGTTTTCAAACCTTTCTCAGAGTCCAAAAATATGCAGTCATCCACTCAGCAGCTGGGCCCATAACCAAAGATGTTGGCTTTTTGCAGTATGGTAGCGCTGCAGAGAGCTTGCTGGGGAGACCATGCATTAAAAAGAAAGGGACTCAAAATAACTTAAGCAAGGTTTTAATTACAAAAAACAAAAACTCCATTTACACTAAATACATCAACAAACCAGACCCAACCACCAACCCAACCCCCAGGGTAATGGTAGAGCTAGGTGCTGCTCCTTATATACTCCATGCAAATGCTGACACACCTTAATCAATGCAACTCAGCAGCACCTGCTATGTTTCACAGCTGTAAAGCTGGGTCTCGTTATCTTGCTCTGGCCCCTTAAAGACATACACATTAGGTGGAACAATGATGAACCTTTACATTTAAAGTAACCATTCAACAAGAGCATGTACTTTATTTTTCTTACTAGCAAAACTACTTAGGATATCATGGGACAAAATTCAGAAACAAAGAAAACTTCTCATCCCAATGCATCTGAAAAGAAATATCAAAACTCAAAGTCTAGACCTCAGGTGCTCAAACATGATCATTTGTGGCACTGGGAAATGGACAAGACAGATTCTCAGCAGCATAGGGGCTATTTTACACACCATGAATTATCTTACCTTGCCTTTGATTCTGATATTGGGCTGGTTTTTCTCACAGGCAATCTTTGGCTCAATCCCTAGAGCTTTGGCTAGAGTAAGGATAATTATACGAGAGGAAACGTCACCTTGGCAACACCATAGATTTTCTATGTGGCTTGATGCGCAGGTGCAGAGGTGAAGGAAAACATGTTTATGAGAATTCACAGAAGTAGCTCCCTGGTTTTGACATGGGTCAGTGTGGGGAAAAGGTCAGCTTGGCCTTGAACTAACCAAGTACCTTCATAAGTGCCAGGACCAAGATATTCCTTTAGGATGTAAGTGAACACACAGACACACACAACATGGAGTAGCTACTTTGAGCTCATGAAACCAGGCCACAGTCCCTTCTGGGCAACCTTGGGGGGGGGGGGGCATATGCCAATGGCGGATATTGCTAGAGGCAAAAGTGGAAAGCACAATGAATACTCCCCCCTTTGACCTTTTCTGCTGCAGCCTAGTTCCTACATACATATGCACCCCTGTCTATTCTCTATCCAGACAAGCAAGGAGCAATATAAGAGTTCAAGGCAGCACTTCAGTCATGCAAAAACACACAAGAATGTCACAAAGCAGGACCAGTAAGGGGCATGGCTAGGGAGGGGTATGTGGCCTACGCCGGAACAGATAGAGAGGCTTTCAGGACCACCTTGGCCAGTGGTTCCACAGCCCTGCTTTCCTGGAACCATCAAGAAGCAATATTATCTGTTCTGACGAACAGGAGGTACCTGAGATCTCAAGCTGAGAAGTATTTCCCCCAACTTCTCTCCCATACCTGACCTCCTCAATTACACCTCCATTTCTGGATGAACAGATTTCACTAGCAAATCACAAATGGGGGGGGGGGTGCAGGTACAGGTGAGACAAAAAATTCTGCTCAGCTATGGATTACCAATACTTTTTTTTCAAATAATATTTATTACTTTTAAAGTTTACAAAAAAGAGAAAAGAGCAAAAGAAAACAAAAGAAAACAAAAAGAAAACAATACAATACATAATATAAACAATACACAACACAACCTTAACACATTAAACTAACCACATTAAACTAAACAAAATCCTGTCCCTAACCCTAACCCCAAACTGAACAAAACAAAAACAATTTAAAAGCATACATCACTCCTTTTCCAAACTCTATTTTCATTCCCTTGTTTCATCGACCTCCTCTCGCCTCCCTTTTTGTATTCCACTTCTATTAATTATTTCAGCAAATCCTTTCCATCTTTCTCTGTTTTCTGTCATACTATAGATATCTTAACATATTTTTAACCTTATTTTCCATTGAAACTAGAATACTTATATATGCTTAACTCCTTATAACATTTCCACTAAGGCCATAAAATTTCATTCCAACATTTTTCTATCATTCATTAATTTTACAGTATTTCTATAAATAAACTTTAACTTTCCCAATCTTGTTCCACCATCTCTTCTCCTTGGTCTCGGATTCTGCCAGTCCTTTCCGTCAATTCCATATAGTCCATCAACCTGGAGATCTTATGTCCGAGGCTCTTAACTCTTTTCCACGTCCCTTCTGCAGATCTTCTTCATGTTCTTTAATGCTAGAGAACAGATCTCGGGGAAACTCCAACCTAACAATGCTTTTATTCCTTCTCGACATGTCAGCCAAATTTCCATGGCTAAAATTAAGATCCAAACAGTATTTCAGAACATGTTTCAAGATTCTTCCAAGTCCAAAGGCCCGCAGAGCTTCAATCTCCTCCTGACCCAAGTCCATATCCCAAAAGTCCATTAATCCCTGCATAGAGGGATCTTTCCAACTTTCCTTCTTCAATCCAAGCCGGGCTCCAACCCCCAAAATCTGACTTTTCCTAAATTCAATCGTAAAAGGCCTCAACTTATAGTCATCAGTTTGCTTCTGTGAGGCTGAGGATCCCGCTAGTATTACTTTAGGTTTGGCAACAACAGCTTTCTCCTTCTCCTCCACACTTTGTCCTGCCAAAGTAGATTCCTGAACCAAATCCTGAATACTTTCTGTTTTGGTGCTCACTTTTTGTCCCAAATTAATCGCTTTTTGTCCAAAGTTGTCAATTTTAATAGTCATGTCATCCGTCTTTTTATGAAGCTGTTCCAGCAAATAGCTTATCTTGCATAATGCAGTTACTATGGCTTCTCCTGTCAACATTTTTAAAAAGTCCAAGGTCCATCTCTAGTTCTCGCAATTCTTTATCTTGCAGCTGGAGCTTTCCCAGTTACACTCCTGTAACAGTTTCAAAAGCTCCCTCTAGAGGGATACAGTCTCCACTTGTATCAGTCCTTTCAAGCACAACTCAAGCAATAAAGATAGTTTCAATTTTCAGGTACTTTTCCTCCTTTTTAAATGCAGAAGAGGACAATGGAAACAGTATCTTTCTCTTATTTAGCTAGCTGTCAAATACGTTCTGTTCATAGTCAATGAACTCTCCCAAAACATCACTTTTTCTGACAGCCCTTTTCCAGGTTCAGAGCAGTGGTAATTTGATTTTTTACTCTCTCCTGCAGGCTCGCTAGGTCCAGAATTTCCCCCCTCTTCTCCTGCTTCCAAGGGGTTTTTTGTAACTTTAACCAATGGAAATTTAATCCTTTACCAAAGGCTTTCCAAGACTTTAGCTTGTGGTGTTTTTGCTTCAATCTATTTACAAAAAAGGAAGGTGGACTTCCTGTTTAAAACCTTCCCGTTTCGATGCCAAATTAAGGTATTTGAAAATCCAATTTTCCATTCTACTCACGGGTAGTTGTTTAAAGTCCAATTGTCCACAGGAAAAAGTCAGCGCTCTCCAACAACAGCAATGCGGCTTCACTCCATGAAAGAAGCAGTCAATTCAAAGCACCACGCCACTCACCCCACGTCGCTCCTCTGATTTCTGTTCAGGGTTCGAAGGCCAGCTGAGGTGGACCTCCTGAAAACAGGTCAAGGATATAGACATCTGTCATGACTCATTATGAAAGGGTCCGTCCCCCCAGCTTTTTCTCGCTGAAGGAGAAATCTCTGTGTGAGTGTGTGTGTTGGCTAATTTATAGCCTGCTGCATCCATTAGCCTTTCAGCCTTCAGACTGAGTCAAGCTTCCAGTTTGACTACAACATCCTGATGGACTGCAAACTCTGATACAGACTGAGACAAGGATTAATCTACTTGACTTAGTTAGTTTATAGTGTGTGGCTCATGATACACCAGTAGCTTCTAAGTTTATGCATATAGTGTAAATTGTTGTCTTCTTAGAATCATAGAGACATAGGATTGTAGAGTTAGAAGGGACCCCAAAGTCATCTGGTCCAACCCCCTGAAATGCAGGGATTATTACCTGAGGCAATAAAAAAAACATGTAAATTGAACTGTATGGGAAAGGAATTTTCTTCATTGTCAACCCAGAAATGGCCAGGAATGGTAAAGAGTAATGATGTTGAAGTTCTGCTGCAGGAATCCTCTGGTTACACAGCTACTATATACATGCTCTTAAAACATTATCAAATCTAAAAGAACTCCCCCCCCCCGCCCCACTGGAATGATACGAACCCCCCCCCCCCCGAATCCCCTGATACAAAGTAATGTATGCAGTCAAGTACAATGTATCTTGGGACTCAATTTGGCTCTGGGCATGGAAACATATTCCTAAGGATCCTTCCTCACTGCTGTGTCTGCCCCCTAATCTCATGGACCCAAGACAGTCTCAGAGAAAGGGAACAAGAAGTGCATCTTGATGGCTTGCTTGAGAAAAGAGCTGCCCTGTCCATCATTGGTGTGGCTAAAAGTGACTTTTGTTGACAGCACAGTCCATGCCTGCTGAAAAGAAAATGCTGCAGATGCAGTAGATAAGCAGGGTGGGGATTGCAGGCTTATATCCCCTATTCCATAGACAAGAGTTCTCTGTTTCAGGAAAGGGGTATTTCCCCACTCCCTTTGAAGCAGCCAAGACTACTGCAGCAATCACAGCCTTTGTGTGTGTGTGTGTGTGTGTTTGTGTGTGTGTGTGTTGTGTTTAGTTATTTGAAGGCTGTGTGCTTCTATTCTGCAATGAAGTGTGAATTCGCCCATTTTTATTCTTAAGCAGCAAATGGGTTTTCACATTTGCAACAAGGATATGTGTCACACAAGCATACAGACCATTATTTGGGGTTCAAATAGTGTTTAGTTTTATTAAATGCTGAACAGCAGTTTGACAATTAATGATTATATTGAATTGCAGGTTCACCCCTGTTTCCTACTGGTACGTCTTGTCCTTCTTGTTCACCATTCAAGAGATCAACCAGGATCCTAGGCTCTTACCCAACATCACCCTGGGCTACAACCTCTATGAGAACTATTTTGATGCCCGGAGGACATCTGAGGCCATGCTAGACCTGCTTGCTGGCCGGGAAGGCAATATTCCCAACCATCACTGTGGAAAACAGAGCAAATTCCTGGCTGTTCTTGAAGGATCAAATTCTGACATCTCAAAAGAGATTTCAGCCTTCTCAGGCATCTACAAAATCCCTCAGGTATTTGCAGGGGTGGGGCACAGGAATGGAGTGATAGTGGAGAAGTTCAGCAATATAACAGGAGCAAGAAAATCCTGAGCCATGGCTCCATGGGTTTTTCTTCAAAGCTTGATTGATTGATTGATTGATTGATTGATTGATTTAATAAAACCAAGCCCCCCTCCCACCTCATGCACTCCCAATGCTTCAGAATAAAACTCTCAGCTTCAGCCAGTACCCAGTTTGTTAGATATTGATCATCCCAGGTTAGTACCTGGTCTTTTCCTCTGAAAGCAAAGTAAAACACCAAACTCTTCTATTCCCCCCTAGATCAGTTATGGCTTTATTGCTCAGGCACTTGAAGAAGTTCAGTTCCCTTTTGTCTACCGGATCGTCCCCAAAGAAGAAACTCAGTACCAAGGGATTGTTGAGTTGCTCCTGCATTTTGGATGGACGTGGATTGGCCTCATTGCTCCAGACAATGACAACGGAGAAAGGTTCACAAGTGCCTTGAGGTCTTTAATGATCAAGAAAGGAATTTGCATTGCATTATCAAAAAGATTTCCAGAAAAGAATGGTCATCAAATGCTTGGTCTAATTGAACCATTCATTACCTGGACACAAGTCAGTGTCATTGTTTACCACGAAATAAATCGAATGGGATGGATTCCAATCATGACACTACAAGGGACATTTGGGAAAGAAATTGGGGCAAAAATCTGGATTGCGGCAGCTTTTCAGGACACCAATACATATATGTCTTCTCCTCCTGCTCTGTTCCAGTACATCCATGGTTCTTTGTCCTTTGTATTGAAGGCTCAAAGAAGGACCAGCTGTGGCTACAATAGTCCATACTCATCTGCTCTCCAACAATTTTGGAACACAGCATTTCATTGTTCATATTCAAAGCATGTGTTGGCTGCAAAAGGCGAGACCAGATGCACAGAGGAGGAGAAACTGGAGATTCTGCCCAAAGGAGAGATGGAGACAGCCCTGTCTCAAGATAGCTACAACACTTACTTCAATGTCCAAGTTGTTGCACATGCCTTAAATGCTGCCTATTCATCTAGATCAAAGTGGATGGTGATGGGAGGTGGAAGAGACTGGTTGGAACATCAAAGGCTGCAGCCATGGGAGGTAATTCTTTCCGCATTTTTTCACACCGAACTTCATTGTCCCAGCCAGGTTTTTGTTTTTTTACAAAATGTGTGATGTTCTGTTCTGTTTTTGTATATTGGAAGTTGCGGCAACCCAGTCTGATGGGCAAGGTACAATGAAATGAAATGAAATGAAATGAAATGAAATGAAATGAAATGAAATGAAATACTACTAATAACTACAATAATAAATTCCAACTGCACAAGTTCCCCATCTCAACATACATAGAAAACAAAAGCCAAATGAATGGAAAGCATTGTTTCTGCTTACTTACACCCTTTATCAGTAGGAGTTACTGGTTGACATCTACTATGCAAGCGTGGACAGTGTGTTTGGAGGTCCTGGGCGACCTAGAGCAGAAGAATACCCTCCCCTCACTCTCATTGTTATGGTCCAAATGAAAGGAAAACAATATGTTGGGCACTAGGGTGGATGCAGGAGTTGGCGGAAGGAGGAACACAAGATGCCCCTTAACCTGCTTTGGGACTCCAGATTTGTGTAGGGTTTACTCCTTAGCCTTTCCTTCTCCTGAAGATGCCTTACAGGGCAGCAGTTATGGGTTGTTCCTCAGGGTTTACTCCTGAAACCTTTCTCACAAATGTGTATGGCTGCAAGGCTGCATCCAAGCTTCCCTTCTCCTAGAAGGGCTGGCTTCAGGGGCGTCTTGCCCATAGAGGAAAGTGGTGTGGGGCACCAGGGCGTCAGGGAAGAGGTGGAAGTTGTTTGGGCCTCCCGGCATCAGCTCGCTCCCCTCGCCCGTCTCGCTGAAGCAGTGCCGCGCCCGAAACCTCCATCTCTTCCCCGCCGGAGGAGCTCCCTCCAGCTGCTGCCCCCTTCCTCCAGCCCCACAAAGCTACTGGCAGCGCCGTAAAAAGGTCAGCAACTCTGGGATACGGGGTGATGGGGAGCACCAGAGGGATCTTTGCACCACGGCACCAGATATACTTAAGACGGCCCTGGCTAGTTTCTCAGGTTGCAAAAACCCCATCCAGCTTTCATTTCCCTCTATAGCACATGCAGTAACCACCTTCTTGACCATAGGAGCCACTCTTGGTCTCACCCGCTCAATCCTCCAGAGCCTGGTTTTTTGTATACAAAGGAGGTCCCTAACTCACCAAGAGCTTGAAACCCATCAGCCCCCCTCACCTGGTTTAGTCAAAGCCATTTCCCAGAGTGTGGCTGCTGTCACATGCTGGCACCTTCTAGGAGCCACGAGGGAGAGCTGAGGATCAAAGGTGGACAAACTACCTTCCCTAACACACCACACACCCCAGTGAATTCTACCCTTAAACAAGTTGTGTACGTATTGTCCCTAACATTGACTGCCTCTTATATGCAGCATTCCAACTGTATGACACCCCCCCCCCAAACTCCACATTTTGTATACACTTTAAAAACCCCAAAACCAACTGGAATCCAATTGAGTAGTGAGACAAAATGTCTGTCCGTTACTGAAGCAAATCCAGTTTTGTGAGGCTTCTGGCTGAGGTCAAAGTTTTGTCAGAAGAACCCCACACTTTCTGGTGGTTCCTCCTTGCTGCCCACAGAGAGATCCAGCCTTCTCAGCTGAAGTTGGACCCTTCTCACCTCTTCCTCTGTCCCTGCTGAGTCTTGAAGATGCCCATCAACAGTTAGTAGCACCTAGAAAACAGACTGCACAGGCACAAGGTCTCCTGGCCATAGGATTCTACACTTGGTTGAGATGGGCTCTCTTTTCATTTTTATCTCAGCATTTATATACTGCCATTTTTCAAAAGCTGCCAGGCCAGCTTACAAAACAGTTTTTAAAAATGATACAAAAGAACTGAATATAGTATAAAACACTGTACAGAATACAGGCAGTTTATCTGATGTTTCCCTGTCACTGCAGCTTCACCCTTTCTTAAGAGAAATCCAGTTTTCAAATGGCTCAATCAATGGACTGCACTTGGATGAAAATGGGAAGCTGCCAGCCGAGTTTGATATTGAGAACTGGGTGATGTTTCCCAATAAGTCTCGTGTCAGAGTGAAAATAGGGAATATACAGAGAAAGGCATCTGCTGATATCAACTTCACCATTAGCCCAGAAGCCATTGTGTGGCCAAAACGGTTTAACCAGGTAAGGGACCCTTGATTCCATGACTGGGCAAAAAACAAAAACAAATCAGGAAGCATTTTTTAAAAAATAATAAAATTAAAAAATTATCCAGTAGCACCTTAGAGACCAATTAAGTTTGCTCTGGGTATAAGTTTTCGTGTGCATGCACACTTCAGCTTATACCCAGAACAAACTTAGTTGGTTTCTAAGGTGCTACTGGACATTTTTTGGATTTTTTTATTTATTTCAACTGCGTCAGACCAACACAGCTACCTACCTGAATCTAGAATCATTTTTTTTAAGCTAGCATCTTCAGTAGCTGGTATGTTTTATTGCCTGTTTAATTGTTGTTGCTGCTGTTCAGAGATTGTTACTGTATCTTTTGCCTTAAATATACTTATCTGGGATATGAATGTTGAAGGAAACACACCAAAGAGATTTCCCTGCCATGTTGTTCTGCAACAGAAGCGCTCTTGTGAGCAAAGGGTTCGGAGCCAGTGGAACCAGAGATCCAGTTGGTTTGTTTCCAAACTCTATGAATAACCTCTATAGACACAAAAATTCCTAACAATTTCTCCTTGATGTTCCTTTTTCTCTTTATGGCTAGACTGTGCCTTTCTCCAGGTGTACCAAAATCTGTCTACCTGGATACACCAAAGTGGTTCAAGAAGGAAAGCCGATTTGCTGCTATTCTTGTGCTCCATGTGCAGAAGGGACAATCTCTACTTGTGAAGGTGGGTGACTCCAAGTTAGAAGGAGAATAGGAATAGGAATCTCTGGCCAAAAAGTGGAGAGCGAAGTGGAGAACTTTGGGTGCACTGCCGACAATGCATTTATTTAGGGATATTAAACGGTGCCCTCAGTGAGAAAAGAACCAAAACCACACCAAAAAGAAAATGAGTTGTTTTTTTAAAATATATATATATTTAAAAAAACAGTAAATGTTCACTTAGCGAAAGCACAATACAAAATAAAATAAATCATATTAAAATTATTACATGGAAGAAATACAAAAATGTTTGTGCTACCTATTTAAAGACATATGTACAAACTTAATAGTGAACAATTATCCTTCTAACAAATTTTCTCCAATCCAGCTAACTGAAATGTTGCTGGAGATGTTGGATAAATATATAACAGTAAATAATTGCAAATAGACCAGAAGAATAAAAGAAAAAAACACACCCAAATGATATGGGCCCCAGAAGACAAAATATGAACTGTAAAAGCTCAAGGTAAAGAGGCATGTCGTTGGTATTTGGTGAAAGCTGTACAATGTAGACACCAGGCCCATGTCCGTGGAGGTGAGAGTTTCTCAGCTATACCTATATCCCAAGGTTGTTTGGGTGAGAAAAAGCAAGGAAACCCTCTCTCTCCTTGAAGGAAAGTCAGGGTGCTATGGTAAACATTGAAAAAGGAAATAAACAAACTTTTGCCTCTCCCTCCCTAGAATGCCTCCTTCCCTGATCACCCTTGCATCACATTATTCTTCCTCGTATTGTAGAACACAGATGGTTATTCATATGAATGATGTTTGGACCTCTTTTCTCCTCCTCCTTAGATGCAGATCATTGCATCAAATGTCCAGAAGATCAACATCCAAATAAAGACCGAGATCAATGTATCCACAAGATTATCACCTTCCTGGCTTATGAAGACTACTTGGGAATCATTTTAGCTTTCCTTTCCCTATTCCTGTCTTTAACAACAGGCTTTGCCTTGGGAATCTTCATTAAATACAAGGAAACACCCATCGTCAAAGCCAACAACAGGGACCTCTCTTACATCCTCCTCATTTCTCTCCTGCTTTCCTTTTTGTCTTCCTTCCTGTTCATTGGGGAGCCAAAGAGAGCGACTTGCCTTCTCCGGCAAACAGCTTTCAGCATCATCTTCTCCACTGCAGTTTCTTCTGTGTTGGCAAAAACCATCGCTGTGGTGCTGGCCTTTCTTGCTACTAAGCCAGGAAACAGAGTGAGGAGATGGCTGGGGAAGCGTCTGATGAACTCCATTGTCATTTCATGTTCCAGTGTCCAAGTGGTTATCTGCACCATCTGGCTAGGGATCTCTTCTCCATTCCCAGAGTCTGACATGCACTCCCAGGCTGGGCAGATCATTGTGCAATGTAATGAAGGGTCTGTTGCTATGTTTTACAGTGCCCTGGGCTACATGGGCATCCTGGCTGCCATCTGTTTTATGGTGGCTTTTTTAGCCAGGAAGCTGCCTGGGGCCTTCAATGAGGCCAAGCTGATCACCTTCAGCATGCTGGTCTTCTGCAGTGTTTGGGTGTCCTTTGTGCCCACCTACCTGAGCACCAGGGGGAAATACATGGTAGCCGTGCAGGTCTTCTCTATTTTAGCGTCCAGTGCTGGGCTTCTCGGTTGTATCTTCCTCCCTAAGTGCTACATTATTGTGCTGAGGCCTGATCTGAATACGAAGGAGCACCTAACAACTCAAATTAAAGATGCCATATGATTCTCTAAGGGCTCAGCTACACATTTTACTTATTTATTAAAGTTCTTATGTTTCACCAGTAAACATTATCATATTACATCACAAGGCTTATTGTACTATAATTTTCAACATGTATACAAAGTTTATATACTAAAAGAAGAAGCAAAAACAAGGACAAAAACCTATTCCAAAATCATATATGTACCCATACATTGGACTTCCTGTCTATCCTGTTGTATATTCCTTTTTTCTTTTTCTTTTTTTACAAATGAATGTACTCTTATTATTGTATATTTCTTTGCATTTTATCTAATACATTCCTGTATCAATATGTACCCTTGGTCTTATTTCTCAACTCAGTCTCTCTCCAACGTCAATTATGCTAGCATAGATAGTGACCCCTTACTGTATTTTTGAAGATATATCTTATATCTATCCCACTTTTGCATAAATTTTTGTTTTGAGTTGCCTCTCAGGCTATTTGTCAACTGCGCCATTTCAGTAAATTCTTGTAGCGTATTATGCCAATCTGTGCCACATTATTGTACTGAGGCCTGATCTGAATACAAAGGAGCACCTAACAACAAAAAATAAATATGTCATGTGATTCTCTAAGGACTCAGCTAAATAGCTGCAAGTAAAACATTTCAAACGTGTTGTAAAGTGCATTTTACAAATGTGACAACAGATGACAACAGCGAGCTATGCAAAATTCAATGTATTTTTCAAAACGTTTTTACTCTTCCTTTCCCATAAATAATGAATGATGAAAATGTTTTTGTAACGTTGGGGTGTGTGCAGTGTGCAGTCAGCTTGCCAGTGGATTGCGTAATTGAAGCCACAACATTGCTTGTAGAAGAAAATATCTCAGACAGTTAACTAAGGTCAGGGGTAGTATATTGTACTGGCACATAGTAGAACAACTATGTACAACACAGTTCTTTTAGCATCCCTAGAGCCCAAGGAAGGTCAGTAGCTTATGCAGTTAATGACATTCAGTATTGTAGCTGAAAGTGATTCTACCTTGGTCTGCCTCTCAATCCAGACAGATCGCTTATTGAATAGAGCAACCAAGTTTTTCCAGGAATAGAGCAACCAAGTTTTTCCTTGGGCAGGGAAGGTGGTGTTGCAGGGGCTCCCCCTAAGACTTCCTCCTTCTTAGTTGGAGTGATAATTTGGCATCTCCCAAGCTCCACTAAGCTCCAGTCTTGGTTGAAGGGTCTGTGTTTATTGCTGGAGCCTGAATGAAGTGTCTGGGTGGCTGGTGTTACCCATTGATTTATATGGGGATTTGTAATGTTTTTGTCCCATTGATACACTTTAAACCAATCTATTCCACCTTTTATACATGCCAGCATTCATTGTATTTCTTTTTTTTTTTTAAATAATTTTTATTATTATACATTTTATAAAATTCCCTCCAATTCTTCGTTCAATCCCGCATACAACAAATCATAGTTATTTTTTGACTTCCTTCAACGTCTCTGACAATCATCCGTAGTTACACCTTCAGTACACATTCCCTTCTTTCGTATTGCCATTTTTCCTCCTTACTCCTATTATTTCTCATAAACAATACTTATTTTCTTTTTTTTACAGTGCCTCTTTAAATCCCGCTAGCGTTGTGTTCACACCACATATATTTTTCAGATAATCCACAAATTTCCCCCAGTCTTCGATGAACTTTTGATCTTTAATATATCTAATTTTCCCAGTTAATTTGTCCAGTTCTGCATAGTCTGTCATTTTTAGTCTCCATTCTTCTATCGTCGGTATTTCCTCTTGTTTCCACTTCTGAGCCAACAGGATTCTGGCTGCCGTTACCGCATACTGGAAAAGCTTACAGTCCTTTCTTCTGATGTCCTTTCCTACCATACCTAAAAGAAAAGCTTCGGGTTTTTTCGCAAAAGTATATCTTAACATTTTTTTCAACTCATTATATATCATTTCCCAAAAACTTTTCACTTTCTTACATTCCCACCACTGATGAAAGAATGTCCCTTCCTTATCTTTGCACTTCCAACATTTGTTATCAACCTTATACATCTTTGCTAATTTTACAGGTGTCATATACCATCTATAAAACATTTTCATCACATTCTCCTTCAGTGTGATACATGCTGTAAATTTTAAATGCTCTTTCCACAGTTTTTCCCAATCTTCAAATTGAATATTGTACCCAAAATCCTTTGCCCACTGTATCATTACCGATTTGACCTCTTCATCTTTCGTATTCCATTCCAGCAATATCTTATACATTTTTGACAGAATTTTATACTCATTATTTATAATGTCCTTTTGGAAATTTGATTCCCTTTCCACATAACCCTTTTCCTTCAGATCTTTTTTAAATATTTCATTAACTTGGTAATGGTGCAACCAATCGTAAACTAGATCTTTAACTTGTTCATATGGCTTCAGTTTCCATTTTCCTCCCTCTTTAACTATCAGTTCCCCATAAGTGGCCCATTTATTTCTCATATTGATCTTCTTCACAGTTATTACCTCTAACGGGGACAGCCAGTGTGGAACTTTTGGTTCCAGTATATTCTTGTATCTCTCCCAAACCTCTATTAGTGAACCCCTGAAGATGTGGTTTCCAAATCCTTTATGAACCCTTTTTTTATCACACCAAAGATACGCGTGCCACCCAAATCTGTTATCAAATCCTTCAAGATCTAATAATTCATTATTTTCTAACTTTATCCATTCTTTTAACCAGCATAGACAGGCTGCTTCATAGTATAGTCTCATATCTGGCAGGGCGAAGCCTCCTCTTTCTTTTACATCCGTCAGTAATTTAAATTTTATTCTAGGCTTCTTCCCCTGCCAGATATACCTTGAAATCACTTTTTGCCATTCTTTAAAAATTCCTGTACCCTTTAATATGGGTAAGGTCTGAAATAGGAATAACATCTTTGGTAGCACCGTCATTTTTATTGTAGAAATTCTTCCCCAAAATGATAATTTCATTCTGGCCCACACCTCCAGATCCTTCTTTATTCCCTTCCATACCGGGATGTAATTATTTTGGTATAGATCAATATTCTTGGCTGTTACCCAAATTCCCAAATATTTAACCTTTTTCACCACCTCTATCTCTGTTCGTTGTTGCATTCATTGTATTTCTTCTTCGCTTTCTTTTTGCAGTTTCTTTTATTTCTTTTTTCTAAAGATCAGTTAATAGCTGTGTGCTGGGAAACTGTTTCTAGGAACCTGCACAATTTGATGCTGAGCCAAGAAGACATCTCTGAACTTCAGAAGAAAGATGTATTTTCCTGCAGTGCCCTATGCCTTGTTTTTTATTCTATATTTTGGAAATGTACATGCAGGTTTTTTCCCTTTAACCTTTTTTGGGGCCCCCAAGAGAGTGGGGCCGTAAGCTATAGCTTGTTTAGCTTATACGTAAATCTGGCACTGTCTCTGAATAGCGTTTGTTGCGGAACAAGACCACCAAAGGGCTCTTACCCCCATGCCCTGCTTGTGAGCTTCCCAAAGGTGTATGATCAGACACTGTAATATATGGGATGCTGGACTAGATGGGACTTGGTCTCATCTGGCTGCAGAGCTTTCCTAATGCTGTTGAGGCCAAACTTGCACACACACACACATACACACACACATCAAACTTTGGCAATTCACCTGTGATTTCTTATAAACATGTTTTTCCTCCAGCTCTGCACCTGCCACCCAAACTTTGCAATGACTAAAGTTTGTTGCAGTGTCAAATTTATTCTCCTTATAATTATCAAAATCATAGCTATTTATTCCTGACAAGATCAAGATATATTTCTGGAGGTTGCCAAGACAGCACAATCAAGGACAGCAGGAAGTTATATCTAGCTCTGTGCCTGGGGAGAAAGGCTGATGCAGAGAATAGCTGTTTTGTCAGAGACAGTCTGAATGAACAGCTGAGGGATACCTGAATGTTGCCCATACTGGGAAAGTCACTGCAGCATTCCTCTTGCAAGTGTTTTTGAATTCTGATTACCTGGCTGGGGAGGAGAGAGGAGCAGCCACAAGAGAAGAGTAGGAGGCATAGGCAAAATGATTTCCCTCCTGCTTTTCCTGCTAATGACACATGGAGACTGCAAAAATCAAGGAAAAATATGTCCCTTTAAGATCTGGGAAGAAAGTAGAACACAAAATTACTACCGGCCCGGAGACTTCATAATTGGTGGGATCATATCTCCAAGTGTGTTGACTCTAGAAGACCCATTCTTTTTTTCCCAGATTCCCTCAAAAAGGCTTGGATGGTAAGTAATTAGATGCCGCTGGATGTCATGCTTCTCCAACACCACTCCAACAGTTTCTACTTAATTCATAATAATAAAGGCAATTTTCCACTTTGAAAGATGTGTGTTTTCTTTCTTTCTTTGCAATGGAATTTGCAATCTCCTAGTTTTTATTTTTAAGTGGTAAATAGATTTACACCTTGTAACTAGGTGATCCTCAGATGAAGAGCGGTATATAAATTTATTACATAAATAATAATAAAAATATATTCCTTGTCTCAGCCCAAACTTCAAACATACATATCATTGTTTGGGGATGAGCTACTTTGAGATTGATATCAATTAGAAAGAAGATTTGTTTTCTTTACATGGTTACAATAGGTTTCTGACCTTTTTTATTTGATGTTTAATTGCAGTTTTACGCCTAGGTTCTACTGGCACATCTTGTCCTTCTTGTTCCCCGTTCAGGAGATCAACCAGAATTCCAGGTTCTTACCCAACATCTCCTTGGGCTACAACCTCTTTGAGAACTTTTTTGATGCAAGGATGACTTCCGATGCCATGCTAGACCTGCTTGCAGGAGGGCAAAGCAATATTCCAAACTATAACTGTGGAGAATGGAATAACCTGCTGTCTGTTCTTGAAGGGAGCAATTCTGCCATCTCGAAAGAGATTTCAGCCATGTCTGGCATCTACAAAATCCCACAGGTATGAAGGATAGGGACAAGAAATAAATTCCACTTTCTTCCCAGGAGAGTCAATATGGGAAATGAAAAAGTGAGAAAACCCTTAGTGATAGTAGATCTTTCTTCCACCATCCACCAATCTGGCACTCTCCAAATATTTCAGACTAAAACTGCAATCAACCGCAGCAAGCACATTTTTTTCAGACAATAACAGATAATAAGTAATAACAGACAATAAATACAGTATCTATTCCTTTTCCTGAAAATCAAACAAATCACTAATCTCTTCCTTTCCTCACTAGATCAGTTATGGCGTTATGACTCAGACACTGGATGAGAAAACTGAAGCCCCCTTTGTCTACCAAATGGTCCCCAAGGGGGAAAGTCAGTATTGGGGGATTGTCAAGTTGCTCCTGAATTTTGGATGGACGTGGACTCGCCTCTTGGTTTCAGACAATGATAATGGAGAAAGGTTCTTGAGTGCCTTGACACCTCTGATGACCAGCAATGGAATTTGCATTGCCTTATTAAAAAGAATACCAGAACATAACCTAAATCCATATCTCATCCCAAGTGAACCATTTACAATATGGGACCAAGTCAAAATATTTGTTTACTATAAAAGCAGTCAAGGGGCATGGACTGAACTCATGATAATACAACAATTTCTTGAGAAACAAATTGGGGGGAAAGTCTGGATCTCAACAGGTCTTCTAGACGTTAATTTTGGTTTTCATAGTGCTCCTGATCTCTTCCAGTTCATCCATGGATCTTTGTCCTTCATAATGAAGCCCCAACTAAGGAACAAATACCAATCCTATGTGCCAGTTTTCAAAATTCTTGAACAGTTTTGGGATAAAGCATTTCATTGTTTATATAGAAAGCACACATTGGCTGCGAAAGGTCGGACAAGATGCACAGAGAATGAGAAACTGGAGTTGCTGCCTGAAGAGGAGCTGGATAGAGCCCTGTCTCAAGACAGCTATATCACTTACTTCAGTATCCAAGCTGTGGCTCAGGCTTTAAAAGCTGCATATTCATCCAGATCAAAGGTCATGCTGATGGCGAGTGGAGGAGACAGGCTGGAACGTCAAAGGCTACAGCCATGGCAGGTATTTCCTTTTCCTTGTTGCAAATTGCAACTCATTTTCCCACCACTGGATTCAGATTTAGGACTGGGGTTTTTATTTCTTTTTGCTCCTTTTGGTGGAAAATCTCATTAGTGAGTCTTGTGGCAGAAGCAGACCTTTCTGCCTATTGTGGTTAGGTCAGAACAGTCCCCCACCATCTAGTTCTTCCTCTCTGGCGCCCTGAGAGAGATGCAGCCATCATCGCAGAAGTTGGTTCCTCCTCATCTCCCACTGTGTCTCTGCTGGGACTTGAAGTTGAACATCAACTGTAAAACAGAAGGAATTTTTAATTATATATTAATATCTAAACTTTAACATGATAAAATTGGCCTTTGTCAAAAGAGTCCAGGGCTCTTTAACAACTTGGATAGTATGAAACACACTGTAAAACTACAGAAGGAACATGAAAAGCAAAGACCTTCTCAGCTTGTTGGAAAAGCTGTTGAAAGAAACAGATTTTTTTTTTTAAAAAAAAAGGGGGGGGTTGTATTTAAATTATATTAACTGTTAAAAAATTTACCTCTATGCCAATAAATTAGCACAATCCAATGATAATGGGAGACAATGTCCTCCTTTGTGGCATTGTGCAAGTTCTACTGAAAGCGGATACACTTTGAACGGAAAGGAGAAGTCTTCAATTTGCAGGCTTCCACATTATCTAGAATACTGAGCAACAAAAGTTTCAATCTCATGATAGTATGTATGTGCAAATTCCCCCTACTTTCAGATAATTTTACCAGGCAGGGGGACTACTCTGAATGGCCACACATCCCACTCCTATGCTCTTGGCTGTGAGCAGACCTAGGTGACCCCTATTGACAAATAACCTTCCATGGTGATACAGTGAGCAGCTGGGGAAATAGTGTTCTGTTCATAAGGTAAGGGTCTAACTGTGCACTAGGAGTGCCAATATGGCCCCTATGCCTGGGCCTGTAGGTGTCATGCAGCATGCATGGCTCTGGCACCAAAATTTGTGGATGCCCGACCCCTTCATGGGGAATTTTGTAGGTACTTGGGCACCCAGGCCCCATGGAGTTGGCATCTATGCTGTGCACTGATTTGTAGCACCATCTATGTTCAAAAAGTTTGGTATTTGTGCTATTTTTATTTTTTAAGAAGTATTTTTATTGTCTTTTGTATTTATCTTATTCCCGGGAAACCTTATTAATTTATACAATGAGTTGCCTACAAATGTTCTAATAAAGAAAAAGGAATGGCTGCAAAAGGCTCACGAGTCCAGATGAAATATGCACAGACCCCAATTCCTAGGAGATTAGAGCTCAAAGTGTAGAGGTCTGATATTCAACTTTTCTATTTTATAAATTATGGTGTTTTTAACTGCTCTTCCAGCTCCACCCTTTCTTAGGAGGACTTCAGTTTTTGAATACTTCCATGGGCAGCCTCAGATTGGATGAGAATGGGGAGATTCCATTCTACTATGACATTGAGAACTGGGTGATGTTTCCCAATAAGTCTCGTGTAAGAGTGCTGGTTGGGAGTGTAAGGAGAGACGGATCCACTGACACCAAGTTCACAATCAACTCACAAGCCATTGTGTGGCCCAAGTGGTTTGAGAAGGTATGGCATTCTACTTTATCCCGCATGACATCTGTAATGGTCTAATCACTTACTGAATAATTCCAAGGGCGCTTTGACTACAGCCCCTTGCACACCTGCTGGGGAGTAAGGGCTCATTGAGACTTCCATTTCTGCCACAATGCGACTTACAGGTCCTGATCTGTGTCTGAGCAGGATTTTTGTTTTATGGTGTTTTTTTCTGCCAGCACTTTCCTGTGGAAACCTGAATTGCCATTTGCTCTGATTCACTGCTAAAAGGAAGGAAGGAAGGAAGGAAGGAAGGGAGGGAGGGAGGGAGGGAGGGAGGGAGGGAGGGAGGGAGGAAAGGGCTGCTTTGACATGGAGCTTTAATGAATGGACCTGTCACTAGAAAGATGGCCCAAAAGGAAGTGTGGATAAGCCCTAATCAGTGTAATGCAAGGTTTTCCAAAGTCAGCCCAGGGGGTGAATGAGATTCATGTCCAGATTTCAGGAAGCAAGGAGTGGAAAGGAGAGCTCTTGCTACCTGGAATCTTGATGGCATCTCCTGGCCTCAGTGCTTAGATGGTTAACAAGCATGGTGTTAGCTTTGGAAAAAGAATAATAAAGTAACCATAATTTAGGAGGCAGTTTTTGAAGTTGGAGTCTTCAGGTGATGGTCTGTTTAACTGCTTTTCCTATTGCTCTGTCTCAGCTGCTGCCAACCTAGCAGTTCAAAAGCATATGAGTGCAAGTAGATTAATAAGTACCATTGCAGTGGGAATGTAAATAGTGTTTCTGTGCACTCTGGCACTCATCACAGTGTCCTATTGCTCCAGAAGTGGTTTAGTCATGCTGCCACATGACCCAGAAAGCTGCCTGAGGATGAATGCCGGCTCCCTTGGCCTGAAAGTGGAGATGAGCGCCACATCCCATAGTCAAATTTCACTGGGCTTAACCATCTAGGGGTCCTTTGATTTTAACTTCATAAGTATGTTTTATTGCTGCTGTTTTGTTATCGCTGTCATTCTAGGATTTGTCATTTGCTTTTTGGATACTTTTGTATAGAATATGCAGATATAATTTTCTGAACAAGAAAGGAAACACACCAAAGAGTTTTCCCTGCCACGTTGTCCAGCATCAAAATGCTTCCCTGGAAAAGTGCCTGGGGTCAGTGGGAATAGGGACCCTTCTTAGGTCCATTCCAAACTCCAGAAATGAATGACAGAGACACAAATAGTCCTGACACTTTCTGTTTGATGCATGTTCTCTATGTTTAGACTATACCTAGCTCCAGGTGTACCAAAAGCTGTCAACCTGGATACGCCAAAGTGGTTCAAGAAGGAAAGCCCGTTTGCTGCTATGCTTGTGCCCCATGTGCAGAAGGGACCACCTCTGCTCAGGAAGGTGGGTGAATATAAACAGGAGCCCTTTTGAGAATAGAAATTGTGGAAACATTCACTTAGGAAGACTTTCTGTGAAGAGTCAAAAGACATTTTTGAATGTGTCTCTTTTTTTGCCTTCTCTATTCATCTAAGTTCATTCTTGGAAGTGGGTTGAAACAAAGAATGAAAAGGAAGCAATTGGTGGTCTACAAATTAATGATCATGGTGAGGGCATCCTCAGTGGTCAAATATATTATTTATATAAGGTAAAACCATTTATATAAGGTAAAACAATGGAACAGGACAGTATAAATTCAGCAAAAGCTGTACAAGAAGCACCTCTGTGGGAGGTCACTGCCTCTCAGCTTTACCTATATCGCAAGGTTGTTTGGGTGATAAAACTGAGAAACTTTTGAAAACCACCTCTATCATCATGAAGGAAGGCAACAGTATAAGCAGAAATATTAAATAAGCCAGTGAAATAACCAATTTTGTCCACTCCCTTTTTAGACATTCTTTTTTCCCGACACTCCCTTATATGGACATCGTTCCCCCTAAAATGTAATAGAACATAGATGGTGATGGATTTAAATGATGCTAAAGCACTCCTTTTTCCTCCTTAGATGCAAAGAATTGTACCAAATGTCCCGAAGATCAGCATCCAGACAAGGGTCAAGTTCAATGTGTTCCCAAACGTATCTCCTTCCTGACCTATGAAGAAACTTTGGGAAGCCTTTTAGCTTCCATTGCAATCTTGCTGCTATTAATGACAAGCATTGTTTTAGGAATCTTCCTTAAGTACAAAGAAACGTCCATAGTCAAAGCCAATAACCGGGACCTCTCCTACATCCTCCTTGTCTCCCTCCTGCTCTCTTTTTCATCCTCCTTCCTATTCATAGGTCGGCCAAAGAAAGAAACCTGCCTTCTCCGACAAATGGTCTTCAGCATCATCTTCTCTGTTGCCGTCTCTTCTTTGTTGGCTAAAACCATCACTGTGGTGCTGGCCTTCATGGCCACCAAGCCAGGGAACAGAGTGAGGAGATGGCTGGGGAAAAGTCTGGCCAACGCTGTTGTCATTTCCTGTTCCAGTGTCCAAGTTGTCATCTGCACCACCTGGCTGAGTACCTCTCCCCCATTCCCAGAGTCTGACATGCACTCTCAGCCTGCAGAGATTATCCTGCAATGCAATGAAGGGTCTGTGGCCATGTTTTATGGTGCCCTGGGCTACATGGGCTTCCTGGCAGCCATCTGCTTCACGGTGGCTTTCCTAGCCAGGAAGCTGCCTGGGGCCTTCAATGAGGCCAAGCTGATCACCTTCAGCATGCTGGTCTTCTGCAGTGTTTGGGTGTCCTTTGTGCCCACCTATCTGAGCACCAAGGGGAAATACATGGTAGCCGTGCAGGTCTTCTCTATGTTGGCCTCCAGTGCTGGGCTTCTGGGCTGCATCTTCATCCCAAAGTGCTACATCATTATACTGAGGCCTGATCTGAACACAAAGGAGCACTTGACAACAAAAACCTAAAGATGGCAGCAGATTCTCCAGGCTATATAAAGGGATGGGTTTTGCTTAAAACAGAATATTAATCAGAAACAGTTGGTGTGAACTTAATTCAGGTTTGATACAGGACCTTGGGACATGTAGTGGGCTTCAGGGTCCCTGTTATTATTCTACAATAGGTACTTACATACAGTTACATACCCTTTATCCTTTTCTTTTTTGCCAGAAGAAGGTTCTCTATATATATATTTAAAGCTTGTATACTTGCTAAAAGTTGGTGATGATCCGTTGCTGTTGCTTGAGCTGCCTGAAGATGCTTCCCTGGTGGGTTTTGAGTGCTTAGATTCTTGTATGAATCAAGATGCAATGTGGCCACCCAAGGAGGAGAAACTTCTGAGCTTTATTGCAATATAAAAGAGGGACACTATTTTAACCTTTCTGAGTTATATAAAAGGGCAGCAAGGCTTGAAGTAATATAAGTACTTCTAACATGATGTGATATTATCCTGTTTCTTTCCCAATAATCATTCGTTGGTGGGATGCACAGTGTGGGTTCCACCAAATGCTCTTTTCATAGTTCAAGCATTCATCAGGTTTTCCTTCCATGAGGATTTTCTGATGAAAAGTAACACTTGAGCTAAACCTGAACTGACTCTCACCTTTGAAACATGAATACATTATTAAAGCAGTGTGACTATCATCAATAATTTTTTGCAAATTACATCTCAATTGTTTATGTCGCTTTATTTTCTTTAAATGTACCATCTTTTCTCGTTTATAAGACGCCCCCATGTAATAATAATAATATAGTGGATGATCGAGTTGCGAACTTGATCTGTGTGGGAAACACGTTTCAACCCGCAGTGTTATCAACCCACAGTGCCGCGTCTGCGCAAGCGTGGGTTCCGATTCGGCGCTTCTGGCCAAGCACAAAGAGCGATTTAGCGTTTCTGCGCATGCACAAGCGCCAGAACCCAGAAGTAACTTGTTGAGAGCCAGTGTGGTGTGGTGGTAAAGAGCGGTAGTCACGTAATCCGGGGAACCAGGTTCGCGTCTCCGCTCCTCCACATGCAGCTGCTGGGTGACCTTGGGCTAGTCACACTTCTTTGAAGTCTCTCAGCCCCACTCACCTCACAGAGTGTTTGTTGTGGGGGAGGAAGGGAAAGGAGAATGTTAGCCGCTTTGATACTCCTTAAAGGGAGTGAAAGGCGGGATATCAAATCCAAACTCTTCTTCTTCCGGTACTTCCGGGTTCAGCGATGTGCACAACCTGAAATCACACAACCCGAAGCGTCTGTAACCCAATGTATGACTGTAATAAATTAGAGGGTGGGCTGTACCGAATAGGCCCTCTGCCTGGTTCCCTTTAACCTCACTTCTTGCAGTGATGGAACCTCCAGAAGAGCCTTGCAGCTGAACCTCAGTGTCCAGGCTGAATGAAGGGGATGGAGACAATCCTTCAGTTATAAGACGATACCTTTTTTAAAAAATCCAAAGAGATCATCCAAAGTTGTTGAGTCACTTGTGTGGCTCTGCAGCACTGCCACCACGACCCAACAAGGGAAGTCCGCTGCTGGTGCTCTTACTTCAGTTTGTGGTCTATTCACTGCCAGAGGGGTAGAGGCATGGGGAGCACATTGTTGGTGCTTAATGCCAGGGTGTTTAAAAGTCCAACAACCTATGTTTCCCACACTTTGCAAAAGCTGCAGATATTTCAGTCTTAAACTCCACTGGGGCTCTTTTAGCTAGAGAATGAGTCAAACCCAATATTTTTCAAAGTCTTCCTTAGATCTAGTTCCCCCCTCTGCCATATTTAGAAGAGCAAAATAGAGGACACATTTGCCAACTTATACTTTTATCGCTATGACAGCTCTCATGCTCTGGAAAAAGAGGACATATGTCTGCTAGTTTCTCTTTGCCACTGAGCAGCTGCTTGGAGTCACAGGACTCTGTTTACATTCCAGAGACCTTCCAGGCTGTTGGAAGTCTCACGGAGGCAGGAGACGGATGTGATGTTTACTGGTGTCATGTTTCCTTTGTTCCTTTGTTTGAGTTGCTCTCTGCTTTCATAGAGAGAGGATGTATATTTCTTTGCTGTCTGTGTAGCTTGGAAATAAAAGTCTTTGCAGTGTAGTCCAAACCTCTTGTCTCTTTCCTGTGCTGGAAACTCTGCTGAAGGGGGGAATGTGCCTTGGAGCCTCATCAAAGGCTCAGGTCGTTAATTATTCGTTGGGAGGGCGATTCCGGAAGATGAGATTTATCAGCTTGGCCGAGCAGAGATCCCGACAATGGCAACCCGAACAGGGCTCCCTGGACATCTGTGCCATGGTCCAATCCTGAAGGTGTAACTGCTTTATGTTCTGTGTTCCTGCTGCTTAGGGCTTCAGTGAATTGGTCTTAGAACACAACTAGTGGTAACTTAAATTAATAAATTAACTTTTAACTGCCATGTCAATGACCAATAAAAACAGTGCCATCTATGACTTGATCATGGATGGGGGAATTGACCTGGCATGAGTAACCCAGATTTGGTTGGACACAGCAGCTTGGCCTGTTCTTACCACTGCTTGTATGCCAGGTTTCTCTTACGCACAGCAACTCAGGTCATGTTGGCGGGGAGTGGGGTTGCAATGATTTTTTAGGAAGTCTTTAGTTTTCATGAAGCGACCTATTAGGAGGACACAGTTTTCTGAGTGCATGTTCTGGAACTCTGGCAAAAGGGGCAGTGCAGGATTCCTGTTGGTGTACCAGCCTCCCTGCTGCACCAAGAACTCCCTACTTCAGCTGCTTGAGGTTCTGCCAGATGTTCTCCTGGAAACACCTCATCTGGAGGTCCAAGGGAATTTTAACATGCATGCCGACACGATCTTACAAGGGACTGCTCAGACTTTGTGGAAAGCAAGGACTCCATGGGGCTTTCCCTGAATAAATCTGGCCTGTGTCATCGCTGTGAACATTCCTTAGATGTGCTGCTTCCCTCTGTGGATGTGGGTGATCTGACAATTCGAATGACCCAGCTCCCCTTCTTCATGGATCCCCCCAAAATGTTTGTGTTGACACCCAAAAATAGCCCATTTGAGGATTCCTAAAGACAAGCACAATCCTAACAATGGGTGAGACTTTCAGTGAGGTGCACTGGTTGCTTTTTGTTTGTGATACAGAGCATGTACTTTATTTTTCTTACTAGCAAAACTACTGAGGATACGATGGGACAAAATTCGGAAATAAAGAAAACTTCTCATCCCAATGCATCTGAAAAGAAATATCAAAACTCAAAAGTCTAGACCTCAGATGCTCAAACATGATTATTCATGGCACTGGGGAATGGAAAAGACAGACTCTCAGCAGCATCGGGGCTATTTAACACACCAGGAGTTTCAGACACAATGCAATGAATGATCTTACCTTGCCTTTGATTCTGATATTGGGCTGGTTTTTCTCACAGGCAATCTTTGGCTCAATCCCTAGAGCTTTGGCTAGAGTAAGGATAATTATACGAGAGGAAACGTCACCTTGGCAACACCATCGATTTTCTATGTGGCTTGAGGCGCAGGTGCAGAGGTGAAGGAAAACATGTTTATGAGAATTCACACAAGTAGCTCCCCGGTTTTGACATGGGTCAGTGTGGGGAAAAGGTCAGCTTGGCCTTGAACTAACCAAGTACCTTCATAAGTGCCAGGACCAAGATATTCCTTTAGGATGTAAGTGAACACACAGACACACACACACAACATGGAGTAGCTACTTTGAGCTCATGAAACCAGGCCACAGTCCCTTCTGGGCAACCTTATGGGGGGGGGCATATGCCAATGGTGGGTATTGCTAGAGGCAAAAGTGGAAAGCACAATGAATACTCCCCCCTTTGACCTTTTCTGCTGCAGCCTAGTTCCTACATACATATGCACACCCCTGTCTATTCTCTATCCAGACAAGCAAGGAGCAATATAAGAGTTCAAGGCAGCACATCAGTCATGCAAAAACACACAGGAATGTCACAAAGCAGGACCAGTAAGGGGCATGGCTAGGGAGGGGTATGTGGCCTACAGAGGACCAGATAGAGAGGACCACCTTGGCCAATGGTTCCACAGCCCTGCTTTCTTGAGTCAGAACATGGAACCATCAAGAATCAATATTGTCTGCTCTGACCAACAGGAGATTCCTGAGATCTCAAGCTGAGAAGGATCTCCCCCAACTTCTCTCCCATACTTGACCTCCTCAATTACACCTCCATTTCTGGATGAACAGATTTCACTTGCAAATCACAAATGGGGGGTGCAGGTACAGGCGTCACAAAATAATCTGCTCAACTATGGATTACCAATACTTAACATGGAATATAAATGATGCAAATGCTCCTCAAAAGAGAAAAGAGATATTTCGTTATTGGGGGGAAAACCATTGAAATTGGATCAAATTTGTTTACAAGAAACACATTTTAGGGAAAAGGGTATCAGATATTTGATTTAAAAAGATTGGGTGAGGAATTTATCTTTGCAGGACTGAAGGGGGTAAATGAAGTTGTTCTTTATATACACATTCCCAGTTCTGCCCCAAATGGATATTCTCTGATGAACAATGTAGATATGTTGAGATGGAAGTTAATATCCAAGAAAATTAAATTTTGGTTGTAGGTGTATATGCCCCCAAGGAAGACAAACCAATATTTTATAAGGGACTTATGGAAAGGGTGACGGATTTTGCATCTGAAAATTGGTGCCTCATGGAAGACAGGAATGGAGTGGACTCTTCAGTGCAGGACAGTACTTCACATAAAAATATCAAAACTTCCCAGGATAAAATAAAGAAACCCACTGGGAGCAGTCAAATACAACATTCCTTGTTTTGCTAGAGTGGACATGCAAGGGAATGTTTGGTCCAGCCAGTCAAAACTTCCTGTTCCTCCTGGCCTGGAGCATCGTTCCTTGCATGTGACTAGTGGGTGGGCATGACCTTTCCAGACCTGGTAAAAGGCCAAGGAATGCCGCCACTCACTCTCTTTTCGATCTTCCTTTTGTCCTGAAAACTTCCCGGACTGCTAACTGCAGTCACTAGGTCAACCCACATATGGGGTAAACCTGTTTGTATAGGCTTGTAACATTAAGCCTCCATCCTGCCTTCAGGGAGCACACTGTGCTCTGCCTGATCGTGAGTAAACTTTCTTTTTATTGCTTACGAATAAGACTGTTGTTAGGGACGCAGGTGGCGCTGTGGGTTAAAGCCTCAGCGCCTAGGACTTGCCGATCGAAAGGTCAGCAGTTCGAATCCCTGCGGCGGGGTGCGCTCCCGCTGCTCGGTCCCAGCGCCTGCCAACCTAGCAGTTCGAAAGCACCTCCGGGTGCAAGTAGATAAATAGGGACCGCTTACCAGCGGGAAGGTAAACGGCGTTTCCGTGTGCGGCTCTGGCTCTGGCTCTGGCTCTGGCCAGAGCAGCGATGTCACGCTGGCCACGTGACCCGGAAGTGTCTCCGGACAGCGCTGGCCCCTGGCCTCTTAAGTGAGATGGGCGCACAACCCCAGAGTCTGTCAAGACTGGCCCGTACGGGCAGGGGTACCTTTACCTTTACCTTTAAGACTGTTGTGATGTGTGCCAGCGTGGTTGCTCGAGAGCAAACAGGCAAGACTCCCCGTGGTCTTTTCAAAGCTTTATTGTCTGTCCAAAACGTTCACAATGCAGATCGACTCAATTCCATGTCTGCTCACTCGCTAGCAGAATATGGGAGTGGGAGGTCTTTAAACTTTCCCCAGCAGAGTAGTCTCTTGACCCCCATCCTACGCCTCCCGTCTCTGCGCATAAACCGACTGTGCAGAGAGGGCGTGGGCAGAGGGGGACCTGCCTCCCCCCCCCCCGCTTTGTTCATGCTCTGGCTCTCCCTTGCATCCTCCGAGCCCTGCACCCCTTCCCCACTGGAAGCGTGGCTTCCCCCCTCCGCGGAGGAAGTGCTGCTTCTCATGATCTTCGGAGGCTCCCTGTAACCCAACTGCCCTTCTGCCTCTCGCCTCTGAGCTGAGGCAGTACCCTGACATCCGTGGTGTCGTTATTTTTTTGGGAGGGATTTGAAAAGGGATCTTACCAGGAACATACAATTCAATCTGAGGGAGATTGAATTGCATAATAGTAAGAGGTTCTAACGAGCCTGCAACCAGATTTCTGCTGTGCCTGAGAATGGGAATGTAAACTCTGCTAAGTAAAGGAACTTGCTAGCGCAAGTAAGGATGGATATTAATAAACAATATGTCCTCTTCTTCCACCCTGAACATTCCCACAATAATTTCAGCCCAAACTCACCCCACTCCAATTGACTCTTGTTAAACTTGGGAGCTACACCTCTGATTTCTCACAAACATGTTTCCCCCTACCTCCCAGCTTTGCCCCAGCCACTTGAGTCACACAACTACTCAAAGATGTTGCAGAAGTGAACTTCCACCTTTATAATTATCAAAATCATGGTAATTTATCCTTATTCTTGCCAAAGCTCAAGAGATATTTCTAGGGATTGCACAAACATCAGAAGCAAGGTAGCACAAGGTTATTTATTGCACTGAACCGGTGGGAGCGGGAAGATTAGTGTCCAGAATAAGAGTGTGATTGAGTCAAGATAGATATGCATGTAGTTTAATGGTTCTGAAGAAGAACTGTATTGGTGAAACCACAGCAGATTGGGTGATGTAAGAACTCCTTTTCTCTTTTGCTGATTGGCTAGCTCTAGAGGAGAGAGGAGCCACTCACAGGGGAGGTCTAGGAGGCAGAGCCGAAATGAGAGTCCTGCTGCTTCTGCTTCTGCTGCTTCTCCTGATGCCCTTTCGAGTCTGTGAGAACCCAAGAACAAAATGCCCCTTGAATCTGATCAAGGATGAAAATAAAGCACACAATTATTACCGGCCTGGAGACTTCCTCATCAGCGGAATCATATCCCCAAGAAATTATCATAGGCAACTTCCATATGTATTTTCCGACACCCCGCTAACCAGACTTGAGGGGTAAGTAAGTACTTTCTGGTGGATCTCATGTTTCTGCGTCTCCACACCATTGGTTCCTATTTACTAGGGAAATAGCCCCTATTTCAGGGCTGAAG
This sequence comes from Podarcis cretensis, assembly GCF_951804945.1. NCBI lineage: Eukaryota > Metazoa > Chordata > Lepidosauria > Squamata > Lacertidae > Podarcis > Podarcis cretensis. Next base: position 123,581,424 of record NC_137171.1, read on the forward strand.
AGGCTGTGGCCTTCCAAAAATCATACTGCGAAGTTTCCCTTCTGTCTTCAGGAAAAGTGCTGAATATCAAAGCAACATGTGCAAGAGTTACACAGTAATACGTTCATAAGGGTAAGGATCAGTACAGAAGGAGGTCTGACGAAGGAAATCAGGACTAATAAAGGAGTCAGACAAGGTTGTCTGCTAGAATCACCCCTATTCAACCTCCATATTAATAGTATTGTAACAAACTTGAACAAACTATACGAATTTTGCCAATCAGAGCAACTCAGAATTAATTACGCAAAATCAAAGGTGACCATTGTTGGCAAATGTACCCCCAAGTTTAATAGGAATATAGGTGGAAACAAAATGGATCAAGTTCCCTCAGGTACTCAGACAGTGTTGATAGGTGTAAGAACTTGGGTGACAGTTACAAATATTTTCTCCTGATATTTGGGTGAAAATTAGATTCTTTGTCATTCTTTTCCCCTTCCGCCTTCTGGAGCTTACTCCTGGAAGATGTTGGCATAATTGGTGTCAAAGTATAATGAGATTGAGAAGAGAGCAGTTTCCTCAGGGATAAAAAAATGAATTACAAGGCAACTCTCCTTCTGTGGGTCTCTGCTTTATAGCTGAAAGCAACGTTAGTCATGTTAGTGTCATTTAAATATGGGTGTTAATTGCATTAATCGTGCTTGGGCCTGTCTCTTGCCTATCCTCTGATTTCTGTTCAGGGTTCGAAGGCCAGCTGAGGTGGACCTCCTGAAAACAGGTCAAGGATATAGACATCTGTCATGACTCATTATGAAAGGGTCCGTCCCCCCAGTTTTTTCTCACTGAAGGAGAAAACTCTCTCTCTCTCTCTCTCTCTCTCTCTCTCTCTCTCTGTGTGTGTGTGTGTGTGTGTGTGTGTGTGTGTGTTGGCTAATTTATAGTCTTCTGAATCCATTAGCCTTTCAGCCTTCAGACTGAGTCAAGCTTCCAGTGTGACTACAACAACCTGATGGACTGTAGACTCTGATACAGACTGAGACAAGGATTAATCTACTTGACTTAGTTAGTTTATAGTGTGTGGATCATGATACACCAGTAGCTTCTAACTTTATGCATATAGTGTAAATTGTTGTCTTCTTAGAATCATAGAGACATAGGATTGTAGAGTTAGAAGGGACCCCAAAGTCATCTGGTCCAACCCCCTGCAATGCAGCAATTATCACCTGAGGCAATAAAAAAACACATGTAAATAGAACTGTATGGGAAAGGAATTTTCTTCATTGTCAACCCAGAAATGGCCAGGAATGGTAAAGAGTAATGATCTTGAAGTTCTGCTGCAGGAATCCTCTGGTTACACAGCTACTATATACATGTTCTTAAAACATTATCAAATCTAAAAGAACTCCCCCCCCCCACTGGAATAACACGAACCCCCCCCCCGAATCCCCCGATACAAAGTAATGTATGCAATCATAGAATCATAGAGTTGGAAGAGACCACAAGGGCCATCGAGTCCAACCCCCTGCCAAGCAGGAAACACCATCAGAGCACTCCTGACATATGGTTGTCAAGCCTCTGCTTAAAGACCTCCAAAGAAGGAGACTCCACCACACTCCTGGGCAGCAAATTCCACTGTCAAACAGCTCTTACTGTCAGGAAGTTCTTCCTAATGTTTAGGTGGAATCTTCTTTCTTGTAGTTTGGAACCATTGCTCCGTGTCCGCTTCTCTGGAGCAGCAGAAAAAGCGTGTTCTCCCTAACAGAGAGCACGTGTTGCGGTTGGGGAGCAGGCCACCCTGGCATGATTAGGCAAATTTGGTATAACCCAGCCTTTAAATGGTTAAACGGGTTGCTGGGGATTTTTTGATGTTGCTAATTTGAAGGAGGGGTCAGAGGCTTTAAATATAGGGGCCAGTCGAGGGGACGTCCTCTTGGCCGTTTGGATCGGATCAGGAGCGGCGTGGAGACGGTTGTACTCTGCCTTGGCTTTCATTTTACTGGGGCCTACCCTAAATTGCTGTTTTCGTCCTTTTTTCCTTCGTTTCTAATTGATTCCTTCGTTTCCTTTATCCCATTGCCTCCCCGCCCTATCACTAACTATATCCTTTATCCCTTTAATTTAGATTCCTTCTTTATATCTGAAAAAGGTAGTCTTTTCTCAAGGCTAGAGGGTGGGTTCCCCCCTCCCCGGCCTACCGGGCCCTGCCTTCGGGCTAGGCATCGGGTTTTAACGGGATTGGAGCCCACTGCCAGCTGCCTGTTGCCGTCGGGGCCCGATTTTAAAAGTTTTCTCCCTCTCCCCCCCTCCCCCCCCCCCCCCGTTTTTCTTCTCGGCTAGGGCCTGGAGCTCCGTTTAGGTTTCAGGTGAGCTGCTCGGGCCTGGTGGTGGTGCCGCTGAGCTGCTCGGGCCTGGCAGTCGTTTCCCCCCCCCCCATATTCTTTTAAAAACCGTCCCTTCCCCCCTTACCTTTCGCGGCTTCCGAGCCGCGGCGCGACGGTCATTTTCCTGGCCGCTGCAGGGCCGCAGCGGCGCCTGTCGGCTAGGGGGGTGCCCCTCGCCCCTGCGTTCGCGGGCCGCTCGGCGCGGGCGGCGCGTGGCGTGGGCCGCTCGCTTTTGAGCGGGCGGCTCGGTTTCCGCGGCGGTAGCGCCGCTGGGGCCAGCGCGGCGGTGATTGGGGACCAGGCTTCCCGGTTCCCCCGGTTCTGTCCTGCTGGGTCTGCTGGGGGCCGCTTCCCGGGATCGGGAGCAGCGGATTGAGCTTGCGCCCGCCATTTTGTTTCCCCTGTGAAGCACCACCGCGGGAGGAGAATCTGTCGTGGTTGCTTCAGGCTCCCCCTGGTGGCCAAGTACAGTTACTGCAGCTGGTTCTTCTGCCTCAGGCTCCCCCTGGTGGCCCAGGGCAGCGCTGCATCCGCTGGTTTGGGAGATTGGGGGCTGTATGGTGCCCCTGCTGGTAGAGGAAGGAGGTGCATCCATTTAATTGTTTATTTTCCAACATTTAGGGTACCTGGCAAATAATAATAATAATAAAATAATAATAATAATAATAATAATAATAATAATAATAAAATAAATAATAAAATTAAAATAGTTAATAAATACATAATAAATAATAAATAAATTAATTAATAAATAATAATAAATTAATAACATATAGATAGGAGATATATAAATAGTTAGATATATAGATAGGTAGTAGTCACTGTCTTGAATACTGGGCACTTGTTGCTTTTGTATTGTTTTGCGTTATTATAGTTTTGGAGTATTTCTGCCTCCTGTAATTCCTTATCCGGGTCCAGCGGTGTCATTGGGCTACTGCAATTTTTAATTCTCAATTTGATTCCATTTAGCAGGTATGGCTCCTAAGAAAGTTGCCGCTCGTCACGGTTCGGCCTCTGGTGAAAAACGGCCTATTAGAGGTCCATCGCAGGCACTTCGGTCTCCCACCCCAAGCCAATCGGTGGGACGGGTGCAATCGTTGGTGGAAAGTATGGCGGGCAATCCAGCGGCCTTGTCTCGCTTCGCAGCTGAAATGGATGGTCTCCTTCAACACTGCTCGGACCAGCCTTCCACGTCCAGAGGGCGTCCTCGTCCAGTGGTGGCATCGTCTCCGGTGTCTCCGTCTTCTAGTGAAGATGGCTCGTCTAGGGGCTTGATAACTCATTCCCAGCTGCCCCAGCCCCGTGACTTACCTGCTTCTCGCGGTCGTTCACGGAGGCCTCGTCGTCCCTCTGGGAGGGATGTGGGGAGGCAAAACCCTTTGGCAGTTTCCACCCGCCGAAGTGTGCGCACCCGACCTTCGGATGAGGTGGCGCTGGGTTCTGGCCTCTCACTTGTTGTTTCTCCTCAATCAGCTCCAGGTACTTCGCAGCTGAGCCCTGATTCTGAGACTTCCATTGAGGACAGTCTGCCAGTCCCTGCCAGGAAGTCTTCAGGTGGAAAACGTCGCCGCAAGAGGTCTTCCCGAAAGCGCGCTAAGAGGAGGAGGGGTGAATCATCTTCCACTTCTTCTGGTACGTCATCTTCCAGTTCTGATGATGAGACTGGCGCTGCAAGGGAACTTTATTGGGGTTTTGGAGAATCTGCATCGGGGCTGCCTCGGTGGGCTTGGGATCGCAGGGCCAACTCGCACCGGGCAAGGTATGGGGCTGTTCTAGAGTGCAGGGATGGCGTGTTGGTACCTGACGTTAAAGTCTCTACCAATTCCGCCAGAGACATCATCCCAGGTGCGCACTTGTCAACAAAACTGCGATCTAGGATACTGAACGGTCGCTATGTGGACATTTTTAAACTGGCCCCTCCTTCGGAGGACCAGGAGAAGGGGAATTTGTCAAAGAAACGCCAGGGCGCCCTCGCTACAGACAGGACTTTCGAGCGCTGGCTCGATTGTTTCCAGGTCTTTGCTGGCATTGTGGTGGCAGCTTATCCACGGAGATCTCTTCATTTAATCGTTTATCTATCTATTGTTCGCTCTGCCTTCACCAATGCTGGTGAGAGAGCTGCGATAAAATATGATGAGAACTTCAGGCGCCGTGCTGCCAAGATTCCCTCAGCTAGATGGGATCGTAAGGATCTCGATGTGTGGACAACACATGTAGCTCCACTCATCGATAAGAAGGTGCCAGAGCAGCAGAAGGCGAGGTCCCTGGCGTTTCGGCCTAGCCGTCGCCTTCCATGCTGGGATTTTAATAAGGGTTCCTGTCAGCGACAGGGGTGTAAATACGCGCACTTATGCGAGAAATGCAATGGTACGCATCCTGCCTCCTCTTGCTTTGGGTATCGCCGGCCCTTTCGTGGTGGAAAGGGGGGCTCGCAGCAACCCCCCAAGCAAAACGTCTCTCTCCCTTCGACTTCAGGCACAGGAAAATGAGGTTTTGACCTCCCTGGCTTATACCCCCATCCATTTGCCGGCTCTGCAACTTTTGTTGCAGTCTTATCCTGATAGGGACGCGGCACGGTATTTGAGTGATGGTTTTTCTGTTGGTTTTCGGATTCCAGTAGCCATGCCTCCCGTGGCACGGAATCCTTTTAACCAGAAATCAGTACGTGAGCTACCTGAGGTAGCCCGCAGGAAGATTGCAAAAGAGCTAGCCATGCATCGGATGGCTGGTCCTTTTGATGCCCCTCCCTTTCCTAAGTTGCACGTGTCCCCGTTGGGTATCGTGCCGAAGAAGGCCCCGGGTGAATTTCGTTTAATTCATAATTTATCACATCCCAGGGGTACCTCAGTTAATGATGTCATCCCTCCAGAACTCTGCTCCGTAAGATACGCATCTCTTGATCAGGCGATCAAGATGATTCGGAAGTTTGGCCGCGCTGCCCTATTGGCTAAATGTGATATTGAGTCGGCATTTCGCCTTCTCCCGATTCATCCAGATGATTTCTGGTTGCTGGGTTTCCAGTTTGATGAAAAGTTTTATTTTGATAAGTCCATGCCTATGGGTTGTTCAGTAGCGTGTGCCGCTTTCGAATCCTTTAGCACCTTTTTGGAGTGGGCCCTCAAATTTAAAACAGGGCTGGGCGGGGTCACGCATTATCTGGATGATTTTTTACTGGCCTCGGGTCACAACACTGGGGATTGCTTGGTGTTGCTTCAAGCCTTTGCGGATCTTACGCGGGAGCTGGGGGTTCCGCTTGCAGCAGAAAAGACGGAGGGTCCATCAACTCAGCTGACTTACTTGGGCATCCTATTGGACACAGTTGCCCAGACTTCTAGCTTACCAAGCGACAAGCTGGTGGCCTTGAAGTCGGTCATAGAGGAACTTCTCCCTTTGAAGAAAGTATCTCTGAGACAAATACAGTCTTTGTTAGGGCACCTGAACTTCGCGTGTAGGGTGGTGGCGCCCGGGCGCCCTTTCTGTTCACGCTTGGCTCGTCTCACGGTGGGGTTAAAGGCTCCTCACCATCGAGTGCGCCTCTCTAAGGAAGTGAAGGCCGATCTTTCCATGTGGCTTGAATTCCTGGAGGATTTCAATGGGGTGTCGTTATGGCAAGACACGTTAAATTTGCATAATGATTTTCAGGTTCAATCTGATGCTGCAGGTTCCCTGGGTTTTGGTCTTTACTGGAAAGGCCGATGGTGTGCCAAACGTTGGCCGCCTGCGTGGCAGGGAGGAGAGATTACACGGGACCTAACATTTCTCGAGTTTTTTCCCATTGCAGTGGCTGTGCATTTGTGGGTCGAGGAATTCAGGAACCGTCGTGTTTGCTTCTGGACCGATAACCAGGCGGTGGTGTCGGTGCTGGCAAAGCTGTCGTCACGTTCACCCAGGGTGTCGGCCTTATTGCGGGCCTTCGTGTTGCATTGTTTACGTTTTAATATAGTATTTTCTGCACGTTTTATTCCCGGGGTGTCTAACGAAATTGCTGATGCTCTGTCCCGTTTTCAGATGGAGCGGTTCAGACTTCTGGTTCCAGAGGCGCGGATACGTCCGGAATATTTCCCGGATCATCTCTGGAACCTTGGCAGCAATTAGTTTTGCAGGGAGTAGCGGCATCTGTTTCACCTTCTACCCTTAGATCTTACACAAAAGCCTGGACTGATTTTTTGGCATTTATGCGACAGGCAGCCACCGATTTAATAGGAGTCCCACCCACCTCCTCACAGGTGTTAAGTTACTTGGCACATTTATTTCAGTTGGGGCGTGCAGCTAAGACTATTAGGATACAGGCAGCTGCTATAGCATTTTTCTGTAAGACATTTTTTGATAAAGACCCTTGTTCAAAGTTTGTCGTGCGCAAGGCCCTGGAGGGCTGGGGGAGGCTTCGTCCTCCCCGGCCAGCATCACGGCACCCAATTTCTTTTGACTTGTTGAGTAGGATGCGTAAGAGGCTGCGGGTGGTGTGCTGGTCAGGGTATGAGGCTCGCCTTTTCTCGGCTGCCTTCTCTATTGCCTTTTTTGGAGCGTTGAGAGTGGGTGAACTCGTGCTGGAGGACCACAGAAATGGTCGTTCCAGGGGCCTTTTGGTCCGGGATCTGCAGTTATTCCCGGCAGAGGTAATAATCACAGTCAGGAGCTCCAAGACTGATCAGAAGGGTAGGGGTGCCGTCATTCGGCTCCCTGCTACGGGGGAGTCAGGCCCTTGCCCTGTAAAGGACGTCAGCAAGTATTTAGCAGTGCGCCCCTCAGGTGATGGGCCTCTGTTCAAGCATGAAAATGGGTTGCCCCTAACGAGACGCCAGTTCGCACAGGTGATGCGAAAGGCGATTTTGGCCTGTGATGGCACGGCCTCTGGTTTCGCCCCTCATTCCTTCAGGATTGGGGCTGCAACGACGGCTGCTCACTGGGGCTTGTCGGCAGATAGAATAAAGGATTTGGGCCGCTGGAAGTCTGATGCGTTTCGAGTTTATGTTCGCTAATAATCTTGGATTCTTACATTGTTTTGCTTTGTTTACCTCAGGTCTAGCGGCTGTCCGCATCTGGTTGGTGGGGCACAGCATCATCCATTGGGCTGGTGTTGCAGCACGTCAGTCCAGACTGGGTCCAGGCCTCGGCTTTCCTCCACATGTACGGCTGTCATGGCTGGCCAGACGGGGAATGCGCTGGTCAGAGTTCCTGCCGCGAATCCGGAGCCAGTTGCTCTTGGAGGGGCCTCCCTCGGCTATAGTGGTGCAGCTGGGCGAGAACGACCTGGTATCCATGGACTGTCTTTCCCTACGTGCGGCAATTTTGAGTGACTTGGAGATGCTGCAGGCATGGGTGCCAGCAGCAAAAATATTTTGGTCTAAGCTGTTGCGCCGCCGCATCTGGTTGGGCAGTCGTTGCCCAGAAGCCACGGAAAGGGCCAGAAAGCGCATCAATTCAGCGGTGGTTAAGAAGATTTTTGAGCTGGGCGGAGATGTGATTTCACATCCAATGATTCATTTTCAGGCTGTATCCCTTTTCAGAGATGACGGTGTGCATCTTTCTGCCTCAGGGAATGAGGCTTGGCTGGGTGCAGTGGTGGCCAAGCTGAGGGCTTGGTTGGGGTTGTGAGTGGTTGGCGGTGAGCTGCGGGCTCCATGGCGGTTAGGCATTGGTTAAATGGTGCTTGGAGGGGTAAGTGCCTACCCCTCCAAATGATGCGAAGGGAATTCCGTTAAAGGAATCCAGGGGCTTGCCATTCTTTTCGTCCTTGTTCATGGCGTTGGACCTGGGCCGTGCAAGCCCCGCAGGAACATGAGGGGGAGAAGTGCGGGACTGATGCCCAGCTCCACTTTCTCACCCAATACTTGTTTCCCACACTGGATTCCGTTGGTGTACGGATTGCCAACTCTGTCCCTGAGGGCATGGACAGATAGTCATAACCAATGCCTAAGCAACCACTCACATTTTTTGTATTTGAATAAAGTTGTGGCCAAAATTATGCCAAAAACCTTAAACAAAAATGGAAGTGTGTAGTGTGAATTATTTGGTGGGTGGCACTGTGGAACTCAACACGCAAAGCGTGTTCTCCCTAACAGAGAGCACGTGTTGCGGTTGGGGAGCAGGCCACCCTGGCATGATTAGGCAAATTTGGTATAACCCAGCCTTTAAATGGTTAAACGGGTTGCTGGGGATTTTTTGATGTTGCTAATTTGAAGGAGGGGTCAGAGGCTTTAAATATAGGGGCCAGTCGAGGGGACGTCCTCTTGGCCGTTTGGATCGGATCACCCGCCCTCCCTCCCTTTTATAGGGTGGTTTTGTCATATCGCTTGACCTTGCTATGCCTGTCATGGGGTCGTTCGCCTTGGTGCGGGGGCCTGGTAGGAATTTTGCCATTTGGCTGATTGGCTTGTGCCATTTGGTTTTTGCCTACTGCGTAGCAAATCGTCACAACTTGTAAGGTTGGCGGTTAGGCATTGGTTAAATGGTGCTTGGAGGGGTAAGTGCCTACCCCTCCAAATGATGCGAAGGGAATTCCGTTAAAGGAATCCAGGGGCTTGCCATTCTTTTCGTCCTTGTTCATGGCGTTGGACCTGGGCCGTGCAAGCCCCGCAGGAACATGAGGGGGAGAAGTGCGGGACTGATGCCCAGCTCCACTTTCTCACCCAATACTTGTTTCCCACACTGGATTCCGTTGGTGTACGGATTGCCAGCTCTGTCCCTGAGGGCATGGACAGATAGTCATAACCAATGCCTAAGCAACCACTCACATTTTTTGTATTTGAATAAAGTTGTGGCCAAAATTATGCCAAAAACCTTAAACAAAAATGGAAGTGTGTAGTGTGAATTATTTGGTGGGTGGCACTGTGGAACTCAACACGCAACAACCTTTCTCCCTCCTCTATGTGACATCCTTTTATATATTTGAACATGGCTATCATATCACCCCTTAACCTCCTCTTCTCCAGGCTAAACATGCCCAGCTCCCTTAGCCGTTCCTCATAAGGCATCGTTTGTGTGTGTGTGTGTGTGTGTGTGTGTGTGCATCGTTTGTGTGTGTGTGTGTTGTGTTTAGTTATTTGAAGGCTGTGTGCTTCTATTCTGCAATGAAGTGTGAATTCGCCCATTTTTATTCTTAAGCGGCAAATGAGTTTTCACATTTGCAACAAGGATATGTCTCACACAAGCATACAGACCATTATTTGGGGTTCAAATAGTGTTTAGTTTTATTAAATGCTGAACAGCAGTTTGACAATTAATGATTATATTGAATTGCAGGTTCACCCCTGTTTCCTACTGGTATGCCTTGTCCTTCTTGTTCACCATTCAAGAGATCAACCAGGATCCTAGGCTCTTACCCAACATCACCCTGGGCTACAACCTCTATGAGAACTACTTTGATGCCCGGAGGACATCTGAGGCCATGCTAGACCTGGTTGCAGGCAGGGAAGGCAATATTCCCAACTATCACTGTGGAAAACAGAGCAAATTCCTGGCTGTTCTTGAAGGATCAAATTCTGACATCTCAAAAGGGATTTCAGTCTTGTCAGGCTCCTACAAAATCCCTCAGGTATTTGCAGGGGTGGGGCACAGGAATGGAGGGATAGTGGAGAAGTTCAGCAATATAACAGGAGCAAGAAAATCCTGAGCCATGGCTCCATGGGTTTTTCTTCAAAGCTTGATTGATTGATTGATTGATTGATTGATTGATTTAATAAAACCAAGCCCCCCTCCCACCTCATACACTCCCAATGCTTCAGAATAAAACTCTCAGCTTCAGCCAGTACACAGTTTGTTAGATATTGATCATCCCAGGTTAGTATCTGGTCTTTTCCTCTGAAAGCAAAGTAAAACACCAAACTCTTCTATTCCCCCCTAGATCAGTTATGGCTTTATTGCTCAGGCACTTGAAGAAGTTCAGTTCCCTTTTGTCTACCGGATCGTCCCCAAAGAAGAAACTCAGTACCATGGGATTGTTGAGTTACTCCTGCATTTTGGATGGACGTGGATTGGCCTCATTGCTCCAGACAATGACAACGGAGAAAGGTTCACAAGTGCCTTGAGGTCTTTAATGATCAAGAAAGGAATTTGCATTGCATTATCAAAAAGATTTCCAGAAAAGAATGGTCATCAAATGCTTGGTCTAATTGAACCATTCATTACCTGGACACAAGTCAGTGTCATTGTTTACCACGAAATAAATCGAATGGGATGGATTCCAATCATGACACTACAAGGGACATTTGGGAAAGAAATTGGGGCAAAAATCTGGATTGCGGCAGCTTTTCAGGACACCAATACATATATGTCTTCTCCTCCTGCTCTGTTCCAGTACATCCATGGTTCTTTGTCCTTTGTATTGAAGGCTCAAAGAAGGACCAGCTGTGGCTACAATAGTCCATACTCATCTGCTCTCCAACAATTTTGGAACACAGCATTTCATTGTTCATATTCAAAGCATGTGTTGGCTGCAAAAGGCGAGACCAGATGCACAGAGGAGGAGAAACTGGAGATTCTGCCCAAAGAAGAGATGGAGACAGCCCTGTCTCAAGATAGCTACAACACTTACTTCAATGTCCAAGTTGTTGCACATGCCTTAAATGCTGCCTATTCATCTAAATCAAAGTGGATGGTGATGGGAGGTGGAAGAGACAGGTTGGAACATCAAAGGCTGCAGCCATGGCAGGTAATTCTTTCCCCATTTTTTCACACCGAAATTCATTGTCCCAGCCAGGTTTTTGTTTTGTTTTTTACAAAATGTATGATGTTCTGTTCTGTTTTTGTATATTGGAAGTTGCGGCAACCCAGTCTGATGGGCAAGGTACAATGAAATGAAATGAAATGAAATGAAATGAAATGAAATGAAATGAAATGAAATACTACTAATAACTACAATAATAAATTCCAACTGCACAAGTTCCCCATCTCAACATACATAGAAAACAAAAGCCAAATGAATGGAAAGCATTGTTTCTGCTTACTTACACCCTTTATCAGTAGGAGTTACTGGTTGACATCTACTATGCAAGCGTGGACAGTGTGTTTGGAGGTCCTGGGCGACCTAGAGCAGAAGAATACCCTCCCCTCACTCTCATTGTTATGGTCCAAATGAAAGGAAAACAATGTGTTGGGCACTAGGGTGGATGCAGGAGTTGGCGGAAGGAGGAACACAAGATGCCCCTTAACCTGCTTTGGGACTCCAGCTTTGTGTAGGGTTTACTCCTTAGCCTTTCCTTCTCCTGAAGATGCCTTACAGGGCAGCAGTTATGGGCTGTTCCTCAGGGTTTACTCCTGAAACCTTTCTCACAAATGTGTATGGCTGCAAGGCTGCATCCAAGCTTCCCTTCTCCTAGAAGGGCTGGCTTCAGGGGTGTCTTGCCCATAGAGGAAAGTGGTGTGGGGCACCAGGGCGTCAGGGAAGAGGTGGAGGTTGTTTGGGCCTCCCGGCATCAGCTCGCTCCCCTCACCTGTCTCGCTGAAGCAGTGCCGCGCCCGAAACCTCCATCTCTTCCCCGCCGGAGGAGCCCCCTCCAGCCGCTGCCCCCTTCCTCCAGCCCCACAAAGCTACTGGCAGCGCCGTAGAAAGGTCAGCAACTCTGGGATACAGAGTGATGGGGGGCGCCAGAGGGATCTTTGCACCACGGCACCAGATATACTTAAGACGGCCCTGGCTAGTTTCTCAGGTTGCAAAAACCCCATCCAGCTTTCATTTCCCTCTATAGCACATGCAGTAACCACCTTCTTGACCATAGGAGCCACTCTTGGTCTCACCCGCTCAATCCTCCGGAGCCTGGCTTTTTGTATACAAAGGAGGTCCCTAACTCACCAAGAGCTTGAGACCCATCAGCCCCCCCTCACCTGGTTTAGTCAAAGCCATTTCCCAGAGTGTGGCTGCTGTCACATGCTGGCACCTTCTAGGAGCCACGAGGGAGAGCTGAGGATCAAAGGTGGACAAACTACCTTCCCTAACACACCACACACCCCAGTGAATTCTACCCTTAAACAAGTTGTGTACGTACTGTCCCTAACATTGACTGCCTCTTATATGCAGCATTCCAACTGTATGACACCCCCCCCCCAAACTCCACATTTTGTATACACTTAAAAAACCCCAAAACCAACTGGAATCCAATTGAGTAGTGAGACAAAATGTCTGTCCGTTACTGAAGCAAATCCAGTTTTGTGAGGCTTCTGGCTGAGGTCAAATTTTGTCAGAAGACCCCCCACACTTTCTGGTGGTTCCTCCTTGCTGCCCACAGAGAGATCCAGCCTTCTCAGCTGAAGTTGGACCCTTCTCACCTCTTCCTCTGTCCCTGCTGAGTCTTGAAGATGCCCATCAACAGTTAGTAGCACCTAGAAAACAGACTGCATAGGCACAAGGTCTCCTGGCCATAGGATTCTACACTTGGTTGAGATGGGCTCTCTTTTCATTTTTATCTCAGCATTTATATACTGCCATTTGTCAAAAGCTGCCAGGCCAGCTTACAATACAGTAAAACAAAACAAAACAGTTTTTAAAAATGATACAAAAGAACTGAATATAGTATAAAACACCGTACAGAATACAGGCAGTTTATCTGATGTTTCCCTGTCACTGCAGCTTCACCCTTTCTTAAGAGAAATCCAGTTTTCAAATGGCTCCATCGATGGACTGCATTTGGATGAAAATGGGAAGCTGCCAGCCGAGTTTGATATTGAGAACTGGGTGATGTTTCCCAATAAGTCTCGTGTCAGAGTGAAAATAGGGAGTATACAGAGAAAGGCATCCGCTGACATGAACTTCACCATTAGCCCAGAAGCCATTGTGTGGCCAAAACGGTTTAACCAGGTAAGGGACACTTGATTCCATGTAACATTCCTTAAGCTGTAAATATTTTTGAATAATTCATGTGAGGCTTCAATTGCAATCCTTTGGACGCTTAACAGGGAGCAAATCTCATTGAATATGGTGCAGGGGTTGGAACTGACAGCTCAGGGGGGCTCCACTGCATAAAAGGAGTATGTGGTGTGGATGGTATTTTATATCCATGGAGGAAATATCGTATTTTTTGCTCTATAAGACACACCAGTCCACAAGACACACCTAGTTTTTGGAGGAGGAAAACAAGAACAAAAATATTCTGAATCTCAGAAGCCAGAACAGCAAGAGGGATCGCTGTGCAGTGAAAGCAGCAATCCCTCTTGCTGTTCTGGCTTCTGGGATAGCTGCGCAGCCTGCATTCACTCCATAAGACGCACACACATTTCCCCTTACTTTTTAGGACGGAAAAAGTGAGTCTCATAGAGCAAAAATATGGTATATGCTTTCGTGTGCATGCACACTTTAGCGTATACCCAGAAGAAACTTAGTTGGTCTCTAAGGTGCTACTGGACAATTTTTTAATTTTTTTATTTATTTCGACTGCGTCAGACCATCACAGCTACCTACCTGAATCTAGAATCATTTTTTTTAAGCTAGCATCTTCAGTAGCTGGTATGTTTTATTGCCTGTTTAATTGCTGTTGTTTTGTTGTTGCTGCTGTTCAGAGATTGTTACTGTATCTTTTGCCTTAAATATACTTATCTGGGATATGAATGTTGAAGGAAACACACCAAAGAGATTTCCCTGCCATGTTGTTCTGCAACAGAAGCGCTCTTGTGAGCAAAGGGTTCGGAGCCAGTGGAACCAGAGATCCAGTTGGTTTGTTTCCAAACTCTATGAATAACCTCTATAGACACAAAAATTCCTAACAATTTCCCCTTGATGTTCCTTTTTCTCTTTATGGCTAGACCGCGCCTTTCTCCAGGTGTACCAAAATCTGTCTACCTGGATACACCAAAGTGGTTCAAGAAGGAAAGCCGATTTGCTGCTATTCTTGTGCTCCATGTGCAGAAGGGACAATCTCTATTTGTGAAGGTGGGTGACTCCAAGTTAGAAGGAGAATAAGAATAGGAATCTCTGGCCAAAAAGTGGAGAGCGAAGTGGAGAACTTTGGATGCACTGCCCACAATGCATTTATTTAGGGATATTAAACGGTGCCCTCAGTGAGAAAAGAACCAAAACCACACCAAAAAGAAAATGAGGTTTTTTTAAAAATATACATATTAAAAACACAATAGTAAATGTTCACTTAGTGAAAGCACAATACAAAATAAAATAAATCATATTAAAATTATTACATGGAAGAAATACAAAAATGTTTGTGCTACCTACTTAAAGACATATGTACAAACTTAATAGTGAACAATTATACTTCTAACAAATTTTCTCCAATCCAGCTAACTGAAATGTTGCTGGAGATAAATATATAAAAGTAAATAATTGCAAATAGACCAGAAGAATAAAAGAAAAAAACACACACCCAAATGATATGGGCCCCAGAAGACAAAATATGAACTGTAAAAGCTCAAGGTAAAGAGGCATGTCGTTGGTATTTGGTGAAAGCTGTACAATGTCGACACCAGGCCCATGTCCGTGGAGGTGAGAGTTTCTCAGCTATACCTATATCCCAAGGTTGTTTGGGTGAGAAAAAGCAAGGAAACCCTCTCTCTCCTTGAAAGAAAGTCAGGGTGCTATGGTAAACATTGAAAAAGGAAATAAACAAACTTTTGCCTCTCCCTCCCTACAATGCCTCCTTCCCTGATCACCCTTGCATCAGCATTATTCTTCCTCGTATTGTAGAACACAGATGGTTATTCATATGAATGATGTTTGGACCTCTTTTCTCCTCCTCCTTAGATGCAGATCATTGCATCAAATGTCCAGAAGATCAACATCCAAATAAAGACCGAGATCAATGTATCCACAAGATTATCACCTTCCTGGCTTATGAAGACTACTTGGGAATCATTTTAGCTTTCCTTTCCCTATTCCTGTCTTTAACAACAGGCTTTGCCTTGGGAATCTTCATTAAATACAAGGAAACACCCATCGTCAAAGCCAACAACAGGGACCTCTCTTACATCCTCCTCATTTCTCTCCTGCTTTCCTTTTTGTCTTCCTTCCTGTTCATTGGGGAGCCAAAGAGAGTGACTTGCCTTCTCCGGCAAACAGCTTTCAGCATCATCTTCTCCACTGCAGTTTCTTCTGTGTTGGCAAAAACCATCGCTGTGGTGCTGGCCTTTCTTGCTACTAAGCCAGGAAACAGATTGAGGAGATGGCTGGGGAAGAGTCTGATGAACTCCATTGTCATTTCCTGTTCCAGTGTCCAAGTGGTTATCTGCACCATCTGGCTAGGGATCTCTTCTCCATTCCCAGAGTCTGACATGCACTCCCAGGCTGGACAGATCATTGTGCAATGTAATGAAGGGTCTGTTGCTATGTTTTACAGTGCCCTGGGCTACATGGGCATCCTGGCTGCCATCTGTTTTATGGTGGCTTTCTTAGCCAGGAAGCTGCCTGGGGCCTTCAATGAGGCCAAGCTGATCACCTTCAGCATGCTGGTCTTCTGCAGTGTTTGGGTGTCCTTTGTGCCCACCTACCTGAGCACCAGGGGGAAATACATGGTAGCCGTGCAGGTCTTCTCTATTTTAGCGTCCAGTGCTGGGCTTCTCGGTTGTATCTTCCTCCCTAAGTGCTACATTATTGTGCTGAGGCCTGATCTGAATACGAAGGAGCACCTAACAACTCAAATTAAAGATGCCATATGATTCTCTAAGGGCTCAGCTACACATTTTACTTATTTATTAAAGTTCTTATGTTTCACCAGTAAACATTATCATATTACATCACAAGGCTTATTGTACTATAATTTTCAACATGTATACAAAGTTTATATACTAAAAGAAGAAGCAAAAACAAGGACAAAAACCTATTCCAAAATCATATATGTACCCATACATTGGACTTCCTGTCTATCCTGTTGTATATTCCTTTTTTCTTTTTCTTTTTTTACAAATGAATGTACTCTTATTATTGTATATTTCTTTGCATTTTATCTAATACATTCCTGTATCAATATGTACCCTTGGTCTTATTTCTCAACTCAGTCTCTCTCCAACGTCAATTGAATGCTAGCATAGATAGTGACCCCTTACTGTATTTTTGAAGATATATCTTATATCTATCCCACTTTTGCATAAATTTTTGTTTTGAGTTGCCTCTCAGGCTATTTGTCAACTGCGCCATTTCAGTAAATTCTTGTAGCGTATTATGCCAATCTGTGCCACATTATTGTACTGAGGCCTGATCTGAATACAAAGGAGCACCTAACAACAAAAAATAAATATGTCATGTGATTCTCTAAGGACTCAGCTAAATAGCTGCAAGTAAAACATTTCAGACGTGTTGTAAAGTGCATTTTACAAATGTGACAACAGATGACAACAGCGAGCTATGCAAAATTCAATGTATTTTTCAAAACGTTTTTACTCTTCCTTTCCCATAAATAATGAATGATGAAAATGTTTTTGTAACGTTGGGGTGTGTGCAGTGTGCAGTCAGCTTGCCAGTGGATTGCGTAATTGAAGCCACAACATTGCTTGTAGAAGAAAATATCTCAGACAGTTAACTAAGGTCAGGGGTAGTATATTGTACTGGCACATAGTAGAACAACTATGTACAACACAGTTCTTTTAGCATCCCTAGAGCCCAAGGAAGGTCAGTAGCTTATGCAGTTAATGACATTCAGTATTGTAGCTGAAAGTGATTCTACCTTGGTCTGCCTCTCAATCCAGACAGATCGCTTATTGAATAGAGCAACCAAGTTTTTCCAGGAATAGAGCAACCAAGTTTTTCCTTGGGCAGGGAAGGTGGTGTTGCAGGGGCTCCCCCTAAGACTTCCTCCTTCTTAGTTGGAGTGATAATTTGGCATCTCCCAAGCTCCACTAAGCTCCAGTCTTGGTTGAAGGGTCTGTGTTTATTGCTGGAGCCTGAATGAAGTGTCTGGGTGGCTGGTGTTACCCATTGATTTATATGGGGATTTGTAATGTTTTTGTCCCATTGATACACTTTAAACCAATCTATTCCACCTTTTATACATGCCAGCATTCATTGTATTTCTTTTTTTTTTTTTAATAATTTTTATTATTATACATTTTATAAAATTCCCTCCAATTCTTCGTTCAATCCCGCATACAACAAATCATAGTTATTTTTTGACTTCCTTCAACGTCTCTGACAATCATCCGTAGTTACACCTTCAGTACACATTCCCTTCTTTCGTATTGCCATTTTTCCTCCTTACTCCTATTATTTCTCATAAACAATACTTATTTTCTTTTTTTACAGTGCCTCTTTAAATCCCGCTAGCGTTGTGTTCACACCACATATATTTTTCAGATAATCCACAAATTTCCCCCAGTCTTCGATGAACTTTTGATCTTTAATATATCTAATTTTCCCAGTTAATTTGTCCAGTTCTGCATAGTCTGTCATTTTTAGTCTCCATTCTTCTATCGTCGGTATTTCCTCTTGTTTCCACTTCTGAGCCAACAGGATTCTGGCTGCCGTTACCGCATACTGGAAAAGCTTACAGTCCTTTCTTCTGATGTCCTTTCCTACCATACCTAAAAGAAAAGCTTCGGGTTTTTTCGCAAAAGTATATCTTAACATTTTTTTCAACTCATTATATATCATTTCCCAAAAACTTTTCACTTTCTTACATTCCCACCACTGATGAAAGAATGTCCCTTCCTTATCTTTGCACTTCCAACATTTGTTATCAACCTTATACATCTTTGCTAATTTTACAGGTGTCATATACCATCTATAAAACATTTTCATCACATTCTCCTTCAGTGTGATACATGCTGTAAATTTTAAATGCTCTTTCCACAGTTTTTCCCAATCTTCAAATTGAATATTGTACCCAAAATCCTTTGCCCACTGTATCATTACCGATTTGACCTCTTCATCTTTCGTATTCCATTCCAGCAATATCTTATACATTTTTGACATAATTTTATACTCATTATTTATAATGTCCTTTTGGAAATTTGATTCCCTTTCCACATAACCCTTTTCCTTCAGATCTTTTTTAAATATTTCATTAACTTGGTAATGGTGCAACCAATCGTAAACTAGATCTTTAACTTGTTCATATGGCTTCAGTTTCCATTTTCCTCCCTCTTTAACTATCAGTTCCCCATAAGTGGCCCATTTATTTCTCATATTGATCTTCTTCACAGTTATTACCTCTAACGGGGACAGCCAGTGTGGAACTTTTGGTTCCAGTATATTCTTGTATCTCTCCCAAACCTCTATTAGTGAACCCCTGAAGATGTGGTTTCCAAATCCTTTATGAACCCTTTTTTTATCACACCAAAGATACGCGTGCCACCCAAATCTGTTATCAAATCCTTCAAGATCTAATAATTCATTATTTTCTAACTTTATCCATTCTTTTAACCAGCATAGACAGGCTGCTTCATAGTATAGTCTCATATCTGGCAGGGCGAAGCCTCCTCTTTCTTTTACATCCGTCAGTAATTTAAATTTTATTCTAGGCTTCTTCCCCTGCCAGATATACCTTGAAATCACTTTTTGCCATTCTTTAAAAATTCCTGTACCCTTTAATATGGGTAAGGTCTGAAATAGGAATAACATCTTTGGTAGCACCATCATTTTTATTGTAGAAATTCTTCCCCAAAATGATAATTTCATTCTGGCCCACACCTCCAGATCCTTCTTTATTCCCTTCCATACCGGGATGTAATTATTTTGGTATAGATCAATATTCTTGGCTGTTACCCAAATTCCCAAATATTTAACCTTTTTCACCACCTCTATCTCTGTTCGTTGTTGCATTCATTGTATTTCTTCTTCGCTTTCTTTTTGCAGTTTCTTTTATTTCTTTTTTCTAAAGATCAGTTAATAGCTGTGTGCTGGGAAACTGTTTCTAGGAACCTGCACAATTTGATGCTGAGCCAAGAAGACATCTCTGAACTTCAGAAGAAAGATGTATTTTCCTGCAGTGCCCTATGCCTTGTTTTTTATTCTATATTTTGGAAATGTACATGCAGGTTTTTTCCCTTTAACCTTTTTTGGGGCCCCCAAGAGAGTGGGGCCGTAAGCTATAGCTTGTTTAGCTTATACGTAAATCTGGCACTGTCTCTGAATAGCGTTTGTTGCGGAACAAGACCACCAAAGGGCTCTTACCCCCATGCCCTGCTTGTGAGCTTCCCAAAGGTGTATGATCAGACACTGTAATATATGGGATGCTGGACTAGATGGGACTTGGTCTCATCTGGCTGCAGAGCTTTCCTAATGCTGTTGAGGCCAAACTTGCACACACACACACATACACACACACATCAAACTTTGGCAATTCACCTGTGATTTCTTATAAACATGTTTTTCCTCCAGCTCTGCACCTGCCACCCAAACTTTGCAATGACTAAAGTTTGTTGCAGTGTCAAATTTATTCTCCTTATAATTATCAAAATCATAGCTATTTATTCCTGACAAGATCAAGATATATTTCTGGAGGTTGCCAAGACAGCACAATCAAGGACAGCAGGAAGTTATATCTAGCTCTGTGCCTGGGGAGAAAGGCTGATGCAGAGAATAGCTGTTTTGTCAGAGACAGTCTGAATGAACAGCTGAGGGATACCTGAATGTTGCCCATACTGGGAAAGTCACTGCAGCATTCCTCTTGCAAGTGTTTTTGACTTCTGATTACCTGGCTGGGGAGGAGAGAGGAGCAGCCACAAGAGAAGAGTAGGAGGCATAGGCAAAATGATTTCCCTCCTGCTTTTCCTGCTAATGACACATGGAGACTGCAAAAATCAAGGAAAAATATGTCCCTTTAAGATCTGGGAAGAAAGTAGAACACAAAATTACTACCGGCCCGGAGACTTCATAATTGGTGGGATCATATCTCCAAGTGTGTTGACTCTAGAAGACCCATTCTTTTTTTCCCAGATTCCCTCAAAAAGGCTTGGATGGTAAGTAATTAGATGCCGCTGGATGTCATGCTTCTCCAACACCACTCCAACAGTTTCTACTTAATTCATAATAATAAAGGCAATTTTCCACTTTGAAAGATGTGTGTTTTCTTTCTTTCTTTGCAATGGAATTTGCAATCTCCTAGTTTTTATTTTTAAGTGGTAAATAGATTTACACCTTGTAACTAGGTGATCCTCAGATGAAGAGCGGTATATAAATTTATTACATAAATAATAATAAAAATATATTCCTTGTCTCAGCCCAAACTTCAAACATACATATCATTGTTTGGGGATGAGCTACTTTGAGATTGATATCAATTAGAAAGAAGATTTGTTTTCTTTACATGGTTACAATAGGTTTCTGACCTTTTTTATTTGATGTTTCATTGCAGTTTTACGCCTAGGTTCTACTGGCACATCTTGTCCTTCTTGTTCCCCGTTCAGGAGATCAACCAGAATTCCAGGTTCTTACCCAACATCTCCTTGGGCTACAACCTCTTTGAGAACTTTTTAGATGCAAGGATGACTTCCGATGCCATGCTAGACCTGCTTGCAGGAGGGCAAAGCAATATTCCAAACTATAACTGTGGAGAATGGAATAACCTGCTGTCTGTTCTTGAAGGGAGCAATTCTGCCATCTCGAAAGAGATTTCAGCCATGTCTGGCATCTACAAAATCCCACAGGTATGAAGGATAGGGACAAGAAATAAATTCCACTTTCTTCCCAGGAGAGTCAATATGGGAAATGAAAAAGTGAGAAAACCCTTAGTGATAGTAGATCTTTCTTCCACCATCCACCAATCTGGCACTCTCCAAATATTTCAGACTAAAACTGCAATCAACCGCAGCAAGCACATTTTTTTCAGACAATAACAGATAATAAGTAATAACAGACAATAAATACAGTATCTATTCCTTTTCCTGAAAATCAAACAAATCACTAATCTCTTCCTTTCCTCACTAGATCAGTTATGGCGTTATGACTCAGACACTGGATGAGAAAACCGAAGCCCCCTTTGTCTACCAAATGGTCCCCAAGGGGGAAAGTCAGTATTGGGGGATTGTCAAGTTGCTCCTGAATTTTGGATGGACGTGGACTGGCCTCTTGGTTTCAGACAATGATAATGGAGAAAGGTTCTTGAGTGCCTTGACACCTCTGATGACCAGCAATGGAATTTGCATTGCCTTATTAAAAAGAATACCAGAACATAACCTAAATCCATATCTCATCCCAAGTGAACCATTTACAATATGGGACCAAGTCAAAATATTTGTTTACTATAAAAGCAGTCAAGGGGCATGGACTGAACTCATGATAATACAACAATTTCTTGAGAAACAAATTGGGGGGAAAGTCTGGATCTCAACAGGTCTTCTAGACGTTAATTTTGGTTTTCATAGTGCTCCTGATCTCTTCCAGTTCATCCATGGATCTTTGTCCTTCATAATGAAGCCCCAACTAAGGAACAAATACCAATCCTATGTGCCAGTTTTCAAAATTCTTGAACAGTTTTGGGATAAAGCATTTCATTGTTTATATAGAAAGCACACATTGGCTGCGAAAGGTCGGACAAGATGCACAGAGAATGAGAAACTGGTGTTGCTGCCTGAAGAGGAGCTGGAGAGAGCCCTGTCTCAAGACAGCTATATCACTTACTTCAGTATCCAAGCTGTGGCTCAGGCTTTAAAAGCTGCATATTCATCCAGATCAAAGGTCATGCTGATGGCGAGTGGAGGAGACAGGCTGGAACGTCAAAGGCTACAGCCATGGCAGGTATTTCCTTTTCCTTGTTGCAAATTGCAACTCATTTTCCCACCACTGGATTCAGATTTAGGACTGGGGTTTTTATTTCTTTTTGCTCCTTTTGGTGGAAAATCTCATTAGTGAGTCTTGTGGCAGAAGCAGACCTTTCTGCCTATTGTGGTTAGGTCAGAACAGTCCCCCACCATCTAGTTCTTCCTCTCTGGCGCCCTGAGAGAGATGCAGCCATCATCGCAGAAGTTGGTTCCTCCTCATCTCCCACTGTGTCTCTGCTGGGACTTGAAGTTGAACATCAACTGTAAAACAGAAGGAATTTTTAATTATATATTAATATCTAAACTTTAACATGATAAAATTGGCCTTTGTCAAAAGAGTCCAGGGCTCTTTAACAACTTGGATAGTATGAAACACACTGTAAAACTACAGAAGGAACATGAAAAGCAAAGACCTTCTCAGCTTGTTGGAAAAGCTGTTGAAAGAAACAGATTTTTTTTTTAAAAAAAAAGGGGGGGGTTGTATTTAAATTATATTAACTGTTAAAAAATTTACCTCTATGCCAATAAATTAGCACAATCCAATGATAATGGGAGACAATGTCCTCCTTTGTGGCATTGTGCAAGTTCTACTGAAAGCGGATACACTTTGAACGGAAAGGAGAAGTCTTCAATTTGCAGGCTTCCACATTATCTAGAATACTGAGCAACAAAAGTTTCAATCTCATGATAGTATGTATGTGCAAATTCCCCCTACTTTCAGATAATTTTACCAGGCAGGGGGACTACTCTGAATGGCCACACATCCCACTCCTATGCTCTTGGCTGTGAGCAGACCTAGGTGACCCCTATTGACAAATAACCTTCCATGGTGATACAGTGAGCAGCTGGGAAATAGTGTTCTATTCATAAGGTAAGGGTCTAACTGTGCACTAGGAGTGCCAATATGGCCCCTATGCCTGGGCCTGTAGGTGTCATGCAGCATGCATGGCTCTGGCACCAAAATTTGTGGATGCCCGACCCCTTCATGGGGAATTTTGTAGGTACTTGGGCACCCAGGCCCCATGGAGTTGGCATCTATGCTGTGCACTGATTTGTAGCACCATCTATGTTCAAAAAGTTTGGTATTTGTGCTATTTTTATTTTTTAAGAAGTATTTTTATTGTCTTTTGTATTTATCTTATTCCCGGGAAACCTTATTAATTTATACAATGAGTTGCCTACAAATGTTCTAATAAAGAAAAAGGAATGGCTGCAAAAGGCTCACGAGTCCAGATGAAATATGCACAGACCCCAATTCCTAGGAGATTAGAGCTCAAAGTGTAGAGGTCTGATATTCAACTTTTCTATTTTATAAATTATGGTGTTTTTAACTGCTCTTCCAGCTCCACCCTTTCTTAGGAGGACTCCAGTTTTTGAATACTTCCATGGGCAGCCTCAGATTGGATGAGAATGGGGAGATTCCATTCTACTATGACATTGAGAACTGGGTGATGTTTCCCAATAAGTCTCGTGTAAGAGTGCTGGTTGGGAGTGTAAGGAGAGACGGATCCACTGACACCAAGTTCACAATCAACTCACAAGCCATTGTGTGGCCCAAGTGGTTTGAGAAGGTATGGCATGCTACTTTATCCCACATGACATCTGTAATGGTCTAATCACTTACTGAATAATTCCAAGGGCGCTTTGACTACAGCCCCTTGCACACCTGCTGGGGAGTAAGGGCTCATTGAGACTTCCATTTCTGCCACAATGCGACTTACAGGTCCTGATCTGTGTCTGAGCAGGATTTTTGTTTTATGGTGTTTTTTTCTGCCAGCACTTTCCTGTGGAAACCTGAATTGCCATTTGCTCTGATTCACTGCTAAAAGGAAGGAAGGAAGGAAGGAAGGAAGGAAGGGAGGGAGGGAGGGAGGGAGGGAGGGAGGGAGGGAGGGAGGAAAGGGCTGCTTTGACATGGAGCTTTAATGAATGGACCTGTCACTAGAAAGATGGCCCAAAAGGAAGTGTGGATAAGCCCTAATCAGTGTAATGCAAGGTTTTCCAAAGTCAGCCCAGGGGGTGAATGAGATTCATGTCCAGATTTCAGGAAGCAAGGAGTGGAAAGGAGAGCTCTTGCTACCTGGAATCTTGATGGCATCTCCTGGCCTCAGTGCTTAGATGGTTAACAAGCATGGTGTTAGCTTTGGAAAAAGAATAATAAAGTAACCATAATTTAGGAGGCAGTTTTTGAAGTTGGAGTCTTCAGGTGGTGGTCTGTTTAACTGCTTTTCCTATTGCTCTGTCTCAGCTGCTGCCAACCTAGCAGTTCAAAAGCATATGAGTGCAAGTAGATTAATAAGTACCATTGCAGTGGGAATGTAAATAGTGTTTCTGTGCACTCTGGCACTCATCACAGTGTCCTATTGCTCCAGAAGTGGTTTAGTCATGCTGCCACATGACCCAGAAAGCTGCCTGAGGATGAATGCCGGCTCCCTTGGCCTGAAAGTGGAGATGAGCGCCACATCCCATAGTCAAATTTCACTGGACTTAACCAGTCCTTTGATTTTAACTTCATAAGTATGTTTTATTGCTGCTGTTTTGTTATCGCTGTCATTCTAGGATTTGTCATTTGCTTTTTGGATACTTTTGTATAGAATATGCAGATATAATTTTCTGAACAAGAAAGGAAACACACCAAAGAGTTTTCCCTGCCACGTTGTCCTGCATCAAAATGCTTCCCTGGAAAAGTGCCTGGGGTCAGTGGGAATAGGGACCCTTGTTAGGTCCATTCCAAACTCCAGAAATGAATGACAGAGACACAAATAGTCCTGACACTTTCTGTTTGATGCATGTTCTCTATGTTTAGACTGTACCTAGCTCCAGGTGTACCAAAAGCTGTCAACCTGGATACGCCAAAGTGGTTCAAGAAGGAAAGCCCGTTTGCTGCTATGCTTGTGCCCCATGTGCAGAAGGGACCACCTCTGCTCAGGAAGGTGGGTGAATATAAACAGGAGCCCTTTTGAGAATAGAAATTGTGGAAACATTCACTTAGGAAGACTTTCTGTGAAGAGTCAAAAGACATTTTTGATTGTGCCTCCTTTTTTGGCTTCTCTATTTTTATTCACCTACGTTAATTCTAGGAAGTGGGTTGACACAAAGAATGAAAAGGAAGCAATTTGTGGACTACAAATCAACGATCATTGTGAGGGCATCCTCAGTAATCAGATATATTATTTATTTAAGGTAAAACCATTTCACATAGAACAGGACAGTATAAATTCAGCAAAAGCTGTACAAGAAGCTCCTCTGTGGGAGGTCACTGCCTCTCAGCTTTACCTATATCGCAAGGTTGTTTGGGTGATAAAACTGAGAAACCTTTGAAAACCACCTCTATCATCATGGAGGAAGGCAACAGTATAAGCAGAAATATTAAATAAGCAAATGAAATAACCAATTTTGTCCACTCCCTTTTTAGACATTCTTTTTTCCTGACACACCCTTATATGGACATAGTTCCCCCTAAAATGTAATAGAACATAGATGGTGATGGATTTAAATGATGCTAAAGCACTCCTTTTTCCTCCTTAGATGCAAAGAATTGTACCAAATGTCCCGAAGATCAGCATCCAGACAAGGGTCAAGTTCAATGCCTTCCCAAAAGTATCTCCTTCCTGACCTATGAAGAAACTTTGGGAAGCCTTCTAGCTTCCATTGCAATCTTGCTGCTGTTAATGACAAGCATTGTTTTAGGAATCTTCCTTAAGTACAAAGAAACTTCCATAGTCAAAGCCAATAACCGGGACCTCTCCTACATCCTCCTTGTATCCCTCCTGCTCTCTTTTTCATCCTCCTTCCTATTCATTGGTCGGCCAAGGAAAGAGACCTGCCTTCTCCGACAAATGGTCTTCAGCATCATCTTCTCTGTTGCCGTCTCTTCTTTGTTGGCTAAAACCATCACTGTGGTGCTGGCCTTCATGGCCACCAAGTCAGGGAACAGAGTGAGGAGATGGCTGGGGAAAAGTCTGGCCAACGCTGTTGTCATTTCCTGTTCCAGTGTCCAAGTTCTCATCTGCACCACCTGGCTGGGAATATCTCCTCCATTCCCAGACTCAGACATGCACTCGCAGCCTACAGAGATTATCCTGCAATGTAATGTAGGGTCTGCTGCCATGTTTTATGGTGCCCTGGGCTACATGGGCTTCCTGGCTGCCATCTGCTTCACAGTGGCTTTCCTAGCCAGGAAGCTGCCTGGGGCCTTCAATGAAGCTAAGCTGATCACCTTCAGCATGCTGGTTTTCTGCAGTGTTTGGGTGTCCTTTGTGCCCACCTACCTGAGCACCAAGGGGAAATACATGGTAGCTGTGCAGGTCTTCTCTATGTTGGCCTCCAGTGCTGGGCTTCTGGGCTGCATCTTCATCCCAAAGTGCTACATCATTATACTGAGACCTGATCTGAACACAAAGGAGCACTTGACAACAAAAACCTAAAGATGGCATCTGATTCTCCAGGCTATATAAAGGGATGGGTGCTGCTTAAAACAGAAAATTAATCAGAAACAGTTGGTGTGAACTTAATTCAGGTGTGATAGAGGACGTTGGGACATGTAGTGGGCTTCAGGGTCCCAGTTGTTATTCTACAATAGGTACTTGCATACAGTTACATAGCCTTTATCCTTTTTCTTTTTTGCCAGGAGAGGGTTCACTATATATATATATATTAAAGCTTGTTTACTTGCTAAAAGTTAGTGATGATCCGTAGCTGTTGCTTGAGCTGCCTGAAGATACTTCCCTGGTGGGTTTTGAGGGCTTAGATTCTTGGATGAATCAAGATGCAACGTGGCCACCTAAGGAGGAGAAACTTCTGAGCTTTATTGCAATATAAAAGAGGGACGCTATTTTATCCTTTTTGGATTATTAAAAGGGCAGCAAGGTTTGAAGTAGTATAAGTACTTCTAACATGGTGTGATATTATCCTATTTCTTTCCCATTAAACATTCATTGGTGGGATGCACAGTGTGGGTTCCACCAAATGCTCTTTTCAGAGTTCAAGCATTTATCAGGTTTTCCTTCCATGAGGATTTTCTGATGAAAAGTAACACGAGATTAACCTGAAGTGACTTTCACTTTTGAAAGATGAATACATTATTAAAGCAGTCTGACTATCAGAAATAAATTTTTGCAAGTACATCTCAATGGTTTATGTCGCTTTATTTTCTTTAAAATAAACCCACACCTGCACACGTGGGTTGTGATTTGGTACTTCTGCGCATGTGAAAAGAGTGATTTAGCGCTTCTATACATACACAAGCACCAAAACCCAGAAGTCACCCAGAAGTTGCACGGTGCGCAACCCAAAATCACGCAACCCGATGCGTCTGTAACCCAAGGTATGACTGTAATAAATTAGAGGGCGGGCTGTACCGAATAGGCCCTCTGCCTGGTTCGCTTTAACCTCACTTCTTGCAGTGATGGAACCTCCAGAAGAGCCTTGCAGCTGAACCTCAGTGTCCAGGCTGAATGAAGGGGATGGAGACAATCCTTCAGTTATAAGACGATACCTTTTTTTTTTTAATCCAAAGAGATCACCCAAAGTTGTTGAGTCGCTTGTGTGGCTCCGCAGCACTGCCACCACGACCCAACAAGGGAAGTCCGCTGCTGGTGCTCTTACTTCAGTTTGTGGTCTATTCACTGCCAGAGGGGTAGAGGCATGGGGAGCACATTGTTGGTGCTTAATGCCAGGGTGTTTAAAAGTCCAACAACCTATGTTTCCCACACTTTGCAAAAGCTGCAGATATTTCAGTCTTAAACTCCACTGGGGCTCTTTTAGCTAGGGAATGAGTCAAACCCAATATTTTTCAAAGTTTTCCTTAGATCTATTTCCCTCCTCTGCCATATTTTGAAGAGCAAAATAGAGGACACATTTGCCAACTTCTACTTTTATCGCTATGACAACTCTCATTTTTAAAAAGTGGACATGCTCTGGAAAAAGAGGACATATGGCTGCTAGTTTCTATTTGCCACTGTGCAGCTGCTTGGAGTCACAGGACTCTGTTTACATTCCAGAGACCTTCCAGGCTGTTGGAAGTCTCACGGAGGCAGGAGACGGATGTGATGTTTACTGGTGTCATGTTTCCTTTGTTCCTTTGTTTGAGTTGCTCTCTGCTTTCATAGAGAGAGGGTGTATATTTCTTTGCTGTCTGTGTAGCTTGGAAATAAAAGTCTTTGCAGTGTAGTCCAAACCTCTCGTCTCTCTTTTTAAAAAAATATAATAATATTTATTAAGAATTTAAAGATTACAAAAAGAAAGAAAAAGAATTAAACAAATCAATATAAAACAATATGTCAGGGAACTGCCATCGGAAGAACAGGTGGTGGGAAGGCTCCAGGAGAATAGGAGAGACACTTCAGCAGAAGAGGGAACCAGTAGGGGGGGTGCAGGAGCTCCAAAGGAAAGGGAGTCGGAGGGGAGGCTCTGGGATACTTCCAGTGAGAACAGTGAGGAGGTATCAGGACCCCCTTTAAGGACCCCCACCCCTCGCCGGAAACTGTCACGCAGAGAATCCAGGAGACGCGTTTCCGTTAAACAACTTTTATGTTGGAAACGTTTCCGCAGACGCCCAGTGTCAGATTCTACCAGCGACTGACGGAGCCATGCCAAAGGGCTCCGCTCAAGGCAGAGCTTTACTACACTGAGTAAGCTCTGAGGGATCAAGCTTTACGCACAAGCAGCTCATTATCCCATCACAGCAATCTGACAGTCCCTGAAAGCAGCTTGTGCAAGGAGAGGTATCATGAGCAACCCAGCCGGAGCCGGAGATGGGGGAGCAGCTGCAGCTGGTCCAAGCCTGGAAGAAAGGTACAGGATGTTGGAGGTACAGTTAGCTCTGCAAACGGCTAGGCTTGAGGAGAGGAGGGCTCATGATGCAGAAAAGGGGAAAGCCACCCAACTCTCGAGGAAGGTGCCAGGACTGGTGCAGAAGTTTGGGGGTGATCCCAGGAACTATCAAGCCTTTAGGACAGAGATGCAATATGCCCTCAATCTGCAGTTTGATGATTTTCCTGATGAGGAATCGAGGGTTGCGTATGTGATTGGCCATCTCGAAGGAGGGGCGAAACACTGGGTGAGGCCCCTAATGGCAGCCAATAATGAAGCCCTAAGGGACACAAGGAAGTTTTTTCGCGCCATGGATCTGATGTTCTCCAGCGAGATTGAGCAGGGAGTGGCGCGCAGACAGTTAATGGCGTGTAAACAAGGGAACCGATCTGTCCGTGAGTACTGGACTGAGTTCACCATGTTGATCCATAAATTAGGTTGGGATTTGTCAGCGGAACCAATACAAATGCTGTTCGAAGAAGGACTATCTTCGGCAGTGAAAGACGAACTTTCCCGGGCGCCCAGGGCGGAGTCTATGGACCATCTGACTAAATCAGCGCTGGCCATAGGATCACGCCAGGAGGCCAGAGCCTTGGAGAAGCGGGAAGGGAAAGGGGAGCGTTGGAGGGATTTCCGCATTCCAGAGATTCCAGAGCAGCCTTCCCTGCCAGCAGAGCCGATGGAAATCGGAACAGCGCGCGCGCGCAGTTTCAAACCCCAGTGAAGGGCGGAAGAAGGAGGGAAAAGGCGCCAAGAAATGTTTTCTCTGCCAACAGCCAGGTCACTTTGCCAGAGTTTGTCCGCAAAGAAAGGAATGGCAAGGGATGGCGGGAGCTGCTGGGGAGGAGGCAGAAGGAGCTAAGGAGCAAGTAAAAGCCAACGCCTGGCTGCCACCATCGGGGCACAGCAGCCAGGCCAAGGAACAGTGAATGTGCCCACGCCAGAACCCCCAAGACCAGCTCTTGTAATAGAGGTGTTGCTAGAGCTGGCAAACGGACACCCACTAAAGGTGAAGGCGCTATTGGACTCAGGCAGCTCCTGCAACTTTATGAGTAAGGAGTTTGCAGCCGAACACCAGATACAGACTATCCCCTTGAATAACCCTCTGCAGGTGACCACGATTGATGGGAGGGCGTTGTTGGGAGGAGCTGTTAACCAGCAGACGGTCCCCATGATAATGAGGGTGGCAAGGCACACAGAACTGATAGCGTTTAATATAGCCACCTTGGGAGGAGCACCCATTATTTTGGGAATGAGCTGGCTAGCGCTGCATGATCCGCTAGTGGGATGGCACCAGAGGGTGGTTTCCTTTGGGTCAGCACATTGCCTGGCATATTGCACGGAGAGGGAGAGCCAAGTAGGCACCCAAGCCACGTTAGCAAGGATGGAAGTAACAGACCCAGGGAGGGTACCACGACAATACGCCGACTTGGCTAATGTCTTCAGCGAAAGAGAAGCAGATAAACTACCCCCGCACAGACCCTTTGACTGTCAAATCAACTTACTCCCAGGAGCACAATTGCCTGTGGGCAAGCTGTATGCAATGTCAGACAGGGAGATGCAGGAGTTAAGGGAGTTTATAGACAAGAACCTCAAGCGAGGGTTCATCAGAGAGTCACGAGCGGTGGGGGGTAGCCCTGTGTTTTTTGTGGACAAAAGAAATACAGATAAACCGAGACTGGTCGTAGACTTCAGGGCCCTAAATGCTGTGTCCGAACCAGTGGCTTTCCCCATGCCCAGGATCGATGACATTCTGACCAGGGTGAGGAAAGGGAAGATTTTTACCAAGCTGGACCTAAGGGGGGCGTACAACCTGATACGTATGAGAAAGGGAGACGAGTGGAAAACCACGATGTTTACCCCTTTGGGGGCCTTTGAATACCTCGTTATGCCCTTCGGCCTCCAGGGGGGGTCGGCAGTTTTTCAATCATTCATGAATCACGTCCTAGGACCATTGCTTTACAAGAACTGCGCAGCGTTCTTAGACGACGTACTAGTGTACTCAGAGAATGAGGAGCAGCATGTGCGAGATGTACGAGAGGTACTGAGCAAACGGCAAGAAAACCAGCTGTGGGTGAAACTGGAGAAGTGTCAGTTTCACGCCAGAGAGGTGGAATTCCTGGGGTACCGGTTGTCAGACAAGGGGCTGGCCATGGATCCTAGTAAGGTTCAAGCGGTACTGGAATGGAAACCACCGAAAACTAAGAAAGACGTGCAAAGGTTCTTGGGTTTCGGAAACTTCTATCGGAAGTTCATCAAGAACTTTGCCCACTTAACGACGCCCATCACGGATTGTCTCAGCAGTAAGAAGAAGTTTGTCTGGACGGAAGAAGCGCAGCAAGCGTTTGAAAGGTTAAAGAGGGCGTTCGCTTCGGAAGAGCAACTCTTACACGTGGATCTGCAGCAGCCAATGAGAGTGGAGACCGACGCGTCAGACAGAGCGGTGGGCGCCGTGCTCCTACAGCCGGGAAAAGATACGTCAGAATGGAGACCGTGTGCCTTCTTCTCGCGGAAGTTGAACAAATCCGAGAGGAACTATACAGTGTACGACAGAGAATTACTCGCCATCCATGAAGCGTTTCGGAAATGGCGACACCTGTTGATTGGGGCGCAGCACGAGGTTCAAGTGCGGACAGACCACAAAAATCTAGAATACTGGAGAACGGCCCAAGTACTGAACCAGAGACAAGTAAGATGGGCGCAAGAGTTCTCCAAGTTCAATTTTGAAATTCGCTACATGCCAGGGCCAGAAAACGTCAGGGCGGACGCTCTCTCCAGAAAACCTGAGTACTTGGAGGGGGAGGGAGCGGTGGAGGAAAGACATATCATCCCCGAGGACCACTGGGTTTGTGGGGCGGCATTGGTGGGGCAAAGAGAACTGGTGGAGGGTACCGAGAACGATGAATACGCCCAAGAAAAGCTCAGGGAACTTAGGGGAACAGGGGAGAACACAGGGGGTTTTGAGGAAAAGAACGGAAAATTGTATTACAAAGGGGCACTCTACATACCAGATGGGGAACTAAGAGGCCGAGTGCTCAGACAGTTACATGACAGCCCCACGGCGGGGCACTTCGGGCAGCACAAAACCATGTGGTTGGTTACCAGGGAGTTTTGGTGGCCCAAGGTGAGGGAAGACGTACGGGAGTATGTCTGGGGATGCGACAGGTGCCAGAGAGCAAAAGGAGAGAGGCTGGCACCAGCGGGGTTATTAGAACCCTTACCCACACCAGAAAGACCATGGGAGATGGTATCCATAGATTTTATGACAGATCTGCCAAAATCCAGAGGAAAAACAGCTGTCATGGTGGTGGTGGATCTATTAACTAAGATGTGCCATTTTATAGCCTGTTCACATGCAGTCACAGCGGAAGAAACCGCAAAGTTGTTTGTAAAACATATTTTCAGGTTGCATGGCGCCCCCTTGAGGGTGGTCAGCGACAGAGGGAAACAATTTACTTCCAGGTTCTGGAGGAAGCTAATGAGCTTGCTGCACGTGGAGGTAAGTTTTTCCACCGCCAGACACCCAGAAACAAATGGGCAGGCAGAAAGGGCAAACGGGGTTTTGCAACAATACCTGAGGTGTTATGTAAAGGACAGAGAAAATGATTGGGTAGACAAGTTACCTCTGGCAGAATTTGCCTACAACAACGCGGAGAACGTGTCCACAGGGATGAGTCCCTTTCTGGCAAATTATGGGTGTCATCCTCGGGCATTTCCAGGAGAAGGAGGGGAGAGGTGGAGTGTACCTGCAGCGGAACATTTTGTTGAAGAGATGGAAGCGATCCACCGTCAGCTCCAACTCAACTTAGAGAAAGCCAAAGAAGAATATAAGAAGCAAGCAGACAGAAATAGGAGGGAAGGCGAAACCATAAGGGTGGGTAACTGGGTGTGGCTATCCACCCAAGGACTGCCGTTCAAGGGAGGGTGTAAGAAATTGAGACCCAAACGGTTGGGACCCTTTGAGGTCATACAACAGGTCAACCCAGTAGCATTCAAACTCCGATTGCCCAGTCACATGAAATTGCACCCAGTATTTCACAGGTCATTCCTGTCGCCGTACAGAGAGGGACGTGAGTGGGGGGAACATGAGAGGGAGGTCACCCAGACACCCGTCATAGAAGAGAGAGAACGCAACATGGATGTGGCAGGAATCATTGATTCCAGGTGGAAGGGAAATCAGGTGGAATACTTGGTAGAATGGGAGGGGGAGGAAGAGTCAGAAAACACATGGGTACCGGCAGAGGAAGTCAATGACGAGATGTTAATAGAAACGTTTCATCGGCGTTTCCCAAGAAAACCACAACCCGTGGCACGATTTAGGAGGGAACACTTCGGGACCACAGATGAGGAAGGGGAGTTTGAAGGGTTCCCAGAGTCAGGGGTGGAGGTGGAAACAGATTCCGACGAAGGAGAGGAAGATGGGGAAAGAGAGGGAAAGCCGTGGCTAGAAGTGTTTGAATCCTCTGAGGATGAGGAGAGTTCCTTCCGGGGCTTTCCATCCTCACCGCCAGTAGGAGAAGAGGCGGGAGGGGGTGAAGGGGGCCCTGGGGGGGAGGTGGATGTCAGGGAACTGCCATCGGAAGAACAGGTGGTGGAAAGGCTCCAGGAGAATAGGAGAGACACTGCAGCAGAAGAGGGAACCAGTAGGGGGGTGCAGGAGCTCCAAAGGAAAGGGAGTCGGAGGGGAGGCTCTGGGATACTTCCAGTGAGAACAGTGAGGAGGTATCAGGACCCCCTTTAAGGACCCCCACCCCTCGCCGGAAACTGTCACGCAGAGAATCCAGGAGACGCGTTTCCGTTAAACAACTTTTATGTTGGAAACGTTTCCGCAGACGCCCACTGTCAGATTCTACCAGCGACTGACGGAGCCATGCCAAAGGGCTCCGCTCAAGGCAGAGCTTTACTACACTGAGTAAGCTCTGAGGGATCAAGCTTTACGCACAAGCAGCTCATTATCCCATCACACAATATAAAAACAAAAACAAAAACACTACATAGAACATTGAATTAACAAAACAAAACAAAAACAATTAAAAACACTTCCAATATTTTCAATCTTAGCTTTCATTCACTTGTTTCATTAACTTCCTCACGCCTCCCTTTTTGTATTCCACTTCAATTAACTGTTTCAGCAATTCCTTTCCATCTTCCTCTGTTTTCTGTCTTGTAATTAATCTTAACATATTCTAACCTTGTTTTTTCCCATTAATACATTAACAATCTATCTGTACATATTTCCAGTTATAGATAGGTAGCCGTGTTGGTCTGCCATAGTCAAAACAAAATAAAAAAATTCCAATTCCTTCCAGTAGCACCTTAAAGACCAACTAAGTTAGTTCTAGGTATGAGCTTTCGTGTGTATCTGAAGAAGTGTGCATGCACACGAAAGCTCATACCTAGAACTAACTTAGTTGGTCTTTAAGGTGCTACTGGAAGGAATTGGAATTTTTTTATTTTGTTTTATCTGTACATAGTTCCTTATAACATTCCTGCCAAAGCCATATAACTTCATTCCACCATTTTTCTAAAGCTCATTAATTTTACAATATTTCTGTAAATAATCTTTAAATTTTTTCCAATCTTCTTCCACCGACTCTTCTCTCTGGTCTCGGATTCTGCCAGTCATTTCCGCCAATTCCATATAGTCCATCAACTTCATCTGCCATTCTTCCCGGGTGGGAAATTCTTGTGTCTTCCAATACTTCGCGATGAGTATTCATAGAATCATAGAATCATAGAATCATAGAGTTGGAAGAGACCACAAGGGCCATCGAGTCCAACCCCCTGCCAAGCAGGAAATGCCATCAGAGTACTCCTGACATATGGTCGTCAAGCCTCTGCTTAAAGACCTCCAAAGAAGGAGACTCCACCACACTCCTTGGCAGCAAATTCCACTTTCGAACAGCTCTCACTGTCAGGAAGTTCCTCCTAATGTTTAGGTGGAATCTTTTTTCTTGTAGTTTGGAACCATTGCTCCGTGTCCGCTTCTCTGGAGCAGCAGAAAACAACCTTTCTCCCTCCTCTATGTGACATCCTTTTATATATTTGAACATGGCTATCATATCACCCCTTAACCTCCTCTTCTCCAGGCTAAACATGCCCAGCTCCTTTAGCCGTTCCTCATAAGGCATCGTTTCCAGGCCTTTGACCATTTGGGTTGCCCTCCTCTGGACACGTTCCAGTTTGTCAGTGTCCTTCTTGAACTGTGGTGCCCAGAACTGGACACAGTACTCCAGGTGAGGTCTGACCAGAGCAGAATACAGTGGCACTATTACTTCCCTTGATCTAGATGCTATACTCCTATTGATGCAGCCCAGAATTGCATTGGCTTTTTTAGCTGCCGCGTCACACTGTTGGCTCATGTCAAGTTTGTGGTCAACCAAGACTCCTAGATCCTTTTCACATGTACTGCTCTCAAGCCAGGTGTCACCCATCTTGTATTTGTGCCTCTCATTTTTTTTGCCCAAGTGCAATACTTTACATTTCTCACTGTTAAAATTCATCTTGTTTGTTTTGGCCCAGTTCTCTAATCTGTCAAGGTCGTTTTGAAGTGTGATCCTGTCCTCTGGGGTGTTAGCCACCCCTCCCAGTTTGGTGTCATCTGCAAATTTGATCAGGATGCACTTGCTGCTGTTGTTGCATACATAAAGAAAGTTCTGTCCTTCTTTGGCACCAATTGGCCGACCATGCCCAGGAGAAAGGCTTCTGGTTTCTTCAGAAAGGTATATTTAAATACCTTTTCCATTTCATTATAAATCATCTCCCAGAATGTCTTAATCCTTGGGCATGTCCACCAAAGGTGAAAGAATGTACCTTCAGTCTCATTATATTTCCAACATGTATTTTCGGGCAAATGGTAAATTTTTGCGAGCTTGACTGGTGTCATGTACCACCTGTAAATCATTTTCATTAAATTCTCTCTTAGGGCATTACATGCCGTAAATTTCATACCTGTGGTCCATAACTGTTCCCAGTCAGCCATCATAATATTATGTCCAACATCTTGTGCCCATTTAATCATAACAGATTTCACCGTTTCATCCTGAGTGTTCCATTTCAACAGCAAGTTATACATTCTTGACAAATTCTTAATGTTGGGATCTAACAATTCTGTTTCCAATTTTGATTTTTCCACCTGGAAGCCAACCTTTTTATCCAAATTATATGCCTCCATTATTTGGTAATAATGGAGCCAATCTCGCACTTTGTTTTTTAATTTTTCAAAGCTCTGCAGTTTTCCTCTGTCTCCATCTTGTTCCAAAATTTAGCAATATTTCGGCCATTTGGCCTCCATATTGAGTTTTTTCTGTGCCTTCGCTTCCATTGGTGACAACCATCTTGGGTTTTTATTTTCTAACAAATCCTTATATCTTGTCCAAACATTAAACAATGCTTTTCTAACAAAATGGTTTTTAAACGCTTTGTGTGCTTTTACCTTATCATACCACAGATATGCATGCCAACCAAATACATTGTTAAAACCTTCTAAGTCTAGCACATCAGTATTTTCAAGAAGCAGCCATTCTCTCAGCCAGCAAAAAGCAGCTGATTCATAGTAAAGTTTAAAGTCTGGCAGGGCAAATCCACCTCGTTCCTTAGCATCAGTTAATATCTTAAATTTTATTCGAGGCTTCTTGCCCTGCCAGACAAATCTGGAAATATCTCTCTGCCACTTCTTGAAACAATCTGTCTTATCCAAAATTTGCAAAGTTTGAAACAAAAGCAACATCCTTGGCAATACATTCATTTTTATCGCAGCAATTCGACCTAGCAACAAACCTCTTGTCTCTTTCCTGTGCTGGAAACTCTGCTGAATGGGGGAACATGCCTTGGAGTCTCATCAAAGGCTCAGGTCGTCGGGAGGGCAATTCTGGAAGATGAGCTTAATCAGCTTGGCCGAGCGGAGATCCCGACAATGGCAACCCGAACAGGGCTCCCTGGACATCTGTATCATGGTCCAATCCTGAAAGTGTAACCGCTTTATGTTCTGTGTTCCTGCTGCATAGGGCTTGAGTGAATTGCTCTTAGAATATAACTAGTGGCAACTTAAATTAATAAATTAACTTTTAACTGCCAGGTCAATGACCAATAAAACCAGTCCCATCTATGACTTGATCATGGATGGGGGAATTGACCTGGCATGAGTAACCCAGGTTTGGTTGGACACAGCAGCTTACCCTGTTCTTGCCACTGCTTGTCCAGCAGGTTTCTCTTACGCACAGCAACTCAGGTCATGTTGTTGGGGAATGGGGTTGCAGTGAGTTTTTAGGAAGTCTTTAGTTTTCACCAAGCGACCTGTTAGGAGGACACAGTTTTCTGAGTGCGTGTTCTGGAACTCTGGCAATAGGGGCAGTGCAGGATTCCTGTTGGTGTACCAGCCTCCCTGCTGCACCAAGGACTCCCTGCTTGAGATGCTTCAGGTTGTGCCAGATGTTCTCCTGGAAACACCTCATCTGGAGGTCCAAGGGAATTTTAACATGCATGCTGACACAATCTTACAAGGGACTGCTCAGGACTTCTTGGAAAGCATGGCCTCCATGGGGCTGTCCCTGAATAAATCTGGCCTGTGTCATCGCTGTGGACATTCCTTAGATGTGCTGCTTCCCTCTGTGGATGTGGGTGATCTGACAATTCGAATGACCCAGCTCCCCTTCTTCATGGATCCCCCCAAAATGTTTGTGTTGACACCCAAAAATAGCCCATTTGAGGATTCCTAAAGACAAGCACAATCCTAACAAGGGGTGAGACTTTCAGTGAGGAGCACTGCTTGCTTTTTGTTTGTGATACAGAGCATGTACTTTATTTTTCTTACTAGCAAAACTACTGAGGATACGATGGGACAAAATTAGGAAATTAAGAAAACTTCTCATCCCAATGCATCTGAAAAGAAATATCAAAACTCAAAAGTCTAGACCTCAGATGCTCAAACATGATTATTCATGGCACTGGGGAATGGAAAAGACAGACTCTCAGCAGCATCGGGGCTATTTAACACACCAGGAGTTTCAGACACAACGCAATGAATTATCTTACCTTGCCCTTGATTCTGATATTGGGCTGGCTTGTCTCACAGGCAATCTTTGGCTCAATCCCTAGAGCTTTGGTTAGAGTAAGGATAATTATACGAGAGGAAACGTCACCTTGGCAACCCCATCGATTTTCTATGTGGCTTGAGGCGCAGGTGCAGAGGTGAAGGAAAACATGTTTATGAGAATTCACAGAAGTAGCTCCCTGGTTTTGACATGGGTCAGTGTGGGGAAAAGGTCAGCTTGGCCTTGAACTAACCAAGTACCTTCATAAGTGCCAGGACCAAGATATTCCTTTAGGATGTAAGTGAACACACAGACACACACAACATGGAGTAGCTACTTTGAGCTCATGAAACCAGGCCACAGTCCCTTCTGGGCAACCTTATGGGGGGGGGCATATGCCAATGGTGGGTATTGCTAGAGGCAAAAGTGGAAAGCACAATGAATACTCCCCCCTTTGACCTTTTCTGCTGCAGCCTAGTTCCTACATACATATGCACACCCCTGTCTATTCTCTATCCAGACAAGCAAGGAGCAATATAAGAGTTCAAGGCAGCACATCAGTCATGCAAAAACACACAAGAATGTCACAAAGCAGGACCAGTAAGGGGCATGGCTAGGGAGGGGTATGTGGCCTACAGAGGACCAGATAGAGAGGACCACCTTGGCCAGTGGTTCCACAGCCCTGCTTTCTCGAGTCAGAACATGGAACCATCAAGAATCAATATTGTCTGCTCTGACGAACAGGAGGTAATTGAGATCTCAAGCTGAGAAGGATCTCCCCCAACTTCTCTCCCATACCTGACCTCCTCAATTACACCTCCATTTCTGGTTGAACAGATTTCACTAGCAAATCACAAATGGGGGATGCAGGTACAGGTGTGACAAAGAAATCTGCTCAGCTATGGATTACCAATACTTAACATAGAATATAAACGATGCAAATGCTCCTCAAAAGAGAAAAGAGATATTTCGTTATTGGGGGGAAAACACTGAATTTGGATCAAATTTGTTTATAAGAAACACACATTAGGAAAAAGGGTATCAGATATTTGATTAAAATAGATTAGGTGAGGAATTTATCTTTGCAGGACTGAAGGGGCAAAATGGAGATGTTCTTTATATACACATTCCCAGTTCTGCTCCAAATGGATATTCTCTGATGAACAAAGTAGATATGTTGAGATGGAAGTTAATATCCAAGGAAATTAAATTTTGGTTGTAGGCATACATGCATTCAAGGAAGACAAACCAGTATAAGGGACTTATGGAAAGGTTGGCGGATTTTGCATCTGAAAATTGGTGCCTCATGGAAGACAGAAATGGAGTGGACTCTTCAGTGCAGGACAGTACTTCGCATAAAAATATTAAAACATTCCAGGATAAACTAAAGAAAGTTTTTTTTCTTTAAATGATGGACAATTTGGAACTTGTTGGCATCTGGAAATATAAAAATGAGGTTGTAAAGGGATTTACAAAACACAGATCTTTCTCAAGATGAGATATGATTTGGTTGACTAAGTGTCAGTATATGGAAACATCACTGCTGCAGACAGCCAGATTGTTGACACCACATGATGTGCTTATCTGTGGGAAAGAAGATTTTCCCAGGACGTTCACAGGCTGGATAAGTCTTTGTGAAGAGCGTAATTTGAAACCTTCCATTTGCGCATGTTCAGGAAGTTTGTCAGACTTGCTGGAAGAACTGAACTGAAAGGACGTGTTTTTCTCTAGTGCTGTAATGTCAGAAATAAACATCATGTAAATAGATTTCTGACTTATTTTCTTTCCCCTGCGGAAGCAGGAGGGAGGGGTTGTGCATTTTGCCCATGCTTGGGAAAATGTCGCCTATAAAAATCTCCCTGGTCTGTCTGGATATCAGCCAGAGGAGGTTACCGGGAAGCAAGCTCCAAGGACAGTGAGAGGGGCCAGCCTCTATGGAGGGGGCTTGCAAACCAACACTAAGATGCTGGCCGCTGGGGTGCACAAATTTGACATATTCTATGAGCCACTCTGAGTTAGGGACTGGTGCATTGAGCTGAGAAGACCGTCAAAAAGGCGTTTACTGCAAGTGCTATAGAGGGAAATAGGGCAGGTGCGGTTCATCAACTTTGGAAGGTACAGGGAAGGTGTGAAAGAATCGGTGTGAAAGAATAATTGAAGTATCCCACACTCCAGAATATATATACATATCTACCAAATATGTTTTATTCTGGGATATTTTATTTATTTCACTGGATTCATATACCACTTGAAGTTTCAGCAAGATGCAATCTGAGCTTAGGAAGGATCATGTTTCATTCAGTACCGTTGGTTAATTGTTTTTGTATGCCAATCAAATACAGTTTTCCATTTATAAATCGCTCCTTTATATTCATGAACACTTTCTTACATTTCAGTGATTGCCAAGTCCATATGGTTACATTATTTCTGTGCTTTTTTTATTAAGGTTTATAGTTTTATTAAGGTTTATTAAGGTTTTATTAAGGTTTATAGAAGAAAATACAAAACCTGATATATATTCACATTTCTTTACCAAGCCAAGACTTTTATATAGATACAATAAAGACACAGAAAGGGAGGAGGAATAAAGAAGGAAAAAGAAAGAAATGTTTTAAAGAATAGAAAAGAAGTTTTAAAAGAAAGATCGATGAATAAGATTCAGAAAGAAAACTTCTGATTCTTCATCGCTTCGTCATACAAAACAATATTTACTTCATCCAATTGACTATAAACCCCACAAGGCCATTTTTATAAACAAACATTATCTTCAATCCTCAAATCCAGATGTCTATTTTTCTCATAAAAAGTCTATGAGAAGTTACTGTTAACATTAATTTTCCTTTGATTAAACGTGTCAGTTTACCATCTCAGATAAGTCTGTTAGTTTTAATAGTCATTCTTCCATTGTTGGTAATGATGTGTCCTTCTATCTGTGTGCATATAAAAGTCTCACAGAAGCAATCATATATTACAACAAGGTTGCATAGTCTTTCGTAATTATATATCCATACATCCCAGCAGGAAGATTTCTGGTGTCATTATTTCTGTGCTTTCATCTAAATGAATATTTCCAATTTATTTTAAATATGTCTGACTCTGGACAAGTATGTGAGCTTTATTACTACTATGCTGAACATAAAGGGTTAAAACTGAATACATTAAGACTCAGGTACCATCTTTAGATGTTCTTGTCAGGTAATCTTTTGCATTCAGATCAGGCCTCAATACAATAATATAACATTTTGGCATGAAGATGCAGCCCAGAAGCCCAGCACTGGAGGCTAAGATAGAGAAGACCTGCACAGCTACCATGTACTTCCCCTTGGTGCTCAGGTAGGTGGGCACAAAGGACACCCAAACACTGCAGAAGACCAGCATGCTGAAGGTGATCAGCTTAGCTTCATTGAAGGACCCAGGTAGCTTCCTGGCTAGGAAAGCCACCATGAAGCAGATGGCAGACAGGAAGCCCATGTAACCAAGTGAACCATAAAACATGGCAGCAGACCCTTCATTACATTGCAGGATGATCTGCCCAGGTTGGGAGCTCATGTCAGAGTCTGGGAATGGGGGAGAGGTTCCCAACCAGATAGCACAGATGATCACTTGGACACTGGAACAGGAAAGGACAATGGAGTTGGCCAGACTCTTCCCCAGCCATCTCCTCACCTTGTTCCCTGGCTTTGTGGCCAGGAAGGCCAGCACCACAGTGATGGTTTTTGCCAACACAGAAGAGACGGCAACTGAGAAGATGATGCTGAAGGCAGATTGCTGGAGA
Organism: Podarcis cretensis; assembly: GCF_951804945.1. NCBI lineage: Eukaryota > Metazoa > Chordata > Lepidosauria > Squamata > Lacertidae > Podarcis > Podarcis cretensis. The sequence continues at coordinate 123,623,030 of NC_137171.1, forward strand.
AGGCAAGTGGCTTTCTTTGGCCGGCCAATGAAGAGAAAGGAGGACAAAAAAGAAAGCAGGAGGGAGAGAAGGAGGATATAGGAAAGGTCCCGGTTGTTGGCTTTGACTATGGGAGTTTCCTGGTATTTTATAAAGATCCTTAACACAAAGCCTATGGTTAAGGACAAGAAGAGGGCAAAGGAAGATAGGACGATCCCGATGTTTTCTTCATAAGTCAAGAAGGTGATAATCTTGTGGACACATTGATCTCGGGCCTTGTTTGGATGTTGATCGTTTGGACATTTGACACAACACTCTGCATCTGCAAAAAACAAGACTCATAACAGCCTTATATCTAACGGGACCTTTTTTACTTTAAAGAAGGAAATCTTGGGGCGGGGCATGCATAATGGTATCACAATCGAGAGGATTCTTCTGCACACCTCACAATAACTCCGTCAGATGATTTACAGTGAGAAACGTAGGCTTTCTGCGTGGGTGTCTGAGGGCCCTGCTCCTCCTGCCACTCACCATCTGGCCTGGGGTGGGGCCTGAAGCCCCATAAGGACTGCTGTGCTCTGCTGCCCAGGAGGACTCTCCTGCGTGGGTGTCTGAGGGCCCTGCTCCTTCCTGCCACTCACCATCTGGCCCGGGGCGGGGCCTGAAGCCTCACAGGGACTGCTGTGCTCTGCTGCCCAGGAGGACTCTCCTGCGTGGGTGTCTGAGGGCCCTGCTCCTTCTTGCCACTCACCATCTGGCCTGGGGCGGGGCCTGAAGCCCCATAAGGACTGCTGTGCTCTGCTGCCCAGGAGGACTCTCCTGCGTGGGTGTCTGAGGGCCCTGCTCCTTCCTGCCACTCACCATCTGGCCTGGGGCGGGGCCTGAAGCCCCATAAGGACTGCTGTGCTCTGCTGCCCAGGAGGACTCTCCTGCGTGTGAGTGTCTGAGGGCCCTGCTCCTTCCTGCCACTCACCATCTGGCCTAGGGCGGGGCCTGACAGGCCTGACAGGGACGATTGCTGTCACTGCTGCTGCGGCCCAGGGGGATCCGGAGGGGTGCAGAGTTCTTTTTAAAATGTTTTAAAATTTTCCTTTTCCTTTTTATTTCTTTATTATTATTATTATTATTGTCATTATTATTACTGTATATGCAGGGATGGGGTGGGGGTGGGATGGATGTTTAGTTGGGAATTTGTTTTGATTTTGATGGATTTGTAATTTTTGGAGTTTTTTATTTGTATTGTTTTTTGTTTTTTGGGGTTTCTTTTTTGTTTTGTTTTCATTGTTTTAAGGTCTTATTTTGTTCTTAAGGGGAGGGGTCAGGGCTGCCGGGGAGTGGGTCCCAGCCAACAAAATGGCTGCGGCATGTTCCACAGGGGGGGATGCGTTGGGACAACCGATCTCAGTGATCTCGGGTAGGAGGAGGAGTTACGCTAAGACCAGACCATGTCATTACAGAGGAGGCAGGTTTAGTCGTTGTCTGAGGACTATCCCTGCCTCCAGGTCTGGTCCTGACCAGATGGATACTAGAATCAGCAAGGGATACCCACATGACCTGAAGGTGCTGCTGTGCAATGCCAGGTCAATGATTCATAAGACCACTGCCATCCATGACCTGATCATGGATGGGGGATTTGACCTGGCATGTGTAACAGAGACTTGGTTGAATGAAGCGGACGGGCCTGTTCTTGCTGCTGCTTGTCCACCAGGTTTCTCTTACGCACAGCAACCCAGGCCTTGTGGGCGGGGAGGGGGGGTTGCAGTGATTTTTAGGAAGTCATTAGTTTGCACCAGGCGTCCTATTGGGAAGACCCAGTTCTCTGAGTGCATGTTCTGGAAGTTGGGCAATAGGGGCAGTACAGGATTCCTTTTGGTGTACCGACCTCCCCGCTGCACCAAGGATTCCCTGCCCGAGCTGCTTCAGGTCGTGGCGGATGTTCTCCTGGAGACACCTAGTTTGGTTGTCCTAGGGGATTTTAATATCCATGCCGACACGACCTTACAAGGGGCCGCTCGGGACTTCATGGAAAGCATGGCCTCTATGGGGCTGTCCCTGAATAAGTTTGGCCCAACCCATAGCCGCGGACATGCCTTCGACCTGGTGTTTACCTCTACGGATGTTGGTGACCTGACACTAACTAAAAGTGAAACAAAAGAAGTGCCATGGTCAGATCACTTCCTGGTGCAACTGGACTTCTCCGCGACCCTTCCCCTCTGCAGGGAGGTGGGACCGATTCGGATGGTCCGCCCCCGCCACTTAATGGATCCAAATGGTTTCCAGAGAGTGGTAGGGGATGTTTTATCCCATGTTGATGGCCTTTCAGCTGATTCCCTGGTGGCCCGCTGGAATGTGGAGTTAACCAGGGCTATTGACTGTTTGGCTCCGAAGCGCCCTCTCCGATTGCATGGAGCCCGGAGAGCCCCGTGGTTTTCCACGGATCTGAGGGCCATGAAACAATCGTTGAGACGGCTAGAGCGCCGGTGGCGGATAACTCATTCTGAAGCTGACCGGACACAGGTTAGAGCTCAATGTCGAGCCTACCAAGTGGCGGTAGCGACGGCGAAGAAGACTTTCTTCACCGCCTCTATTGCATCTGCAGAAAACAGCAGCAGGAGACTTTTTCAGGTGGTCCGCAATTTAGCGGAACCACCTGCTACATCAGGGCCCAGTACGGGCCACATGATCTCCTGCAATGATTTTGCAAAGTTTTTTGCAGATAAAGTCGCTCAGATTCGGGAAGAGGTAGACGCCACCGTGGGAGCAGGGCCGGGGCGGGAGAGTGCTAGAGTCCTGTCTAGTCAAATTGCATGGGATCAATTCCAATCTGTTACCTCCGAGGATGTGGACAGGCTGCTTGGACGAGTGAAACCAACCACCTGTCTCCTTGATCCTTGCCCATCCTGGCTTATAAAAGCTAGCCGGGAAGGACTGGGCGATGGGCTTCGTGGGGTGGTGAATGCTTCCCTCCGTGAGGGAGCCTTCCCAGACCCGCTGAAAGAGGCGGTTATCAAACCACTTCTTAAAAAACCATCTTTAGATGCGGCCACGATGGCCAGCTATCGCCCAGTCTCAAATCTTCCATTCTTGGGCAAGGTGATTGAGCGAGTGGTTGCTGAACAACTCCAGGCACGCCTGGAAGAAGCGGACCATTTGGATCCCTTCCAATCGGGATTCAGGCCTCATCATGGGACTGAAACTGCCTTGGTCGCACTGGTTGATGATCTCCGGCGGGCTAGGGACAAAGGTGAGAGCTGTTTCCTAGTTCTGCTGGATCTCTCAGCGGCGTTTGATACCATCGACCATAACATCCTTCTGGACCGTCTTGAGGGGCTGGGAGCTGGGGGCACTGTCCTACAGTGGTTCCGCTCCTTCCTCCTGGGCCGTGTTCAGAAAGTGGTGGTGGGGGATGAGTGTTCAGACCCCTGGGTTCTCACTTGTGGGGTGCCTCAGGGTTCTGTCCTCTCCCCCATGCTTTTCAACATTTACATGCAGCCGCTGGGAGAGATCATCAGGGGGTTTGGGCTGGGTGTTCATCAGTATGCGGATGATACCCAGCTCTACCTCTCTTTCAAATCAGAACCAGTGAAGGCGGTGAAGGTCCTGTGTGAGTGTCTGGAGGCGGTTGGAGGATGGATGGCGGCTAACAGATTGAGATTGAATCCTGACAAGACAGAAGTACTGTTTCTGGGGGACAGGAGGCGGGCAGGTGTGGAGGACTCCCTGGTCCTGAATGGGGTAACTGTGCCCCTGAAGGACCAGGTGCGCAGCCTGGGAGTCATTTTGGACTCACAGCTGTCCATGGAGGCACAGGTTAAATCCGTGTCCAGGGCAGCTGTGTACCAGCTCCATCTGGTACGCAGGCTGAGACCCTATCTGCCTGTGGACTGCCTCGCCAGAGTGGTGCATGCTCTGGTTATCTCCCGCTTGGATTACTGCAATGCACTCTACGTGGGGCTACCTTTGAAGGTGACCCGGAAACTACAACTAATCCAGAACGCAGCAGCCAGACTGGTGACAGGGAGCGGCCACCGAGACCATATAACACCGGTCTTGAAAGACCTACATTGGCCCCCAGTACGTTTCCGAGCACAATTCAAAGTGTTGGTGCTGACCTTTAAAGCCCTAAACGGCCTCGGTCCAGTATACCTGAAGGAGCGTCTCCACCCCCATCGTTCTACCCGGACACTGAGGTCCAGCACCAAGGGCCTTCTGGCGGTTCCCTCACTGCGAGAAGCCAAGTTACAGGGAACCAGGCAGAGGGCCTTTTCGGTAGTGGCGCCCTCCTTGTGGAACGCCCTCCCATCAGATGTCAAAGAGATAAAGAATTACCTGTCATTCAGAAGACATCTGAAGGCAGCCCTGTTCAGGGATGCTTTTAATGTTTGATGTATCATAGTATTTTAATATTCTTTTGGAAGCCGCCCAGAGTGGCTGGGGAGGCCCAGCCAGATGGGCGGGGTATAAATAATAAATTATTATTATTATTATTATTATTATTCGTGAATTAATGCATTCATTCCTGCTTCTCGATGGACAGGCATTTATTGATTTATGTGTTTCTATCCTGCTTTTCAAGCAGATTGCAATATTAGCAAACAAATAAAATACTAATCTGTAAAGAAGTGGACTGCAACCCAAGTCCATAAGAAAACCCTTCCTATGGATGGGGACTATCCAGTGTTAATCCAACTCAGAAGAGATCATGAAAATAGACATAAGTAACCTCAGACCTATGCCCTCTTCCTGAAGGGTGGTCCTTTACACTGAAGCCACCCACCTTCCTGAGTGGAGATGGTTCCTTCTGGGCAGAGAATGCAGTCATAGCAGCAAAGTGGCTTTCCTTCCTGAACCATCCTGAGGAACCCAGGGTGACATCTTTCCACACACCTGGAAGGCGGCAGGGGCTAGACATAAAAACAAGGAGTGCCAAGGGAAATGTGTTAGAGCTAATTTATCCGTTGAAATAAGGCACAGAGTTGGGAAGGATTCAATGCTGACTCCACAACCATGGTTTACCTATAAGCTTGTAAGTGTGCAAAACTATAACTCCATTGCCACTTGAGGTCTGTTTAGTGCAGGGCAGCCAAATGGGGTCACAGGGCCCCCATGCTCCAAGAGCTGTATTGGCTGCCTGTTTGGTATGGAACCCAATCCATGGTGCTGGGACTTGTATGAAATGTTCAGGACCCAAGAACTTAAATGAGATGTATAAGAGAAGCCTTGCTTGCCGTCCAACAGACTAGCAGAACAATCTGCATGCTAACACACAACAGGGCCTTGTCTTCTGTGGCATCCTGGATGTGGGAATTCTAAGGAAGGGCAAGCTAAAAGTATAATAAATAATTATACTGCTTCCCTGTTCATTCCTGTGTCCATTTCCCTTCTTCTGTTGATTCTCCTGGGTCCAATTTTATAGGGCATACCTGTCCTCTAAGGTCAAAATAGGTGTGGTCAAGGTGAACACAGTGGAAACTGCTATTTTCAAGTTTGCATTCAATAGAATATTTCATTACCTATTTTACACACATCCTAAATAAACAGATACCCCGCCCCAAGCCTCACTGTTAGATCTTGAATGTTGGCATTGGAAAGCATTTGAAGGAACACACACACACACACACACACACACAAAACCTGGTACACTTATTAGACCTTGAAGAACTGGAAAAACTGTGAAATGAAAGAGATAATTTGTCCCACCTTATAGTTCCAATTGAGCCATGCAATGGCGTTCTGATCGATGGTGAACTGTACATCTGAGGATCCCTGTCTGCTGATACTCCCAAGCTTCAATTTAGAAATGGACTTATTGGTAGACTTCATCCAGTTCACAATGTCCAGGTCAGCTGCCAACTCTCCATTCTCATCCAAGTACACTCTGTCCATGGAAGAATTGTAGAAATGGGAGTTCCCCATGAAAGGGTGGAGCTAGAATGGCAAAGAGAACAGCAGCATTTAGAAGACAGGAACCCACCTTGGCTACTCCATTTCACCCATTTCTTGCTTGGCTCTCCTTTGAACAGTGGCTGGCTGAGAGTTGTGTGTCCTTAAAAAGTTGGCTACATTAATTCAAGGGAACATACAGGTAAGAAGGACTAAGGCTGCCATCCTGTATATGCATATCAGGGAACATGTTTAACTGAACCTAAAATGATGTTTTGCTAGACCTAAGTTAGTAGTGAAGGAAAACCTGTACTTTTATTACACAGCTAGACACAACTGTCTTTCTTCCTTCAGCATAAATGTGGGCTGGCGGAGCTAACTGTTAGGTGTGATTGGAGCTGGTTGACTAACTGTACCAAAAGAGAGCTCACTAATGGCTCCTTGTCATCTTGGGAAAAAGTGACAAGTGTCTATGTTGGAAAAGGGAATACCTGCCATGGCTGTAGCCTTTGAGCTTCCAGCTTCATCACCCTCTGCTGAGAATACGCAGCATTTAAGGCACGTGCCACAGTTTGGACAGTGTTGTAGATCTTGCCGCTGTCAAGAGAGAGGATTCTTTGCAACAAATCTTGTGGCAGCATTTCCCTTTTCTCTCTCTCTCTGCATCTGGTCCAGCTTTTCACTGATGGTGCATGCCTTAAATAGAAACAATTATAATCTGTCTCCACAATCTTTTTAATTACAGGGAAAAGGTGAGGGAGAATAACATAGTTTCTCCATTCCTTTATCATAATAGGGAAGGAAAGAAAACCATGGATATGTTGGAAAGATATGCTACTGTGCATTAAGTCCAAAGTGAGTTCCCCCATAGCTGTTGTGATCAAGACTTTCCCTGAAAGAGGTTTTATTAACATGCCAAATACAAATTGTATCATTTGTATTCCAATTAAGATATAATTCGTGTCCACGTAGTAAACAAATACATGGACTTGTCTCCACTTGAAGAAGGAAAGATAATTGATCACTGCACCATTCTTATTCTCCAGTGGGATATTTTGTAGGATGCCGACACAAATCCCCCTCTCAATGAGAACAGGCATCAAGGTCCTCTTGAACCTCTCTCCGTTGTCAGTTTCTGGCACAAGGAGACCAATAAAAGTCCATCTGAAGTGCTGGAGCAGCTTGACAATCCCTGGGTACAGAGCTTCTTCTTTGGGGACCATCCGGTAGAAAAACGGAAACTGCCTCTTATCATTCACACCATGAGAGACAAAAGCATAGCTGACCTGGGAAGAAAAGAAAGATTGTTGGCTTGTTTTGGCTCAAAGCCCACATAGTTCTTACCTCAGATAACAAACATTTCCCATGTAGAGATAAATCGTCCCAGACCCAGAAAACAGAAGCCCGCTTTTATCTGTATGGATTCCTTGAATTTCTGTTTTTATATGCTTTTTTATACTACTTTCATCTTGCATTTCTAATTTAATGACATTGTTACCGTTTTGATGTTGTGCAACACATGGGTGTTTTTTAAAAAATGAAGTGACTTGTAAAAGTTTTAAATAAATAAAAATTCAGTGTTTCACTCAGAGGAAACCAGTCCACTTTCCTTAGTATTTAGATACACAGACACCTGTACCACAATGTTTCTATCCTATTCCACTTTTACACATACAGAGGGGCAGAAGAAATTCATTGCTATTCAGGTATCCATCTGAATCTGCAAACAAGATCAGAAGACCCAGAGAAGCGGTGGGGTGAACGATTTGTCCACTTATGAATGAGATCTCTGAAAATACTTTAGTCCAGAACTCTTAATTTGGAGCAGTCCTGCCACGCATGTCACTGGGTTATAATGTTTTGACAGCCCCTCCAGCATAAGGGGGGAGCACCCCTTTGTGCAAAAGATATTAATTGTGGTATGAAGTACCAGCCATGTATTATTTTCATGGAGAGTTCCCTAGTTTGAACCAAAGAATGCCCTGAAGCAGAACTTACTCCAGTTCTACATGAATTCCTCAGTTGTGTTCTCAGTATGACTACTACTACTACTACTACTATTTTAAAACAAAAAAAAAATTCCTTCCAGTAGCACCTTAAAGACCAACTAAGTTAGTTCTTGGTATGAGCTTTCGTGTGCATGCACACTTCTTCAGATACACTGAAGAAGTGTGCATGCACACGAAAGCTCATACCAAGAACTAACTTAGTTGGTCTTTAAGGTGCTACTGGAAGGAATTTTTTTAATTTTGTTTTGACTATGGCAGACCAACACAGCTACCTATCTGTAACTACTACTATTTTAATTATCCATCTTTTCCACTGATGAGAACATAAGGTGGTTTCCAGATAAAATAAGAACAGCTAAAAACATAGAAAAAATCATTAAAACAATACAGTGGTACCTTGGGTTACATACGCTTCAGGTTACATATGCTTCAGGTTACAGACTCTACTAACCCAGAAATAGTACCTCAGGTTAAGACCTTTGCTTCAGGATGAGAACAGAAATCGCAGCAGGAGGCCCGATTAGCTAAAGTGGTGCTTCAGGTTAAGAACAGTTTCAGGTTAAGAATGGACCTCCGGAATGAATTAAGTATTTAACCCGAGGTACCACTATACCTATGATTTTGATTTGAAGTAAAAGTTGGATTTAATAGAATTTTTAAAGAATATAACTAAGCCTTTAATGGGGCCCAAGGAACCCATAATAATTCAAACTAATGAGATTGATTGTCTTGTAGCTTCATTTTTAATGGATACAAACAGCCAAGAACATAGGGAAAATAGATAGGTGAGAGGAAATGAATGTAGCAGGAACCTCAAAGCCACTGAAGAGGTATGTCTCCAAAGGAGTGTGCAGCACAACTATCACCAATGGGATATCATCATGTTCATTTTAATAAAGTCAGCATTGTGATTCTGCTACAAATTCGGAAAGAACTCCTTTGAGAAGAGATGCTCGTCCAAGAGAATCTAGATATGTGTCTGTCCACCAAGGGAAATCCCTCCCAAATCGCTCTTCTGTCTCACTTTGCCCATCTCTTTTACCCCCCCCCTTTAGTTCTCTGCAATGAGGCTCAGCCAGAAAATGCCATATCCCTCTCCATTCCTACCTGTGGGATTTTATAGATGCCCAATGTGCCTGAAAGCAAGATGGAGTTTTGAGAGTCGGCCATTTCCAGAACAGTCAGTAAATCATTCCGTCTTCCACATTTGTAGTTTGGAATATTTGCCTTCCCGGTAGACAGAAGGTCTAGCAAAGTGTCATAGGTCACCCTTCCATCAAAAAAGTTCTCATGGATGCTGTAGCCCAGGGTGATGTTGAAGGAGAGCCTGGCATTCCGGTTGAACTCTTGAATGGCAAGCAAGAAGGAGAGCACCTCCCAGTACTTTGTGCTCCCTTTCCTGCAAAAATATACAGATTGTTTCGTCATCCATCCTGCAGTTAGTGATGTAGCAGATTTATCTGAGGGATTTTTAAAGCAAGCTTTAACCGGTGATATAAAAAACTGGATTTTATTTCCAGAATTTTACTTGTGCTTACACTGATTCAGAACCAAAGCCAGCAGCTTAAAAGCTCACCTAATTATATCTCATTGGAAGAGGGAGAGGATAGCCTTTGTGAAGGAACTGCACCGCTAAAAAGGAATAAACGTATTGTATTTATTTATTTTTTCGACATTTGGGGTTGATTTGTTTTCTAGGACAAATCTTGGCTGGCAGTCATCTGACTCTTCTTTGATTTTTAGCATGTTTATGGACCTACAGCCTAAAATCAAATGTATCTCGAATGTATGATTGTGGGGAGAATAACTCCTTCCCCATAAAATATCTTACTGTTTAAAGCTGGTAGAGGGAGTCCTGTTGAAGGTTTGTTCATGAAATATGGCTTTTGTGGGAGAGATGATCCCACTAATGAGGTGGTCTCCTGGCCTGTAATAGTTGAATGGGTCTATGTGACTCCTCTCCAAAGTTAATGAGCATTTTGCTTTCTGCATCTCACAGTCTGCATAAGGCAGTAGCAGCAGCAGAAGAAGAACAACAAGAAGAAGAATCACTGTCATTCTGGGACTGCCTGGAACAGCCCTCTCTGTTGTGTATTCTTCCCTCAGTTCATTAAATGAAGCCAAACCCTTCTTGTAAAGCTGATGAAGTCCAAACAAGACTTCACATCTGAAGGTATAGAAGACAAGCTCATGACTATATATTCTGACTCACCTGCCCTAAACCTCTGTCCAAGCTGTTGATGACATTTATGTCCCTGTCCTTTCCACCTTGAATGCACAATGTCACCTCACGTAGCTCTTGTTTTTGGTTTTTATTTTAATGCCATCAGATATGATCTTTGGACAAATCCCAGGAGTTTTGGTGTGTAGAAATGAGGAGGGTCACTGTGATTTTGATAGCCATAAGGGAGATAAGCATTGGCTCTGCAACATCCTGCAATCTTTACATGGCTCCATGCTCAGGTGCAGGGTTGGAGAAAACATGTTTTGCAACAGCCCTCAGATGTCACTCTAGACTCTAAAATGGCGAAGGGAAAGACTCTCCTCCCTGCAAGAGAGGGGAGTGGTTGTGGCTGGGAGCCGGACTCTGACTCAAGCAGGGGGTGTTTGCCCCCTGCCTCCCACTCACCTGGCTGGCGCCCACGCCCTCGGCCAGGAACCCAACCAGGTGCCTTCAAGGGGGCGTGTACAGCAGCCTAAATTGCTGCGGCGCCAGCCTCCAGACCTCACTTTTTGCCGTCCCGTCGCGAGTCACCCACCCTCCACTCCCTTAGAGCAGGGTTCTCAGTTTTCTTTTGGCCTTGCTATGGACCTTAGGTTGGTCGCCCTGGTTGTCCGGGGGGCCTGGTAGGAATTTTTCCATTTGGCATTAGGCTTTTTGGTTTTTTCGCCTACCTCGTAGCAATCGTCACAACTTTCGTGGTATTGGTGGGTAAGTTAGGCATTGGAATAATGTGTTGTGGTGTGTCGAAGGGCTAGGTGTGGCCATCGCCTATGCCTTCAATTTTTGGGTATTCCATTAAAGGAATCCGGCGGTCGTGTATTCTGTCCGATGCCTGCTTGGCGGGAGGCCATGGCACGACCCTCGGTGACATCAGGGGAGAGCCTATAGTTGGATTAGCATCAACAGGCTCCACCTACTGGTGAATAAACCCCCTTTGTCTTTTAGACTCACCCTTCTCCGAGTGGGTGGAGTCAGCTGACGTAATCCTATGCCTGAGCCAATACCTTTTCACTTGCTGTAATCAATAAAGTTGTGGCCTTTTCTTTTTTTATATATAGATATTTATTAAAATTTTGCAATTTAATACAAAAAGAAAAGACAACAGACAAAAAAGCAAAAATACACAATTAAAACAAACAAAACAAAACAAATATAGTTCCCATTTCTTATTTCCATTACCTTGTATCCCGGACCTCCTCTCACCTCCCCCTTTTGTATTCCAATTCAGATTCTTAATTCAGCAAATCCTTATTATAACTTAGTATAACTTATTTTAGCTTGTTGTTCAACCTTTACATTACAGCTGGTAACCATTTAATTTCTGTCCAACATCATTCTAACATTCATTAATTTTGCAGTATTTCTGTAAATAGTCTTTAAATTTCCTCCATTCCTCTTCCGCCGACTCTTCTCCTTGGTCTCGGATTCTGCCAGTCATTTCTGCCAAAGTTGTGGCCTTTTCTTGCCCATTAACCTTATATCACGTGTCCTTGTGTTTCATTCCACTGCGCGGGGTTCGGGTCCTTGAACCACAAGTGGCAGCTGAACATATCTAAACTTTTTGGAAAAGCACATTCACAACAGACAGGGTCAACATTTGGTTTTCAGACAGTGGGGAGGAAACTCTGCTCTATAAACCAGATTAGGCCCATCATATCCCCCTCCCCTTTTGACCTGTATGGCTTTACGGTCAATCTGTGTCATCCCAACAACCCTTCACTTGACATTTCTTTTCTTTCTTTCTTTTAATATGATTTTTATTAATTTCTTTTTTAACTCAATATTTCAGCATACCAATAACAAAACAAATAAATTCTTTGCTCTACTGAGCTAGTGACTTCCCTCCATCCCTTCAACCGGTTTTTAATTTTCAAATCTTTGTGTCACACTTTATATCCTCTACTTCAGACCTTTATATCCTTATAATCAACTCTGTCTCTTTTTCATTCTTTTTTTAGATTTTTATTGATACAGCAAGAAAAGAAAAAAGAGAAAAAAGAGAAAAAAAGAGGAATAACAAAGTTTTCTTAAAAAACAATAAAACATAAATTGGTCTTAACACTAAAGACCTAACCTCCTGTCTATTCCTCATTTCAATTTCATATCACTTATTGCCAAACCTCCCATTTTGAGACAAATCACTGTTTTGATTTATTCTTTATTTTTTTCTGATAGACCATCTAATTTGGCATATTCTGTCAGCTTTTGGATCCAATCTTGTATAGAAGAATTTCATTATTCTGTCTCAATTGACTATAAAGTTTTGAGATTTACAGTTTTTTCGTTGCAGAATTTATATCAATCCCACTAACATCTTTACATTTTTATAATAGTTATTCATATACTCAATAAATTTGCTCCAATTTCTTGGAAACTTTTGGTCATCTTGGTTCTAGATCCTGGCTGTCAGTTTGGCCAATTCCGCATAGTCCATCATCTTCGTCTGCCACTCCTCAATCGTTGGTAATTCCTGCAATTTCCATCTTTGGGCTAATAAAATTCTTGCTGCTGTTGTGGCATACATAAATAGTCTTTGGTCTATCTTTGCAATTTCTTCTCCCATCAAATCAAGCAAAAAAAGCCTCGGGTTTTTTGGGAAAGGTATATCTAAATATCTTTTTTAGTTCATTGTAGACCAATTACCAAAATACATTTATTTAATCACATTCCCACCACATATGATAAAAATCTCCATCTTTCTCTCCATACTTCCAACATAGTTTGTTCCTCATCCTATACGGCCAATTTCACCGGGGTTAAGTACCACCCACCTGACATTTCTTTTCAAGGAGTGCTCAGGAAAGAAATGTGGGTGATTCTTACTCAGTATGCCTTCTGAGAAGACCTACCAAGGCTTGCATACTTCACACTCTTATTCTCTTTTACAGAGAGTAGCAGCTCTCTGCCATATATACCTTGGTCGAGAAGCCAGTCCTGAAGCTCACCCAAGTTGGGTTGGACTCGATGGCCCTTGTGGTCTCTTCCAACTCTATGAGTCTATGATTCTAAGTTCTACTTGGTGCCAGGAGTGCGCAGTGTCTCCTCATCCACCCTATAGTAAAGTGAGCAGAGGTCCTGCTGTCGATGTGAGCAGCAAAGGTTAGCAAATGATGCTTGCAGGTCATCTTTTCTGGATCTTGCCACTGACTCATCTAGTCCAGCATCCTGTTCTCACATTGGCCAAGCAAACACATATGGGAACCCCACAATCAGGGGTCTTAGCCAGCCCTAAAGAACTCACTCCTGGATTCAAGCTTCATAGAATCCTAGGATCATAGAGTTGGAAGAGAGCACAAGGGCCATCGAGTCCAACCCCCTGCCAAGCAGGAAACACCATCAGAGCACTCCTGACATATGGTTGTCAAGCCTCTGCTTAAAGACCTCCAAAGAAGGAGACTCCACCACACTCCTTGGCAGCAAATTCCACTGTCGAACAGCTCTTACTTTCAGGAAGTTCTTCCTAATGTTTAGGTGGAATCTTCTTTCTTGTAGTTTGGATCCATTGCTCCGTGTCTGCTTCTCTGGAGCAGCAGAAAACAACCTTTCTCCCTCCTCCATGTGACATCCTTTTATATATTTGAACATGGCTATCATATCACCCCTTAACCTCCTCTTCTCCAGGCTAAACATGCCCAGCTCCCTTAGCCGTTCCTCATAAGGCATCGTTTCCAGGCCTTTGACCATTTTGGTTGCCCTCCTCTGGACACGTTCCAGTTTGTCAGTGTCCTTCTTGAACTGTGGTGCCCGGAACTGGACACAGTACTCCAGGTGAGGTCTGACCAGAGCAGAATACAGTGGCACTATTACTTCCCTTGATCTAGATGCTATACTCCTATGGATGCAGCCCAGAATTGCATTGGCTTTTTTAGCTGCCGCGTCACACTGTTGGCTCATGTCAAGTTTGTGGTCAACCAAGACTCCTAGATCCTTTTCACATGTACTGCTCTCAAGCCAGGTGTCACCCATCTTGTATTTGTGCCTCTCATTTTTTTTTTTTTTTTTTTTGCCCAAGTGCAATACTTTGCAATACTTTCATAGGGTCTTAAATATCAGCACCAGAAACCATCTGGTGATTTTGGTGAGCAATCTTCACAGTGAGCCATCTCAGTTAAAAGTATTTCAGCAACAATCTGTACTAGCTGCAGTTTCTGTTGGGATACAAAAGAAAAAATGGCTGTATTGGGGTTGACTCATTCTCTAGCTAAATGAGCCCCTAGTGGAGTTTAAGACTGAAATATATTCAGTGTGGAAAACACAGGTTGTTGGGCTTTTAAATACCCTGGTATTAAGCACTCACAATGTGCTCCCCATGTCTCTACCCCTCTCACAGTAAATAGGCCACAAACCTAAGTAAATTTAAATGCTTTACTTACAGTAATCAGAGGTCTCACTCATGCATTGTTCAATGCTACAGCAGAAATATAATTTGGCTGCAAAATACAGAAGTTAGTCTGAGTCTGGGTCTGGAGTCTGGAGCCCCTGCCTCAGATGCCTGCTCAGCTTACATGGGTCAAAAAGAAGAAAAAGAGAGGAACAGGTACCTTGGTTCTCGAACTCAATCCATTTGCAAACCAAGACACAGCTTCTGATTGGCTGATTGGCCCCGGAAACAATGCCAACAGCCGAAACAGACGTTTGACTTCCAGAAATCATTCACAAACTGGAACACTTACTTCCAGGTTTGCGGTGTTTGGGGGCTGATTTATTCGGAATCAAAGCTGTTCGGGAACCAAGTTACCACTGTAATGCCTCCCTCCCCAAAAGAGGTGGGGGTGTCCAGGCCATGCCTCCTCTATAAATTTACAGCTCTGTGGTCCTTAACCCTTTCATTTACTAACTAGCATAGACATGCACTGTTAGGTCTGACAGAAAAATCTCCCAGTTTCCACCTCATGTTTAGTGGTAACCCTACATATAACATTTGGATTACAAAGTGAGAAGGCGGTGGTGGCAGAGGGGACATCTGGTTCTTGGGTTAGGCAGGGGAAAGCTCCACCTTTGGTACCTCGAAGTGAATATGACTTCTGCCTCTAACTTCTCCACCTGGACTTGGGAGGTGCCTCCTGTAACTGGGATGACAGCTTGAAGCGCACCGGCACCCACCCTGCCCTTGTCCTCCAAGGGTCTGGATTGCAGGAGAAGATGAAGAGAGGCAGGAAATTATACGAAGAGGAGTCGGTCCCTTCCTCACTCTCTTCTACTGTGGTGCCTGTGACAGCCCATATCCCTCCTCTACCCCAATTGCAGCCCCAGTTTTTAAAAGGTCCCAATGTAATGTGGAGTTTGGAACTGACAGGGTTAAAACTCCGTGGTGTCCTGTATCTGGGAGGAGCTCAACGCAGAGAAGTGCGTCACAGTCTGTGTCACTGTTCAGACTTGCTTTCGCTTCTGCCTGAGACGCAGCTCAGCTCGGAGGCAGCGTGTGTGCTTTTGGAGCACAGAGAATGTCGGAGGTTTCTGATGGATTTACTGCTTTGTAAATAAACGCTTCTAGAGATAAGAACCAAACTGTCTTTGGACTTGATTTATCCCTCATCTCACACGGACGCAGGACCGCTGCTACTCTGCTCTCCTGCCAGGTCAGCTCCCCAGCAGAGCCACGCAGGGAAGCCTGACTGGACGCAGGATTTGTTTACACCAAAATGCAATATGGTTTCCACCGGCCCTTCAGCCCACCTGCCCTCCTTGGGTCTCCACTGAAGCACATTAGGAAATCCAATGGATCTGGCACTGAATTCAGGAAAGGGGAGAATCAGAAGTGTTCTGGTGTGGCTAGGAGGATGCAGCCATCCTATTGTTATGAAAGGCTTATGTTCAGAGTGTGGCCAGGATTTGATACAAGATATGCCAGTATCCACAGCAACTGCATCAGTGGTTCGTAGCGCACCAGAATTGGGGGTTAGCTCTGAGCAAGCTGAACCGTTAGGAAGAGAAGACCAGGAGAGGCTATGATGCTGGTAGTAGATTTGGATTGCAAACATCATCAGACACAGCCAGTATTGTGATTTTTATAATTTATTAAATTTGTTAGTCGCTTTATCTTGCTCAGGACAACCCAAAACGACTTACAACCAAACAAACGAGGGAAGGAACCCCTCATAAATACCAATTAAAACCAAGAGGAAAAAGAAAGACATGAAAACATCCCACCGACATTTAAAAGACCGCAGATAGTTAAAGAAATGAGGCCTGGTTATAGAGGAAAGGAGGAGGAGGAGGAGGAGGAGGAGGAGGAGGAGGAGAAGGGGAGTTTGGATTTGATATCCTGCTTTATCACTACCCGAAGGAGTCTCAAAGCGGCTAACATTCTCCTTTCCCTTCCTCGCCCACAACAAACACTCTGTGAGGTGAGTGGGGCTGAGAGACTTCAAAGAAGTGTGACAAGCCCAAGGTCACCCAGCAGCTGCATGTGGAGGAGCGAGGAAGCGAACCCGGTTCACCAGATTACGAGACTACCGCTCTTAACCACTACACCACACTGGAAAGTTTTTGCCTGGAATGTAAAGATATATAGTGAGGGCACCAGGCAAGCCTCCCTGGGGAAAGCATTCCACAAAAGGGGAGTCACTGAAGAAAAGGCCCATTCTCATGCAGATCTCTCGTGGAGGAGGAAAACAAAGAATGGCTTCAAATGATGAACAAAGTGTTTGGGTCAGTTATATGTGACTAGTTATTCCACAAACTGCAATTGTCATTGCAATGAAATTGAGGAGACAACAGGCCACACAGGTGGGATAATTAATGACAGGAACTCCTTGTCTCTGCTTTATAACTGGATGCAATGTTAGTTTGAGAGAACATTTTATTAAGATAAATTATAGGATAAAAATTGGGAAGGATGGAAAGGATTTGTTGAAATAGCTAACCGAACTAGAATACAAAAAAGGGAGGTGTGAGGAGGTCAAGGAAACAAGCAAATGAAAGATAAGTTATGGGAAGGTTTGTTGTGGTTTTGTTTTTGTTTTGTTCTTTTTTTAATTGTTTCTATTTTTCTTTTTTTCTGTTTTTTTTCCAGGTTGGGGTTTAACTTGGTGTGTTTTCTTTCTTTTCTTTTTTTTTTGTAACCTTTAAAACTTTAATAAATATTATTTTTTAAAAAAAAAGAAAACAAAGAATGGCTTCAAATGATGAACAAAGTGTTTGGGTCAGTTATATGTGACTAGTTATTCCACAAACTGCAATTGTCATTGCAATGAAATTGAGGAGACAACAGATCACACAGGTGGGATAATTAATGACAGGAACTCCTTGTCTCTGCTTTATAACTGGATGCAATGTTAGTTTGAGAGAACATTCCCAATTAGAAATACACAAAAATCCCCACCTACCCCCCAGATCCCAGATACCCAGTTGGTATTGGCAATTGCATGGTTAGGCACGTATAATGTATCTGGGTGATCAATTAGGTTCTGGGGAGTTCTCTCACTTGCAGCGTCAACCCAGTTTCCTAAGATTTCCTCCTGCACTGTTGTGCCCCTCAACAGGTGTCACTTGCAAAAGAGCAGCTGAACGAAATAAAACCTCCTGGCGTTTTGTGTCACTGTTTGGTTTTTGTTATCAGATGCTCCTTTGTATTCAGATCAGCTCGCAGCACAATAATGTAGCACTTGGGAACAAAGATGCAGCCCAGAAGCCCAGCACTGGAGGCCAACATAGAGAAGACCTGCACGGCTACCATGAACTTCCCCTTGGTGCTCAGGTAGGTGGGCACAAAGGACACCCAAACACTGCAGAAGACCAACATGCTGAAGGTGATCAGCTTGGCCTCATTGAAGGCCCCAGGCAGATTCCTGGCTAGGAAAGCCACCATGAAGCAGATGGCAGCCAGGAAGCCCATGTAGCCGAGGGCACCATAAAACATGGCAGCAGACCCTGCATTACATTGCAGGATGATCTCTTTAGGCTGGGAGCTCATGTCAGACTCTGGGAATGGGGGAGAGGTACTCAGCCAGGTAGTGCAGATGACAACTTGGACACTGGAACAGGAAATGACAACAGTGTTGGCCAGACTTTTCCCCAGCCACCTCCTCACTCTGTTCCCTGGCTTTGTGGCCAGGAAGGCCAGCACCACAGTGATGGTTTTAGCCAACACAGAAGAGACGGCAACTGAGAAAATGATGCTGAAGGCTGTTTGTTGGAGAAAGCAGGTCACTTTCCTTGGCCGGCCAATGAACAGGAATGAGGACAAAAAGGAAAGCAGGAGGGAGATGAGGAGGATGAAAGAGAGGTCCCGGTTGTTGGCTTTGACTATCGGAGTTTCTAGGAATTTAAGGAAGATTCCTAGCACACTGCCTGTGGTGATGGAAAAGAAGAAAGCAAATGAAGCGAGGAGGATCCCCAAAGATTCTTCATAGGCCAGGAAAGTGATAACTTTGGGAACACATTGAACTTGACCCTTGTTTACATACTGATCTTCTGGACATTTGGTACAGTGTTTTGCATCTGAGGGGGAGAAAAGGGGTGCCTTAGCATCATTTACATCCATTACTATCTTTGTTCTATTGCATTTTGAAAAAAATATGCTGAAGTCAGGAGGTAAGAATGTGCAATAAGGAATGAACAACATTGATTTCTTAATTTGCGTATTGTACCATTCCTTTCCCCTCAGGTGACAGAGGTGGCACATAATTTTTTCCTCAAATTTTATTGCCAGAAATTTCTTGTGACGTAGATAAAGATGAAAGGCAGTGACTGTCCGCCAGAGATGCTTCTGGTGTCTTGACTGTACAGCTTTTGCAAATGCTGAATACACACCTCTTTACCTTGACCCTTGACATTTATGGTGTTTTATTTTGTGGGGCGTAACAGTTCTACTAAACAATTCAAAGTGTTGGTGCTGACCTTTAAAGCCCTAAACGGCCTCGGTCCAGTATACCTGAAGGAGCGTCTCCACATCCATCGTTTTGACCGGAAACTGAGGTCCAGCACCGAGGGCCTTCTGGCGGTTCCCTCGCTGTGAGAAGCCAAGTTACAGGGAACCGGGCAGAGGGCCTTCTCGGTAGTGGCACCCGCCCTGTGAAACGCCCTCCCACAAGATGTCAAAGAGAAAAATAACTACCAAACTTTTAGAAGACATCTGAAGGCAGCCCTGTTTAGGGAAGCTTTTAATCTTTAATAGGTTATTGTATTTTAGTGTTTTGTTGGAAGCTGCCCAGAGCGGCTGAGGAAACCCAGCCAGATGGGCGGGGTATAAATAATAAATTATTGTTGTTGTTGTTGTTGTTGTTGTTGTTAGTATTATTATTATACTGCCCTGTTCCACCTGCAACGGATTCATTTAATATAAATTATATATCTGGCCACTGAATTTTAAAACAGGGGAATAGCCCACAGTTCGCTTCCTTGAGGCAGTGGCGTAGCGTGGGGGGTGCAGGGGGGGCCGGCCGCACCGGGCACAACATCTGGGGGTTAGGGTTAGGGGGCGCAAATCCACGGGTTAGGGGGCACAAATCCACGGGTTAGGGGATGCAAATTACTTGCCTTGCCCCGGGTGCTGACAACCCACGCTACGCCACTGCCTTGAGGTCATTTGTTTCAACCTACTTCCTGTAATTTATGAAGGTGATTAAAAATAGAGATGTCAAAAAACGATCCACATTTTAAAATATCTCTATCAGAAAATGCCTCTGAATTAATCGCTGACCTCTTTCTAGTTCTCCCTTGGAGTCACCCACCTTCCCAAGTGGAGATGGTCCCTTCCACACATGGAGCACAACCATAGCAGCAAACGGGCTCTCCTTCTTGAACCACCTTGGCGTATCCCGGGCGACAGCTTTCAGTGCACCTGGAGCGAGGCCTGGTCTAATCATAAAGAGAAAATGCTGCATTAAAGGGACAATAACGGGGGTATTTGTGTCTACAGAGTTCACTTGCAGAGTTTGGAAATGACCCTACAGGATCTCTTGTCCTTCTTATCCCATGCACTTTTTTCAGGGAAGCACTTTTGATGCAGAATGACATGGTAGGGAAACCTCCTGGCTGTGTTCGCTTGCTTGTTCCAAAATTATATACAGTGGTACCTTGGGTCACAGACGCTTTAGGTTACATACGCTTCAGGTTACAAACTCCGCTAACCCAGAAATAGTACCTCGGGTTAAGAACTTTGCTTCAGGATGAGAAAAGAAATCGTGCTCCAGCGGCGCGGTGGCAGCAAGAGGCCCATTGGCTAAAGTGGTACCTCAGGTTAAGAACAGTTTCAGGTTAAGAACGGACCTCCAGAACGAATTAAGTACAGTGGTACCTCGGGTTAAGTACTTAATTCGTTCCGGAGGTCCGTTCTTAACCTGAAACTGTTCTTAAACTGAGGTACCACTTTAGCTAATGGGGCCCCCTGCTGCCGCCGTGCCGCAGCCACACGATTTCTGTTCTCATCCTGAAGCAAAGTTCTTAACCCGAGGTACTATTTCTGGGTTAGCGGAGTCTGTAACCTGAAACGTATGTAACCTGAAGCGTATGTAACCCGAGGTACCACTGTATCTGACCTTTCTATCACAACCTCCAAGTGTCCCGATTTTCCAGGGACAGTCCCAAAATTACGAAAGCCATCCTGGCTTCTGATTTAATCCTGGAATGTCCTGATTTCCCCCGCCAGTGCCACTGCTGCCGATCTCAGGGAAGAGAATGAGTCAGTGCTGCCTCTCTGTGGCCTTTCCATGGCTGCGTCTGCCAGCCTCCTCCCTTTGGCAGCTCGTAGCGGCTTCTGAAGAGCAGGCAAGGAGGAGGAGAGGCTGGCAGCACTGAGGCCACCCAGCCCTGTGTGATGTGCTGGCTCTTGCTGCAGGCAGAGGGCAGAGATGCCCTGGGAAGGAAGGAATTACAGTGGTGCCCCGCAAGACGATTGCCTCGCAAGACGAAAAGCCCGCTAGACGAAAGGGTTTTCCGTTTTGGAGGCGCTTGCGAGTTTTTCCGACTTTTCCCCCCTTTTTTCTAAGCCGCTTATCCGCTAAGCCGCTAAGCTGCTAAAAGCTACTAAGCCGCTAATAGCACTAATCCGCTAAGCCGCTAATGGGCTTGCTTCGCAGGACGAAAAAACCACTAGACGAAGAGACTCGTGGAACGGCTTCTTTTCGTCTTGCGAGGCACCACTGTAGAAGTGGAGAGGAGCACAAATAGTCTTTATTATTATTATTATTATTATTATTATTATTATTATTAATTTATTTGTACCCCACCCATCTGGCTGGGTTTCCCCAGCCACTGTGGGCAGCTCCCAACAGAATATTAAAAACACGATAAAACATCAAACATTAAAAGCTTTCCTAAACAGGCCTATCGTCAGATGTCTTCTAAAAGTCAGATAGTTGTTTATTTCCTTGACATCTGATGGGAGGGCATTCCACAGGGCGGGTGCCACCACAGAGAATGTTCCCTGTAACCTCACTTCTCACATGGAGGGAACCGCCAGAAGGCCCTCAGAGCTGGACCTTAGTGTCCGGGCTGGACGATGGGGGTGGAGATGCTCCTTCAGGTATACTGGACCGAAGCCGTTTAGGGCTTTAAAGGTCAGCACCAACACTTTGAATTGTGCTCGGAAACGTTCTGGGAGCCAATGTAGGTCTTTCAAGACTGGTGTTATATGGACTCGGCGGCCACTCCCAGTCACCAGTCTAGCTGCTGCATTCTGGATTAGTTGTAGTTTCTGGGTCACATTCAAAGCCCCACAAAGAGCGCATTGCAGTAGTCAAAAAGAAATGCTTTGTGCGTCCAAGTCTAATCTTGCCCCTTTCTAAAATATATTTATTGGTGTGTGTGTGTTTCTTTTTGTAAATCTACCTAAGAGTAAAATAAACTAAAACATGGATTAAGGGGTTTTCTCATGACGGTGGAGGGTGTGTGCTGTGTCCTGTTGGGTGGAGACAAAGATAGGGCGGTTGAGAAGGGGAGTGTTGGAGGGGAGTGAGACATGTCCCTATTTGCATCAAAGTAGAGAACGAAAGATACAAAAACAATATAGCAATCCAAGACTGCAATAAGCAAACACACTTACGAAGAGCAGTAGCTAAACAAGCCATCACCTGAAGAAGTTGACTTTAAAATGCCTTCTGAATTATTATTATTATTATTATTATTATTATTATTATACAAAAGAGTTGCTATATAAGGCGGCCTGCAGGTTCCAACCACTGCTCTACCTATTCAAAAAGACTTATGCCCAGATAAGTGTGCCCTGGGTTACGGTTGAAGTTCCCTTGGAACTACTCGACAGGTTATTCGAGCTCAACACTTAACACGTGGCTTAAGTTGTCTCCTACCTTGTTACTACCCTTGGGCCACACAACGGCTTCTGAATTAATGGTGAACTTGAAATAAGTAGGTGTCTCTTTCTCTATACTCCCAACTTTCACTCTAAAACAAGACTTATTGGGAAGCATGACCCAGTTCTCAATATCAAAGTTGCCTGGCAGCTCCCCCTTCTCGTCCAGTCTGAGGCTGCCCATGGAAGTGTTCAAAAACTGGATTTCTCTTAAGAAAGGATGAAGCTGAAACGGCAGGAAAAACACCAGCATTAAGGAAATAGAAAGCTGTGTTGAATATCTCAGCCCTGTAGACTGTCATATATGAAGGCTGCATAATAAAAATAAAAATCTTATTATTTATCCCTTCTGACTAGGATGCCCTAGCCACTCTGGGGAGCTTCCAACATATGTAAAAAGATACAAACATAATAAAAATTACACGTTAAATTTCACTATACAGAACTGCCTTCAGATGTCTTCTAAAGGATATATGGTTACTCATTTCCTTGGCATCTGACAGGAGGGCGTTCCACAGGGTGGGTGCCACTCAGCGGCGTAGCGTGGGTTGTCAGCACCCGGGGCAAGGCAAGTAATTTGCGCCCCTAACCCCTAACCTGCCGCCGCTGCCAGCTTCTTCTTGCTGCTGCCTGGGCTGCTGCCATGGGGCTCTGCTACAGCCTGCACCCGAGGCTCTTCGGCGACTCCGGAGGCGGCGAGCATGCCCCCCCCCAGATGTTGCGCCCAGTGTGGCCGGCCCCCCCTGCACCCCCCACGCTATGCCACTGGTGCCACTACCAAGAAGGCCCTCTGCCTGGTTCCCTGCAGCTTCACTTCTCGCAGTGAGAAGGCCCTTGGTGCTGGATCTCACGATGGGAGTGGAGATGCTCCTTCAGGTATACTAGGCTGGGGCCATTTACAACTTGCATCTGTCTCAGGGCACCAGAGTGCAAGAACTAGATGGTAGGGGGGTGTTCTGTCATAACCAGAATAGGCAGAAAGGTTTACCTCCACCACCAGTGTCACTATTTAGATTCTCGTCCAAAATGGGCAAAACAAAAAAAGAATATCTGACTACCAAATTTGATTCCAGAGATGGGAAAATGGATTGCAGTGGGAAAGAAAGGAAACAGCAAAGGAAAGGAAATACCTGCCCTGTAAAACTGGCTAAAATTTATAAACTAAAATTGAATCTGTGTTGGAGATGTAAGGTATCAGAGGGATCCTTATATCATGTATGGTGGGGATATGATAAAATTAAAAAAAATGGGGAAATATACATGAGGAACTAAAAAAATGTTTAAAACAACACTTGGTAAGAAGCCGGAAACATTCCTTTTAGGAATTATAACAAATGACATCCCAAAAGACATGAAGTGAATCTTTTTTATATGCAACAGCTGTCGCAAGGTTATGGATTGCAAAAAAATGGAAATCAGAAAAAGTATAACATTGAAAGATTGGCAATATAATTTTTTTGAAATGACTGAATTAGCAAAAGTGACGGCAACAATTAGAATGCAATCTAATCAAAATCTCAAACAAGAATGGAAATGTCTAGAAGAATACATGACCAAAAGATGCTCCAACAAGAACTTATTGATATGTATAGACTGATTTCACAAAGTTAAGTCAAGTTAAGCTAAGCAGATACATAAGATTGAATGCTTAATTATTAAGATACAGAATTACAATCTCAATAATAAAGTTACAAAATAATAACAAGGAAGTCACGCACGAGTGGAGGGAAGACATAGGGCAAGAAATAAGAAATGGATAAATGTTGGTACATAATGAAATGTGAATTTACAAATATAATGTATATGTATCAATATGTAAAGATTTCATATATGTATTGCAACATTAATAATAAATAAATTAAGTGGGGGGGGGGATACCTGCCATGGCTGTAGCCTTAGATGTTCCAACCTGTCTCCTCCACTCGCCATCAGCATGACCTTAGATCTGGATGAATATGCAGCATTCAAAGCCTGAGCCACAGCTTGGACACTGAAGTAAGTGATGTAGCTATCTTGAGACAGGGCTCTCTCCAGCTCCTCTTCAGGCACCATCTCCAGTTTCTCATTCTCCATGCATCTTGTCCAACCTCTTACAGCCAACAAATGCTTTGAATAGAAACAATGGAATGCTTCACTCCAAAACTGTTTAAGAAGGACAGAATCTGGTTTATAGAACTGATATTCTTTCTTTATTGGGGGCTTCATGACAAAGGCGAAAGAGCCATGGATGTACTGGAAGTAATCAGGAGGAAGAGAAAAATTCAAATTAATGTCCTGAAAATTTGTTGAGATCCAGACTTTTGCCCCAATTTGTTCCTTCAGTTTTCTCTGTAGTATTGTGATGGTTAGCCATGCCAAGTGAGTGTTTTCATAGTAAATAAATACATTGACTTGTCTCCATTTGGCAAAGGGTTCACTCTGGATGAGCATGTCTATTGTATACTTTTCTGGTAGTCTTTTTAACAAGGCAATGCAAATTTCATGGCTGATCAGTGGAGGAGTCAAGGCACTCAAGAACCTTTCACCGTTGTCATTGTCTGAAACAAACAGGCCAATCCACGTCCATCCGAAATAGAGGAGGAACTTGACAACCCCCCAGCACTGAGTTTCTTCTCTGGGGAGTATCTGGTAGAGAAATGGGAACTCTCTTTTATCATCAAGAAGTTGAGTAACCATGCCAAAACTGATCTAGTGAGGAAAGGAAGAGATTGGATAATGAACAGATATTTATTAACCTGAAATTATTATTATCATTGTAATACACAATTTGTCCTGGTTGGGCTGGCTGGAGTTGTAGGCTGAAAGATTTCGACGTGCAAAATAACAAAAGCATTCTGGGAAATGGCACCTAACCCGACCAGAGACAAATGGTTGATGAATTTGATGGACTATGACGAAATGGTGAAAATGATGGGAAAATCAGAAACCAGGAAGATAGAAACTTTAATAAGGAATAGGGGGGAATATATTACTTAAGAGAATACTGTAAACAACTAAAAACTTTGACAGGATTTTAACGTACAGTGGTACCTCCATGAAAACCATGGAGGGGTAGAGGAAAGTCTAAGGATTCAGGGAATCCTAAATGTTTATGATTATGATTACTATTTGAATTCAAATGTCTAGTGTAAAACTGAATTTTAAAAATTATATTAAAAAAAGAAAGATCTGGAGGGCACCAGGTGGGTGAAGGTTGAAAGTAAGATCCCTGGATCCAGTCATGCTATTGTTTAGTTGTTTAGTCATGTCCGACTCTTCGTGACCCCATGGACCAGAGCACGCCAGGCACTTCTGTCTTCCACTGCCAGTTTGGTCAAACTCATGCTGGTAGCTTCAAGAACACTATCCAACCATCTCATCCTCTGTCGTCCCCTTCTCCTTGTGCCCTCCATCTTTCCCAACATCAGGGTCTTCTCCAGGGAGTCTTCTCTTCTCATGAGGTGGCCAAAGTATTGGAGTCTCAGCTTCAGGATCTGTCCTTCCAGTGAGCACTCAGGGCTGATTTCCTTCAGAATGGAGAGGTTTGATCTTCTTGCAGTCCATGGGACTCTCAAGAGTCTCCTCCAGCACCAGAATTCAAAAGCATCAATTCTTCGGCGATCAGCCTTCTTTATGGTCCAGCTCTCACTTCCATACATCATTACTGGGAAAACTATAGCTTTAACTATACGGACCTTTGTTGGCAAGGTGATATCTCTGCTTTTTAAGATGCTGTCTAGGTTTGTCTTCGCTTATCTCCCAAGAAGCAGGCGTCTTTTAATTTCGTGTAGGTAGGAGTTTGCATGGTGGACTAAGAGAAACAAAGGCTTGAGGGGCTGTGACACAGCCTAGCAGGACAGCTTACTGTATTTTTCGCTCTATACGACACACTTTTTCCCCTCCAAAAATGAAGAGGAAATGTGTGTGCGTCCTATGGAGCGAATGCAGGCTTTCGCTGAAGCCTGGAGAGTGAGAGGGGTCGGTGCGCTTCGGGTGAACGCACCTTGAATGCACAGAACGCACCTAGACTTAGAGGGGAAGAACAAGGGGAAAATTTTTTTTTCCTGTTCTCCGCCTCCTATGGTCCGGTGCGTCCTATGGTCCAGTGTGTCCAATAGAGTGAAAAATACGGTACTTTATGCTCTTAACCCCTTTATGCATAAATTAAACTTAAGCACTGTGGTTATATGAGGCTGGTTATCCCACACTGCCCACCCAAAAATAAGGCAGAATTTGGTTCCTTATTGAACACAGAACTATAGAAGCTACCTCTATCAGGCACCAAACATTGCATGCATCTCAATCCCTTAATAGGCTGAGGGACACCTTTTTTCTTGTGATAATTCTACACAATATTTATTCTAATTCTTATTGTTATTATCCACCACTGCCACAATGTCCTTTCTTCTATCAGAACAAAATGAGCAGGTAACAGCAAAGGTTGCTAGGTTCATAGCTGGGGCAATCAGAATAAGGGCCACTAACTGACTGCTGATTCAGGACTTTAAATTGTGCTCTTATATCAAATTTCCTTTTCTGCGTATACTGTAATGTTTTACTGCTGCTATGGCCATTGGCTAATGCGAATAAAGTTTTATCTGTACACAATAAAGGAGAAGGCACAAGGAGAAGGGGACAACAGAGGACAAGATGGTTGGACAGTGTTCTCGAAGCTACAAACATGAGTCTGACCAAACTGCGGGAGGCAGTGGAAGACAGGAGTGCCTGGCGTGCTCTGGTCCAGGGGGTCACAAATATTTATTCTAATTCTTATTGTTATTATTAACATTCCTATCCTGCCTTTCCTCCCAAAAGAGTCCAGGGCAGAAAACAACAAAGCAGCAAGGCAATGCAATTATGGACTGAACTCATGGATTGATGTAAGGCACGGTCTGCTCAAATATAAAAAGATCCTGCCGGCTAGATCAGGTCAATGGTCCATCATCATCATCCCACAGCCTGCTCTCACAGCAGCCAACCCAGTGCTTCGTTTGAAATCTCACTACCAGCTCCTGAGCATAACAGAATTCTCCTCTCCTACAGTTTGCATGGATCATGGATCACTGCCTTGCCATGGCGAAGGGGGTTGAATAACTCAGAGAAGCTATGAGCTATGCCGTGCAGGGCCACCCAAGATGAACAGGTCATAGTGGAGAGTTTTGACCAAACGTGATCCACCTGGAGCAGGAACCAGCAAGCCACTACAGTATCCCTGCCAAAAAAACTCCATGGACAAAGACAACAGGCATATAAAAGTTATGACACTGGAAGATGAGCCCCTCAGGACGGAAGGCGTCCAACATGCTACTGATGAAGAGTGGAGGACAAGTACAAGTAGATTCAGAGCTGATGAAGCGGCTGGGCCAAAGCCGAAAAGATGCTCAGTTGCGGATTTGCCTGGAAGCGAAAGGAAAGTCCAACGCTGTAAAGAAAAATATTGCATAGGAACCTGGAATGTAAGAACCATGAACCTGGGTAAGTTGGATGTGGTCAAAAATGAGATGGCAAGAATAAATATTGACATCCTGGGCATCAGTGAACTAAAATGGACGAGAATGGGCGAATTCAGTTCGGATGACCATCATATCTACTACTGTGGGCAAGAATCTCGTAAAAGAAATGGAGTGGCCCTCATAGTCAACAAAAGAGTGGCGAAAGCTGTACTGGGATGCAATCTCAAAAATGATAGAATGATCTCGATACAAATCCAAGGCAGACCTTTTAACATCACAGTAATCCAAGTTTATGCACCAACCACTGGCGCTGAAGAAACTGAAATTGACCAAGTCTATGAAGACTTACAACACCTTATAGAAGTGACACCAAAGAAGGATGTTCTAACTGGAAAGGAAGAGTGTGGCCATTGTGACTATTGGCCATTAATCACCCCATCCCTTGAGAAAATGTGACCAGCCCCTTTTGAACCCTCTGCCCTGCTTGTGAGCTTCCCAGAGCACCAATGGGAGACATTGCAAGACAAGACTGGCCTTTCTTCTAATCCAGCTGCAGGGCTCTTCAAAGGTTCTTGCGAACAAAGTTCAGGCCAAACTCCCCCTTCCCCTCACTTGGACTCATGTCAAACTTTCGAAATGCAGATCACAAACATGTTTTTCTCCAGCTCTGCTCTATTCCATTAAGTCATGCAAACACCCTAGGAAGTTGCAAACGCAAAACGTCTTTTGCTATTAATTATCAAAATCATAGTGATTTAGTCTTCTGAAAGATATTTCTGGAGATTGCCAAAACATCAGAATCAACAACAGGATGCCGTTATTAATTGCACAGTGCCAGGTGGGGTAGTCTTTGCAGAGTATATCTCCTGTGTCAGAGAGAGACTTTGTCAAGATTTATAACAGATGAAATGCTGGGTGGGGAGTGGATACGCCTGCATAGTGTTTAATAGCTCTGAAGTCACAGCTGAACACCTCGATTAGGAAAGCCATTGCAGCTTTGGTCTTGCAAGAATTTTTGGCTTCTTTGGATTAGCTGGCTCTGGAGGTGACAAGCGAAGTGTAGAGGGCAGAGCCAGAATAAGATCCCTCCTAGTTCCATTGCTATTCCAACTGCTAATGATGCCCCATTCAGTCTTTGGGAACCTGAAGGCAATATGTCCCTTGAATCTGATCAGGGAACCAACTGATGCGCGCAATTACTACCGGCCTGGTGATTTCATCATTAGTGGGATCATATCTCCAAATATTATTATGGATCAACTTCCATACAACTTTTCCAAGACCCCGGTAGTCAAGTTTCGGGGGTGAGTATCATATCATGTGGGACGCAGGTGGCGCTGTGGGTTAAAGCCTCAGCGCCTAGGGCTTGCCGATCGAAAGGTCGGCGGTTCGAATCCCTGTGGCGGGGTGCGCTCCCGTCGTTCGGTCCCAGCGCCTGCCAACCTAGCAGTTCGAAAGCACCCCCGGGTGCAAGTAGATAAATAGGGACCGCTTACTAGCGGGAAGGTAAACGGCGTTTCCGTGTGCAGCTCTGGCTCGCCAGAGCAGCGATGTCACGCTGGCCACGTGACCCGGAAGTGTCTCCGGACAGCACTGGCCCCTGGCCTCTTAAGTGAGATGGGCGCACAACCCCAGAGTCTGTCAAGACTGGCCCGTATGGGCAGGGGTACCTTTACCTTTACCTTTATCATATCATGTATAATTTCAATGGTTTCTATTTTTCGATGAAATTGCCGCTATTTCAGGGCTGTGAAGCCTGTGGCCCTACAGACATCAATGGACCACAGTTCCCATCTTCTCTAACCACTGGTCTTGCTGGCTCTGGCTGATGGGAGTTGGGAGTCCAGCAACAGGTTCCCCTATTTCCTCACCCCCTGGGCCTTCCCTAGTAAAATAACTCTATCAATGTTGCTGTGTTGCCCCTTAGAGATGGTGACACAAAAATACAAATGAATCTGGTCAGGAATGAAAAGGAAACATTAAATGATCTCACCTGCAGGAGGGAGATGAGGGTGGCATGGAACTCATGCACTTTCCAAGGTGACAAGGTTTTATTTGGAATCAACTTGATCACCTCCCCCTCTTTCCTTTCTCTTTCTGTGATGGAACTCCTATTTGGGGACTTCCCTGGCTTTTGTTCTGGCCCACGTAGGACCAGTCTGGATAGCTGGCCTTGGTGAAGACTTGACGTTTTCATCCTCAAAAAAGTTTTTTATTTGAGTTCCTACTGAAATGAGGCTGCATTTTAATGTTTTAATGTTGTACTCTAATCTTGTTTCTAAGTTGTATTTCAATCGTTTGTTTTTATACCTGGTATCAGCCGCACCGAGCCCAGTCTTGGCTGGGGAGGGCGGGGTATAAATAAAAGTATGTATTATTATTATTATTATTATTATTATTATTATTATTATTATTCTATTTGAGCAATATATAAACTGCCTAACCACAGTTGTGGTTGCAACAGTAAACACACAGAAGATCATGGGGCAACTCCTCAGTGAAATGAAAGCTTTCCTCCTCCAATCCAAGCCCTTGCTTTTTTTTCTGTCATTTGATGATGATGATGATGAATAGAAGTTTGACACTTTTTGTTGATTTATTTATTGCAGTGGGACAGTTAGGTACTACTGGCACATCTTGTCCTTCTTGTTCACCATCCAGGAGATCAACCAGAATCCCCGACTCTTACCCAATATCACCCTGGGCTACAACCTCTATGAGAACTATTTAGATGCAAGGATGACTTCTGATGCCATGATAGACCTGCTTGGAGGCTGGGATAGCAATATTCCAAATTATAACTGTGGGAGGAAAAATCACCTCCTGGCTGTCCTTGAACGCGTTAAATCTGCAATTGCAAAAGAGATTCAAGCCATGTCAGGCATCTACAAAACCCCACAGGTATGAAGGTGTGGCATGCCAGGGCAGAGTAAAATGTCAACTGCATAAAATTCC
The DNA here is from genome assembly GCF_951804945.1 of Podarcis cretensis. Lineage (NCBI taxonomy): Eukaryota > Metazoa > Chordata > Lepidosauria > Squamata > Lacertidae > Podarcis > Podarcis cretensis. The sequence goes on from NC_137171.1 coordinate 123,653,765, forward strand.
ACTTTCTCTTCAGGCCAGTCAATGTGGGACGTGGGGGCAAGGGGTGGGAGATAATCCTGAGCTATAGATCCAAGGCTCTTTTTTCCGAGACCCTTGACCAACTTGAACCCTCCAGTGTCTCTGACTGTTAGATAGTAATTATTTCAGATGAATGAATATCTGGGCTGCCCAGAAAACAAGACACACACACACACACCCCATGGCCTCGCTAATGTGTCCAAAGGAAAGGAAAGGAAAGCAATACGTTTGGCACTAGCTTGGCACTAGGAGTTACCAGAAGGAAGCACAAAAGATGCCACCCAACCAGAGCCACAGCTAGGTGATGTTGCACCTCTGGCAGAACCGTCCAGATTGCACCCCCTAACCAAATTAGATCTTCCTCCCATTTTTGTTGTGCCACTCCAGTGATTGGCGCTGAAATGTCAGCATCCCTGATGGGGCGTGACCAAGCTGCTTTCACCAGGAAGAGTACCAGCGCCAGTCTCTTTGAAAGCCAATTGGATTGTTCCCGTGAAGGCAGCCAGCTGGGAGATGTGGCTGATCTCCCCATCCGTCTCCAGCGCTTGGGTTGGCAAGTCTTCCCACTGTGATTTCCCCACCCTCATCCCCCTGTCGGATCTGCGCCTCCCTCAACGAAAACCCCTGAATCAGTCAAAACACAATAAAAAGATTCCTTCCAGTAGCACCTTAAAGACCAACTAAGTTAGTTCTTGGTATGAGCTTTCGTGTGCATGCACACTTCTTCAGATACACTGAAACAGAAGCCACCAGACCCTTCTATATAGTGAGAAGGTGGGGAGGGGTATTACTCAGAAGGGTGGTGGGAATGGGTGATTGGCAGATAGCTGTGATGAGCCTGTTGACGACTCTTAATGACTGCAATAGGTCTTACAGGAAAAAGCAAGGGGTGAGAAGGTGAAAAATGGCTTTGTCATGTATAATGAGATAAGAATCCAATGTCTTTGTTCAGACCAACACGGCTACCTATGGCAGACCAACACGGCTACCTATCTGTCCCTGAATCAGTGTTTGGGTCCTGAGTTCAAATGAGGAATCAGATGCTGTGTGTGTGTGTGTGTGTGTGTGTGTGTGTGTGTGTGTGTGTGGTTGAAGACCAGAGACTTGGTGCCTCGTTCTGTGGGCTTTTGCATTTTAATTTAGGAGACTTTCAAAGCCTCCTGTCAGAGATTTTCCCACTCAGACAGACAGACAGCGAAGAATCTAAAGAGGAAGGAGGACAGTCTGAGGGGAGTAGAAATGGGATCCTCCTAAATCAAGGGTCCTGGTTGCGCTCGGGACCCTTAAGCCACCCCCATGGGGTGTGCTGTTGCTAGGCGTGGCCCAAGCCTTGTCTGTTGGGCCCCAGGATCGCACTTGGCTGTTTGGGTCAATTGGGGCGAGTGGTGTGATCCTGGGGACATATAAATGCGGCAGCACGACGGGGGTGGGGCACTTACGAAATAAGGTCCTGGCATACTGAGCATGCCCAAAGAATTTGGTAAGGGTGACCAATCATACGATGCTCTCTTTGTTTAAGAGGATAGTTAGTATGCATGCTCACACTGTTTGTCATTTGGGCCAGCCATAGAGAGATAGCATGGCATATGCTTAAAGTGCCTTGGAAGGAAATAGGGTGAGGGAAACTCAGTATTTTGACTGGATAGGAAATTTAAACTTAGTGGAATGTATGGAATGTGCATTGTCAATGTATAAAATGGCATGGAATCCATTGGCGCATGGCCACGTAATTTGGGAAAATATCCCTGCTGGTCCTTTCCGCACAGTAAAGAAATAAATACTTTTTCACTCATAGTCTCATGTGGTTTATTGGCATATCCAGGAGATGGAGCAAGCTTTTGCTTGCAACAATGGTGCATCTGCCCCAGCTGCAACAAAACATGTCTCTCCTGTATTGGTTTTCACAGCCACAGCAAGCACTGTAACCTTCCAGCCATTTGACTTCACATCCATTGTCTCCCAAGACAGATGCCAACCAATCAGATGCACCAGCTAGGTTCTTAAGGAGGGAGCAAGCTGGCACCTATGCAACCATTAAATATCTTGTGCTTATCTTGAAAGCAAAACAAAGCACTAATATTTTCCTTTCCTCACTAGCTCAGTTATGGCTTCACCGCCCGGCTTCTTGAAGGTAAAACTGAGTTTCCTTCTGTATACCAGATGTTCCCCAGAGAAGAAGCTCAGTACACGGGGATTGTTCAGTTGCTCTTGTACTTTGGATGGACATGGATCGGCCTCCTTGCTCCAGAGGATGACAGTGGAGAAAGGTTTGTGGGTGCTTTGACACCTCAGATGATCAGCAGTGGGGTTTGCATCGCCTTCTCAAAAAGAATACCAGAAAATAATCTATATCTATTCATGAGCCTGAGTGAGCTATTTTTCATGCGGAGACAAGTCAGTGTAATTGTTTGCTATGTAACCAGTCTCAAGGGATTGGCACTCATCATGGCAGTAAACCAATTCTTTGGGAAGCAAACACAGGCAAAAGTCTGGATCACAACAACTTTTCAGGAAATCAATTCTGGCTCATCATTTTCTCCTGCTTACTTCCGGTACATCCACGGTTCTCTCTCCTTTGTAATGAAGACCAAAATAAGGAGCAACAAACATGATTACTATGAAGCAGACTCCCCGCTTCTTGATCACTTTTTGGCAGAAGCATTCCGTTGCTCTTATTCAAAACATACGTTGTCCATGAAAAGCTGGGAAAGTTGCAGAGAGGAGGAGAGACTTGAGACTTTGCCCCAGGAGGAGCTGGAGAGAGCCCTGTCTCAAGACAGCTACAGCACTTACGTCAATGTTCATGCTGTGGCTCAGGCCTTAAATGCTGCGGTTTCATCTAGGTCAAAGCAGATGAAGGTGCTGAGTGAAGGAGATGAATGGGAGCATCACAGGCTACAGCCATGGCAGGTATTTTTTTCCTGCTTTTGCGAGCCACAAACCATTGTCTTAATAATGATGATGATGATGATGATTTATTATTTATACCCCGCCCATCTGGCTGGGTTTCCGCAGCCACTCTGGGCGGCTTCCAACACAATGTTATTGTTGTTGTTGTTGTTGTTTAGTCGTGTCCGACTCTTCGTGACCCCATGGACCAGAACACGCCAGGCACTCCTTGTTTTCCGCTTCCTCCCACAGTTTGGTCAAACTCATGCTGGTAGCTTCGAGAACACTGTCCCACCATCTGGTCCTCTGTCGTCCCCTTCTCCTTGTGCCCTCCATCTTTCCCAACATCAGGGTCTTTTCCAGGGAGTCTTCTCTTCTCATGAGGTGGCCAAAGTATTGGAGCCTCAGCTTCACAATCTGTCCTTCCAGTGAGCACTCAGGGCTGATTTCCTTCAGAATGGAGATGTTTGATCTTCTTGCAGTCCATGGGACTCTCAAGAGTCTCCTCAAACACCATAATTCAAATGTTCTTCTCATTATAGGGGATTGGAATGCTAAAGTAGGGAATCAAGAGATAAAAGGAACAACTGGCAAGTTTGGCCTTGGAGTTCAAAATGAAGCAGAGCAAAGGCTAATAGAGTTCTGCCGAGAGAACACAATATTAAAATACAGTAATGCATCAAACATTAAAAGCTTCCCTGAACAGGGCTGCCTTCAGATGTCATCTAAAAGTCTTTGACATCTGGTGGGAGGGCGTTCCACAGGGTGGGTGCTACTACCTAGAAGGCCCTCTGCCTGGTTCCCTGTAACTTACTTTCTTGCAGTGAGGGAACTGGCAGAAGGCCTTCAGTGCTGGACCTCAGTGTCCGGGTAGAATGATGGGGGTGGAGACGCTCCTTCAGATATACTCGACCGAGGCCCTTTAGAGCTTTAAAGATCAGCACCAACACTTTGAATTGTGGTTGGAAACGTACTGGGAGCCAATGTAGGTCTTTCAAGACCGATGTTATGTGGTCTCGGCAGCCGCTCCCAGTCACCAGTCTAGCTGCCACATTCTGGATTAGTTGTAGTTTCCGGGTCACCTTCAACGGTAGCCCCACATAGAGTTCATTGCAGTAATCCAACTGTGGAATGCAATGTAGTAATGAGATTTTTTAAAGAAAAAAATGCCTTTTTCAGGGTTCCAGGTCATATGGAAACCTGTACGTGAGAAAAACCCCTTCCCTAAATATCTTTGCATGAGGCAGAGGAGGTTCTTGGCAAAGATGCATGTCCCACACCTATGGTGATTTTGACTTTGGATAGACCTGTGTCTGCCTTCTTTGCAGTGGGCCCTGTACTGTGGAATAATCTTCACTAGAGATAAAATGGGTGTCAGCTAGTTCCAATATGCCTATACATAACCACATTCCTGAGCACTGATTTTTAGGACCTCTCTGAGGTCCAGCGCTGATGGCCTTCTGGCGGTTCCCTCATTGTGAGAAGTGAGGTTACAGGGAACCAGGCAGAGGGCCTTCTCGGTAGTGGCGCCCGCCCTGTGGAAGGAAATAAGCAACTATCTGACTTTTAGAAGACTTCAAGGAAGTTTTTAATGTTTTATTGTGTTTTCAATATTCTGTTGGGAGCCGCCCAGAGTGGCTGGGGAAGCCCAGCCAGATGGTTGGGGTATAAATATTATTATTGTTGTTGTTGTTGTTGTTTATTAGGTTTAAAACAAGTGTTATATTGTCCTTTGTCCTAATCTTGTTCTGCAAAGATCCTTGTTATTTTATATGAAAGGTGCTCTATAAATGCTATAATCAAGCTATAAGAAAAGATTGCGTGAATAGGACTTATGCTCTAGATGAGATGCAAACTGGCCCCAATTTATAAGAGCTTGAAGTGAGTGGATCTGTGGGATAACCAGTCTCATTATAACCAACATGCTTAAGTCTAATTAATGCATGAAGGGGTTATGTAATGGATGTATGGGGTTGCTCGTGCGTAAGTTTGCCACCACTCCTGGCTAGGTAGCCTGGTTAAACCTTTCCTGACTGGACAGCCCTTCACTTCGTGGCTGTTCAGTCACTAGCAGAATCCGTCAGTGGGCGTTTCTTAAACTTCTTCCAGCACAGAAGCTCTTTGACGCCAAGTCTACGCCTACTTTCCCTGCGCGGAAGTCTTCTGTGCAGGGTGGGTGTGGGCAGAGGAGGACCTGTGCTCTCCCCGCTGGTCTCCAGCGAAGAGTCCTGGAGACCCCTCTCCGATTCCCCCAACCGCCCACCCTTTATCCCTGGTGTTACGCTGATTTCCTTCCCCAGCCGATGAGTTCCCTCTCTCCCTGCTTGGCCCTTCTCCGGTATCGCTTGGGAGCCCTGCCTCCACTTCTGGCTCCGATGTTAGTTCCCTGACAGGTTAATACCCCATAGTAAGTGGTTCTGCCAGGCTTAGCTTAGGTCACTTCTCCTCACCTTGGGAGGAAATAGGTAATCAACCCTATTGTTCACATACACCCTCCACTTGGGAAGCTCAGTGTGTGAAGAGGTTTGAGCTGGTTACTTCAACTGAGCTGCAAGCCAATGATTTAGGAACTTGCACCACTTTGTAAGCAAGCTATGTTGTACTTCCTGTGCAAATTTCCGAAGCACATGAATCTGACCTTTGGGGAGTTTGTAAGTAAATAATTTTTAAACTTACCAAACATGTGGTATTTTCCTATGCTGTGGGATGAAGGGAATTTTGGAAAGATACTTTTAAAGGGGACATTTTGGAGGAACATATTTTAAAGGTTTTACAGCCTATATTTCCGTGCTTTACTTTGCTGCGTGTTTTGTGATTTCAAATCTCTGCTGGAGTTCTCTCACCAAACCACACTTGCCTCCAGGATTTTTCCTTTCTGTATCTTTTTCCGCCCACCAACATATTCCACATTGTCTCGTTGTTTCTTAATGCTGGTGTTTTCCTTGCCATTTCAGCTCTACCATTTCTTAAAAGAAATCCAGTGTTTGAATACTTCCATGGGCAGACCGTGTTTGGATGAGAACTGGGAGCTGCCACCTGACTTCGACATTGTGAACTGGCTGATGTTTCCCAATAACTCTCGTACTAGAGTGAAAATTGGGAATATAAGGGGAGCGGCTTCAACCAACATGAAGTTCACCATTGACTCAAAAGACATTGAGTGGCCCAACCAATTTAAGAAGGTAGGGAATGTAAAGGAGCAGGGAGGCTAGGAGAGCCCACTCTTCCTTGAGCAAGTGCTGCAAAACGGTATTAGAAGGTGAATCCATTGTGTCTCAGCTATCCAGTAACAGCTGCCACAACAACTCCCTCTTGCCACGGCAGCTGAGACAGGAAGGGAATTTGGCATTCTGAAGGAACAGATAGAGCCCTGGGATCCTGAGAAGAAACACCAGATCCGTCTCAATTTACTTCTGGAGTTGGCATCACTCTGTCTCGGGAGACAATGGCACCTTTGGGGTGAAGTCAAACCATATATATATCAGGGCGGTTCACAGCATAAAAAAATCTGTGGAGCTCTAATAATTTCTTGAATAATTTGCATGTGACTATGTGAAGTGGAGGGGACGCAGGTGGCGCTGTGGGTTAAAGCCTCAGCGCCTAGGGCTTGCCGATCGAAAGGTCGGCGGTTCGAATCCCTGTGGCGGGGTGCGCTCCCGCTGCTCGGTCCCAGCGCCTGCCAACCTAGCAGTTCAAAAGCACCTCCGGGTGCAAGTAGATAAATAGGGACCGCTTACCAGCGGGAAGGTAAACGGCGTTTCCGTGTGCGGCTCTGGCTCGCCAGAGCAGCGATGTCACGCTGGCCACGTGACCCGGAAGTGTTTCCGGACAGCGCTGGCCCCTGGCCTCTTAAGTGAGATGGGCGCACAACCCCAGAGTCTGTCAAGACTGGCCCGTACGGGCAGGGGTACCTTTACCTTTACCTATGTGAAGTGGAGAGCATCTTATATCTCCACATATTTTGGAACCCTGGAAATTCAGGGTTCACAGGAGGCCTTACTACAACTCTAGGGGACCCTGGGTGCAATGCAACTTCCGGTAGAAACTGGAAGTTGCTTTGAACGCCTCATGAGACTTCCAGCATGACCTCTCAGTTCCTGCAAGGCCTTGAAAGCTCCGCTACGGTGTGCCGACATAACGTGACATTGTGAAATCACGACGTCACATCGTCATAATGTCACATAATGTCATGGGCGCCATTGGGCACCCATAAGCTGGGGCCCAGGTCGGCGCCCTTGCTACAATGTCTGGCCAAAGGTGCAAAAGTAATACAATAGATAAAATAAGTACATTTCTGTACGTTGTTCTATAGAAATAAATGTTATACTCCTGATACAAATGTGGTTATTCATAACTTACTACATTCTGTATATACTCATTCCAAATATCAATGTATTTGTCTTTGTTTTGACAAATAAACTGATATTTGGAAAGAGTATATACAGAATGTAGTCATGTAGTCAACACCTCTAAGTGATCCATTCATAAGCTGTGAGTGTCATCTTACTGATCCATTGATTAAAGGGTATCTTATCTTCATTCTTCCAGTTCATAAATATCAGTCTCTTGGCCACAGTTAGGGCGTGTAGAATCCATTTTCATTGTCCAGTTGTCAGCTTCCATACAATAGGTTTATATAGTTCAAAAGGATATTCTCCGCACGCAAAGTCCTTTTAATAATAATCCAGGAATCATTTTTAAGTACAGTGGAACCTTGGGTTACATACGCTGCAGGTTACAGATGCTTCAGGTTACAGACTCCACTAACCCAGAAATAGTACCTCGAGTTAAGAACTTTGCTTCAGGATGAGAACAGAAATTGTGCTCCGGCAGCCCAGCGGCAGTGGGAGGCCCCATTAGCTAAAGTGGTGCTTCAGGTTAAGAACAGTTTCAGGTTAAGAACGGACCTCCGGAACAAATTAAGTACTTAACCCGAGGTACCACTGTAACTGCTTTGAAGTGGCACTACTTTTAATAACTGCTCTCTATCAGTCAGAAAGCTGTTTTGGTATAGTTTGTCCTCTTCCTTGAGTGTATTTCTGTACAGAAGGCAGGCACATAAATGGGTTCGGTGGAACCAGAGATCTTGTTGGGTCATTGCCAAACCCTATGAATTCCATATACACAGATGCTTCTAACACTTTCTCCTCGGTTCACCTTCTTCTCTGCATGACTAGACTGTCCCTCGCTCCAGGTGTACCAAAAGCTGCCAGCCTGGATACGCCAAGGTGGTTCAAGAAGGAGAGCCAATTTGCTGCTATGCTTGTGCTCTATGTGCAGAAGGAACCATCTCCACTCAGGAAGGTGGGTCATTCCAAGGGAGAGGGCATTCCTTCGGAGAATAGAAATAGGGCAAAGAGTCACCCAGAAACACTATGTGCAGAGCAGTAATACATTTTTGAACATAGGTGTTTTATTGGCTTCTCTATTTTCAATCACCATCCTTTCTTCCAGGAATTAAGCTGAAAGTAAGGAAGCAATCATTGCAGAACCATGTGGGTAACAGGGAGACAGCTTAGTATACATGCATGCATGTGCAGAAGCACCAAATCGCAACCCGTGCATGCACAGATACGCCACTGCGGGTTGCAAACATTGCGTGATCCTGCATGGATCACATTTACAACCTGAGCATCCAATCCACTGTACATAGTCTTTGACTATTTTCAGCTATGCTCTCAATGATCAAAGAAACTGAATCACACCATAAAGGACATTTATTTTTAAAGAGTGTGTGTGTGTGTGTGTGTGTGTGTGTGTAAGTAATAGAAGACAAAAGGGGAATAATTTTTAAAAGGCAATATTTGAAACAGTAAAGCAGAAACACAAACAAAAAAATATATGATGCATTATATGAAAATGATTACAAAACAAGCGGTGGACAATTTTGATCTGATTACCAGGAGCATTGCACAGAAGAAAGAGGAAACCGTTTGCATTAGCTACCAAAGATATAACAAGAAATCATACAGAAAAAGTGAAATATGAAAAGGCAGTTAAACTTATAACAATCTTCTTCCAGTCCAGCTAACATAAAAATTACCTGAGATGTTGGATAAATTTATCATTTACGCTATTTTTAAAAACACAGTTGCAAATTGCTCATTAGACAAGTCTCTCTCAGCCTAACGTACCTCACAGGTTTGTTGTAAATATCAAAAGGGCAGGGGGATATTCATGTACACTACCTTGAGCCCTTTGGAGGAAAGGTAGTGGATAAATGTAAAAATAAATAATCAAATAATAATAAACTGTCACAGGTCAATGTAAAGAGGTGTGCCTTTATTCTTAGGCAAAAAAAAATGTATGGTGAAGTTGCTGGACACACCTCTGTGGGGAGGTCACTGCATCAAAGCTTTGCCCTACATCACCAGGTTGTTTTGGCAATAAAAACTGAGGAAAAATTTGTGCCCCACCACTGTCTCCTCAGAAGAAAGGCAGGATACAAATGTAAACCTCAAATAAGCAATCGAACAAGCATTTTTTTGCCACACTTTCCCTATTCAACTGTCTTACTCCTTGACCTCCCCCACTTCAAAAATCTTTTTGAAAACCAAATAATGCTCTGATGCTCAAGCCACTCTTTTTCTCTTCCTTAGATGCAGAAGGTTGCACCAAATGCCCAGAAGATCAGCATCCAAGCAATAACAGAGATCAATGTGTCCCCAGGTTTATCACTTTCCTAGCTTATAAAGAACATTTGGGAATAATCTTAGTTTCCATTGCCCTTTCCTTATCTTTAACAACAGGCATTGTGTTAGTAATCTTCATTAAATACAATGAAACTCCCATAGTGAAAGCCAACAACCGGGACCTCTCCTACATCCTCCTCCTCTCCCTCCTGCTTTCTTTTTTGTCCTCCTTCCTCTTCATTGGGAGGCCAAGGAAAGAGACCTGCCTTCTCCGACAAACAGCCTTCAGCATCATCTTCTCAGTTGCTGTTTCTTCTGTGTTAGCAAAAACCATCACTGTGGTTCTGGCCTTTCTGGCCACAAAGCCAGGAAACAGGGTGAGAAGGTGGCTGGGGAAGAGTCTGGCCAACTCCATTGTCATTTGCTGCTCTGGTCTCCAAGTGGTCATCTGCACCATCTGGCTGTGCTTGTCTCCTCCATTCCCTGACTCTGACATGCATTCCCGGGCTGGAGAGATCATCCTGCATTGTAGTGAAGGATCTGCTGCCATGTTTTATATTGCCCTGGGCTACATGGGCTTCCTGGCTGCCATCTGCTTCACGGTGGCTTTCCTAGCCAGGAAGCTGCCTGGAGCCTTCAATGAAGCCAAGCTGATCACCTTCAGCATGCTGGTCTTCTGCAGTGTTTGGGTGTCCTTTGTGCCCACCTACCTGAGCACCAAGGGGAAATACACGGTAGCTGTGCAGATCTTCTCTATGTTGGCCTCCAGTGCTGGGCTTCTGGGCTGCATCTTCATGCCAAAATGCTACATTATTTTGCTGAGGCCTGATCTGAATACAAAGCAGCATCTGACAAGAGAAATTTAAGATGACACCTAATGCTTGAAACATTCCAGGCTGACAATGGGTAGCACTGTGAGCATGTAGTCTTCAGATTATAGTTCCATATAGCTCTCTTTGTTTTGCATTAATTATGAATGATTAAAATGAATGTATTATAACTGCTTTGTCACTCCCTGATTCCCACTAGATACCTGATTAGCCACGTTGGCTTTTACGCTGCTAATCCTCATCTGAGTCAGATTCACTCTATCCTTTTACGATGTATGACTCAGGGAAATTGTAGCAAAAGCTTTGTTCCAGCAGATTATGCTTTGGAATTTGACTTAGGCCCACTTTAGACACCTTTCCATGTGCTCTTTGGATGGGAGATGCTCACACATTCTTTAACCAACATGTCAGCTCTTGTTAATTGGGTGTGGAAATGGTTGAGCACATAGTACTATACTATTCATACTATGAAGACATTCACTCCTTATATATTACACCCATCTGAAAAAAAATCCTAGACAGATATGATAATTTTTATACCTCCCTCCTTTTGTCAAACTTCACCCACGAGTGGCTAAATTACATGCATCAATTACATGACACCAGTCAAGCTTGCAAAAATCTATCATTTGCCCGATAATAAATGTTGGAAATGTAAAGAGACTGAAGGTACATTCTTTCACCTTTGGTGGACGTGCCCAAGGATTAAGGCTTTCTGGGAGATGATTTATAATGAAATGAAAAAGGTATTTAAGTATACCTTCTTGAAGAAACCAGAGGCCTTTCTCTTGGGCATGGTCGGCCAATTGGTGCCAAAAAGGATAGAACTTTCTTTATGTATGCTTCAGCAGCAGCAAGAATACTCATCGCAAAGTATTGGAAGACACAAGATCTACCCACCCTGGAAGAATGGCAGATGAAAGTAATGGACTATATGGAACTGGCGGAAATGACTGGCAGAATCCAAGACCAGGGAGAAGAGTTGGTGGAAGAAGATTGGAAGAAATTTAAAGACTATTTACAGAAACACTGTAAAATTATTGAATGTTAAATGATTGTGGAATGATATGAAGTAGTCTTAGCAATAAGATAAAATAGGGATGTGTAAAAATGGATTGATATTAGATGAAAATTTGAAGTTATAAGATGTGAAGATAAAGACTTAAGAGTAAACAAAGAGGGTATGGATTTGCTGAACCAATTTGTAACTGGAATACAAAAAAGGGAGGTGTGAGGAAGTCATGAAAATAAGTAAAAGAGCGGTAAGATAATAGAAAGGTGTTTATTTTAAACTGTTTTGAATTTTTCTTTTTTTTTGGTTTTGCATCTGTTTTATTATTTTTGTAACTTTTTCCGTGTTGAAAAGCTAATAAATATTATTTTTAAAAAAAATAAATTACATGCATCAAAATGAATAACTAGGAATTGAATGGTTAAATCTCTTTACAACAATACTAGCAGATGAATCTATTCTAACTATGAATTGAATGTGAATGTGTAACAATGCCCACACATATCCTTGTCTTTTTTTCATGGTTTTAATTCCTTATGGTCTTCTCCTGGCCTGAAAATTGCAAATTGTAAATCATATTGTAACTTGGTGGCTGCTCTGTGATGGCAATAATAAAGATTGATTGATACCTGTATGCAAGAAAGGGTTTGTTATTCTGCAAATCATTGGTAGAACCTCATCTGCAATCCCAAGACTCAGGAGATATGATTCAGGAATTTAAGAGTAGGGCAAGGGTAGCTAATGCCACAGAAGACATAATCGGGATTCAAGATGGCCGTAACAAATTGGAGAACTCGGCCCAAACTAACAAAATTAATTTCAATAGGGACAAATGTAAGGTTACATATATAAGATGGGGGGAAACCTGGCTTGCCAGGTGTATATGTAAAAAGGATCTAGGGGTCTTGGCTACTGTGGGAAGCAGAATACCAAATTAGATGGACCTTTGGTATTCTCCATCAGAATGTCCGGATTCCCACCATCAAAGTCCAGGCCAACTCCCCCAATCTTCAACTCATGTCAAATATTGGATAAGCATCTGTGCTTTCTTGCAGACATGTTTTTCAACACCTCTGCACCTGCCCCTCAAGCCACACAAGGGCTCCAGTATATTACAGAAGTGAACCTTATTCCCCTTATCATTATGAAAATCATAGTGATCTATCCTCATTCTTGTCAAAGCTCAAGAGACATTTTGGGAAACTGTCTAAACATCAGAATCAAGATCGGTGTGATGTTACTTACTGAGCCTTGGTAATGTGGCACACAGAACATCTCCTGTGTCAGAGATACATTGAGTGAGAACTGGCAGAAGGGATGTGGGAGATACTAGGTGAAGTCCAATGACTCTGAAGCCATAGCTGAACACCACCCATATTGGTGGTGCAGCTTTGGTCTTGCAAGACGTTCTGTCGTCTTCTGATTAGCTGGCTCAGGAGGCGAGAGGATCCACTCACAAGAAACGTGTAGGAAGCAGAGCCAGAATGAGATCCTTGCTGCTTCTGTTGCTACTTCTTCTGCTGATGCCCCATGGAGTCTTTGGAGACCTAAAGACAAAATGCCCCTTGAATCTGATCAGGGAAGAAAATGAAGCACACAATTATTACCGGCCAGGAGACTTCCTCATTAGTGGGATCATATCTCCAAAATATTTCTCTGAACAGCGTCCATACAACTTTTCCCAGCCTCCATTCGCCAGGTTTCATGTGTAAGTAATTATGTCCAGGTGGGTGTTATGCTTCTCTGCCTCCAATGTTTACCAAGGAAATAGCCTGGAAAGGGGAACCTGTAGCAATCAAGATATTGTTGGGGGGTAATATGTCATTATCCTTGAACACTGGCCATGCTGCAAAGGCAGATTTAGGGGAGCACACGACCAGTTTGGATGCCTCGACAGCTGGTCAGAATGGAGTGTGAGAGGTGGAGGGGCACCAAAATTTGGCATTGCCTGGGGTGCCACTGACATTTGAGACTCCAAGGTTGTCCACTGCATGCTGACTGGGGCAGATGGGAGTTGGAGTCAAAGAACAGCTGGTGTTCTAATATTCCCACCCGTTTTACTTTCTGGTTCCCTTGGTCATCCCTGGTGAAGTGATCTATCTGTGCTGTGCTACCGTGATGCCTTTTGAAGGATCATAGAATCATAGAATCATAGAGTTGGAAGAGACCACAAGGGCCATCGAGTCCAACCCCCTGCCAGGCAGGAAACACCATCAGAGCACTCCTGACATATGGTTGTCAAGCCTCTGCTTAAAGACCTCCAAAGAAGGAGACTCCACCACACTCCTTGGCAGCAAATTCCACTGTCGAACAGCTCTTACTGTCAGGAAGTTCTTCCTAATGTTTAGGTGGAATCTTCTTTCTTGTAGTTTGGATCCATTGCTCCGTGTCCGCTTCTCTGGAGCAGCAAAAAACAACCTTTCTCCCTCCTCTGTGTGACATCCTTTTATATATTTGAACATGGCTATCATATCACCCCTTAACCTCCTCTTCTCCAGGCTAAACATGCCCAGCTCCCTTAGCCGTTCCTCATAAGGCATCGTTTCCAGGCCTTTGACCATTTTGGTTGCCCTCCTCTGGACACGTTCCAGTTTGTCAGTGTCCTTCTTGAACTGTGGTGCCCAGAACTGGACACAGTACTCCAGGTGAGGTCTGACCAGAGCAGAATACAGTGGCACTATTACTTCCCTTGATCTAGATGCTATACTCCTATTGCTGCAGAGGTGCTAGAATGCAATTCAACCTTATCACAGATCAAAATGACACATTGACTTATAGCCCTTGCAGGTGGGTGGTGGAGTGGCTGCTACAGGCAAGTAGCTGCCAGGATTTGAATGTGGGAGCTCTTCCTTCCTAGCCCAGAAGCTTATTTTAAAATCCTGCTTAGCTAAATGAAAGCTTTACGCCCCCCTCCTAACCCCCTTTCCTTTTGTATCATTAGATTGTAAGCGGGTGGACCAGGACAGGCAAAAGTATGAACGAGTCCTAAGTCCAAATGATTGAATAGAGCTTCCTGCTCAGTATATGAATTTGGGGTTGCAGCCTTATTCCCCTTCTAGAGTATGGACAAAGTTCTCTATTTTAACAAAGTGGAACTTACGAAACAGCCCTTTGAAACAACAAAGACTAAGAAATGAACTGCAGCCTTTGTGGAAATTTCACGAGTCTTCCCAAAAGAAGTTATTAATTTTCTTTTTTCAAGACTGTGTTCTTTTCCTCTTCTGCAAGGAAGCATGAATTTCCCCATTTTTATTCTTAAGTGGTCTGTGAGTTTTCACCTTACAAAAAGGATAAGTCCCTCTCACACTCTGCCACCAACATGAAGACAATTATTTTGGGGTCAGCAATTATGAGATTCATATTGCCTAAATAGCCCCTTAGGTGTGACTTTTTTTTCCCCATTAAATGCTGATAAGCAGTTTGACGGTTTTTAATTGCTTCAATTTTTGCAGTTCATCATATAGGTTCCACTGGCACATCTTGTCATTCTTGTTCACCATCCAAGAGATAAACCACAATCCCCAGTTCTTACCCAACATCACCCTGGGCTACAACCTCTATGAGAACTATTTTGATGCCAGGATCACTTCTGATGCCATGCTAGACCTGGTTGCAGGTGGCAGGAGCAACATTCCCAACTATAAGTGCAGGAAATGGAATAACCTTCTGGCTGTTCTGGAGGGGGCCGATTCTACACTCTCAAAAGAGATTTCTGCCATGTCGGGTGTCTACAAAATCCCACAGGTATGAAGGGAATGCTAAGAAAGAGCATCAAAAAGTGAGAAAAGTATGGAAAAGTTCAGGGGTCTTTCCCAAAAAAAATCCAGCCTTCACCAACCCGGTATCAACCAGATTTTGTGGACTACAACTCCAATTTGTCACAGCCAGCACAAATGTTGTTAGATATTAATCATTTCAGGTTAATAAATATCTGGTCTTTATCCTGGAAGCAAAACGAAACACTAATCTTTTCCTTTCCTTACAAGATCAGTTATGGGTTGGTTCCTCAAGTTCTTGATGATAAAACTCAGTTCCCTTTTCTGTACCGAATGGTCCCCAAAGAAGAAAGTCAATACTTGGGTATTATCAAGTTGCTCCTGCATTTCAGATGGACATGGATTGGCCTCTTAGCTCCAGAGAACGATGATGCAGAAAGATTTATCAGTGGCTTGACACCTCTGGTGATCAGTAATGGGATTTGCATTGCTCTATCAAAAAGAATTCCAGAAAAGAATCCACATCAAATGTTCCGTTTGAATGAACCCTTTGTCCTATGGAGACAACTGGGTGTATTTGTTTACTATGAAAATACTCGCATGGGATGGCTCCCAGTCATGACACTACAAGCAGCACTTGGGGAACAAATTGGGCCAAAAGTCTGGATCACAATAGGTTTAAAGGACATCAACGTGTTTTTATCTTATCCTCCTGATTTATTCCAGTACATCCATGGGTCTTTGTCCTTCATAATGAAGATGGGGGAAAGGACTAAGCGTGACTACTATAACCCATCTTCCTATATTCTTCATCACTTCTGGCAGAAAGCGTTTCATTGTTCATATTCAAAACATGTGCTGGCTGTGAAAGGTTGGAGAAGATGCACAGAGAACAAGAAACTGGAGATGGTGCCTGAAGAGGAGCTGGAGAGAGCCCTGTCTCAAAACAGCTACATCAATTACTTCAATGTCCAAGCTGTGGCTCAGGCTTTGAATGCTGCCTATTCAGCCAGATCAAAGTGGATGTTGGTGGCTGGTGGAGGAGACAGGTTGGAACATCAAAGGCTACAGCCATGGCAGGTATTTTCTCCCCCTTTCTGCAAACTGCAGTACATTGCCCCAAAATGTGACATCAAATTTACAAGTGAGACCCATTTCTGAGGCAAATCCAATTTGTGAGGCTCCTGGTAGAGGTTAAAAAAAAAAAATTGCTCATTATGCTTATATGAGAACTCTCTTCCCAGTGCAATGCTTCCTCCGCCGTGCCCAAGTAAATTTATATTTATAATAATAATAATTTATTATTTATACCCCACCCATCTGGCTGGGCTTCCGCAGCCACACTGGGTGGCTTCCAACAAAATATTAAAGTACAGTAATGCATCAAACATTAAAAGCTTCCCTAAACAGGGCTGCCTTCAGATGTCTTCTAAAAGTTTGGTAGTTGTTGTTCTCTTTGACATCTGGTGGGAGGGCGTTCCACAGGGCGGGTGCCACTACTGAGAAGGTCCTCTGCCTGGTTCCCTGTAATTTGGCTTCTTGCAGTGAGGGAACCGCCAGAAAGCCCTTGGTGCTGGACCTCAAACATTTATATACAGACCTTAAACATTTATATACAGCTATTTGTCAAAAGAGCACAGGACATTTCTCGATACAGTAAAACAAGATGATAAAATACAGCTCAAATCAGTTTTTGAAACAAAACAACTACAGATAATATAATACAAAAATACAAAAAGATCTAAATGCTAAATGTGTTATATCAAGATCTAACCTTTTGTGTAATGAACTTATTGTGTAAAAAGATTTGTGATTTTATATAAAATGTGGTCTAAAAATGTTTAAATAAATAGAATGCCTGAAAAGGGCATATAGTTTAGTTGAGCTATCAGAGGCAGATTTCGGGCAACGTAACTGGTTCCCCTGTGCTGGGCACACGCAGAATGGAAGGTGAGAAGTGAGGGGCACCAAATTTTGGGCTTCCACAGGGTGCTACTGAAATTGGGAAGACCAAACCCCTGGCCCCAGTTCATAACAGCTCAAAGTGAGCAATGCTGAGATAGTCAGTATAGTTTTAAAAAAGGTAAAGGTAAAGGTACCCCTGCCCGTACGGGCCAGTCTTGACAGACTCTGGGGTTGTGCGCCCATCTCACTTAAGAGGCCAGGGGCCAGCGCTGTCCGGAGACACTTCCGGGTCACGTGGCCAGCGTGACATCGCTGCTCTGGCGAGCCAGAGCCGCACACGGAAACGCCGTTTACCTTCCCGCTGGTAAGCGGTCCCTATTTATCTACTTGCACCCGGAGGTGCTTTCGAACTGCTAGGTTGGCAGGCGCTGGGACCGAGCAGCGGGAGCGCACCCCGCCGCAGGGATTCGAACTGCCGACCTTTCGATCGGCAAGTCCTAGGCGCTGAGGCTTTAACCCACAGCGCCACCTGCGTCCTCAGTATAGTTTTATATTTCCTTAATGCTGCTGTACCCTTTCCATTTCAGCTCCACCTTTTTTTAAGAGAAATTCAGTTTCTGAATACTTCAATGGGCAGGCTATATTTGGATGAGAATGGAGAGCTGCCAGGCAACTACAATATTGAGAACTGGATTATGTTTCCCAATAAGTCTCGTGTTAGAGGGAAAATTGGGAGCATAGAGAAGGGCGCCTCCCCTGACACAAAGTTTACCATTAACGCAAAAGCCATTGTCTGGCCCCAACAGTTTAACAAGGTATGAGACTCCTTATGTCACATGACAAATATTAAACTCCAATTAGTACTTAGTACTTTATATGGATGTCGATGTTGGGAAAGATGGAGGGCACAAGGAGAAGGGGACGACAGAGGACGAGATGGTTGGACAGTGTTCTCGAAGCTACTAGCATGAGTTTGACCAAACTGCGGGAGGCAGTGGAAGACAGAAGTGCCTGGCGTGCTCTGGTCCATGGGGTCACGAAGAGCCGGACACGACTAAATGACTAAACAACAACAACAACTTTATATGGAAGCAGGAGGGGACACGGGTGGCACTGTGGTCTAAACAACTGAGCCTAGGGCTTGCCGATTGGAAGGTTGGCAGTTCAAATCCCCGCGATGGGGTGAGCTCCCATTGCTCGGTCCCAGCTCCTGCCCACCTAGCAGTTTGAAAGCACGTCAAAGTGCAATTAGATAAATAGGTACCGCTCCAGCAGGAAGGTAAACGGTGTTTCCGTGCGCTGCTCTGGTTTCCTCAGAAGCGGCTTAGTCATGCTGGCCACATGACCCGGAAAAACTGTCTGCAGACAAATGTAGGCTCTCTCGGCCAGTAAAGCAAGATGAACGCTGCAACCCCACAGTCGTTCGCGACTGGACTTAACTGTCAGGGTCTTTTCAGGGAAGTTTTTAATCTGTGATACTTTACTGTATTTTTGGTTTCTATGGAAGCCGCCCAGAGTGGCTGGGGAAACTCAGCCAGATGGGCGGGGTACAAATAATAAATTATTATTATTATATTATATTATTATTATTATTTTACCTTTACCTTTTACTTTATATGGAACTTCAACTAAAATCCTTTCCACAAATATTCCATTGAATATTGTGCTGTGCTGGGAACTGCACTTAATAGTTTGTGATGCACCACCATCTCTTAAGTTTATGTAGATAGCATGTTTATACTTGTCTTTAAATACTTTATACTTTGAACTGAACTGTGTGGGAAAGGAATTTCCTTAACCGTGCACTCTGAAAAAGGCTGACAACTGGAGAGCAAGCATACTCTGATGTTCTGCTGGAATATGCTGCTGAAGGTACAGGTAATCTGTTGACCACACTGGTTAAGGTGTGACATGCTATCAGGAACAGGTTGTGGGCCCAGTATAACAGGTTATGGATCCAGTGGCTCACAAGTCTAATGTAGACTTTACTTGGGTTATGACATCTGATGCCAAAAATTGTATAGGGGATAGGACTTGGGAAATCATAGTTCAAATCCCTGCTCAGCCAAAAAGAACTTCACTGAGTGACCTTGGGCTAGTTATAGTATCTCCGCCTAGCATAGCCACAAGGTTGCTTTTAGGGGTGGATATTATAGTTTTCTTTTTTAGTTAATTGGGAGAAAGGCGGTGTTAATATTACTAGTAACAATAGTCACAGTATGAATATAGTGGTAGAAGAGAAAGGCTCTTTACCACAATGTAGTGGAACCCCATGACAGTTTTATCTTCCCCTTCTTTCCCAGGACCCAGAACTAAATAATAATAATTCAGGAGACATTTTTTTAGTTAGCATCATCAGGTGATGGTATATTTAATTTCTGCTCTTTATCAGTGTGTTTCATTGCAGTATTTTGTTTTGCACTATTATTCTGCCATTTATATTGTTTTTGCCTATTCTGTCCTTTGCCTTGAGCATAAGTTTCTTTAGAAATGATAGGTATAAATGCTGAAACAAGCAAGCAGACACACCAAAGTGTTAGAATTCCTGCTCCATGACTGCAGTCATGGGATTTTTGTCTTTCACATGATGTGGTATGTTTTGACTCCACAGAGTGGGAAGTGACGGAGACAGGGTTTTTGTGTTACTGTGTTCCATGAAGTTTGTCCTTTGTTCTTTTTCTCTTTGCTGTCTGATGCTAGAGAGAGAGGGAGCCATGTTGCCATTCTCCATGTGTGTTTATATGTAAATAAAGTAGATTAGCCAAAATGCTGAGTTGCTGAGGTCTGTCACGCAAGGTGCGCAAACTCTGCCCATCCCTAAGTGTGCCAGTGTCGGTTGGCATCGGTCGCTGTGATGTTCGGGCTGAAGACAGCTTTTGAAGCTCCCGAACAATCGACCAGGAGGGAGAGAACATGCCAGTCGGGCATGTGTCTCTACCAGGGTCCTACTAGAGTATAGGCCGAACTCCTGACACAAAGAGGTTTCCCTTCCATGCTGTTTTGCATCAAAAGTGCTTCCCTGAAAAAAGCACATGGGCTCCGTGAGATCCCTTTCAGTACTCCATAGGCACAGATTCTGCTAACACTTCACCCTTGATGAACCTTCTTTTCTGCATGGCCAGGCTGTGCCTCTCTCCAGGTGTACCAAAAGCTGTCTGCCGGGCTATACCAAGGTGGTTCAAGAAGGACAACCACTTTGCTGCTATGCTTGTGCTCCATGTGCGCAAGGGATGATCTCCACTGAGGAAGGTGAGTGAATCGAAGGTTAGGAAATTCCTTAGGAGAATATAAATAGGGTGAAGAATCACTCAGAGAGACTTTCAGTGAAGATTCTAAAAACATTTCTGAGCATTTATAAAGAATTTTGCCTCCCCTTCCCTAATAAACAGGTGTCATCTCCCCCATAAGAATCTTTCCCCCCAAAAAAGTAATAGAATAGATTGTTTGGTTGTATATGATGCTGAAGCCACTCTTTCCCCCCTTCAGATGCAGACCATTGCATCAAATGCCCAGAAGATCAGCATCCAAACAAGGACCAAGATCAATGTGTCCCCAAGATTATCACCTTCCTGGCTTATAAAGAACAATTGGGGATCATCTTAACTTCTGTTACCGTATTCTTGTCTTTAACAACAGGCATTGTGTTAGGAATCCTCGTTAAATACAGGGAGACTCCCATTGTGAAAGCCAACAACCGAGACCTCTCCTATATCCTCCTCTTCTCCCTTCTACTTTCCTTTTTCTCCTCCTTCCTCTTGATTGGGAGGCCAAGGAAAGTGACCTGCCTTCTCCGACAAACAGCCTTCAGCATCATCTTCTCGGTTGCCGTCTCTTCTGTTTTGGCAAAAACCATCACTGTGGTTCTGGCCTTCCTGGCCACAAAGCCAGGGAACAGAGCGAGGAGATGGCTGGGGAGGAGTCTCGCCAACTCCATTGTCATTTGCTGTTCCAGTGTCCAAGTTGTTATCTGCATCATCTGGCTAGGTATCTCTCCCTCATTCCCAGATTCTGACATGCACTCCCAGGCTGGAGAGATCATCCTTCTATGCAACGAAGGATCTGCTGCCATGTTTTATATTGCCCTGGGCTACATGGGCTTCCTGGCTGCCATCTGCTTCACGGTGGCTTTCCTAGCCAGGAATCTGCCTGGGGCCTTCAATGAAGCCAAGCTGATCACCTTCAGCATGCTGGTCTTCTGCAGTGTTTGGGTGTCCTTTGTGCCCACCTACCTGAGCACCAAGGGGAAATACACGGTAGCCGTGCAGATCTTCTCTATGTTGGCCTCCAGTGCTGGGCTTCTGGGCTGCATCTTCCTTCCCAAATGCTACATTATCATACTCAGGCCTGACCTGAATACAAAGGAGCACCTGATGACAAAAAGTAAAGATGGCACCTAATTCTTAAAGTACAGTGGTACCTTGGTAGTCAAACTTAATCTGTTCCGGGAGTCCGTTCGAATCCCGGAACTGTTCGAAAATGAAGGTGCAGCTTCCGATTGGCTGCAGGAGCTTCCTGCACTCAATCAGAAGCCGTGGAAGCCATGTCGGACATCTGGCTTCCAAAAAATGTTCACAAACCGGAACACTTACTTCCGGGTTTGTGGCGTTCGGGAACCGATTTGTCCGGGAGCCAAGCCATTTGAGAACCAAGGTACCACTGCATTCTGTTTTGATAGTTGATGATGAGCACAACAGTAATGCTAGCTATATAGTTGTCTGTAGAATATAGCTCCTTGAAGTTCAATCTCTCTTTATTTTGCATAAATCATAAAATGATGAAAATGAATACAGAATGACTCCAGCAACCACACACCCTTTAAGCTTAATTTTCAACGTGCATGGTTTCATCATAGCCTGATTCCCACTTGATTCCACTGGTGGAATGCTCTCCCCAATGTGACTTGCCTGGCTCCTTCGTTGCATATCTTTAGGCATCTGGCAATAGTAGAGGAGTTCAGGACCCTGCAGAACTTGTCTGAGGCTCAGGGTGGCAGTCTTGTTAGAATAAGGGATGCGGTTGGCATTGTGGTCTTAACAACTGAGCCTCTTGGGCTTGCTGATTCTAAGGTCGGCGGTTCGAATCCGCTTGATGGTGGTGTCCCAGCTTCTGCCAACCTAGCAGTTTGAAAGCACACCCGTGCAAGTATATAAGTGCATACCCCTGCAGTGGGAAGGTAAACGGCATTTCCGTGCGCTCTAGCTTCCGTCACAGTGTTCCGTTGCACCAGAAGCAGTCTAATCATGCTGGCAACGTGACCCAGAAAGCTGTTTGTGGACAAACACCGGCTCCCTCACAGTGAGATGAGCGCCACACGACATAGTTGCCTTTGACTGGGCTTAACTGTCCAGGGGTTCTTTACCTTTTTTTCCCCATTGTTAAAATAAAGTTCTAAACTCAAACACAAGGTCTCCTCTGGCCAGCTTAACTCTTTGAAGTCCAAGGCAAGTATATTTGGCTGTCCACCCTGCCTCTGCATGAGCCTGGAGGGTATCACAATCCACTCAGAAACAACATTTAGGTTTATTGGGGGTTTATTTAAACAATGAGATGACCACATAGAGAGGTCACACTGTGGGAGTGGCCCAAATGGCTACAAGAAATGTGATAATGTGTACCTTGAGTGTGCTTCTAATAGAAAAGTTATGGTAGCCTGTCACTTTAAGAAACTGCTGATTTTGCAAGTTGTCGCTCCCCCCCCCCCCAATTGGGGTAGAAATACAGCTAATATGTAAATCACAAAGATACAGCACAAAGCTAGAACATAAGTTGCGGGGTATAAATAAAAATTTATGATTATTATTATTATTACATGATGTGCATGTTGGGAACACAGGTTCCCAACATGCACACTAAACAAAATGTATTCATGCAAGGTCATAGCAGAACATGGTGGGAATCAGAGCTTAGTCGGCAGAAGCAGCCAATGCTTATGCATATGATTGGTCTGACAATTTAAATGAGGTAACAGTATATATGATTGGTGGAAATTGAAATGCTTTGTTTGAAACTTTATAAATACCACTGGGCCCGGTTGCAACTTTTGCAGAGCCATCCTATTGTAACCTATTGCTTTGCAATAAACAATGTTGGAATTCATCTTCTTCAATCTCTTGTGTCTGTTTGGCTCGATACAAGAATTAAGGGATTTTTGCTTGCAACAACACAACCCGCCCAAAAGACAATTTATACATTCCTCAGTCTCTTTAAAAGGTGTATCAGATACCAAACAGACCCTCCAAGTGTCCCTATTTCCCAGTGACAGTCCCGGATTTACAGAAGCCGTCGCGGTTTCTGATTTGATCCAGGAATGTCCCGCTTTTCCTTAGGACATCCCTATGTTGGAGGATCTGGAGTTATGCAACCCCTGAGCCAAGGAGATAAGAAACTATACAACCTTTAGAAAACATCTGTATAGAGAAGTTTTTTTATGTTTAATGCTTAATTGTGTTTTTATATGTTGGAAGCTGCACATAGGAGCTGGGGAAACCCAGTCTGATGGGTGGTTGGGGTATGTATGTATGTATGTATGTATGTATGTATGTATGTAAAGGTAAAGGGACCCCTGACCATTAGGTCCAGTCACGGACGACTCTGGGGTTGCGGTGCTCATCTCGCTTTATTGGCCAAGGGAGCCGGCGTACAGCTTCCAGGTCATGTGGCCAGCATAGAGCAGCACACGGTAACGCCGTTTACCTTCCCACCGGAGTGGTACCTATTTATCTACTTGCACTTTGATGTGCTTTCGACCTGCTAGGTTGGCAGGAGCAGGGACCAAGCAACGGGAGCTCACCCCGTCGCGGGGATTCGAACTGCCGACCTTCTGATTGGCAAGTCCTAGGCTCTGTGGTTTAACCCACAGCGCCACCCGCGTCCCTATGTATGTATGTATGTATGTATAAATATCATCATTGTTGTTATGATTTAATAGGGCATCTCTATTTACATCAGAGAAATGTTGGAGGATTTATGTGTGGGGGTTGCATGTATTCTGTAGCAATCAGGTTCTCAAACAATATCGTTATCAGTCAGGACACAAGGATGTGCAGAAGACGGTCTCTCTTTAGCACAGGGGATATTTTATGCATCAAACTTTACAGGCAAGAAATTGTCTCCCCTTCCCCTTGATTCTCATGTTTAGCTGATTGGTCTCACAGGCAACACTTGTGCAATTCCCTGAAGCTATTCCAAGAACAAGAATGACATGGAGGAGAATGATTGCATTACAGTCCCTGTAGGACTTGAGACGCAGATGCAGAAGTAGAAGAAACCTTGTTTACAGGACTTCACAGAAGTGGCTGCCTGGCTGCATTCCCTTCTGGGCAAACTTTGCCTGCCAGTGGCGGGCAGTTCCAGAGGTAAAATCTGACAGAATAATGGGAATGCAGCCTAGTTTCTACGCACACTCCTCCATCCTCCACTTAGGCTAGGACGGCCATACGTCCGGATGTATGGCAACCCATGGCCAAAAAAAGCTCTGGATTTTGAAATATGGCAACCCTAACTCTTAGGCAAGTATGTGGCCATGTTAGAGTTCCAGGACACATTTCAGCCAGGCAAAAGCACACAAGTAGGATACAAAGCAGGGTAAGTAAGTGGTATGGGAGGTACCATGCCCTTCTAGCAGAGACACCATCTTGCGCTCAATATTGAGGGTGCCCCTCACACGTCACACGTGTGACGTCATGCACCTGGTGCGCATCGCATGTGTCTGATGTCGTGCATTGCATTGTCAGGAGGAGACCAAGCACGGCTTCAGTGACCTGCAGCTCCTCCTCTCTCATGCTCAGGAGACCCCATGTAACCTCCCAACTGGTTGTGGCAATAAACTATTATATGGGGTGTACAGTCAACACACAACTTTTGCAGGGGTTGCATTTGGGTGATAGTGTGTGAAGTTTAAATCACATATATTCTGAACAGCCCCTTGGGATGCCCCCACCTTGGGATCCTTACCTTCTGGAACCAGCATGCCAAACAGGTCTTAACCCCCCCATCCTGCCCCCCCCCCCAAGCTTTTAAAGCTCTCTGCCTACCTTGCCTTTAATCTGGGCTATTTTAGACAGGGCACAAGCAAAGGGTGGAAAAGAGAAACGTCGTGGGAAATGGGGTGGGAAGTTGTTGATAATATAAAAGAAAAACTTATTATGTATTGGAACATGATTTTGAATTTCGGGGGGGGGGGGTAAAAAGGTGAAAGTGTGAGTGAACTAAAGACTTAATTTAATCTAAGTTTGTTACCGGTATGAGCTTTCCTGGTCTGGTAAGGTGCTACTGGAAGGAATTTTTTATTTTATTTTATCAAAGTAATTGTTGAACTGCAATACAATTAAGAAGAATTAAATTAATAGTGAAATACAATTAAGAAGAAGTATATGGGGGGGAGTGGGGTCCTAAGCTATAGCTTGTTTAGCTTATATGTAAATCTGGCACTGCATGGAGGGAAGGGGACCAAGGGTTCAAAAGAACCTTGTACAGTATTTTAATGTTTGAAACGGTTTTTTTTTTTTTTTTAAGGAAAATAAAGCATTCTCCATGACAGGGGTTGTGTGTGCCTGGCCCCCTTTTTTTATCTTCACAGCAACCCTGTGGGGTGGGCGAGGCTGTGAGATGGTTGTCCCGACACCAAAGTTTTGAAACTACAGAAAACAGCCTTAGAACGTCTGGAGGAGGTGTGTTTATCTTTCCTAATCAGGGTTGAGGGGGAAATAGATGAATTTCAACAGGGAGAAATGTAAAGTATTGCACTTGGGCGAAAAAAATGAGAGGCACAAATACAAGATGGGTGACATCTGGCTTGAGAGCAGTACATGTGAAAAGGATCTAGGAGTCTTGGTTGACCACAAATTTGACATGAGCCAACAGTGTGAAGCGGCAGCTAAAAAAACCAATGCAATTCTGGGCTGCATCCATAGGAGTATAGCATCTAGATCAAGGGAAGTAATAGTGCCACTGTATTCTGCTCTGGTCAGACCTCACCTGGAGTACTGTGTCCAGTTCTGGGCACCACAGTTCAAGAAGGACACTGAAAAACTGGAACGTGTCCAGAGGAGGGCAACCAAAATGGTCAAAGGCCTGGAAACAATGCCTTATGAGGAACGGCTAAGGGAGCTGGGCATGTTTAGCCTGGAGAAGAGGAGGTTAAGGGGTGATATGATAGTCATGTTCAAATATATAAAAGGATGTCACATAGAGGAGGGAGAAAGGTTGTTTTCTGCTGCTCCAGAGAAGCGGACACGGAGCAATGGATCCAAACTACAAGAAAGAAGATTCCACCTAAACATTAGGAAGAACTTCCTGACAGTAAGAGCTGTTCGACAGTGGAATTTGCTGCCAAGGAGTGTGGTGGAGTCTCCTTCTTTGGAGGTCTTTAAGCAGAGGCTTGACAACCATATGTCAGGAGTGCTCTGATGGTGTTTCCTGCTTGGCAGGGGGTTGGACTCGATGGCCCTTGTGGTCTCTTCCAACTCTATGATTCTATGATTTGCAACAACAACCCTGTGAGGTGGGCTAAGCTGTGAGCAAAATCTGTGAAACTGCACATCCTTGTAGGGTTTGTCTGTGTCCTGCCTGCCCCCCCCCCATCTTCTCAGCAACCTTGTGAGGTGGGCATGGTTTCAAGATGGCTGTTCTGGCATTATGGTTCTGATATTGCAGAAAACAGCCTTAGAAGTTCTGGGATGGGGTGCTTATTTCTCTTTACCAGCAATGAGAAAGAATTCTTTTGTGTTCTACTGTAACATAACAGGGCTGTGAAATGTCCCACCTTCAAATCAAGAGAGGCACTCTAACCACTATGCCACAACTGGCTCATGTGAACCTTGGAGCAGACCCTTAGCAGAATGCAAATCCCACCGCCCTGAAAATGCAGGAAGAAAAAGGAGAGCGTGCCCCTCTCCAAGGTACTCTGGCAAGGAGGGGGCGCATTGTGGGTTCCCATTGGCAGAACATCTCATCATAATGCAACAGACAGAAATGAGGATACTTGTCTGTTTGAATCAGACTGTGATCCAGTTCATTGCTGATGGGCAACTTCAAAGCCCAGCAGACACAGAAGATTAGGAGCTAAGGAAGCTGTATCTCTCTCTAAGGGTCGCAGTTGATCTCTACCAGGAGCCTCACAAACTAGATTTCTCTCAGAAATGAGCAATTTCTGCTCCCCCTCGCCCTCTTCAGCAACTGACATTCGGAGACATCGCGTCAGTCCTATTATCCATCACATCTGTGCTTGGATTTGAAGAAACATTTCCATTTTATATACTTATTTCCTTCCAATCCAGTTCAGCCCCCTCCCTCCCAAGGTCTTCCTTTCAAAACCTCTCCTTCTCTCAGCCACCCTTTCACTGGTTGTCCCATTTACTCTTTCCACCTCCTGCTGGCTCCACAAATGGACCCTATTTTGGACAAAGGTGACTTGGCAACTGCACTCCAGGCTCTGGTAACTTCGAGGCTGGGTTACTGCAATGTCTTCTGTTTGGAGCTTCCCTTAAAGATGACTCAGAAACTTGCATTGGTCCAGATTACGGGCTGGGGTTCCATCCACCTCTGATATAAATCCTAAACCCTTGTTAAACCATTTGGACCACAGAACAGCTTCTGGGTTAGTGGTGAATGTCACATCAGCAGATTCCTTGAGACCACGAGCCCCTCCTTCAGATACACTTTCCTCCCCTCCTTCCTCTCTCCCCATATACACACACAGGTACACAGGGATTGTTTATTGTGAATTTACTCCTTTAACCATTAACATCTATATTATCTGCATTTTTGTACTTTTTATTTTTCTGCACCCTCATGATTTCTCCCATGTGAAATCTTGTATGAATTCCATGAGGTTTAGCAACAGCGGTCTCATTAAAGTGCTTTCCTCATTATGAGCATCTAAATATTTTTCTCCTCTTGATTCACTTCTGCAAAATGAGTCGTTATAGCTGACCAAGTCTTTTCCCACACTCCAAGCATATATATGGTTTAGCCCATGTGAGTTCTTTTATGATAAGTAAAGCTATATCCATGTGCAAATCTCTTTCCACACTCAAAACATCTATATGGTTTCTCCCCCGTGTGAATTCTTTGGTGCGATGTAAGGCTTGTGCTGTGACTGAAGTTCTTTCCACACTCAAAACAGGTATATGGTTTCTCCCCTGTGTGAATTCTTTGATGAGATTTAAGGCTTGAGCTTTGAGTAAAGCTCTTTCCACACTCAAAGCACTTATATGGCTTCTCTCTTGTATGGATTCTGCGATGGCAAACAAGGTGTGTGCAGTTACTAAAGCTCTTTCCACATGTCACACATTTATATGGTTTTTCCCCTGTATGGATTCGCTCATGCACAGTAAGATGTGAACTCTGAGTAAAGCTCTTCCCACACTCAAAGCATTTATACGGCTTCTCACCAGTGTGGGTTCTCTTATGAGAACTAAGGTGTGAACTCTGACTGAAGGTCTTTCCACATTCCAAGCATTTATATGGTTTCTCCCCTGTGTGGGTTCTCTTATGTGAAGCAAGGTTAGCCCTGTGAGCAAAGCTCCTTCCGCACTCCAAACATTTATAAGATTTCTCTCCTGTGTGAATTCTTTGGTGTGATATAAGACTTGAGCTGCGAGCGAAGCTCATTCCGCACTCCAAACATTTATATGGCTTCTCCCCTGTGTGGATTTTTTGATGCGATGCAAGGCTTGAGCTTTGACAGAAGGTCTTTCCACAGTCCAAACAGGTATACGGTTTCTCCCCTGTGTGAATTTTTTTATGATCTACAAGTCCTGAGCTGTAAGTGAAGGCCTTTCCACACTCTAAACAGGCATATGGTTTCTCCTCAGTGTGGACCTTGTGATGTCTTTTAAGGTTTGAGTGGCGATTGAAACTCTTTCCACATTCTAGGCATTTGTAGGATTCTTGTCCTGCGTGAATTCTTTCATGTGATTTTAGGCAAGAGCTGTCACTGAAATTATTTCCACACACCAAGCATTTCCACGGTTTCTCCTCTGTGTGTGAATTGAATCTAGATTTACTTTTGAATGTTTTGCCACATAAAGGTCTCTCATTTGTTCTCTTCCCCTTCTGATGTTTTTTCTGGACTGGGATTCGATGGCCGTTATCAGTCTGCATTAGAAGGCCTTCATACCTCCTATTTTCTTCTTGGTTTTTCTCTTGTGGTCTTGTTTCCTCTTGATCTTGAAAGGTCCTTCCTTTGACTTCATGCTTATTTCTTTCTGATGAGACCTGAGAACGACTGTCGTGTTCATCACCTGCTAAAGTTAAGGGAAGATGACAATTAAAAATGTAATCCAAATCACAATCCTAGTGAGACTTTCTGTAACAACTGATGATGATGATGATTGTGATTTTATTATTTATATCCTGCTCATCTGGCTGGCTTTCCCCAGCCACGCTGGGCAGCTTACAGCATACCGTATCTTTTGCTCTATAAGACTCACTTTTTCCCTCCTAAAAAGTAAGGGGAAATGTGTGTGCGTCTTATGGAGCGAATGCAGGCTGCGCAGCTATCCCAGAAGCCAGAACAGCAAGAGGGATTGCTGCTTTCGCTACGCAGCGATCCCTCTTGCTTTTTCTGGCTTCTGAGATTCAGAATATTTTGTTTTTTTCCTCCTCCAAAAACTAGGTGCGTCTTGTGGGCTGGTGCGTCTTATAGAGCAAAAAATACGGTATATAAAACGTCAAACTGCCCAATACAGGGCTAGATGTCTTCTAAAAGTTACGTAGTTCTTTATCTCCTCGACAGCTGAAGGGTGCCACCACTGAGCAGGCCCTCTGCCTGGTTCCCTGTAACTTCACTTCTGGCAATGAGGCAACCAGCAGAAGTCCCTCAGAGTTGGACCTCAGTGTCTGGGGTTAAAGCAGGTCCTTCAGGTCTACTGGGTCAAGACTTTAGAGCTTTAAAGGTCAGCACCAATACTTTGAATAATGCTCAGAAACAAACTCTGAGGCAATGTAGATCCTTTAAGACCAGTGTTATATGCTCCTGGCAACTGCTCCCAGTCACCAGTTGAGCTGCCGCTTTCTGGATTAATTGTAGTTTCCGAGTCACTTTCAAAGGCAGCCCCACCTAGAGCGCATTGTAGCAATCCAAGCGGGAGATAACCATAGCATGTACCACAGTCTGTGTGCAGGTAGGGTCTCAGCCTGTGTACCAGATGGAGCTGGTAGACAGAAGCCCCCAAATCCTGGCTATGCCCAAGTCACCATGAGAAAACATTCATTTCCTGCCTATCTTTAATCTCTGCCAGTCCAGAGCTCTGGCCCTGCAGCCCTCCTTGTTTTCTTTCCAAGGGAGCTTCCTCACCCCCAACATCTCCCCAGGTCCCCCTCTCCATTCCCTGCAACTCACCAGATCTCTCTAAAGGTCCTGGGAAGGAACACTGGAAGGCTGTAGGAGACAGTCTGTCCAGGTCAACCGTCCATCTTCCTCCTTCCATCCTCGCTTGGACTGAAGAGCTCAGAAGCTGCAGGTTCCTGGGAAGGAGCAATAAGCAAAGGGAGCCTCAGTGGCCCTGCAGGCATTTTCCTGCCCAAGACAATTTGCTGGATGAATGATAACCCAGCTTAGGTGTGGCGTTCCCACTTGCAGTTTCCTGAACCCCACCATGCAAGGAAAGTGGAGTCATGCCTGGAACACGCCCCCCCCCCCCCAGACAGGGCCGCATCTAAGATAAAAGAGCCCATGCCACTCTGGAGCCTCCCCCCCCCAAAAAAAATCTCCCTCTTTTTCCTACCTTGCAAAGAATCTCCCTCCCTCCCAGCTTTTCAAATGCATAAGGATGGAATAAAAAGAGAAGGAAGTGAGGCTTTCCCCCCTCCCCCCCCCACAAGTCCTCTGTAATAATTTAATCACTGCCTTTAACCCTTGAAGAGCCAGTATCTCTCCCACCCCCACCCAAACTGTATGGTGCTAAGGATATTGCGGATTCTGGCTATGGGGACCCCACAAAGCGCCCCCCTCCTTGCCAGAGTCCCTTGGAGTAATCTGAACAGACCTAAAAGCTACACACGGCTAATAATGTATTACCAACGATTTGGTCAAGCTGTCATATTTACAAATCATAAACACCAACCTATGATACATGCATAGTTATGCAAAAGTTGATAGGAAAGAAATAGTAATCAATCGCTATCAGGGAACACCACAATGGAGGCAACATGCCTTTCAGTAGTCAAAATCCAGCAATATTCATAGAATCATAGAGTTGGAAGAGACCACAAGGGCCATCGAGTCCAACCCCCTGCCAAGCAGGAAACACCATCAGAGCACTGACATATGGTTGTCAAGCCTCTGCTTAAAGACCTCCAAAGAAGGAGACTCCACCACACTCCTTGGCAGCAAATTCCACTGTCAAACAGCTCTTACTGTCAGGAAGTTCTTCCTAATGTTTAGGTGGAATCTTCTTTCTTGTAGTTTGGAACCATTGCTCCGTGTCCGCTTCTCTGGAGCAGCAGAAAACAACCTTTCTCCCTCCTCTATGTGACATCCTTTTATATATTTCAACATGGCTATCATATCACCCCTTAACCTCCTCTTCTCCAGGCTAAACATGCCCAGCTCCCTTGCAGTGATAGGTGCTCCAAACTTAGGAATGATTTATTTGAAGTGCTATAGAATGCAGCAGCAAGCAGAAGAAAGCAGTTTTTCTAGGATAGGTGAACTGTTTCAAAGATACTGTAATTCTTCATCAGCTGACAATGAAATTGAATACATAACATTAAATTGTAAAACAGAAACTGAAATGACCAACCTGCATATCAATAAACACAAATAAATGAATGACAAATACATACCCAATAAATTGTCCTCTCGGGTAAAAATAATGACTATGGATCAGTTCTCACTAGCAAGTGTAGTAGACTGATACCGATAGCAGAACTCTATTGGAATTTAAAAGGCTATCCACAGGTGTATCAGATCACAGGCAATTTCAGGAAATTTAAAGATACAGTATACAGAATCTAACATAGCAAACACAAATAGAAGCCACGTGTAAAAATCTTTAAATAAAGCAGTTAAAATCTGATTCCGTATTCAAACCTCCTGGATGGTGGCACTCAGAACAGGGGTGGGACACTCAAATCAGAAGCGTAACAGTCAAAATGGAGCATTTTCGGCTTCCAAAAAAAGTTCACAAACCAGAACACTTACTTCTGGGTTTGGAGTTTGAATTCCAAGTTGTTTGAGTACTAAGGCGTTTGAGAACCAAGGTACCACTGTACCTTTACTCCTCTATTACATTGTTTGTTTTCTGTGAGTGTCTTCTGTTTCCTATTTTTGTTTACTTTTAGTAAACAAGTTGGTAGTTGAAAGGGTGTAACCCTAGTAAAAATTGTTATCCTACTTGTTTCCTGAGTGTATATTTGGTAGCTTCTATTGTTGAGGCATCTAATCATAAGCCTGCATTTTTATTAAAGCTTATATGTTTGATCAGGGCCTGTATCTTAAAAAGCTTAATGATTTTCAAATATTTTATGCCAGGCAGAAGACCAGTTGCCTAAAAACCTTGGCAAGATATTTTTACTCCTAGACAAGGGGCCCCCCTGATTTATAGCAGAAAACAATTCTCAAAGTCGTAAAAAGGGAATTACAGGCTGACAGCCAAGGTTACACTGACCCTACAAATTAAGGGTGGATAAATAGTAAAATGAGCCATATCTTCTTCCTAAGGTTAAGAAGGTCAAGAGCAGTGAAAAAGCATCTAGCTGGCAGAAAGAGAACATTTTCTGGGAAGACTTTTTCTAAAGCTGTTTCTTTCTTAAACTAAGATCCTTTTAAGATTTCTTTTCCTTTTAAAAGGTTGTTTATGTATTAAATATATTAGTTTAAATATAATTATGCAAAGGATTTAAGAAATGCTAGATTCTTATTTCATATAGTTGTAAGAGTTGTAACTATCCTGAAATTAAGTCAGTCACCAGCCCCCCCTTGCCAGACAGAAGACGCCAATCGAGCACTCCTGATATATGGTTGTCAGGCCTTTTGTTTAGAAACCTTCAAATGAAGGAGATCTCTCAATGTTGATGTGAACTCAATCCTTGACATATGCATAAGATAAAAATTCAAGATTAATTATCTGTTTTGGAAGGCAATAGGGCAAGGAGGGCAAGAGGTGAGCTGGTAATTAAGATTCCTTGTTGAGACACATGTAAGATATATTACTACTTATTTGTCATTTATAGATAGAAGAATATATAGCTTTTTATTTTCCATAAAAGGCAAGAGGAAATGGGTGTATCTTTTGTGATTGGTTCTAGCAAACAGCCAATAGGAATTTCAACCAGGCTGATTGGACAGAGGCAGCCACAGGAGGAGCAAGGGGGCTGGATTAAGGAAATATAAGTGCTGGCCAGAATGGCAAGAGGCCCGGCCAGAGCTTGGTAACCATATACCACTGTGCCTCATATTTATTTGTCTGGCAAATAAATTACTATTTTAATTTCTCTATTGCTGCGTTGAATATTTCATTCCAGCTAAGCGTTAACCACAAGCAGGGTGCTACATTGTCTATGCAATAAAATTTGCTTGAAACACAAGATTGCTGTGCTGATCTTTACATTAAGCATGAGGATGTGAGAATATTTACTCGTAACTTCCTTTTTTTAAAAAAGTCCATTATTATAAAGAAACCTTGAAATGCATACAATACAAACATTATATTTTGCAAATAATCGTACAAATTACAAATATACAAAAGAGAAAGAAAACAGAAAAAATAGAAAAAGTAGAAATTAATTTCATTTAAAATAAGGAATAACAAAAATGAAGAACCTTCCAACTATACCCATTGTACTATTTTACAATTAAACTTTTTTAAAAAGACAGTTTCCTAAAATTATTTACTCATAACTTCCAGGACACGTTTAAACCCCCGTCCTGCCCCCACCCCACACACAAGTTTTTAAAGCTCTCTGCCCTGTGGAAAAAGAGCTTTAAAACTCTCTGCCTTCTGTGCCTGCAAGTCAATTGTATATATTTTTACTTTTTCGGTGTTTTCTTCCCCCTGTAAAAGATCAGGACTGTGCAATTTTGCAGTTAAGCGATTGTGATGGAGCAGGGTGAGCTTGGCACCGGTTTTGTGTCTCTGCAGGGTCTGTGAAGCTGAAATGAAACATCTGCACCAGCCGCATCTTGCTGGCTTCTCTTCTCGCCTCTTACCTTTGCGAAAACAGCAACCCTGTGAGGTGGGCTAAGCTGTGAGCAAAATCTGTGAAACTGCACATCCTTATAGGGTTTGTTTGTGCCTTGCCAACCTCCCCCCCCCCCTTTTTTTTTTTTATCTTCTCAGTAACCTTGTGAGGTGGGCATGGCTTCGACATGGTTTTTTCGGGCATTATGGTTTTGAAAATGCAGAAAATAGCTTTAGGAGATCTGGGATGGGGTGCTTATTTTTCTTTCTCAGGGCTGAGAAGGAATTCTTTTGCATTCTGCTGTAACATAATAGGGCTATGAAATGTCCCACCTTCTATGAATGTTAAAATGATGTTGGATATAAAAATAATATGGCATTAGTGACAAAGTTAGAAAGAGTATGCAAAAATGAACTAAAAAAAGGGTGAAAGACTAGAGTTATATTATGTCAAACTTAAACAATATGGTATAAGTGATTAAGTTATAAGGAGAAAGATCAGAGACATACCGTAATAGGTTGAATTATTTGAAAGAGGGTAAGGATTTGCTGAATTTGATTGGGCAAAGGGGAACACAAAAAGGGAGGTGTGGGGAAGTCAAGAAAGAGGGTTAAATAAGTATGAAGCTAAAAATTGGATTTTTTTTCTTTTTTTTCTTTTTTATTATCCTTTTTGATGACTTTTTTGTGTATTTTCTTTTTTGTGTATTTTTTCTGCATTTTTGGCTATGTTGGTTTTCTTTTTCTTTGTTGTATGTATGTATTTGTCTTTCTGCAAAACTTTAATAATATTTTTTTTTTTTTTTAAATGTCCCCCCTTCATATCAAGAGGGGCACTCTAACCACTATGCCACAACTGCCTCATGTGAACCTTGGAGCGGACCCTGTGCAGAATGCAAATCCCACCGCCCTGGAAATGCAGGAAGAAAAAGGAGAGCGCGCCCCCCTCCAAGGGAGGGGGCGGGGGGAGGGGACAGAGAGACGCTGGCTCTTCAAGGGTTAAAGGCAGCGATTATATTGCTAGAGAGGACTTCCTGGGGAAGAGGGGAAGCGTCACTTCCTCCCACGTTTGTTACATTTGAAAAGCTGCGAGGGAGGGGATTCTGCAGCGCGGAAGACTGTGCCTTTTGCAAGGTAGGAAAAAGAGGGATATATTTTTAGGGCGGAGGGGGAGGGGGCTCCCGTGCCAGAGCAGCTCCTTTGCAGGAGAGAAGCCCCCCAGGAGAGGAGCATGCATGGGGCTGCACCCCACATTTGAGCCCCGAAAGAGCTGCGGGGAGAGCAAAGGACCTCGAGGGCTGCAGGGGCGCCCCAGGGGGAGAGCAAGGCAAGAAGGCGAGGCGGGGGGGGGGGAGGGAGGGAGTTGTAGGGTGGGGTAGGAACCCCCCCCCCAAAGGAAAGGGGGCAGGGTGGCTCTGGGGAGAGGAGGAGGGAGGCATGGATGTTTTGGAGAGAAAGGGGTCGGTGCTGGGTAGAGAGGGCAGGATTAGACCAAAGGGGGGGGTCTTTCTGCTAAGGAGATGCTCTGCCCTTGAGCTACAGCCCCTTCCCTTAAAGTGGGGCTGGGGGGGGAGAGGGAGGAAGTGGGGGGGGCAGCCCTGTCACAGCTCCAGGCTGGCAGAGAAAGAAGGAAGCCAGGAAAGGAAATGAATGTTGGGGGGAAGAAGATCCTCTTTCAGGCATGACTCCACTTTCCTCGCATGGTGGGGTTCAGGAGCGGGGACACTCCTCTTTTACCATGGAAGCTGCAAATGGGGAGCTCCACACCCAGGCAGGCTTATCATTCACCAAGAAAATATCTTGGGTGGGAAAATGGCTGCAGGGCCTCTGAGGCTGCCCTTGCTTCTTCCTCCCTCCGTCCCAGGAACCTGCAGCTTCTGAGCTCCTCAGGAATGAGAGAAGAAGCTGATCCCGCAATCCTAGCGGGGATGGAAGGAGGAAGGTGGACGGTGGACCTGGTCAGGTTGTCTCCTGCATTCCTCCCAACGGCCTCCAAGCTTTCCCTCCCAGGACCCTCAAAGAGATCTGGTGAGTTGCAGGGAATGGAGATGGGGACCTTGGGAGATGTGGGGGGGTGAAGAAGCTCCCCTGGCAAGAAAACGAGGAAGGCTGCTGGGCCAGAGCTCTGGACTGGCAGAGATAAAAGGTAAAAACAAAGGGAAGGAATGATTTAATGGTGATGTGCAGAAGATTCATTTTCAGGCATGACTCCTTTCTTCTCTGGTGGGGGTCAGGAGGAAGACACCCCACTTTTACCATGGAAACTGTGACTGGGAGCTCCACGCATAATGAGGCTTCCACAGCCTCCTTACCGTCTACTTTCAGGTCACTACTATGCCTACCATGCCCTGGGGGCTGGAAGGAAAACCTGCTCCCTGCTGCAAGGCCCATTTCCACCTGGCCAGGGGGGCAGAGCCCAGACTCACCTTGAACAGCCAAGAGAGGCTCCTGGGAGGCCACTGGGACATTGCTGGAACTACTCTTGGGCTGGGGGCAAATGGCAAAAATGTTTTATAACGTTTAAAACAGTTCTCGTTTGGGTTCCTCTGTTTTGCTTTCGTCGAGTTGGTGTTGGTTAAATGTTTATTTGGGGTAGTGGTTATTTTAATTTGGGTATAACTGTAAACCGTTTATTACTGCTATTGTTATTGTTGTTGTTGTTGATTGGTTTGTTGCCTGTATTCTGTTTTTACCATGGCAAGAAAGGGGCAGTTCATTCTCCGTACTGAGCACCGGACGTTAGCTCAGTGTGTGTCATATGACCTGTACAGGATGTACATGGGTGGAGTTATTTTTCTCTCTGCTGTTGTTGAAAGAGAGTGCAGACATCTTTATCTGTATGGCTGCTAAGGACAGGAATAAAAGCATGTAGATACATTTCTGTCTGAGTCTGTTTCCCCTCCCTGGGGGTAACAGGGAGGAGAGAGAAGCAGTGGTGTGTTTTTCTCACAGTCTGGGAAAAATCGCCAATTACAGACCTCGCCTGTTTACCTGCCGGGAGTCGCAGGGGGAGGTCAAAAGGAATTCAGCCGGTGCCTGGAGAGTGGCACATTCCTCTGACCGAAGCAGAATTCCAACAGTTTTGTTCTGTTTTCCCATATGCTGTTAGCTGCTCAGGGTGGCTGGGGAAACCCAACCAGATGGCAGGGAAATAAATTTTACATATATGCCCCATTCGGGCTTCTGCAGGGGCTGGAGAATATCTAGGGCAGAGGAATCCCTGCAGCTTCTCTGAGGCTCCTTTTACTTCTCCCTCCCTCCCAAGGAACCTGTAGCTTCTTTAGGCTTCTGAGCTCCTCAGGAAGGATGAAAGAGGCTGATCCTCTTTCACCCTCTTTCTGCTAATAACAACACCTTGAAGATCCCGGGCCCCAGGGAAATTAGACTGGCCTTGACTAGAGCCAGGGCCTTTTCAGCCGTGGCCCCGGCCTGGTGGACCGCTCTCCCACAAGAGATCAGGGCCCTGCGGGGTTTGACACCTTTCCGCAGGGCCTGCAAGATGGAGCAGTTCCGCCAGGCCTTTGGGCAGGATGGAGTTTGACTTACTTTCCTTTGTATAAAACAAGCCCAAAGGAGGCCCCCAACCCGCTCACAGGTCCTTGTATGATCAGTGGAAACAGTTAGTCCTGGCAAGTATTAACCACTCTCAATTCCAACCTGATAATTGCCAACTGCTTAGATATTAACTTGTCTGAATTAATTTTAAGA
Organism: Podarcis cretensis; assembly: GCF_951804945.1. Classification (NCBI taxonomy): domain Eukaryota; kingdom Metazoa; phylum Chordata; class Lepidosauria; order Squamata; family Lacertidae; genus Podarcis; species Podarcis cretensis. The sequence continues at coordinate 123,691,601 of NC_137171.1, forward strand.
TGTATTTTAATTAATTGGTATCTGTTTTTATGCATATTGTGTTGTTTTTATGATGTTAGCCACTCTGGGCCCTGCCTTGGCCGGAGAGGGCAGGATACAAAAACTATTATTATTATTATTATTATTATTATTATTATTCTCCTGCAGACCTAGCACGGATGGAAGGGGGAAGATGGATGGTTGACCTGGCCAGGCTGTCTCCCAAAACCTTTGAATGCTCCCTCCCAGGATCTGCAGTGGGTTCTGGTCAGTTGCAGGGAATGGAGATGGGGGCCTATGGAGATGTTGCGGGGGGGTGAGGAAGCCCCCCTGGCAAGAAAACTAAGAAGGCTGCGGGGCCAGAGTTCTGGGCTGTGTGAGATAAAAGGTAGAAAAGGAAAGGAATGTTTCTCAATGCTGAAATGGGTGCAGGATTTTTGTTGGGGGGGGGGGCATAACCGGTGTGATTGGTCAGTTAGTTAAGTATTTCTAATGTTTTACCATGGAGGCGCAGGTAAGTTCTGTGTCCAGGGCAGCTGTCTACCAGCTCCATCTGGGTCACAGGCTGAGACCCTCCCTGCCCATAGACTGTCTGCCCAGACAGAGTGGTGCATATTCAAGTTATCTCCCGCTTGGACTACTGCAATGCACTCTAGTTGGGTTTACCTTTAAAGGTGACTCAGAAATTACAATTTATCCAGAATGTGGCAGCTAGACTAGTGACTGGGAGCGACTGCCAGGAGCTTATAACACCGGTCCTAAAGGATCTTCACTGGCTCCCAGTACGTTTCCAAGCACAATTCAAAGTATTTGTGCTGACCTTTAAAGCCCTAAATGGCCTCGGCCCTGTAGACCTGTAGGAGTCTTTCCACCCCCATTGCTCAACCCTAGACACAGAGGTCCAGCTCTAAGGGACTTCTGCTGGTTGCCAGAAGCGAAGTTACAGGGAACTAGGGACAGGGCCTTCTCAGTGGTGGCCCCCTCCCTGTGGAACGCCCTCCCTTGTCAAGGAGATAAAGAACTACGTAACTTTTAGAAGACATCTGAAGGCAGTCCTGTATTGGGCAGTTTTTAATATTTGATGTTTTACCATGTTTTACCATGTTACCACTCTGGGCCCTGCCTTGGCTGGAGAGGCCAGGATACAAATATTATTATTATTATTATTATTATTATTATTATTATTATTATTCTCCTGCAGACCTAGCACGGATGGAAGGGGGAAGATGGACAGTTGACCTGGTCAGGCTGTCTCGCACCACCTCTGACTGTTCTCTCCCAGGACCCTCAGAGAGATCTGGTGAGTCTCAGGGAATGGAGGTGGGGGCCTGTGGAGATGTTGGGGTTGAGGAAGCTCCCCTGGCAAGAAAACGAGTAAGGCTGCAGGGCAAGAGCTTTGGGCTAGCAGAGATAAAAGGTAGAAAGAAAGGAGATGAATGTTTTTTAATGGTGACATGGGCATAGTCAGAGTTTTGGGGCTGCTGTCTACCAGCTCCATCTGGTACACAGGCTAAGACCCTACCTGCACACAGACTGTGATACATGCTATGGTTATCTCCCGTTTGGATCGCTACAATGCGCTCTAGGTGGGGGTGCCTTTGAAGGTGACTCGGAAACTACAATTAATCCAGAAAGCGGCAGCTCAACTGGTGACTGGGAGCAGTTGCCAGGAGCATATAACGCCGGCCTTAAAGGCTCTACATTGGCTCAGAGTATGTTTCTGAGCATTATTCAAAGCGTTGGTGCTGACCTTTAAAGCCCTAAACGGCTTCGGCCCTGTAGACCTGAATGAGCATCTCCACTTCCATCGTTCTGCCCGGACACTGAGGTCCAACTCTGAGGGTCTGCTGCTGGTTTCGTCACAGTAAGAAGTGAAGTAGTGGAACCAGCCCTGTGGAAAACCCTCCCTGCAGATGTCAAGGAGATAAAGAACTACGTAGCTTTTAGAAGACATCTGAAGGCAGCCCTGTATTGGGAAGTTTTTAATGTTTGCTGTTTTCCCTTAATTTTAGCAGGTGATGACCAGGACAGTAATGGTTCTCGGGGCTCATCAGAAAGAAATAAGCATGAAGCGAAAAGAACAAATGATAGTGGCAAAACGTTCAAAGGTAAATCGAGCCTCAGCCCACACTGCAGAATCCACTCCGAGGAGACACTGTGTAAATGCTTGGTGTGTGGAAAGAGCTTCAGTGACAGCTCAGGCCTAAAATCACATGAAAGAATTCACGCAGGACAGGAATCATACCAATGCCTAGAATGTGGAAAGAGTTTCAAGCGCCACTCAAACCTTAAAATACATCAGGAAGTCCACAGCAGGGAAAAATCATATAGGTGCTTTGAGTGTGGAAAGAGCTTCAGTCGCAGCAGAAGCCTTAAAAGGTAAAGGTAAAGGTACCCCTGCCCGTACGGGCCAGTCTTGACAGACTCTGGGGTTGTGCGCCCATCTCACTCAAGAGGCCAGGGGCCAGCGCTGTCCGGAGACACTTCCGGGTCACGTGGCCAGCGTGACAAAGCTGCATCTGGCGAGCCAGCGCAGCACACGGAAACGCCGTTTACCTTCCCACCAGTAAGTGGTCCCTATTTATCTACTTGCACCCCGGGGGTGCTTTCGAACTGCTAGGTTGGCAGGCGCTGGGACCGAGCAGCGGGAGCGCACCCCGCCGCGGGGATTCGAACCGCCAACCTTTCGATCGGCAAGCCCTAGGCGCTGAGGCTTTTACCCACAGCGCCACCCGCGTCCCTAGCAGAAGCCTTAAATCACATCAAAAAATCCACAGGGAGGAGAAACCATATACCTGTTTTGACTGTGGAAAGACCTTCTGTCACAGCTCAAGCCTTGCATCACATAACAAAATCCACACGGGGAGAAGCCGTATAAATGTTTGGAGTGCGGAATGAGCTTCGCTCACGGCTCAAGTCTTATATCGCACCAAAGAAGTCACACAGGAGAGAAATCTTATAAATGTTCGGAGTGCGGAAGGAGCTTTGCTCACAGTGCTACCCTTACTTCACATAAGAGAACCCACACAGGGGACAAACCATATAAATGCTTGGAATGTGGAAAGAGCTTCAGCCAGAGTTCACACCTTAGTTCACACAAGAGAACTCACACGGGTGAGAAGCCGTATAAATGCTTTGAGTGTGGGAAGAGCTTCAGTCAGAGTTCACACCTTACTGTGCATGAGCGAATCCATACAGGGGAAAAACCATATAAATGTGTGACATGTGGAAAGAGCTTTAGTAACTGCACACACCTTGTTTGCCATCGCAGAATCCATACAGGAGAGAAGCCATATAAGTGCTTTGAGTGTGGAAAGAGCTTCAGCCAGGGTACAAGCCTTACATTACATCAAAAAACTCACAAAGGTGAAAAACCGTATGCATGTTTTGAGTGTGGAAAGAACTTCAGTCACAGCACAAGCCTTAGGTAAAGGTAAAGGTATCCCTGCCCGTACGGGCCAGTCTTGACAGACTCTGGGGTTGTGCGCCCATCTCACTTAAGAGGCCAGGGGCCAGCGCTGTCCGGCGACACTTCCGGGTCACGTGGCCAGCGTGACATCGCTGCTCTGGCCAGAGCCAGAGCCGCACACGGAAACGCCGTTTACCTTCCCGCTGGTAAGCGGTCCCTATTTATCTACTTTCACCCGGAGGTGCTTTCGAACTGCTAGGTTGGCAGGCGCTGGGACCAAACAGCGGGAGCGCACCCCGCCGCAGGGATTCGAACCGCCGACCTTTCGATCGGCAAGCCCTAGGCGCTGAGGCTTTAACCCACAGCGCCACCTGCGTCCCTGCAGCACAAGCCTTACATCGCACCAAAGAATTCACACAGGGGAGAAACCATATAAATGTTTGGAGTGTGGAAAGAGATTTGCACAGGGATCTACGCTTACTTCTCATAAAAGAACTCACATGGCATAAACCATATTATGCTAGGAATGTGGGGAAAAATTTGGTCAGATTTCACAACTCATTTTGCATAAGCGAATCGAGGAAATATATTTAGGTGCTTGTAATTCAGAAAGCATTTTAATTAGAGCACCGCTGTTGCTAAACTTAATGGAATTCATACAAGATTTCACATGGGAGAAATCGTACACCTGCTGTCACGAAGGTGCCGTCAACTACAGGGCTGGCTGGCTTGCCTGGTGAAATCAGTGATGCTGAGAGCTTCTTTCGCTTCTTTCATTTAAATAAATATTAACACTAAAGCAGTTTTTATATTTGTGGATGCGGAGAAAGCCTCTGACAACATTTTTTGGAGCTTTATGAAGAAAAATTTACAGGGAATGGGGGTAGGCCAAGGATTTGAAAACGGTATAGGTGCAATTTACTCAGAACAAAAAGCTAAATTAATTGTGAATAATGTAGTTACAGAAGAGTTTAAGATTGAGAAAGGAACACGACAGGGCTGCCCAATCTCCCCATTGCTTTTTATCTCGGTCCTGGAGGTTCTGCTCAATATGATTAGAAAGGACCAATTGGTTAAAGGTATACAGGTCGGAGCTAAACCGTATAAATTGAAAGCATTCGCTGATGACTTAGTCTTGACATTACAGGAGCCAGAATCCAGTACTAAAAGAGTATTGCAATTAATTCAAGAATTTGGTCGGGTTGCGGGATTTAAGCTGAATAAGCTGAAAACTAAGGTGTTAGAGAAAAATCTAACAGAGATTGAGAAAGAGAGGTTTCAGAAGGAGACAGGATTAACATTAGTTAAGAAAGTGAAATATATGGGGGTTAATATGACTGCTAAGAATGTGAATTTATTTAAAGATAACTATGAAAAATGTTGGATGGAAGTGAAAAAGGATCTAGAGATATGGTCAAATTTGAAGTTATCATTGCTAGGCCGTATTGCTGTGATAAAGATGAATGTATTGCCAAGGATGTTGTATTTGTTTCAAACGTTGAAAATTTTGGACAAGATGGGCTGTTTCAAGAAGTGGCAGAGAGATATTTCTAGATTTGTCTGGCAGGGCAAGAAGCCCCGAATAAAATTTAAGATATTAAGTGACGCTAAAGAAAGAGGGGGGTTTGCCCTGCCAGACTTGAAGCTTTATTATGAATCAGCCGCTTTTTGCTGGCTGAGAGAATGGCTGCTTCTTGAAAACACAGACATTTTGGATTTAGAGGGTTTTAATAATGTATTTGGGTGGCATGCATATCTGTGGTATGACAAGGTCAAAGCACATAAAGCGTTTAAAAACCATATTGTTAAGAAAGCACTGTTCAGTGTTTGGATAAGATATAAGGATTTGCTTGAAAATAAAACTCCAAGGTTGTTGTCACCAATGGAAGCAAAGGCTCAGAAAAAACTTAATATGGAGACAAATTGGCCAAAATATTGGGAAATTTTGGAACAAGAAGGAAACAGATTAAAATTGCAGAGCTTTGACAAACTAAAAAACAAAGTACGAGACTGGCTTCATTATTATCAAATAAGGAAGGCTTATAATTTGGATAAGAAAATTGGTTTTCAGGTGGAAAAATCAAAATTGGAAACAGAATTGTTAGACCCTAAAACTAAGAATTTGTCAAGAATGTATAACTTGCTGTTGAAATGGAATACATTGGATGAAACGGTTAAATCTGCAATGATTAAATGGGCACAAGATGTTGGACATAACATTATGATGGCTGACTGGGAACAGTTATGGACCACAGGTATGAAGTTTACGGCATGTAGTGCCTTAAGAGAGAATATAATGAAAATGATTTACAGGTGGTACATGACACCAGTCAGCCTTGCAAAAATTTACCACTTGCCCGATAATAAATGTTGGAAATGTAAAGAGAGTGAAGGTACATTCTTTCTCCTTTGGTGGACATGCCCAAAGATTAAGACCTTTTGGGAGATGATCTATAATGAAATGAAAAAGGTATTTAAATATACCTTCCAGAAGAAACCAGAGGCCTTTCTCTTGGGCATGGTCAGCCAATTGGTGCGAAAGGAGGATAGAACTTTTTTTATGTACGCCACAACAGCAGCAAGAATGCTCATCGCAAAGTATTGGAAAATACAAAATCTACCCACCCGGGAAGAATGGCAGATGAAGGTGATGGACTTTATGGAACTGGCTGAGATGACTGGCACAATCCGAGAGCAAGGAGAAGAGTCAGTGGAAGAAGAGTGGAAGAAATTTAAAGTTTATCTTCAGAAATATTGTAAAATTAAGGAATGTTAGAAAGATGTTGGGGGAAAAAATTATGTGGTTCTAGCAGAAAAGATATAAAGAATCAAGTAAAAATGAATTGGTGAAAGAAGAGAATGCAATATTATAGTATACAGTAAGTTAGAAACAAAGTTGGAAAAGATTTGCTGGAATATTTAATTGAATTAGAATACAAAAATGGGAGGTGTGAGGAGGTCAAGGAAGTAAGTGAATGAAAATAATGTGATGTAAAGGTTTGATTTTTTTTTCCTTTTTCTGTATTTTCTTTTTTTGATGATGTTTGCTTTTTTATGTATTGTCTTTTTTCCCCTTTTTCGATTGTTATCTATATCTTCTTATTTTTTTGTAACCTTTAAAATCTTAATAAAAAAATCTTTATTAAAAAAAAATCAGTGGTGCTGTGAGCTTCTTTTGCTTCTTTCATTTAAATCAACAAAAACACACAGAAACATGGAATGTACGTCCTCAAAAACCTGAGCTGCTGCCTAGAGTGAGTGTTCCTGCCCCCAGCAGTTACTTCCTGGCCTTGAGTCCCTTCCTGTTGTCTACATGGGGCCGCTAATGGAATCTCTCTGTTTGGCTTTCTGCTCTGTGACACGAAGGGCACGCCTGGTTGTAGGGGAAGGAGGGGACTCCAGTATACTAGAGACATCGTGTCGCTTGGCTGCTGTGATACTTCTAACACAACAGACTCCTGTTTCTATTCAGGGCTGGAGCACCTGCTATCTTGCTCCTGTTGTTCCACTATTTCCCAGCTCCTTCCTTCCTTCTGGGGTGTGTCCCATCTAAAACCACCACAAATCTAGGTCCATACTCCCTTCCTCTTCCCCCTCTCTGAAGCCTATTGGAGTGGCAGTCTCCACCACTCTTGCTCATCTCATCCTTGAAAACAGACCAAAGGATGGCCTAATATGGTCACACTTATCTAAGGAAGCATGTTGTGTGGAAAAGCAGGGACAGGCCTGAGCATCATGTGCTGCTTCTGAACTTCTGCAGGTTTCTGGCTGGTGCTCTTGAATATGAGAAGGTGCCCTTCCATGGACCTGGGGTCAGATCCTGCAAAACAGTTATTGAAAGAGGGCCAGGATTCATCGCTTTTGTTTAGTAGCAGTTGCGTAATTTGATTGTAGTTGGTAATGATGCATTTCCTTTCTTTCCTCCAGGTGTGTCCCACCTTTTCCTTGTAACTTCTAGATGGATTAAAGCATGATATTTGAGCATTATTATGGGGGTCAGAGTAATACATTCTGTTACATGTGTGCTGTTGTAATTACCTTTCAGTGGAAAGGTGGAATATAATCAGGTATACTATAAATGCACATGCACAAAAACACATGCATACTCAGAAATAATAAAATTCTTCGCTTATAAACCCGTGGAGGAAGCAATGCCTTGAAGCAACATTCCAACATATTGTTAGTTACAAGCAGGTCAATTAATTCAGATTAACACCATCAGCCTCTATCTGTATAGAATAAGTAAAAATGCTATATTCTTAACCATATTGGTTTATCTTTTTTAAAAAAGGGAAGGGGGAAATTGAGTTCCCCTAAGTTTTGAAAATCTTAATGCACTTCCTAGTCATGCAAATTCTTCATAGCTTTTCCTCTAATGGAAACTTTTGGAACAGGGCAGAATTAAAGCAATAAACAGCTCTGTTTTAGGAAGAAAGTGAAGATAACTGCCTTTAAAAAAAATACAGTGGTACCTCGGGTTACAGACGCTTCAGGTTACAGACTCCGCTAACTCAGAAATAGTACCTCAGGTTAAGAACTTAGCTTCAGGATGAGAACAGAAATCGTGTGGCGGCGGCAGCGGGAGGCCCCATTAGCTAAAGTGGTACCTCAGGTTAAGAACAGTTTCAGGTTAAGAACAGATCTCCAGAACAAATTAAGTTCTTAACCCGAGGTACCACTGTAGTTGTTTATTCAATGTAGAATATTTATATGCAGAATGATAAAAAGTACAAAAATGCAGATACTATGGACGTTAATGGTTTAAGGAATAAATTCACAATAAACCATCCCTGTGTACCTGTGTGTGAATATGGGGAGAGAGGAAGGAGGGGAGGAAAGTGTATCTGAAGGAATGGCTTGTGGTCTCAAGGATATGACATTCACCATTTACTCAGAAGCCGTATGTGGTTCAAGTGGATTAACAAGGTCTCTGGATTTATACCAGAGTTGGAATTAACCCCAGCCAGTAATCTGGACCCATGGAAGTTTCTGAGTCATCTTTCAGGGAAGCCCCATATAGAAGACATTGCAATTATTCAGCCTGGAACTTGCCAGAGCCTGGAGTGCAGATGCCAAGTCACCTCTGTCCAAAAGGGGGCATAGCTGGCAAACCTGCAGAGGTGAGCAAAGCCATGGGGGGCAACCGGTGGGAGTGGAGAGGAGCCCCTCCGAAGTTTTGGAGGGAAGATCTTGAGAGGCCAGGGGCTGAGCTGGAATGCAGTAAATAAAATGGAAATATTTCTTTTAAATAAAAGCATACAGGTGATAGGAACTCTGCAAGAGCTGAGCTATTGTTTTGTATAGAACAGAAATACAATTTGAGAACCTATTTATTAACTGAAAACAAGATTAGGCGAGAAAATAATTATAATCAGCCCAACAGTTACCAATAAAGTGCATGTATTACTCAGCCATAAATAAAACTTTCACAAATCCAACTTGGTTAGGAAGCACCCTAAATTGACAGCCTTTATAGCATATTTAACCTGAAGACTGGGGAAAGTCATTCTACACTCCAAGCTGGGTTTCAAAGGATTCTCTTCTGTCAACTGGAGGGAAAGTTCTGTTGAACAAATGAAATGGTTGGAGAGGCGATGGAGGAAATTGTTGGAAGGATGATGATGAGAGAGAAATGCAAGATGGGGCTGTGACAGATTGCAATGGATTGCTTGGAAGTCGGTTCAGCAACAAATTGGGGGGTGGGAGGAATCACCCCCCAACCGCCCTGTATTTCGCCAGAAGAAAGGTAGCAAGCCTACTTTATGGGGTACCAGGTGACGCAGGTGACACTTTAAGGGGACGCAGGTGGCGCTGTGGGTTAAAGCCTCAGCGCCTAGGACTTGCCGATCGAAAGGTCGGCGGTTCGAATCCCTGCGGCGGGGTGCGCTCCCGCTGCTCGGTCCCAGCGCCTGCCAACCTAGCAGTTCGAAAGCACCTCCAGGTGCAAGTAGATAAATAGGGACCGCTTACCAGCGGGAAGGTAAACGGCGTTTCCGTGTGCGGCTCTGGCTCGCCAGAGCAGCGATGTCACGCTGGCCACGTGACCCGGAAGTGTCTCCGGACAGCGCTGGCCCCCGGCCTCTTGAGTGAGATGGGCGCACAACCCCAGAGTCTGTCAAGACTGGCCCGTACGGGCAGGGGTACCTTTACCTTTACCTTTAAGAAGCAGAATCCGCAATGTCCCCAGCACCTTACAGTTTGGGGTGGGGGTGGAGGGTGAAGGGGGACACTGGCTCTTCAAGGGTTAAAGGCAGCGATTATATTGCTAGAGAGAACTTCCTGGGGGAGAGGAAAAGCGTCACTTCCTCCTCCATTTGACACATTTGAACAGCTGCGAGGGAGGAGAGTCTGCAGCGCGGAAGACTGTGCCTTCTGCAAGGTAGGAAAAAGAGGGATATATTTGGGGGGTGGGGGGAAAGGGGGCTCCTGTGCCAGAGCAGCTCCTTTGCAGGAGAGAAGCCCTCCGGGAGAGGAGCATGCATGGGGCTGCACCCCACATTTGAGCCCCGAAAGAGCTGTGGGGAGAGCAAAGGACTTCGAGGGGTGCAGGGGCGCCCCAGGGGGAGAGCAAGGCAAGAAGGCGAGGCGGGGGGGGGAGGAGGGAGTTGTAGGCTGGGGTAGGAAACCCCCCCCCCAAAAAAGGAAAGGGGGCAGGGTGGCTCTGGGGAGAGGAGGAGGGAGGCATGGATGTTTTGGAGAAAAAGGGGTCGAGTAGAGAGGGCAGGATTAGACCAAAGGGGGGGTCTTGTATTGGGGACTTTCTGCCTGCTGAGGAGATGCTCTGCCCTTGAGCTACAGCCCCTTCCCTTAAAGTGGGGCTGGGGGGGGGAGAGGGAGGAAGTGGGGGGGGGTCAACCCTGTCACAGCTCCAGGCTGGCAGAGAAAGAAGGAAGCCAAAAAAGGAATGTTTTTAATGATGGGGGGTAGAAGATCCTCTTTCAGGCGTGACTCCACTTTCCTCACATGGTGGGGTTCAGGAGTGGGGACACTCCTCTTTTATCATGGAGGCTGTAAGTGGGAGCTCCACACCTAGGCAGGCTTATCTTTCACCAACAAAATACGATGGGTGGGAAAATACCTGCAGGCCCTCTGAGGCTGCCTTTGTTTCTATCTCCAGTGTGGTGCAGTGGTTAAGAGCGGTAGACTTGTAATCTGGGGAACCGGGTTCGCATCTCCGCTCCTCCACATGCAGCTGCTGGGTGACCTTGGGCTAGTCACACTTCTCTGAAGTCTCTCAGCCCCACTCACCTCACAGAGTGTTTGTTGTGGGGGAGGAAGGGAAAGGAGAATGTTAGCCACTTTGAGACTCCTTCGGGTAGTGATAAAGCGGGATATCAAATCCAAACTCCTCCTCTTCTTCTTCTCCCTCCCTTCCTCCCTCGAACCTGCAGTTTCTGAGATCTACAATCCAAGAGAGGATGGAAGGAGGAAGATGGACGGTTGACCTGGTCCGGCTGTCTCCTGCATCCCTCCCCACAACCTTTGAATGTTCCCTCCCAGGACCCTCAGAGACATCTGGTGAGTTGCAGGGAATGGAGATGGGGACATGGAGGGATGCTGGGACTGAGGAAGTTCCCCTTGCAAGAAAACGAGGAAGGCTGCAGGGCCAGAGCTCCTGGCTGGCAGAGATTAAAGATAGGCAGGAAAGGAATGTTTTTAATGGTGGTGTGAAGAAGATCTTCTTTTAGGCATGACTCCAGGTTTCTTCTCTGGTGGGGTTCAGGAGAAAGACACCCCACTTTTACCATGGAAACTGTGAGTGGGAGCTCCACACATGGGGAGGCTCCCACAGCCTCGTTGGTAGCCCCACCTTGGACGAAAGATCGCTGCATTGAAGGGGGTTCGAGTAGATGGCCCTCATGGTCCCTTCCAACTCTACAATTTTATGGTTCATCCAGGATTGATTTGACCCACTGGGATGACAATTTGTGTCCATTTTCACAGCATCTCTCCTGCAAGCTTTCTTTGTAGGAGCTTAGCTGAGATGTTGAATCAGTCCCACCCCCCACTCAATGGAACATATCAAAGGCCCACAATCATCTCACAATTAATAGGCATTCTGGAAATAATATTATAATGTGTTTATTAGCAACAGGGAGAGAGAAAGATGCCACCGGAGAGAGTTTGACCTAATTAGAAACCCTTCCTTTGCTTTGTCCCCCTGAAGATGTTGGAGATTAGAACTAAAGAGCAATGCCTAATGTTAGGAACTTGGCCCTGGGGTGGCCTTCAGCTCTGGTCCATTTCTGCCCAGCAGATGTATAAAGGCAGCTCGCTGTGACTTGTCCTTGGTTTGCAAAAGAGCCACGAACTCATGACTGTCCCAGCTGCCACCAAAAGGCTTTGTTGGGTGAGGGAAACATCACTGGCCAGTATGGGCCAGTGCCGTCTGTCTGATAATGGCAAAGGCGCTCTTGCTCCTCAAACATACTAATAAGAGCATAATAAACGTAAAACAGCAGCTCAAAGGGGAACACCTTGATGGGGGCCTGGAGGCTGCCTGGCAGCTGCTGCCATTGGGGGATGTGGGACTGAAAAGACTCCTTCTCAGCAAGGCACACAGTTGCATTTTGCAGCAACCAGCCGTGAGGGACTTCCAAGCCTTGCTGAGATTGTAATGGGGATTACACTCTTAATTAGGATCTTCTCTTAGTTTCTGCAGGCGGTGGACAGGACAGTCATTGTTCCTGGGTCTCATCAGAAGCAACCGGGCATGATAAAGGCATTCTTACACAGCCTGATGACAGCCAGCGAATCCCAGTTCAGGAGAAACACCGCCAAGGAGAGAAAACAAATCAGTGCCCATTGTGTGGCAAAGCGTTCAGAAGCAAATCTGCCCTCAACTCACATTGCAGAATCCACACGGAAGAGAAAGCCCATAAATGCTTGGAGTGTGCAAAGAGCTTCCGTAAGCATTCACAACTTACTGAACACGAGCGAATCCACACAGGAGAAAAACCGTTCATATGCTCGGAGTGTGGAAAGGGCTTTCATCGTAGCAGCTCCTGCAGTAGACATTATGAAATTCACAGGCCGGGGAAACCCTATAAATGCTTGGAATGTGGAAAAGGCTTCTTTCGCCGCTCACAGCTTATAGTACATCAAAACATTCACACAGGGAAGAAACCATATGCCTGTCTAGAGTGTGGAAAGGCCTTCACTAGCAGCTCAGGCCTTGTATATCATCAAAAAATTCACACAGGGGAGAAACCGTATACCTGTTTTGACTGTGGAAAGACCTTCTGTCAAAGCTCAAGCCTTGCATCGCATCAAAAAATCCACACAGGGGAGAAGCCGTATAAATGTTTGGAGTGCGGAATGAGCTTCGCTCACAGCTCAAGTCTTACATCGCATCAAAGAATTCACACTGGGGAGAAATCTTATAAATGTTTGGACTGCGGAAGGAGCTTTGCTCACAGTGCTAGCCTTACTTCACATAAGAGAACCCACACAGGGGCGAAACCATATAAATGCTTGGAATGTGGAAAGTGCTTCAGCCAGAGTTCACACCTTAGTTCACATAAGAGAACTCACACTGGTGAGAAGCCGTATAAATGCTTTGAGTGTGGGAAGAGCTTCAGTCAGAGTTCACACCTTAAAGTGCATGAGCGAATCCATACAGGGGAAAAACCATATAAATGTGTGACATGTGGAAAGAGCTTTAGTAACTGCACATACCTTGTTTGCCATCGCAGAATCCATACAGGAGAGAAGCCCTATAAGTGCTTTGAGTGTGGAAAGAGCTTCAGCCAGGGTACAAGCCTCACATCACATCAAAAAACTCACAAAGGTGAAAAACCGTATGCATGTTTTGAGTGTGGAAAGAGCTTCACTCACAGCTCAAGCCTTGAATGTCATCAAAGAATTCACACAGGGGTGAAACCATATACCTGTTTTGAGTGTGGAAAGAGCTTCACTCACAGCTCACAGCTTAAATGTCATCAAAGAATTCACACGGGTGAAACCATATAGATGTTTTGAGTGTGGAAAGAGATTTGCCTGTAGATCTAGCCTGCCTTCTCATAGAAGAACTCACATGGGAGAAACCATATAAATGCTTAGAATGTGGCAAACAGTTCGGTGGCGTACATAAATAGTTTTTCCCACACTTTTGGCAAGTCTTGACCTATAGTACATAACAAAAAGGCTTCTGGTCTTTTAGGAAAGGTTATCTTAAACATTCTTTACATTTCGTTAGAAATCTTTCCTAATAATTTTTTATTATTTTACAATTCCACCACATGTGATAAAACGTACCTTCTTGGGAAAGAAAGGGTTTAATAATTCCTGGAAATCTCCTGGGGTGCGAGGGGGCAGGCTGACCCCCCCGGTCGCCTCAACGGCTCGCTCCCGCGCAGATCAGCAAGGGGGCAGATGGAGGTGTTGAGTCATCACCTTTGCAACCCCCTCGGACTGCCATCAAAAGCAGACGTTCTCCTTATGTGGATTTTAATTGGTATTAAGTAATGGCGTGCGCTGGAGGATATATGGACACTAGAACTTTGCACTATCCAGCTGCACATTACTGGAACTCCCTACGTTTATGATTTGACAAGCCTCTCCAAATACAAGTTTAAAGAGATACAAGCGTAGATGGTTTGATGTACTGTGTACTTTAATAATTATAATAATTTATTATTTATACTCTGCCCAACTGGCTGGGTTTCCCCAGCCACTCTGGGCAGCTTCCAACAAAACACTAAAATACAATAACCTATTAAACATTAAAAGCTTCCCTAAACAGGGCTGCCTTCAGATGTCCTCTAAAGGTTTGGTAGTTATTTTTCTCTGACATCTGGTGGGAGGGTGTTCCACAGGGCGGGTGCCACTACCGAGAAGGCCCTCTGCCTGGTTCCCTGTAATGTGGCTTCTCGCAGCAAGGGAATCGCCAGACTTTGACATTTAAAAGAAGATTTAAACTGTGTGTGGTTTTAAAGGAGTGAAGGTGGGGAGAACCTTGTTGATTCGACGGATGTTGTTGGGAAACTAGATTTTTCACCCCCCCACACACAGACAGAAAAAACAGTGTGGAGGTGTTGGCAACCTATTTTTAAGAGGAGGGACATTGACTACAACTCCCATCATCCCTAGCTAACAGAACCAGTGGTCAGGGATGATAACGATTGTAGTCCCAAAAGATCTGAAGGGCCAAGTTTGGCCATGCCTGGGCTAAACAGTAAAATGCTATCATGGAGGCAAGGGGAATTTCTCAAGGGCACGTGAAAAGCAGTGGAAGGGAATGTGGACCCCGAATGCTTGGAGAGAGAAACCCTTCCCTTCCACTCAAAGCAAGAAAATGGTGAATGTTTGAAAGTTGTTGATCAACTGAAAGCAGAGTCCTGTTGTTTATCTGGAAGTGGGATGGAGGGGGAGCTGAGCTGAGAAGGACGGGACTTGTGACTTCAGGTCCGCTGGAACGACAACATTGGGAGAAAAATGCAGCCCAAAGTTGCAGTAGGAAAAACATCAGAAGCAGAGATATGCCCATTTTGACTCTCCTGCACCGTATCTGCATAACTTAGCAATTATAAAATATGGACACACATTTACTCTCACAAGATTGAATATACTGCCTTCGGTTGTACTTGAGGGACAATTCCAACAAATTCCACACGAAAAACGGTTATGTCCCTGTGGAGATGGCAGTACCAAATCAGTGGTGCATGTCCTTCTGGTTTGCGCTCTTTATAAAGATTTAAAGAGTGAGGTTATCACCCCTATTTTATTGTCCATTCCGGGGCTCCCAGCCGCTGTCACAGTGTCCTTTCTCTCAGCAGACCAAGATGAGCAGGTGACAGCAAAGTTTGCAAGCTTTTTAGCTGGGGCAATTAGATTAAGATCCACCATTTGACTATTGATTCAAAATCCCAAAATGTATTTTATATAATTGACTTTTTATCTTTATTCTTTGTATATCGTACTGTTTGTTTTATTGCTTTGGCCGGTGGCTGATACAAATAAAGATTCATTCATTCATTCAGCAGCAGCAGAGATATAAAACCAATGAAGTTAAAACTAGTCAGACCTCACCTGGAGTACTGTCAGACCTCACCTGGAGTACTGTGTCCAGTTCTGGGCACCACAGTTCAAGAAGGACACTGAGAAACTGGAACGTGTCCAGAGGAGGGCAACCAAAATGGTCAAAGGCCTGGAAACGATGCCTTATGAGGAACGGCTAAGGGAGCTGGGCATGTTTAGCCTGGAGAAGAGGAGGTTAAGGGGTGATATGATAGCCATGTTCAAATATATAAAAGGATGTCACATAGAGGAGGGAGAAAGGTTGTTTTCTGCTGCTCCAGAGAAGCGGACACGGTGCAATGGATCCAAACTACAAGAAAGAAGATTCCACCTAAACTTTAAGGAAGAACTTCCTGACAATAAGAGCTGTTCGACAGTGGAATTTGCTGCCAAGGAGTGTGGTGGAGTCTCCTTCTTTGGAGGTCTTTAAGCAGAGGCTTGACAACCATATGTCAGGAGTGCTCTGATGGTGTTTCCTGCTTGGCAGGGGGTTGGACCTGATGGCCCTTGTGGTCTCTTCCAACTCTATGATTCTATGATTCATTGAGTGCAGCTGTTGACTAAGTGATAATTTTGTAAAATGGAATGTAATCAGAAGTAAATAAGAATATGGAACACAGTACAGTGGTGCCTCGGAAGTTGAACACTTCCATAGTCAAACATTTCAGCTCCCAAATGACAAAAACCCGGAAGTATGTGTTCCAGTTTTTGAACAATTTTCGGAAGCCAAACATCTTGCAAGGGGACAAACAGCTTCCAATTGTCTCTTCCGATTGCAAGACCCAATCAGAAGTCGAATGTTTCGGAAGTCGAATGTCCTTCCAGAACGGATTGCTTCTGAGGTACCACTGATATTGGATCACAAGGATCCATCAAGTACGGCGTGCAGGAAACCACTTAAACAAAATTGTAGCTATTTGGAAATAATTTGTACAATTGGGTTAAAAGTGGAGGTGGGGGGAATGATTGGGGGGGGGAATGATTCTTTGACCTGGAAAACGTTCAGAAAACGCCAGCAGCCAATTTGCACTCTGAGTGACAGTTAATAGGTAGATGGACCACCTCAGTCGTAATTAGTGCCAGTCTCAAAAATAATTAAAAGGGAGGTTTTGCTCACCTGATGCCCTAAAAGCTAACCTTAAGAGCTAGTATGCTGTGTTTGGGACCAATAGCAATTCCTCTCTCTGAGTTACTCCTCCACATCCAGAAAAAAACTCCTTGCCTCTGTGTGATGAACTGCTCCTTCAGTGCAAGTGAGGTTAATCCTGTTTAATCTCTCTATCTTCAAAGGGAGAGTGTGATACGAGGATTCGGCCTTTGCTATCCTAAATCACCGCATAATTATCTTTGTCGTGCTGGCAGCTGTTTGATAGTCACCTATTCTCCTTTGTCTAGATTAGTGTTTTATTGTATTATGAACCGCCTTAATAAAATCCTATAGATAAAAAAGTTATGTAAAAATTACGCTATTTTCTGCTTTTTTTGACATTTATCTTCCTTTGAAATTACAGAATTAATCTGATAACTGATCACGCTCGTATTTGCCTTGGCTGGCAGTGAGATAAGCAACGTAGGTTTAAGTGGAAGCCAAGCTATAGAGGAACAGAAAAAGGCTCTGGTTACAATTGGAAACAGGGCAGGATGGAAATTATTGTCTAGTACAAATTTATGAGCACAGATGCAAATTTAGAAGCTATTACTATGATTTAAATAAAAATATATGTGCTTCCTTTAAACCATGGGTTTGCAAACTAAGCACCAGATCTGGCCCAATTGCCTTCTAAATCCAGCCCGCGGATATTCCAGGAATCAGCGTGTTTTTACATGAGTAGAATGTGTGCTTTTATTTAAAATGCATCTCTGGGTTATTTGTGGGGCATATTAATTCATTCATATATTTTTCCAAAATATAGTCTGTTAAGGAAAAATCTAGGTGTGAGGCAGCTCGTCGGGCAGAGCCTGCGGGTCCCTGCGGAATAAAGGAAGGATTCCAGCCACCACCCGGAGCAAATACCATATTTTTTGCTCTATAAGACTCACTTTTTCCCTCCTAAAATGTAAGGGGAAATGTGTGTGCGTCTTATGGAGCGAATGCAGGCTGCGCAGCTATCCCAGAAGCCAGAACAGCAAGAGGGATTGCTGCTTTCACTGTGCAGCGATCCCTCTTGCTGTTCGGGCTTCTAAGATTCAGAATATTTTTTTTCTTCTTTTCCTCCTCCAAAAACTATGTGCGTCTTGTGGTCTGGTGCGTCTTATAGAGCGAAAAATACGGTAGCTGTAGACCAAAGTTTATTGTGCAATAGGTTCAAAGAGCAAATTTTGAACCCCAAGGATGGGGTGACAAAGACTTTTAAAACTTTCCCACCATATCCCAGAATACAGTTCGTACAGCATCATTGCTGCATCACTGACATGTCACAAAAGGGGAGGGGTAGACAGGGGTTACACTAGTTCAACCTTGGCAAACATGTCCAAACTTGGTACAAGATTAGTATAAGCAGACATGGGAGGGCAAGACTCAGGTATAAGATTAGCATAGACAAATATGTCTTAAGTACCCACCACCCAAAAGTCCAATAGAAGTTCCTTTGCATGTCTGGAGCCTGAGGCGAGTCAGGTGATGAGATTTGGCTTCCCTTGGCTAACAATGAGCCCAGCAATTGTCACCTCTGGGAACCTCCTGGAGTCCCTTTTCAAGGGGAAAATAGCTTTGGAATGGAGGAAACTGGGAAAGGAGATGATTTTATATTATTTTTAAAGCTAGGTAACTTCCCTAAGCTGTCAAGTTGAAAGGATATATTCAGGCATAATATTTGTAATATGTAACTTTAAAGATATGCCCCCCCCCCGTAATTTCCGTAACAGTCCGGGCCCCCACAATGTCTGAGGGACAGTGGACCTGCCCCCTGCTGAAAAAGTTTGCTGACCGCTGCTAAACAGTTGAAGAAAGTTTTCAAGCCAGATGGAAATGTATCTAATTTAGATGTTCTTTTTCCCTACTGAATTTGATATCATAAATAAATGGGTGAATATACAGTGGGTCTCATCATAATGCAGCAGACAGAAATCAGGAGACTTGTCTGTTTGATTCAGACTGTGATCCAGTTGCTCGTTGCTGATGGGCAACTTCAAAGCCCAGCAGACACAGAAGATTAGGAGCTAAGGAAGCTGTATCTCTCTCTAAGGGTCGCAGTTGATCTCTACCAGGAGCCTCACAAACTAGATTTCTCTCAGAAATGAGCAATTTCTGCTCCCCCTCGCCCTCTTCAGCAACTGATGTTCAGAGACACCCCGTCAGTCCTATTATTCATCACATCTGTGCTTGGATTTGAAGAAACATTTCCATTTTATATACTTATTTCCTTCCAATCCAGTTCAGCCCCCTCCCTCCCAAGGTCTTCCTTTCAAAACCTCGCCTTCTCTCAGCCACCCTTTCACTGGTTGTCCCATTTACTCTTTCCACCTCCTGCTGGCTCCACAAATGGACCCTATTTTGGACAGAGGTGACTTGGCAACAGCACTCCAGGCTCTGGTAACTTCCAGGCTGGGTTACTGCAATGTATTCTGTTTGGAGCTTCCCTTAAAGATAGAATCATAGAATCATAGAGTTGGAAGAGACCACAAGGGCCATCGAGTCCAACCCCCTGCCAAGCAGGAAACACCATCAGAGCACTCCTGACAAGCCTCTGCTTAAAGCCCTCCAAAGAAGGAGACTCCACCACACTCCTTGGCAGCAAATTCCACTGTCAAACAGCTCTTATTGTCAGGAAGTTCTTCCTTAAAGTTTAGGTGGAATCTTCTTTCTTGTAGTTTGGATCCATTGCACCGTGTCCGCTTCTCTGGAGCAGCAGAAAACAACCTTTCTCCCTCCTTTCTCCCTCTCCCTGACTTTTGATGGTGGTCCAAGGGGCTTGCATCATGGCAAAGGTGATTACCCAATTCCTCCATCTGCCCCCATGCTGATCTGCATGGGAGTGAGCTGTTGAGGCAACGGGGGGTCAGCCTGCTCCCTCGTACCACAGGAGGTTTCCAGGAATGTTTAAACCCTTTTGTTCCCTACCCCTTCATTTGTGCCTCCCTTCAAGGTCGAGAGAGCTGCCGCCATAGTGCAAGACCAGAACCGGAAACTCCAGGTCTAAGAATTATACAAATGTAGTGTTGGAAGGGACCACAAGAATCATCTAGTCCAGGGGTAAAGGTAAAGGTAAAGGGACCCTGACCATTAGGTCCAGTCGGGGACAACTCTAGGGTCGCGGCGCTCATCTCGCTTTATTGGCCAAGGGAGCCAACGTACAGCTTCCAGGTTATGTGGCCAGCATGATTAAGCCGCTTCTGGCAAACCAGAGCAGCGCATGGAAACGCCATTTACCTTCCCACCAGAGCGGTACCTATTTATCTACTTCCACTTTGATGTGCTTCCAAACTGCTAGGTTGGCAGAAGCAGGGACCGAGCAACGGGAGCTCACCCCGTCACGGGGATTCGAACCGCCAACCTTCTGATTGGCAAGCCCTAGGCTCTGTGGATTAGACCACAGCACCACCCGCGTCCCAGTCCAGGGGTAGTCAACCTTTTTATACTTAACGCCCACTAATGCATCTTTCTTGATGGTAAAATTTCCTTACCGCCCACCAGGACTTGATGGAAGGAGGATTCAGAACCCCCTACCGCCCAGTTAGAATCCTGAAATGCCCACTAGTGTGCGGTAGGGACCAGGTCGACAATCGCTGATCTACTCCAACCCCCTGCAATGCAGGAAAAACAACCAGGAAGTAATTGTAATCTCTGTATTTACATGGATTTAAATGAAAGAAATGAAAGAAGCTCTCCACACCACTGATTTCACAGCAGCGGTGCTCCAATTATTATTATTATTATTTAAATTTTATTATATTTTCAATGCTTATTACAGAACTGGGAAAAAAAATATTACAAAAAGACAATACCGATAAAAAGTACAAATTAAGAAGGGGGGGAGGAAAAGATAACTTACACTATCTATTGTTATTATTAAGATGAAGAATAAGACATAAATCTGAGATTGCAATTTCATGTTACAAAAAAATAATAATCTCATTATCATTAAACCCAGCCTCCCATATATTCCTTAGTTCTTTCTACATAACTTTACTGCCATACCAAAATACTATTTTTTATATTATTTTTACACAGTTTAATAATATTTATATAAGCAATGAATAAAGACTGCCGAGATCACTCAAAAGTAGCTATAGATTTCAACATGGTATAGTTTTGTTTAAGATATGTTCTAAAGGCCTCCCATTTTGATACAAATTCAGCTCTCGGTTTATATTTTTTTGAATATCTGAGTCTGATCCCCAACAGATATGCCTCTGGCTTTTTTATTACAGTGGTACCTCAGGTTACAGACGCTTCAGGTTACAGACCCCGCTAACCCAGAAATAGTACCTTGGGTTAAGAACTTTGCCTCAGGATGAGAACAGAAATCACACGGCGGCAGCGGGAGGCCCCTTTAGCTAAAGTGGTACCTCGGGTTAAGAACAATTTCAGGTTAAGAACGGACCTCCAGAACGAATTAAGTTCTTAACCCGAGGGACCAGTGTAAAGGAAAGCCTTAACATTTTTTTCTAATTCTGAATGGATTTCCTCCCAAAATTTCTTTATTTTGCTACATTGCCACCATATATGATACAGTGAGCCTGTTTGATCTCCACATCTCCAACAGTTACTTTTGGCTCCCTTGTACGTTTTGGCTAATTTCTATGGAGTTAAATACCACCGGTGCTGCATTTTTAAAAAGTTTTCCCTTATGGCATGTTGTTGTTGTTGTTTAGTCGTTTAGTCGTGTCCGACTCTTCGTGACCCCATGGACCAGAGAACGCCAGGCACTCCTGTCCTCCACTGCACCCCGCAGCTTGGTCAGACTCATGCTGGTAACCTCGAAAACACTATCCAACCATCTCATCCTCTGTCGCCCCCTTCTCCTTGTGCCCTCCATCTTTCCCAACATCAGGGTCTTCTCCAGGGAGTCTTCTCTTCTCATGAGGTGGCCAAAGTACTGGAGCCTCAGCTTCACAATCTGTCCTTCCAGTGAGCACTCAGGGCTGATTTCCTTCAGAATGGAGAGGTTTGATCTTCTTGCAGTCCATGGGACTCTCAAGAGTCTCCTCCAGCACCATAATTCAAAAGCATCAATTCTTCGGCGATCAGCCTTCTTTATGGTCCAGCTCTCACTTCCATACATCACTACTGGGAAAACCATAGCTTTAACTATACGGACCTTTGTTGGCAAGGTGATGTCTCTACTTCTCAAGATGCTGTCTAGGCCTGTCATTGCCCTTCTCCCAAGAAGCAGGCGTCTGTTAATTTCGTGGCTGCTGTCACCATCTGCAGTGATCATGGAGCCCAAGAAAGTAAAATCTCTCACTGCCTCCATTTCTTCCCCTTCTATTTGCCAGGAGGTGATGGGACCAGTAGCCATGATAGCACGTGGTAAATTTCCAATTATTCTTCCACAGATTTTCCCATTGGGACATTGTTATAACATACCCAAAGTCTTGAGACCACTTTATCGCGGCTGATGTAACTTCTTCCTCCTCAACTTCCCAGTGGAGGAGACGATAAGCTTTAGAGTTTTACTTTTTGAGTTTATTACATTGGATACAAAACTTGAGGTTTCCTTGGTGAACTCTTTTTTTCTACTTTAAATTTTTTGAATATTGGATAATATTGGAACCAATCTGTAATAATATCTCTTAATTCCTCAAAACTTTTAAGTTTCAGTTTGTTATCTTCTTTTAAAATTATTTTATAAGTAGGCCAATTTCACAACATATTTTTTTTCTTCACCACTGTGGCCTCTGCTTGGAGAGGCCCATCACGGGATTTTAGGCTCCAACCGATCTTTGTATTTCTCCCAAACTTTAAGAAGTGATCTCCTTACAATATGATTTGAAAAATCTGTGTGTATTTTTGCCTTTCCATAAATTCAATAAGCGTGCTAACCCCAACGGTTATTATGTCCCTCCAAATCCAATAAACTTATATCTTGCAAATTAGCAGTGCTCTAATTAAACTGCTTTCCTCATTACAAGAATCTAAATACTTCCCCCCTCTTGATTCACTTATGCAAAATGAGTTGTGAAATCTGACCAAATCTTTTCCCACATTCCTAGCATAATATGGTTTATCCCATGTGAGTTCTTTTATGAGAAGTAAGCGTAGATCCCTGTGCAAATCTCTTTCCACACTCCAAACATTTATATGCTTTCTCCCCTGTGTGTGTTCTTTTATGAGAAGTAAGGTTAGCACTGTGAGCAAATCTCTTTCCACACTCCAAACATTTATGTGGTTTCTCCCCTGTGTGAATTCTTTGGTGCGATGTAAGGCTTGTGCTGTGACTGAAGTTCTTTCCACACTCAAAACAGGTATATGGTTTCACCCCTGTGTGAATTCTTTGATGACATTTAAGCTGTGAGCTTTGAGTGAAGCTCTTTCCACACTCAACACATGCATATGGTTTTTCACCTCTGTGAATTTTTTGATGTGTATGAAGGCCCACATCATGCCGGAAGCTCTTTCCACACTCAAAGCACTTATATGGCTTCTCTTCTGAATGTATTCTGCGATGGCTAACAAGGTGTGTGCAGTTACTAAAGCTCTTTCCACATGTCTCACATTTATATGGTTTTTCCCCTGTATGGATTCGCTCATGCACAGTAAGGTGTGAACTCTGACTGAAGCTCTTCCCACACTCAAAGCATTTATACGGCTTCTCACCAGTGTGAGTTCTCTTATGTGAACTAAGGTGTGAACTATGACTGAAGGTCTTCCCACATTCCAAGCATTTATATGGTTTCTCCCCTGTGTGGGTTCTCTTATGTGAAGTAAGGCTACGTTCATGGGCAAAGCTCCTTCCGCACTCCGTACATTTATAAGATTTCTCTCCTGTGTGAATTCTGTGGTGCGATATAAGACTTGAGCTGCGAGCGAAGCTCATTCCGCACTCCAAACATTTATATGGCTTCTCCCCTGTGTGGATTTTTTGATGCGATGCAAGGCTTGACTTGTGACGGAAGGTCTTTCCACAGTCCAAACAGGTATACGGTTTCTCCCCTGTGTGAAGTTTTTGATGTTCTGTAAGGTTTCTCCTGCAACTGAAGCTCTTTCCACACTCAGAGCACCTATGTGGTTTCTCCATGCTGTGGACTTTGTAATGTCTTTTAAGGTATGATTGGCGATTGAAACCCTTTCCACATTCTAGGCATTTGTATGATTCCTGTCCTGCGTGAATTTTTTCATGTGATTTTAGGCCTGAGCTGTCACTGAAGCTCTTTCCACACACCAAGCATTTACACGGTTTCTCCTCTGTGTGGATTCTGCAGTGTGAATTGAACCTAGATTTACTTTGGAATGTTTTGCCACATAAAGGTCTCTCATTTGTTCTCTTCCCCTTCTGATGTTTTTTCTGGACTGGGATTTGATGGCCGTGATCAGTCTGCATTAGAAGGCCTTCATACCTCCTATTGTCTTCTTGGTTTTTCTCTTGTGGTCTTGTTTCCTCTTGAACTTGAAAGGTCCTTCCTTTGACTTCATGCTTATTTCTTTCTGATGAGACCTGAGAACAATGACTGTCATGTTCATCACCTGCTAAAGTTAAGGGAAGATGACAATTAAAAATGTAATCCAAATCACAATCCTAGTGAGACTTTCTGTAACATCTGATGATGATGATGGTGATTTTATTATTTATACCCTGCCCATCTGGCTGGGTTTCCTCAGCCACAGCATATATAAAACATCAAACTGACCAATACAGGGCTGCCTTCAGATGTCTTCTAAAAGCTACATAGTTCTTTATCTCCTTGACAGCTGAAGGGAGCCACCACTGAGCAGGCCCACTGCCTAGTTCCCTGTAACTTCACTTTTGCCAATGAGGAAACCAGAGCTGGACCTCAGTGTCTGGGGTTAGAGATGCTCCTTCAGGTCTACAGGGTCAAGACTGATTAGAGCTTTAAAGGTCAGCACCAACACTTTGAATGATGCTCAGAAACAAACTCTGAGCCGATGTAGATCCTTTAAGACCAGTGTTATATGCTCCTGGCAACTGCTTCCAGTCACCAGTTGAGCTGCCGCTTTCTGGATTAATTGTAGTTTCCGAGTCACTTTCAAAGGCAGCCCCACCTAGAGCGCATTGTAGCAATCCAAGCGGGAGATAACCATAGCATGTACCACAGTCTGTGTGCAGGTAGGGTCTCAGCCTGTGTACCAGATGGAGCTGGTAGACAGAAGCCCCCAAATCCTGGCTATGCCCAAGTCACCATGAGAAAACATTCATTTCCTGCCTATCTTTAATCTCTGCCAGTCCAGAGCTCTGGCCCTGCAGCCTTCCTTGTTTTCTTTCCAAGGGAGCTTCCTCACCCCCAACATCTCCCCAGGTCCCCCTCTCCATTCCCTGCAACTCACCAGATCTCTCTAAAGGTCCTGGGAGGGAGCATTCAAAGGTGGTGGGAGACAGCCTGACCAGGTCAACCGTCCATCTTCCTCCTTCCATCCTCGCTAGGTTTGCAGAATAATAAATAAATAAATAAACAAACAAACAAACAAATAAATAAATTTTTATTTATATCCCACCCTTCCTGGCTCAGAAAACCGGGCTCAATGCAGCTAACAACAAATTTAAAACACTTAATTGATGCAACAAAAAACAGCATAAAATACAGTATAAAACGTGAATAACAATAAATTCAGAATTCAAAAATCAATTTAGGTGGAAATCCATCCACCTAAACATTAGATGATCACCAGGGCTAGCTGGCTAAATTAGTCCTATTTGGGCCAGCGAGGAGACCAGGGGAGAATTAGCTGTGGGATCCCAAAGCGGGTAATCTTCATAAAAAGGGAAGGGGGATGGAAGGAAGGGGAATAAAAGATCAAATTGAAAGCCAGGCGGAATAGCTCTGTCTTACAGGCCCCGCGGAAGGAAGTTAAATCCTGCAGGGCCCTGGTCTCATGGGACGGAGCATTCCACCAGGTCGGAGCCATCACTAAGAAGGCCCTGGCCCTGGTGGAGGATAATCTGACATCCTTAGGGTCCAAACTATGATTATTCATGGACCTTAAGGTCTTCTGCGGGGCATACCAGGAGAATCAGACTCTTTCATCCTTCCTGAGGAGGCAAAACAAGCGGCATTTTCCTGAGACGGAAAAAGAAGCAAGGAAGTCTCAGCAGCCCTGCAGGGAATTCTCCTGCCCTAGATATTCTCCTGCCGCTGGACATCCCCTCTGCAACAGTCCCAAGCTATTATTAAACATGTTTTTGTGATTCCAAATTAATCTGTCTGCTTCCTCTACCTTCCTTAAGGCCGGCATGGTACGCTCAGTAGTGACCTGAAAGTAGATCTCATTGAACTCAGTGGAGCTTAAAGGTAAAGGTAAAGGTACCCCTGCCCGTACGGGCCAGTCTTGACAGACTCTGGGGTTGTGCGCCCATCTCACTTAAGAGGCCAGGGGCCAGCGCTGTCCGAAGACACTTCCGGGTCACGTGGCCAGCGTGACATCGCTGCTCTGGCGAGCCAGAGCCGCACACGGAAACGCCGTTTACCTTCCCGCTGGTAAGCGGTCCCTATTTATCTACTTGCACCTGGAGGTGCTTTCGAACTGCTAGGTTGGCAGGCGCTGGGACCGAGCAGCGGGAGCGCACCCCGCTGCAGGGATTCGAACCGCCGACCTTTCGATCGGCAAGTCCTAGGCGCTGAGGCTTTAACCCACAGCGCCACCTGCGTCCCTTATTCAGTGGAGCTTACATATGAGTAAATCTGCAATGGACTGCTGTGCATATTCTCCCTCTTCTGACACACAGAAACCCATTGGTCCGCTTCCCCTCCCTTCTTCCAGTCAAGACCTCCTTGCCTTTTCTCCCCCCTGTGTCTTTTCTGCTCACTTGGGGGGGTGTCCCTCCCCCCTATCCATCCATCCTCCCCCCCCCAACCCCCTGTAACTCAGGGAGAAGCAAAGGGAGCCTGCAGGGATTTATCTTGCCACAGAATTTCCTTGTTTCCACTCCCCAAACCTCCATGCCCCCAACTCCATTCCCTGCCACTCAGCAGATCTCTCTGAGGGTCCTGGAGGGGAACGGTCAGAGGTTGGGGGAGGCAGCCGGACCAGGTTAACCGTCCATCTTCCCCCTTCCATCCTCGCTAGGTTCGCAGGATCTGCCTCTTCCATCCTTCCTGAGGAGCTCAGAAGATGCAGGTTCGAGGGAGGGAGGGAGAAGCAAAGGCAGCCTCAGAGGCCCTGCAGCCATTTCCCCACCCAACATATTTTCCTGGTGAAAGATAAGCCTGCCTAGGTGTGGGCACCCACTTGCAGTTTCCTTGGTAAAAGAGGGGCCCCTTCCTCCTGGACCCCACCATGCAAGGAAAGTGGAGTCATGCCTGGAAGAGGATCTTCTACCCACCATCATTAAAAACATTCCTTTCCTGGCTTCCTTCTCTCTCTGCCAGCCTGGAGCTGTGACAGGGCTGACCCCCACCCCACTTCCTCCCTCTCCCCCCCCCAGCCCCACTTTAAGGGAAGGGGCTGTAGCTCAAGGGCAGAGCATCTCCTCAGCAGGCAGAAAGCCCCTGATCCAAGACCCCCCCCCTTTGGTCTAATCCTGCCCTCTCTACTCGACCCCTCTTTCTCCAAAACATCCATGCCTCCCTCCTCCTCTCCCCAGAGCCATCCTGCCCCCTTTCCTTTTTTGGGGGGGGGTTTCCTACCCCACCCTACAACTCCCTCCCTCCCCCCCCCCCGCCTCGCCTTCTTGCCTTGCTCTCCCCCTGGGGCGCCCCTGCACCCCTCGAAGTCCTTTGCTCTCCCCACAGCTCTTTGGGGCTCAAATGTGGGGTGCAGCCCCATGCATGCTCCTCTCCCGGAGGGCTTCTCTCCTGCAAAGCAGCTGCTCTGGCACAGGAGCCCCCTCCCCCCCCCAAAAAAATATATATATATCCCCCTCTATTTCCTACCTTGCAAAAGGCACAGTCTTCCGCGCTGCAGACTCTCCTCCCTCGCAGCTGTTCAAATGTGTCAAATGGAGGAGGAAGTGACGCTTTTCCTCTCCCCCAGGAAGTCCTCTCTAGCAATATAATCGCTGCCTTTAACCCTTGAAGAGCCAGTGTCTCTCTCTCTCTCTCTCTCTCTCTCCCCCTCCCCCCCCCGCCACCACCCAAACTGTATAGTGCTGGGGATACTGCGCCTTCTGCCAATGGGAACCCACAATGCGCCCCCTCCTTGCCAGAGTCCCTTGGAGGGGGGCACTCTCTTCTTTTCTTCCTGCATTTCCAGGGCGGTGGGATTTGCATTCTCCAAGGTTCAAATGTGGGGCAGTTGTGGCATAGTGGTTAGAGTGCCCCTCTTGATATGAAGGTGGGACATTTCATAGCCCTGATACGTTACAGCAGAATGCAAAATAATTCTTTCTCATCACTGGTAAAGAGAAATAAGCACCCCATCCCAGATCTCCTAAGGCTATTTTCTGCATTTTCAGGCAGATGTAATTAATGGACTGTATGGAGATGGCAGAAATGACTGGCAGAATCCGAGACCTGGGAGAAGAAGTGGTGGAAGAGGACTGGATGAAATTTAAGGACTACCTGCAGAAACACTGCAAAATCTATGAATGTTAAAGTGATGTTGGATATGATAATACTATGGCATTAGTGATACAGTTTGAAAAAATAATGCAAAAATGTTATAGAAAAAGGGTGAAAGATTAAAGTTATATTATGTCAAAAGTGAACAATATGTTAAAGGTATTTAAAATATAAAGAGGAAAGATCGGAGGCGTAATAGAAGGATTTTAATAACTAGAAATGAGTTTGGAAAGAGGGTAAGGATTTGCTGTATTTGAGTGGTTAAAGAGGAACACAAAAAAGGGAGGCGTGAGGAAGTCAGGAAAGAAGGTTAATTAACTTTGGAGTTTTTATTTTTTTCTTTGTATTTTTTGTATTTTTTTTTCTTTTTTTGTGTAACTTCGACTGTGTTTGTT
Organism: Podarcis cretensis; assembly: GCF_951804945.1. NCBI lineage: Eukaryota > Metazoa > Chordata > Lepidosauria > Squamata > Lacertidae > Podarcis > Podarcis cretensis. The sequence goes on from NC_137171.1 coordinate 123,720,017, forward strand.
TTTCTCTATCTTTGCTACATGTGTTGTTTTTTCTATGCAAAACTTCAATAAATATATTTTTTTAAAAAAAATAATAATTCTGCATTTTCAAAACCATAATGCCCGAAAAAACCATGTCGAAGCCATGCCCACCTCACAAGGTTACTGAGAAGATTAAAAAAAGGGGGGAGGGAGGGGGAGGTTGGCAGTGCACAAACAAACCCTGTAAGGATGCGCAGGTTCACAGATTTTGCTCACAGCCTAACCCAGCTCACAGGGTTGTTGTTGCAAAGGGAAGAGGTGAGAAGAGAAGCCAGCAAGGTGCGGCTGGTGCAAATGTATTTCAGCTTCACAGACCCTGCAGAGACACAAAACTGGTGCCAACCTCACCCTGCTCCATCACAATCACTTAACTGCAAAATGTTCAAATGTGACAAATGGAGGAGGAAGTGACGCTTTTCCTCTCCCCCAGGAAGTCCTCTCTAGCAATATAATCGCTCCCTTTAAACCTTGAGAAGGGACGCAGGTGGCGCTGTGGGTTAAAGCCTCAGCGCCTAGGGCTTGCCGATCAAAAGGTCGGCGGTTCGAATCCCTGCGGCGGGGTGCGCTCCCGCTGCTCGGTCCCAGCGCCTGCCAACCTAGCAGTTCGAAAGCACCTCCGGGTGCAAGTAGATAAATAGGGACCGCTTACCAGCGGGAAGGTAAACGGCGTTTCCGTGTGCGGCTCTGGCTCTGGCCAGAGCAGCGATGTCACGCTGGCCACGTGACCCGGAAGTGTCTCCGGACAGCGCTGGCCCCTGGCCTCTTAAGTGAGATGGGCGCACAACCCCAGAGTCTGGCAAGACTGGCCCGTACGGGCAGGGGTACCTTTACCTTTACCTTAACCCTTGAAGAGCCAGTGTCCCCCTTCACCCTCCACCCCCACCCCAAACTGTAAGGTGCTGGGGACATTGCGGATTCTGCTTCTTGGTACCCCATAAAGTAGGCTTGCTACCTTTCTTCTGGCGAAATACAGGGCGATCTGTCGCAGCCCAACACGAGGCCCCAGCTTGCATTTCTCTCTCTCATCATCCTTCCAACAATTTCCTCCATCGCCTCTCCAACCATTTCATTTGTTCAACAGAACTTTCCCTCCGGTTGACAGAAGCGATTCCTTGGATCCCAGCTTGGAGTGTAGAATGACTTTCCCCAGTCTTCAGGTTAAATATGCTATAAAGGCTGTCAATTTAGGGTGCTTCCTGACAAAGTTGGAAGTTTTATTTATGGCTGAGTAATACATGCACTTTATTGGTAACTGTTGGGCTGATTATAATTATTTTCTCGCCTAATTTTGTTTTCAGTTAATAAATAGGTTCTCAAATTGTATTTCTGTTCTATTCAAAACAATAGCTCAGCTCTTGCCAAGTTTCTATCACCTGTATGCTTTTATTTAAAAGAAATATTTCCATTTTATTTACTGCATTCCAGCTCAGCCCCTGGCCTCTCAAGATCTTCCCTCCAAAACTTGGGAGGGGCTCCTCTCCACTCCCACCGGTTGCCCCCCATGGCTTTTCTCACCTCTGCAGGTTTGCCAGCTATGCCCCCTTTTGGACAGAGGTGACTTGGCAACTGCACCCCAGGCTCTGGCAAGTTCCAGGCTGAATAATTGCAATGTCTTCTATATGGGGCTTCCCTGAAAGATGACTCAGAATCTTCCATGGGTCCAGATTACTGGCTGGGGTTACATCCAACTCTGGTATAAATCCAGAGACCTTGTTAATCCACTTGAACCACATACGGCTTCTGAGTAAATGGTGAATGTCATTTCAGCAGATTCCTTGAGACCACAAGCCATTCCTTCAGATACACTTTCCTCCCCTCCTTCCTCTCTCCCCATATTCACACACAGGTACACAGGGAACCTTTATTGTGAATTTATTCCTTAAACCATTAATGTCTATAGTATCTACATTTTTGTACTTTTTATCATTCTCCATATATATATATTCTACATTGAATAAACAACTACAGTGGTACCTCGGGTTAAGAACTTAATTTGTTCTGGAGATCCGTTCTTAACCTGAAACTGTTCTTAACCTGAGGTACCACTTTAGCTAATGGGGCCTCCCGCTGCCGCCACCACACGATTTCTGTTCTCATCCTGAAGCTAAGTTCTTAACCTGAGGTACTATTGCTGACTTAGCGAAGTCTGTAACCTGAAGCATCCGTAACCCGAGGTACCACTGTATTTTTTTAAAAGGCAGTTTTCTTCACTTTCTTCCTAAAACGGAGCTGTTTATTGCTTTAATTCTGCCCTGTTCCAAAAGTTTCCATTAGAGCTTTCAGGAAAGCTATGAAGAATTTGCATGACTAGAAGTGCGTTAAAATTTTCAAAATGAAAACACTTAGGGGAGCTCAATTTCCCCCTTCCCTTTTTAAAAAAAGATAAACCAATGTGGTTAAGAATATAGCATTTTTGACTGTGTCGACCACAGCAAACTATGGCAAGCTCTTAAAGAAATGGGAGTGCCTGATCACCTCATCTGTCTCCTGAGAAATCTCTATGTGGGACAAGAAGCTACAGTTAGAACTGGATATGGAACAACTGATTGGTTCAAAATTGGGAAAGGAGTACGACAAGGCTGCATTTTGTCTCCCTGCTTATTTAACTTATATGCAGAATTCATCATGCGAAAGGCTGGGCTGGATGAATCCGAAGCCGGAATTAAGATTGCCGGAAGAAATATCAACAACCTCAGATATGCAGATGACACAACCTTGATGGCAGAAAGTGAGGAGGAATTAAAGAAGCTTTTATTGAGGGTGAAAGAGGAGAGCGCAAAATATGGTCTGAAGCTCAACATCAAAAAAACGAAGATCATGGCCACTGGTCCCATCACCTCCTGGCAAATAGAAGGAGAAGAAATGGAGGCAGTGAGAGATTTTACTTTCTTGGGCTCCATGATCACTGCAGATGGTGACAGCAGCCACGAAATTAAGAGACGCCTGCTTCTTGGGAGGAAAGCAATGACAAACCTAGACAGAATCTTAAAAAGTAGAGACATCACCTTGCCAACAAAGGTCCGTATAGTAAAAGCTATGGTTTTCCCAGTAGTGATGTATGGAAGCGAGAGCTGGACCATAAAGAAGGCAGATCGCCGAAGAATTGATTCCTTTGCATTATGGTGCTGGAGGAGACTCTTGAGAGTCCCATGGACTGCAAGAAGATCAAACATCTCCATTCTGAAGGAAATCAGCCCTGAGTGCTCACTGGAAGGACAGATCGTGAAGCTGAGGCTCCAATACTTTGGCCACCTCATGAGAAGAGAAGACTCCCTGGAAAAGACCCTGATGTTGGGAAAAATGGAGGGCACAAGGAGAAGGGGACGACAGAGGACGAGATGGTTGGATAGTGTCTTCGAAGCTACAAACATGAGTCTGACCAAACTGCGGGAGGCAGTGGAAGACAGGAGTGCCTGGGGTGCTCTGGTCCATGGGGTCACGAAGAGTCGGACACGACTAAACGACTAAACAACAACAACAACAATAGCATTTTTACTTATTCTATAAAGATGGACAGAAGTGGATGGTGTTAATCTGAATTAGTTGGCCTGCTTGTAACTAACAATATGTTGGAATGTTGCTTCAAGGCGTTGCTTCCTCCTCCAGGGGTTTATAAGCAAGGAATTTTATTATTTCTGAGTATGCATGTGTTTTTGTGCATGTGCATTTAGAGGTATACCTGATTATATTCCACCTTTCCACTGAAAGGTAATTACAACAGCACACATGTAACAAAATGTATTACTCTGACCCCCATAATAATGCTCAAATATCATGCTTTAATCCATCTAGAAGTTACAAGGAAAAGGTGGGACACACCTGGAGGAAAGAAAGGAAATGCATCATTACCAACTACAATCAAATTACCCAACTGCTACAAAACAAAAGCAATGAATCCTGGTCCGCTATCAATAACTGTTTTGCAGGATCTGATCCAAGGTCCATGGAAGGCACCTTCTCATATTCAAGAGCACCAGCCAGAAACCTGCAGGAGTTCAGAAGCAGCACATGATGCTCAGACCTGTCCCTGCCTTTCCACACAACATGCTTCCTTAGATAAGAGTGTGACCATATTAGGCCATCCTTTGGTCTGTTTTCAAAGATGAGATGAGCAAGAGTGGTGGAGACCGCCACTCCAATAGGCTTCAGAGAGGGGGAAGAGGAAGGGAGTATGGACCTAGATTTGTGGTGGTTTTAGATGGGACACACCCCAGAAGAAGGAAGGAGCTGGGAAATAGTGGAACAACAGGAGCAAGATAGCAGGTGCTCCAGCCCTGAATAGAGACAGGAGTCTGTTGTGTTAGAAACATCACAGCAGCCAAGTGACACGATGTCTCTAGTATACTGGAGTCCCCTCCTTCCCCTAAAACCAGGCGTGCCCTTCGTGTCACAGAGCAGAAAGCCAAACAGAGAGATTCCATTAGCGGCCCCCGTAGACAACAGGAAGGGACTCAAGGCCAGGAAGTAACTGCTGGGGGCAGGAACACTTACTCTAGGCAACAGCTCAGGTTTTTGAGGACGTACATTCCATGTTTCTGCGTGTTTTTCTTGATTTAAATGAAAGAAGCGAAAGAAGCTCTCAGCATCACTGATTTCACCAGGCAAGCCAGCCAGCCCTGTAGTTGACGGCACCTTCGTGACAGCAGGTGTACGATTTCTCCCATGTGAAATCTTGTATGAATTCCATTAAGTTTAGCAACAGCGGTGCTCTAATTAAAATGCTTTCCGCATTACAAGCCCCTAAATATTTTTCCTCTTGATTCGCTTATGCAAAATGAGTTGTGAAATCTGACCAAATCTTTTCCCACATTCCTAGCATAATATGGTTTATCCCATGTGAGTTCTTTTATGAGAAGTAAGCGTAGATCCATGTGCAAATCTCTTTCCACACTCCAAACATTTATATGGTTTCTCCCCTGTGTGAATTCTTTGATGAGATTTAAGGCTTGAGCTTTGAGTGAAGCTCTTTCCACACTCAAAACATGCATACGGTTTTTCACCTTTGTGAGTTTTTTGATGTAATGTAAGGCTTGTACCCTGGCTGAAGCTCTTTCCACACTCAAAGCACTTATAGGGCTTCTCTCCTGTATGGATTCTGCGATGGCAAACAAGGTATGTGTAATTACTAAAGCTCTTTCCACATGTCACACATTTATATGGTTTTTCCCCTGTATGGATTCGCTCATGCACAGTAAGGTGTGAACTCTGACTGAAGCTCTTCCCACACTCAAAGCATTTATACGGCTTCTCACCAGTGTGAGTTCTCTTATGTGAACTAAGGTGTGAACTCTGGCTGAAGCTCTTTCCACATTCCAAGCATTTATATGGTTTGTCCCCTGTGTGGGTTCTCTTATGTGAAGTAAGGGTAGCACTGTGAGCAAAGCTCCTTCCGCACTCCGAACATTTATAAGATTTCTCTCCTGTGTGACTTCTTTGGTGCGATATAAGACTTGAGCCGTGAGCGAAGCTCATTCCGCACTCCAAACATTTATACAGCTTCTCCCCTGTGTGGATTTTGTGATGTGATGCAAGGCTTGAGCTGTGACAGAAGGTCTTTCCACAGTCAAAACAGGTATATGGTTTCTCCTCCCTGTGGATTTTTTGATGTGATTTAAGGCTTCTGCTGCGACTGAAGCTCTTTCCACACTCAAAGCACCTATGTGGTTTCTCCCTGCTGTGGACTTCCTGATGTATTTTAAGGTTTGAGTGGCGCTTGAAACTCTTTCCACATTCTAGGCATTGGTATGATTCCTGTCCTGCGTGAATTCTTTCATGTGATTTTAGGCCTGAGCTGTCACTGAAGCTCTTTCCACACACCAAGCATTTACACAGTGTCTCCTCAGAGTGGATTCTGCAATGTGGGCTGAGGCTCGATTTACCTTTGAACATTTTGCCACACGAAGGGCTATCATTTGTTCTCTTCGCTTCATGCTTATTTCTTTCTGATGAGCCCCGAGAACCATTATTGTCCTGGTCATCACCTGCTAAAATTAAGGGAAAACAGCAAACATTAAAAACTTCCCAATACAGGGCTGCCTTCAGATGTCTTCTAAAAGCTACGTAGTTCTTTATCTCCTTGACATCTGAATGGAGGGTGTTCCACAGGGCTGGTTCCACTACTTCACTTCTTACTGTGACAAAACCAGCAGAAGACCCTCAGAGTTGGACCTCAGTGTCCGGGCAGAACGATGGAGGTGGAGATGCTCATTCAGGTCTACAGGGCCGAGGCCGTTTAGGGCTTTAAAGGTCAGCACCAACGCTTTGAATAATGCTCAGAAACATACTCTGAGCCAATGTAGAGCCTTTAAGGCCGGCGTTATATGCTCCTGGCAACTGCTCCCAGTCACCAGTTGAGCTGCCGCTTTCTGGATTAATTGTAGTTTCCGAGTCACCTTCAAAGGCAGCCCCACCTAGAGCGCATTATAGCGATCCAAGCGGGAGATAACCATAGCATGTGTGCAGGTAAGGTCTTAGCCTGTGTACCAGATGGAGCTGGTAGACAGCAGCCCAAAAACTCTGACTATGCCCATGCCACCATTAAAAAACATTCATGTCCTTTCTTTCTATCTTTTATCTCTGCTAGCCCAGAGCTCTTGCCCTGCAGCCTTCCTCGTTTTCTTTCCAGGGGAGCTTCCTCACCCCCCAACATCTCCACAGGCCCCCATCTCCATTCCCTGCAACTCACCAGATCCCACTGCAGATCCTGGGAGAGAACAGTCAGAGGTGGTGGGAGACAGCCTGACCAGGTCAACCGTCCATCTTCCCCCATCCATCCGTGCTAGGTCTGCAGGAGAATAATAATAATAATTTTTGTATCCTGCCCTCTCCTGCCGAGGCAGGGCCCAGAGTGGCTAGCATCATAAAAACAACACAATATGCATAAAACAGACATCAATTAATTAAAACACATCTTAAAATTAATTCAGACAAGTTAAAATCTAAACAGGTGGCAATTATCAGGTTGGAATTGAGAGTGGTTGTGGGTTAAAGCCTCAGCGCCTAGGACTTGCCGATCGAAAGGTCGGCGGTTCGAATCCCTGCGGTGGGGTGCGCTCCCGCTGCTCGGTACCAGCGCCTGCCAACCTAGCAGTTCGAAAGCACCTCCGGGTGCAAGTAGATAAATAGGGACCGCTTACCAGCGGGAAGGTAAACGGCGTTTCCGTGTGCAGCTCTGGCCACGTGACCCGGAAGTGTCTCCGGACAGCGCTGGCCCCTGGCCTCTTAAGTGAGATGGGCGCACAACCCCAGAGTCTGTCAAGACTGGCCCGTACGGGCAGGGGTACCTTTACCTTTAATACTTGCCAGGACCAACTGTTTCCACTGATCATACAAGGACCTGTGAGCGGGTTGGGGGCCTCCTTTGGGCTTGTTTTATACAAAGGAAAGTAAGTCAAACTCCATCCTGACCAAAGGCCTGGCGGAACAGCTCCGTCTTGCAGGCCCTGCGGAAAGGTGTCAAACCCCGCAGGGCCCTGATCTCTTGTGGGAGAGCGGTCCACCAGGCCGGGGCCACGGCTGAAAAGGCCCTGGCTCTAGTCAAGGCCAGTCTAATTTCCCTGGGGCCCGGGATCTTCAAGGTGTTGTTATTAGCAAAAAGAGGGTGAAAGAGGATCAGCCTCTTTCATCCTTCCTGAGGAGCTCAGAAGCCTAAAGAAGCTGCAGGTTCCTTGGGAGGGAGGGAGAAGTAAAAGGAGCCTCAGAGAAGCTGCAGGGATTCCTCTGCCCTAGATATTCTCCAGCCCCTGCAGAAGCCCGAATGGGGCATATATGTAAAATTTATTTCCCTGCCATCTGGTTGGGTTTCCCCAGCCACCCTGAGCAGCTAACAGCATATGGGAAAACAGAACAAAACTGTTGGAATTCTGCCTCGGTCAGAGGAATGTGCCACTCTCCAGGCACCGGCTGAATTCCTTTTGACCTCCCCCTGCGACTCCCGGCAGGTAAACAGGCGAGGTCTGTAATCGGCGATTTTTCCCAGACTGTGAGAAAAACACACCACTGCTTCTCTCTCCTCCCTGTTACCCCCAGGGAGGGGATACAGACTCAGACAGAAATGTATCTACATGCTTTTATTCCTGTCCTTAGCAGCCATACAGATAAAGATGTCTGCACTCTCTTTCAACAACAGCAGAGAGAAAAATAACTCCACCCATGTACATCCTGTACAGGTCATATGACACACACTGAGCTAACGTCCGGTGCTCAGTACGGAGAATGGACTGCCCCTTTCTTGCCATGGTAACAGTCACAAACATCCTGTCTGGCTTTCCAGCCACCAGCAGCTGACGTAGCTGCTGCTTGCTTCTGCATTGCTTCTTTATGGTAACAAAAACATCAAACATAAAAAAATAGAAATATCCTATACAAGCAACAAACAAACCAATAGTAAGAATAGCAACAATAATAACAACATGTTTACAGCTATACCCAAATTAAAATAACCACCCACCCCAATGAAACAATTAACCAACACCAACGCAGTGAAAGCAAAACAGAGGAACCAAAATCAGAACCTTTTAAAGCATTTTAGCCAGTTGCCCCAACCCAAGAGGTGTTCCAGCAATGTCCCAGTGGCCTCCCAGGAGCCTCTTTTGGCTGTTCAAGGTGAGACTGGGCTCCACCCCCTTGGCCAGGTGGAATGGGCCTTGCACCCAGGCCTCATGGCATGGGGGGCATAGTAGTGACCTGAAAGTAGATCCCATTGAACGCGGTGGGTCTTATATCTATATAGGGCTCCTCTGCCTATTCCTCCTCTTCTGGCAACCAGAAACATATTGGCGCATGCTCCAGGTTAGAGACTTTGGAGAAGACCTCTCCCCTGCCCTCCTGCAAGTCAAGACCTTCTTGCATTGTATGTTCCCCTGTCTTTTCTGCTTGCTTGAGGGAGGGTTTCCCTCCAGCCCCCACCCATCCATTTCTTCTTCTCCACCCCCCAACCCTCTGAAACTCAGCCAACCTCTCCCAGCCTCAGAGGTGGGGAGCCCCAGCTCAGGACCACAAATCCAGCCTCTCTGGAACTATTTTGCAGGACTCAGAAGTTTAAACAAGCTGCAGGTTTTGGGGGTGAGAGAGAAGCAAAGGCGGCCTCAGAGCCCCTCCAGGGATTTTCCTGCCGGAGGGGATGCCTCCCAATATATCGGGGGCCCACCCACAGCCTCCACAGTAAAATCTCCCCCCTTTATCTTATTCCTTGCTTCCACTCTCCATCCCCCCAAGTCCCTATCTCCACTTCCTAGGAACTCACGAGATGTCTCTGAGGGTCCTGGAGGACAACGCTCAGAGGTTGTTTGGAGGGATGCAGGAGACAGCCTGACCAGGTCAACCGTCCATCTTCCTCCTTCCATCCTCGCTTGGACTGAAGAGCTCAGAAGCTGCAGGTTCCTGGGAGGGAGGAAGAAGCAAAGAGAGTCTCATAGGCCCTGCAGGCATTTTCCTGCCCAAGACATTTTCCTGGTGAAGGTGAAGCCATGCATGAAAAGTGGAGTGATGCCTGAAATAAGATCTTCTTCCCACCACCATTAAAAACATCCCTTTCCTTTTCTGCCAACCTGGAGCTGTGACACGGCTGCCTCCCTCTGTTCCTCCTTGTCCTGCACCCCCACTTGAGGGGAAGGGGCTGCAGTTCGAGGGCAGAGCATCTTCTCAGCAGGCAGGAAGCCCCAGATTCAGTCCCCAGGCAGGGCTGAGACTCCGCGTCTGAAAACCCGGAACAGCAATTGCTGCCGGTCCGTGTCGACAATAGTAGCCCAGGTGGAGCAAGGCTATGTGTAGGAAGCTCACTGCGCTTGGAGCCCCCAGTTCTGCTGCAGCAGTTGCTGGTGGTGAGAAACTGATGACATTTTATGGCCATTGGTTCTCCTCTTCCCATCCTTAAAGTCTTCCCTCCTCCATCTCTCCCAACACCTTGGTACCTTCCTATACAGAGAGACTGTGCCCTCCTTGGGGGCTTTCTTCCTGAACCCCCCCAGACAGGGAAGGCATGGAAGAATAAAAGAGCCCATGCCGTGTAGAGCTGAAATGAGTTTCCAGCTGACCCTGCCCTCCCCCCCTCTTTTCCCAAAACATGAATGTCTCCCTCCTCCTCTTCCCAGAGCCATCCTGCCCCCTTTCCTTTTGGGGGGGGTTTCATTGTTATTGTTGTTTAGTCGTTTAGTCGTGTCCGACTCTTCGTGACCCCATGGACCAGAGAACGCCAGGCACTCCTGTCCTCCACTGCCCCCCGCAGCTTGGTCAGACTCATGCTGGTAACCTCAAAAACACTATCCAACCATCTCGTCCTCTGTCGCCCCCTTCTCCTTGTGCCCTCCATCTTTCCCAACATCAGGGTCTTCTCCAGGGAGTCTTCTCTTCTCATGAGGTGGCCAAAGTACTGGAGCCTCAGCTTCAGGATCTGTCCTTCCAGTGAGCACTCAGGGCTGATTTCCTTCAGAATGGAGAGGTTTGGTCTTCTTGCAGTCCATGGGACTCTCAAGAGTCTCCTCCAGCACCAGAATTCAAAAGCATCAATTCTTCGGCGATCAGCCTTCTTTATGGTCCAGCTCTCACTTCCATACATCACTACTGGGAAAACCATAGCTTTAACTAAAACTGCCTCTTCCCCCGCCTTTCCTTCTTGCCGTGCTCTCCTCCTGGGACGCCCCTGCACCCCTTAAAACCTTCTGCACTCATCGCAGCTCTTGGGGGGCTGAATTGGGGGTGCAACTCCACGCATGCGCCCTCCCACCCCTGCCCCTTTGCAAAACTGCCCTCTCCTGGAGGGCTTTTCTCCTGCAAAGGAGCTGCTCTGGCTCGGGAGCCCCCTCCCCCCCCAAAAAAAAATTCCCTCTTTTCCTACCTTGCAGAAGGCACAGTCTCCTCCCTCGCAGCTGTTCAAATGTGACAAACAGAGGAGGAAGTGACGCTTTTCCTCTCCCCCAGGAAGTCCTCTCTAGCAATATAATCGCTGCTTTTAACCCTTGAAGAGCCAGCGCCTCTCCCACCCCACCCAAACTGCGTGGTGCTGGAGACATTGCGGATTCTGCCTATGGGGACCCCTCAAAGCGCCCCCTTCCCTTGGAGGGGGGCCCGCTCTCCTTCTCTTCCTGCATTTCCAGGGCGGTGGGATTTGCATTCTGCAGAGGCTCCGCTCCAAGGTTCAAATGTGGGGCAGTTGGGGCATAGTGGTTAGAGCAGTGTTTCCCAACCTTGGGTCTCCAGCTGCTGTTGGACTACAATTCCCATCATCCCTGACCATTGGTCTTGCTAGCAAGGGATGATGGGAGTTGTAGTCCAAAAACAGCTGTAGACCCAAGGTTGGGAAACACTGGGTTAGAGTGCCCCTCTTGATATGAAGGTGGGACATTTCATAGCCCTGTTATGTTACAGTAGAACACAAAAGAATTCTTTCTCACCCCTGGTAAAGAGAAATAAGCACCCCACCCCAGACCTTCTAAGGCTGTTTTCTGCAATATCAGGACCATAGTGCCAGAACAGCCATCTCAAAACCATGCCCACCTCACAAGGTTACTGAGAAGATGCGGGGGGGGGGGCAGGAGGACACAGACAAACCCTACCTACAAGGATGTGCAGTTTCACAGATTTTGCTCACAGCTTAGCCCACCTCACAGGGTTGTTGTTGTTGCAAAGAGGCCAGAAGAGAAGCCAGCAAGATGCGGCTGGTGCAAATGTATCATTTCAGCTTCACAGACCCTGCAGAGACACAAAACCGGTGCCAAGCTCACCCTGCTCCATCACAATCGCTTAACTGCAAAACTGCACAGTCCTGATCTTTTACAGGGGGGAGAAAACACCGAAAAAGTAAAAATATATACAATTGACTTGCAGGCAGAGAGTTTTAAAGCTCTTTTTGCACAGGGCAGAAAAATGGGGGTGGGGGCAGGACGGGGGTCTAAGAGCCATCCAGCTGCTGGTTCCAGAAGGCAAGGATGGTCCGATGGACGCATTCCCAGGGGTTTGTCCCAACTATATGTGATTTCGACTTTACCACCAAAATGTAACCCCTGCAAAAGTTGTGTGTCGAACTGTGCACCCCATACAATAGTTTATTGTCACAACTCTCAGCACCCTTAACCAGCAAAAGAGCTCCCAGAAATCTTAGGGGGGTTTCATGGGGCTTTGGATATGTGGTGTGAATGTGGCCTAACAGATTTGTGCTTGTGTGTGTGTGTGTGTGTGGCATCACTGGGCCTCCAAACACACTTTGGAAATAGGCACACATTGATCAAAATGGTGCAGCATAAAATCACAGGTGCAGTCAGCTCTCTATCCTAGTACAGTCATACCTTGGGGTGAATACGCTTCAGCTTAAATATTTTCGGGTTGTGCTCCACGGCAACCTGGAAGTAATGGAGCGCGTTACTTCCACGTTTCGCCACTCACATATGCGCTAGGCGCTAAAGATGATGTCACGCGCATGTGCGGAAGCAGCGAAAAGATAAAAACTCAATTATATAAAATACATTTTGGGGTTTCAAATCAATAGTCAGATAGTGGATCTTATTCTAATTGCCCCAGCTAAAAACCTTGCAACCTTTGATGTCACCTGCTCATCTTGGTCTGCTGAGAGAAAAAACACTGTGACAGGGGCTGGGTGACCAGGAATGGACAATAAAATAGGGGTGATAACCTCACTCTTCAAATCTTTATATAGAGTGCAAACCAGAAGGACATGCGCCACTGATTCGGTACTGCCATCTCCACAGGGACATAACCGTTTTTCGTGTGGAATCGTCCCTCAATTACAACCGAAGGCAGTATATTCAATCTTGTGAGAGTAAATGCACGTCTATATTTTATAATTGCTAAGTTATGCAGATAGGGTGCAGAAGAGTCAAAATGGGTATATCACTGCCGCTGATGTTTTTCCTACTGCGACCTTGGGCAGTAGGAATGTTGTCCCAATGTTGTCATTCCAGGGTGTATCAGGGCGGACCTGAAGTCACAAGATGAAGTCCTGTCCTCCTCAACAGAGCTCCCCCTCCATCCCACTTCCAGATAAACAACAGGCCTCTGCTTTCAGTTGATCAACAACTTTCAAACATTCACCATTTTCTTCCTTGTCTTAGATGGGAAGGGTTTTTCTCTCCAAGCATTCGGGGACCACTGCTATTCATGTGCCCTTGTGAAATTCCTCTCACCTCCATGGTAGCGTTTTGCTGTTTAGCCAATGTCCTTCCTCTTAAAAATAGGTTGTATGTCAACACCTCCTTAAATTTATTTGGGTGGTGGTGGGGTTAAGCTCTGGTTTCCCAACGACATCGGTCAAAACAACAAGGTTCTCCCCACCTTCACTCCTTTCAAACCACATATAGCTTCTAGTGTCCACATCTCCTCCAGTGCACGGTCAATAAAATCCAATTATAAGGAGAACCTCCGCTTTTGATGGCGGTCCGAGGGGGTTGCATCATGGCAAAGGTGATTACCCAACTCCTCCATCTGCCCCCATGCTGATCTGCATGGGAGCGAGCTGTTGAGGCGACTGCGGGTCAGCCTGCTCCCTCGTACCCCAGGAGGTTTCCAGGAATGCTTAAACCCTTTTGTTCCCTACCCCTTCATTTGTGCCTCCCTCCAATGTCGAGGGAGCTGCCGCCATGGTGCAAGACCAGAACCGGAAACTCAAGGTCAAAGAATAATACAAATAATTAATAATAATAATAATTTATTATTTATACCCCGCCCATCTGGCTGGGCCTCCCCAGCCACTCTGGGCGGCTTCCAAAAGAATATTAAAATACTGTGATACATCAAACATTAAAAGCATCCCTAAACAGGGCTGCCTTCAGATGTCTTCTAAAATCTGGTAGTTGTTGTTCTCTTTGACATCTGGTGGGAGGGCGTTCCACAGGGAGGGCGCCACTACCGAGAAGGCCCTCTGCCTGGTTCCCTGTAACTTGGCTTCTCACAGTGAGGGAACCGCCAGAAAGCCCTCGGTGCTGGACCTCAGTGTCCGGGTAGAACGGTGGGGGTGGAGACGCTCCTTCAGGTATACTGGACCGAGGCCGTTTAGGGCTTTAAAGGTCAGCACCAACACTTTGAATTGTGCTCGGAAACATACTGGGAGCCAATGTAGGTCTTTCAAGACCGGTGTTATATGGTCTCGGCGGCCGCTCCCTGTCACCAGTCTGGCTGCTGCGTTCTGGATTAGTTGTAGTTTCCGGGTCACCTTCAAAGGTAGCCCCGCGTAGAGCGCATTGCAGTAGTCCAAGCGGGAGATAACCAGAGCATGCACCACTCTGGCGAGGCAGTCCGCAGGCAGATAGGGTCTCATCCTGCGTACCAGATGGAGCTGGTACACAGCTGCCCTGGGCACAGATTTAACCTGTGCCTCCATGGACAGCTGTGAGTCCAAAATGACTCCCAGGCTGCGCACCTGGTCCTTCAGGGGCACAGTTACCCCATTCAGGACCAGGGAAATGTAGTGTTTCAAGGGACCACAAGAATCATCTAGTCCTGGGGTAAAGGTAAAGGGACCCCTGACCGTTAAGTCTAGTGGCAGATGACTCTGGGGTTGCGGCACTCACCTCACTTTACTGGCCAAGGGAGCCAGCGTACAGCTTCCAGGTTATGTGGCCAGCATGACTAAGCCGCTTCTGGCGAACCAGAGCAGCACACGGAAACACCGTTTACCTTCCCGCCAGAGCAGTACCTATTTATCTACTTGCACTTTGATGTGCTTTCGAACTGCTAGGTTGGCAGGAGCAGGGACCGAGCAACGGCAGCTCACCCCGTCGCAGGGATTCAAACCGCCAACCTTCTGATCGGAAAGCCCTAGGTTCTGTGGATTAGACGACAGCACCACCTACGTCCCAGTCCAGGGGTAGTCAACCTTTTTATACTTAACGCCCACTAATGCATCTTTCTTGATGGTAAAATTTCCTTACCGCCCACCAGGACTTGATGGAAGGAGGATTCAGAACCCCCTACTGCCCAGTTAGAATCCTGAAATGCTCACTAGTGTGCGGTAGGGACCAGGTCGACAATCCCTAAAATAATGAAGGAGAGTTCACCACCTTCCAAGGTAGCTCATCTCACTTGCAGTCAGAAATTTCTTCCTAAAGCTTAGGATTAGATGTATTTTTACTCCTTGCATAAAATACAGATGCAGGAAGAGTCGGAAAGCCAGGAAGTAATTGTAATCTCTGTATTTACGTGGATTTAAATGAAAGAAGTGAAAGAAGCTCTCTTACATAACTGGGACAAAATTACATAACTGGAAAAAAAAATTACAAAAAGACAATACCAATAAAGAGTACAAATTAAGAAGGGGGGAAGGAAAAGAAAACTTAAACTATCTATTGTTATTAGTAAGATAAAGAATATGACATAAATTTGAGATTGCAATTTCATGTTACAGTAAAAAAAAAATCTCATTATCATTAAACCCAACCTCCCATTTATTCCTTAGTTCTTTCTAAATAACTTTACTGCCATACCAAAATATTATTTTTTATATTATTTTTACACAGTTTTTTTGTTGTTTAGTCATTTAGTCGTGTCCGACTCTTTGTGACCCCATGGACCAGAGCACGCCAGGCACTCCTGTCTTCCACTGCCTCCCGCAGTTTGGTCAAACTCATGCTGGTAGCTTAAAGAACACTGTCCAGCCATCTCGTCCTCTGTCGTCCCCTTCTCCTTGTGCCCTCCATCTTTCCCAACATCAGGGTCTTTTCCAGGGAGTCTTCTCTTCTCATGAGGTGGCCAAAGTATTGGAGCCTCAGCTTCACAATCTGTCCTTCCAGTGAGCACTCAGGGCTGATTTCCTTCAGAATGGAGAGGTTTGATCTTCTTGCAGTCCATGGGACTCTCAAAAGTCTCCTCCAGCACCATAATTCAAAAGCATCAATTCTTCAGCAATCAGCCTTTTTTATGGTCCAGCTCTCACTTTCATACATCACTACTGGGAAAACCACAGCTTTAACTATATGGACCTTTATTGGCAAGGTAATTTCTCTGCTTTTTAAGATGCTGTCTAGGTTTGCCATCGCTTTTCTCCCAAGAAGCAGGCGTCTTTTAATTTCGTGGCTGCTGTCACCATCTGCAGTGATCATGGAGCCCAAGAAAGTAAAATCTCTCACTGCCTCAATTTCCCCCCCTTCTATTTGCCAGGAGGTGATGGGCCCAGTGACCATGATCTTCGTTTTTTTGATGTTCAACTTCAGACCATATTTTGCGCTCTCCTCTTTCACCCTCAATAAAAGGTTCTTTAATTCCTCCTCACTTTCTGCCATCAAGGTTGTGTCATCTGCATATCTGAGGTTGTTGATATTTCTTCCGGCAATCTTAATTCCGGCTAGGGATTCATCCAGCCCAGCCTTTCGCATGATGAATTCTGCACATAAGTTAAATAAGCAGGGAGACAATATACAACCTTGTCATACTCCTTTCCCAATTTTGAACCAATCAGTTGTTCCATATCCAGTTCTAACTGTCGCTTCTTGTCCCACATAGAGATTTCTCAGGAGACAGATGGGGTGATCAGGCACTCCCATTTTGATACAAATTCAGCTCTTGGTTTATTTTTTCCTGATAAGCTATCTAATTCAGCATATTCAGTCAATTTTTGAATCCACTCCTGTCTGGAAGGAATTATGTTGCTTTTCCACCTTGATGGCTATAAGGACTCTCGCTGCCACTGTTGCATACAAAAAAAATACCTTTAATTTGTTTTGGAATATCTGAGTCAGTGATCCCCAACAGATGTGCCTCTGGCTTTCTATTACAGTGGTACCTCGTGTTACAGACACCTCAGGTTACAGATGCTTCAGGTTACAGACTCCACTAACTCAGAAATAGTACCTCGGTTAAGAACTTTGTTTCAGGATGAGAACAGAAATCGCACGGTAGCAGCAGGAGGCCACACTAGCTAAAGTGGTACCTCAGGTTAAGAACAGTTTCAGGTTAAGAATGGACCTCCAGAACAAATTAAGTTCTTAACCCGAGGTCCCACTGTAAAGGAAAGTCTTAACATTTTTTCTAATTCTGAATGGATTTCCTCCCAAAATTTCTTTATTTTGCTACATTGCCACCATATATGATACAGTGAGCCTGTTTGATCTCCACAACAGTAACTTTTGGCTCCTTTGTACATTTTGGCTAATTTCCATGGAGTTAAATACCACCGGTGCTGCATTTTTAAAACGTTTTCCCTTATGGCATAGCACGTGGTAAATCTCCAATTATTCTTCCACAGATTTTCCCATTGGGACATTGTTATAACATACCCAAAGTCTTGACACCATTTTATCACGGCTGATGTAACTCAAATCTCAAGGTTTCCTTGGCAAACCCTTTTTATCTACATTAATTTTTTTGAATATTGGATAATATTGGAACCAATCTGTAATAATATCTCTTAATTCCTCAAAAGTTTCAGTTGGTTATCTTCTTTTAAAATTATTTTATAAGTAGGCCAATTTCACAACATATTTTTTTCCTTCACCATTGTGGCCTCTGCTTGGAGAGGCCCACCATGGGATTTTAGGCTCCAACCGATCTTTGTATTTCTCCCAAACTTTAAGAAGTGATCTCCTTATAATATGATTTGAAAAATCTCTGTGTATTTTTGCCTTTCCATAAATTCAATAAGGGTGCCAAGCCCAACGGTTATTATGTCCCTCCAAATCCAACAAACCTATATCTTGCAAATTAGCGGTGCTCCACTTAAAGTGCTTTCCTCATTACAAGAATCGAAATATTTTCCCCATCTTGATTCACTTATGCAAAATGAGTTGCGAAATCTGACCAAATCTTTTCCCACATTCCTAGCATAATATGGTTTATCCCATGTGAGTTCTTTTATGAGAAGTAAGGCCAGATCCATGTGCAAATCTCTTTCCACACTCCAAACATTTATATGGTTTCTCCCCTGTGTGAGTTCTTTTATGAGAAGTAAGGGCAGATCCATGTGCAAATCTCTTTCCACACTCCAAACATTTATATGGTTTCTCCCCTGTGTGAGTTCTTTTATGAGAAGTAAGGGCAGATCCATGTGCAAATCTCTTTCCACACTCCAAACATTTATATGGTTTCTCCCCTGTGTGAGTTCTTTTATGAGAAGTAAGGCCAGATCCATGTGCAAATCTCTTTCCACAGTCCAAACATTTATATGGTTTCTCCCCTGTGTGAACTTTGTGATGAGATCTAAGGCTTGAGCTTTCAGTGAAGTTCTTTCCACACTCAAAACAGGTATATGGTTTCACCCCTGTGTGAATTCTTTGATGACATTTAAGCTGTGAGCTTTGAGTGAAGCTCTTTCCACACTCAACACATGCATATGGTTTTTCACCTCTGTGAATTTTTTGATGTTTATGAAGGCCTGCATCATGCCGGAAGCTCTTTCCACACTCAAAGCACTTATATGGCTTCTCTTCTGAATGTATTCTGCGATGGCGAACAAGGTATGTGCAGTTACTAAAGCTCTTTCCACATGTCACACATTTATATGGTTTTTCCCCTGTATGGATTCGCTCATGCACAGTAAGGTGTGAACTATGACTGAAGCTCTTCCCACACTCAAAGCATTTATACGGCTTCTCACCAGTGTGAGTTCTCTTATGTGAACTAAGGTGTGAACTCTGGCTGAAGCACTTTCCACATTCCAAGCATTTATATGGTTTCTCCCCTGTGTGGATTCTCTTATGTGTAGTAAGGCTAACACTGTGAGCAAAGCTCCTTCCGCACTCCGAACATTTATAAGATTTCTCCCCAGTGTGAATTCTTTGATGCAATTTAAGACTTGAGCCGTGAGCGAAGCTCATTCCGCACTCCAAACATTTATACGGCTTCTCCCCTGTGTGTATTTTTTGATGCATTGCAAGGCCTGAGCTGCTAGTAAAGGCCTTTCCACACTCAAAACAGGTATATGGTTTCTCCCCTGTGTGGATTTTTTTATGATATACAAGGCTTGATCTGCTGGTGAAGGCCTTTCCACACTCTAAACAGGTATATGGTTTCTCCTCAGTGTGGACTTTGTAATGTCTTTTAAGGTATGAGTGGCGATTGAAACCCTTTCCACATTCTAGGCATTTGTATGATTCTTGTCCTGCGTGAATTTTTTCATGTGATTTTAGGCCTGAGCTGTCACTGAAGTTCTTTCCACACACCAAGCATTTACACGGTTTCTCCTCTGTGTGGATTCTGCAGTGTGAATTGAACCTAGATTTACTTTGGAATGTTTTGCCACATAAAGGTCTCTCATTTGTTCTCTTCCCCTTCTGATGTTTTTTTTGGACTGGGATTTGATGGCCGTGATCAGTCTGCATTAGAAGGCCTTCATACCTCCTATTTTCTTCTTGGTTTTTCTCTTGTGGTCTTGTTTCCTCTTGATCTTGAAAGGTCCTTCCTTTGACTTCATGCTTATTTCTTTCTGATGAGACCCGAGAACAACGACTGTCGTGTTCATCACCTGCTAAAGTTAAGGGAAGATGACAATTAAAAATGTAATCCAAATCACAATCCTAGTGAGACTTTCTGTAACATCTGATGATGATGATGATGATGGTGATTTTATTATTTATACCCTGCCCATCTGGCTGGGTTTCCTCAGCCACAGCATATATAAAACATCAACCTGCCCAATACAGGGCTGCCTTCAGATGTCTTCTAAAAGCTACATAGTTCTTTATCTGCTTGACATCTGAAGGGTGCCACCACTGAGCAGGCCCACTGCCTAGTTCCCTGTAGCTTCACTTTTGCCAATGAGGGAACCAGAGCTGGACCTCAGTGTCTGGGGTTAGAGATGCTCCTTCAGGTCTACAGGGTCAAGACTGATTAGAGCTTTAAAGGTCAGCACCAACACTTTGAATGATGCTCAGAAACAAACTCTGAGCCGATGTAGATCCTTTAAGACCAGTGTTATATGCTCCTGGCAACCGCTCCCAGTCACCAGTTGAGCTGCCGCTTTCTGGATTAATTGTAGTTTCCGAGTCACTTTCAAAGGCAGCCCCACCTAGAGCACATTGTAGCAATCCAAGCGGGAGATAACCATAGCATGTACCACAGTCTGCGTGCAGGTAGGGTCTCAGCCTGTGTACCAGATGGAGCTGGTAGACAGAAGCCCCCAAATCCTGGCTATGCCCAAGTCACCATGAGAAAACATTCATTTCCTGCCTATCTTTAATCTCTGCCAGTCCAGAGCTCTGGCCCTGCAGCCCTCCTTGTTTTCTTTCCAGGGGAGCTTCCTCACCCCCAACATCTCCCCAGGCCCCCCTCTCCATTCCCTGCAACTCACCAGATCTCTCTAAAGGTCCTGGGAGGGAGCATTCAAAGGTGGTGGGAGACAGCCTGACCAGGTCAACCGTCCATCTTCCTCCTTCCATCCTCGCTAGGTTTGCAGAATAATAAATAAATAAATAAATAAATAAATAAATAAATAAATTTTTATTTATTCCCCCTTCTTCCTGGTTCAGAAAACCGGGCTCAATGCAGCTAACAACAAATTTAAAACACTTAATGGATGCAACAAAAAACAGCATAAAATACAGTATAAAACGTGAATAACAATAAATTCAGAATTCAAAAATCAATTTAGGTGGAAATCCATCCACCTAAACATTAGATGATCACCAGGGCTAGCTGGCTAAATTAGTCCTATTTGGGCCAGCGAGGAGACCAGGGGAGAATTAGCTGTGGGATTCCAGAGCGGGTGATCTTCATAAAAAGGGAAGGGGGAGGGAAGGAAGGGGAATAAAAGATCAAATTGAAAGCCAGGCGGAATAGCTCTGTCTTACAGGCCCCGCGGAAGGAAGTTAAATCCTGCAGGGCCCTGGTCTCATGGAACGGAGCATTCCACCGGGTCGGAGCCATCACTAAGAAGGCCCTGGCCCTGGTGGAGGATAATCTGACTTCCTTAGGGCCCGGGACCTCTAAACTATGATTATTCATGGACCTTAAGGTCTTCTGCGGGGCATACCAGGAGAATCAGACTCTTTCATCCTTCCTGAGGAGGCAAAACAAGCGGCATTTTCCTGAGACGGAAAAAGAAGCATAGGAAGTCTCAGCAGCCCTGCAGGGAATTCTCCTGCCCTAGATATTCTCCTGCCGCTGGACATCCCCTCTGCAACAGTCCCAAGCTGTTATTAAACATGTTTTTGTGATTACAAATTAATCTGTCTGCTTCCTCTATCTTCCTTAAGGCTGGCATGGTACGCTCAGTAGTGACCTGAAAGTAGATCCCATTGAACTCAGTGGAGCTTACATATGAGTAAATCTGCAATGGACTGCTGTGCATATTCTCCCTCTTCTGACACACAGAAACCCATTGGTCTTCTTCCCCTCCCTTCTTCCAGTCAAGACCTTCTTGTCTTTTCTCCCCCGTCTTTTCTGCTCACTTGGGGGGGGGTCCCTCTCCCCCCCACCACACCCATCCATCCATTTCTCCTCCCCCCCCAACCCCCTGGAACTCAGCTGACCTCCCCCAGCCTCAGATGGTGCTGGAGGTTGGGAGCCCCAGCTCAGCTCATTTCTAGGATCACAGATCCAGCCTCTTTGAAACTATTTTGCAGGACTCAGAAGTTTAAACAAGCTGCATGTTCCTGGGAAGGAGGGAGCCTGCAGGGATTTATCTTGCAAAAGACTTTCCACTCCCCATCCCTCCATGCCCCCAACTCCATTCCCTGCCACTCAGCAGATCTCTCTGAGGGTCCTGGAGGGGAACGGTCAGAGGTTGGGGGAGGCAGCCGGACCAGGTTAACCGTCCATCTTCTCCCTTCCATCCTCGCTAGGTTCGCAGGATCTGCCTCTTCCATCCTTCCTGAGGAGCTCAGAAGATGCAGGTTCGAGGGAGGGAGGGAGAAGCAAAGGCAGCCTCAGAGGCCCTGCATCCATTTTCCCACCCAACATATTTTCCTGGTGAAAGATAAGCCTGCCTAGGTGTGGGCACCCACTTACAGCCTCCATGGTAAAAGAGGAGAGTCCCCACTCCTGGACCCCACCATGTGAGGAAAGCGGAGTCATGGCTGAAAGAGGATCTTCTTCCCACCAACATTCAAAACATTCCATTCCTGGCTTCCTTCTTTCTCTGCCAGCCTGTAGCTGTGACAGGGCTGACCCCCACCCCACTTCCTCCCTCTGCCCCCCCAGCCCCACTTTAAGGGAAGGGGCTGTAGCTCAAGAGCAGAGCATCTCCTCAGCAGGCAGAAAGCCCCCGATCCAAGACCCCCCCCCCTTTGGTCTTACCCTGCCCTCTCTACTCGACCCCTTTCTTTCCAAAACATCCATGCCTCCTTCCTCCTCTCCCCAGAGCCACCCTGCCCCCTTTCCTTTTTTGGGGGGGGGTTCCTACCCCACCCTACAACTCCCTCCCTCCCCCCCCCGCCTCGCCTTCTTGCCTTGCTCTCCCCCTGGGGCGCCCCTGCAGCCCTCGAGGTCCTTTGCTCTCCCCGCAGCTCTTTCGGGGCTCAAATGTGGGGTGCAGCCCCATGCATGCTCCTCTCCCGGAGGGCTTCTCTCCTGCAAAGCAGCTGCTCTGGCACAGGAGCCCCCTTCCCCCCCAACAAAAAAAATATATCCCCCTCTATTTCCTACCTTGCAGAAGGCACAGTCTTCCGCGCTGCAGAATCCCCTCCCTCGCAGCTTGTCACATGTGACAAACGGAGGAGGAAGTGACGCTTTTCCTCTCCCCCAGGAAGTCCTCTCTAGCAATATAATCGCTGCCTTTAACCCTTGAAGAGCCACTGTCCCCCTTCACCCTTGTTATGTACTGAATTGAATTAGGATCCAAACTGCAGCAGTCTGATTGGTCCTAGAACAATAGGATCCAAAAGGCAGCAGTCTGATTGGTCCTAGAACAATAGGATTCAGAATGCAGCAGTCTGATTGGTCTTAGAACAATGCAGCAGTATGATTGGTTGGCAGGAACCACCCAATCATGCTCCAGATAGAAGTGAATCCACAACCTGATTGGCTTACAGTAGAATTCCAGAATTAGCCAATCATGGGCAGCCCATTGTGTAAATAATGTATATAAAGCAGATACTTTGAGGGGGCTCCTCTCCACTCCCACCGGTTGCCCCCCATGGCTTTTCTCACCTCTGCAGGTTTGCCAGCTATGCCCCCTTTTGGACAGAGGTGACTTGGCATCTGCACTCCAGGCTCTGGCAAGTTCCAGGCTGAATAATCGCAATTTCTTCTACAGTGGTACCTCAGGTTAAGTACTTAATGCGTTCCAGAGATCCGTTCTTAACCTGAAGCACCACTGAAACTGTTCTTAACCTGAAGCACCACTTTAGCTGATGGGCCCTCCTGCTGCTGCCGCGCTGCTGCAGCACGATTTCTGTTCTCATCTTGAAGCAAAGTTCTTATAGGTATACCTGATTATATTCCACCTTTCCAGGGAAAGGTAACTACAACAGCACACATGTAACAAAATGTATTACTCTGACCCCCATGATAATGCTCAAATATCATGCTTTAATCCATCTAGAAGTTACAAGGAAAAGGTGGGACACACCTGGAGGAAAGAAAGGAAATGCATCATTACCAACTACAATCAAATTACCCAACTGCTACTAAACAAAAGCAATGAATCCTGGCCCTCTTTCAATGACTGTTTTGCAGGATCTGACACAAGGTCCATGGAAGGCACCTTCTCATATTCAAGAGCACCAGCCAGAAACCTGCAGGAGTTCAGAAGCAGCACATGATGCTCAGACCTGTCCCTGGTTTTCCACACAACATGCTTCCTTAGATAAGAGTGTGACCATATTAGCCCATCCTTTGGTCTGTTTTCAAAGATGAGATGAGCAAGAGTGGTGGAGACCGCCACTCCAATAGGCTTCTGAGAGGGGGAAGAGGAAGGGAGTACGGACCTAGATTTGTGGTGGTTTTAGATGGGACACACCCCAGAAGAAGGAAGGAGCTGGGAAATAGTGGATCAACAGGAGCAAGATAGCAGGTGCTCCAGCCCTGAATAGAGACAGGAGTCTGTTGTGTTAGAAATATCACAGCAGCCAAGTGACACGATGTCTCTAGTATACTAGTGTCCCCTCCTTCCCCTACAACCAAGTGTGCCCTTCGTGTCACAGAGCAGCAAACGCCATTTACCTTCCCACCGGAGCGGTACCTATTCATCTACTTCCACTTTGATGTGCTTCCGAACTGCTAGGTTGGCAGAAGCAGGGACTAAGCAACGTTAGCTCACGCAGTCGCAGGGATTCGAACCACCGACCTTCTGATCGGAAAGCCCTAGGGTCTGTGGATTAGACCACAGCGCCACCCACGTCCCAGTCCAGGGGTAGTCAACCTTTTTATACTTTACGCCCACTAATGCCTCTTTCTTGATGGTAAAATTTCCTTACCGCCCAACAGGACTTGATGGAAGGAGGATTCAGAACCCTCTACTGCCCACTTAGAATCCTGAAATGCCCACTAGTGTGCGGTAGGGACCAGGTTGACAATCCCTAAAATAATGAAGGAGAGTTCACCACCTTCCAAGGTAGCTCATCTCACTTGCAGTCAGGAATTTCTTCCTAAAGCTTAGGATTAGACGTATTTTTACTCCTTGCATAAAATACAGATGCAGGAAGAGTCGGAAAGCCAGGAAGTACCGTATTTTTCGCTCTATAACACGCACCCAACCATAACACGCACGTAGTTTTTAGAGGAGGAAAACAAGAAAAAAAAATATTATAAACGAAACAGTGGCTGCATGATTTTTGTGGTTCATGCTGTGGCCACAGACATGTGATCTGACAGTGAGTTTGGAGTAGCCCAATGCTAAAATCCTGAGGATCCATGTGGATCCATGCTTTGTAACCACGTTTTTGCACCCCAGGCAACAGTGGGTGCGTGATTTTTTTGGTGCAAGATGTAGCCATGGACATGCTATGTAATCTAATGGTGAATTTGGGGTGACCCAGGGCAAAAATCCTGAGGATCCATGTGGATCCGTGCTTTGTAACCACGTTTTAAGTGGGGAGGGAAGGAAAAGCACTCAAGGGACACGGAGCATGCATGGGGTGTGTGGAGAAGGATGCTGCTAATAATGCTATTTAGCGAGCTGAGTGGGGAGGAGAGAGGGACAGAGAGCCTGCTTGCTTTAAAGGAGCCAACCGGACAGGAGCCGCTTACACTCGTGTAAGCGGCTCCTCTCCTCTCCCGCTTTGCTCCTTTAAAGCAAGCAGGCTCTCTGTCCCTCTCTCTTCCCCACTCAGCGGCTCTTCTCCCGCTTTGCTGTTTCAAAACGAGCCACGGAGGAGGGAAGGAAGGGGAACCATGGATCCTCTGCTCACGACTGCAGCAGATCCCCCTGCCACCCATAGGCATTCCCTCCATAACATGCACAGACATTTCCCCTTACTTTCTAGGAGGAAAAAAGTGAGTGTTGTGGTGCAAAAAATACGGTAATTGTAATCTCTGTATTTACATGGATTTAAGTGAAAGAAGCTCTCCACAACACTGATTTCACCAGGCAGCTAGTCCAGTGAGCAGTTGACAGCCCCTCGTGACAGCAGGTGTATGATTTCTCCCATATGAATTCTTGTATGAATTCCATGAAATTTCACAACAGCGGAGCTCCAATTATTATTATTATCATTTTTTAAATTTTTATTATATTTTCCATGCTTATTACAGAACTGGAGAAAAATATTACAAAAAGGCAATACCGATAAAGAGAACAAATTGAGAAGAGGGGAGGAAAAGAAAACTTACACTATCTATTATTATTATTAAGATAAAGAATATGACATAAATTTAGATTGCAATTTCATGTTACAATTTAAAAAATCTCTTTATCATTAAACCCAGCCTCCCATTTATTCCTTAGTTCTTTCTACATAACTTTACTGCCATACCAAAATACTATTTTTTAATATTATTTTTACACAGTTTAGTAATATTTATATAAGCAATTAATAAAGACTGCTGAGATCACTCAAAAGTAGCTACAAATTTTAACATGGTATAGTTTTGTTTAAGATATATTCTAAAGGCCTCCAATTTTTGATACAAATTCAGCTCTCAGTTTATTTTTTCCTGATATGCTATCTAATTCAGCATATTCAGTCAATTTTTGAATCCACTCCTGTCTGGAAGGAATTATGTCGCTTTTCCAGCTTGATGGCTATAAGGACTTTCGTTGCCACTGCTGCATACAAAAAAATACCTTTAATATTTTTTTGAATATCTGAGTCAGTGATCCCCAACAGATATGCCTCTGGCTTTTTTATTACAGTGGTACCTCAGTTTACAGACCCTTCAGGTTACAGACGCTTCAGGTTACAGACCCCGCTAACCCAGAAATAGTACCTTGGGTTAAGAACTTTGCCTCACGATGAGAACAGAAATCGCACGGCGGCAGCGGGAGGCCCCATTAGCTAAAGTGGTACCTCGGGTTAAGAACAATTTCAGGTTAAGAACGGACCTCCATAACGAATTAAGTTCTTAACCCGAGGGACCACTGTAAAGGAAATTCTTAACATTTTTTTCTAATTCTGAATGTATTTCCTCCCAAAATTTCTTTATTTTGCTACATTGCCACCATATATGATACAGTGAGCCTGTTTGATCTCCACAACAGTAACTTTTGGCTCCTTTATACATTTTGGCTAATTTCCATGGAGTTAAATACCACCGGTGCTGCATTTTTAAAAAGCTTTCCCTTATGGCATAGCACGTGGTAAATCTCCAACTAGTCTTCCACAGATTTTCCCATTGGGACAATGTTATAACATACCCAAAGTCGTGAGACCACTTTATCATGGCTGATGTAACTTCTTCCTCCTCGACTTCCCAGTGGAGGAGGAGGCGATAAGCTTTAGAGAGAGTTTTACTTTTTGAGTTTATTACATTGGATTCAAAACTTGAGGTTCTAGATGAACTATTTTTTTCTACTTTAAATTTTTGAATAATTGATAATATTGGAACCTATCTGTAAAAATATCTCTTAATTACTCAAAACTTTCAAGTTTCAGTTGGTTATCTTCTTTTAAAATTATTTTATAAGTAGGCCAATTTCACAACGTATTTTTTTCCTTCACCATTGTGGCCTCTGCTTGGAGAGGCCCATCACGGGATTTTAGGCTCCAACCGATCTTTGTATTTCTCCCAAACTTTAAGAAGTGATCTCCTTATAATATGATTTGAGAAATCTCTGTATATTTTTGCCTTTCCATAAATTCAATAAGCGTGCTAACCCCAACGGTTATTATGTCCCTCCAAATCCAATAAACCTATATCTTGAAAATTAGCGGTGCTCTAAACAAACTGCTTTCCTCATTACAAGAATCTAAATACTTCCCCCCTCTTGATTCACTTATGCAAAATGAGTTGGAAATCTGACCAAATCTTTTCCCACATTCCAAGTATATATATGGTTTATCCCATGTGAGTTCTATTATGAGAAGTAAGCTTAGATCCCTGTGCAAATCTCTTTCCACACTCCAAACATTTATATGGTTTTTCCCCTGTGTGTGTTCTTTTATGAGAAGTAAGGTTAGCACTGTCAGCAAATCTCTTTCCACATTCCAAACATTTATATGGTTTCTCCCCTGTGTGAGTTCTTTTATGAGAAGTAAGGGCAAATCCCTGTGCAAATCTCTTTCCACACTCCAAACATATATATGGCTTCACCCCTGTGTGAATTCTTTGATGCGAAGTAAGGTTAGTACTCTGAGCAAATCTCCTTCCACACTCCAAACATTTATATGGTTTCTCCCCTGTGTGGGTTCTTTTATGAGAAGTAAGCTTAGATCCATGTGCAAATCTCTTTCCACACTCCAAACATTTATATGGTTTCTCCCCTGTGTGTGTTCTTTTATGAGAAGTAAGGTTAGTACTGTGAGCAAATCTCTTTCCACACTCCAAACATTTATATGGTTTCTCCCCTGTATGGATTCTGCGATGGCTAACAAGGTGTGTGCAGTTACTAAAGCTCTTTCCACATGTCACACATATATATGGTTTTTCCCCTGTATGGATTCGCTCATGCACAGTAAGGTATGAACTATGACTAAAGCTCTTCCCACACTCAAAGCATTTATACGGCTTCTCACCGGTGTGAGTTCTCTTATGTGAACTAAGGTGTGAACTATGACTGAATGTCTTCCCACATTCCAAGCATTTATAAGATTTCTCCCCTGTGTGTATTTTTTGATGCATTGCAAGGCTTGATCTGCTAGTGAAGGCCTTTCCACACTCCAAACAGGTATATGGTTTCTCCTCAGTGTGGACTTTGTAATGTCTTTTAAGGTATGAGTGGCAATTGAAACCCTTTCCACATTCTAGGCATTTGTATGATTCCTGTCCTGCGTGAATTTTTTCATGTGATTTTAGGCCTGAGCTGTCACTGAAGTTCTTTCCACACACCAAGCATTTACACGGTTTCTCCTCTGTGTGGATTCTGCAGTGTGAATTGAACCTAGATTTACTTTGGAATGTTTTGCCACATAAAGGTCTCTCATTTGTTCTCTTCCCCTTCTGATGTTTTTTCTGGACTGGGATTTGATGGTCGTGATCAGTCTGCATTAGAAGGCCTTCATACCTCCCATTTTCTTCTTGGTTTTTCTCTTGTGGTCTTGTTTCCTCTTGAACTTGAAAGGTCCTTCCTTTGACTTCATGCTTATTTCTTTCTGATGAGACCTGAGAACAATGACTGTCGTGTTCATCACCTGCTAAAGTTAAGGGAAGATGACAATTAAAAATGTAATCCAAATCACAATCCTAGTGAGACTTTCTGTAACATCTGATGATGATGATGGTGATTTTATTATTTATACCCTGCCCATCTGGCTGGGTTTCCTCAGCCACAGCATATATAAAACATCAAACTGACCAATACAGGGCTGCCTTCAGATGTCTTCTAAAAGCTACATAGTTCTTTATCTCCTTGACAGCTGAAGGGAGCCACCACTGAGCAGGCCCACTGCCTAGTTCCCTGTAACTTCACTCCTGGCAATTAGGGAACCAGAGTTGGACCTCAGTGTCTGGGGTTAGAGATGCTCCTTCAGGTCTACAGGGTCAAGACTGTTTAGAGCTTTAAAGGTCAGCACCAACACTTTGAATGATACTCAGAAACAAACTCTGAGGCAATGTAGATCCTTTAAGACCAGTGTTATATGCTCCTGGCAACTGCTCCCAGTCA
Organism: Podarcis cretensis; assembly: GCF_951804945.1. Classification (NCBI taxonomy): domain Eukaryota; kingdom Metazoa; phylum Chordata; class Lepidosauria; order Squamata; family Lacertidae; genus Podarcis; species Podarcis cretensis. Next base: position 123,749,115 of record NC_137171.1, read on the forward strand.
CCAGTTGAGCTGCCGCTTTCTGGATTAATTGTAGTTTCCGAGTCACTTTCAAAGGCAGCCCCACCTAGAGCACATTGTAGCAATCCAAGCGGGAGATAACCAGAGCATGTACCACAGTCTGCGTGCAGGTAGGGTCTCAGCCTGTGTACCAGATGGAGCTGGTAGATAACAGCCCCAAAACTCTGACTATGCCCATGTCACCATTAGAAAACATTCATGTCCTTTCTTTCTACCAGAATGCTGCAGCGAGGCTCCTCACGGGGTCTCTGCCATGGGAGCATATTCACCCAGTGCTTTTCAAGCTGCACTGGCTCCCGGTGGAGTACAGGGTCAGATTTAAGGTGCTGCTTTTGACCTTTAAAGCCCTTCATGGCCTAGGACCCTCGTACCTACGGGACCGCCTCTCCTGGTATGCCCCACGGAGAGCCTCAAGGTCCATAAATAATAACACCTTAGTGGTCCCAGGCCCTAAAGAAGTTAGATTTGCTTCAACCAGAGCCAGGGCCTTTTCAGCACTGGCTCCGGCCTGGTGGGACGCTCTGCCTCATGAGACCAGGGCCCTGCAGGATCTGATTTCTTTCCGCAGGGCCTGTAAGACAGAGTTGTTCCGCCTGGCCTTTGGCTTGGAGCCAATTTGATTCCCTCCCTCTCTCTCTCTCTCTCTCTCTCTCTCTCTCTCTCTCTCTTTTTCTCTTTCTTTCTTTTCCTTCTCCTCCTGCGATGAGGCTACATTTTAATATTTTAATGTTCCATTATTTTAATGTTGTATTTTATTTTTGTTTTTAAGTTGTAATCATTCATCTTGTTTTTATTATTGCTTGTAAGCCGCTCTGAGCCCGGCCTTGGCTGGGGAGGGCGGGGTATAAATAAAAAATTATTATTATTATTATTACATTTTATCTCTGCTAGCCCACAGCTCTAGCCCTTCTCCGGCCGAGGCAGGGCTCAGAGTGGCTAACATCATAAAAACAACACAATATGCATAAAAACAGACATCAATTAATTAAAACACATCTTAAAATTAATTCAGACAAGTTAAAATCAAAACAGGTGGCAATTATCAGGCTGGAATTGAGAGTGGTTAATACTTGCCAGGACCAACTGTTTCTACTGATCATACAAGGACCTGTGAGCAGGTTGGGGGCCTCCTTTGGGCTTGTTTTATACAAAGGAAAGTAAGTCAAACTCCATCCTGCCCAAAGGCCTGGCGGAACAGCTCTGTCTTGCAGGCCCTGTGGATGTCAAATCCCGCAGGGCCCTGGTATCTTGTGGGAGAGTGGTCCACCAGGCTGGGGCCACGGCTGAAAAGGCCCTGGCTCTAGTCAAGGCCAGTCTAATTTCCCTGGGGCCTGGGATCTTCAAGGTGTTGTTCTTAGCAGAAAGAGGGTGAAAGAGGATCAGCCTCTTTCATCCTTCCTGAGGAGCTCAGACGCCTAAACAAGCTGCAGGTTCCTTGGGAGGGAGGGAGGGAGGGAGGGAGGGAGAAGTAAAAGGAGCCTCAGAGAAGCTGCAGGGATTCCTCTGCCCTAGATATTCTCCAGCCCCTGCAGAGGCCCAAATGGGACATATATGTAAAATTTATTTCCCTGCCATCTGTTGGGTTCCCCAGCCAACCTTTGCCACTAACAGCATATATAAAAACAGACCAAAACATCAAACATAAAAAACAGAAATATCCTATACAGGCAACAAACAAACCAATGATAAGAATAGCAACAATAATAACAACATGTTTACAGCTATACCCAAATTAAAATAACCACCCACCCCAACTAAACAATTAACCAACACCAACCCGACGAAAACAAAACGGAGGAACGAAAATCAGAACCTTTTAAAGCATTTTAGCCGGCTGCCCCAACCCAAGAGTTGTTCCAGCAATGTCCCAGTGGCCTCCCAGGAGCCTCTTTTGGCTGTTCAAGGTGAGCCTGGGCTCCGCCCCCTTGGCCAGGTGGAATGGGCCTTGCACCCAGGCCTCATGGCATGGGGGGCACAGTAGTGACCTGAAAGTAGATCCCATTGAACGCAGTGGGTCTTATATCTATACAGGGCTCCTCTGCCTATTCCTCCTCTTCTGGCAACCAGAAACATATTGGCGCATGCTCCAGGTTAGGGACTTTGGAGAAGACCTCTCCCCTGCCTTCCTCCAAGTCAAGACCTTCTTGCATTTTATGTTCTCCTGTCTTTTCTGCTTGCTTGAGGGAGGGTTTCCCTCCAGCCCCCACCCATCCATTTCTTCTTCTCCACCCCCCAACCCTCTGAAAGTCAGCCAACCTCTCCCAGCCTCAGAGGTGGGGAGCCCCAGCTCAGGACCACAAATCCAGCCTCTTTGGAACTATACTCAGAAGTTTAAACAAACTGCCGGTTTTTATGGGTGAGGGAGAAGCAAGGGGGCCTCAGAGCCCCTCCATGGACATATTGGGAGGGGAAGCCCCAATATACCACAGTTTCCACAGTAAAATCTCCCCCCTTTATCTTATTCCTTGCTTCACTCTCCATCCCTCCAAGTCCCTATCTCCACTTCCTAGGAACTCACGAGATGTCTCTGAGGGTCCTGGAGGACAACGCTCAGAGGTTGTTTGGAGGGATGCAGGAGACAGTCTGTCCAGGTCACCCGTCCATCTTCCTCCTTCCATCCTCGCTTGGACTGAAGAGCTCAGAAGCTGCAGGTTCCTGGGAGGGAGGAAGAAACAAAGAGAGCCTCAGAGGCCCTGCAGGCATTTTCCTGCCCAAGACATTTTCCTGGTGAAGATGAAGCCATGCATGAAAAGTGGAGCCATGCCTGAAATAAGATCTTCATCCCACCACCATTAAAAACATTTATTTCCTTTCCTGGCTTCCTTTTCACTCTGCCAACTTTGCTGCAGCAGTTGCTGGTGGTGAGAAACTGATGACATTTTATGGCCAGCGGTTCTCCTCTTCCCATCCTTAAAGTCTTCCCTCCTCCATCTCTCCCAAGACCTTGGTACCTTCCTAGAGCTGGTCTGCTATACAGAGAGACTGTGCCCTCCTTGGGGGCTTTCTTCCTGAACCCCCCCAGACAGGGAAGGCATGGAAGAATAAAAGAGCCCATGCCGTGTAGAGCTGAAATGAGTTTCCAGCTGACCCTGCCCTCCCCCCCTCTTTTCCCAAAACATGAATGTCTCCCTCCTCCTCTTCCCAGAGCCATCCTGCCCCCTTTCCTTTTGGGGGGGTTTCATAGCTCACCCTAAAACTGCCACTTCCCCCGCCCTGCCTTCTTGCTGTGCTCTCCTCCTGGGGCGCCCCTGCACCCCTAAAAGCCTTTTGCACTCATCGCAGCTCTTGGGGGGCTGAATTGGGGGTGCAACCCCACGCATGCGCCCTCCCACCGCTGCCCCTTTGCAAAACTGCCCTCTCCTGGAGGGTTTCTCTCCTGCAAAGGACCTGCTCTGGCTCGGGAGCCCCCCCAAATATATATATATATATATATATATATATATATATATATATATATATATATATATATATATTTGGGGGGGGCTCCCGAGATATATATATATATCCCTCTTTATATATATATCCCTCTATATATATATATCCCTCTTTTCCTACCTTGCAGAAGGCACAGTCTCCTCCCTCGCAGTTGTTCAAATGTGACAAACGGAGGAGGAAGTGACGCTTTTCCTCTCCCCCAGGAAGTCCTCTCTAGCAATATAATCGCTGCTTTTAACCCTTGAAGAACCAGCGCTTCTCCCACCCCAACCCAAACTGCGTGGTGCTGGAGACATTGCGGATTCCGCCTATGGGGACCCTTCAAAGCGCCCCCTTCCCTTGGAGGGGGGCCCGCTCTTCTTTTCTTCCTGCATTTTCAGGGCGGTGGGATTTGCATTCTGCAGAGGGTCTGCTCCAAGGTTCAAATGTGGGGCAGTTGTGGCATAGTGGTTAGAGTGCCCCTCTTGATATGAAGGTGGGACATTTCATAGCCCCGATATGTTACAGCAGAATGCAAAAGAATTCTTTCTCATCGCTGGTAAAGAAAAATAATCACCCCATCAAATGTATCATTTCAGCTTCACAGACCCTGCAGAGACACAAAACTGGTGCGAAGCTCACCCTGCTCCACCACAATCGCTTAACTGCAAAACTGCACAGTCCTGATCTTTTACAGGGGGAAGAAAACACCGAAAAAGGAAAAATATATACAATTGACTTGAAGGCAGAGAGTTTTAAAGCTCTTTTTGCACAGGGCAGAGAGCTTTCCCAGGAGTTTGTCCCGACCATATGTGATTTCGACTTTACACACTATCACTGAAATGTAACCCCTGCAAACGTCGTGTGTCAAACTCTGCACCCCATACAATAGTTTATTGTCACAATTCTCAGCACCCTTAACCAGCAAAACAAGCTCCCAGAAATCTTAGGTGGTTTCATGGGGCTTTGGATATGTGGAGTGAATGTGGCCTAACAGATTTGTGCTTTGTGTGTTTGTGTGTCTCCCATCACATGGCCTCCAAACACAAGTTGGAAAGAGGCACACATTGATTAAAATGGTGCTGCATAAAATCACAGGTGCAGTCAGCTCTCTATCCTAGTACAGTATATTCACAACCCTATTCTAAAGAGTTTCTATATGAAGTGGGCGGGGCGGGGGGATAAAAGGGGGAAAACAAGCCCTTGAAAAGTGGAGTAGCCACATTCAGTGAGGCATCTAATCATAGCCTGCATTTTTATTAAGGCTTGATCAGGGCCTGTATTTTAAAATGAGCTTAAAGATTTTCAAATGTTCATGCCAGGCAGAAGACCAGCTGCCTAAGAACCTTGGCAAGATGTTTATTCTCCTGGACAAGGGGGCCCCCTGATTTATAGCAGAAAACAATTCTCAAAGTCGTAAAAAGGGAATTACAGGCTGACAGCCAAGGTTACACTGACCCTACATATTACAGAAGATAAAAAAGCAGAGAAAAACATAATTAAGAGTGGGTAAATAGTAAAATAAAACCATGTGCCTCCCATTCAACTTGAGCCATATTTTCCTAAGGTTGAAAGGTCAAGAGCAGTGAAAAAGGCAACAGGCTTGGCTGGAGAAGAGGTTTTCTTTCTATCTTATTTTGAGGCTGGAAACTGTTCCGTCCTTTTTTTACTTTGAAAAGGTTTATTCTTCTAAAAAGCTATCTATGTTATGTATTAAATATATTGGCTTAAATGTAATTATGCAAAGGAATTAGAAGCTAAGAAATGTTAAATCCTTATGCTAGATTCTTATTTCATATAGTTGGAAGAGATCACAGGGGCCATCAGCCACCAGCCCAGCCCCCCTGCCAAGCAGGAAACATCATTAGAGCACACATATGGTTGTCAGGCCTTTGTTTAAAGACCTCCAAGAGAAGGAGATCTTTCAATGATGATGTGAACTCAAGATCCTTGACATCTGTTTAAGATAAAAATTTAAGATTAAACCATTTGTTTTGGAGGGCAATAGGGCGAGGTGAGCTGGTAATTAAGGTTCCTTGTTGAGACACATGTAAGATATATTACTACTTATTTGTCATTTATAGATAGAAGAATATATAGCTTTTTGTTTCCCATAAAAGGGCAAGAGGAAATGGGTGTATCTTTTGTGATTGGTTCTAGCAAACAGCCAATAGGAATTTCAACCAGGCTGATTGGACAGAGGCAGCCACAGGAGGAGCAAGGGGGCTGGATTAAGGAAATATAAGTGCTGGCCAGAATGGCAGGAGGCCAGGCCAGAGCTTGGTAACCATATACCACTGTGCCTCATATTTATTTGTCTGACAAATAAATTATTATTTTAATTTCTCTATTGCTGCGTTGAATATTTCATTCCAGCTAAGCGTTAACCACAAGCAGGGTGCTACATCAGTTCAAAGGTCACCAGGAAATGGTCTGTCTATGAGGAAAGACCCACAATGGACCCCCGGTCCTAAGCAACAAAATATTACCAATCTGCTTTGTGTCCGAAACCAGGCTGAGCCCGTGATGTGCTGAGATCGCCGCATGGTTGCCATGCATGACCAACACAACACCTGACCTTACTTCTCCTGGCTCCTTCTGGTTGTCCTTTGGTTGAAACGTGTCGGTTGCTGTAGGAAGAGCTGGCTGAAGACGCTTCCCCAATGGCCTTGGAAGGCTAAACTAAGTTTTTTTTAATGAGCCAAGATGCAATACAGGTAATACGGTGTGAGTTGTGCTTCTGTCTGGGAGGGAGATGCTGTAAAGATGGGTGCCATGATGAACTTTTTACTGTGGTTTATTTCTATAGATCACGGCATTGGGACAGTTGACATAATTTTATTTATTGATTTATTTATTGAATTTCTATACCACCCTATACCCGGGGTTCTGAGGGCGGTTCTGGGGGTCTCAGGGCAGTGAATTTATATAGAATTTGATATAAAAAGAGATCCCCATGGTGACCTATTTTGACCCTGATGTCAGTTCTTAGCTTAAATTATTATTATTATTATTATTATTATTATTATTAAACATGTCCTGGAAGTTACGAAGAAGAGAAGAGTTTGGACTTTATATGTGGAGGAGAATCTCTGAGAGAGGAACTGCTATGAGGCCCAAACACAGCATACTAGCTCTTAAGGTTAGCCCTTAAGGCACCAGGTGAGCAAAACCTCCCTTCTTTTAATTATTAGTCAAATAGCAGATCTTATTTGAATTGCCCTGGCTAAAAACCTTGCAACCTTTGCGGTCACCTGCTCATCTTGGTCTGCTGAGAGAAAGGAAACTGTGACAGCAGCTGGGTGACCCGGAATGGACAATAAAATAGGAGTGATAATCTCACTCTTCAAATCTTTATAAAGAGTTCAAACAGGAAGGACATGTGCCACTGATTCGGTACTGCCATCTCCACAGGGACATAACTGTTTTTCGTGTGGAATTTGTTGGAATTGTCGCTCAAGTACAACAGAAGGCAATATATTCGATCTTGCAAGAGTAAATGTGTGTCTATCTTTCCCAATGTTGTCGTTCCAGCGTGGTTCAGGGCGGACCTGAAGTCACAAGATTAAGTCCTCCTCAACTCAGCACCCCCTCTGTCCCACTTCCAGATAAACAACAGGACTCTGCTTCCAGTTGATCAACAACTTTCAAACATTCGCCATTTTCTTCATCTTAGAACAGAAGAGTTTTTCTCTCCAAGCATTCGGGGACCACTGCTTTTCACGTGCCCTTGTGAAATTCCTCTCGCCTCCATGGTAGCATTTTCCTGTTTAGCCAATGTCCTTCCTCTTAAAAATAGGTTGTCAACACCTCCACACCCTTTCTTTGGTGGGGTGGGGAATAATCTAGTTTCCCAACGACATCCATCAAAACAAGGTTCACTCCTTTCAAACCACACACAGCTTTAAATCTTCTTTTAAATGTCAAAGTACACAGCACATCGAACCATCCACACTTGTAACTCTATAAACCTTGTGTTTGGAGAGGCTTGCCAAATCATAAACTTAGGGACTTAATACCAATTAAAATCCTATTATAAGGAGAACGTCTGCTTTTGTTGGCAGTCCGAGGGGGTTGCATCATGGCAAATGTGGTGACCCAACACCTCCATATGCCCCCATGCTGATCTGCATGGGAGCGAGCTGTTGAGGCGACTGCGGGTTAGCCTGCTCCCTCGTACCCCAGGAGGTTTCCAGGAATGCTTAAATCCTTTCATTCCCTACCCCCTCATTTGTGCCTCCCTCCAATGTTGAGAGAGCTGCCGCTATAGTGCAAGACCAGAACTGGAAACTCGAGGTCAAAGAATAATACAAATGTAGGGTTGGAAGGGACCACAAGAATCATCTACTCCAGGGGTAAAGGTAAAGGGACCCCTGACCATTCGGTCCTGTCACGGATGACTCTGGGGTTGTGGCGCTCATCTCGCTTTATTGCCCAAGGGAGCCAGCGTACATCTAGCTTCCAGGTCATGTGGCCAGCATGATTAAGCCGCTTCTGGCAAACCAGAGCAGCGCATGGAAACGCCGTTTACCTTCCCACCAGAGCGGTACCTATTTATCTACTTGCACTTTGATGTGCTTTTGAACTGCTAGGTTGGCAGGAGCAGGGACCGAGCAACGGCAGCTCACCCCGTCACGGGGATTCAAACTGCCAACCTTCTGATAGGAAAGCCCTAGGTTCTGTGGATTAGACCACAGCACCACCCGCGTCCCAGTCCAGTGGTAGTCAACCTTTTTATACTTACCGCCCTTTCTTAATGGTAAACTTTCCTTACAGCCCACCAGGACTTGATGGAAGAAGTATTCCAAACCCCCTACTGCCCGGTTAGAATCCTGAAATGCCCACTAGTGTGCGGTAGGGACCACGTCGACAATCCCTGATCTAGACCAACCCCCTTCAATGCAGGAAAAACAACCCGACCTCTGCTGAAAAACCTAAAAAAATGAAGGAGAGTTCACCACCTTCCAAGGTAGCTCATCTCACTTGCAGTCAGAAATTTCTTCCTAAAGCTTGGGATTAGAGGTATTTTTACTCCTTGCATAAAATACAGATGCAGGAAGAGTCGGAAAGCCAGGAAGTAATTGTAATCTCTGTATTTACATGGATTTAAGTGAAAGAAGCTCTCCACACCGCTGATTTCACCAGGCAGCTAGCCCAGTGAGCAGTTGACAGCCCCCCGTGACAGCAGGTGTATGATTTCTCCCATGTGAATTCTTGTATGAATTCCATGAAGTTTCACAACAGCGGAGCTCCAATTATTATTATTCTTTTTAAAAAAATTATCATATTTTCCATGCTTATTACATAACTGGAGAAAAATATTACAAAAAGGCAATACCGATAAAGAGTACAAATTAAGAAGGGGGGAAGGAAAAGAAAACTTACACTATCTATTATTATTATTATTATTAAGATAAAGAATATGACATAAATTTGAGATTGCAATTTCATGTTACAGTAAAGAAAATCTCATTATCATTAAACCCAATCTCCCATTTATTCCTTTGTTCTTTCTACATAACTTTACTGCCATACCAAAATACTATTTTTTATATTATTTTTACAGTTTAGTAATATTTATATAAGCAATTAATAAAGACTGCTGAGATCACTCAAAAGTAGCTATAGCTTTTAACATGGTATAGTTTTGTTTAAGATATATTCTGAAGGCCTCCCATTTTGATACAAATTCAGCTCTCGGTTTATTTTTTCCTGATAAGCTATCTAATTCAGCATATTCAGTCAATTTTTGAATCTACTCCTGTCTGGAAGGAATTAAGTTGCTTTTCCACCTTGATGGCTATAAGGACTCTCGCTGCCACTGTTGCATACCAAAAAATACCTTCATTTTTTTTTGGAATATCTGAGTCAGTGATCCCCAACAGATATGCCTCTGGCTTTTTTATTACAGTGGTACCTCAGGTTACAGACGCTTCAGGTTACAGACTGTGCTAACTCAGAAATAGTACCTCGAGTTAAGAACTTTGCTTCAGGATGAGAACAGAAATCGCATGGTAGCAGCGGGAGGCCCCTTTAGCTAAAGTGGTACCTCAGGTTAAGAACGGTTTCAGGTTAAGAACGAACCTCCAGAACAAATTAAGTTCTTAACCCGAGGTACCACTGTAAAGGAAAGTCTTAAATCTTTTTCTAATTCTGAATGGATTTCCTCCCAAAATTTTATTTTACTACATTGCCACCATATATGATACAGTGAGCCTGTTTGATCTCCACAACAGTAACTTTTGGCTCCTTTGTACATTTTGGCTAATTTCCATGGAGTTAAATACCACCGGTGCTGCATTTTAAAAAAGTTTTCCCTTATGGCATAGCACGTGGTAAATTTCCAATTATTCTTCCACAGATTTTCCCATTGGGACATTATTAAAACATACCCAAAGTCATGAGACCACTTTATCATGGCTGATGTAACTTCTTCCTCGACTTCCCAGTGGAGGAGGAGGCGATAAGCTTTAGAGAGAGTTTTACTTTTTGAGTGTATTACGAGAAGTCAGCTTAGATCCCTGTGCATATCTCTTTCCACACTCCAAACATTTATATGGTTTCTCCCGTGTGAGTTCTTTTATGAATAGTAAGTTTAGATCCATGTGCAAATCTCTTTCCACACTCCAAACATTTATATGGTTTCTCCCCTGTGTGAATTCTTTGGTGTGATGTAAGGCTTGTGCTGTGACTGAAGTTCTTTCCACACTCAAAACAGGTATATGGTTTCTCCCCTGTGTGAATTCTTTGATGATATTTAAGGCTTGTGCTTTGACTGAAGTTTTTTCCACACTCAAAACAGGTATATGGTTTCTCCCCTGTGTGAATTTTTTGATGTATATGAAGGCTTGTACCCTGGCTGAAGCTCTTTCCACACTCAAAGCACTTATATGGCTTCTCTCTTGTATGGATTCTGCGATGGCAAACAAGGTATGTGCAGTTACTAAAGCTCTTTCCACATGTCACACATTTATATGGTTTTTCCCCTGTATGGATTCGCTCATGCACAGTAAGGTGTGAACTCTGACTGAAGCTCTTCCCACACTCAAAGCATTTATACGGCTTCTCACCAGTGTGAGTTCTCTTATGTGAACTAAGGTGTGAACTCTGGCTGAAGCTCTTTCCACATTCCAAGCATTTATATGGTTTTTCCCCTGTGTGGGTTCTCTTATGTGAAGTAAGGCTAGCACTGTGAGCAAAGCTCCTTCCGCACTCCGAACATTTATAAGATTTCTCCCCAGTGTGAATTATTTGATGCGATGTAAGGCTTGAGCTGTGAGCGAAGCTCATTCCGCACTCCAAACATTTATACGGCTTCTCCCCTGTGTGGATTTTTTGATGCGATGCAAGGCCTGACTTGTGACGGAAGGTCTTTCCACAGTCCAAACAGGTATACGGTTTCTCCCCTGTGTGAAGTTTTTGATGTTCTGTAAGGTTTCTCCTGCTACTGAAGCTCTTTCCACACTCAGAGCACCTATGTGGTTTCTCCCTGCTGTGGACTTTGTAATGTCTTTTAAGGTCTGAGTGGCGCTTGAAACCCTTTCCACATTCTAGGCATTTGTATGATTCCTGTCCTGCGTGAATTCTTTCATGTGATTTTAGGCCAGAACTGTCACTGAAATTCTTTCCACACACCAAGCATTTACACGGTTTCTTCTCTGTGTGGATTCTGCAGTGTGAATTGAACCTAGATTTACTTTGGAATGTTTTGCCACATAAAGGTCTCTCATTTGTTCTCTTCCCCTTCTGATGTTTTTTCTGGGCTAGGATTCTATGGCCGTTATCAGTCTGCATAAGAAGACCATCATTCCTCCCAATCTCTTCTTGGTTTTTCTCTTGTGGTCTTGTTTCTTGTTGATCTTGAAAGGTCTTTCCTTTGACCTCATTCTCGGTTCTCTCTGATGAGACCCAAGAACGATGACTGTTGTCTTGATTACCTGCTAAAGTTAAGGGAAGATCATAATCAAAAATGTAATCCAAATCACAATCCTAGTGAGACTTTTTGTAACATCTGATGGTGATTTTATTTTTTATACCCCATCCATATGTTTGGGTTTCCCCAGCCATGCTGGGCAGCTGAAGAGCATATATAAAACATGGTAAAACATCAAACATTAAAAACTGCCCAATACAGGCTGCCTTCAGATGTCTTCTAAAAGTTACGTAGTCAACTGAAGGGAGGGCGTTCCACAGGGAGGGCCACCACCACTGAGAAAAAAAAGCTGATGGAAACATTCCTTCAGGTCTACAGGGCCGGGGCCATTTAGGGCTTTAAAAGTCAGCACCAACACTTTGAATTGTGCTCAGAAATGTATTGGGAGCCACAGAGGCAGCACTTCCGGTTTGGCTCACCATGGTGGAGGCTGAAAACAACATCACAGCTCTTTTGCATAAGATGGGAGTAATCATCCTTCCAACCCCCTCAGGGTCGTGGGGGGGCAGCTTCACCCACAGATCGCCCAACACCAGCCCCCAATCCGGAAAGGAATGAGGGGGCTGTCGGAATCTGCGTTCAACCGAGCTGATAAAGCTAATCTTCCGGCCGGGTCCTTCGGAATCGCCCTCCGATGATAATGAACGACCTGAGCCTTTGATGAGACTCAGGCACATTCCCATTGAGCAGAGAATCAAAACAGCACGCGGAAGTGATGAGATTTATGGCTACATGCTATGCTTTATTTCTTACTACCCAGACAGCAAAATACATCCTCTCTATGAAAGCAGAGAGCAACTGAACAACAAAGGAACTTAGGAACAGGAAACCACTAACGTCACCTCCGTCTCCCGTGAGACTTCCAACAGCCTGGAAGGTCTCTGGAATGTAAACAGAGTCCTGTGACTCCAAGCAGCTGCACAGTGGCAAAACAGAAACTAACAGGGGCTGGGGGCGCTGGGTGGATGGCAATTTTTTGGCAACTCTCCACAGTCGTTGCCATGAGCAAACGAATTACTGTTTTTGCAGATGAGAAATTGGATTTAATTAACGGGCATACTCAGAGTGAGGAGGGATAAGTTACTCTGCTAATTGATTCAGTCACTGAGGAGCTAAAAGGAATTGAGGAATCATCACGACAGAGTTGGTATGTTGGACCAGAAACAGGGAGTGAACCTTCTTTGTTTCTCTTGATATATTCTGTATTTGCTATTTTACCTGGCAAAATCCGCCCCCCCCCCCCCCCCGGGAAGGACTGACTCTGCCAATGGACTATATAAGCAACTGAGATTGGAGTGCACTATAATATTTGAGACTTATTTTGACTTAAATGTGCGGAGAAGACTTATGAAAAAGATGCTATTATTTTTAATGGACTTTCACAAATGGACTGGGGAGTCAAGGCTTTTTGGCCAAAGTGCGGGCTTCTCTATTTGGATGTATGCCCGGAATAGTTGGCAGAGAGCCAGAATTCCTCCATTTTAAGACATGTCATCATGGATATTTTGAATGAAGAAATGAAAGTAAAGACATGGAGAAGAAATCATCCACACAGGAACATATTTCTAGATACAGGTAGGTAGGCGTGTTGGTCTGCCATAGTCAAAACAAAACAAAACAAAACAAATTCTTCTAGTAGCACCTTAGAGACCAACTAGGTTTGTTATTGGTATGAGCTTCTGTGTATCTGAAGAAGTATGCATGCACACAAAATCTCATAACAATAACAAATTTAGTTGTTCTCTAAGGTGCTTCTAGAAAAATGGTTTTGTTTTGTTTTGTTTTGACAGGAACATATTGTTTGATTTAACTCACTTGCCGGATGAACTCAGAGGCTGCGCCTCCATGGACAGCTGTGAGTCCAAAATGTTTCCCAGGCTGTGCACCTGCTCCTTCAAGGGCACACATACCCGGTTCAGGACCAGAGAGTCACCACAACCCCCTGCCACCCTCCCCCCGGCTCCCAACAGCAGTACTTCTGTCTTATCAGGATTCAAACTCATTGCGTTAGCCGCCATCAGCTGACCTGCAATGAAAGGAAGTCTCAGGTGCCAAGGAACAAGCAGCGGTGCACTTTCGGGATCCTGATACATATCCTTTGCAGTCACATCCTGGCCCCTGCACGTCCCACCCCTGAGGCCACATATGTAGGGCGGCAGGACACGGTTTGAGGAAAATGGCTTCGTGGGCTAGAGAGGGACGGCTGCCATGACCCACAAGTCTCTCACTGCTGACCTGGCAGCTTGGCTGCTGAAAACTGGGGGGAAATCTGTCTCCATACTGAGATGAAGCCCATTCAGTCCCTCAACTGGCAATTGCTGCAGCTACCACCGAGTGTCGGAAGATTCAGGACCTAACACAATATTATACTCTGAAAAAGAATTTTCTTCACACCACCATTCATGGGCATAGACAAGGAGGGGTGGGGGGCAGCTGCCCAGATCAAGTGAAACATTAGAAATACTTAACTAACTAGCCAATCATGCCAGTTCTGTCCCCCTAACAAAAGGCCTGCCCCCCCCACCAAAAATCTTGCGCCCATGCCACCATTGAGAAACATTCCTTTCCTTTCATCTCTCGCGGCCCAGAACTATTGCCCTGCAGCCTTCCTCGTTTTCTTGCTAGAGGAGCTTCCTCACCCCCCAACATCTTGCCAGGTCCCCATCTCCATTCCCTGGAACTCACCAGAACTCTCTGAGGGTCCTGGGTGGGAACATTCAAAGGTGGTGGGAGACAGCCTGACCAGGTCAACCGTCCATCTTCCTCCTTCCATCCTCGCTAGGTTTGCAGGATCAGCCTCTTCCATCCTTCCTGAGGAGCTCAGAAGACAAAACAAGCTGCAGGGTCCTTGGGAGGGAGGGAGAAGCAAAGGGAGCCTCAATAGATCCCATTCAACTCAATGGAGCTTACTTTTGAGTAAATCTGCAAAGGACTGCTGTGCATATTTTCCCTCTTCTGACACCCAGAAACCCATTGGTCCTCTTCCCTGCCTTTCCTCCAGTCAAGACCTTCTTGCTTCTTCTTCCCCTTCTGTATTTTCTGCTGACTTGGGGGAGGGATTCCCTCCTCCTCCCCCCCCCATCCATTTCTCCTCCTCCCCTCCCCCAAACCCCTGGAACTCAGCTAACCTCTCCAGCCTTAAAGAATGCTCTAGGTGGGGAGCCCCAGCTCAGATCCCTTCTAGGATCACAGATCCCACCTCTTTGAAACTATTTTGCAGACGTTTAAGCAAGTTGCAGGTTCCTGGGAGGGAGGCAGAAGCAAAGGGGGGGGTGTGGGGTGAAGGGATTTTCCTTGTTTCCACTCTCCATCCCCCCATGCCCCCATCTCCGTTCCCTGCCACCCACCAGATCTCTCCGAGGGTCCTGGAGGGGAAGGGTCAGAGGTTGGGGGAGGCAGCCGGACCAGGTCAACCATCCATCTTCCCCCTTCCATCCTCGCTAGGATTGCGGGATCAGCTTCTTTTATCCTTGCTGAGGAGCTCAGAAGGCATTTTCCTGGGACGGAAAAATAAGCAAAAAGAGCCTCTGAGGACCTGCAGGGATTCTCCTGCCCCTGAAGAAGCCCAAATGGGGCACCCCCTCTGCAACAGCCCCCAACAGAATCTTCTTTGCACCACCATTAAAAAACATTCCTCTCCTTTCTTTCCACCGTTCGTCTCTGCTCTGGCACTGCAGCCTCCCTCGTTTTCTTGCCAGGGGGGGCTTCTTCACCCCCCCCCCCACATCTCCCTATGTCCCCCCTCTCCATTCCCTGTCACTCACCAGATCTCTCTGAGGGTCCTGGGAGGGAAAGCTTGGAGGCCGTTGGGAGGAATGCAGGAGACAACCTGACCAGGTCCACCGTCCACCTTCCTCCTTCCATCCCCGTTAGGATTGCGGGATCAGCTTCTTCTATCCTTCCTGAGGAGCTCAGAAGCTGCAGGTTCCTGGGAAGGAGGGAGGAAGCAGCAAGGGCAGCCTCAGAGGACCTGCAGCCATTTTCCCGCCCAAGGTATTTTCTGGGTGAATGATAAGCCTGCCTGGGTGTGGAGCTCCCATGTGCAGCGTCCATGATAAAAGAGGAGTGTCCCCCCTCCTGAACCCCACCATGCAAGGAAAGCGGAGTCATGCCTGAAAGAGGATCTTCTTCTCCCCCAACATTCAAAACATTCCTTTCCTGGCTTCCTTTCCTCTCTGCCAGCCTGGAGCTGTGACAGGGCTGACCCCCACCCCACTTCCTCCCTCTGCCCCCCCAGCCCCACTTTAAGGGAAGGGGCTGTAGCTCAAGGGCGGAGCATCTCCTCAGCAGGCAGAAAGCCCCCGATCCAAGACCCCCCCCCTTGGTCTAATCCTGCCCTCTCTACCCAGCATCGATCCCTTTCTCTCCAAAACATCCATGCCTCCCTCCTCCTCTCCCCAGAGCCACCCTGCCCCCTTTCCTTTTTTGGGGGGGGGGTTCCTACCCCAGCCTACAACTCCCTCCCTCCCCCCCCCGCCTCGCCTTCTTGCCTGGCTCTCCCCCTGGGGCGCCCCTGCAGCCCTCGAGGTCCTTTGCTCTCCCCGCAGCTCTTTCGGGGCTCAAATGTGGGGTGCAGCCCCATGCATGCTCCTCTCCCGGAGGGCTTCTCTCCTGCAAAGGAGCTGCTCTGGCACAGGAGCCCCCTCCACCCCCCCCAAAAAATATATCCCCCTCTATTTCCTACCTTGCAGAAGGCACAGTCTTCCGCGCTGCAGGATCTCCTCCATCGCAGCTTTTCAAATGTAACAAACGTGGGAGGAAGTGACGCTTTTCCTCTTCCCCAGGAAGTCCTCTCTAGCAATATAATCGCTGCCTTTAACCCTTGAAGAGCCAGTATTTCCCCTCCCCCCCACCACAGATTTTGCTCACAGCTAGAATAGTTTATTATGGGACGCAGGTGGCGCTGTGGGTTAAAGCCTCAGCGCCTAGGACTTGCCGATCGAAAGGTCGGCGGTTCGAATCCCTGCGGCGGGGTGCGCTCCCGCTGCTCGGTCCCAGCGCCTGCCAACCTAGCAGTTCGAAAGCACCTCCGGGTGCAAGTAGATAAATAGGGACCGCTTACCAGCGGGAAGGTAAACGGCGTTTCCGTGTGCGGCTCTGGCTCTGGCTCTGGCCAGAGCAGCGATGTCACGCTGGCCACGTGACCCGGAAGTAGGCCGTTCTGGGGCACTGCAGCACTTGTTTTTATTGCATTATTTTAGGCTGACATTGCAGCCTGTGTAATTTAATTGTAAAGAGAATATTTTAGAGGCGAGCCATTGTTGCTTAGTGGCTAGAGTGCAGGACTGGGTCCTGGGAGACAGGGTTCATATACCTCACTTAGCCATTGTTATAACAAACCAAAAAATAAAAAAAATAAAAAAAGGGTTTCTTGAGGGGGTGCTTCCCTCTAAAAGGGCAAGCAGGGGTACCTGGACTGCCTCAAGTCTGTTACCTCATTGGAAACATTTATATCTGGCCTAGCAGGTGATCCTAGGGCTTTGCTCGAGAATTCGATAGCCTCTGGCAGCAATTTCCGGCCTGAATAGCGTCCCCATGTGGTGCACAAAGCATTGGTTTCACCAGTTCCTCACATTGTTTAGTTTTTTGCAGACTATGGCAGGGCCTTTGCAGATGCCTCCAGAGCTTGTCTCTCCTGCAGAGGATGACTTGCTGATGCCCCAGGTGCCTTCTTCCAGAAGGAAGCTCTTCGGAGGCGGCAGTCCAGGAGGAGCGCAAAAAGGAGCAGGGATGATGCTTACACTTCCTCACAGGTACTTCATTCCTGGGCTCTGATGACGATTAAGACGTCACCTTGGACCTCTATGGGGTCAGGGTGAGGCTGTCCCAGGTTTTTAAGGATCATCCTGGTTAGCTCAGCGGGTCAGCACGTGGTGCCAGTAATGCCTAGGTTGTAGGATTGGTCCCTGTATGGGACAGCTGCATGCTCCCCCATCGTTCTAACTGGACAGAAGCCGGGTTGCAGGGGGCTGGGCAGAGGGCCTTCTCGGTGGTGGCACCTGTCCTGTGGAGAACCCTCCCACCAGATGTCAACTACCAGACATTTAGAAGACATCGGAAGGCAGCCTTATTTAGGGAAGCTTTTAACGTCTGATGCATTACTGTATTTTAATATTTTGTTGGAAGCCACCCAGGGGAAGCCCAGCTAGATGGGCAGGGTTTATTTATTTATTTATTTATTTATTTATTTATTTGGGAGTAGACTAGAAGATTGTTGGTGTCCCTTCCAACTCTATGATTCTATAAGTAGCAATTCACTATGATGGGAATGTTAGACGCAGGGCTGCCATCATCCCCACAGCTTGCTGGGATCGCAGGGATGGGGACGTGTGGACCACTTGCGCAGCTCCACATTTCAAATGGAAATTCCCTGAGCAGTAGAACCTGAAACTGGTGTGCAGGAAGCTGGCCCGGTGACAGCTTTATTGTCTAAGGGTTTCTGGATAGCGTCAGCCCTGTAAATTTTACACATCATGGTGGCAGCACAAGGCGCCCCCTGCCCAAGCGGGGGCTGGGAGCTGGCAAGCAATAGCTCCTTATCTCTGGCCCATATTCCCATAAAATTATCTTCCTTGAAAGCCTGGCTAAAAGGTATCTAGATGGGTCAGCGACTTTGTGCTTGTGGGAAGGGTTTTCTCAAGGTTTAGGATTCCTCTGGCTTTTTTAGCCAGTGGCTCGGAATACAGCAAATCAAAAGTCAGTTAGAGAGCCACCTAAGGTAGCCAGAAAGAAGGTTAGAAAGCATTGGAACGTATGGTGGGACCCCTAAGAATGCCCCATATAATTCCATCTGATCCTTATTTATCACATCCCAAAGGCACCTCAGTGAATGACGCTATCCTTAAGGAATTGTTTCACGTCTTTGGAGCAGGCGGTTGAGCTTACCACAAAATTGGAAGAGGTGCCTTGTTGGCAATATGCTATACTGAATTTACTGTTAGGCTGCTGCTGGTTCACCCATGATTTTAAGTGGTTGGGCTTTAATTGGGATGGGGCTCCTTATATTGATAAGGCGATGCCGATGGGTTGCGCAATAGACTGTGCAGCGCTCAAGTCCTTTAGCGCCTTTCTGGATTGAACAGTGTGAGTCTATACTCATTTAACTGGGGGTACCATTTTTTGGATTATTTTACTGGCTGGTTCACGTAACACCAGCCTCTGTAGGCTTGCTACACACCCTTTATTCCTCTGAGGAGCTGGGTGTTTCATAGGCAGTAACGTATTTGGGGGTTAGCTGGATACCGTTGCTCAAACATCTGCTTGCCTGTGGTGAAGCTGTTTGCCTTCAAGGAAGTTATTCTTGTTATACTTCTTCTGAAGCAAG
Source organism: Podarcis cretensis (assembly GCF_951804945.1). NCBI lineage: Eukaryota > Metazoa > Chordata > Lepidosauria > Squamata > Lacertidae > Podarcis > Podarcis cretensis. Next base: position 123,767,804 of record NC_137171.1, read on the forward strand.
TGTTGCTTTGTCAAATCCTATCATTTGCTAGGTCAGTTAAATTTTGCACGCAGGTTCACCTCTGGTGGACTTGCCCGAGAGTGAAGGCCTTTTGGGAAATGATATATAATGAGTTGAAAAAGGTATTTAAGTATACCTTTACTAAGAAACCAGAGGCCTTCCTTTTGGGTATTGTTGACCAGAAGGTGTTAAAGAAGGACCGAACATTTTTTATGTATGCAACAACAGCAGCAAGGATACTCATCGCTAAGCACTGGAAAACTCAAGATCTACCCACACTGGAAGAGTGGCAGATGCAACTGATAGACTATATGGAACTAGCTGAGATGACCGGCAGAATCCGAGACCTGGGAGAAGAGAAGGTTGAAGAAGATTGGAAGAAATTTAAGACTTATTTAAAAAAGCATTGTAATTTGGTTGAATGTTAAGATCGAGGCTAGATCATAAATAATTGACCACCACTAAATTAGATGCAATTAGGATGATAAGCGAGATTGAGGGAAAACTTTAAACCTTTGGGAGAACCATTAGATTATATTCTAAATGAATGGGACATAAGAATGTAAACAGGATGATAAATTGCGGGAAAGAAGTGACAAAGATGCAAGTGGGAGCGGAAGACGTGAGGGAGTCCAAAGAAGTTAAGAAATTATGTTATGATATATGTTACATTGTTTATTATATTTGCATTTATGTTTTAAAATTTTAATAAAAAATGATTTAAAAAAATAAATTTTGCACGCAGGGTGGTTGCTCCAGGCTGCCCCTTCCGTTCCTGCTTGGCCAGGTTGTCTCATGGCCTGGGGTCCCTTCTTCATCATGTACACTGGCCTTGAGCCTGGCAGGGCAAGCCAATCATTATTTGGGGATCCAGAGGGATATTGTTGCTCAAACATACCGCTTGCCTATGGAGAAGCTGTCTGCCTGGAAGGAAGTTATTTTGTAATACTTCTTCTGAAGCAAGTGATGCTTCATCAGATCCGATCTTCCTGGGTCATTTAATTAATCTTGCATGCAGATTGGTTGTCCCAGGCTGCCCCTTCCGTTCCCACTTGGCCAGGCTGTCTGCGGCCCGAGGTTCCCTTACCTTCGTGTACACTTACATGGCAGGATACCTTGAACCTGCACAGCGATTTTCAGGTTCATGCTGATGCTGCTGGATCTTTGGCCTTTGGTTTTTTATTTCAGGTGCTGCTGGTGTGCAAAGCCATGGCCTCAAGCCTAGTGTGGTGAGGCTACCATGTGACCTAACTTTGCTTGAGTTTTCCCCATTGTAGTAGCAGTTCACATCTGGACCAGGAGTTCATTGACCGTCAGATCTGCTTTTGGTCGGATAACCAGGCAGTGGTGAGCATCTTGGCAGAACAGTCCACATGCTCCAGCAGAGTCTCCGCCCCTCCGCTCATGCTTTTGAGCTGTACTGCTTAAGGTTTAATATTGTGCTTGCTGCTCACCTGTTTACGGGATCCTCTAATGATATTGCTGACACTCTATCCCATTTTCAGATGGAGTGCTTCAGATCCTGGGCTCCAGACACTCAGCTATTGCTGGACTTTTCCGGACCACCTGTTGCACTTTGACAACAATTAGTAATTACAGGGAGTAGCAGCTTCCATTCCCCTTCTGCTTTTTAGCTCTTATGAGAAGGCCTGGACTGATTTCTTAGGGTTTTAGTTGACAGCCCTTGGCCTTCAGAGGAACTTGCCCCCATACGCTGAGCACATCCTGCAGGATTTGGCCCACCTGCTACAGATTGGATGTGCTGAAAAAACTATCAGAATTCAGTCCACTGCAATGTCTGTTATAGTGAAGCTTAATTTTCAGAGACCTTGAAAAAAGTTTGTCGTGCACAGGGCTTTGGACGGTTGGAATAGGCTCCAACTCCATAGGATGGCCCACCTCTTCAATTGGGCCAAGTGGCCAGGACGCTCAGGATCCAACCGACGGCCATTTCCTTTTTCTGCAAAGCCTTTTTTAATAAAGACCCTTGCGCCAAATTTGTGGTGTGCAAGGCTGGGGTAGGCTGGGCACTCTATCCCCTGTGGTAAGGAAGCCTATAACTTTTGATTTGCTGACCAGCATGCGCTTAAAGTTGAGGAGCATTTGCTGGTTCAAATATGTAGCACGACTTTTTTCAGCCGCCTTTTCTTTAGCCTTTTTGGCGCCCTGAGGGTAGGTGAGGTGGTATTGGAATTCACCTGTGGCAGAGAGTCAAGGGGACTGCTTTTGCAGGACGTAACTTTATCCCCTTCGGAGGTGGTCCTGTTTATCCGGAATTCGAAGACAGACCAGTTAGGCAGGGGTGCCACTCTTAGGCTGCCTGCCACTGGGAATAAGGGTCCTTGCCCGGTGGAGGATACCTCCAGGTATTTGGATCTCAGGCCACGGGGGAGGGTCCATTCCTTATTCATGAGGATGGCGCCCCATTGGCTAGGCATCAATTTGCTAAGGTGATGCGGAAAGTGATTGCAGCTTGTGGTTTGAAAGCAGCAGGTTACGCCCCTCATTCTTTCCGCAATGGTGCTGCCACTACAGCAGCTCATTGGGGACTGTCTGTAGAAAGAATTAAGAACATGGGCCTTTGGAAGTCCAATGCATTTTGTGGATATGTGCATAGACATCGTTGATCACCCATTACTTAATTTTGCTTGTCTTCTCTTAGGTGTGGCTGCTGTTCGCATTGTGGGCCACAGCATTGACTATTGGGCCGGTATCAGAGCAAGGGAGTCTAGACTTGGAGTCAGTCTTGGCCTTCCTCAGCACGCGCAAGTGTCTTGGCTGTCCAGGCGTGGAATGCTGTGGGCCGAATAGCTTCCCTTGTTCGGAAGCATGTGAGGTTGGAGGGGCCCCGTACAGCTATCGTGCTGCAGTTAGAAGGAAATGATCTGCCTGCCACGGACTGTTGTTCTTTACGTTTTACAGTTCAAAAGGACCTGGCTGAATTGGCAGAGTTTTTACTGGGTGTGAAAGTTTTTTGGTCCCAGTTGCTGCAGAAGCGCACCTGGCGTGGCAGTCGCTGTCCAGCTGCCACTGAAGGAGCCAGAAAGCGCGTTAATAAGGTGGCAATGAAAACAGTCATTGCTCATGGTGGTTCCGTGATTGCGCACCCCAATATCACCTTCAAGGAGGCCGTCCTTTTCAGGGACGATGGTGTGCATCTTTCCCCGTTGGGAAATGACACATGGTTAAATTCTGTTGTGTTGGGTTTGAAGGTGGGGTTGCAGCTGTGAGTGGTTGGCGGCGAGCTTGAGTGCTCGGTGGCGGTTAGGCATTGGTTTATGGTTTGGTTGGTTGAGGGGCATGGATTGGCTGTGCCTGCCCCTCTAATGCTGCTGCTGCAAGGGATTCCGTTAAAGGAATTGGGGGCTAACTATTGCTTGTCCACTCTGTCAAGGGGGCTCGGGCCATAGCAATGAGCTCCTGGTTGCATTTGGGGTGAGGGCAGGTTCCCTGCTCCGCGTAACCCCCATTCTGACTTTCGCATCGTGCGGAATGTCAGTCTGTCCCCCATGGTGGGGGCAGATAGTCGCAACCAATGCCTAAGCAACCACTCACAAATTTGTATTTTAATAAAGTTGTGGCCAAAATTATGCCAAAAACCTTAAACAAAAATTCTGTGTGATGTGTGAGTTATTGGGGTGGACCTGGGGACCTCGACACGCAAGGGAGAATCCAAATTGCTTCCTCGGTGAAGAAGATACTCTTATTTCCCCCCTTTGCACAGCCATCATGGGGCTTCCTTAAAGCACCAGCCATCTGACTGGTGTTGAAATAATTTGACTGAACGGAGAAGTATTAAATGTTCAAAATAAACAGCAGTGGTCCCTATCCACCCCTGCAAGGCTTTTCTTTCCAAGTGCTCTTTCTGTGTAGGCTGAGCTGCTTATCCTTCTGTCTGAGCTCTAGAGGGAGCAGCTATTTTCCTTGAGACCCCCAGTCCTTCCTTCAAGTAACCTCCTCCCCCCTGTCCCCAAATACGCACGGGAACAAAACGATTGCTTATTGTAGAAATTCCTTTATTTCTTTAGCTATTAGTGTCTACTGTATTTCAAAATCAAAATTTTAACACACACACACACACACTTTTAAGTAACTTTTCTTCACTTTGGTGATGAACACCAAATCCAGTTCTCAAAATGGAGCCATGCATTGCTTCAGTTCTTCCCTGGCCTAAAAACTAGAGGCACCCGATGGTATGACCAGAAGTGGGTTAAAATTTCCAAAATGAAAACACTTATTGAACTGGATTCTCCCCTTCTTCCTTCCTGTGATAATCCATTAGATATATTTTAACGCATTGCCTAGACAGCTGCCAATTGAGTTAATCTAAATTAGCTGGCACTAATTGTGCCTGTAATGAACTCCAGGCATGCAGGCCTCCGACTGCTACCAAAGTTTATCCTCAAGATTTGTGTGCTTCAAAGAACCCTGGCTAAAATGGAAGGGGCGGTTCTAAGAGTTTATTTACAGATCCCTCTGCTGAGCAAAGAAACAACTAAAATTTCGAGAAGCCCTTAAACATCTTAACGTTTTAAAGATCAGACCGGTTAAATCTGCAAAACGGGGAACTTTATGGATTCCGTGATCCCCTTAATAATACAGGAATAAATGCTACTCCTTTGTCATCCATCTGCAAGGAGAATGTGGGACACCGCTGGAACAAAGAAAGGGAATGCACAATCACTAAAAACATTTCTAAACTACCCGGCTATTACAAAACAAACCAATTAATCCTGGCCCTCTTTACTTAATGAACTAGTTCACTGGATACGACCAAGGATCTTTGTGAAGGAGCCATCTTGTCTCCAGGAGCACCAGCCAAAAGCCTCCTGGAGTTGACATACAGCACATGAATGTTTCGGCCTGTCCATGTTCTTTTTCCAGATTAGATACTTTCATACAGAGTTTGAAAATATTAGCCCTTCCTTTCGTCTATATTCAAAGCTGTTCCTTACAGTCAACATCCTCCAGTTCTTGTGTGACTTGCTCAGCTTCTGGAATTCCTCTTTTGAGAAAAGGACAGAAGGACAACTCACAGGATTTGAAATGTTGTCACAATGGCCTGCAGGGGCTTTTGAGATGCAGTACAGACACCCAAGAAACAGGTCTTGAGCTTTGCTGCTGGCTAGAACAGACTCACCCTCTTATATTTTCAGAGAAAAATATGAGTACTTTTAACTTGGTGTGAGTTTGTTGTGGTTTCTTGCTTCTATGAATTCTTTGAATGGTTATAAACCAAATTTTCCACTATATTGCAAGCATCTTTATGGTTTCTTTCCCACGTGGGTTTTGTGATGAGAATGAAGGGCTGAGCTGCAAGTAAAGGTCTTTCCACATTCAAAACAAGAATACGGCTTTTCCCCTCTGTGAATTCTCTGGTGTGTGCTAAGGCTTGAACTCTGGCCAAAGCTCTTTCCACATTCAAAACATGCATATGGTCTTTCTCCTCTGTGAATTTTTTTATGTATATGAAGGCTTGTACCCTGGCTGAAGCTCTTTCCACACTCAAAGCACTCGTATGGCTTCTCCCCTGTATGGATCCTGTGATGGCAAATAAGTTCTGTGTTAGTACAGAAACCCTTTCCACACGTCACACACTTATATGGTTTTTCACCTGTATGGTATCGCACATGCACTTTAAGGTGTGAACTCTGACTGAAGCTCTTTCCACACTCTGAGCATTTATACGGCTTCTCACCGGTATGAGTTCTCCGATGTGAACTGAGATGTGGACTCTGACGGAAACTCTTTCCACATTCCAAGCATTTATATGGTTTCTCCCCTGTGTGAGTTCTCTTGTGTAAAGTAAGGCTAATTAGATGGGCAAAGTTTCTTCCGCACTCCAAACAGCTATATGATTTTTCTCCGGTGTGGATTTTTCGATGTGATGTAAGGCTTGAACCATAAGCGAAGCTCATTCCGCACTCCAGACATTTATACGGCTTCTCCCCTGTGTGGATTTTTTGATGAGTTAGAAGACCTTGGCTATGATGGAAGCTCTTTCCACAGTCAAAACAGGTATACGGTTTCTCCCCTGTGTGAATTTTTTTATGATATACAAGGCCTGAGCTGTTACTGAAGGCCTTTCCACACTCTAGACAGGCATATGATTTCTTCCCTGTGTGAATGTATTGATGTTTTTTAAGATTTAAGCGGCAATGGAAGCCCTTTCCACACTCCAAGCATATGAACGGTTTTTCTCCTGTGTGGATTCGCTTGTGTTCAGTAAGTTGCGAATGCCTACGGAAGCTCTTTGCACACTCCAGGCATTTGTGGGCTTTCTCTTCCGTGTGGATTCTGCAATGTGAGTTGAGGGCAGATTTGCTTCTGAACGCTTTGCCACACGATGGGCACTGATTTGTTTTCTCTCCCTGGCGGTCTTTCTCCTGGACTGGGATTTGATGACCGTCATCAGGCTGCGCAAGAATGCCTTTATCACGCTTGGTTACGTCTGACGAGACTCGGGAACAACGACTGTCCTGTCTACCACCTGCTGGAACTAAGGGAAAATCCAATTTAAGAGCATAATCCCCATTACAATCCCAGCAAGACTTGCAAGCCCCTCGAGGGCTGGTTGCTGCAAAATGCAAACTGAGAAGGAGTCTTTTCAGTCCATCATCTGCCAAAGGAGGAGAAAGCAAAGCAAAGCTTTTTAATAATGGCAAACTCTCCGCGGTGGCATTTCTCTCTCTCTTCCTAATAAATGCATTATAATATCAACCCCAGAGTCGGTCACGACTAGACCTAATGGTCAGGGTTCCCTTCACTTTACTTTTTAATATTAATTCCAGAATGGCCATTAATTCTGAGATGATCGTGGGCCTTTGACGTGCTTCGTCTAGTGGGGGGTGGGACTGATTCAACATCCCAGCTAAGTTCCTACAAAGAAAGCTTGCAGGAGAGATGCTGTGAGCTGTGGAAACGGACACAGATTCTCACCCCAATGGGTCAAACCAATCCTGGATGAACCATAAAATCGCAGAGTTGGAAGGAACCACAAATGTCATCTAGTCCAACCCCCTGCAATGCAGCAATCTTTTCTCCAAGGTGGGGCTACCAACTAGGCTGTGGGAGCCTCCCCATGTGTGGAGCTCCCACTCGCAGTTTCCATGGTAAAAGAGAGGTGTCTTCCTCCTGACCCCCACCAGAGAAGAAACCTGGAGTCATGCCTGAAAATGAATCTTCTACACATCACCATTAAATCATTCCTTCCCTTTGTTTTTACCTTTTATCTCTGCCAGTCCAGAGCTCTGGCCCTGCAGCCTCCCTCGTTTTCTTGCCAGGGGAGCTTCCTCACTCCCAACATCTCCCTATGTCCCCCCTCTCCATTCCCTGCAACTCACCAGATCTCTCTGAGGGTCCTGGGAGGGAAAGCTTGGAGGTCGTTGGGAGGAATGCAGGAGGCAGCCGGACCAGGTCAACCGTCCACCTTCCCCCTTCCATCCTCGCTAGGATTGCGGGATCAGCCTCTTTTATCCTTGCTGAGGAGCTCAGAAGGCATTTTCCTGGGACGGAAAAATAAGCAAAAGGAGCCTCTGAGGACCTGCAGGGATTCTCCTGCCCCTGAAGAAGCCCAAATGGGGCATCCCCTCAGCAACAGTCCCCAACAGAATCTTCTTTCCACCACCATTAAAAAACATTCCTCTCCTTTCTTTCCATCGTTCATCTCTGCTCTGGCCCTGCAGCCTCCCTCATTTTCTTGCCAGGGGGGGCTTCTTCACCCCCCCCCACATCTCCCCAGGTCCCCCCTCTCCATTCCCTGTCACTCACCAGATGTCTCTGAGGGTCCTGGGAGGGAAAGCTTGGAGGCCGTTGGGAGGAATGCAGGAGGCAGCCTGACCAGGTCTACTGTCCATCTTCCCCCTTCCATCCTTGCTAGGTTTGCAGGATCAGCCTCTTTCACCCTTCCTGAGGAGCTCAGAAGCTGCAAGTTCCTGGGAGAGAGATAGAAGCAAAGGCAGCCTCAGAGGCTCTGCTGTCATTTTTCCGCGAATGATAAGCCTGCCTGGGTGTGGAGCTCCCACTTACAGCTTCCATAATAAAAGAGGAGTGCCCCACTCCTGAACCCCACCATGTGAGGACAGTGGAGTCAAGCCTGAAAGAAGATCTTCTTCCCACCACCTTTAAAAACATCCCTTTCCTTTTCCCTCTGCCATCCTGGAGCTGTAACACGGCTGCTTCCCTTCCATTCCTCCTCCTCTTTCCCCTCACTGGCAACGGGCGTCCAGGGTTTCAGCCAGAGGACATTCCCCCAGCCCTCGGTCCATAGAGCATCCAACTCTTAATCTCAGGATCCTGGGGTTTGAGCCCCACGTTGGGCCAAACTTTCCTGCATTGCAGGAGGTTGAGCTAGATCACCCTCAAGGTCCCTCCCAACCAGGCAATTCTATCATGCTACCTTGGAGACCCCAAAGGGACGCAGGTGGCGCTGTGGGTTAAAGCCTCAGCGCCTAGGGCTTGCCGATCGAAAGGTCGGCGGTTCGAATCCCTGCGGCGGGGTGCGCTCCCGCTGCTCGGTCCCAGCGCCTGCCAACCTAGCAGTTCGAAAGCACCTCCGGGTGCAAGTAGATAAATAGGGACCGCTTACCAGCGGGAAGGTAAACGGCGTTTCCGTGTGCGACTCTGGCTCGCCAGAGCAGCGATGTCACGCTGGCCACGTGACCCGGAAGTGTCTCCGGACAGCGCTGGCCCCTGGCCTCTTGAGTGAGATGGGCGCACAACCCCAGAGTCTGTCAAGACTGGCCCGTACGGGCAGGGGTACCTTTACCTTTACCTGGAGACCCCAGGAGGTGAGCCAGAGACTTTCTGCACACAGAGCAGAGGCTCCCCCACCAGTCCTCTTCTTATGCGTGCTAGCAGGGACCAAATCTTGGGTGGTCTCCTGCCCTCCCCACCCAGCACAGACCCCCCCTCCTTTCCCAACCAGCACCTCTCCCCTCCTCCAAGATCCCCTTTTTGGAACTGCCCCTTTCCTAACCTTGGGGGGGGGAGCAGTATCTCCTGCGCGCAGCACAACCGCCTCCCTCGCAGCTTTTCAAACGTGGGTAGAGGGGACACGCGCTCTCTCGCGCGCGGGCGCTTCTGCCCCTCCCCGGAAGTCCCCTCTAACTGGGCCTGGGTGGGGACCTGGGGGGTTTCCAAAATGCAAACGTTTCTTACTTGCTTGCTCTCTGGCTTTTGAAAAAAAGAAAACGTCACAGAGATATTTACGGGAAGTGGAGAGATGGAGCCTGGGCGCGTAGGGGACGGAAAGGTGCAATCAAATGGGAGTGGGAGATGCGGGGCGGGAGAAGGAGGATTTGCATTTGGGGAGGGGCGATTGATGTTAAAGAGGGAAGAGCCCGCCCCCCCATCCGCAGTCCGAGCGTTGCTGAAGCTCTTTCCACACTCCAAACTTTTATATGGCTTTTCACCAATATGCGTTCTGACGGAAACTCTTTCCACATTCCAAGCATCTTGCGTAAAATAAGGCTAATTCCATGGGCAAAGTTCCTTCCGCACTCCAAACATCTATATGATTTCTCTCCTGTGTGGGTTTTTTGATGCGATGTATGGCTTGAGCCACAGGTGGCTCCTTTACACAGACCCTTGGTCGTTTCCACTGCGCTAGGATTCGTGGCAATTGTTTAGAAACGTTTTTAGTCATTGTGCATTGCCTTTCTTTGTTCCAACCGTGTCCCACATTCTCCTTGCAACTTGTAGATGGATGACAAAAGAGTGGGACTTATTCCTGCATTATTAAGGAGAGCACGGAATCCATGCAATTCCCTGTTTTCAGTTATTTCTTTGCACAACAGAGGGATCCCTAAATAAACCTCCCCTTCTATTTTAGCCGGGTCCCCTCCCCTCCCCTTCCTCTTTGCAGTCTTAGAGGGGACTTCCGAGGGAGGGGCAGGAACGTGAAAGAGCGCGCGTCCCCTTCTCCATCTGAAAAAACTGGGAAGAATGCGCTTGTGCTGCGCGCAGGAGATGCTGTTTCTGCCCACCCAAGGTTAGGAAAAGAGGGGAAGGAAAGAGACGGTTCCAGAAAGGGGATCTTGGAGTGAGGGGTGGGGGAGATGCATGGGACCACCCCCAAAAAATTCAGTTCAAAGAAAGTTGCAATGGGCGCGAAGGATGGTCGTGCAGCGGCTCCCCAGGAAACGAGGCGAGGCTGGAGAAACGGATTTGGGAGAGAAGGCGCGGGAGGATGCGCATCCAACGGAAGGCGAAGCAGGATGGCTCTGGGAGGAAGGAGGAAGGCAGGTGCTGGTTGGGAAAGGAGGGGGGGCTGTGCTGGGTGGGGAGGGCAGGAGACCACCCAGGATTTGGTCCCTGCTAGCAAGCATAAGAAGAGGACTGGTGGGGGAGCCTCTGCTCTGCGTGCAGAAAGTCTCTGGCTCACCTCCTGGGGTCTGCAAGAAGCATGATAGAATTGCCTAGTTGGAAGGGACCTTGAGGGTCATCTAGCTCAACCCCCTGCAATGCAGGAAAGTTTGGCCCAACATGGGGCTCAAACCCCAGGATCCTGAGATTAAGAGTTGGATGCTCTACGGACTGAGGGCTAGGGGAATGTCCTCAGGCTGAAACCCGCTGCCAGTGAGGGGAAAGAGGAGGAGGAATGGAAAGGAGGCAGCTCGAGGATGGCAGAGGGAAAAGGAAAGGGATGTTTTTAAAGGTGGTGGGAAGAAGATCCTTTTTCAGGCATGACTCCACTATCCTCACATGGCAAGGTTCAGGAGCCAGGTGCTCCTCTTTTATTATGGAAACGGCATATGGGAGCTCCACACCTGTTGTTGTTGTTTAGTCGTTTAGTCGTGTCCGACTCTTCGTGACCCCATGGACCAGAGCACGCCAGGCACTCCTGTCTTCCACTGCCTCCTGCAGTTTGGTCAAACTCATGCTGGTAGCTTCGAGAACCTCTGTCATCCCCTTCTCCTTGTGCCCTCCATCTTTCCCAACACCAGGGTGTTTTCCAGGGAGTCTTCTCATGAGGTGGCCAAAGTTCACTGGTGCCTCGCAAGACGAAAAGAATCCATTCCGCTTGCGAAGCAAGCCCATTGACGGCTTAGCGGATTAGCGCTATTAGCAGCTTTTAGCGGCTTATTGGCTTATCGGATAAGCAGATAAGCGGCTTAGCGGCTTAGAAAAGGGGGGGAGGGGAAAAAACCCGCAGGAACTCGCAAGACATTTTCGTCTTGCGAAGCAAGCCCATAGGAAATTCGTTTTGCAAAGCACCTCCAAAACGGAAAACCCTTTCGTCGAGCGGGTTTTCCATCTTGTGAGGCATTCGTCTTGCGGGGCACCACTGTATTGGAGCCTCAGCTTCAGGATCTGTCCTTCCAGTGAGCACTCAGGGCTGATTTCCTTAAGAATGGAGAGGTTTGTTCTTCTTGCAGTCCATGGGATTCTCAAGAGTCTCCTCCAGCACCATAATTCAAAAGCATCCATTCTTGGGCAATCAGCCTTCTTTATGGTCCAGCTCTCGCTTCCATACATCACTACTGGGAAAACCATAGCTTTAACTATACGGACCTTTGTTGGCAAGGTGATGTCTCTACTTTTCACCCCTTTTACCCCTACATGGATCACTGCCTTGCCATGGCGAAGGGGCTTGAATAACTCAGAGAAGCTATGAACTATGCTGAGCAGGGTACCAAGATGAACAGGTCATAGTGGAGAGTTTTGACCAAACGTGATCCACCTGGAGGAGGAACCGGCAAGCCACTCCTGTATCCCTGCCAAGAAAACTCAATGGACAAAGACAACAGGCTCCACACCTAGGTAGGCTTATCATTCGCCAAGAAAATATCTTGGGCGGGAAAATGCCTGCAGGGCCTCTGAGGCTGCCTTTGCTACTTCCTCCCTCCCAGGAACCTGCATCTCTCCCCACCACCTCCAAACGTTCCCTCCCAGGACCCTCAGAAGGAGCCCCCCTGGCCAGAAAATGAGGAAGGCTGCAGAGCCAGATTAAAGATAGACAGGAAAGGAAAGGAAATGTTTTTAATGGTGGTGTGAAGAAGATCCTCTTTCAGGCATGACTCCTTCTTTCTTCTCTGGTGGGGTTCAGGAGAAAGACACCCCACTTTTACCATGGAAACTGTGAGTGGGAGCTCCACACATGGGGAGGCTCCCACAGCCTAGTTGGTAGCCCCACCTTGGACAAAAGGTGCAGGGGGTTGGACTAAATGACCCTCATGGTCCCTTCCTGTTATGTACTGAGTTGAATAGGATCCAAACTGCAGCAGTCTGATTGGTCCTAGAACAATAGGCTCCAAAAGGCAGCAGTCTGATTGGTCCTAGAACAATAGGATTCAGAATGCAGCAGTCTGATTGGTCCTAGAACAACGCAGCAGTATGATTGGTTAGCAGGAACCACCCAATCATGCTCCAGATAGAAGTGAATCCACAACCTGATTGGCTTACAGTAGAATTCCGGAATTAGCCAATCATGTGCAGCCCATTGTGTAAATAATGTATATAAAGCAGATACTTTGAGAGGACTTTCATTCATTCCTCCTCACCACTATGAGCTGAATAAAGAGCATGAAATCACTTTGCGACTCTGAGTATATTTCACTTCCACTCTACGATTTTATGGTTCATCCAGGATTGGTTTGACCCACTGGGATGACAATTTGTGTCCATTTTCACAGCATCTCTCCTGCAAGCTTTCTTTGTAGGAGCTTAGCTGGGATGTTGAATCAGTCCCACCCCCCACTCAATGGAACATATCAAAGGCCCACAATCATCTCACAATTAATAGGCATTCTGGAAATAATATTATAATGTGTTTATTAGCAACCGGGTGAGAGAAAGATGCCACCGGGGGGAGTTTGACCTAATTAGAAACCCTTCCTTTGCTTTATCCCCCTGGAGATGTTGGCATATTAGAACTAAAGAACAAGGCCTGATGTTAGGAACTTGGCCCTGGGGTGGTCTTCAGCTCTGGTCCATTTCTGCCCTGCAGATGTATAAAGGCATCTCGCTGTGACTTGCTCTGCTCTCAGGCTTGGTTTGCAAAAGAGCCACGAACTCATGACTGTCTCAGCTGCCACCAAAAAGGCTTTGTTGGGTGAGGGAAACATCGCTGGTCAGTAGGGGCCAGTGCCGTCTGTCTGATAATGGCAAAGGCGCTCTTGCTCCTCAAACATACTAATAAGAGCATAATAAACGTTAACCAGCAGCTCAAAGGGGAACACCTTGATGGGGGCCTGGAGGCTGGCTGGCAGCTGCCGCCATTGGGGGATGTGGGACTGAAAAGACTCCTTCTCAGCAAGGCACACAGTTGCATTTTGCAGCAACCAGCCGTGAGGGGCTTCCAAGTATTGCTGGGATTGTAATGGGGATTACGCTCTTAACTGGGCTCTTAGTTTTAGCAATGGTTATAGAGTGAACTGAGATGTGCACTCCGACGGAAACTCTTTCCACAGTCAAAACAGGTACAGAATTAAGAACTTAATTCGTTCTGGAGGTCCGTTCTTAACCTGAAACTGTTCTTAACCTGAAGCACCACTTCAGGTTAATGGGGCCTCCTGCTGCTGCTTCGCCGCCAGAGCACAATTTCTGTTCTCATCCTGAAGCAAAGTTCTTAACCCGAAGTACTATTTCTGGGTTAGCGGAGTCTGTAACCTGAAGCGTCTGTAACCCAAGGTACCACTGTATATGGTTTCTCCCCTGTGTGAATTTTTGATGATATATAAGGCCTGAGCTGTTAGTAAAGGCCTTTCTACACTCTAAACAGGCATATGGATTCTTCCCTGTGTGAATGTTTTGATGTACAGTGGTACCTTGGGTTACAGACACTTCAGGTTACAGACACTTCAGGTTACAGACTCCGCTAATCCAGAAATAGTACCTCGGGTTAAGAACTTTGCTTCAGGATGAGAAGAGAAATTGTGCTCTGGTGGCGCAGTGGCAGCGGGAGGCCCCATTAGCTAAAGTGGTGCTTCAGGTTAAGAACAGTTTCAGGTTAAGAACGGACCTCCGGACTGAATTAAGTTCTTAACCCGAGGTGCCACTGTACTTTAAGATTTGAGCAGTGACAGAAGCCTTTTCCACGCTCCGAGCATTTGTATGGTTACCCTGGCTTGTGAGTTCCACAATGTTTACTGCGGGAGCTGCTACTATTTAAGCTCTTTCCACACTCCGAGCATATTATTGAGGGGATGTGTGGAACAGGTCTCGGCGTTTCGATTTCTGGGAATGGAGTTGAGAGATGACCTAACCTGGGGAGAAAACAGCAAAGACCTGATGATGAGAGCACAGCAGAGGTTATATTTTCTGAGAATCCTCCGGAAAAACAATCTCTCAAAGGACTTGTTGATGGCATTTTACCATTGTACTGTTGAGAGTGTATTAACATGGTCTGTGTGTGTGGTTTGGGAGCTGCACGGTCAGGGGAAAAACAATGCTGTCCAGGGTTGTAAAGACTGCAGAGAGAATAATTGGATGCACTCTTCCCACCTTGGATCAAATCTATGCTTCCAGGTGCCATAAGAAAGCTGCAGAGATAGTGCAGGATAGTGCACACCCCAGAAATGATCTCTTTCAGCTTCTGCCTTCTGGAAGAAGGTACAGGGGTATAAAGACTAGGACTAGCCGCCTGAGAAACAGTTTCTACACAAACACAATTCTGGTTTTAAACACAGTATAAGGAGTCTCTATAGGAGTATATTGTATTTTAAAATGGGGTTTCAGAGTTTTTAGGGGTTTTTGAAAGTCTTATGTAGATTTTTTCAATTTCATTGTTCTGTATGGGACAATGACAATAAAGATATCGTATCTTATCGCTCTGGATGTTTGGGGAGTCTAGCTCAGCGGAAGAACAGCTGCTCTGCATGCAGAAGGCTCAGTTGCTGATGGGGAAGGCCTTTCTTTGGCTCGAATCCTGGACACCCAGCTCCTAATCTGAGTAACTGGGGCTGGTCTGGAGGTACAAAAAGTCACCCCTGAGAGAAGAGTTTCCTCTAGACTTGAGAGCTTTTTGATGCAAACTCTTAAAATACACCCATTCCAGCCATCATCCGCCACCGTCCCTGGACCAAAATACTAGCCTTGCTGCTGCTGCTGCTATTGCTCCCAAGGGCCAGACAAGGATAACTGGCTGAAGAGTCAGGAGATTTGCACTCCATCTCCGCCGCTGCCTTTGGGGAAAACCCAGAGATCAGCGTTAGACCACCATCTTTGCATGTAGAAATTCCTAGGTTCAGTCCTGTCCTTGTCCCGATCTGGAACCCTGCAGAGGGATATGAAGGCTGGGGAACAGACACATCTGTCGAATGGGATATTGGCCAGCATAGAATTCATATTCTCCTCCTGGAGGGCAGCATATTCAGAAGGTAAACCCAGCTTCAGGTGTGCATAAATAAAAGTGGGGAATGTAGACATGCAATAATAGCATACCCAAACAAACGGTCAAACAAGCTCAAAATCCTTTGCTTTCTGCTGGAAATTCAAAAATGTTTTCTTTTTCTCAACCCCCACCCCAGATGATGGGCAGAATAATGGGAATTATATGCTGTCGTCAGAAACTCCTGCGGCGGAAGAAGGAAAAGAAATGGTTGCAAATCAGAGAAAACGTATAAAACATGGAAAAGAGAAATCCTCACTTTCTCAGGGTGCTAATGTCCTTGAACCCCAAATCCTGCAGGAAGATGAAGGAAACAGCCAGAGAATGTGTCTCATGTGTGGGAAAATTTTTAGATGTGAATCACACCTAAACAGGCATTACAAGAACACACACAGGGGATAAACCACTTAAGTGCATGGACTGTTGAAAGAGCTTCTGACGGCCAATGCAGATTACTATACATCACAGAACACACACAGGGGAGAAACCAATGGAAACATTAGCGGGACTGATATAAACACGTGCAGTAAGAAATAATTAAGGGGAAGATCATTAGCATCTGAACTGGATATGCAGAAATAAAAATATTTTGTTTTTCTTGCTGAAATATTTGTAAAAGGTGAAAATGAAAAATGAAAATTGTTTTTTAATATATATATATATATATATATATATATATATATATGTTATGTTGGATATTTTGTTATGCTGGAGATCAAAAAAATACTATTTTTTAAAAAATAAAACTTTGAACTCGAATAATACATCCCCTCCTTTTTATGCCCTTTAAGAACGAATTTGTTTAGCGGTGTGGATGGGTGGATGGAACACTTTCTGTTTGCAAAAGAACATAGCTGGGGGTGCTGAACTGAGTCTTTGACCCGGGTGAAAGAAAGCCTGGTTTCACCCCTGTGTTTGTCTGGCGGTCCCCACCCCCACCCCGTATATTGTGCACCCTGTTCTTCCCAGCTTTTTGCCTTCTGGAATCCACTTGTTTGATGCATTACTGTCTTTTAATATTTTGTTGGAAGCCACCCAGAGTGGCTGGGGAAGCCCAGCCAGCTGGGCTGGGTATAAATAAATTATTATTATTATTATTATTATTATTATTATTATTATTATTATTTGTCTGGTATTGCAGCAGAGGGCAGTATGGCCCGTCTTTTTAAAATCAGGCGGCAGGTAATTGAGGCTGGGGGGGTGGTCTCCCAGGCGCCCTCCCTCCTCCTCAGCTGTGATTGACATTGGCAATCTAACTTTGGATTCCTCTTCCTCTTGCTGTTAAAGTTCCTTCCTTAGTTGTGTCTGTGAAGTGGATATTATGATTATTATGGAAGTCAACAAAATCGACGCAATATAAATAATGGAAGTTAGGGAATTCTGGGATAATATCTATAACGAATTCCAGAAATCATTCAGACTCACTTGTTAAAAAAAAAACCACAGAGATCTTTCTTTTAGGCATTTTACCATTAGAAATTCAAAAAAGACACAAGACCACTGTTCATGTATGCTACCACAGCAGCAAGAATCCTTGTGGCGAGGAAGTAGGAAAAGGAAACAATACCAACAATCACAGATTGGCAGATACTCATGTGAGAATATTTACAACTAGCAAATCTGACGGGAAGAGTTAGAGGAGTATTGAACCAGAAAATGTTTGGAGAATGGAGAATATTTAAGGATTATATAAGATCATATTGTACCAACCACACCATATTAGCAGAACTTGAGTGATACTTGTAAACACAACAAATACCGTTTGTGGAGTAGATGGGAACAATATTAAAGAATATAAAACTGTGCGGGGGAAACGACGACAGTATAAACAGTACAATGAGAATGATTGGAAGACTTGTTTTGTCAGAAGTCTTTTTTATTTAAGTGTTTATTTAAGTATTAATTAGGAAGATCAAGTTGTTTTTATGCACGTAAATCTGCTTTTTCTCCCCCCCCTGTATTTTCTTCTTTTTTCTTAATTGTTTTTTCTTTCATTTTTTTTTGTAGTATGAGATTGTGTGTAATTTAAATTAATAAAGATTATTTAAAAATAATAATAATGGAAGTACAAATACAAAAAAAAAAAAAGGAAGCACAGTATATCTGGAAGAGACTTAAATCAGGTTAGGACCATGAGAAAAGCCAATCTTGTAGAGATGGAGTCCTGTGTATCTGCATTTGTTGTATGCATGACAAAAATCACACCAAACCATGCAGGACCCTCAGATCCCATCAGCATGTGCTATTTTTTTCCAGTTAGCGCTAAACTTCACACCAAACTAAAAGTTGCCAGTCCCATAAGCTTCTCCATTTGGAGGCAAATGAAATTCCGGCCGTCAGAAGCATCCAAGTTAAAAGTTCCTGGGAGCTGTGGACTTGACTGACATCTGGAGAACAAAGAATCCTCTAGGTAGAGAAGGAACATTTTTTTCTGAAGCCCAACTGACATGGACAAGAATCGACCAAATTTGGACAACTAGAGGCCTGGCACCCAAGATAAAAAAAGTGGAAATCTGCCCAAAGACCTGCTCCGACCATAACGCTGTAAAGATGGATATGAGATTAACTCCAACTGGCTCCTTTAGATGGAGGATGAATGACAATTTGTTTAGAGATCAGGAGATTATTAAAAAGGCCCAAAAAGCTTTGAAGGACTACTTTGAGATAAACCTGAACACCACGGTGGAAAAAAGAATTGTCTGGGACGCAAGCAAGGTGGTTATGAGGGGGTTTCTGATACAACAGAATACTATTAAGAAAAAAGCACAGAATGAGAAAAAAGATAAGATTTTGGAGAAAATTAAAGAAGGTGAGAAGAAGTTAAGATCGAGACCGAAATCAAAGGAGATCCTAAGAGAAATCAAACATTACCAAGCACAATACTCAAAATTGATAAATCAAGAAGTGGAATGGAAAGTTAAGTTAATGAAACAAAGATCCTTTGAATCGGCAAATAAACGTGGAAAGCTGCTAGCATGGCAGCTGAAAAAGAGACAAAAACTGAACACAATAACAAACTTAGAAATTGAGGGAAGAAATATTCAGAACCCAGTGGAGATCAGAAAGTGCTTCCAGAGATATTTCAAACAATTATATACACAAGGGCCGCAAAACGAATCAGAGATGGAACAGTTTTTAAAGAATGGTCTACCAAGGTTGTCTCTGCGGAACAGAACAATCCTGAATTATAAAATAACACAACCAGAGATCGAAGAGGCCATTCAGAACATGCAACTGGGCAAATCTCCAGGGCCAGATGGGCTTACCTCCAAATACTATAAGACATTGAAAGACTATTTGACACATCCATTAATGGAGGTTTGCAATGAAATTATGGAGGGGAAAAAGGCACCGGAGTCGTGGAAAGAAGCTTTCATCACATTGATACCCAAACTAGAAACTGAAAAGACACAACTTAGGAATTACCGCCCCATCTCCCTCCTAAATGTGGATTACAAAATATTTGCAGACATCTTAGCAAGTAGATTTAAAAAAGTTTTAAATGAAGTAATCCATAAGGATCAGGCAGGCTTTCTCCCAGGTAGACATTTGTTTGCTAATATAAGGAACATTATTGATATTTTGGAACTCTTGCAAACAAACATCAATACAAAAGCAGTGTTGATATTTATAGATGCGGAGAAGGCCTTTGACAATATTTCTTGGAAGTTTATGAAGAAAAACTTGGAAGGAATGGGAGTGGGGCGGGGGTTTCAGAATGGGATAGAGACAATTTATTCAGAGCAGAAGGCAAAATTGATAGTGAACAATGTGGTGACAGAAGAGTTTAGAATTGAAAAAGGAACACGACAAGGTTGCCCTATATCCCCTTTGTTATTTATATCGGTCCTGGAAGTGCTCTTAAATATGATTAGAGGAGACCGGTTGGTGGAAGGTATTCAGGTCGGAGCAAAACAGTATAAACTTAAAGCATTTGCAGATGACCTAGTATTGACCTTACAGGAGCCAGAGCCTAGTACTAAAAGGGTATTGCAACTGATTTATGAGTTTGGTCGAGTGGCGGGATTTAAACTTAATAAGCAAAAAACCAAGGTTTTGGAAAAAAAATTGACTTCTTTAGAATCAGAAAGGTTTCAGAAAGAGACAGAATTAAATGTGGTCAAAAAAGTAAGATACCTAGGGGTAAACATAACAGCGAAGAATATGAATTTATACAAAGATAATTATGAAAAATGCTGGTCTGAAATCAAAAGGGATCTAGATGTTTGGTCAAGACTGAAACTTTCCTTGTCAGGACGTATTGCTGCTATTAAGATGATTGTATTGCCAAAAATGCTGTTTTTGTTTCAAACTTTGCAGATTGAGGATAAAATGGAGTGTTTTGGGAGGTGGCAGAGAGATATTTCCAAATTTGTCTGGCAGGGCAAAAAGCCCAGAATCAAGTTTAAGATACTAACTGATGTAAAAGAAAGAGGGGGCTTTGCCCTGCCAGACTTAAAGTTGTATTATGAATCAGCAGCTTTCTGCTGGTTGAAAGATTGGCTACTTCTTGAGAACACTGACGTTTTAGATTTGGAAGGATTTAACAATGCTTTTGGTTGGCATGCATATCTGTGGTATGACAAGGTTAAAATACATAAGGCTTTCAAGAATCATGTTGTCAGAAAAGCAGTGTTCAATGTCTGGTCAAAATATAAAGATTTATTGGAAAATAAGACCCCAAGGTGGTTATCACCAATGGAGGCTAAGGCCCCGAAAAGACTCAATATGGAGGCCAAATGGCCGAAATATTGGGAAATAATAGAAAAAGATGGAGACAATTGGAGATTGCAGAGTTTGGAGAAACTAAAAGATAAAGTGCAAGATTGGCTACATTATGCTCAGATTAAAGAAGCTTTTAAGTTAGATCAAAAGTTAGGATTCCAGGTGGAAAAATCAAAGTTAGAAACAGAATTGTTAGAACCCAGCTCTAAGATACTTTCAAGAATGTATAACTTGTTGCTAAAATGGAATACACAGGATGAAACGGTCAAATCAGCTATGATAAAATGGGCACAGGACATAGGGTACAACATCATGTTTGCTGACTGGGAAAAGTTATGGACCACAGGTTTGAGATTTACGGCATGTAATGCCTTGAAAGAAAATATTATGAAAATGATATATAGGTGGTACATGACTCCAGTCAAGCTTGCAAAGATATACCATTTGTCTGACAATAAATGTTGGAAGTGTAAAGAAGCTGAAGGAACATTCTTTCACCTCTGGTGGACTTGCCCTAGAGTGAAGGTTTTCTGGGAAATGATATATAATGAGCTGAAAAAGGTATTTAAGTATACCTTCCCTAAGAAACCAGAGGCCTTTCTCTTAGGCATTGTCGGCCAGAGTGTGCAAAAGAAGGATCGAACTTTTTTTATGTATGCTACAACAGCAGCAAGGATACTCATCGCCAAATGCTGGAAAACTCAAGATTTGCCCACACTGGAAGAATGGCAGATGCAACTGATGGACTATATGGAACTGGCGGAGATGACCGGCAGAATCCGAGACCTGGGAGAAGAACTGGTGGAGGAGGACTGGAAGAAATTTAAGGACTATCTACAAAAATATTGTAAATTGTATGAATGTTAAGAAAGATGTAAGATTAGTAATAGTATGGCTTCAACAAATTAGTTATAAAGAATATAAATTTAAATGTAATTGGAAGAAAAGACAAATTTTGGATAAATAGCATGCTATAATTAAGTTCCCAAAAGAGAGATTTTAAATTCTAAAATTTGAGATTTATTATTGGAAAATTATATTATATGAATAGAAACAAGTTAATAAATTGCTAGTAAAATCTATGAGTTTAGAATGCAGGAACAAGAGTTGTGAGGAAGTCCAAGGATGTGAATGAAATGTGGATATTGGACAATACTATGTTATTATGTATGTTTTTTACTGTTTAAACAAAAAAATTTAATAAATATTATTTTAAAAAAAAGTTCCTGGGAGCTGAACTCTTTCAGCTGATCGTGCCATAGATTTTGTAAACAAATCTGTGGTAAAGTTGGGATGGGATACAGTGGTACCTTGGTTTGTAACCGTTTTGGATTACAACCACATCAAACCCGGAAGTGTGTGTCCCTTTTTTTTGGATTATATTTTTTTAAATTACATCCCTTTTGGGGGGGGGAGGCCCCATTGGCGAAAGCCAATGTTTTGGTTTATAACCGGACCTCCAGAATGGATTATGGCTGTAAACCAAGGTACCACTGTATTTGAGTATTTTTGGCAATATCTTCACAAACCATTTCCCACAATTTAAATACCTCTGGGCAGTCTCACCATAAACTTTCACTCCATTCTGCTACATTTCCAGAAGTGAAAACTTCATTATTATTATTATTATTATTATTATTATTATTATTATTATTATTTCCTTGAAGGGACTGAAGGCAGCTTACAGATAACACAGTGGTACCTCAGGTTACAGATGCTTCAGGTTACAGACGCTTCAGGTTACAGACTCTGCTAACCCATAAATATCACCTCGGGTTAAGAACTTTGCTTCAGGATGAGAACAGAAATTGTGCTCCAGTGGTGAAGCAGCAGCTGGAGGCCCCATTAGCTACAGTGGTGCCTCAGGTTAAGAACAGTTTCAGGTTAAGAACGGACCTCCAGAACGAATTAAGTTCTTAACCCAAGGTACCACTGTAATAAGAATTACTAAGAACATAGGAAAAAACAGTTATTATTTTTTAAAAAAATAAACACTGATAGTGTGTGTACATCTAGCACATCCATTAAAACCAGACAAATAATTGCAATAAAAACAGTATGGCGGCAGCCCTTTCATTAAAACAGCACTTCCCAAAAGCCTGCTGGAAAGTCTTCGCCTGCCTGCAGAAGGACAAGGAGGAGGGAGCCAGACTAATTTCTCCAGGAAGGGAGTTCCAAAGATGGGGAGCAACCACTGAGAAGGCCCTCTCCAAGGAGCCTGTGAGGCTGGTGGGGCAAGAGAAGACCTTGAAGGCCTCAGAACCTGGGCAGTTCCAAATGAGGGAACACAGTAATTCAGATAGCTTGGACATGAGTCATATATAGTTCACAACCAGCACTTGTGCCCAAAACAGACTGGTACTCCTGGTGGAGCTGTTGTAACAAGGGAGTCGTATGTTCCCCAGGCTATAACCAGCCCCAGCTGAAAATCTTATAAATCTCCGAAAGTCACAAAATATGCACTCTTGGTGGTTTCTTGCAACATGCAGCCAGTAGCCGTGGTTACATAACTTTATGACCACTTCAGCAGTGTTGGATGTCATAAAACAAAGCTTTACGGCTTGTTTTCACCAGATAAGAATCTGTCCCATTGCTTCTTTCAGAAACTTGCATAGTCTACAAAGACTTTCAGAGACTTATAAGACTTTCATTTGGTTCTGTTTTCAAGAGAATCCATCAAGAGTGCATATTTTGTGACTTTCAGAGATTTATAAGACTTCTGTTTATTTGGTTTTGCAGAGAGTGCATTTCATATATTTCATACTGTTCAATGTCCTGTATAGATTATATAAAGAGTTTATACTGACATCGCATTGTTGTACTTGGTCATCGTGTTGCCTTGGATATTACCGATAATTGTTTGCAACACAGGGGTTTAACTGTTTGGTTACCAGCTGAAAATCTGGCTGCTGATATTTGAGCCAGTTGAAGTTTTGGAGCACTTTTCAAAGGCAGCACCCATTCCAGTAATTGAACCTGGATGTAACTAAAGCGTATGTCACTGCAGCCAAACCAGTCCTCTCATAACACAGAAATTAGCCATATTCTTTACATGTATCGGGTTTCTTTCCTCCAAGGGTTCTCAGATGTTGAAGAAGGCTGGTGCTCACATGGCTTTTTCCACACTTCGTACGTTTCCGTAACTTCGCCACTGTGTGTTTTAGTGTTTAGGAAGTCTTCCAATGTCCACACCCCATGCAGTTTTACAGGTTTTCGCCTGTGTGGGTTTTCTGGTGTCCCGAAAGGTTTGCATTGTCACCGAAGCTTTTCCCACACCATTTTTTCTCTCCCGTATGTATTCTCTGATGTCTAGCAAGCCTACTGTTTGCACTGAAGCTCTTTCCACACACTGTGCATTTAAATGGTTTCTCGCCTGTGTGCGTTCTCTGATGTAAAGTAAGAGCACTGCTGTCAATAAAGCACTTTCCACATTCCATACATTTATACGGCTTCCTTCCCGTGTGTGTTTTTTGATGTCTGCTAAGGTTACTACTCAGACTGAAGCTTTTCCCGCACACCATGCATTTAAAGGGTCTCTCCCCTGTGTGGGTCCTTTGATGTAAAGTAAGGCCACTGCTGTCGCTGAAGCACTTCCCACAGCTGACACATTTGTACGGCTTCTCCCCTGTGTGCGTTCTCTGATGTGTCGTCAGGCTACTGCTCTGACTAAAGCTTTTCCCACACTCCACACACTTAAACGGCTTCTCCTCTGTGTGCGTTCTCTGATGTGAAGTAAAGCTACTACGGGCGCTGAAGCTTTTCCCGCACTCGATACATGTATATGGTTTCTCCCCCGTGTGGATTCTCTGATGTAAAGTAAGGCTGCTGCTGCTACGGAAGCACTTTCCACACTCGGTACACTGACATGGCTTTTCCCCTGTGTGTGTTCTTTGATGTAACGTCAGGTTACCGCTCTGACTGAAGCTCTTTCCGCACTCCTTGCATTTAAATGGCTTTTCCCCTCTGTGGATTCTCTGATGTTTAGTAAGGCTACTGACCTCGATGAAGCTCTTTCCACACTCGGCACATTTAAATGGCTTCTCCTCTGTGTGTGTTCTTTGGTGTAAAAGGAGGCTACTCCTCACACAAAAGCTCTTTCCACAATTCATGCAAGCGTATGGTTTCTCCTCCGCATGGGTGGCTTGATGTCGAGTGAGGCTACTGCTGTCACTGAAGCACTTCCCGCACTCCATACATTTATACGGCTTCTCACCTGTATGTGTGTTTTTATGTCTAGTAAGGTTGCTTCTCAGATTGAAGCTCTTCCCACACTCGGTGCACGTATATGGTTTCTCTCCTGTGTGGATTCTGCAATGTATATTTAAGTTCGATTGATGTCTAAATGCTTTCCCACACACCAGGCATGTTTTACTGCTGTTCCTTTTGTGATCTTCCTGTTGGATCAGGGGTTCCCGGACAACACTCTGGGAAGCAGGGACCTCCTTCCTCCTATCCTCCAAGTAGTTTCTCTCATCCCTTTTTGGTCCTCTTTGATTTCCAAGCATCTTTTTTCCTGATTCATGCTCGGCTTTTTCCAGTGACACCAAATATTTTTCCATATATTTCTCACTGCTCAATCCGTCATTCCCTGGGGGGTGAGGGGAAAAAATATATGTATGAACTTCAAGGTAGAAACATGGGATATTATCACAGGTTGACCCCAATTTGCTCCTTCTCTGGTTTTAGCATTCCCAAGAAATGTGGGAGCACTGTACTGCTAGCTAAGGATTCCCTGCACCACCTAACAGTGGACCTCCAGGATCTCAGCCATTATTCTAACTTTGGGTATCTGAAGAAGTGTGCATGCACACAAAAGCTCACACCAATAACAAACTTAGTTGGTCTTTAAGGTGCTACTGGAAGGAATTTTTTTTGTTTCGACTACGGCAGACCAACATGGCTACCTACCTGTAACTAGAACTATGGAAGGCACCACACTTAGCCGCATGAAATGGAAGTCCATCAACCATCACCAAGAAACTTGCACAGGTACAGACTGACACCTTCTTTCTGACTAAATGCAAGAACCTGGACATTATACCTAAGGGTCTTAGAATTAAGAACCCTCTACAATCCACTTATCCTACTGAATATGCAAGGAAACTATGCCACACTTTCTCCAAGAAGCTGCTCAAACATCTGATCGGGTATCTGAAGAAGTGTGCATGCACACGAAAGCCCATACCAATAACAAACTTAGTTGGTCTCTAAAGTGCTACTGGAAGGAATTTTTTGGGGGGGAAACAAGTGGAGTTACCTATTGGATATTCAGAAGAAGATGCTGTTTTGGTGTTTGGGGCACCTGCCTTTTCCTTGTCCTGCTGTGGAAAGGGCAGGCCTTCTGGCCTTGGGGCAGAGATGGGAACTTTTCAAACACTTAAAAAGCCCTCAAGAACATTTGGAGGCTTCCTCATGCCAGGTCAAATTGATTCTTCATCAAACCTCCGCATGGACTCATTCAACTAGCAGGTAGATCTCCCATGATCTCAGGGCTTTCCCACCAGCTGCTAGCTGATCCCTTTCCCCCCATGGAGATGCCAGAGGTTGAACATAGGATCCTCTGTGTGCAGCCAGGTTCCTTTTCTAGACATATGTGGGGCTACCACTGAAGGTGACCTGGAAACTACAACTAATCCATCATCGCGAAGTATTGGAAGACACAAGATCTACCTGCCCGGGAAGAATGGCAGATGAAGGTGATGGAGTACATGGAACTGGCGGAAATGACTGGCGGAATCCGAGACCAGGGAGAAGAGTCGGTAGAAGAAGGTTGGAAGAAATTTAAAGTCTATTTACAGAAACACTGTAAAATTAAGGAATGTTAGAGGGAGGTTGGAATGAAGTTAAGTGGTTTTAGCAATAATGTTGTTAAGGGGTACGTAAAAATGGATTGTTAACATGTAAAAATGTAAAATTATAATTTATTATGATAAAGTATCAAGATAAATGCAAAAAGGGTAAGAACTTGCTGAAACTACCATTGAACTAGAATACAAAAGAGGGAGGCGTGAGGAGGTCAGGGAAATAAGTAAATGAAAGACAAGATATGGAAAGATTGAAATGTTTTTAATTGTTTTTTAACTCTTTTTTGTACTTTGTATTTCTTTTTGTTTGTTTTTTCTTTTTTCATTTTTGTAATCTTTTTGAAATTTTAATAAATATTATTATATAAAAAAAGGAAACTACAATTAATCCAGAATGCGGCAGCTAGACTGGTGACTGGGAGCGGCCACTGGGACCATATAACACCGGTCCTGAAAGACCTATATTGGCTCCCAGTACATTTCCTAGCACAATTCAAAGTTTGGTGCTGACTTTAAAGCCCTAAATGGCTTCAGCTTTGTATACCTGAAGAAGTGTCTCCACCCCCATCTTCCAAATGGGACACTGACATCCAACTCCAAAGGCCTTCTGGCAGTTCTATCACTGTGAGAAGTGAAGCTACAGGGAACCAGGCAGAGGGCCTTTTTGGTAGTGGCGTCCGCCCTGTTGAATGCCCTCCCATCAGATGTCACGGAAATAAACAACTGTCTGACTTTTAGAAGACATCTGAAGGCAGCCCTGTTTAGGTAAGTTTTAAATATTTGATGCTTTATTGTGTTTTTAATATTCTGTTGGGAGCCACCCAAAGTAGCTCGGGAAACCCAGCCAGATCAGCGGGGTATAAATAATAAATGGGGAATATGCCCCAAACGTCTTTCAGTCAAGGAATGGGGGTAGGGCGGGGGGAGTGTGTCCTTACCTAGAGAGGACTGTGTCTCATAATTCGCCTCCATGACCTTTGGTCTGGATCCAGCAGGGCCCAATACCTCTTTGGTGAAATGCCCAGCCACCTCTTTGAATGTTTATCCAGACCCTGGAGAAAGAGAATATACATAATTTTTATTCTCCCTCTCTCCCAACACTAGAGCTCATGAGCATCCCATGAAGCTGAACGTTGGAAGATTTAGGAAAAAGAAAGGAAGCACTTCTTCATGAAGCACTATAGAACTTGCTCCCCCCAGGAGGCAAACAGGGCCAGGAACTCCCTTTTTTATTTAAGAGTCTGATGAAACTAACTATTATGGGAGGTATCATGTAAACACTCTATGGGTTCGCATGGGCGTAGCCAGGATTTATTTCAGGGGGAATAAGCAGGGAATAAGTTAGGGGGGCGGAACTGAGTTATCTGTGATGCAGTTGGTCAGTTAGTTAAGCAATTTTGTTTATTTACTTGATTTAGGGGGAGCAGTTGCAGCCCCCTGGCTAAGCCTATGTGAGCTCTCTAAAAACAGCACAGGCCAGCATGTCAGTCCTTACATCTGACTTTAAGAAGACATCTGAAGGCAGCTCTGCTTAGGGAAGTTTTTAATGTTTGATCTTTTATTGCTTTTTTAGTAACATTCTGTTGGGAGCTGCCCAGAGTGGCTGGGGAAACCCAGCCACATGGGCAGGGTATAAATAAATTGTTGTTGTTGTTGTTGTTGCCCTCACTCCACTCCCAAATGCTGCTTCCTCTTCACTAATGCACCTGGTGATTAGTAGCACCAACAGGGTAAAGAACAGCTTCTATCCGTGGGCTGTTAGGCTGCTGAACGAAAAGGTAACAGGGCAACTGACTTTTGGGTTTGGTGGGTGTGCATCAATAAACGACGGGAATTAAGACTAAGAGAGCTGAGTGTGCGGGGGTGCTCCTGTAATCTCACTGTGTACAAGTTGTACAAGTGACAATAAAGTATTTCCATTTTCAATTTCGATCTGGTCCCCTTACCCAAGCTGAATATGCCCCTGCGGATACAGAGTGGCTTCCGTCCAGCCTCGGTCTAGTATACCTGAAGGAGCGTCTCCACCCCCATCATTCTGCCCGGACGCTGAGGTCTAGCGCTGAGGGCCTTCTGGCGGTTCCCTCATTGCGAGAAGTAAAGCTACAGGGAACCAGGCAGAGGGCCTTCTCGGTAGTGGCGCCCGCCCTGTGGAACGCCCTTCCAGCAGATGTCAAAGCGATAAACAACTACCTGACATTCAGAAGACATCTTAAGGCAGCCCTGTTCAGGGAAGTTTTTAACGTGTGATATTTTATTGTATTTTTGCTTTCTATGGAAGCCGCCCAGAGTGGCTGGGGAGGCCCAGCCAGATGGGCGGGGTATAAATAATAAATTATTATTATTATTAATTATTATTATTATTCCAAGAGGATTTTGCCATGTGCAATTTCTGCAGCAGTTTGTCCCACACCTTGCAGCTGAATTGCACAGATCAGACCCCACACCCGAGGCATGGGCGTAGCCAGGATTTATGTTAAGGGGGTGGGGAGCAAGATACACATACACACACACACACACAACCACACACCCTGTCATCACCCTCAGCCTGACTCTGCCTAGCAGATTGGGAATGAAAAATCTCCGCCAGTGTTGTTTCAGATTGCTTCCTTTTGACCCCAAGTGCTCCAAAACCTATCTACAATTTCTACTTTTAGTTAAGTATTTTTATTTATTTACTCGATTTAGGGGGGGCGGGGCTGCAGCTGCAACCCCTCCTGGCTATGCCCATGGGGTGGGGAGTTCTTTCCTCCTTCCCCCTAACCCCCACGCCACCCCCATGCATTGCACCTCTTTGCGCGCTCCAGCCTCCCTCTCTCCAAGACCCGTCCTCTCCCATTGAGTATGGAGGGGCTTCCAAAAGCCCCCACTCCCCTTGCCACTGCAGCTTCCTGCCTCTCTAGGAAACCAGAGCTCGGCTCAGCTATCCAGCTGCAGGACTGAGAGGCAGGAGCTACTTGCACCTGCTTTCCCCTTGACAGTTGTGCAGGGGTCAGCAAACTTTTTCAGCAGGGGGCCGGTCCACTGTCCCTCAGACCTTGTGGGGGGCCGGACTATATTTTGGAGGGGGAAAATGAACAAATTCCTATGCTCCACAAATAACCCAGGGATGCATTTTAAATAAAAGCACACATTCTACTCATGTAAAAACACCAGGCAGGCCCCACAAATAACCCAGGGATGCATTTTAAATAAAAGCACACATTCTACTCATGTAAAAACACCAGGCAGGCCCCACAAATAACCCAGGGATGCATTTTAAATAAAAGCACACATTCTACTCATGTAAAAACACCAGGCAGGCCCCACAAATAACCCAGGGATGCATTTTAAATAAAAGCACACATTCTACTCATGTAAAAACACCAGGCAGGCCCCACAAATAACCCAGGGATGCATTTTAAATAAAAGCACACATTCTACTCATGTAAAAACACCAGGCAGGCCCCACAAATAACCCAGGGATGCATTTTAAATAAAAGCACACATTCTACTCTTGTAAAAACACCAGGCAGGCCCCACAAATAACCCAGGGATGCATTTTAAATAAAAGCACACATTCTACTCATGTAAAAACACCAGGCAGGCCCCACAAATAACCCAGGGATGCATTTTAAATAAAAGCACACATTCTACTCATGTAAAAACACCAGGCAGGCCCCACAAATAACCCAGGGATGCATTTTAAATAAAAGCACACATTCTACTCATGTAAAAACACCAGGCAGGCCCCACAAATAACCCAGGGATGCATTTTAAATAAAAGCACACATTCTACTCTTGTAAAAACACCAGGCAGGCCCCACAAATAACCCAGGGATGCATTTTAAATAAAAGCACACATTCTACTCATGTAAAAACACCAGGCAGGCCCCACAAATAACCCAGGGATGCATTTTAAATAAAAGCACACATTCTACTCTTGTAAAAACACCAGGCAGGCCCCACAAATAACCCAGAGATGCATTTTAAATAAAAGCACACATTCTACTCATGTAAAAACACCAGGCAGGCCCCACAAATAACCCAGGGATGCATTTTAAATAAAAGCACACATTCTACTCTTGTAAAAACACCAGGCAGGCCCCACAAATAACCCAGGGATGCATTTTAAATAAAAGCACACATTCTACTCATGTAAAAACACCAGGCAGGCCCCACAAATAACCCAGGGATGCATTTTAAATAAAAGCACACATTCTACTCATGTAAAAACACCAGGCAGGCCCCACAAATAACCCAGGGATGCATTTTAAATAAAAGCACACATTCTACTCTTGTAAAAACACCAGGCAGGCCCCACAAATAACCCAGGGATGCATTTTAAATAAAAGCACACATTCTACTCATGTAAAAACACCAGGCAGGCCCCACAAATAACCCAGGGATGCATTTTAAATAAAAGCACACATTCTACTCTTGTAAAAACACCAGGCAGGCCCCACAAATAACCCAGGGATGCATTTTAAATAAAAGCACACATTCTACTCATGTAAAAACACACTGATTCCCGGACCCTCCGCTGGACGGATTTAGAAGGCGATTGGGCCGGATCCGGCCCCCGAGACTTAGTTTGCCTATCCATGTGCTGGAGGCTGCAGAAAGCAACGCTGGTGGGGGGGGTGAACACATCTGGCCAAGCTTTCCCCATCCTGTGCTGAGATTCTTGAACTGCAAGGGGTTGGACTGCAATTCTTTGATCATGCGGCGTTTCCAGCTCTCTTCCTTCTCGGGAGATTTGGGGAGCGTGCAAAAGGACTCCCCAGCTGCAGCGCTTAAAAACAGCACAGGGGAGCAAAACGCAGGTACCTCCGCCTCCTCCCCGAGGCTGCTTCACCTCCATGAATGTGCCCTTTCCCTCCCAAGCTGAATAACACCCCCCCACCCCCACCCCGGGGGCAGTGGCGTAGGGTGGGGGGTGCAGGGGGGGCCGGCCGCACCAGGCGCAACATCTGGGGGTTAGGGTTAGGTAAAGGTACCCCTGCCCGTACGGGCCAGTCTTGACAGACTCTGGGGTTGTGCGCCCATCTCACTTAAGAGGCCAGGGGCCAGCGCTGTCCGGAGACACTTCCGGGTCACGTGGCCAGCGTGACATCGCTGCTCTGGCCAGAGCCAGAGCCGCACACGGAAACGCCGTTTACCTTCCCGCTGGTAAGCGGTCCCTATTTATCTACTTGCACCCGGAGGTGCTTTCGAACTGCTAGGTTGGCAGGCGCTGGGACCGAGCAGCGGGAGCGCACCCCGCCGCAGGGATTCGAACCGCCGACCTTTCGATCGGCAAGCCCTAGGCGCTGAGGCTTTAACCCACAGCGCCACCTGCGTCCTTCCCGCTGGTAAGCGGTCCCTATTTATCTACTTGCACCCGGAGGTGCTTTCGAACTGCTAGGTTGGCAGGCGCTGGGACCGAGCAGCGGGAGCACACCCCGCCGCAGGGATTCGAACCGCCGACCTTTCGATCGGCAAGCCCTAGGCGCTGAGGCTTTAACCCACAGCGCCACCTGCGTCCCTTGGGGTTAGGGGGCGCAAATCCACGGGTTAGGGGGCGCAAATTACTTGCTTTGCCCCGGGCGCTGACAACCCACGCTACGCCACTGCCCGGGGGAGACTGAGCTGATCTCTGTGCAGGGGACAGGGACCCAAGGATGATCTTGCAATGCAAACGCTGCGCCACTTTGAAGATCCCGGGTGGTCCTTTGCACATGGGGGATTTCCAGCTCTCTCTCTCTCTCCCATTTGGGGAACGTGCCCCCACCCCCTTAACTCTCCCTCCCCTCGAAGCTCCCTGCGCTAAAATACAACCCCGGGATGTGGGGACTGGAGGAATCCTCAGCGAGCCTCCTGGAGCGCCAGGTGGACGCGAAAGGAGATGTGTTTTTCTTCTTCCCCACATTAAATGGGGGGGGAGTTGCAACCAGCGGTAGGCAAAGGGGAGGGGGGGGCACTCAGTCCTCCACTGGGCGACGGACCCGGCCGGGCTCTGCTTCCCGGAGAAGCAGGAAATTGCCATCCAAAGGCGGCGCTGGGGGCGTTGCAGAAGCGCCCCGGGGAAAGGCGCGCGCGGAGGAGAGGCTGCAAAGCGCCCAGGTGCGACTTTTGTGGGGC
Source organism: Podarcis cretensis (assembly GCF_951804945.1). NCBI lineage: Eukaryota > Metazoa > Chordata > Lepidosauria > Squamata > Lacertidae > Podarcis > Podarcis cretensis. The sequence goes on from NC_137171.1 coordinate 123,799,763, forward strand.
AGTGAAAGGAAAGGGGGGAGGGAACCCAAGGAGGATTTGTTTGAGGGGGAATGAAGGAGAAACACCCCCCCTCCCGCCTCCCACGCGCGGAGCACTTTTCCCGGGAAATGCACGGGGTGGGGTCGTGGATGATCCGCGCTGTGCACTTGCGTCCTGCGGCCCAGGGTGCTGCAGGATTGCCCAATGCAAGGACCCCTTTTAAAAGCACACACACACCCCCCCCAGCTCTGAAAAAGAAAGGCGCAGCCTTCTGATGGGAGGGGGGAACATGGAGCATTGACAGGAGGAGAAACTCGCTATGGGGAAAACAGCCTTGCTGGTGGGGGGGGGGGGTGTTAGAGTTGCTGGTGAGGGTGGGGGAGTTGCACGCAGTGGCGTAGCGGGGGTGCAGGGAGGGCCGGCCGCACCAACTGGGGGGGGGGGCGCGCTTGCCGCCTCCGGAGTCGCCGAAGAGTCTCGGGCGCAGGCTGTAGCAGAGCCCCATGTCTCGCGGAACCGGCGAGCTGTGCGCGCGTCCGGGCTGAAGGCGTCCGGCAGGCAGCGGCTCTCAGCACTCGCCGTGGTCCGGGCCGCGGAGGGCGCACCAGGCAGCCCCTCCTCACAGCCCCTCCGCACAGCTGCTGGGCCATGTTGCATTTTCCTCGCCTCTCTGCCCTCCTCCTCCTCCGGGCAAGCGGCGTCGTTTGGGCGGCAGCGCCAGCAGCAACTCGCCTCAGATCACCTGACACGGACCCGCCGCCGCCGCCGTGGCTACCTTACCGTAAATACCCCAGCCCAGGCAGCAGCAAGAAGAAGCTGGCAGCGGTGGCAGGGTAGGGGTTAGGGGCGCAAATTACTTGCCTTGCCCCGGGTTAGGGGCGCAAATTACTTGCCTTGCCCCGGGTTAGGGGCGCAAATTACTTGCCTTGCCCTGGGTTGGGGGGCGCAAATTACTTGCCTTGCCCCGGGTGCTGACACCCCACGCTACGCCGCTGGTTGCACGAGACTTTTGCGCCCCCGGAGCTTTGAATGTCCGAGGTCATCAGAAAGCCTGATGGGTTTAAATGGGGGGGGGGGGACCGCCGCGCTGAGGTCTTGGCTTCCAGGGTGGTTTCAAAGAGCAATGCAAAGGGTTTACCTTGAATCCCTGGATATTTTGTTCTCAGAAAAAGACTCGCCTTGGAAAGACATTCTCAAAGCAGATTTGATGTCTTCACTGGAAAGAGAAGAACCAATTCTCGCGGCCTCTGGGGAAGGAGAGAGATTGGCAGGTACAGATTTTTGAACCGTCAAGGGAAAAGGCTATACAGAAAAGGGAAGAGCACAAAGTAGCAAACCTGGGTAGCGTTAATCTTGAGCCACTCCCTCCCTTTAGGGAAAACCCAGAGATCAGTGTTAGAACACAGTCTTTGGATGTAGAAATTCTAAGGTTCAGTCCTGTCTTTGTGCAGAGCAGTGGTTTTCCTTTTTTAAAAAAATAATATTTATTAAAGTTTCAAAAAAAGAAAAGAAAACAATACAATAGAAAACAATACATCATCAAAAAACAGAAAAGAAAAAAAAGAAATAAGAAACAAATCAATCCTTTAACTCACTTACTTACATTCACTTGTTTCCTTGACTTCCTCACGCCTCCCATTTTTGTATTCTAATTCAGTTAAATATTCCAGCAAATCCTTCCAACTTTGTTTTTATCCTAATAATTTATCTTAACATATTATAATTTTACCTTCTCTCTTTCACCAATTCATTTTTACTTAAACCCTTATATCCTTTCTGCTAAAACCACATAATTTTTTCCCCAACATCTTTCTAACATTCCTTAATTTTACAATATTTCTGAAGATAAACTTTAAATTTCTTCCACTCTTCTTCCACCAACTCTTCTCCTTGGTCTGCCAAGGCAGAGCAGTGGTTTTCAACCAGTGTGCCCTGGCACCCTGGGGTGCCTTGGGCAACACCCACCTCATTCTTTTTCTTTCTTTCCTTCCTTTCTTCCTTCCTTCCTTCCCTCCCTCCCAAAGGCCTGCACAGCTGTTTGTGGCAGTAGCCCTGGCTACAAGCTCCGCAGGTGAATGGTCCTCTGGGGCTGGCCAGGGGGTGCTTCCCAGGCCCCTGTGGGGCAGTGTGAGGAGGCAGTGCGAGGAAGTGGGGCAGCTCAGAGACCTGGCCGGGCAACAGCAGCTGCCCAGAGGTCTCCCAAGGAGAAGGGAGAGCAGAGGAGGGTGTTCAAAAAAGGGTGAGGGGCTGCCAGCTCTGCAGGCAAGGGGTGGCATAACTGGGCTCCTGAGCCCCACAGGGGTGCTGCAGAATTATTGCATTTGGTTGGGAGAATTCTGGGCCCAAAAAAGGTTGAAAACCTCTGCTGCAGAAGGATCTGAAGGCAAGGGAACAGACAGCTGATGTAAAGTGGGACATTGACCAGGATAGAATTCATATTGTCCTCCTGGAGGGCAGCATATTCAGAAGGTAAACCCAGCTTTTGGTGTCTGCAAATAACATTAAATAATGCACCCATATACACAAAGTTTGAAATCCTTTGTTTTCTGCTGGAAATTCAAAAAAGTTTTCTTTTTCTCAAAATTCACCCCAGATGATGGGCGGAACAATGGGAATTCTAGGGAGACATCTATGCTATCATCAGAAACTCCTGCAGCTGAAGAAGGAAAAGAGATGGTTGCAAATGAAAGTGAACTTAAAAAGCACGAAGAAGAGAAATCCTCACCATCTCTGGAGGTTAATGCCCATGAACCCCAAATCCTGCAGGAAGATGGACAAGGAAACAGCCAGAAAATATGTCCGGTGTGTGGGAAGATATTTAGATATGAATCAAACTTTAAAAGGCATTGCAGAAGCCACACAGGGGAGAAGCCATTTAAGTGCACTGAGTGTGGAAAGAGCTTGAGCTCAAGTTGGAGCCTTCTTACACATCTAAGAACCCACACAGGGGTGAAACCGTTTAAATGCATGGAGTGCGGAAAGAGTTTCCATGAGAGCAGTACCCTCCTTACACATACGAGAACACACACTGGGGAGAAACCATTTAAATGCACAGAATGTGGGAAAACCTTCAGTAGGAACACTCACCTTACTTCCCATCAGAGAACTCACACGGGGGAGAAACCTTTTAAATGCATGGAATGTGGGAAGAGCTATACTGTTAGTAGTGGCCTTACTCAACATCAGAGAACCCACACAGGAGAAAAACCATTTAAATGTACAGAGTGCGGAAAGGGCTTCAAGCAGCCCAGCCACCTTACTATACATTACAGAACACACACCGGGGAGAAGCCATTGAAATGCATGGAATGCGGGAAGAGATTCAGCCAGCTCATTAACCTGACTTCACATCAGAGAATACACACAGGGGATAAACCCTTTCAGTGCATGGAATGTGGGAAGAGCTTCACTGATAGTAGCGGCCTCGCTCAACATCAGAGAACTCACACAGGGGAGAAGCCCTTTAAATGTACGGAGTGCGGGAAAGGCTTCCAACGTCCCAGTCGCCTTACTCTACATTACAGAACCCACACCGGGGAGAAGCCATTTAAATGCCCGGAATGTGGGAAGAGCTTCAGGCAGCCCGGTCACCTTACTCTACATCAGACAACACACACACGGGAGAAACCATTTGAGTGTACGAAATGTGGGAAGCGCTTCAGGAAGAATGGAAGCCTTGCTTTGCATCACCAGACACACACAGGAGGAACCATTTAGCTGCATGGAATGTGTGAAAAACTACTGTAAGCTCACTCAGCTTACCTTACATTACATTAGAGAACACACTGTGCAGAAACCATTTGGAAACGGGGAACGTGGGAGAAGGTTTATTTACAGGAGTAGACTATGCCTACAATAACACACACTGGAGAGGAACCCTTTAAATGCATCAGCGTGGAAAGAACTTTTGTGACAGCATCAGTCTCATTCCCTGAGGCTTTTTTTTTTTTGCCCCAGGTAAACAAGGCGCTGGGCTTTGAGGAGGAGGCATGAAGGCTCTCAGAGGGTCCTAAAGTCTTCCCACCTGTCAGACAAAGAAAAGTTTCTTACAGTCCTTTCCCCTCCCCTCCCCAAGCTTACAGAGAGAGGCCACAGAACCCAGCCTCTTGGATAATGGCCGTTGTCCCGAGTGAATCTCCACCCCCAGTCTCTCCCACTTTCTCACTCATCATCATCACCTCCTCTACGGGTGCCACGTGCCCTCTGTCTTTGAGCTCTTTGCTCTCCTACTTTTAAGGCTTGCCGGGTTCTGGGAGATGGTGGGTCTAGAATGTTTTCTAGTGGCAACTGATCAGCCTGCTGCTGCTCTGCCTCTCCCATCATTCCCCAACTTTCCCCCTCATCTGCCTCTAAGCCGTTGTAACCTCAAACCCGTTGTAAATCTGTACTGTCTTCCTCCTCCCTGAAAGGGTCAGGATGGGGTCGCCACTACTCCTTCTCAACCCAGCCCCTCACACCACCTCCTTCCCAAACTCTAGTAAGCATTTCCTCAGCTTAGGGAAGAAGAGTTAGGATTTGGTATCCCGCTTTATCACTATCCGAAGGAGTCTCAAAGCAGCTAACATTCTCCTTTCCCTTCCTACCCCACAACAAACACTCTATGAGGTGAGTGGGGCTGAGAGACTTCAGAGAAGTATGATTAGCCCAAGGTCACCCAGCAGCTGCATGTGGAGGAGTGGGGAAGTGAACCCGGTTCACCAGATTACGAGTCCACCGCTCTTAACCACTACACCACACCCTGCCAGAGCCTCTCACCTCCTTCCCAAATCCCAACACTTCACTTCCCCAGCTTTCGGAAGGCTGTGCAAGTGGGAGGGGCATCAAATTTTGGACTCCCCTGCAATGTGACAAGGCAATGGGGGTGCCTGTGGGTTGTGTAGAAGTACTTTTGCAGGAGACTGAGAAAGAGGTGGAAACTAGGCTGTTTTGGGGGTTCCCTTTATGCAAAGTTTGCTTCAGGATGCTTGACCTACAAAGGAGATAGAAACCCTAGATCAGAACTTTCCAAACTAAAGGGGTTTGCTTGCAAAACTGAATCACTGTGTTGCGAACTGATGCATGTCCAAAAAGTTTGTCGCCAACGTGAAAAGTTAGGAAAGCTCTGCCCTAGATCTTGGACGTAGACTTTATTTGGATAAATAACAACAGTATTTGGAGGTTTATACAAAATGTAATGGGACGCAGGTGGCGCTGTGGGTTAAAGCCTCAGCGCCTAGGACTTGCCGATCGAAAGGTCGGCGGTTCGAATCCCTGCGGCGGGGTGCGCTCCCGCTGCTCGGTCCCAGCGCCTGCCAACCTAGCAGTTCGAAAGCACCTCCGGGTGCAAGTAGATAAATAGGGACCGCTTACTAGCGGGAAGGTAAACGGCGTTTCCGTGTGCGGCTCTGGCTCTGGCCAGAGCAGTGATGTCACGCTGGCCACGTGACCCGGAAGTGTCTCCGGACAGCGCTGGCCCCTGGCCTCTTGAGTGAGATGGGCGCACAACCCCAGAGTCTGTCAAGACTGGCCCGTATGGGCAGGGGTACCTTTACCTTTACCTTTACAAAATGTAATTGACTATTAATATTTACATATGTATTAGGATAGTGATATCAAATTTATAAAAGAATGTGTGGGTTAGGGCGCTTTTTGTATATTGTATATTTGGGCGGGAGGTTCCTACCCATTTTTGTGCCTTTTTCTCTTCTCTTTTTCTTTGCATCACTTTATTCCGAAACCTTTTCAATAAAATATTAATAAAAGAAAGAAAGAAAAGAGAATGCTCACAATTTCTCTACGTATGTACAAGTGCTTGTGTGAAAGAAATTACACTCACGGATCTCTGCAGCTCAACCCAGCAATAAGTACTCTTTATGTTTGCAGTCTCAGGAGCAGAAACCATCACCGTCTGCAATAGTATGCTTGGGGTTTCCACAAAATTCTTAGTTTGAGTAGCCTACACAACTACACAGAGTTCCTCGCTTGCAGCGAATTCAAAGGTTTAGTCTCTGGCACGCCCTGCTATGTGCAATTGCTATTATTATTATTATTATTATTATTATTATTATTATTATTAATACCCCACCCATCTGGCTGGGTTTCCCCAGCCACTCTAGGTAGCTTACAGCATATATTAACTACCCTATTTTTTTGCTCTATAAGACTCACTTTTTCCCTCCTAAAAAGTAAGGGGAAATGTGTGTGCGTCTTATGGAGTGAATGCAGGCTGCGAAGCTATCCCAGAAGCCAGAACAGCAAGAGGGATTGCTGCTTTCACTGCGCAGCGATCCCTCTTGCTGTTCTGGCTTCTGAGATTCAGAATATTTTTTTTCTTGTTTTCCTCCTCCAAAAACTAGGTGCGTCTTATGGTCTGGTGCGTCTTATAGAGCCAAAAATACGGTACTTTGCTATGCCTCTGTTGTCTCCCAGCAGGCTATAGTGGAGCTCCTCCTCTAGCTCTGCTACAGTGATTGAGCCACTTCATCTAAGTCAAACTTCCTCAACCTCGGCCCTCCAGATGTTTTTGGCCTACAACTTCCATGAACCCTACCTAGCAGGACCAGTGGTCAGGGATGACGGGAACTGTAGTCTCAAAACATCTGGAGGGCCGAGGTTGAGGAAGCTTGGTCTAAGTGCTCCCGAGGCCCCAAGATCCAGCTCCAACCAGTTACATGTTTAATAAAGCATTTAAAACTGAACCAGCAATGTGGCTCACCTGATCACATAACAGCATATTGGAGCGTGCTAATGTGGCAGCTCGACTTGTGAGTGAGGAGCAGCCGCCGAGACCATATAACACTGGTCCTGAAAGACGTACATTGGCTCCCGGTACGTTACCAAGCACATTTCAAAGTGTTGGTGCTAACCTTTAAACCCCAAAGGGCCTTGGCACAGTATACCTGAAGGAGCGCCTCCACCTCCATCGTTCAGCCCAGGCACTGAGGTCCAGCTCTGAGGGCCATCTGGTGGTTCCCTCCCTGCGAGAAGCGAGGTTACAGGGAACAAGGCAAAGGGCCTTCTCGGTAGTGGCGCCCGCCCTGTGGAACGCCCTCCCACCAGATGTCAAGGAAATAAACAACTATCTGATTTTTAGAAGCCATCTGAAGGCTGTTTGGGGAAGTTTTTAACGTATGATGTTTTATCACTTTATTAATAATAATATTCTGTTGGGAGCCGCCCAGAGCGGCTGGGGAAGGGGCCTTCAGCTGGTAAGCTCATACTGCCCAACTAACCAGGATGTAAAAATCTTGCCATCAGTAATAATAATAATAATAATAATAATAATAATAATAATAATAATAATTTATTTGTACCCCGCCCAGCTGGCTGGGCTTCCCCAGCCACTCTGGGCGGCTTCCAACAAAGATTAAAAATACATTAAAATGTCACACATTAAAAACTTCCCTGAACAGGGCTGCCTTCAGATGTCTTCTAAATGCCAGGTAGTTGTTTATCTCTTTGACATCTGATGGGAGGGCGTTCCACAGGGCGGGCGCCACTACCGAGAAGGCCCTCTGCCTGGTTCCCTGTAGCTTGGCTTCTCGCAGTGAGGGAACTGCAAGAACGCTCTCGGCGCTGGACCTCAGTGTCCGGGCTGAGTGATGGGGGTGGAGATGCTCCTTCAGGTATACTGGGCCGAGGCCGTTTAGGGCCTTAAAGGTCAGCACCAACACTTTGATTTGTGCTCGGAAGCGTACTGGGAGCCAACGTAGGTCTTTCCGGACTGGTGTTCTATGGTCTCAGCGGCCGCTCCCAGTCACCAGTCTAGCTGCCGCATTCTGGATTAGTTGTAGTTTCCAGGTCACCTTCAAAGGTAACCCCACGTAGATCGCATTGCAGTAGTCCAAGCAGGACTGTAATGGCAGGATCCCAAGGAGAGCTGGCTTCAGGCACCAGACCCATGGGCAGACCAACTCTACGTTACAAAGATGTCTGCAAGCGCCACATGCAGACCTGCAACACCAATCCCTCCATGTGAGAATCCCTTTCAGACAACCGCAGTGCCTGGGGACAGCCAGGTTGGGCTGGGCATCCACTGCAGTGACCACAGGAGGAATGACTTAGTGCAGAGAGAAGAGACGCCATGGTTCATCTGCAACAGCGCAAATGAACACGTTTATTTGCCCAAGCTGCAATGGAATAGATCTCTCCCCTATCGATCTCTGCAGCCACTGTAGGTTTTCTAACCTTCCAACAGCCGATTTCACCCCCAAAGGTGCACACCTCCCAAAATAGATGGATGCCAACTAAATACCATACCCACAATTAATGTGCATAAGCTCCCAGTGGCTCTAATGTTCCTGGACACTTTTATGGCATCTGACAGGGTGGAATGGGGAATCCTCAAGGCTTTCTTGGCACAATTAGGACTTGGGAAACCCTTTTTGCGTCTTAACCAAATGTGTTCCACTTTGTGGGCAGCCATTTGCACAAATGATATGGAGTATCTAATAATCAAAGTACTATAATCAAAGCCAATATGGAGTGACAGATTAGGACCTCCTGGAACACCGGCTGTGTTCTGTACAGCATCCTTAAAAACAGTATTCTTTTTCTGCGGTATCTGAAATCTGCTTTATTTAAAACACGTCAACAAAAGACCAATGAACGCATTTCAGTTTATGAAAGACGTAAGTTTAACCCACAAAGTATCAAGATTATACATAGAAACTATTAGGATGCTAAGATTATGTGAGAAAATGAAACTATATTCAAGTATTAGGTAAATAGGCTGTTATACATACATGCTACATCAAGCAACTTAAAAGAAAAAAAAGTCTTATCCACTGCTAAATCCTACATTGGCCCTTCTAAATTTCCCCGGCCCTTTAGGTAAAGCTTCCTACATTTCCATTTTCCCCTGACTGCAAAGTATTAGAAGGGAACAGGCTTCTGGGGGTTTTACACACAGGATAGCAGGAAGCTATTTTTCTTATTTACATTCTCAAAAAAACTCACGTGGTCCCGAACTTTGCCTCTTCACCTCTGCCATCCTTCCCATCACTTCCTGAAAGTTAGTTTCTACTCTCTCCAATACTTACTTACTTTACCTTCCTTCCCTCCCTCCCTCCTTCCTTCCTGCAACAATTCACATCTTGCAAAGGAGAGGTATATCCCCATCCCAACTAAATCTTAATTTCCTGCCCCAGAAGTTCTGCTACGTTTTATTGTATGCTTTGCCAAGGTTTGCTGGCTACAGGGAAATGTCAGCTTCCTTGAGAAGCCTGAGAAAGCTTTCATCCCTGTGCTTGTTCTTCATTTACAAACTCATCACTCCCGAACCCTAGTTAACCTTCCTCTCCCCAATGTTTTCATAGAATCATAGCATCTTAACCCCCTGCAATGCCGGAATTTTGGATAAAGCACCAGACAGATGGTTATCCAGCCTCTGCTTAAAAACCTCCACAACCTCCCGAGGGAGACTGTTCCACTGTTGAAGAGCTTACTGTCAGAAAGTTTTTCCATATGTTTAGTCGGAATCTCCTTTCTTGTAACTGGAAGACATGGGTTCGAGTCCTACCTTCCAGAGCAGGAGAAAACAAGTTTGCTCCATCTCCCATGTGACAGCCCTTCAGATATTTGAAGATGGCTATCATGCCTCCTCTCAGTCTCTTTTCCAGGCTAAACATACCTAGCTCCTTCAACCATTCCTCACAAGGCTCAGCTTCCAGATCCCTGACCATCCCTTCTAAAATAAGCTGAGGACCCTTGCAAGAAATTCTACAATGTCTGCTCACTTCATTACTATGGGACTGCCTCTCCTGGTATGCCCCGCAGAGGACCCTAAGGTTCATGAATAAACATAATTTAGAGGTCCAGGGCCCTAAGGAAGTCAGACTATCGTCCACCAAGGCTAGGGCCTTTTCAGTGATGGCTCTGACCTGGTGGAATGCTCTGTCCCATGAGACCAGGACCCTTCAGGATTTAACCTCCTTGTCGGGCCTGTATTCTGCCTGGCCTTTAATTTGAACTCAGCCTGATCTTTTATTTCCCTTCCCTTCCCCTTTTATGAAGATCACCTGTGCTGAGACCCCACAGCTAATTCTCCCCTGGCCTCCTCACTGGCCCAAATAGGACCAATTCAGCCAGCTAGCCCTGGGGATTATCTAATTGATTTTTGAATTTTATTGTTATTCATGTTTTTATACTGTATTTTATACTGCTTTTATAATTAAGTGTTGAAAGTGTTTTAAATTTGTTATTAGCTGCCCTGAGCCCGGTTTCTGAACTAGGAAGGGCAGGATATAAATAAAAAAAATTATTATTATTATTATTACTACTACTACTACAGCTGATTTTCCCACATACTATTTCTCCTGCCACCCCAGAAGTCATTCCTCTCTATGGCCACCCTGCCTATCCTAGGGTCCAAATTCCTGGCCTGTTGACTCCAGAGAAGTGCCTCTCTAGTGCAGAAGAAAGATTAGTCAGTCCTGTTGGGTTCTCTCCAGGGAACAGCGAGGGCCTACCACCTTCTCCTTAAGTTGCAGGCTGATCCTGATAAGAATTTGTCAAGCAGTTCTTTTGCAATCACTTGTGATCACGGTTCGCTATTCCACTACACCTATAATTGGCATAGGAACGCTAGTAACGAAATGGTCAAACATTCTATTTTCTACAGTTCATAATACTTTTGCATGTATTACAGTGCAGTTCATTTCTCTCAAACGTTACTGTTTACAGAACCACTAGTCCGGCATCTAATTGATTGTACGAAATGAAAGCGTGCTCCTTAATCAATATGCTTAGATTTTCAGGTGTCGAATGACCTCTTTCTAACTTCCTTTCATTCTTACGGCGTTCCTGGGGTAGCTTCTTCCATGTGAAACAAGAGTGCTGTGTCACTGATGCTCTTTTGAGGTTCAATTAATTTGTTGGGGTTCCTGCTGGGTGCATTCTTTCGTGGAAGGTAACTCCTGTCCCTGAAGCGCTTTCCCCATTTCATACACTTATAGGTTTCCTTCTCTTTGTGGATCCTTTGAGGAAGAGAAAGAGGAGTACTGTACCCTCAAGAAAACTCCACACTGGGCATTCTTTGATGTAAAGGAAGGAAACTGCTAACACTAAACTCTTTCTTCACTCTACATTCAAATGTGTTTACTGGTTGTGAAAATCAGACGCTGGACTAAATAGACTATGGGCCTGATCCACCAAGACACTTCTTTATGTGCTCATTATCCTCTGTGTGTGTATCTTCTTCGATTTAAAGGAAGGCGCTACTGCTCACATTAAACCTTCCACATTCTCTGCACGTAAAAGCTTTCCCCCCCCAGAAAGTTGTGTCCCGTGATGGAAAGTAAGCTGAGCTTACAGAAGCTTTTTCCCACATCCAGCACATCTAAATGGTTCCTTCTGTGTGTTTTTTGTGGTGTAAAGTAAGGCTTTTCTTCTTTGCGAAGCTCCTCCCACATTCTGCACATTTAAACGGTTTCTCCCCAGTGTGTGTTCTGCTATGAGAAATGAGGTTGCTGCTGTTACAAAACCTCTTCCCACATTCCCTGCACTCAAAGGGTTTCTCCCCTGTGTGGGTCCGGCGATGCGAAGCAAGGTTAATGAGCTGCCTGAAGCTCTTCCCACAGTCCAGGCATTTAAAAGGCTTCTCCCCGGTGTGGATTCTATAATGTAGAGTAAGGCGGCTGGGCTGCTGGAAGCTCTTTCCGCACTCCGTGCATTTAAACGGTTTCTCCCCTGTGTGAGTTCTCTGATGTTGAGCAAGGCCGCTACTATCAGTGAAGCTCTTCCCGCATTCCATGCATTTAAAGGGTTTCTCCCCGGTGTGTATTCTCTGATGTGAAGTCAGGTTAACCAGCTGGCTGAATCTCTTCCCGCATTCCATGCATTTGAATGGCTTCTCCCCGGTGTGCGTTCTGTAATGTATAGTAAGGTGGTTGGGCTGCTTGAAACCCTTTCCACACTCTGTACATTTAAATGGTTTCTCCCCTGTGTGGGTTCTCTGATGTTGAGTAAGGCCACTGCTGTCGCCAAAGCACTTCCCACATTCCATGCATTTAAATAGCTTCTCCTCTGTGTGGATAATGCTATGTGAAGTCAGATTAATGAGCTGATTGAAGGTCCGTCCACACTCAAAGCACTTAAATGGCTTCTCCCTTGTGTGTGTTCTCTGATGCAAAGTAAGTTGTGTGTTCCTACTGAAGGTTTTCCCACATTCCGTGCATTTAAATGGTTTCTCCCCAGTGTGTGTTCTCGTATGCGTAAGGAGGGTACTGCTCTCATGGAAACTCTTTCCGCACTCCATGCATTTAAATGGTTTCAGCCCGGTGTGGCTTCTTAGATGTTTAAGAAGGCTGCAGCTTGAGCTCAAGCTCTTTCCACACTCAGTGCACTTAAACGGCTTCTCCCCAGTGTGGCTTCTGCAATGCCTATTTAACTTTGACTCGTATCGAAATATCTTCCCACACACGGGACAAATTTTCTGGCTGTTTCCTTGTCCATCTTCCTGCAGGATTTGGGGTTCATGGGCATTAACCTCCAGAGAAGGTGAGGATTTCTCTTCTCCGTGCTTCTTAAGTTCACTTTCATCTGCAACCATCTCTTTTCCTTCTTCAGCTGCAGGAGTTTCTGACGATAGCATAGAATTCCCATTATTCTGACCATCATCTGGGGGGAAGTTTGAGAAAAAGAAAACGTCTTTGAATTTTCAGCAGAAAACAAATGATTTCAAACTCTGTGTAAAGTGGTACCTCAGGTTAAGTACTTAATTCGTTCCGGAGGTCCGTTCTTAACCTGAAACTGTTCTTAACCTGAAGCACCACTTTAGCTAATGGGGCCTCCTGCTGCTGCCGGGCCGCTGGAGTACGATTTCTGTTCTCATCCTGAAGCAAAGTTCTTAACCTGAGGTACTAATTCTGGGTTAGCAGTGTCTGTAACCTGAAGCATATGTAACCTGAAGCGTATGTAACCCAAGGTACCACTGTATAGGGGTGAATTTTTTATGTTACTTGCAGACACCAAAAGCTGGGCTTACCTTCTGAATATGCTGCCCTCCAGGAGGACAATATAAACTCCATCCTGGCCAATATCCCACAGGCACAGATGTGTCTGTTCCTTTGCCTTCAGATCCCTCTGCAGCAGAGGTTTTCATCCTTTTTTGGGCCCATGTCTCCCTCAACCAACCGCAATAATTCTGCAGCACCCCTGTGGGGCTCAGGAGCCCAGTTATGTCACCCCTTGCCTGCAGAGCTGGCAGCCCCTCACCCTTTTTTGAACACCCTCCCCTTGTGGAGTGTTCCCTCAGCCTCCTCTCCTTGGGAGACCAATGGGTAGCTGCTGTTGCCTGGCCAGGTCTCTGAGCTGCCCCACATCCTTGCACTGCCCCCTCACACTTCCCCACAGGGAAGCACCCCCTGGCCAGCCCCAGAGAACCATTCACCTGCGGAGCTTGTAGCCAGGGCTGCTGCTGCCACAAACAGCTGTGCAAGCCTTTGGGACGCAGAGACGCAAGAGGGCATCTGAGGAGGCAGGGAAGGAAAGAGGGACAGGGGCCAATGTTACCTGGGGAGCCCCTGAGCACCCTTCAAGGCACCCCAGGGTGCCACAGCACACTGACTGAAAACCACTGCTCTGGAGGGTTTCAGATTGGGGGACTCTGTTGATTGCAAGGACAGGACTGAACCTTCGGATTTCTACATTCAAAGACTGTGTTCCTGTTGAATGGTTTCTTTAAATTTTAGGTTTCATTCTTGTTTCACAAGATGTGTACAGTGGTACCTCGGGTTACATACCCTTCAGGTTACATATGCTTCAGATTACAGACTCCGCTAACCCAGAAATAGTACCTCGGGTTGAGAACTTTGCTTCAGGATGAGAACAGAAATTGTGCTCCGGCAGCATGGCGGCAGAAGGAGGCCCCATTAGCTAAAGTGGTGCTTCAGGTTAAGAACAGTTTCAGGGGTTAAGAATGGACCTCCCGAAAGAATTAAGGACCGTATTTTTTGCACCATGACACTCACTTTTTTCCTCCTAGAAAGTAAGGGGAAATGTCTGTGCGTGTTATGGAGCGAATGCCTATGGGTGGCAGGGGGATCTGCTGCAGTCGTGAGCAGAGGATCCATGGTTCCCCTTCCTTCCCTCCTCCGTGGCTCGCTTTGAAACAGCAAAGCGGGAGAAGAGCCGCTGAGTGGGGAGGAGAGAGGGACAGAGAGCCTGCTTCTTTGAAGGAGCAAAGCGGGAGAGGAGAGGAGCCTTCTCCCCTTATACCCGCCTTCTTCATTATTAGCAGCATCCTTCTCCACACCCCCCACGCGTGCTTCTTCTCCCCTTAAACCTCTCTCCTGCATTATTAGCAGCATCCTCCACCCACCCCACGCGTGCTCCTTGTCCCTTGAGTGCTTTTCCTTCCCTCCCCACTTAAAACGTGGTTACAAAGCACGGATCCACATGGATCCTCAGGATTTTTGCACTGGATCACCCCAAATTCACCATCTGATCACATAGCATGTCCATGGCTACATCTTGCACCCAAAAAATCACGCACCCACTGTTGCCTGGGGCCGCAGTGGTGCAAAAACGTGGTTACAAAGCATGGATCCACATGGATCCTCAGGATTTTTGCATTGAGCTACTCCAAACTCACTGTCAGATCACATGTCTGTGGCCACAGCATGAACCACAAAAATCATACATCCACTGTTTCGTTTAGAATATGTTTTTTCTTGTTTTCCTCCTCTAAAAACTATGTGCGTGTTATGGTCTGGTGCGTGTTATAGAGCGAAAAATACGGTACTTAACCCGAGGTACCACTGTATATCTTTAAGGGCGGGAGCAAATAACATGACCTTGTTTTACAGCTGTGAAGCAGTATAGCAGGTGCTGTTAAGTTATGTTACTTATGCTCTTGGGTACAGTATATTAAGAGCAGCATGAAGCTCTCTCAGTACCCTGGTGGATGGGTTACACTTATTGATATAATGTAATTTAGTGTAAAATGAGTTTTTGTTTTTGTTATTAAACCAAGCAAAAGTTACTTGGTGTGATCTCCCCAGCACGCGTACTGCAGCCCACCTAATCTGCAAAAACGCTAACAGTTCTAACACTGATCTCTGGGTTCTCCACCACCACCACCAAGCATAGCTGTCAACTTTTCTTGTGTGGAATCCTATTCGGAATAAGGGAATTGCCCTTTAAAAAAGGAAAACGTTGACAGCTATGCCACCAAGGCAGGGTTGGCCCAAGGTCAAGGCAACCCAGGTTTGCAAGTTTGTGTTATATTCCAACTACCGTATTTTTCGCCCTATAGGACGCACTTTTCCCCCTCCAAAAATGAAGGGGAAATGTGTGTGCGTCCTATGGGGTGAATGCAGGCTTCCGGTGAAGCCTGGAGAGCGAGAGGGGTCGGTGCACACCGACCCCTCTCGCTCTCCAGGCTTCGTGGACCTCTCAGCAAGCAGCGGGAGCCAGCGCTGGGCTCCCACAGCTTGCAGAGAGCTGCCTGTTTGGGGGCTGGGGTCGGGGTAAGCTCGGGCGGACCTCCCCCGCCCCAGCCCCGCGCCTGGGGGGGGGGGGAATAATTTTTTTCCCTTTATTTCCCCCCCAAAAAACTAGGTGCGCCTTATGGGATGGTGCGTCCTATAGGGCGAAAAATACGGTATAACCTTTCCCATTATGGGTTAAAAAAATCTGTACCTGCCATTCTCTCTCCTTCCTCAGAGACTTGGCAAAGTGGTTCTTTTCCTTCCAACGAAGACATCCAAGTCCACTGGCAGAATTTCTTTCCAAGGCTAGATATTTCTGGGAACAAAATATCCAGGGATAGAAACGGTTAAATCAGCTATGATAAAATGGGCACAGGATATTGGGCATAATATTATGTTTGCTGACTGGGAAAAGTTATGGACTACCGGTATGAAGTTTACGGCATGTAATGCCTTGAAAGAAAATATTATGAAAATGATATATAGGTGGTACATGACCCCAGTCAAGCTAGCTAAAATATATCACCTGCCAGATAACAAGTGTTGGAAATGCAAGGAAACTGAAGGAACATTCTTTTACCTCTGGTGGACTTGCCCTAGGGTTAAGGCCTTCTGGGAAATGATATATAATGAGCTGAAAAAGGTATTTAAGTATACCTTTCCTAAGAAACCAGAGGCCTTCCTTTTGGGCATTGTTGGCCAGAGGGTGTTAAAGAAGGACCAAACATTATTTATGTATGCAACAACAGCAGCAAGGATACTTGTCGCCAAACATTGGAAAACTCAAGATTTGCCCACGTTGGAAGAATGGCAGATGCAACTGATGGACTACATGGAGTTAGCAGAAATGACCGGCAGAATCCGAGACCTGGGAGAAGAAGCAGTGGAGGAGGATTGGAAGAAATTTAAGGACTATCTTCAAAAACATTGTAAATTATATGAGTGTTAAGAAGGATGAGAGATTTGAAAACAACAGGGCACCATAAAGTTAGCGGAAAAGATTATGAGAATGAGTGAATTTCATGAGAAAGATAAATTTTGAATGAATATCATGTTAAAATTAGGTATTCAGGATTTTGATAAAAATATTCAAAGTTAGGGATAAAATATTGGAATTGTGTACAATAAGAATGAAAATAAGGTGATAAGTTGCTGGCTAAAGTTTTATTAACTTGGAATGTAGGAGCGAGAGACGTGAGGAAGTCCAAAAGGGAAAAATGAAGAAAAGATGGTTATTACAAGATGTAAAATCTTATGTTTGTTTTATTCTTTCGATGTTTTCTGTTTATTCTGTCTTTTTTTCTTTATTGTATTATCAAAACTCTTAATAAAAATTTATACATAAAAAAAAAACAAAATATCCAGGGATCTTCTTAATCTGTATATTAAGAGGGATTGAGAAATGGAGGCACAGGTAGGGTAAAAATCGTGCTAGGCAGAATGCTTTCCCCCCCCCCCCCAAAAAAAAGAAACTCATCTGGATTAAGCGATGCAAATTATGAACCTGAACATGTGTGAATTTGGAAAAGAGAATCTTCCTTTTCCAACAGAAGACAACAATGTAGTTGTTTCTCCAGAATTTCTGTCCCCCATTAGGCATGCCATGAGCCTTGACAGTGATTCTGAGTCCAGGACTTGTAGCTAGGATCCAGCTGCTCCCAGCACTGCTCATAAACTGCACTAAGAAGCTGCATTAGGGGTTCTGGATAAAAGGTAAAGGGACCCCTGACCATTAGGTCCAGTCGTGGACGACTCTGGGGTTGCGGCGCTCATCTCGCTTTATTGGCCGAGGGAGTCGGTGTACAGCTTCCGGGTCATGTGGCCAGCATGACTGAGCCGCTTCTGGTGAACGAGAGCAGCGCATGGAAACACCGTTTACCTTCCCGCCGGAGCGGTACCTATTTATCTACTTGCACTGTTTGGGGTGCTTTCGAACTGCAAGGTTGGCAGGAGCAGGGACCGAGCAACGGGAGCTCACCCTGTTGAGGGGATTCGAACCACCAACCTTCTGATTGGCAAGTCCTAGGCTCTGTGGTTTAACCCACAGTGCCACCCGCGTCCCTTCTGGACTAAAAGGCAGCTCTAATGATAAAATTCTCTCTCTGCATGCCATTCCCACTGATGAGAAGATGCAGACTGTTACTTACTGGCTAGAGAGCCAGGAGAGGTTCCTTAGCTGGGCCTTGGGAGTACCTGCCATCACCTGCTCTTGATTTTTCTTTTCGAGTTTTAATTATTTATTAACGTTCTTATGTTACATCGGTAAACATTATCATATTACATCACGAGGCTTATTATAATATAATTTTCAGCATGTATACAAAGTTTATACAGTGGTACCTCGGGTTAAGAACTTAATTCGTTCAGGAGGTCCGTTCTTAACCTGAAATTGTTCTTAATCTGAAGCACCACTTTAACTAATGCGGCCTCCGGCTGCCGCCACACAATTTCTGTTCTCATCCTGAAGCAAAGTTCTTAACCCGAAGTAATATTTCTGGGTTAGCGGAGTCTGTAACCTGAAGGATATGTAACCCAAGGTACCACTGTATACAAAGTTTATTTTAAAAGTAGCCCATAGATCAAGACCATAAGGGGAGGGAAACACAAGAGTCAGATTGAGTAAAAACCAAAGGCCAGGCGGAACAGCTCTGTCTTGCAGACCCTACGGAAGGATTTCAAGTCCCGCAGGGCCCTAGTCTCTTGTGACAGAGCGTTCCACCAAGTTGGGGCCAGTACTGAAAAGGCCCTGGCCCTAGTTGAGACCAATCTAACCACCTTGCGACCTAGGACCTCCTAAATGTTGTCATTTGTGGACCTTAAGTCCTCCGCGGGGCATACCAGGAGCGATGGAAAGAAGATAAAAGTCCCTACCAGAGAAGATCAGCAGATCAAGTTGATAGATTATGCCGAAATGGCTAAAATGACCGGAAGACTCAGAAATCAGGAAGACCAAAATGTTAATAAGGAATGGGGAAAATTTATAATTTATCTTAAAAAAATTCATTGTAAACAGTTAAAATCCGTTAATAGGATTGGGGGGAAAAACTTGTAGTTTCATGGTGAATTTTGGACACAATGGAGATATTGTGTCCAAATATCTATTTGGATAATCCAAATAAATATTTGGATTATTATAAAATATGCAGGAGGAAAGGACCCACAAAGGGGAAGAGGGAAGTCCAGAAGATTCTGTGGAATCTTGTTTCTATGTTGTATATGTGACTGTAAAATTTTAATCTGAAAAAACAAATAAATAAATTTATATATACAGTGGTACCTCAGGTTACATACGCTTCAGGTTACAGACTCTGTTAACCCAGAAATAGTACCTTGGGTTAAGAACTTTGCTTCAGGATGAGAACAGAAATTGTGCGGCAGCAGCAGGAAGCCCCCATTAGCTAAAGCGGTGCTTCAGGTTAAGAACAGTTTCAGGTTAAGAACAGACCTCCAGAACGAATTAAGTTCTTAATCCGAGGTACCACTACATATATAAATGAAATTACAGGCTAATGAGCTTAACCAATATACTGGGAACATTGCGAGAAAGTATTGCTGAAGTTAGCAAGGATTTAGAGGAGCATATCTGTTCTTTTGAGGGATAAATATTCGGAACCTGTGCTTTACGGTCTTTTAAAAAGGATCAAGAATGATTTAGAGTTCAGGGTGAGCACTGAGAACACGTGAGCTGGGGCTGCACAAATTGTTCAGGGCGGCCAAAACAGAAAGGGATGGAGAGAAGTTAGAAAAGGATCTGTCGGAAATGATCCTTCATCGTTTTGTGTATTTTTAAGCTGAAGCGTGGTCAACCCAGCAGGCTTTTTTTGTGTCTCCTGCTCCATCCTCCCAGTTCCAGGGAGAGGGAATAACAGCAAAATCACTACTAGACCCTATAGCTAGGTCAGAAAAGACCAAAAAAAGAAGCATATTCAGCACTCAAGACTGAAGGAGGAACCCAATCCTCCTTCCCTTACCTGAGCTCGCTGCTTGGATATACTGACTTCTTCAAGTTGGTGCACTAAGAAATATATAGTATATATAGTGGTAGCGTTGTACTGTATTATTAATGCGAATTGATTTTCTCTGGAGTTAAAGATCTGATTGGGACAAACCTTGTTATGCTGAGCTCGTATTCTGCACAATTTGTATACGGTGTCTGATAATGTGTGGTTTGCTATGCCTAATAAAGGATATTTGCAGTTACAGATAGGTAGCCGTGTTGGTCTGCCATAGTCAAAACAAAATAAAAAAATTCCTTCCAGTAGCACCTTAAAGAACAACTAAGTTAGTTCTAGGTATGAGCTTTCGTGTGCATGCACACTTCTTCAGATACACATATACACACTTCTTCAGATACACAGGATATTTGGTTTGATATATGTTACTCCCATGGGACGCAGGTGGCGCTGTGGGTTAAAGCCTCAGCGCCTAGGACTTGCCGATCGAAAGGTCGGCGGTTCGAATCCCTGCGGCGGGGTGCGCTCCCGCTGCTCGGTCCCAGCGCCTGCCAACCTAGCAGTTCGAAAGCACCTCCGGGTGCAAGTAGATAAATAGGGACCGCTTACCAGCGGGAAGGTAAACGGCGTTTCCGTGTGCGGCTCTGGCTCTGGCTCTGGCTCTGGCCAGAGCAGCGATGTCACGCTGGCCACGTGACCCGGAAGTGTCTCCGGACAGCGCTGGCCCCTGGCCTCTTAAGTGAGATGGGCGCACAACCCCAGAGTCTGTCAAGACTGGCCCGTACGGGCAGGGGTACCTTTACCTTTACCTATGTTACTCCCAGTGGCGTAGCGTGGGGGGTGCAAGGGGGACCGGCCGCACCGGGCGCAACATCTGGGGGTTAGGGTTAGGGGGCGCAAATCCACGGGTTAGGGGGCGCAAATCCACGGGTTAGGGGGCGCAAATTACTTGCCTTGCCCTGGGTGCTGACAACCCACGCTACGCCACTGCTTACTCCACCCCAGCGAGGCTGCTTCCCCCATAGCGCGTTCCTCCCTCTGTCTGGGCTGCATGTTCCCCCTTCCCCCATTTTTTTTCAGAGCTGGGGGGGCGGGGCGGAGAGGTTTTAAAAGGGGGTCTTGCATTGGCGATCCTGCAGCACTTTGGGCCGCACAGCACGGGTCACCCACGACCCCGCCCCGTGCATTTCCCGGGGGAAAGTGCTCCTCCGCGTGGGAGGCGCCTTTCCCCTCCATTCCCCCTCGTGCAAATCCTCCTTGGGGTTTCCCTACCCCACAAAAGCCTCACCTCGTCGCCTCCTCGCGTTTCCCTCCGCGGAAGAGGGAGCAGGGAGCAGGGCGCTTCTGCAACGCCCCCAGCGCCGCCGCCGCCTTTGGATTGCAACTTCCTGCTTCCCTGGGAAACAGAGCCCGGCCGGGTCAGTCGTCCAGCGGAGGATCGAGCCCCCCCCTCCCTCTCTCTCTCTCTCTGCAACCCTTGCACCCCCCCCCCTTTGCCTACTGCTGCAATGCAACTTCCGCACTCCATGCGCTTTCGTAGAATCATAGTGCAACAGTGTGACCCGGCAGCTAAAAAAGCCAATGCAATTCTGGGCTGCATCAATAGGAGTATAGCATCAGATTCTAGATCAAGGGAAGTAGACCGTGGGACAAAACAAACAAGATGAACTTTAACAGGGAGAAATGTAAAGTATTGCACTTGGGCAAAAAAAAAATGAGAGGCACAAATACAAGATGGGTGACACCTGGCTTGAGAGCAGTACATGTGAAAAGGATCTAGGAGTCTTGGTTGACCCCAAACTTGACATGAGCCAACAGTGTGACGCAGCAGCTAAAAAAGCCAATGCAATTCTGGGCTGCATCCATAGGAGTATAGCATCTAGATCAAGGGAAGTCATAGTGCCACTGTATTCTGCTCTGGTCAGACCTCACCTGGAGTACTGTGTCCAGTTCTGGGCACCACAGTTCAAGAAGGACACTGACAAACTGGAACGTGTCCAGAGGAGGGCAACCAAAATGGTCAAAGGCCTGGAAACGATGCCTTATGAGGAACGGCTAAGAGAGCTGGGCATGTTTAGCCTGGAGAAGAGGAGGTTAAGGGGTGATATGATAGCCATGTTCAAATATATAAAAGGATGTCACATAGAGGAGGGAGAAAGGTTGTTTTCTGCTGCTCCAGAGAAGCAGACACGGAGCAATGGATCCAAACTACAAGAAAGAAGATTCCACCTAAACATTAGGAAGAACTTCCTGACAGTAAGAGCTGTTTGACAGTGGAATTTGCTGCCAAGGAGTGTGGTGGAGTCTCCTTCTTTGGAGGTCTTTAAGCAGAGGCTTGACAACCATATGTCAGGAGTGCTCTGATGGTGTTTCCTGCTTGGCAGGGGGTTGGACTCGATGGCCCTTGTGCTCTCTTCCAACTCTAGGATTCTATGATTCTATAGAACTGTTGAGCTGGAAGGGAGCCGAGGGTCATCTAGTCCAACCCGCTGCCATGCAGTAATACGCCGCTGCCCCCATACAAGGGATCGAACCTGCAACCTTGGCCTTATCAGCGCCATGCTCTTAAACTGAGCCATCCAGGCTCCCCTTTTCCCCCACCTTCTTGCGCGCCTGAACTTGTCCGCCTTTTGCATTCTAACACTTGCAAGCTCCATCATCCGGCGGTTCCATGACGCCAGCTGCGCTTCCTAGAGAAAAAGGAAGTTGCAATCCAAAGGGGGAGGCTGGAGGGGGGGGTCCAAATTCCGGCAGGAGAGTATGCAACAACAGCAGTAAGAGTACTCATTGCAAAGTACTGGAAGACACAAGATTTACCCACCCGGGAAGAATGGCAGATGAAGTTGATGGACTACATGGAACTGGTGGAAATGACCGGCAGAATCCGAGACCAGGGAGAAGAGTTGGTGGAAGAAGATTGGAAAAAAATTAAAGATTATTTACAGAAATATTGTAAAATTAATGAATGTTAGAAAATGATGGAATCATGTTATATGGCTTTAGCAGAAATGTGATAAAGAACTAGGTATAGATGGATTGTTAATGTATTAAAGGGAAAAAACAAGGTTAGAACATGTTAAGATTAATTACAGGACAGAAAACAGAGGAAGATGGAAAGGAATTGCTGAAAAAGTTAATTGAAGTGGAATACAAAAAGGGAGGCGCGAGGAAGTCAAAGAAAAAAGTGAATGAAAGCTAAGATTGAAAATATTGGAAGTGTTTTTAATTGTTCTTGTTTTGTTTTGTTAATTCAATGTTTTATGTAGTCTTTTTGTTTTTGTATTGTATTATATTGATTTGTTTAATTATTTTTCTTTCTTTTTTTGGTAATCTTTAAACTCTTAATAAATATTATTTTTAAAAAAAACAAATTCCGGAAGGAGAAATGGGCCAGCTGTGGAGGAGGCGGGCAGAAGACAGAGAGGTGCAAAACGGGGGGCTGTGGGGGGGGAAGGAACTTTTGCTTTGGTGGGAGAGTCGCGGGACAAGCCAGGGAAGAACCCCCCCCCAGCTCCTTCCTTTGAATCCACAGAAATGGGACCTCATGGGGGGGGGGCAGTTGCACAATGCGGCCCCAGATGTTGCAGAGTTAGCAAAGGGGACCTTAGTTGGGGTGGAACAGACTTGGCGCATGAGGGGGAGAGTTTGCTATGCTGCTTTTATGTCCCAGAGCTGCAGGGAAAACACGTCTGGGTTTCCTAGAACTTCCCCCCCCCCCCAAAAAAGCGCCTGTTCTGCTCAGAGGGGATTGAAACTAAGGAGCCCCTTCTGAGTTTTAAACAGGTTTGGAAGGCGCCAGAAGCCACCCAGGTTCAGACGACTCCTTAAAAGGGATGATCAGCCGCAAGAAATGGAGAAGAGGGAGTTTTGGGGGGCGGGGGGAGAGAATCAGACCTTTTTTCCAACCCTGAGCTCATTAGAGAATAAGCCTATGGGAAGGTGCAAGAACATGCATTGATGGAATAAAAATAAAGGACAATCATCTGTCACTCCTCCTGCCAGCACTCAGTTCACCAGTTACAATGATGTTTCTACATGCTTTAAAAAGTGCCCTCTGGGTATCCAAAAACCCACAAAGAGGAGGAACCCTGCGATTGTATGAAATGTGAAAAGATAAGAAAATAAATTAAACATTTGATGTGACTTCCCAAAGTTGGTGGGCATCGCTATTCAAATGGTCTGTGTGTGCTGCTTCTTGCGATTGGTTATGCAGGGTGGGGCTTCCCTAGCCCCCCCCCTCCCCATTTTTTATTCAAGTTGGCACCCTTCATGGGGTACTTGGCACGATGTAGGCAGGAGGAGGGCTTGTCCAACGTAGGTGCGGGGAAGAAGGGAAACTCAGTCCCAGTGTAGGAGGAATGTTCAAGGGCGAGAGGGTGATTTTGTGCGTTTGTGTAAGATAGTGGTTGTGTGTGCATGTTTGTGGCAAGGTAGATCACATGCACCCGGTGCTATACCAGCTGCACTGGCTCCCGGTGAAGTACAGGATCAGGTTTAAGGTGCTGGTTTTAAACTTTAAAGCCCTATATGGCCTAGGACCCTCGTACCAACAGGACTGCCTCTCCTCGTATGTCCCACGGAGGACCTTACGGTCTTCAAATAAAAACATCTTGGAGATCCCGGGCCGAAGGGAGGTTAGGCTGGCTTCAACCAGAGCCAGGGCTTTTTCGGCTGTGGCCCCAATCTGGTGGAACGCTCTTTCACAAGAGGCACAGCCTGACCCCCTCCTTTGGCAATCCTCACAGAACTCTAGCCCAATGGTTGCCAGTAATTTGACTCTGAATTGTTTTTTAGAATTAATTGATTTTAGAATGTATTTCAGTTAATTGATTGTGATTTTATGTAAACTGTGTTATTAGCCACTCTGAGCCCGGCTTTGGCTGGGGAGGGGGGGATATAAATAAAATATTATTACTATTATTATTATTATTATTATTATTATTACCTAGGGAAGCAACTGAAAAGAGAAACCCCAGAAATATACTCTCTTAGAAAGAAGCCCTATAGATCAGGGGCTCCCAAACTGTTTCAGGCCACCACTTGGACACCCACCGTGTCCAATATCCTGTAAAAAGCATTAATCAGAATACCCTGCAACATTTCATCAATGAAAATAGGGACGCCCTATTCCATAATAATAATAGTAATAATTTTATTATTTATACCCTTGTCATCTAACTGGGCTGCCCCAGCTGAAACTGTTCTTAACCTGAAGGACCACTTTAGCTAATGGGGCCTCCTGCTGCTGCTGCGCCGCCGGAACAGAATTTCTGTTCTCATCCTGAAGAAAAGTTCTTAACCTGAAGCACTATTTCTACGTTAGTGGAGTCTGTAACCTGAAGCGTATGTAACCTGAAGGGTACGTAACCTGATGTACCGCTGTAGATAAAAATATAATAAACAGTGGTGCCCCGCAAGACGAATGCCTCGCAAGACGGAAAACCCGCTAGACGAAAGGGTTTTCTGTTTTGGAGGTGCTTCGCAAAACGAATTTCCTATGGGCTTGCTTCGCAAGACGAAAATGTCTTGCGAGTTCCTGCGGGGTTTCCCCCCCCCTTTTCTAAGCCGCTAAGCCGCTTATCTGCTTATCCGATAAGCTGCTAAAAGCCGCTAATAGCGCTAATCCGCTAAGCCGTCAATGGGCTTGCTTCGCAAGACGAAAAAACCGCTAGACGAAGAGACTCGCGGAACGGATTAATTTCGTCTTGCGAGGCACCACTGAAACATGAAACACAAAAAAACTGCACAGGGCTGCCTTTAGATGTCTTTTAAAGTTGTAGAGTTACTTCTCTCCTTGGTTTGGGGGGTCTCATAACTTCATACATTATTATTATTATTATTATTATTATCATCATCATCATTATCACCCCTCCCCATCCCTCTGTGTTTCCCTAGCCGCTAGGGAACCCGAACCCTATGGAAATAGGGATGTCAAGGCTGCAGGTTCAATCCCCGCACGGGACAGCTGCATGGTCCTGCGTTTTTCCGCAGGGCTTGCAAGACAGAGCTGTTCCGCCTGGCCTTTGGTTTGGACTCAGTCAGACCCTTATGTCTTCCCTCCCCTTACGGTTTTGATTTATGGGCTACTTTTTAAATTGCATTTTAACCTGTATTTTAAATCCCCCCCCCCATTATCTTTCTATTGTAATTTTACTGGTGTTAGCTGCCCTGAGCCCGGCTCTGACTGGGGAGGGCAGGGTATAAATTATTATTATTATCATCATCATCATCATTGCAGAGGGTTGGACTAGATGACCCTCGGGTCCCTTCCGACTCTACAATTCTCTGATTCTATAAGGTCAAGAAACTGGGGCAGCTTGTGTAAATCCAGGACCATCCCTGGAAAATAGGGACGCTTTGCACGACCCGCTTAGAAAGATAAATTCAAAACAACAAGTGAATTGCACGCTTCTGCAAAATCCAATCAAAACGATTTAGTTTAACTCGGCAAAAACGGTGACCCAACTTTTCCAAGCCTGATAAGTCATTACTAAGCAGGGGTGGGAAATCATAAGGCTTGCACGAGGGGAGGTGTTCCTGCCACTCAGTCCTTTCCTGGGCGAAGGAACTGAGCTCTGGTTCTTAGAGAGGCAGGAAGCTGCACATAGAAAGGAGGGGGGCGAGACAGTATGGGGGGGAGAGAGAGAGGCTCACAGCCTGAGAGGAGAAACGGGCTTGGTTAAGGAGGAGGCTGCAGAGGAGGAAAAAGGTGCAATAATTGGGGGTGATGGAGGAAATGTTGCTTTTTTTGCATAGGAGGGGATGAGATAAAACCTGCTGCTTAGGCAGGGGGACCTTTGTTGGCAAGGTGATGCCAACAAAGGTCTGTATAGTTAAAGCCATGGTTTTCCCAGTAGTGATGTATGGAAGTGAGAGCTGGACCATAAAGAAGGCTGATGGCCGAAGAATTGATGCTTTTGAATTCTGGTCCCATGGACTGCAAGAAGATCAAACGTATCCATTCTTAAGGAAATCAGCCCTGAGTGCTCACTGGAAGGACAGATCCTGAAGCTGAGGCTCCAATACTTTGGCCACCTCATGAGAAGAGAAGACTCCCTGGAAAAGACCCTGATGCTGGGAAAGATGGAGGGCACAAGGAGAAGGGGACGACAGAGGGCGAGATGGTTGGATAGTGTTCTCGAAGCTACCAGCATGAGTCTGACCAAACTGCGGGAGGCAGCGGAAAACAAGGAGTGCCTGGCGCACTCTGGTCCAGGGGGTCACGAAGAGTCGGACACGACTAAACGACTAAACAACAACAAACAGGCAGGGGGAAAGGATGCTTTCCTAGCGAGCAAGGATGCAAATTGTGTGGGGATTGGGCCCCACTGGCTGTTATGGAAATCCCGGGGGGGGGCACATCTTTAAAGTTGTTAAATGTTACAAATATTATGCATAAATGTATCCTTTCGACTTGACAGCTCAGGGATGTTACCTCGCTTTAACCATCATATAAAATAAACTCCTTTGCCAGTTCCTTCCATTCCAACACTATTTTGCCCTTGGAAAAATGACTATTTCCCCTGCCACCTCCCCAAGCACACCTCCTACCCCAGGAAGTGCCCAGAGGTGACAATTGCTGAGCTGATTGTTGGCCAAGGGAAGCCTAATCCCATCACCAGATTTGCCAAGGGGTCCAGACATGCAAAGGAAGTTCTATTGTACTTTGGGTGGTGGGACCTTTGCGCATCTTATACCTGGGTCTTGCCCTGGCATGCCTGCTTATGCTAATCTTGTACCAAGGACTTGTCTGGACATGTTTGCCAAGGTTGAACTAGTGTAACCCCTGTCTAGGTAAAGATAAAGGGACCCCTGACCATTAGGCCCAGTCGTGGCCAACTCTGGGGTTGCGGCGCTCATCTCGTTTTACTGGCCAAGGGAGCCGGCATACAGCTTCCGGGTCATGTGGCCAGAATGACTAAGCCGCTTCTGGTGAAACGAGAGCAGCGCACGGAAACGCCGTTTACCTTCCCGCCGGAGTGGTACCTATTTATCTACTTGCACTTTGACGTGCTTTCGAACTGCTAGGTTGGCAGGAGCAGGGACCGAGCAACGGGAGCTCACCCCGTCACGGGGATTTGAACTGTCGGCCTTCTGATCGGCAAGTCCTAGGCTCTGTGGTTTAACCCACAGCGCCACCCACACCCCTAACCCCTGTCTACCTCTCCCCTTTTGTGACATGACAGCGATTTAGCAATGCCGTATCAATGATGCTGTATTCTGGGATATGGCGGGAAAGTTTTAAAAGTCTTTGTCACCCCATCAGGGTTCAAAATTATTCTTTGAACCTGTTGCACAATAAACTTTGCTCTACAGCCTTCCTTTATTCTGCAGGGACCCGCAGGCTCTGCCCGACGAGCTGGGTGACTGAGCAGCCTCACACCTCGATTTTTCCTTAACAAGGGCGAAACACCTTTTGGATTTCATAGCATTGCAGAGTTGGAAGGGGACCCCAAAGGTCATCTGTTCCAACCCACTGCAGTGCAGGAATTTCAGCTAAAGAATCTCAGTTAAAGCAGCCTGGACCTTCTCCCTGCTGAAAGGTGGAGGATGGGGGCCAGAGGAGAGACTCTCAAATGCAGGGGGAAACCTTTGTGCCCCCCCTCCCTCCCTCTTTGAAACTGCAGCTAGATTGAGCTTTCCAAAACCTTTCCCTGCTGGCTTCATTGTTTCCATTTTGCTTCCTTTCTCCGCCAATAATAATAATAATAATAATAATAATAATAATAATAATACTTTATTATTTATACCCCATCCATCTGGCTGGGCTTCCCCAGCCACTCTGGGCGGCTTCCAACAAAATATTAAAATACAATAATGCAGCAAACATTAAAAGCTTCCCTAAATGTGTGGGAGAGAGAGAAGAAAGCCATCGCTTGAATGTATCACTTTGGATTGGGAGCCCCTTGAGAGATTTTGGCAAATCCTGATGCAGATCAGGCCTTCCCGCTTGGACTCCTGCAATGCACTCTACGTGGGGCTACCTTTGAAGGTGACTCAGAAACTACAACTAATCCAGAATGCGGCAGCTAGACTGGTGACTGGGAGCAGCCGCCGAGACCATATAACACTGGTCTTAAAGGATGTATATTGGCTCCCAGTGTTTCTGAGCACAATTCACAAAGTGTTGGTGCTGAGCTTTAAAGCCCTAAACAGCCTCGGCCCAGGATACCTGAAAGAGCGTCTCCACCCCTGTCACTCAACCCCAGACACAGGTCCTGCTCCGAGGGTCTTTTGCTGGTTCCCTCACTGCGAGGAGCGAAGTTACAGGGAACCAGGCACGGGGCCTTCTCGGTGGTGGCACCCTCCCTGTGGAACGCCCTCCCTTCAGATGTCAAGGAGATAAAGAACTACACAACTTTTAGAAGACATCTGAAGGCAGCCCTGTTTAGGGAAGCTTTTAATGTTTGGTGCTTTATTATGTTTTATATATTCTGTAAGCTGTCCAGAATGGCTGGAGAAAACCAGTAAGATGGGCAGGGTATAAAGAATATTATTATTATTAGTAGTAGTAGTAGTAGTAGTAGTAGTAACATCATCGTGAATCCACTGGATGACATTGCCTCAGGAGAGTGATGAAAATTCTCAGGGATGATTCACACCCTGGCCGGCACTTTTTTGATCTCCTGCCCTCGGGCAGAAGATATAGAAGCATGACTAGTCGCACCAACAGGGTAAAGAAATGCTTCTATCCGTGGGCTGTTAGGCTGCTGAATGAAAAGATAACAACAGGGCAACTGACTTTTGGGTTTGGTGGGTGTGCGTCAGTAAACGAGGGGAATTAAGACTAAGAGAGCTGAGTGGGGGGGGTGCTCGTTTAATCTCACTGTATACAAGTTGTACAAGTGACAATAAAGTATTCCATTTCATTTTTCATTTCATCATCATCATCATTATTAGGAGCCAGCCTCCCACAGGTGCAAAGTTGTCTTCGGCAGCTTTATAGTTTTTAAAGCAATGAAACCCAAATTTATATAAAAGATGACCTTCTTCCCTTGGTCCATCTCTTCCCCAGGTACTGGGTAGCTTCTCCCTCTTTTGAAGTGCATCTGTGCATCGTGGCAACTGCTGTGAGAGTCCCAGAGATGGCCCAGTTTATGTCTCTCCCTCCATCCAGCACAATGGCTTCAGAGGCACCACCCGAACCCTCTTTTCTTTGGGGAGGAGTAGAAACAGCTTCCAAGCAGCCGTCTCAGGTAAGGGAAAGATAATTGGGGATACGCAAAGCAGGCAGTGCGCATGCTTCCCCCTGTCTTGAGCTGTGAAATATTTCATTTATTTACTTATTAAACGTGTGTACCGCCCGTCATCCGACGACCACGGGGCAGCTCACAACATAAAAATACAAAACAAGTGAGGCATCTAATCATAAGCCTGCATTTTTATCAAGCTTATATTTTTTGATCAAGGTTGTATCTTAAAAATGAGTTCAAATTCACAAATGTTTCATGCCAGGCAGGAACTAGGCTGGCTAAGATTTTGGCAGATGTTCATCCTCTTGGCCAGAGAGGCCCTCTGGTTTATTGCGGTCATAAAAGGCTGAGAGCGAGGTCACTGACCTTGCATGTTGCAGAGTACAATTAAGCTACAATTAAGTTGGTAAATAGTAAGAATTATTGTGCCTCCTGTTAGAGACTTGAGCCACATTTTCCTAAGGGCAAGAGCTAATGGAAATAGGGAAAGAAAGTGTTTTTAAGTTTTTTCTTACTTTGAAAACGTCTTTGCTTATAAAAAATTATATATGTTATGTATTAAATATATTGGCTTAAATGTAATTATGCAAAGGATTTAAGAAATGTTGGATTCTTATTTCATATAGTTGTAAGAGTTGTAACTATCCTGAAATTAAGTCAGCCATCAGCCACCAGCCCCCCCTTGCCAAGCAGGAAAGCACCATCAGAGCACTCTAGACAGATGGTTGTCAGGTTTTTGTTTAAAGGAACCTCCAATGAAGGAGATCTTTCATTGATGATGCGTACAAAAGATCTTTGATACCTGTTTAAAATAGAATTAGCCACCATCTGTTTTAGCCATCTGCTCTATTTTAGAATTAAGGGGGCAAAGGTGATTTGGTAATTAAGGTGCCTTGTAGAGGTTAATGGCTACTTGTTTGCCAATTATAAATATAGCTTTTATTTCCCATAAAAGGCAATAGGAAATGGTTGTATCTTTTGTGATTGGTTCTAGCAAACAGCCAATAGGAATTTCAACCAGGCTGATTGGACAGAGGCAGCCACAGGAGGAGCAAGGGGGCTGGATTAAGGAAATATAAGTGCTGGCCATAATGGCAGGAGGGCAGGCCAGAGCTTGGTAACCATATACCACTGTGCCTCTCATTTATTTGTCCGACAAATAAATTATTATTTTAATTTCTCTATTGCTGCGTTGAATATTTCATTCCAGCTAAGCGTTAACCACAAGCAGGGTGCTACACAAGAACACAATGTCTCAGTAATTGTTAGTGAGTTGGTTCGTCAAAACCTGTTTGAAAGGCACAGAGATGGCGGCGGCGACTCCCTCGTCGGGCTTTGCGGCTTCCGTGGCTCGGCTAGCCGAGCTGAAGAAGCTGTGGGGCAAACAGCCCTGGATGAGGCCTTACCGGCCCCTGGTGCTGGCCAACCAGATCTCCAACCGGCGCCTGGGCCTTGGAGAGGCAACATGCATCACAGAGATGTCGCTAATGATGGCCTCTTGTTTTTTGTTTTTTTTAAAATAATATTTATTCAAAATTTTCAAAATTACAGAGAAAAAAGAAAGAAAGAATACATAATACAACACAAAAAGCAAAAAAAGCAAAATAAAGAAAATACAGAAAAATGCAGAAAAAAAGAAAAATACAGTCATTACATAATCAATTTCCCTTTACTTATTTTCTTGACCTCCTCACACCTCCCATTTCTGTATTCAAGTTCAAATTTTTATTTCAGCAAATCCTTTCACCTTATTTTTTTAACTTAATAATTTATTTTAATATGTTATTATTTTATGTTCTCTCTTTCATCCATTTCTTCAGTTCCTTTTTGTTTAATCTTCTCATTTAGATAATTTAATTTATTTTAAAAACCACTTTTATTTTATCCGATCTTAACTCTCATCCAAACTTATATATCAATATCAATACTTATTCTTAAAACATTTCCCTAAGGTCGACCAGAATTCCCTTCCACGAATTTCCCAACTCTCATGTAAACAAAAAAGAGACAAAAACAAAACAAATTATAATTTTGTACCCTGTTAATGATGGCCTCTTGGAAGCAGAATGAGTTCTGTGATGTAACTTGCGCCCAGGAGACCCAGGCATTCTTCAACTGTGCTGCAAAGGCGGAAGCAGAATGCAAGGAAAAGCTTCGACAAGAATCTCTGGGCCAGTCGGGGAAACATGGTTCAAAACAAATCAACCAATTACTGAAAAGGTTTCCAAATATCACACACAATTATTAAAGAGAATTGCTTCCCCCAGTATCTGTGGACACCAGGACTGGATTTTGAAGAAACTCACTGCTTGTTGGTCTTTGAAATGGATGGGAAATGCTTTACTGCATTTCATACTGTTTTTGGAATAAAACTTCCATTGAGATAAGATGAAGACCTAAAGTTTCCTTGGATACGAAGAGAAGTTATAGCAGTTATTTGGCCAGAAGAACTTTTGCTTGAAATGTTCTTCAGTTAGCATCAATTTTGAGTCTTCAGTGAAATAAAATCTTTTGTGAGATCCTAAAAACAAAACAAAAAATAACCTGTTTGAAAGTCTGCTATGTCAACTGAATCGCCTCTACATACTTGTTAAGACAAGGCTGAACTTTGCACAAGCCATGCTGGATCTGCTACAGAAAAGGTGGTTCTTCTGTACACTTGGTATCTCTTTATCTTTAACAATGTCTCCCAACAGCTTCCCCAGAATATTGGTTAAGCTAACTGGCCTGTAATTTCCAGGATCCCCACTCCACACACACACACACACCCCAAGATGTTGAAGAAACCATATTTTATTCTTTTTCTCCAGGGTTTGTCGAGCTTCCAGGCCCTCTTGACCTTTGAGGAGGTGGCTGTGTTTTTCACAGAGGAGGAGTGGGCTCTGCTGGTTCCAGCCCAAAGAACTCTGCACAGGGAAGTCATGGAGGAGAATTATGAGATGGTGGCCTCTCTAGGTAAACACCATGTGTTTTATTTCTATGACTGCTAGGTGCTGAAAGGTTTGAAATCATTATTTGGGCACAGTTGGGAGGCTGTTATGGAGATAGGGGTCTGGACCATGTGCTCTGGATGTTCGGGGAGGCCCTTGATTTACAGTGGTGCCTCGCAAGACGAAATTAATCCGTTCCGTGAGGCTCTTTGTATAGCGTTTTTTTCGTCTTGCGAAGCAAGCCCATTGACAGTTTAGCGGATTAGCGCTATTAGCGGTTTAGCGGCTTTTAGCGATCAGCTGTTAAGCAGCTTATCAGCGGATCAGCTGATAAGGGGCTTAGCGGCTTAGGAAAAGGGGGGAAAAAGGGGGGGAAACCCGCAGGAACTCGCAAGACATTTTCGTCTTGCGAAGCAAGCCAATAGGGAAATTCGTTTTGCGAAGCGCCTCCAAAACGGAAAACCTTTTCGTCTAGCGGGTTTTCCGTCTTGCGAGGCGTTCGTCTTGCGGGGCACCACTGTATAAGCAGAAGATGCTAGAGCAGGGGTCAGCAAACTTTTTTTAGTAGGGGGCCGGTCCACTCTCCCTCAGACCTTGTGTGGGGCCGGACTATATTTTGGAAAAGAAAAAAAAAGAACGGATTCCTACGCCCCACAAATAACCCAAAGATGCATTTTAAATAAAAGGACACATTCTACTCAGGTAAAAACACGCAGATTCCCAGACCATCCGCAGACCAGATTTAGAAGGTGATAAGGCTGGATCTGGCCCCCGGGCCTTAGTTTGCTTACCCATGTGCTAGAGGGGTAAAAGACGAGGGAGCAACTGATAGGAAAGGCATTCCTCTGCCCAATATCCTGGAGATCCACTCCTAGTTTAAGTGGTCAGTGCTGGACCTCGAAAGACAAAGAGTCTGATATGCAGCTTTCAACACCAACAAATTTAAGATCAAGATGAAGAAGTGTTTGGACTTGATATCCCGCTTTATCACTACCCGAAGGAGTCTCAAAGCGGCTAACATTCTCCTTTCCCTTCCTCCCCCACAACAAACACTCTGTGAGGTGAGTGGGGCTGAGAGACTTCAGAGAAGTGTGACTGGCCCAAGGTCACCCAGCAGCTGCAGGTGGAGGAGTGGGGAATCGAACCTGGTTCACCAGATTACAAGTTTACTGCTCTTAACCACTACACCACACTAGCTCTCACTACATCACCCCTAAATACATTGTCATATGTTACAGGGCATACTGATTTGGGAAAACCTGTCAAACCCTTTACGAGTTGTATTTTTGAGGTCTGGAAAAGATGGGATAAAAAAACTCCTTCCCAATTTATCCTTTGCATAACCAGTGCAAAAACATCTTTCAATCAACCTGCCTCACTCCTTTTAATATATGAATCATAACTGAATCATAAACTGGAAATTAAAATGAGGCTGCAATCCCATAATGCTCATTTCAATGTAGTCTCTGAATAAATAAAAAAGACATGGGGGGACATGTTTACAATGGGAGCATTAACGTGCAATGTATCATTATTTCAATTTCAGAGGTGTGATATTAGAGATAGCTTTTTTCTGCTGCCACCATGAATCAATTGCAAATCCATTCTCACAACACTGAAAAGTATATTTTTTTGGGGATATACCACTGAATCACTTTTGGAGGAGAAGGAATGGCTCCAAGGGTGATTTTAAAAAAACATTGTGTGATAAAATGATGGACAGCATTGGGGTTTGTTAAGTTCTCCAGTATCATTTCCAAAAATAGGTCACACTGAGCTTCAGATCCGGTGATCACATTTCCACAAGTGCTAGACTGCTCCTGCTGTGACCATACATCCCAGTCCTATCTGTGGCGCAGGAATTATAATATCAAAATTATCCCTCTTTTTTTGGCTTGAGGTCATAAGCAATGGCTCAATTTGGACTGGCTGAGTATTTTGAGTTCCAAAGTAATTAGTCTCTTCTGTCTCCTTTGCAGAATTGGACCTCAGTTCCTGTTGGGAAGAAGGAGAATGTCCGTTCATTCATGATCCCAAAGAAGTGGTGATATCATCAATAGGTATCTTAGATGACTTATGGGGCATTTTGGGGGAAGGATTTTTCCATTCCTGTGTAATATCATCCAGGGCAGATAGACCCAGTGGGACTTAGAAGGGGATCAGACAAATTC
This sequence comes from Podarcis cretensis, assembly GCF_951804945.1. Classification (NCBI taxonomy): domain Eukaryota; kingdom Metazoa; phylum Chordata; class Lepidosauria; order Squamata; family Lacertidae; genus Podarcis; species Podarcis cretensis. Next base: position 123,834,399 of record NC_137171.1, read on the forward strand.
ATGGACGAGAAAGCTCCCCAAGGCTACTTGTTATGATGACCATGTGTTTACTACCTCTGGAATCAGGACAGCAACAGCAGGAGGAGACTGCTAGCTTCCTGCTCTGTGGGGATGCTATACTACAGTAGCGGCCAAACTTGGCCCTCCAGCTGTTTTGGGACTACAATTCCCATCATCTCTGGCCACTGGTCCTGTTAACTAGGGATGATGGGAGTTGTAGTCCAAAAACAGCTGCTGGGTCAAGTTTGGCCACCAATGCTCTACTAGATAGGCTTTTGGCTTGATCCTGTGGGAATCTTCTTGTAAAGATGTCTTCCAGCTTACGGTTTCCCTTCCACATGTTGAGATATTCCCCATATTTAGAAATATGGCTTGGCTTCCACCATGCCTGTTCACAAATACCAGGTGGATCCTGCTAGATCTACAAGCCCTGCCCTATGCATTGGCAGAAGATCTAAGAACACGCCTTTCTCTGCCATTTTTTAATCCCTTGAAATTCACACATGAAATTCTCTGCCTTCCCCCCACCAGATGATTGGCAGAACGATGGGAATTACAGGGACTCATCTGTGGTGTCTTCAGAAACAATTATGCGTGAATCAGGGAAAAAGAAGTTTGAAACACAAAAGGAACCCGAAACACATGAAGGAAACAAGTCAAAGAATGGGAGGAAGAAATCATTGATTTTTCAGGGTATTGATGTCCAAGAACTCTTGATACCACAAGAAGATCCAAAAGACAAAAACAAGAAAACGTGTCCAGACTGTGGGAAAACATTTAGATATGAATCGTATTTGAATAGGCATCACAGAATCCATACAGGAGAGAAACCGTTTAAATGCACGGTGTGTGGGAAGACCTTTATAAGGCATTCTCACCTTATTCGTCATCAAAGAACACATACAGGTGAGAAGCCATTTTCATGCACAGAGTGCGGGAAGAGCTTCAGTTTCAGTAGTAGCCTTACTGAACATCAAAGAACCCACACAGGGGAAACGCCGTTTAAATGCAAGGAATGTGGGAAGCGTTTCAGGCACAGCAGTAGCCTTACCATACATCGAAGAACCCATACTGGTGAAAAGCCATTTCAGTGCATGGAATGTGGAAAGTGCTTCACCGACAGTAGTAGCCTTAACTTCACATGAAAGAATCCACACAGGAGAGAAACCGTTCCAGTGCAGGGAGTGTGAAAAGAGCTTCAGACAGCACAACCACCTTATTAATCATCAGAGAATCCACACTGGGGAGAAACCATTTAAATGCAAGGAGTGTGGAAAGAGCTTCATTCAGAATATACACCTTACTTTGCACCAAATAACTCACAGGGGAGAAACCTTTTAATTGCCTGGAGCAGTGGTTTTCACCCAGTGTGGCGTGGCACCCTGGGGTGCCTTGACTGAAGGTCAGGGGTGCCATGGGCAACACTGGCCTCTGTCCCTCTTTCCTTCTGTCTGTCCTCTCATGCCCTCTCACGTCTACCTCCCAAAGGCTCGCATGGCTGTTTGTTACAAGCTCTGCAGGTGAATGGTGCCTCTGGGGCTGGCTAGGGGGTGCTAGGTGCCAGGAGCTGAGGTGGCCTTGGGGTAAGCAAGCAAGCGGGAGACAGAGCCCAGTCCACCAGCCCTTGCTGTTGGGAATGAACAGACAGGTCCAAGGCCCCTGGGGGGGCAGTGTGATTTATCTTAACAGCCATGATGAAACAGACACGTTTTCCTCCAGCACAATCTCACACCAGAGCAGCCTGCTGAAATGGGTTTAATTCTGCCCAGTTTGTTGGGTTTGGTCCCCCCTCCCCAATAAATTGGGGAAAATCCTTTGCCAATACAGTCATACCTCGTGTTACGTTTGCTTCATGATACGTTTTTTCAGGTTGCGTCCCGCAGCGACCCAGAAGTACCGGAAAGGGTTACTTCCGGGTTTTGCTGCTGGCGCATCCACAGACGCGCAAAATGACATCACGCGCATGTGCAGAAGCGGCGAATCGCAACCCGCACGTGTACAGACACGTCGCTGCAGGTTGCGTTCTGCTCATGTTGTGAACGGGCCTCCGGAACGGATCCCGTTCGCAACTAGAGGTACCACTGTATAAAAGATTCCATATTTTGCGCTCTCCTCTTTCACCCTCATTAAGAGGTTCTTTAATTCCTCCTCACTTTATGCCATCAAAGTTGTGTCATCTGCATATCTGAGGCTGTTAATATGTCTTCTGGTAATCTTAATACCAGCTTCAGATTCATCCAGTCCAGCCTTTCGTATGATGTATTCTGCATATAAGTTGAATAAGCAGGGAGACAATATACAGCCTTGTCATACTCCTTTCCCAATTTTGAACCAATCAGTTGTTCCATATCTAGTTCTAACTGTAGCTTCTTGTCCCACATAGAGATTTCTCAGGAGACAGATGATGTGATCAGGCACTCCCATTTCTTTAAGAACCGCCCATACTTTGCTGTTGTCCATGTAGTCAAAGGCTTTTGCGTAGTCTTAGGCATAGATAGTCACAAAAACCAGAACTTGCCTGTTCCTGCTTTGTTAAGGAATAATAATAATAATAATTTATTATTTATACCCCGCTCATCTAACTGGGTTTCCCCAGCCACTCTGGACGGCTTCCAACAAAAAACTAAAATACAATAACCTATTAAACATTAAAAGCTTCCCTAAACAGGGCTGCCTTCAGATGTCTTCTAAAAGTTTGGTCATTATTTTTCTCTTTGACATCTGGTGGGAGGGCGTTCCACAGGGCGAGTGCCACTACCGAGAAGGCCCTCTGCCTGGTTCCCTGTAACTTGGCTTCTCGCAGAGAGAATGGAAGGTTATGAGTCACAGTTAGTGCCACCAACAGACTCGAAGCTAATGAGAAACAAATAAAAAATACAGTGGTACCTCGGGTTAAACACTTAATTCATTCTGGAGGTCTGTTCTTAACATGAAACTGTTCTTAACCTGAAGCACCACTTTAGCTAATGGGGTCAGAGCACGATTTCTGTTCTCATCGTGAAGCAAAGTTCTTAACCCGAGGTACTATTTCTGGGTTAGCGGAGTCTGTAACCTGAAGCGTTTATAACCTGAAGCGTCTGTAACCCGAGGTACCACTGTGACATAAAGATGAGAAACAGAGATGGTGAAAGAGGTTAATGGCAACACAGTTCATCACCTCTTATATTTAGGATGGAGGAAGTTCATGAAATTCTAATTTGGGTTCAGATAGGCTCAAAAATATGCCATGGACATTTCCTAACATTTTGGATAATACTTAGGCTTATTTCTGAGCCCATTCTTAGTAAATGCAAGGGCTCAGCCTGGTTCAGGGTCACACGAGTGGTGCCAGGTGATACTCCACATTGCTGCCGTGGCGAACTGTGACATCATTGCAGAGTGTTTATGAGGGAACAATGAACCTGGTCAGTATCTGTCATGTGAGTTGCAGGCTGTTCTAACTCAGGTTATATACTTGACCAGAAAGACAGGGAATGAGGATCCCCACAGCTCAGGATTCTTCCCCAGGACATCCAGGATTAAAGCCAAAGGAGGAGTGAAGAACAGGTAGGGGAATCTGTTCCTGATTTTCCTGAGAGCACATCTGTCTGAGAGACCCAACATCCAACCTTCCTCTTGGACCTTATGCATTTGCTAGACAGCAGCTAGGACCAGTCAACGTTTCCCTTTTTTAAAAAAGAGAAATTCCCTTATTCTGAATAGGATTCCTCGCAAGAAAAGGGAAAAGTTGACAGAATGAGACTTGTCCACAGCTCATTCAGTTGAACAAGCAGGAAAGTCCCCAAACACAGTAGGAATGGCATGCCACATTTTGAAGTAAATACACCCAGTGAAGTAATAACCAACTCTCAGGCTCCCTTTTAGGGATTCCTCCAAGTCCCAGCACATTTGCTTATTTCAGAATCCAACGGGTAGGACGCTAAGTCCCGACGGGTGGGGAGAGGAACCCTCCTTTTTACAGGATTCCTGTTGTCTATGTCATAGAATCATAGAGTTGGAAGAGACCACAAGGGCCATCGAGTCCCACCCCCTGCCAAGCAGGAAACACCATCAGAGCACTCCTGACATATGGTTGTCAAGCCTCTGCTTAAAGACCTCCAAAGAAGGAGACTCCACCACACTCCCTGGCAGCAAATTCCACTGTCGAACAGCTCTTACTGTCAGGAAGTTCTTCCTAATGTTTAGGTGGAATCTTCTTTCTTGTAGTTTGGAGCCATTGCTCCGTGTCCGCTTCTCTGGAGCAGCAGAAAACAACCTTTCTCCCTCCTCTATGTGACATCCTTTTATATATTTGAACATGGCTATCATATCACCCCTTAAGCTCCTCTTCTCCAGGCTAAACATGCCCAGCTCCCTTAGCCGTTCTTCATAAGGCATCGTTTCCAGGCCTTTGACCATTTTGGTTGCCCTCCTCTGGACACGTTCCAGTTTGTCCGTGTCCTTCTTGAACTGTGGTGCCCAGAACTGGACACAGTACTCCAGGTGAGGTCAGAGCAGAGCAGAATACAGTGGCACTATTACTTCCCTTGATCTAGATGCTATACTCCTATGGATGCAGCCCAGAATTGCATTGGCTTTTTTAGCTGCCGCGTCACACTGTTGGCTCATGTCAAGTTTGGGGTCAACCAAGACTCCTAGATCCTTTTCACATGTACTGCTCTCAAGCCAGGTGTCACCCATCTTGTATTTGTGCCTCTCATTTTTTTTGCCCAAGTGCAATACTTTACATTTCTCCCTGTTAAAGTTCATCTTGTTTGTTTTGTCCCACGGTCTACTTTAAACGGTCTACTTTGCCAAGATTCACCACGTGGCTTCCTACCCAGAATCCCTTTGGTCTTTGTGGATCTACTCCATTCTTCCTATTCCTCCTTTACCTTTTCTTCCTTACTTGCCACTTTACCTAACAGATGTACCGAGCTGCCCCCAACATTGCGTGGCAGTTCAGAGACCAGGGGCGGCAGCAGCGTCTGCCTAGATGAACCCCATAGGTGCCCCCCCCCCAAAGAATTAATTGTGGACCTGAATTTTTAAAAGGAATACAAGCAATACATTCAGAACAAAATGCCAAGTTAATTGCAAATCAGGTGATAACGGATGAATGCAAGATACAAAAAGGAACTAGACAAGGATGTCCGCCATTACCGCTGCTGTTTATTCTGGTCCTGTAAGTACTTGCAGAATCAGTGGGACTGTCTGAAAAAGAGCGAGCCTTTTTTGGCAGTACATTCATTTTTATCGCTGCTGTTTTTCCTAGTAGGGAAAGGTTCATTCTGCTCCATATTTCTAAGTTCCTTTTTATCTCAGACCACACTAGATTTACGTGACCTTGGAGCCAAAGAAGTAAGTAACCTATACAACCTTTAATAGACATCTAAAAGCAGCTCTGTATACGGATATAATAATGATAATGATAATAATAATAATAATAAATAATGGTTTTTAATGTTTTTATATATATCTTGCAAACTGCCCGGAGTGGCTGGGGAATCCCAGTCAGATTGGTAGGGTGTACGCCCGTATAATCCTGCCCGGATCTTGCAACCCAGCTGATAGGCTTTTTCAGTGCCCGTCAATAAATACAACTGGACTAGTAAGCAGACACAACAGGGACTTCTCAGTGGTGGCTCCACAATTCCTGTACAGATAATGGCTGACCCTGTGTCTCACATATATAAACACCTTTGTCAATTTTTAAATTTTTCTTTAATTTCAGGCTCAAATTTTTAATGATAAAAGCATAAATGAATGAACTAAGCAGTAGACATTCTGTTAAACTTTGCTTTTCTGTGGATTTTTGTATAAAACATTTAAGAGGGAAATGATTGTTTTTAAACCACATCCATTAAAGAGTTGCAAGTATGTGTCTGAACATGCATGTCCAGCACTCACGTGTATTCATACACACATTGGATATTTTGCTAGAGTTATGAAGTGCGTCGGTTTATGAATATGTGTTTGCCCGCAACCCCATGCCCACAAGAAGTAAAAGTAAAGAAGCAAAGGCTCTGTGGTCTAAAGCCTCTTGGAACTCAGCTATACAGCTGCAAATACAACGTTTTATGTGCATTATACAAATGTGACCCTAGATGGCGATGGTGAGCTAATGGCAAATTCCATATTTTTAGAAAACTTTTTTTAAAAAAGCATTTTCACGGTGCCTTTTATATATGTGTAGATTCAGCCTTGGGTTTGCTGATCGCAAGGTTGGCGGTTTGAATCTGCATTTGTGCCAGCTTCTGCCAACCTAGCAGTTTGAAAGCATACCAGTGCAAGCAGATAAATAGGTATTGCTATGGCGGGAAGGTAAATGGCATTTCTGTGTGCTCTGGCACTCGTCACAGTGTCCTGTTGTGCCAGAAGCAGTTTAGTCCTGGTTGCCACATGACCAGGAAAGCTATCTGCAGACAATTGCCGGCTCCCTCGGGTCTGAAAAGCGAGATAAGTGCCACACCCCATAGTCTAATTTGGCTGGACTTACTCATCCAGGGGTCCTTTAGCTTTACCTATCTCCACAAGAAGTTATTACACAAAAGCAATAAAGAAAGCTTGGTCTGTTATACGAAACGAAAATGACAATACAGTGGTACCTCGGTTTAAGAACAGTCCTGTTTACGAACGATTCGGGTTAACTCCGCAAAACCGGAAATAGTGTCCCCGTTTGCGAACTTTTACCTCGGTCTAAGAACGGAATCTGAACGACGGAAAGGCACCGGCGGCCAGAGGCCTCATTAGGGAAAGTGCACCTCAGTTTAAGAACGGTTCCGGTTTAAGAACGGATTAAGATCATAAACCGAGGTACTACTGTACAGCAGTGCTGCTCTACACATCAAATTTACGGTTTAAGCTAGCAGAAAATGCAGCAGTGGCCTTTGGCCTTTCAAATTTCAGCAGCACCCTGCAGGGTGGATCAGAGGGGCGTAGCCTTGGGCACATGATTCTGAGGGGGCGCGAACCAGATACCCCACGCAGGGATTCCCTTCCTGCCCCAGAGCCTGGCCTGGCTTTCCGCTTGACGCATGGCCCCCTCACTGAATGGCAGCCCAGCCAGTGAGGGGAGGGGTGTGCCTGCCAAGGGTTGGGCTGGCCAGCTGGGGTGCTCCCCCGCGCTGGTGGGTGAGCAGGTGCCGCAACACGGCTCCGTGAACCCTCTGTGCCCTGCATGTGGCCGGCAGTGAGAGCTGTGATGTCGCAGTAAGTTTTGTTCATCCTCAGTGTCCTACCGCTCTCCCACATGGTGTGTGAGTATGCCTGGGCACCCCGGGTGCCAGCAAAGGACGCAACACCACTGGCGCCGTGTACAACACTAAAATTCAGCACCACCACGACTCCACTTCCGCTCTATGTCATTGTTGCAGTGCCCTCTCAGCTGGGCGAAGCAGTCATGCTCCCCTAAGTCCGCCTCCAGCCCATCCGGCAACACACATAGAGCCAACTCCTACCGGCTGAGGTCCCTTTGGCCATGGGCGTAGCAGGGAGGGGGGCAGTTTGCAGCTGTACCCCCTAAATCAGGCACCCCCAAACTCGGCCCTCCAGCTGTTTTGGAACTACAATTCCCATCATCCCTGACCACTGGTCCTGTTAGCTAGGGATGGTGGGAGTTGTAGTTCCAAAACAGCTGGAGGGCCGAGTTTGGGGGTGCCTGCCCTAAATCAAATAAATAAAAATACATAACTGGGTGTAGTCAACTGGGAGGGGGGGGGGCAGGATCCGCAAATATCAGTGTACGCAAAGTACCGTATTTTTTGCTCTATAAGACTCACTTTTTCCCTCCTAAAAAGTAAGGGGAAATGTGTGTGCGTCTTATGGAGCGAATGCAGGCTGCGCAGCTATCCCAGAAGCCAGAACAGCAAGAGGGATTGCTGCTTTCACTGCGCAGAGATCCCTCTTGCTGTTCTGGCTTCTGAGATTCAGAATATTTTTTTCTTGTTTTCCTGGTGCGTCTTATAGAGCGGAAAATACGGTACGCAATTATCTGAGGTTCTTTCCCCCGCTCCCAGTAGTAGCCAGCCCCTACGCAATGTCTTATCTACAGGATATTTTTATCAGTGATTTCTGAAGACAAACGGTGATTCCTTAAAAAAAGCAACCTTTGGCTGCCCACCACCCTCAAAATCCTGGTTATGCCCATGCTAACTAACTAGCTGCGTTGCAGATAAGTTTGTTCTGCCACCCCACAACATAAAACTTGCCCCCAATAAATCCTGGCTACTACCATGCCTTCATTCCCATACCCATAAAATATTTGAGGAGGCTGCTCCCCCGCCAAAAAAATAGATCATTGCTGCAGTGGTTGATTATGTGGGCGGGGACTGCCTCCCTCCATATATATACATATACATATACATATACGTATGTGTATATGTATACATATACATACATTATAGATATTGTTACAGTAAAATCTGGGTGCGAGGCTGCTCTGCCACCCAGCTCGTCGGACTAAGTCCGCGGGTCCCTGCGGAGGAAAATGAGCTCAGCCGGAGACAGGAGCAAGCTGCAGAAGATCCAAGTTTATTGCGCAACAGGTTCAAGGCGAGATTGAACCCCGAGAATGGGGCGACATAAACTTTTGAAACTTCCCTCCATGTCCCAGAATACAGTGCAAAATACATCCCAGTTACATCATGAATACATTAAGAAGAGGTTGGGTTACACAGGGTTACATCATGAATACATTAAGAAGAGGTTGGGTTACACAGGATTAACATATGGAGGAGGGAGGGGGGAAGATGCAGAGCTGGAGATATGCACAGATAAGCACATCCTGAGTACCGGTGATGAGAAGACAATGGTCCATATACTGGCATTGCCCGGAGGAAAGATTTGGCAGTGATTTGACAGGATTAGGGTCTTGACACCTTGCTTGAGGGATTATGGAGGACAGGGGAGGTGTCATGGAGTCCTAGAGAAATTGAGCAAATTGGCACGTTGAATTTTATAGATTTTAGTCCCTTTTGACATTGACAATTGGAAATAAATGGATATATTGTAGCGAAGAAGGTGAAGAAGACACGCCCCCCCTTCCGTATCACTATATACACATATATACACACACACACACATATATATATATATAATATATTATAAAATTCTATGAATTTTATAGATTTTAGTCCCTTTTGACATTGACAATTGGAAATAAATGGATATATCGTAGCGAAGAAGAAGGTGAAGAAGACATGCCCCCCCTTCCGTATCAATATATACACACACACACACACACACATATATATATAATATATTATAAAATTCTCAATTGCATGAGACCCACACGAGGCAGCCAGACAGGGCAGAGAACCGGCTTCCTCGCCCTTCCTCTCCGGTGACGCGGAGGCACGGGCGGCCGCCAGGTGGCGCTGCGCGAAATCGAGCTTGGGGCCGCTTCTAGGCGCCTACTTCCCCTCCCTCTCTATGGTCGCCACTTCCTGTTTGGCGGACGGAGGCGGGGGCGGCGGAGGGAGCGGAAGGGCCGCTAGCTGCTCCGAGGTGGGGAAATCTCTAGGCGCCTACTTCCCCTCCCTCTCTATGGTCGCCACTTCCTGTTTGGCGGACGGAGGCGGGGGCGGTGGAGGGAGCGGAAGGGCCGCTAGCTGCTCCCAGGTGGGCGAAATCTCTAGGCGCCTACTTCCCCTCCCTCTCTATGGTCGCCACTTCCTGTTTGGCGGACGGAGGCGGGGGCGGCGGAGGGAGCGGAAGGGCCGCTAGCTGCTCCCAGGTGGGCGAAATCTCTAGGCGCCTACTTCCCCTCCCTCTCTATGGTCGCCACTTCCTGTTTGGCGGACGGAGGCGGCGGCGGCGAAGGGAGCGGAAGAGCCGCTAGCTGCTCCCAGGTGGGCGAAATCTCTAGGCGCCTACTTCCCCTCCCTCTCTATGGTCGCCACTTCCTGTTTGGCGGACGGAGGCGGCGGCGAAGGAAGCGGAAGGGCCGCTAGCTGCTCCCAGGTGGGCGAAATCTCTAGGCGCCTACTTCCCCTCCCTCTCTATGGTCGCCACTTCCTGTTTGGCGGACGGAGGCGGGGGCGGCGAAGGGAGCGGAAGGGCCGCTAGCTGCTCCCAGGTGGGCGAAACCTCTAGGCGCCTACTTCCCCTCCCTCTCTATGGTCGCCACTTCCTGTTTGGCGGACGGAGGCGGGGGCGGCGAAGGGAGGGAAGGGCCGCTAGCTGCTCCCAGGTGGGCGAAATCTCTAGGCGCCTACTTCCCCTCCCTCTCTATGGTCGCCACTTCCTGTTTGGCGGACGGAGGCGGGGGCGGCGAAGGGAGGGAAGGGCCGCTAGCTGCTCCCAGGTGGGCGAAATCTCTAGGCGCCTACTTCCCCTCCCTCTCTATGGTCGCCACTTCCTGTTTGGCGGACGGAGGCGGGGGCGGCGAAGGGAGCGGAAGGGCCGCTAGCTGCTCCCAGGTGGGCGAAACCTCTAGGCGCCTACTTCCCCTCCCTCTCTATGGTCGCCACTTCCTGTTTGGCGGACGGAGGCGGGGGCGGCGAAGGGAGCGGAAGGGCCGCTAGCTGCTCCCAGGTGGGCGAAACCTCTAGGCGCCTACTTCCCCTCCCTCTCTATGGTCGCCACTTCCTGTTTGGCGGACGGAGGCGGGGGCGGCGAAGGGAGGGAAGGGCCGCTAGCTGCTCCCAGGTGGGCGAAATCTCTAGGCGCCTACATCCCCTCCCTCTCTATGGTCGCCACTTCCTGTTTGGCGGACGGAGGCGGGGGCGGCGAAGGGAGGGAAGGGCCGCTAGCTGCTCCCAGGTGGGCGAAATCTCTAGGCGCCTACTTCCCCTCCCTCTCTATGGTCGCCACTTCCTGTTTGGCGGACGGAGGCGGGGGCGGCGAAGGGAGCGGAAGGGCCGCTCGCTGCTCCGAGGTGGTGGGCGGCAGGGAGGTCCCAGGGGGCCGGCGGGGCGTCCTCATCCCCTCTGCCCCTCATCCCCAGGGGGAGGGGCCCTCCCTGCCTAATTGGGGCGGGGGTGTCTTTGCATCCCTGCTCAGCAGAGACAGATTCCCAAAATTTCTCTTCCTCAATAAACTGAAATATAAATGATATTTTCCCCTCAAACGGCCCTGGAGGCTTGAGCTGAGATTCCTGGGTTAGGGGGGGGAAGGGTGAGTTGGGGGTGGGGTTGGACTAGATGACCCTCAGGGGTCCCACCCAACTCTCTGATTCTACTATTCTGCCTTGAAGGGAGGCAGAAGAGGGAGAAGGCGGCGCTCAGCAACCTGATGATGCAGCCTTCTAATGCGGCGACCTTAAAAATAAACCTAAATTAAAAGGTGAATTTGCAAAACTGACGGATTTAAAAAGGTAAAGGTAAAGGTACCCCTGCCCGTACGGGCCAGTCTTGACAGACTCTGGGGTTGTGCGCCCATCTCACTTAAGAGGCCAGGGGCCAGCGCTGTCCGGAGACACTTCCGGGTCACGTGGCCAGCGTGACATCGCTGCTCTGGCGAGCCAGAGCCGCACACGGAAACGCCGTTTACCTTCCCGCTGGTAAGCGGTCCCTATTTATCTACTTGCACCCGGAGGTGCTTTCGAACTGCTAGGTTGGCAGGCGCTGGGACCGAGCAGCGGGAGCGCACCCCGCCGCAGGGATTCGAACCGCCGACCTTTCGATCGGCAAGCCCTAGGCGCTGAGGCTTTAACCCACAGCGCCACCTGCGTCCCGTGACGGATTTAATCAGGCATAAATCAAAAATTTTAATTCAGAAACAGTGGGAGTGCTTAAACGAATATTTATACAAGCAGGGCTCAAATACGAAAAAGCTTGGTTGTGCGTAGACTAACCTATAGAGAACATAAAGATTTGACCAATTATGAAAGAATCTAAGGAAGGGAAATGATTGAAGATCAGATTTAAAGGCGAGCAAGATAACTAAGAGACGTGCAGTGAATGCGGCGGAAGTCTTTTATAATATTTTAACTAAGATTTATATACTGTAATGTTTGAAGCATGAATTGGGTAATATTGTTGGTTACGAAAAGTATTTTCTTTTTTAGTTTGCATTTTGGAAAACATGTATTTAAATGTGTTAAAGTGTTTTGTTTTGTTTTCTTGTAAAATTCAATAAAAATTAATATTCAAAAAAATTAAGAAGGTGAATTTGGGTTGAGAGGCTGGTGCTCTCCCATTTACAGAGGTTTGCTGGCCCCTGGCCTTTCCTCAGAGACTCCCAGGGGCCGAATGCCTACCCTGGCGGGAAGCCTGCAAAGTGCTACAGCACTTTCCCCAATTTTTAAAAAAATAGTTTTTAATTAAAGATTTTATTGGCTTGCAAAAGTACGTGCATTGTCTCTTTTCTTTTCAGGTTGTGCTTTCTACAGATCAGTTGGCATTTGTTGTTTGATTCCCAGGAGAAGGTCCTCTCTTGGACCTTCTGAGCTGGCTAGTAGCCGTATCTGTGACCAAATCCGTATTCGATAGACATCATCGCCCTCATTTCTGACACCTGCCTCCTTTGTGGCCATTCAGTGGAAAGCAGGATCTATTTAAGCATCTTCTGTTGCTCGCGTTACCCTTTTTCTGTCCAGACATTTTAGCTCCTTGCTCTGCTTCAGTCCCCTCCTCCTCAGCCTCTTCTGCCTTGGACGGCTGGATTTTTCTTCCTCTGGCCAGTTCAAGGATGGAATGGTGTCTGGTAGATTATGGGATTCCCCCTAGGAATGTTCCTTTAGTGGGTCTTCTTTGGGCGAGGGGTCTATCAAGTTCTAGTGGGGCTGAGTTGCTTTCCTGCGGGCTTTGACGTGAAGGACTGTGACTCATTTGGATGTCTGCTTTTGTGGCAGTTTCTCACTATGGGCAACAGAGCCTGCTTTTTACTTCCAATTTCTTCTCTTTCCCCAGGATTTTTGAATCAACAGAACAGCCAGAGGGAGATTGCAAATGCCTCTTTGGGAAATCCTGAAGCATCGTTTATTTACAATATATACAAAGAGTATTTTATGGCATCCAGAATATGACATTTGGTGGGTGTGCATGAGGACTTATTTTTTAATTTGATGCTCTATATGTGATGAAAAGGACCCAGCTACAAAGCCTGAAATCATTCAGAGGTTGGAGGAGAGACTCTCTGGTTAGCAGAAAGAAAAGGCAGGAGTGTGGATGAGATTGGTGGGGGACAGAGATCTAGGGCATAAATGTTAATACAATAATAATAATAATATTTTTTTATTTATACCCCGCCCTTCCTGGTTCAGAAAACCGGGCTCAGGGCGGCTAACAACAAATTTAAAACACTTAATTGATGCAACAAAAAACAGCATAAAATACAGTATAAACCGTGAATAACAATAAATTCAGAATTCAAAATCAATTTAGGGGGAAATCCGTCCAATAAACATTAGATGATCACCAGGTGATGTTTGATTATGATGATCACTAATTTAGCTAGCTGGTTAAATTAGTCCCACTTGGGCCAGCAAGGAGACCAGGGGAGAATTAGCTGTGGGATCCCAGAGCGGGTAATCTTCATAAAAAGGGGAGGAGGGAAGGAAGGGGAATAAAAGATCAGGCTAAGTTCAAATTGAAAGCCAAGCAGAATAGCTCTGTCTTACAGGCCCTGCGGAAGGAAGTTAAATCCTGGTTTCATGGGACAGAGCATTCCACCAGGTCGGAGCCATCACTGAGAAAGCCCTGGCAGGTCAGCCATACTGAAGCAAACTCGGCAAAAAGGAGAACATTATTCAGAGCAGTTAAGGCTCCCCAAATGTATTCTAAAATATTTTAATCCGTGAAACCCACATTTGTATAAAGGTTTTAATTCTTCCTATTCCTTTTCTGTCCTCTGCAGGCACTGGAATCGCCCAACTTGAGATCTTTCTCTGCTTTAAAGTGTGTTGTGGTACCATTGTGAGAGGCCCAAGGTTGGCTTGGTTTATGCCTCCTCCTTCACACCCCTAAGGCAGCGCGATGGCCTCTGAGGCATCTTGGTTGTGTCTTCTTTGGGCCGGAATGGAAAGAGCTGCTGGGCAGCCACCTCAGGTAAAGGAAGGAGAATTGGGGAGGGCCGTTGTGTCAGGCACACCCTTGCTCTGAGATGTTCTGGCATTCCCTTGTACCACCTCCCCCCACCCCTTTAACAGAGTTGGGTTTTGGTGGGAATTTCTATAATCTTTCTTCCATTCCTGCTGCCACCACATATCCTATCTGAATACAGTGGTACCTCGGGTTACATACACTTCAGGTTACAGACTCCACTAACCCAGAAATAGTGCTTCAGGTTAAGAACTTTGTTTCAGGATAAGAACAGAAATTGTGCGGCGGCAGCAGAAGGCCCCATTAGCTAAAGTGCTTCAGGTTAAGAACAGTTTCAGGTTAAGAACGGACCTCCAGAATGAATTAAGTACCACTGTACTCCATTCCCAGCATAATGAAATATTATGCATGTGGTGGAATACAATTAATTTACTGAATACAAATGAATAACATTGGTTGCATGATTACTTGGTATACACGAGTGCTTTGTTTCAGGCTGTGTTGTTGTTTTTTGAAGTTTTTATTTATACTTTGCCAGTTTATACATTTCATTAGTTTCACAATCAATTTAACATTTCAAAGTTTGACTTCCTTCTCCCTCTTTCTTCCTTAAATTATTATTTAAAATATCTTCTGCATATCCAAATTCATTTAATTTGCTCATTTACTTATCTACTTTAAATATATACTCTTATGAAACTGCAGGTTATTGCAATAATCCTGCCAATGTGTTTTATCTGTTTGCAATTTTATCTGTAAATATTCAGTAAGCCATTCCCATTCTTTTATAAAAAAATTTGTTATTTTGATTTCTTATTCTTCTGGTAATTTTCGTCATTTCTGCATATTCCATAAGTTTTTGTCTCCATCCTTCCTTTGGTGAGACTTCTGCTTCTTTCCACTTTGGGGCAAGTAGCCACCACAGCTTTGTTTCAGACTTTTGTTCTCTTAATGCAGATGCAACAGTTGACTACTAAAACGCTGAAGCTATACTGATAAATTAGCTCTGCTTTACATCCACCAGCAAGTGTCTCAACACCATCTCCCAAACTCCACTCTCAACAACTCTCTGCTTGACTCTGAACTGAACTGCAAACAGTCTCGCCATCAGCACTCAAACTCATATCCAATTGCCAGTCACTACCAATATTCCAAGGGACGCAGGTGGCGCTGTGGGTTAAAGCCTCAGCGCCTAGGGCTTGCCGATCGAAAGGTCGGCGGTTCGAATCCCTGCGGCGGGGTGCGCTCCCGCTGCTCGGTCCCAGCGCCTGCCAACCTAGCAGTTCGAAAGCACCTCCGGGTGCAAGTAGATAAATAGGGACCGCTTACTAGCGGGAAGGTAAACGGCGTTTCCGTGTGCGGCTCTGGCTCGCCAGAGCAGCGATGTCACGCTGGCCACGTGACCCGGAAGTGTCTCCGGACAGCGCTGGCCCCTGGCCTCTTAAGTGAGATGGGCGCACAACCCCAGAGTCTGTCAAGACTGGCCCGTACGGGCAGGGGTACCTTTGTGCGCCCATCTCACTTAAGAGGCCAGGGGCCAGCGCTGTCCGGAGACACTTCCGGGTCACGTGGCCAGCGTGACATCGCTGCTCTGGCCAGAGCCAGAGCCAGAGCCGCACACGGAAACGCCGTTTACCTTCCCGCTGGTAAGCGGTCCCTATTTATCTACTTGCACCCGGAGGTGCTTTCGAACTGCTAGGTTGGCAGGCGCTGGGACCGAGCAGCGGGAGCGCACCCCGCCGCAGGGATTCGAACCGCCGACCTTTCGATCGGCAAGCCCTAGGCGCTGAGGCTTTAACCCACAGCGCCACCCGCGTCCCTTCTCAAGGGTTAAAGGGAGCGATTATATTGCTAGAGAGGACTTCCTGGGGGAGAGGAAAAGCGTCACTTCCTCCTCCATTTGTCACATTTTACCCACAGCGCCACCTGCGTCCCTCAAAGTCACCTAGTTGTCAGTAAATGGAACCACACATAGAGCAACATTAACTGTTTCCTCTTTTCAAACTGGGATATTTGTGGAGTTTTGGTCATTTGTGTTTCATTTTTATTCCAGGCCCTTTTGACCTTTGAGGAGGTGGCTGTGTTTTTCACGGAGGAGGAGTGGGCTCTGCTGGATCCTGGCCAAAGAGCTCTGCACAAGGAAGTCATGGTGGAGAATTATGAGATGGTGGCCTCTCTAGGTAAGGGCACTTCCTTCATGGATAGATGTTGAAGGTATGAATTCATTGTGCTCCTCCAGACATTCACCTTGGTTTATCCTCATAAACCATGTTCATTTTTGTCCCCACAAAAGTTTCCCACCTCTAATGCTTTGGCTGCAATTGATTTCCTCCTAAAATCTTGTAGTATTCCGTACAGTTGTTCTGGTGTTATATTTGTTTCTGAAGCCCTGCAAGTATTTCTGTACTGCCATATTGCATAGCAGGGGTTGCCATCCTTTTGGGTCAGTGGGTACATTTGTGAGAGAATGCTGTGGGAAACTATACAGTAAGTGTAGGCTCACTATACAGTGAATTCTTAATACAGTCATACCTTGGAAGTCGAATGGAATCTGTTCCGGAAGTCCAATCGATTTCCAAAACGTTCGGAAACCAAAGCGTGGCTTCTGATTGGCTGCAGGAAGCTCCCGTTGGACGTTTGGCTTCCAAAAATAGTTTGCAAACCGGAACACTCACTTCTGGGTTTGCAGCGTTCAGGAGCCAAAATGTTCGAGAACTAAGCTGTTCAAAAACCAAGGTACAGGCGACTCCCATTTATGCAGGGGTTATGTTCCAAGGAACCACACGTGTAAGTGAAATTGCGTCAATTGTGAGCACCGTAGGGAGTCCTAGTGGCTTGCATGGAGACCCACCGCAGAGCCCGAAGAGGACGTCCCCACCTGTCAGCTGAGCTGCTCAACAAAGCCCCACTGCCCTCTGGCATGTGGGGAAGAATCCACATCGACTGTACTGTCTCTAATGTTGTGTCATGCCAGCCCCCTACACGTCAGATAGCTGTCCCTGTTATTTAATAGAGCAATATATAAATACTGTACTATACTGCAATATAATATAATATTTATATTCTAAAAACTGTTTAGAGATTTGATGGTTTGCTGAAGTCAATTATCTCCAGTTACATTGGCCTTGAATTTGCAGGGCCAGAGTCAGTGCCATCCAGCAGAAAAAAACACTTTGAGGGTTCACTGTAGCTGCCACTTGGGCTCGCCGGCAACTCTGACAATTAGGGCGTTTCTCTTCCTTAATTTATAGCTTGTATCTTATAAAGTTTGACACGAGCTTTCGTTTGGCAGTGCCTGGCGAGGTGCTCAGCCCAGCCAAGCTTCTTGCAGCCTCACAATATGGGGCAATTAAAGCAGTAAAATAACAAGATAAAGGTAAAGGGACCCCTGACCATTAGGTCCAGTCGTGATCGACTCTGGGCTTGCGGCGCTCATCTCGCTTTATTAGCCGAGGGAGCCGGCATACAGCTTCCGGGTCATGTGGCCAGCATGACTAAGCCACTTCTGGCAAACCAGAGCAGCGCATGGAAACGTCGTTTACCTTCCCGCTGAAGCGATACCTATTTATCTACTTGCACTTTGATGTGCTTTCAAACTGCTAGGTTGGCAGGAGCAGGGACTGAGCAACGGGAGCTCACCCCGTCATTGTGGGGATTCGAACCGCCGACCTTCTGATCGGCAAGTCCTAGGCTCTGTGGTTTAACCCACAGCGGCACCTGCGTCCCATAATAACAAGATAGAACAATGTTAAAACAACAGGACGCAGCACTAAAGGAAGCACTAAAAGAACTTAAAAGGTAAAATGGAGGAGAGGGATAAAAACAAGTACTGAGGGTTGGTTATAAAGCAAAAACTTGCCTTCAAATGAGCCTTAGAGCTGAAGATCCTCCTTCCCGGCCCAGGCAGCCTTTCCTGTCTCGTCTCCTCGGACAGGGGAATGGTTTCATCGGGTTCTCTCACATAAACAGAGGAGGGACTTTTTCACAATCACAGGAAGCAGCCTATTTTATTTCCTTTTCTGTGTATACTGTAAGGTTTTACCATTGCTATGGCCATTGGCTAATGTGAATAAAGTTTTATCTATCTATCTGCTTAGAGATTTTTTTTACAATCACATAGTACAGTTTTAACTCGGAAGTCGAACACTCTGTTCAACTTCTGAAACGTTCAACTTCCAAAGCACGGCTTCTGATTGACTGAAGGAAGCTCCTGCAGCCAATTGGAAACTGCGGAAGCCCCGTCAGATATTCAGCTTCCAAAAGAACTGGAACACTCACTTCCGGTTTTTGATCATTCAGGAGCCAGAACGTCCCGACTCCCAAGGCGTTCGGGAGCCGAGGTACGACTGTAGACTAATTTTGTTTAAAAACTTAATATTTGCAGCTTTGGCTGATTCGCCAACTTCAGTCCCTCTTTGATAGAGGTGAATTTCTCACTGTGCTCCTTTTTCTAGTAGCCTCCTAATTGAACTATTTCAGTGTACATTACGTGGGACTGCCTGTCATGAGACTATTAGAATACTTTAGCTGGTCCAAAATGCAGCAACCCAATAATTAGCTGGCTTACAGTGCGGTGTAGTGGTTAAGAGCTGTGGACTCGTAATCTGGTGAACCGGGTTCGATTCCCTGCTCCTCCACATGCAGCTGCTGGGTGACCTTGGGCCAGTCACACTTTTCTGAAGTCTCTCAGCCCTACTCACCTCACAGAGTGTTTGTTGTGGGGGAGGAAGGGAAAGGAAATTGTTAGCCGCTTTGAGACTCCTTAGGGTAGTGATAAAGCGGCATATCAAATCCAAACTCTTCTTCTTCCTCTTCATTTGGAACATGCATAATCCCTGTTTCAAAGCAGCTGCACCGGGTGTTGCCAGTTCATTTCTGGGTCCAGGTCAAGGTGCTTACATTAGTGTTTAAAGCCCTAAGTAGAATCATAGAATCATAGAGTTGGAAGAGACCACAAGGGCCATCGAGTCCAACCCCCTGCCAAGCAGGAAACACCATCAGAGCACTCCTGACATATGGTTGTCAAGCCTCTGCTTAAAGACCTCCAAAGAAGGAGACTCCACCACACTCCTTGGCAGCAAATTCCACTGTCGAACAGCTCTTACTGTCAGGAAGTTCTTCCTAATGTTTAGGTGGAATCTTCTTTCTTGTAGTTTGGATCCATTGCTCCGTGTCCGCTTCTCTGGAGCAGCAGAAAACAACCTTTCTCCCTCCTCTATGTGACATCCTTTTATATATTTGAACATGGCTATCATATCACCCCTTAACCTCCTCTTCTCCAGGCTAAACATGCCCAGCTCCCTTAGCCGTTCCTCATAAGTAACTTGAGCCTAAAATATTTGAAAGCTGGTGTCCTTCCGTAAGGGCCATGTCAGGTGTTAAGATTTGCAGAGGGGGTTCTCCTGGTATTTCTGCTGCCATCGGTATTGTGGGAAGAAGACTTTCTCTGTGGCAGTTGTGGAACGCTCTCCCGACAAGTGATGCATCTATCATCTATAGTGTAGAGTTTTCAGCCTTTGTCTTTTGTAGAACCCCCCCCCCCCACCCTTTACGAACTGGTATGGTTCTGTTCCATTTGGAATGGTTGAGCTCGGTTTAGAATTGTAGCTGCCTACCTGTTTATGTGTATGTTATATTGCTGTAACTGAGCCTGGAATGTTATGATGAAGCACAGGTAAGGAACCAGTAGATAAAGCACCTTTTAAGTTGCTTGACTTGGAACAGATGGATGTTTTGTGGTCAAAAAGTAACTAGTATTTTTTGTTCCCTTGAAAGAATCAGACCTCCATTCCTGCTGGGGAGAATATCCATTTATCCAGGATCTCAAAGAAGGAGAGACATCAACAGGTAGCTCTGCCTAGATGTGTTGTGGGGCCCTTTTTGGTCTGGGAATTGAAGGATTTCCCCATTTTGGAGTAATATCCCAGGCAAATTGACCCAGCAAGCTGTGATACCTCCTCCTGGACATCTTTCTAGGGGATTTGACAGGTTCATTGAGGATAAGACTGTCAGTGGCTACTACCTATGTCGGCTAGGTGCTACTTCTTGAAATGGGGAAAGCCATGTGGCCCTCAAAACTCTTTCCAGGTCCCATCACCTCTCAAGGAACCCCAGTGTCTCTACAGGCCATCGCGAAGATGTCACTTGCCATTTTTAATCAATATGGTGCACGGGATCCTTTGAAAGTGCACCGATGGCAAGCATTTTCTGCTGGCTTAAAATAAATATCACAAACGTAGGGAATAATATACCTATGGGAAATGTGATTGACCTGGAAGAAAGTGACAGAAGTAGAAACTGGCACTAAAGTACCAGTGTAAAGTTGGCACCTTTGTTACAGTTGAGTTTCTGAATGGGGAATTGAAAGGAAAATGGCGGAAACATAAACTTCTGTACCTGGTGACAGAAAGTGGGATATGAACCATAAAAGAAATTTTATGTGATAGCCTTAGACCAGGGATGTCCAACTCCCAAGAGACAGCAATCTACTCACAGAATAGATAGATAGATAATTTATTACGGTCGGAGACCAGCTTATAAAACATACTTGAGGGTACAATCCTAGAAGGAAAACAAACATTTAAAACAATGTACAACAATAAATTACGGTCGGAGACCAGCTTATAAAACATACTTGAGGGTACAATCCTAGAAGGAAAACAAACATTTAAAACAATGTACAACAATAAATAAGGTCCGTATAGTTAAAGCTATGGTTTTCCCAGTAGTGATGTATGGAAGTGAGAGCTGGACCATAAAGAAGGCTGATCGCCGAAGAATTGATGCTTTTGAATTATGGTGCTGGAGGAGACTCTTGAGAGTCCCATGGACTGCAAGAAGATCAAACCTCTCCATTCTGAAGGAAATCAGCCCTGAGTGCTCACTGGAAGGACAGATTGTGAAGCTGAGGCTCCAGTACTTTGGCCACCTCATGAGAAGAGAAGACTCCCTGGAGAAGACCCTGATGTTGGGAAAGATGGAGGGCACAAGGAGAAGGGGGCGACAGAGGACGAGATGGTTGGATAGTGTTTTCGAGGTTACCAGCATGAGTCTGACCAAGCTGCGGGGGGCAGTGGAGGACAGGAGTGCCTGGCGTTCTCTGGTCCATGGGGTCACGAAGAGTCGGACACGACTAAACAACAACAACACAACAATAAATTTAAAATTTATAAATGCGCTAAGCATATAGACACTTAAAACTTTAAGATAAGCTACCGCAGAGAGATGACCCAGAGTCACCCATGGAACCGAGTTTGGGAGTTTTCTTAACAAACTAGTTTGAGTCGGAGGATGGTCTGTGCCTACAGATCTGTACACAGAATCTGCTGACCATCTGGGTCATCTTATGATCTTTGCCTAACAGGAAAAGGTCAAATTTTTGCTTTTCCGGGAGGTCAGCGAACCTCACCAGCAGGGGATCAATGGTCTCACTACGTGCCTCTTCATAAAAGGGACATCTAAAGAACAAGTGCTCTGGGCTTCCTATATCCCCCAGTGGACAGGCGCAAAGTCTCTGAGCATATGGGACTTTTTAAAAGGATCCTTCTAGGACCGGCGAGGGCAGAGCCAAGCTTCTGGCGAGTGTAAAATCCCTTCTTGCATTTTTGGATACAAGAAAGAAGAGATATGCTGCCGGTGCAGCTCTATCTCTCTTGATTTCTCCAATTTTATAGTTGGGGCACCTTGAGCAGTCCTGTTGACTCGGTGTTTATGATTCTTTACTCACAGAATAAAAAATTGGCAGTGATCTACCACTTTTTTTGGGGGGGGCAGGTTTCAGGTGTAAGTTGTTGAGCTTCCGTTATAGCAATCATGTGCCTATGGAGGGTGGGGCCAGATGCTCTTTTGACACCACAAATGAAAGGGAGCCCGCGATCTACCAAAACCTTCCAGGGCTCGACAAGTAGATTGCAATCGACCTGTTGGACATCCCTGCCTTAGACTAACATATTTAGAAGGCAACCTCGGTTTCAGCTCGGTTTCAGCTTTGGATAGTCAAAGGAGGGGTTGTCCATATGTGAAGATGCTAAAATTGGATTCCACTATGAAATTCATGGCATGTGTAACACTCAGGGAAAATTTAGAAAAGATGATGTATAGGTGGTACATCACTCCGGCAAAACTAGGGAAAATGTATAAAACAGGAAATAAGTTTTGCTGGAAGTGTAAAATTAAAGAGGGTATTTTTTTCCATATGTGGTGGACATGCGACGAAATGAAGAAATACTGGGAACATATTTATAACGAGTTAAAAAAAATATTCAAATACACATTTCCCAAAAGACCAGAGGCCTTCCTACTAGGAATAATTGGGGATGAAATCAAAAAAGATAAGACATTATTCCATTATGCTACAGCTGCCGCTAGATTATTAATTGCCCAAAATTGGAAAAATCAAAACACCCCAACAATTAGAGATTGGCAAATAAAGTTATTTGAATTTGTAGAACTTGCAAAAATGACACAAAAAATTAGAAACCAAAACAAAACAAAGTTTATTTGCGACTGGAACAAATTCATGACATACATTGAAGGGAATTATAAAAATCTAAAAACTATAGCAGGTTTGATATAGATCTTACGATGAGTAAATCATTAATAATTACCAGCTGCAGGAGAAATAAACTACTCATATTAAGAAGCCTGAAATCGGGAGGGATGGAGGTCAATAGGTGTGTAGAGGAATGATTTAAGCATTCAAAGATATAAAGATACAAGTGTGAAGACAAAGAACTGTAACGGAAACTGAAGTCATTTTTAGGTTATGTTCAGATATTTATTCATTTTTCTCTTTTCTTGTTTTTTGTAATTGTTGATTTGTTTTCCCTTTTGGTTATTTAAGTGAAACTTAATAAAAACAATTTTTTTTAAAAAAAAGATGCTAAAATTGGAGAAGCAGCTACTTGGGTTTTATTATGGTGCTGATGATTTTATTATTTGTACTCTGCCCATCTGACTGGGTTGCCCCAGCCACTCTGGGCGGCTTCCAATGTATATAAAAACATAATGAAGCATTGCACATTAAAAAAACCATTGATCCCAAAGGAAGTCCTTTGTTTCTGCCTTGAAATTCAAATGCTGTTTCCTTTTGTCTATCTCCACAGAAACAGATTATAGGCAGAACAACTGGAATTATACAGAGCTCTCTGAGGTGCCGTTGGAAAGAGCGAAGAGTGAATCACAGAAAGAGACGTTTTTAGATCTTAGAGAACTCAAAAAGGATGAAGGAAACCTGTCGGAGAACGAAGAAAAGAAATGCTCTACTTCTCTGGTTGTTGATGCTCATGAACGCCCGATCTCACGGGAGGATCACAACGAAAACAGCAGGAAATTATGTCCACTATGTGGAGAGATATTTCGATATGAATCACAATTAAACATACATTACAAAATCCACACAGGGGTGAACCCATTTAAACCAATGGAGTGTGAAAAGACCGTGCCCAGTAGCTTACCAAAATATCAAAATACCCACGCAGGCGACAAAGCATTTAAATGCATGGAGTGTGGAAAGAGCTTCAGTCAGAGAGGTAACCTTATTCGTCATCAAATGACACATTCAGGGGAGAAACCATTTGAATGCAGAGAGTGTGGGAAGAGCTTCAGTCAGAGCAGTCACCTTGCTGCACATCACAGAACACACACCGGGGAGAAGCCATTTAAATGCATGGAGTGTGAGAAGAGCTTCCGATTAAGCAGTCTCCTTACTTTACATCACAGAACGCACACAGGGGAGAAACCGTTTAAATGCATGGAGTGTGGGAAGAGCTTCGCTGTGAGATCGTGCCTCACGTTACATGAAAGAGCCCACACAGGGCAGAAATCATTTAAATGCATGGAGTGTGGGAAAAGCTTCAGTCAGAGCAGTAACCTTATTCGTCATCAGATAACGCATTCCGGAGAGAAACCGTTTAACTGCATGGTGTGTGGAAAGAAATTCAGCCAGAGCAGTCACCTTACTGCACATCACAGAACCCACACAGGGGAGAAACCTTTTCAGTGTGTAGTCTGTGGAAAGAATTTCCGCTGGAGCAGTCTCCTGACTTTACATCAGAGAGCTCACACAGGGGAGAAACCATTTAAATGTACCGGGTGTGAAAAGCGCTTCACTGTGAGATCTTGCCTCACCTTACATGAAAGGACCCACACAGGACAGAAATCATTTAAATGTCTGGAGTGTGGAAAGAGCTTCAGTCAGAGTGGTCACCTTATTCGGCATCAGATAACACATTCCAGAGAAAAGCCATTTAAATGTGTGGAGTGTGGCAGTACCTTTACTCGGCATTCTCAACTTATTCGTCATCAAAGAACACACACAGGAGAGAAACCATTTCAGTGTGTGGAGTGTGGAAAGAGTTTCTGTTTCAGCAGTCACCTTACTCAACATCTGAGAACCCACTCAGGGGAGAAACCGTTCCAATGTGCAGAGTGTGGAAAGAGCTTCAGTTTTAGCAGTCACCTCACTCGACATCATCGAACCCACACCGGAGAGAAGCCATTTCAATGCATGGAGTGTGGAAAGAGCTTCAGTGAGAGCATTAACCTTACTGTACATCTGAGAACCCACACAGGGGAGAAACCGCTGAAATGCACGGAGTGTGGAAAGAGTTTTAGTCACAGCAATAGCCTTGCAACACATAAGAGAATCCACACTGGCGAGAAGCCATTTCGATGCACGGAGTGTGGAAAGAGCTTTAGCCACCTTGCTGGCCTTCATGCACATAAGATAACACACACCGGGGAGAAACCATTTCAGTGCATGGAGTGTGGGAAGAGGTTCAGCTCCAGCAGCCACCTGACTCGACATCTTCGAACGCACTCGGGGGAGAAACCATTTCCCTGCATGGAGTGTGGAAAGAGCTTCAGTCAGAGCAGTCAGCTTAGTACACATCAGAGAACACACACAGGAGAGAAACCCTTTAAATGCACGGAGTGCGGAAAGCGCTTCAGTGCAAAGAGTATCCTTACTAAGCATCAGAGAAGCCACACAGGGGAGAAACCATTCAAATGCATGGAGTGTGGAAAGAATTTCAGCCGGAGCAGCAACCTTACTAGACATTTTAGGACACACACCAGAGTGATGGCAGGGAGGCATTTAAAATAGCTTCAGCTGATATATCAAGGAATGTAGGCCAGTGGGCGATAGTTGTTTAACACTTCTGGGTTATGGGAAACTTTTGCCAGACATCTACGTGTGCATCACTGCCTTCCTCCAGCCTCTCTTGCGGTGATGGGAGAATTGCAAGCATGTGGAGGGTGATCATACATGTAATGGCTGACACACGTGGTACAAACACACCAACAGCTCCAACATACGAATGGAATGCTTAACACGGAGACAATAAGTGCCACTCAGTCATCTTAACATGAACAGGGATGCTGGAGATGATCATTTTTAAAGGACTGTTCCTCATTTGATTTATCACATTGCTTAAGGCAAGCGTGAGGAGTGTGTGGTTCACCAGATATTACCAGACGTTTAACCATTGAACGTAAGGACTGAGGCTGATGGGAATTTTGACATTCGGAAAGCCATAGGTTTCCTGCCCGTGACTTAACAGATCCTTGAAAGTGGATGCATAGAGTTAGGAGCTGTGGCCTAATTTGGTGGTTGGCAGCAGAGTTTGGGCTAAAGATTGGGCAAGACCACCTGGGCTGCGATTGAGGGATGGTGAGGGGCAGGGGAACCAACAGCCTTCAGTGATGAACTTCACCTCCTTCCTAGCATCCCATCATTATGGTAGCCTCTGGCATCCTGCGGCACCAAGCATGACGGTGTTAAGAGAGGGAGGACTAAGGTGTCAGTATATTGTATGGGAAAAGGTATGATATTTTGAAGAGAGCAAAAAAGCTGGGTTGGGATCCTAGACTGATCCCTGACTGAGCTCAGACTTCACACACACAGTGTTTTATCTTAGATTATCATGGATGTGATTTCTCCTAACCTGTAGGAGCTTGTTCCCTAGAACGTGATACTGTTAGGACAGCTGGAAAAGCAGGAGGCTTTAACCAAGGAGTTCTTTGAGTGTAGGTGCACCAAGGTAGGTTTTAGGTATGGTTAAGTCTATAGTTATTTTTAATTTTGCATGCTAAAATCCTTGTGTGCAATAGTGTTTGTTTATTCATAGAGTTGTAGTCTAACTTTTTTATGTACAGTGCACTTTTGATTTACTATTGATATTCTTGATGGACTATGTTTGCTCCTTTCATTAACAAATGCATTCGCTGGTCTTCTGATGATGTACTTAAGGGAGGGAGCCGGCGTTTGTCCACAGACAGCTTTCTGGGTCATGTGGCCAGCCAGGACTAAACCGCTTCTGGCGCGACGGAACACTGTGACGGAAACCAGAGCGCACAGAAACGCTGTTTACCTTCCCGTTGCAGCGGTACCTATTTATCTACTTGCACTGGCGTGCTTTCGAACTGCTAGGTTGGCAGGAGCTGGGACAGAGTAACGGGAGCTCACTCCAGTGCGAGGATTTGAACCACCAACCTTCTGATTGGCAAGCCCAAGAGACTCAGTGGTTTTGACCACAGCATCACCAGAGGTAAACAGTCCTCGGCCAGACATATCAATGGTGTGACTCACTGGAAGGCAACTTCCCGTGTGCGGAATTTCTAGGGATAACAAATCCATTTTGTCAGATTGTCAGTTACCCCCCATTGTACATTGCGTGTATCTGAAGAAGTGTGCATGCACACGAAAGCTCATACCAATAACAAACTTAGTTGGTCTCTAAGGTGCTACTGGAAGGAATTGTTTTGTTTTGTTCCTCCATTGTACAGTCACACATGGTGGTCTTATGCTAAGTGGGAGGTCAGTCTAACAGGGGCATCCATATCCTACACCAGGAAGGGGTTTCCACATACTGGGGGTGGGGAAAATGATTCCCCAAGTTGCCCCACTGTTCAAATACATCCTCAAGCACTGTATAAATCCCTGCATGGCAGAGGGACCAGATTGATAAAAAGATCACCTTCACCCACATGTTCTTGCCTGCAACTTGCAATCCAGCTCCCAGGACTGTTTCAGGGTCTGTCAATAAACATGACTGGACGGGTAAATGGACACAGCAGGGCCTTCTCTGTAGCGGCTTCACAACGATGGAATGCAATTGTTCAGATGAGGCTGGCCCTGCCTTTCACATATATAAATCTCTTTCAAAAGCATTTAATCCGTTTTTTCTTCAAAAGACTTTTTTTTGAGCCTATGAATGGGAGCAGGTAGCTCTCACAAGGCTTTGCTCTGTAGCAACTATTACAGCTTAGATTAAAAAAAATAAGCAGAAGACCTCCCATAGCAAGAGTTCAGAATGATATAAAGGTAAGGTAAAGGTACCCCTGCCCGTACGGGCCAGTCTTGACAGACTCTGGGGTTGTGCACCCATCTCACTTAAGAGGCCAGGGGCCAGCGCTGTCCGGAGACACTTCCGGGTCACGTGGCCAGCGTGACATCGCTGCTCTGGCGAGCCAGAGCCGCACACAGAAACGCCGTTTACCTTTCCGCTGGTAAGCGGTCCCTATTTATCTACTTGCACCCAGAGGTGCTTTCGAACTGCTAGGTTGGCAGGCGCTGGGACCGAGCAGCGGGAGCGCACCCCGCCGCAGGGATTCGAACCGCCGACCTTTCGATCGGCAAGCCCTAGGCGCTGAGGCTTTAACCCACAGCGCCACCTGCGTGTCCTCAGAATGATATATAACATGGCAAAAGCATAAATGAGATAAGCTGTAGAGACATTTGGTTAAATTTGCCGATTCTGTAGATTTTCCTGTAGGGAGCTTAAGGGGGAAAAATGATTCTTTTTTTAAGCACACCAGTTCTGAAGAAACAGAAATAAATTTAACTTGTTCCAAAGCCAGCTCAACCAGTGACCCTTTCAAAGAGGGCAAGCTATTCGGGGAGGGACTGAAAAGACCCCATGGTAGAGACCAGAGACAAAAAGATGCTCCCACATAAAAGGATTGGAAGGAGGAGTCAAAAGGGGCCCTTGTTCCTCCTTTCATCCCTGCAAGGATCCTTCAACAACACAGATTCAAAGGGCTGTAAGCCTTCCTGGGAATGAGGCAGGGTTTCTCAAACAGAAACAAGTGTACCCAGAACTCCTTCAAGCATCCTCCTCTTATTTGGTGATCACTCGTAGCCGAGTCAGATTGTCTTCCATGAACACAGTTTTAGGAGTGAGTCCATAAGTGTCTGTGGAGGCCAGTTCTGGATCCACACGTCCTTCCACAGTGGGGACACTGATTTCCGGACGGGAGCTGATCACGGTGTGGATTTGCCAAGCGTGCCTTCCTCTTAGCACGTTTCTGTTGGTTTCTGCTCTCTTCACTGTGCAGCGAAGTGCTTGTCACGAGACAGGTGTTTACATTCCACAGTCTGTGCTGTTGGGTTTTCCCACGGGAAAGGAGACTGGATGTGACGTACACTGGTTTCCTGTTTTTCACTGTTCACACTGTGCTCTCTCCGTGCTTTAGAGGAGAGAGGATGCTTTCTCTGCTCCGGCAGAGGCAAGATGTTTTTCTGTAATCTACCAGCTTTGAAGTGTAAATAAAGTAATATAGAGTATGTGGCACGTACTCCTCATCATTCCGCTGTGCTTAGGACACTGCAAATTCAACAGTTTCTCCCTTTCGTCCTGAGTTTGAGCGTCTTCAAATCCCATGACAACTTTGGTAAAGGCTGGTCTCCCAACTGGAGCGCTCGCAGGCAAGTGTTTCCCAGTTGTCAGTGTTTATACTACATTTTTAAAGATTTGCCTTGAGAGAGTCTTTATACAGTGGTGCCTCGCAAGACGAAAAGAATCCATTCCGTGAGTCTCTTCGTCTAGCGGTTTTTTCGTCTTGCGAAGCAACCCTATTAGCGGCTAAGCGGCTATTAGCGGCTTAGAAAAGGGGGGGGGAGCGAAAAAAATTGTAAGACTCGCAAGACGTTTTCGTCTTGCGAAGCAAGCCCATAGGGAACGTGGAGGGACACCTTGGTTAGATCCAAGGAGGCAAAGTTAAAGGCATGAGACCGTCTGGGATGGTCTTCAAGGAATCCATTTGGTTCAGGTATGAATTGACCATCTTAGGACCTCGGATAGCCCTCCATTTCCCCAACATTTGGAAACATAAAGAGAATAAGGTAGCAGCCAGAATAAGGTAGCAGGCCAGGAAGCTGCCTGGGGCCTTCAATGAGGCCAAGCTGATTACCTTCAGCATGCTTGTCTTCTGCAGTGTTTGGGTGTCCTTTGTGCCCACCTACCTGAGCACCAAGGGAAAGTACATGGTAGCTGTTCAGGTCTTCTCTATGCTGGCCTCCAGTGCTGGACTTCTGGGCTGCATCTTCATCCCCAAGTGCTACATTATTGTGCTGAGGCCTGATCTGAATACAAAGGAACACCTCTCAACAAAAACTAAAGATGGCACTGTGGGAAATGCAGTCTCATATAACTAGCATGAGCAGCTCTAGTTAATGCATGAAGGGGTTAAGACCATGGAGTAAGTCGTTGTTCCTAGACTTGACCAGGTCACACCTCCTCACTTCTGGTGACGGACAGTTAAGGAAAGTTCTTTTGTTCACCTTCTTTCCGCTGTTCATCCTCTTTCAGAGAGCCAGTGTGGTGTAGTGGTTAAGAGCGGTAGACTCGTAATCTGGTGAACCGGGTTCGCTTCTCCGCTCCCCCACATGCAGCTGCTGGGTGACCTTGAGCTAGTCACACTTCTTTGAAGTCTCTCAGCCCTACTCACCCCACAGAGTGTTTGTTGTGGGGGAGGAAGGGAAAGGAGAATGTTAGCTGCTTTGAGACTCCTTCGGGTAGTGATAAAGTGGAATATCAAATCCAAACTCTTCTTATTCTTCTTTCACCATGTGAACTTACAACCAAGAAGCATGTATGAGCTTGTCCCTCCAAGCTCATTCCGTATGTTCAGAAACATTTTTTACCAAGTTCTGTAACTAAGTCTTTCCACCTGTGTTATCCTTGCTGCTGCATGAAAAAGCACGTGAATCTGATCTTTGAAGTTTGTAAGTAACTTTTAAACAAAACTTACCAAACTCTGCGCTATAGGGGTAGAAGAAGAAGAAGAAGAGGAAGAGTTTGGATTTGATATCCCGCCTTTCACTCCCTTTAAGGAGTCTCAAAGCGGCTAACATTCTCCTTTCCCTTCCTCCCCCACAACAAACCCTCTGTGAGGTGAGTGGGGCTGAGAGACTTCAAAGAAG
Organism: Podarcis cretensis; assembly: GCF_951804945.1. Classification (NCBI taxonomy): domain Eukaryota; kingdom Metazoa; phylum Chordata; class Lepidosauria; order Squamata; family Lacertidae; genus Podarcis; species Podarcis cretensis. Next base: position 123,864,567 of record NC_137171.1, read on the forward strand.
TGTAACTAGCCCAAGGTCACCCAGCAGCTGCATGTGGAGGAGCGGAGACGCGAACCCGGTTCCCCAGATTATGAGTCCACCGCTCTTAACCACTACACCACACTGGCTCCCAGAAAGGGGAAGTCGATGTAAGATTTGGATCTAGGAGTCCAGCAATATTTTAAAAATTCCTCTTAAAGAACCCTGTGTGCGATCTATGTGCTTCTGTGCAAAACAACCAGAGATAAGCTCTGGACCAGGACTACATGAGCGCAGATGGTCCTTTAAGGATCACGAGCTGCTCAGGGCGTTATAGTGCTTGAGGATGTATTGAAACTGACCCATCCTTGCATACCTGGGAAGACATTCCCCACCCCCGACTCCCAATAGGTAGACACACCTCCCATGTCTGTGCATGACCTCCACTGCACTGACCCCCAAGTCAGCAAAGGGCACCTAATTTGACCCTAGGAAAGAGGATACGGCAATTAACAATCATGAAACATGGATTAGTTGTTTCTGAAAAACTTGCTTCTCCAAGAAGTTGCCTTCTTGTGAATTAGGCCATTGCCATGTCTGGCCCAGGACTGTCTATTCTGGCAAGCAGTGACTGACTCCCCCAAAGTCCTGTCTCTTTCCCCCCAAACCCCTCTGCTTCCTGGAGAAGCCAGACTTGCTATCTGACCACTAGCAAAACCTCATTCTCATTCCCCTGCTGCCTCACTACGAGATATAAACGTGGTCCTCAATTTGCCCCAGAGGAGCAAGAAGGTTGCGGCTTGGTATGACCGGAGACTGAAGCCTATTTCGATCATTTATTTAAAATGCAGGAGCTGAAGACAGTGAACTCATTTTAATTTATTGAAGATGAAGGCGTAATCCGCAGAGAATTTGAAAGGAAAATCAAAATCACTTTATACATAAATAACATTGGGATTTATTTACAGATAGGTAGCCGTGTTGGTCTGCCATAGTCAAAACAAAATAAAAAAATTCCTTCCAGTAGCACCTTAAAGACCAACTAAGTTAGTTCTTGGTATGAGCTTTCGTGTGCATGCACACTTCTTCAGATACACTGTGTATCTGAAGAAGTGTGCATGCACACGAAAGCTCATACCAAGAACTAACTTAGTTGGTCTTTAAGGTGCTACTGGAAGGAATTTTTTTATTTTGATTGGGATTTATTGATTGTATGGGGAAATAAATTGTGAAGCTGTATGAAGATATCTGGCAAGGACCCAATGACATAGAAAGATTAAAAGTAAGTAATAATAATAATAATAATAATAATAATTTATTATTTATATCCCGCCCATCTGGCTGGGCCTTCCCAGCCACTCTGGGCGGCTTCCATAAAAACCAAAAATACAGTAAAATCACACGTTAAAAACTTCCCTGAACAGGGCTGCCTTAAGATGTCTTCTGAATGTCAGGTAGTTGTTTATCGCTTTGACATCTGCTGGAAGGGCGTTCCACAGCGTGGGCGCCACTACCGAGAAGGCCCTCTGCCTGGTTCCCTGTAGCTTTGCTTCTCGCAATGAGGGAACCGCCAGAAGGCCCTCGGTGCTGGACCTCAGCGTCCGGGCAGAATGATGGGGGTGGAGACGCTCCTTCAGGTATACTGGACCGAGGCCGTTTAGGGCTTTAAAGGTCAGCACCAACACTTTGAATTGTGCTCGGAAACATACTGGGAGCCAATGTAGGTCTTTCAAGACCGGTGTTATATGGTCTCGGCGGCCGCTCCCAGTCACCAGTCTAGCTGCCGCATTCTGGATTAGTTGTAGTTTCCGAGTCACCTTCAAAGGTAGCCCCACGTAGAGTGCATTGCAGTAGTCCAAGCGGGAGATAACCAGAGCATGCACCACTCTGGCGAGACAGTCCGCAGGCAGATAGGGTCTCAGCCTACGTACCAGATGGAGCTGGTAAACAGCTGCCCTGCACACAGATTTGACCTGTGCCTCCATGGACAGCTGTGAGTCCAAAATGACTCCCAGGCTGCGCACCTGGTCCTTCAGGGGCACAGTTACCCCATTCAGGACCAGGGAATCCTCCACACCTGCCCGCCTCCTGTCCCCCAGAAACAGTACTTCTGTCTTGTCAGGATTCAACCTCAATCTGTTAGCCGCCATCCATCCTCCAACCGCCTCCAGACACTCACACAGGACCTTCACTGCCCTCACTGGTTCTGATTTAAAAGAGAGGTAGAGCTGGGTATCATCTGCATACTGATGAACACCCAGCCCAAACTTCCTGATGATCTCTCCCAGCGGCTGCATGTAGATGTTGAAAAGCATGGGGGAGAGGACAGAACCCTGAGGTACCCCACAAGTGAGGGCCCAAGGGTCTGAACACTCATCCCCCACCACCACTTTCTGAACACGGCCCAGGAGGAAGGAGCGGAACCACTGTATGACAGTGCCCCCAGCTCCCAGCCCCTCAAGACGGTCCAGAAGGATGTTATGGTCGATTGTATCAAAGGCCGCTGAGAGATCCAGCAGAACTAGGAAACAGCTCTCACCTTTGTCCCTAGCCCGCCGGAGATCATCAACCAGTGCGACCAAGGCAGTTTCAGTCCCATGATGAGGCCTGAATCCCGACTGGAAGGGATCCAGTACTTTCCCATTGCTAAATCCTTGATTGGCTTCCACAAACCCTTTAGTTAAAGCTTCCTACATTTCCGGCCGTCCTAACTGTCCTAACTTCCAGGTATTCTATTTCCTGCATTTGTTTACTGAAAGCTTTCAAAGAACTCTATAAGGTTACTGTTATGTACTGAGTCAAATAGGATCCAAACTGCAGCAGTCTGATTGGTCCTAGAACAATAGGATCCAAAAGGCAGCAGTCTGATTGGTCCTAGAACAATAGGATTCAGAATGCAGCAGTCTGATTGGTCCTAGAACAATGCAGCAGTATGATTGGTTGGCAGGAACCACCCAGTCATGCTCCAGATTGAAGTGAATCCACAACCTGATTGGCTTACAGTAGAATTCCGGAATTAGCCAATCATGTGCAGCCCATTGTGTAAATAATGTATATAAAGCAGATACTTTGAGGGGACATTCATTCCTCCTCACCACTATGAGCTGAATAAAGAGCATGAAATCACTTTGCGACTCTGAGTATATTTCACTGGCGACGAAGGTGGGATCCCGCTGAGCTGACTGCCACACACAGCACCGCAGCACCGCCACCTGCCGCACCGCTGCCTCGCACCGTGTAGCCAGGCTTCAGCTCCGGGACACAAGGAACTCAGAATGGCAACCGACAGCAGCTTCTCGCCGTTCAACCCAGCATCCGGAGACTGGGAAGCGTACACCTCCCGTTTCACCTTCCTCCTAGAAGCCAAAGGGGTCACCGATGAAGAAGACGCCAAGAAGAGGGCAATATTCTTCAGCGTTTGCGGAGAGGAGACATTTGAAATCGCCCGGGCTCTCCTTGCGCCTGAAGACGTTGCTACTGTTCCATACAAAACAATAATGGAACAGCTGAAGGGGCACTTTTCGCCACAGCCCTCAGTGGTAGCTCGTCGAAATGCCTTCTATGCAAAGCGGCAAGCCCCTGGGGAAACCATAACTGGGTTTGTGACCTCTCTCCGCCAAGCCGCCCGGTTCTGCAACTTCTCAGAGCTGGAGAACATGCTTCGTGACCGCCTCGTCGGTGGCCTGAGGGATGAGAAGCTGCAACGACGCCTCTACGCTAAGAAGAACCTAACGTTCCAGGTCGCTCTGGAGGAGGCCCTGGCAACGGAAGCTGCCGAGAGGTCGACGCAAGAGGCACGGCCGAGCCAGCCATCCCAACCGAGGGTCCACCACGAAGACCTCACCGACGACTCAGGATCTGACAGGGAGGAGGTGCACCGAGTACAGCAGCGCACTCAAGCAGCCCACATACCACAGCTGCCTCGACGAGAAGGAGGGAACTGCGCAAGCTGTGGAGAAAGTCACGAGAGGAGGACCTGCCGTTTCCGCAACGCAGAGTGCAGGCAGTGCAGAAAAGTGGGACACATCGCCCGGGTGTGTCGGGCTCGGCCCACCCGATGCCAGGCATCAGATGACCAATCCAGGAACCCCAGGTCCCGGGGCCCAACGCACCAAGGCAACTCGACGGAGCTCACGGACTTCCAGGTATACCAGTTGCCCCACCCCAACGTAGAAAAAATTTATGTAGAGGTACAGATAGAGGGGGCCCCATGCCGCATGGAGCTTGACACGGGTTCAACTCTATCCATAATCTCGGCAAGGACCTTAAGGAAACTGTGTCCTACTGGGGGTCCCAAACTCAGGCCGGCCCCATTCACCCTCCGGGACTTCCAGAAACGTAAGGTCCCCACAATGGGGGTGGGGACCTTCAGGGTGCAATACCGAGGGCGGACGCGGCAACTGGACTTACTTGTGGTCAAGGGCCCCTACATTAGCCTACTGGGATTGTCATGGTTTGGACCACTGGGGCTAGCTGTCACCGGGGTGAACCACACTAGCTTACAAGTGGACGTGGACGCCATATGCAAGGAATTTCCGGGGGTTTTCGATGGGAAATTGGGACAGTATACGGGCCCCCCCATTGCTCTACAGCTTGACCCCGCAGTACGACCGGTCAGGCTCAAGGCCCGCCGGGTCCCGTTCGCCCTGAAACCCCGTATAGATGAGGAATTGGACCGGCTCATGGAGCAAGGAGTGCTGGAACCGGTGCCTAATGCCCCCTGGGAAACCCCAATCGTCACACCTGTCAAGCCTAATGGTTCAGTCCGCATCTGCGCAGACTACAAATGTACTATAAACAAGGCCCTCACGGCCCATGCATACCCAGTGCCAGTGGTCAGCCATGTCCTTGCCACCCTGGCTGGGTCGAAAATTTTTGGCAAGCTGGACCTTGGCCCAAGCATATCAACAGCTGCCAGTAGATGAGGCCACAGCAGAGGCACAGACGATTGTGACGCACAGAGGAGCATTCAGGGTAAAGCGGCTGCAATTCGGTGTCAGCGTGGCACCAGGCATATTCCAGAATCTAATGGACTCTCTCCTTAAAGGGATTCCTGGCGTCACCCCCTTCTTCGATGATGTGTTGATTGCCGGGCCCACACCAGAGGAGTTTGAGGACCGCCTCCGCACCGTTCTGCACCGTTTCCAGACAGCAGGTCTCAAGGTGAAGCGGGAAAAATGTCTACTAGGAGTGCCCCAGGTGGACTTTCTGGGATTTATGGTGGACGCAGAAGGGGTCCACCCGACTGGGGACAAGGTACGGGCCATTTGTGATGCCCCAGCGCCCAAGAACAAGACTGAACTTCAGGCCTTCTTGGGACTATTGAACTTTTACCATTCCTTCCTTCCCCACAAGGCGGCGGTAGCGGAGCCCCTACACAGACTCCTGGACAAGCGGGCCCCTTGGGTGTGGGGCCAGCGCCAGGAGGCCGCATTCCAGGCAGTCAAGGACTTGCTTGTCTCAAACTCGGTCTTGGCACACTTCGACGAGAGGCTGCCGGTGGTGCTAGCATGCGACGCCTCACCCTATGGCATTGGCGCTGTCCTGGGACACCAACTCCCAGATGGAAGAGAGGTACCGGTGGCATACTTTTCCCAGACACTCAACGCAACTGAGCGGAACTACTCACAAATTGACAAGGAGGGTCTGGCAATCGTGAAGGGAGTTAAAAAATTCCATGATTTCTTGTACGGGCGGCCCTTCACCGTGGTGACTGACCACAAACCGTTGCTTGGCTTGTTTGCCCCCGAAAAGCAGACCCCCCAAGTGCTGTCTCCTCGCGTCCTCAGGTGGTCAATTTTCCTTACCAGCTACCAGTATGCACTGATTCACCGCCCTGGGAAGGCGATGGGCCATGCGGACGCCCTCAGCAGGCTGCCACTACCGGAAACAGGCCCTGACCCAGCACCTGCACAAGAGGTTATGAGCCTGGAGCTGCTTCCTGACCGCCCCATTCAGGCACAAGAAGTTGCACACCATTCCAAGAAAGATAGGGTCATCTCCCGGGTCCTGGACTGGGTGTGGAGGGGATGGCCCAGCAGCAGCCCCGGGCCAGAATTCGCCGGCTACACAACCCGCAAACATGAACTGTCGGCCCACAAGGGGTGCCTGTTATGGGGAAGCAGGGTCGTTGTTCCCCAGCCCCTCCGAAAAAGGGTCCTCACAGCCCTACACGAGACACACCCTGGGGTAGTAAGAATGAAGGCCCTTGCCAGGAGTTATGTGTGGTGGCCGGGGATTGACGGAGAGATAGAGGCCTGGGTCAAACACTGCCAGGCCTGCCAAGAATCCCGCCCAGATCCCCCAAGGGCCCCAGTCCAGTCCTGGGAGTCCGCCCGAGCACCATGGTCACGACTGCATGTGGACTTCGCTGGCCCCTTTCAGGGGAAAACATTCTTCATAGTGGTGGACTCCTACACCAAATGGCTGGAAGTCGCACTGGTACCGTCCACTTCTACGTCCGCAGCCATCTGGGTACTACGCAGGCTGTTTGCTACCCACGGGCTCCCTGACACTCTCGTCTCAGACAACGGGACTGCATTTACGTCAGGAGAATTCCAAACCTTCACAGCGCAGAACGCCATCCGCCACATCCGTTCGGCGCCATTCCACCCTGCCACCAATGGCCAAGCAGAACGCATGGTGCGGACCACCAAGGAAACCCTTCGCCGCATGACGCAAGGGGATTGGGAGTACCGCCTTGCCACATTCCTTCTAGCACAGCACAGCACCCCCAGCTCAACAACTGGCAGGAGCCCCGCTGAACTACTAATGGGTCGGCGCCTTGCAATCAGATTGGACCGCCTTCACCCCGATAGAGCTCAGGATGAGGTAGTGGTGGGGGAAGGCAGGAACCCCCGGACCTTCGAGGCCCAGGACCCAGTGTACGCAAAGAATTTTGGGGCAGGCCCTGCATGGGTACCCGCCACAGTCACCAGGGTCACTGGCCCCGTGTCGTACGAGGTGCTAACAGATGGGGGGCAATGCTGGCGCCGCCACTGCGACCAGATACGCCGACGATTCCCGGGAGAAAACCAGGAGGAGGAGGACAGGTCAGAGGAGTCCCAAGGGAACAGTGGGGCAGTGAGGCCCATAGAGCAGCAGGGGCCAGCAGGAGAGGCAGAATCAGTAAATACAGAGAGGACCCGTGAGGCTGAAAGGACACCGGAACCAGAACCATGACTGAGCGAGCCGGTTGCGCCAGACCAAACAGCCCCATCACAGCCAGCATCCTTGGAACACGAGCCAGAACCTGAACCCCGGACCAGGGAACACCCCAGGCCGCAACGCACACGTAGGCCGCCAGCGTACCTTGAGGACTATGAATGCGACCTCCCGGGCAGGACTGGAACTTAGAGGGGAGGGGTGTTATGTACTGAGTCAAATAGGATCCAAACTGCAGCAGTCTGATTGGTCCTAGAACAATAGGATCCAAAAGGCAGCAGTCTGATTGGTCCTAGAACAATAGGATTCAGAATGCAGCAGTCTGATTGGTCCTAGAACAATGCAGCAGTATGATTGGTTGGCAGGAACCACCCAGTCATGCTCCAGATTGAAGTGAATCCACAACCTGATTGGCTTACAGTAGAATTCCGGAATTAGCCAATCATGTGCAGCCCATTGTGTAAATAATGTATATAAAGCAGATACTTTGAGGGGACATTCATTCCTCCTCACCACTATGAGCTGAATAAAGAGCATGAAATCACTTTGCGACTCTGAGTATATTTCAGTTACCGAGAGGGGAATTACTGTTGCAGAACCATACTGGTTCTGCTTTAGCAAGACTTGTTCTTCCACACATTAGGGAATTCTGTCATTAACAATGTTTTATACCAGTTTTCATGAAACACATGTTAATCTAACATGCCTGTAACACACTTGTTCTCACTATCCCTCCTTTCCCTGAGCACACTGCCTCCTGCCTGCAGATCTCTCCCCTCCTTCAAGTGACACCCTAAAACCCACTCTAACATCACCCCTCAAATTGCCTTGTGTGAGTTATTTGAAATTCAGTAGGTAGTCCACTAGGGACGCGGGTGGCGCTGTGGGTAAAAGCCTCAGCGCCTAGGGCTTGCCGATCGAAAGGTCAGCGGTTCGAATCCCTGCGGCGGGGTGCGCTCCCGCTGCTCGGTCCCAGCGCCTGCCAACCTAGCAGTTCGAAAGCTCCACTGGGTGCAAGTAGATAAATAGGGACCGCTTACCAGCGGGAAGGTAAACGGCGTTTCCGTGTGCGGCTCTGGTTCGCCAGAGCAGCGATGTCACGCTGGCCACATGACCCGGAAGTGTCTCCGGACAGCGCTGGCCCCTGGCCTCTTGAGTGAGATGGGCGCACAACCCCTGGGTCTGTCAAGACTGGCCCGTACGGGCAGGGGTACCTTTACCTTTACCTAGGTAGTCCACTGTAACTGAAGCTCTTTCCAAACTCCATGCATTAATTGAGCTTTTCTATTAAGCTGCAATTGAATGTGAAGTTACCACTTCACATTAAAGCTCTTTCCACATTGCATACATTTAAACCTCTCTGATGTTTGTGCCCCTCTAGGGTTGCCATATTTCAAACAGTGAAAATCTGAACAGAAAAGTTGTCGAGATTTTTTTGGGCAACGTTGTTGAGCTTTCCTTTTTCCTTTTTGGCCAAGGTTTTTGGCAAAATCGCACCAAAAAAGGGCATTGTTGAGCTTTTATGGAGGCTATATCCGGAACGGCCTCTCTCATGTATGAGTTCCTCAATGTACAGTAAGGTAACTGTGAGACCGGAAGCGCTTTCCACACTCCTTGCATTTGAGTGGTTTCTCCCCCGTGTGTATTCTTTCATGCACAATACGAGTCCTGTTCTCATTGAAGCTCTTTCCACACTCCTTGCATTTATTTTTATTTTTATTTTTTTTCTTGGCAAACAATAAAACATCTATTGGTCTTAACACTAAAGACCCAACTTCCTGTCTATTCCATATTTCAAATTCATATTACTTATTGCCAATACACACTTTTTTCATAATTAAACTTATTCTCAATAAATCTAATTTCTTCTATCTACCTAGCAACTATTACTGAAGTTCCTCGAATGCTGCAACAGAATTTAAACTACTATATTTATTTTTCAGATATTCTTTGAAAACCTCCCATTTAGAAACAAATTCCTGTTTTGATTTATTCTTTATTTTTTTCTGATAAACCATCTAATTCGGCATATTCTGTCAGCTTTTGGATCCAATCTTGTATAGAGGGGATTTCATTACTCTTCCATTTTGCTGCGATCAAAACTCTTGCTGCCGCTGTCGCATATAAAAAGATACCCTTCCTCTTTTGTGGAATATCCAAATCTGTTATTCCCAGGAGGTAGGCCTCTGGTTTTTTATTGAAAGAGATCTTTAGCATTTTTTGCAGTTCTGCATGTATACTCTCCCAGAATACCTGTATTTTCCTACATGTCCACCACATATGGTAGAATGTTCCTGAGTCCCCGCATCTCCAACAATTACTTGACACATTTTTATACATTTTTGAAAGTTTCCATGGTGTTAGATACCATCGATGTTGCATTTTTTGAAAGTTCTCTCTAATCGTGTAACAGTTTGTGAATTTCCAATTGATCTTCCATAAATTTTCCCATTGGGCCATGGTTATTGAATGGCCAAAATCCTGGGACCACCTCACCATTGCCACTGTTACCTCCTCCTCCTTGACTGTCCAGTCAAGGAGGAGTCGCTAAGTTTTGGAAAGAGTTTTTCTTTTAGAATTTACAAGATCAGATTCGAATCGGGAAATATCTACTGAGAACCCCTTTTGTTTGTCAGATTTAAATTTTTCAAATAACTGATGGTATTGGAACCAGTCTGAAATGTGTTCTCTTATTTCCTCAATTTTTTTTAATTTTATTTGGTTATCTTCATTTTTTAGAAGTATTTTATATGTTGGCCAGCTTTCCTGAGTATTTTTCCGTTTTACTGCTATGGCTTCTACTGGAGAAGTCCACCACGGGACTTTTAGGCTCCATCAGGTCTTTATATTTTTCCCATACAGCAAAGAGTGACTTTCTTATTATATGGTTGGTAAAAATTTTATGAATTTTTGCTTTTCCATATATTAGGTAGGCGTGCCATCCCCAACGGTTGTCAAAACCTTCCAGGTCCAGGAGGTCCGGATCCTGCAACGTGCACCAATCTTTTAGCCAGGTGAAACAGGCTGCTCTGGGGGATCTGGAAAACAGTGTACCAGAGGCAGGGGAGGAGAGACTGCCCCTTCCCAGTGTTCGAAATTAACCAGGTGCCAGGCACACTTTGCACCTGGCTTTCAACCACTTGCGACCAAGTGGACAGTGTCATCCTGGCACCAAGAAGATGCTTTGGTGCCAGGATGGCGCCTGACGTCTCCACCATCTGGAAATCATTGAATCTGGACTGTTTTCACACACAAACACCCCGTCTTGTAGAATTCTATCAGTTAGATTGGTCTCAACCAGGGCCAGGGCCTTTTCAGTACTGGCCCCGACTTGGTGGAACGCTCTGTCACAAGAGACTAGGGCCCTGCGGGACTTGACATCTTTCCGCAGGGCCTGCAAGACAGAGCTGTTCCGCCTGGCCTTTGGTTTGGACTCAGTCTGACCCTTATGTTTTCCCTCCCCTTATGGTTTTGATCTAGGGGCTACTTTTTAAATGAGGCTGCATTTTAAATTGCATCTTAACCTGTACAGTGGTACCTCGGGTTACATACGCTTCAGGTTACATACGCTTCAGGTTACAGACTCCACTAACCCAGAAATAGTACCTCGGGTTAAGAACTTTGCTTCAGGACAAGAACAAAAATTGTGCAGCGGCAGCGCAAGGCCCCATTAGCTAAAGTGGTGCTTCAGGTTAAGAACAGTTTCAGGTTAAGAACAGACCTCCAGAACGAATTAAGTTCTTAACCCGAGGTACCATTGTATTTTAAATTGTCCCGTCCCCCCCATTATGATTTTACTGGTGTTAGTCACCCTGAGCTCGGCTCTGGCCGGGGAAGGCAGGGCATAAATAAAATAATAATAATAATAATAATAATAATAATAATAATAATAATAATACAGTGGTGCCTTTTTTGTCTTGCGAAGCACGGATTCCCATAGGATTAACGGTTTTAAGAAAAAGGAAACAACTCAAAAAACGAAAAACTCTTTCGTCTTGCGAGTTTTTTGTCTTACGAGGCATCCGTCTTGCGAGATACCACTGTAATAATAATAATAATAATATCATCTTATCTGCAGAACCAAAATGAATTTCTGGAGCCAAATTGCTTTTTCTGTGGAGCCTGAGCATCAACAGGAGCCATTAAGGAAAAGAGGTTGGAATAGTCCAATATATATGTGGATCCAGCATCCTATTTTGGACCAGGAGGTGGAGGACTTTCCCCTATCAATCCTGCTCCCGCCCCAGCAAATCTTTCTCCCTATGCTTTGCACACCCACCCCGCTCTGTAGTCACCTCTTTGACCTCTGCCCGGTCCAGCCTCCTTCCCTCCTCGCCTATTGCCTATCTCTTGACCACAAACTTGACATGAGCCAACAGTGTGACGCGGCAGCTAAAAAAGCCAATGCAATTCTGGGCTGCATCCATAGGAGTATAGCATCTACATCAAGGGAAGTAATAGTGCCACTGTATTCTGCTCTGGTCAGACCTCACCTGGAGTACTGTGTCCAGTTCTGGGCACCACAGTTCAAGAAGGACACTGACAAATTGGAACGTGTCCAGAGGAGGGCAACCAAAATGGTCAAAGGCCTGGAAACGATGCCTTATGAGGAACGGCTAAGGGAGCTGGGCATGTTTAGCCTGGAGAAGAGGAGGTTAAGGGGTGATATGATAAAGGTAAAGGTAAAGGTACCCCTGCCCGTACGGGCCAGTCTTGACAGACTCTGGGGTTGTGCGCCCATCTCACTTAAGAGGCCAGGGGCCAGCGCTGTCCGGAGACACTTCCGGGTCACGTGGCCAGCGTGACATCGCTGCTCTGGCCAGAGCCAGAGCCGCACACGGAAACGCCGTTTACCTTCCCGCTGGTAAGCGGTCCCTATTTATCTACTTGCCCCCGGAGGTGCTTTCGAACTGCTAGGTTGGCAGGCGCTGGGACCGAGCAGCGGGAGCGCACCCCGCCGCAGGGATTCGAACCGCCGACCTTTCGATCGGCAAGCCCTAGGCGCTGAGGCTTTAACCCACAGAGCCACCTGCGTCCCGGGTGATATGATAGCCATGTTCAAATATATAAAAGGATGTCACATAGAGGAGGGAGAAAGGTTGTTTTCTGCTGCTCCAGAGAAGCGGACACGGAGCAATGGCTCCAAACTACAAGAAAGAAGATTCCACCTAAACATTAGGAAGAACTTCCTGACAGTAAGAGCTGTTTGACAGTGGAATTTGCTGCCAAGGAGTGTGGTGGAGTCTCCTTCTTTGGAGGTCTTTAAGCAGAGGCTTGACAACCATATGTCAGGAGTGCTCTGATGGTGTTTCCTGCTTGGCAGGGGGTTGGACTCGATGGCCCTTGTGGTCTCTTCCAACTCTATCATTCTTCCGGGGGACATGGAGGAAATGCCACCCGCCCTGACTTTGATGACAGCTTCCTGCCTCTCTAGGAACCCGGGCTCGGTTCCTTTGCCCCCACCCCACCCCTCACCCCGGAGGACTGAGTGGCAGGAGCTGAGCCACCACCCTCTGCAAGCCTGAAGGTTCCTCCTCCTCCTTTTGCAAGCTTCTCCTCCGCTTGGTCCTCAGCTCCAGGGATTTGTGGGGCCGGGGTCTCCCGGATTCCCTTCTGCGAGTGGGGGGACACCCCTCTCTCTCCCCCCAGCCCCCAGCCACTGCGCGGAGGGCAGGCCGAGCTTTTGCAGACGCGGGACTCCCCTGCGAAGGAAGGTTTGCAGCGCTCGGGACTTTGCAGTTCAGAGGGAAGGTGAGTGAAGAGGCGGCGCGTCGTGGCGCGGGGAAAGTGGGTGCAAGGCGCAGCACGGTTTCCCTGCCCCCCTCTTCCTAACACTAGAGAGACCCGCGTGTCAAGCAGGAGACTCTTAATCTCAGGGTCGCGGGTTGGGCAAAAGAATCATAGAATCACAGAGTTGGAAGAGACCACAAGGGCCATCGAGTCCAACCCCCTGCCAAGCAGGAAACACCATCAGAGCACTCCTGACATATGGTTGTCAAGCCTCTGCTTAAAGACCTCCAAAGAAGGAGACTCCACCACACTCCTGGGCAGCAAATCCCACTGTCGAACAGCTCTTACTGTCAGGAAGTTCTTCCTAATGTTTAGGTGGAATCTTCTTTCTTGTAGTTTGGATCCATTGCTCCGTGTCCGCTTCTCTGGAGCAGCAGAAAACAACCTTTCTCCCTCCTCTATGTGACATCCTTTTATATATTTGAACATGGCTATCATATCACCCCTTAACCTCCTCTTCTCCAGGCTAAACATGCCCAGCTCCCTTAGCCGTTCCTCATAAGGCATCGTTTCCAGGCCTTTGACCATTTTGGTTGCCCTCCTCTGGACACGTTCCAGTTTGTCAGTGTCCTTCTTGAACGGTGGTGCCCAGAACTGGACACAGTACTCCAGGTGAGGTCAGAGCAGAGCAGAATACAGTGGCACTATTACTTCCCTTGATCTAGATGCTATACTCCTATTGATGCAGCCCAGAATTGCATTGGCTTAGGTGGCGCTGTGGGTTAAAGCCTCAGCGCCTAGGGCTTGCTGATCAAAACGTCGGCGGTTCGAATCCCTGCGGCGGGGTGCGCTCCCGCTGCTCGGTCCCAGCGCCTGCCAACCTAGCAGTTCGAAAGCACCTCCAGGTGCAAGTAGATAAATAGGGACCGCTTACCAGCGGGAAGGTAAACGGCGTTTCCGTGTGCGGCTCTGGCTCGCCAGAGCAGCGATGTCACGCTGGCCACGTGACCCGGAAGTGTCTCCGGACAGCGCTGGCCCCTGGCCTCTTAAGTGAGATGGGCGCACAACCCCAGAGTCTGTCAAGACTGGCCCGTACGGGCAGGGGTACCTTTACCTTTACCTTTACACACTGTTGCATGGGGTTGGACTAGATGACCCGTAAGGTCTCTTCCAATTCCATGATTCGCGGACCTCCAACGAAACTGGATGTTGGGAGATAATAATAATAATAATAATAATAATAATAATAATAATAATAATTTATTATTTATACCCCACCCATTTGGCTGGGCTTCCCCAGCCACTCTGGGCGGCTTCCAACAAAATATTAAAATACAGTACAGTCGTACCTCTTGTTACGTTTGCTTCAGGTTAAATCTTTTCAGGTTGCGTCCTGCGGCCACCCGGAAGTTCCGGAAAGGGTTACTTCTGGGTTTCGCTGCATTTCAAAATGATGTCATGCGCAGAAGCGGTGAATTGCGACCCACACATGTGCAGACGTGGGCTGCATTCTGCTCCTGTTGCGAACAGGGCTCCAGAACGGATCCTGTTCGCAACTAGAGGTACCACTGTAATGCATCAGACATTAAAAGCTTCCCTAAACAGGGCTGCCTTCAGATGTCTTCTAAAAGTCTGGTAGTTGTTCTTCTCTTTGACATCTGGTGGGAGGGCGTTCCACAGGGAGGGTGCCACTACCGAGAAGGCCCTCTGCCTGGTTCCCTGCAACTTGGCTTCTTGCAGGGAGGGAACCACCAGAAGGCCCTCGGTACTGGACCTCAGTGTCTAGGTAGAACGATGGGGGTGCAGATGCTCTTTCAGGTCTACTGGACCGAGGCCGTTTAGGGCTTTAAAGGTCAGCACCAACACTTTGAATTGTGCTCGGAGATGTACTGGGAGCCAGATGGAGGACAGATAAAAATATAAAGGACTGTTTCATGCAATGCGTGGTTTAACTGTGGAACTCGCTTGCGCAGGAGGTGAAAATGGACAGGCCACCAGACTGGTGGCCTTTAAAAGAGGATTGGAGAGAAACTTGGAGGAGAGGCCTATCAATCGCTGCCAACCATGATGATACTCATTCTTCCCGATTCCAGTTGCTGGAAATCGCAGGAGGAGAGATAGCTTGTCCTGCTCATGGGATTCCGTTTCGGGAATTTGGTTGACAGCTTGTGAGAACCGGATGCTAGACAAGATGGGCCATTGGATTGATCCACAAAGGCTCTTCTTAGGATCCAGAGCCCCTGTTTCCCCAGGGAAAGGGGTTTGCAGGGGGGACCCTCAGAACAGGAAAAGCTGGAAATGCCAGACTGGTCGGATATGGCCAAATTTGCGGGGGGGGGGGGGCAGATTCCCAGAGGCCCCAAAGAGTAGCTCAGAACGATGTTCCCACTTCCACGCATCTCTAGCTTTTGGGATTTGAACTTTGGTTGCGTTTCTAAAATACGATGGTGTATGGGGAGTTATTGGTTGTTGGTTTGTTCTTGTTCTTGTATTTTGTGGTTTATGCTGTGTATTTTCACGCTGCGAACTGCCCCGAGATCTGCGGGCGAAGGGGCAGAATTACACAAAATTAAATATAAATAAATAACCGCATTGTTCCCAAAAGTAGACCCCTTAGTTCTTTTCTCTGTTTTCACTCGCACAAAAAACTCCTCCGTAAACTCCTCAATTTCCTCTTGGTTGGAACCAGGTCAATAGCTGGAGGCTGGAAAAGTTTTTTTTGGGGGGGGGGGGCTTTAATTGCTAATTGGTATTAGCATGTTCTGCTTCTCACTGTCATGCAGAAAATAAAATAATGCACAGTATGTGGAAAGCGAGGGGCCACATCACATCTTCACAGTTCGCAGTCTCCCAACTACCCATGCTGGATTTTGGGAGGATCCATATTACAGTATATAGTTGCTTTATTTATTGTTTATTTGACTTCAAAGGACATAGGGAGCTTCCTTATAACTTTGGTTCATCCAGCTCAGTAATTTTACACTTCTGCTTTTTTGGACTACATCTCCCATCATCCCTAGCTAGCAGGACCAGTGGTCAGGGATGATGGGAATCATAGTCCAAAAACAGCCGGAGACCCAAGTTTGGGAAACCCTGGTTACACTAATAACTCAGCTCCAGACTTGCCTTCCCCCTGGGGAAACCTAATCTTTACCGCTGAATCGGAGCAGATGACAATTATGATGGATATTTGTTGTTCCGATTTACTACTAAAGAGCAGGTTTTCCTGGGGAAAGCGGAAGGGCAAGGGCAAAGCCAATCCTAAGCCTAGGACAAACTGAAATCATAGAATCATAGAATCATAGAATCATAGAATCATAGAGTTGGAAGAGACCACAAGGGCCATCGAGTCCAACCCCCTGCCAAGCAGGAAACACCATCAGAGCACTCCTGACATATGGTTGTCAAGCCTCTGCTTAAACACCTCCAAAGAAGGAGACTCCACCACACTCCTTGGCAGCAAATTCCACTGTCAAACAGCTCTTACTGTCAGGAAGTTCTTCCTAATGTTTAGGTGGAATCTTCTTTCTTGTAGTTTAGAACCATTGCTCTGTGTCCGCTTCTCCGGAGCAGCAGAAAACAACCTTTCTCCGTCCTCTATGTGACATCCTTTTATATATTTGAACATGGCTATCATATCACCCCTTAACCTCCTCTTCTCCAGGCTAAACATGCCCAGCTCCCTTAGCCGTTCCTCATAAGGCATCGTTTCCAGGCCTTTGACCATTTTGGTTGCCCTCCTCTGGACACGTTCCAGTTTGTCAGTGTCCTTCTTGAACTGTGGTGCCCAGAACTGGACACAGTACTCCAGGTGAGGTCTGACCAGAGCAGAATACAGTGGCACTATTACTTCCCTTGATCTAGATGCTATACTCCTATTGATGCAGCCCAGAATTGCATTGGCTTTTTTAGCTGCCATGTCACACTGTTGGCCTAGGACAAACTGAAAACCATGGGGGGGGACTTTTAGGCAGGGGGGGGGGTCTTTCCCAGCCCTTCTTGGGGATGCAGTTGAGAATTCAAGCCGAGGCTTTCCGCATGCAAGGCTGTACCACTGAGCCACGGATCCCTTCTTTCCAACCAAATACCTTAACAAGGACACAGGAGAGATCTGCGAAGGCTTGTTTTTGATGTCCTTAGAGTCGGACACGACTAAACGACTAAACAACAACAACACTGCAATTTGCAAAATTGAATTACTTTTTTAAAAACTTAGAAGCAACAGCAGCACAGATAAGGGTGCCTTCTGGATAGCTCAGCTGGTCAGAGCTTTGTGCTGACTACACCAGCGTCGCAGGTTCGATCCCCATATGATAAAGCTGCATATTTTTGCATTGCAGGCGGTTGGACCCTTCCAATTCCGTGATTTAATGCGTTTAACAACGGGGTGCGGAGAAAGAAACCTCTGGGAACCCCCTTCCCTTGCAAGAACTGGCGGGGGAGGGAAGGGAGGGGTGGGGTGGGGGAGGTGCCTTCTGCCACTCAGTCCTCCAAACGGTAAAAACGAGCTTCCTAGAGAGGCAGGAAGTTGGGAATTTTTTTTTAATTATTATTTTTTTATATAAAAAAAGGAGGAGGAGGAGGAGAGGCAGCCTCGAAGGGGGAAGAGGGCACCCCCATTTCCCTTGCCTATTCCGGGAAGAGAAGCAGTCCTGGAGAGTCGGGAGGACAAGGAGGTGCAAAGTCTTTGGGGGGGGCAGGTTGTCTTGCTGCGGGTGGGGATCTGCTTTCGGGTGCGGGGGCGTCGAGGAGAGGAAGAGATCCGCCCTGCCCGCTTCCTCCTCCCCCCCTGGGATCCGCAGGCAGGCCGATCCCTTTGCAAAAGCGCACCTTGGCCGGGTTGCAAAAGCGCCTTTGCAAGCTTGCAGGTCGAAACCAGGGGACGTGCAGCTGGGGCTGTTTCATGTCATTTGGGGCGGGGGCGGGGAAGCTCTTTGCGGTGGGTGGGGTTGTGCACAGGGCTTGTGTGTGTCTGTGTGTGTGTGTGTGTTGCTGTGCTGGTTTTGCCAGCTGCAGAGAGGCAGGCGCCTATGGGCTCCTAAGGGAGAGGAAGGAGGTTGCTAAAAAAGGCGGGGGAGGTTGGGATAGGATAGGCAGCGCGGGGAGGAAGGCGGCCAGATTCCTCAAAGGGTAAGGAAGAGGGGAGGTGGGGGGGGGCAAGACTGTTGCTTTCAGGAGGGTGGGGGAGACTCGCTTCCTGAAACCCGGGGCCGCTGCAGCTGTTGACAGCCCTGGGCAAAATGGACCCATGGTCCATCAAACAGCTTCCTGTTTTTCCTAGGAAACAGCCTTTCAGGAGGTGGGAAGATTTAATTATTATTATTATTATTATTATTATTATTATTATTAAATCTTCCCACCTCCTGAAAGGCTGTTTCCTATTATTATTATTATTATTATTATTATTATTATAGGAAACAGCCTTTCAGGAGGTGGGAAGATTTAATAATAATAATAATAATAATAATAATAGGAAACAGCCTTTCAGGAGGTGAGCAGATTTAATAATAATAATAATAATAATAATAATAATAGGAAACAGCCTTTCAGGAGGTGAGCAGATTTAATAATAATAATAATAATAATAATAATAGGAAACAGCCTTTCAGGAGGTGAGCAGATTTAATAATAATAATAATAATAATAATAGGAAACAGCCTTTCAGGAGGTGGGAAGATATAATAATAATAATAATAATAATAATAATAATAGGAAACAGCCTTTCAGGAGGTGAGCAGATTTAATAATAATAATAATAATAATAATAATAATAATAGGAAACAGCCTTTCAGGAGGTGAGCAGATTTAATAATAATAATAATAATAATAATAATAATTAATATCTTTATTGTCATTGCCCCCTCTCAGGGACAACGAAATTTACTTGGCTGCTCCATCCACCCAGGTAGGGCACTCCACCCAAAATCAGAACAACTATAAAAACACTAATTAAAACAACACAGTATAATACAGCAAGGAAGATTAGATGACTTTCAAAGTCCAGGTTTCCCATTCAGGGCCGAGATCGCTCTGGAGAAGAAGCTGTTCTTGAGACGGCTCGTTCTTGTCTTCATCGTCCTGTATCTCCGTCCCGACGGCAGGAGCTCGAATTTACAGATTTGCAGGCTGCGGGGAGGGAGAGGGCTGGTTTTGTTTGCACCCCAAAGAGAGGAGGAGGGGGGGGGAAGTCCTTCCGTGTGCCCCCCCCCCCCAGCTGAAAAAGTGCCTGGTCCCTTTCCCTCTGCCTGGATTTGGCTGGAGGAAGTAGATAAATAACATTGGGAAGGACTTTCTGCTCCAGCCATAGCTGTCAGCTTTCAGATTTGAAAATAAGGGATCAGCAGCCTCGCCTGTCTACGGGATATCTAACAATCCGGGACAGCAGCGGGAAACGGCGCTGGAATAAGGGAATTTCCCGCAAAAAAAGGGATGGCTGACAGCTATGGCTCCGGCATTTCTCCGTACCCTCCCTCCAGAGGTTGTGGTCTCTACCACACTGAAGGTTTTTAAACAGAGGTTGCATAGCTATCAGGGATAATTTAGCTGGGATACTTCCATTGCAGGGGGTTGGGCCATAGGTGTCAACGTTTCCCTTTTTTAAAAGGTAATTCCCTTATTCCGAATAGGATTCCTCGCAAGGAAAGGGAAAAGTTGACAGCTATGGGTTGGGCTAGGCAAACTAAGGCCCGGGGGCCGGATGCAACCCAATTGCCTTCTAAATCCGGCCCGTGGACGGTCCGGGAATCAGCGTGTAGAATGTGTCCTTTCATTTAAAATGCATCTCTGGGTTATTTGGGGGGCCTGCCTGGTGTTTTTACATGAGTAGAATGTGTTCTTTTATTTAAAATGCATCTCTGGGTGATGTGTGGGGCATAGGAATCCGTTCATTCCCCTCCCCCCAATATAGTCCGTCCCCCCCACAAGGTCTGAGGGACAGTGGACAGACCCCCTGCTGAAAACGTTTGCTAACCCCTGGGCTAGATGACCCTTGGTTTCCCTTGCAACTGTGCGATTCTGTGATTTCTGAAATGCCTCCTCAGCTGGATTTGGTGGAAGGAAGGGAAGGGGCGTTTTTTCTAGGTATGATATTTGTTTGGGGTGGGGAATCAAAGCCACAGGGTGGACCTCGGCTTATTCCTGCAGGATTGGCCCAGCAGAGGGATGCTGAGTTTCTTTCTCTGCTGGTGCTGCCAGCCTCTTCTTTGGGCATGGCCATGTTTGCAGGAGGGCCTCTTAAATGTGTGTGTCCCTGCTTGGGAATAGATCTGTCGGTGATCTGGGCCCATTTATAGATGCTGTGAAGGAAAAGGTGCTGGTGGAGGGACGGGGTCAGGCCACAGGCCTGGGTAAAACAATTCCATTTTATATTATTAAGCAGAATTGCTGTGTAAAAGCCTCTAAGCAGTTTTCGTAAAATATGCACTATCCACTTGAACCAGGATGGAACCAGACGGTTGGCACTTAAAATAAAAAGGTGGTTTTCAAACAGATGGTAATGGGGCGGGGGGGGGGGAGTCAAGAAGAGCTGTGGTGAGTCTGGTTCGGAATAAATCTCCCTCCTGGGATGAATAAGGTAAAATAGGTTAAAAATTAAATTCAGGTGTCAGAGAACTAGTTTCCGACCAGGAGTAGGATCTCGGAGACATTGACTTAGCTGAGATTATGAAAAATGACAGTTTACATGACTTCATACATATGGATTTTATTCTTTGAAATGTCCTGAGACCCCCAGGTATAGGGTGGTATATAAATTCAATTTATAATACAGTCATACCTCATGTTACGTTTGCTTCAGGTTGCATCCCGTGGCGACCCAGAAGTACCGGAAAGGGTTACTTCTGGGTTTTGCCACTCGCGCATGCGCAGATGCGCAAAATGATGTCATGCGCAGAAGCGGCGAATTGCAACACGCGCAGACGCGGGTTGCGTTCTGCTCATGTTGCGAACGGGCCTCCGGAACGGATCCCTTTCACAACCAGAGGTACCACTGTAATAATAATCAATCAATCAATCAATCAATCAATCAATCACAAAGCCTAAAAGCTTGACAGTATAGAAGCTGGATCTAAAAGAGTTTTGAACCTATAAAATACATGACTTAAGCACAAGAAGGCGTCTTCTCTTTTGAGTCCCACCTTCAGAGTTTTGAATTATCTAACCTGTAAGTTTCCAGGATCCCTGGAACAGGATCCCTGGTGGGATCTGGCCAGTTGCCCCTCTAGTCCGGCATCCTCTTCTCACAGTGGCCAATCAGATGCCTGTGGGAAACTTGCAAGCAGGATGCCTTCCTAAGAGCACTCTTTCGCCTCCTGGGGCTCCTAGCAAATGCTATTCAGAACATTGCTGCCTCCCATGATGGGGGCGGACCATAGCCATCGTGACCAGTATCTACTTTAACCTCCATGAATTGATCTAATCCTCTTTTAAAGATGTCCAAGTTGGTACCCATCTTCCTCCTGGGGGAGTAACTTCCATACTTTTAAATGTGCGCTGTGAGAAGGCTGTTTGTCGATTTATTTATTTATTTGGTTTTCCAGATTAAAATTTTAAAGTCACACATCCAACATAGAAACAAGATTCCAAAGAATCTCCTGGGCTTCCCTCCTCCACTTTGTGGGTCCTTTCCTCCTGCCATTCTTCTCTGGTAGGGAATTTATCTTCCTTCCATCTCTGGGCCAATAACATCTGCCCAGCTATGGTCACATACATAAATAGTCTTTTCTGCTCCCTTGGGATTTAGGCACCTAAAAGGAAGGCTTTGGTTTTTTTTAGAAAAGGTTATTTTAAATATTTTTTGAACTCATATATCATTTCCCAAAATTCTTTTATTACAGTCATAACTCATGTTACGTCCGCTTCATGTTACATTCTTTCAGGTTACATCCCGCGGCGACCTGGAAGTACCGGAAAGGGTTACTTCTGGGTTTTGCCGCTCACGCATGCGCAGAAGCGCAAAATGATGTCATGCGCAGAAGTGGCGAATCGCAATCCGTGTGTGCGCAGAGCGCCGCTGCGGGTTGCACTCTTTTCATGTTGCGAATGGGCCTCCGGAACGGATCCCGTTCGCAACCAAAGGTATCACTGTACTTTACACTTCCACCACACATGATAAAATGTGCCTTCTTTTTCCTACGTATGTTTTCTCCTCCTCTTCCTCCAGGGTCTGGCGACCTTCAGGGAGGTGGCTGTGTGCTTCACGGTGGGGGAATGGGCTATGATGGATCCCAGCCAAAGAGCTCTGCAGCGGGAAGTCATGGAGAGGAATTATGAGACGGTGGCCTCTCTAGGTAAGGGCACCGTTTTCCCTCTTGACCCATTGATGGTGAAGGTACGAATTTACTATTGTTCCATTCTTCCCCGTGCTCTCTTTTCGGTTATCATCTCAGCTTGCAGAATCTGAGTGACGCCTCTAAACTGGTGGTGCTATTGATTCATGCCCGATGGGTCCTAGATAACATAACAATACTCTGTGATTTAATCCTAGTGTGATTTTGTTGGCATCCGTCTGTCTTGAGACAGTCCGTGCCTGACCGGTGCTGCTGGGACCATACAGGCCTCTTCAATTCAGGTGGTGAAGAATTATAACCCTTCGTAACCTTCAGAAGGCTCGATCTGGAATGGCTGAGTGCGAACCAAACTAACTAGTCTTGTCTGTTTCCTTGGTAGAACCAAACTTCACTTCCTGTTGGGGAGGAGGAGAATATCCATTTATCCAGGAACCCAAAAACAGGGAGACATCAGCAGGTAGATACTTAGCTGTGTAATAATCATCCAGGAGAGATTGTCCCATCAGGCTGCGTGTTCTCCTAGTGGACGGCTTTAAAAGGGGTTTAAGAACAAAGTTCTCAATGGCGGCTACCGTTCATTCATTAAATTTCAATCCCATCCTTTCTCCCAGGGTGCCATGATGGCTATTTGCTGTCTTTGGAACCAAGGGAGCAAAAGTTACAGAGGGGTGATGAGGAAGCTGGGCTATAGGCCTTTGGTCTAATCCAGCAGGGCTCTTTGGATAACAGAGAAGGGATAGTCTCCAGGCTGAAGTTTCCCCTCCATCTGCTGAGATATTCCCAAAATTAAACTAGCTAGATTGGCTTCCACAGTGCCACGGATGTATAGGGAGCACCTGTGAGAAGTGTCGGGTGGACCAACAAGCCTGTCTGTTTATTTTAAAGAAATTTCCAAGCCGCACTTCATCTCCTGGCTGCAAGGACGAGATCCACTTGGACGGGGCTCTAATGAAGGGGAGAGGTCTGCAGGTACGGATTTTGAAAACAGGAGATATCTTGGGAACAAAACCGTGATGCCATATCAGTGGCTAAGGTTGCCAGTGAAATGCAAAGCCAGCTGTTAGTTAACCGGTGAGGAATTCCCCATATAGTTTAGAGCAGGCATAGGCAAACTCGGCCCTCCAGATGTTTTGGGACTACAGTTCCCATCATCCCTGACCACTGGTCCTGTTAGCTAGGGATCATGGGAGTTGTAGTCCCACAACATCTGGAGGGCCGAGTTTGCCTATGCCTGGTTTAGAATGGCACCCCGAAACGGATTAAGTCCGCAACTAAAGGTACCACTGTACTGCGTTCCCTGGACCATGCAAATCAGCTTCCTGCGTTCCTTTATTTGTATCCGGCCAGCTGTTTTGACCACAGCTGAAATTTATAGGAACCACGGAGCAATGAGCTGTGCCCGCTATGGCCTCTTCCACAGCCTTGCCGCACTTCATATTTCCCCTCAAACCCTCTTCTTATTGCATTTCTGTCACTAGAGGCCCTAGTGCCCTTTGTGGCTAGAAGTGCTTTTTACCAGATCCATCCGGTTTGCTGACTGCAGCCATTCTTGCACAGGGGTAGCCTGACCATTGTGGTCTGTGCTTAGATAGCCTCCAGGCTGGATTACTGCAATGTGCCCTATATGGGGCTTGCTTTGATACTGGTTTAGAAGCTCCAACCGGTGCAGCACCATGGTGAAAACATCTGCAGTGGCTGCCCATCTGCTGCTGAGCCAGGTTCAAGGTCCTTGTATTATTTTACAAAGCCCAAAACAACTTAAGTCCCGGTTACCTCAGGGACCACTTGAACCCTTGTATCTCACCTTGATCACTGAGATCATCAACAGAAGTGTCATTAATCGTTCCTCAAATTGGTGAGGGTCACATGACAACAAAAAGAATCCGAGCCTTCATTGTGGAATACTCTGCCAATAGAGATTCAGCAGGTGCCTTCTGTTTCAGCTTTTAAATGCCTGCTGAAAACTTTTCTATTCCACCAGGCCTCGGCAAGTGATTAAGAATACATCTTCGCAAAATGGTTAATTGATGTCTGTTTTTAACTTCTTTATTTCTTTTTAATTGCCCGGTTTTATGTGCAATTTTATGTACAATTGTAGGGACATGGGTAGCACTGTGGGTTAAACCACAGAGCCTAGGACTTGCCGATCAGAAGGTCAGTGGTTCGAATCCCCGCGATGGGGTGAGCTCCTGTTGCTCGGTCCCTGCTCCTGCCAACCTAGCAGTTCGAAAGCACGTCAAAGTGCAAGTAGATAAATAGGTACCGCTCCGGCGGGAAGGTAAACGGCGTTTCCGTGCGCTGCTCTGGTTCACCAGAAGCGGCTTAGTCATGCTGGCCACATGACCCGGAAGCTGTACACCGGCTCCCTCGGCCAGTAAGGCGAGATGAGCACCACAACCCCAGAGTCGTCCACAACTGGACCTAATGCTCTGAAGTTTTATATGAATATCAAGTGATCCAGTTTTTTTACCCCATGTCATCCAGTTTTCTTAATATTTTGTACACTTGTTGAATGATAAAAACTAAGTTTAAATCTGAAATTTTAATTTTTTTCATCTCATCCCATTTTTGAGTTATGAGGGTTTGAAATTTGGTGGTATCGGTATACCACTCCTGCAGTGCGGAAGGGGTCGAGGGCAGGCAGATTAGTGACATCAAGTGATCTATGGATCAGAAAGGAATTGAGGTGGCTGTCTGAGACTGTTGCATATAAGGAAAGCAGCCTTGATTTCAGCAGGGGAAAAGAAGAGAAAGAGGGAAAATTGTAGAGATGCCAAAAAATCTTAAGCAACATCTAATTGGACTTGATCAATGATGAGATCCTTTGCTTTTCAAATGTGTTTCCCTTCCCCTTCCCACCCCCAGCAGATGCCGGGCAGGCCAATGAAATTTACAGGGAACAACAGATGGCAGCAACTATCAAGTGCGAAGCAGAAAAAGAGATGTGTGGGGAAAGTGAGGGGTCAAAAACGCCGGAAAGAAACCTGGCAAAGCACGGGGTGAAGAAACCCTCTACTTCTCAGGGTTTGCATCAAAGAACGCACAGTGGGGAGAAATCCTTTAAATGCATGCAGTGTGGAAAGGGGTTTAGAGTGAGCAGCAGCCTTGCTTTGCACGAAAGGACACACACCGGCAAGAAGCCCTTTAAATGCATGGAATGCGGGAAGACCTTCAGTCAAAGCGGCAACCTTACTGCTCATCGGAGAACTCACACAGGGGAGAAGCCGTTCAAGTGCATGGAGTGCGGGATGTGCTTTAGCCAGTGCGGTAACCTTGCCTCTCATCAAAGAACTCACACAGGGGAGAAACCGTTCAAATGCCTGGAGTGTGGGAAGAACTTCAGGCGGAGTCATCACCTTACCAAACACCGAAGAACCCACACGGGGGAGAAGCCGTTCAAGTGCATGGAGTGTGGGAAGAGCTTCAGCGTGCGCAGCAGCCTTACAGTACATCAAAGAACCCACACGGGAGAGAAACCATTTAAATGCATGGAGAGCGAAAAAGCTTCAGCCAGAGTGGTGGCTTTACTGGCCATCTAAGAATCCACACAGGGGAGAAAGCATTTAATTACGCTTATTCTTCTTATTATTCTTCTTAGTATTATTATTACTGCTGCCACTGTTGATTTATTAATCGCTTTCTAAACCACCGTCTCAAGGCAATTTACACATAAGATAATGGCAAACAGTTAAAACCACCAAAAAACCCCAAATCCATTTAAAACAAGACTAAAACCTTTACCAACTGGACAGTCATGGCAAGGACTCCATTTCTCCAGCTGGCAAAACTCTATTGGAGCAAAAATGTCTTCAGCTGTTTCCAGAAAGTGCAGACCATGGGTGCCTGTCATATCTCAACGAGAATGCTATTCCACAGGACGGTGGCAGCCACACTAAAAGCCCATCTCTGAGTTATCGCAGAGCAGGCTTCTGAGATTTTTGGGACTCAACAGGAGAAGCTCCTGCAGACCACAGCAATATCTGCTGGGTGTGTAAGGGATAAGGCGGTCTCTTGAGTAACCTGGTCCCGAATTGTATAGGGTCTTATATATTAGTACCAACACCTTGAAGTTGGCTGCATCCTCTGAACCAACCCCAAGAATAGCTTCAGCTGCACCACCGCCCTTAATGTACATCAAAGAACTCACAAAGGGGTGGAACCATTTTAAATGTATTTAGTGTGGGGGAAAGCTTCAGAGTGAGTTATACTGTAAGTGACTGCCTTTACAGTATACCAAAGAAGGCACACAGGGGAGAAGCCATTTTAAGTGCACGGAGTGTGGAAAAAGTCTTGGAGTTGCAACCTTCCTTCCCATGAAAGAATCCACAACTGGATTTCACGTCGGGATTGAAATTGCCTAGAATATGAAAAGAGCTTCACATCAAAGAGTCTGCAAAGGACAAATGATGTAAATGCCTGGAGCGTGGCAAAAGCTCCTCTTGGACATAACGGGGTTTCTTCTGCAAGGTTGGGGGAGGGGCTTTGTTTCATTTGTTTATTCGTTAGATTTCTTACCCACCTTTTACCATAAGCTCCCAGGCAGGGTTACAGAAAATAACAACAAAACAATAATTACAACAATAAAACAGACCAATATAAAATAAAAGTTTTCAACTATCAAACATGAAAAGTGTAAAAAAACAAACAAACACGTTATATATAAAACAATTAAAACCAATTCCATGTTTTAAGAAGAAACAGACCTTTTGGGGAAAGCAATGCTTTTAAATGGTTTTCATCGCTGTTTTTAATCGGGTCACTTACTGAATTGCTTTTAAATATCCATATAGTGTGCTTTTTGTTGTATCTGTTTCAATTTCCGCTGTGAGACGCCTTGGGTCCTGCACTGGGAGAAAGGCGAGATGTAAATAAAATAAATAAATATATATTAAAAAGAGTTTCAACAGTTGCAATACAGGGGCGGGCTGGGAATAAAAATCTCCAATTTAAAAGGTTTGTTTACGATGGAAAGTGTTTGGTAGAGGCTGGGAAGGCAACAGAAACAGTACCTGTCTAATAGGTAACGGAAAGGCCACCACACAAAAGGTTGTTGTGTATATCTGTGGCATTTTCCTGCATGATTGAGAATCTTGCAGATTGTTTCCCCCACCTCATTCCATTAGCTGCTCCTGAAATTTCTCTCTAGTCACTATCCCCTGCTGCAAACGCTCTGCAGCATTCGAGACAAATTTTGTGGCAAAGAAGCATGGGGACTTACAAAATGGCTACTCAGATGAAGGTTTTTGCCACACACTCCCATGAGGACTTGTTTCGATTGCCCGTCGAGACATTAAAGGAAGACACAACACAAAGAGAATGGAAAGTCAGGGGGGGAAACAATGACAGACTCTGATGACAAGAACTGTGTTTGGCCTAACAATGAACCTGTAGGCAGACGGGTAAAAATTAAAATGGGAGAAGTAGGACAGCAGACATACATGCACACAGATAATCCCCTTCGCAGGTAAGACTGATAGTTCTGTCTCAGAAGAAGAATCTTTATTTGCATCAGCCACTAGCCATAGCAATAAAATAAGATAAAATGTACTGAAGATACAGTGGTGCCCCGCAAGACGAATGCCTCGCAAGACGAAAAACTCGCTAGACGAAAGGGTTTTCCGTTTTTTGAAGTGCTTCGCAAGACAAATCTCCCTATGGGCTTGCTTTGCAAGACGAAAACGTCTTGCGGATTTGCTTCCTTTTTTGTAAAACCGTTAATACCCTGGCAATCCACGCTCCGCAAGACGAAGCAACTCGCAGAACGAATTAATTTCGTCTTGCAAGGCACCACTGTAGAGATAAAAGCTTAACTATAGAAAACACATTTTGTGGGTTTACATCAATAATCAAATAATAGATCTTATTCTAATTGCTCCTGCTGAAATCCTTGCAGTTTTTGCTGTCAACTGATCATCTTGATCTCCTAGGAGAAAGGACACTGTAGCAGTGGTTGAGTGACCCGGCATGGGCGATTATAGAGGGTTAATAACCTCACTCCTCAAATCTTTATAAAGTGGAAGCCACAAGCACTTTATAGGAAGGAAGTATCGAGCCACTGACTTAATACTTCCATTTCCACAGGTACTCAATACTTCCATTTCCGTTTTTCCAGCGGAATTTTTTGCCGTTGACCCTCAAGTACAGCTGAAGGCTGTACAGTGGTACCTCTGGTTACATACACTTCAGGTTACAGACGCTTCAGGTTAGAGACTCCGCTAACCCAGAAATAGTACCTCGGGTTAAGAACTTTGCTTCAGGATGAGAACAGAAATCGTGCAGCAGCGGGAGGCCCCATTAGCTAAAGTGGTGCTTCAGGTTAAGAACAGTTTCAGGTTAAGAACAGACCTCCGAAACAAATTAAGTACTTAACTTGAGGTACCACTCTATGTTCAAATCAAATCAAATTTTATTAAACGGTCACAGACCAGATTAACTCGTACAGCTAGTCATCGAAACATAACACCGGAGAAAACAAAGGACAATTTCAATACAGATTAGGCCATAACAACAATTTAAAATTAGACAGCATGAATAAAATTAAGTATTTGCCTTCGCCTGCATGTTGACATTGGAAAGCTCTTGTTTCCTGCGCCTAATAGTGGCTACACAGAATTTAGCAGCATTGATCGTGATTTCAGGAACCTTAGCTTCTACCAAGGCTCTCATACATTGGAGTTCTGGTTCATTTTTAAGCTTTTGTAGAACTGGGGCAATAAAGGTCAGGCGTAGATCCTCGTAATAACTACAGTGCAGCAATACATGCAAACTTGTTTCCACTTCCGATGAGCCACATGGGCAAACACGTGACTCATATGGTTTGCCCTCATATGTGCCTAACAGCAGGGCAGAGGGCAGAACGTTAAATCTGGCCAGGGTAAAGGAGTGTCTGTGAAACGTGATGTGCAGTCGCGTGTTACGTTTGCTTCAGGATGTGAACGGGTTCTCCAGAATGGATCCCGTTTGCATTCAGAGGTACCACTGTACTAAGATACAATATTAAGGTACAGGTAAAAGACCCCTAGTGGGACGCAGGTGGCGCTGTGGGTTAAAGCCTCAGCGCCTAGGACTTGCCGATCGAAAGGTCGGCGGTTCGAATCCCTGCGGCGGGGTGCGCTCCCGCTGCTCGGTCCCAGCGCCTGCCAACCTAGCAGTTCGAAAGCACCTCCGGGTGCAAGTAGATAAATAGGGACCGCTTACCAGCGGGAAGGTAAACGGCGTTTCCGTGTGCGGCTCTGGCTCGCCAGAGCAGCGATGTCACGCTGGCCACGTGACCCGGAAGTGTCTCCGGACAGCGCTGGCCCCTGGCCTCTTAAGTGAGATGGGCGCACAACCCCAGAGTCTGTCAAGACTGGCCCGTACGGGCAGGGGTACCTTTACCATTACCTTTACCTTAAAAGACCCCTAACAGTTAAGTCCAGTCGCGGGCGACTCTGGGGTACAGTATTAAAAACAGTTTGAAACAACTTAAAATGACAGAAATAAGGTGGGTCCTAAAAAATATGCAGCATACCAAGGGAACTCTTTTGTCAAGAAGTGATCTTTCTGTGTGTAAAACACACAAAGGGGTAGTAGTAGAAAGGTCCTAACTGGCGCCAGGGAATGCACTTGCTGCCCACAGAACACTGAGTGGTTTAGGGTAATTGGGAAGATGGGAGGGGAAATGGAATGGAGCATACTGGAAAGGGGCATGGCTGTCAGGAGCGCTCTATACTGCAACCTTTTTGCTGGAGGCTCCACTTGTGCAATCAAGTACATACAAACAGAAACTCAGTCTGCTCATCACCTTGTATGGTGAATGGTAATTCCAACTGCCATTCACATCTGAATCTTGAAGTTTTTCCTGCCAGTGTTGCCAGTGGTTTGCTAGGTGCTCCAGAATATGATAAAACAATTCAGGTTTGCATAAATCCAAAATCATGCATTCAAAGAAGAACAAAAACCCGTCACACTTCATTTAACGTGAGTTACAAAGCACCCCTTTTAAACACAGCTTTTGCTATCAGAATGGTAGCCTGCATTGAAGAAAGGAAGTTCCATTTTGGTCCAGAAAGGTAAGGGAAAGGTCCAATTTGCAACAGTGCTTGCTAAGCCCATTGACTGCTGACTCCACTGATGCCAACCTCCCTTCTGGATTTCTTACCAGATCAGTTGCTTAGAGCGTGGTGTTGATAACGGCAAGGTTGTGGGTTCTATCCCTGTACAGGCTACATGCATATTCCTGCTTTGCAGGGGGCTGAATTAGATGACCCTCAGGGTCCCTTCCAACTCTACAATTCTACAATCACTTGTAAATTTGAAGCAAAACAAAAGAATATCACATGCCTTCTGGAAGTGTTAATCCAAGAGATTCTCCTGAAAGGTCACTCCTTCCATAATGAATGAATGAATTTATTAACACGGTCACAGACCGGCATCACACACACAATATCACAGATCATAAAAATATCAGAAATACAAGGGACAATATGAATATAACAAGGCTCTAAATATAAAAATTAAAATTAATTGTTAGCGTGTCCCCAGTAATTAACATTTAGGGGTTTGAACATTATGGGATACCACTTGCTTCCTGCGGTTGATTGCAGACGCACAGAATTTAGCTACATTTAATGTAGTCTTGGGATTCTTGTCCTCTAACAAGTTTTAAACTATGGTATTCCAATTCTTTCCTGGACTTTTGCAAAACAGGTGTAATAAAAGTCAAACGTATATCCTCATAAAGACGACAACGTAATAGTACATGTGAGGCAGTTTCAACTTCCAACGAACCACAAGGACAGACCCGTGCTGTGTAAGGTTTACCCTCAAATCTGCCCTGAAGTAAGGCAGAAGGAAGAACGTTAAATCTGGCGAGGGTAAAAGACCGTCTGTATTTGGGTACCTGAAGACCTGACAGATAGTTAGCTGGAGAGAAACCTCTCCCATGCTCCCTTATTGCTGGATGTTTGATCATTTCGCTCATGTGGCATTGTAATTCTACGTCCCAGATACGCTGGCGAATTGTAGTCCTGGCTTTCTCGAAGCCTGTCACTATCAAAGTCTGCTGTGGGATCCCCAAGCCTTTAAGCTTTTCCAGCAGTGTAGCTTTCCATCTGGATTGGTAGGTGTCTAATAAGGTTAAAGGTGCCAGCCCAACCGGGAAGAAAATAAGCTTTAGCCAATAATGGATCTTCAATAGCCACATCCGAGTACTGATAAGAATTTGCCCAACCTCCAACCAGACCGCTATGTTGGATACGCAAGAGGGGATCCCCAGCAGGCTGCGGAAAAACTTAGTTTGGAATGCCTCTAAAAGTCTTTAAAGCTGCAGATCTGGGAACCATATAACAATTGTGATAGTATTTTGGCAGCAAAAACATTTCATATTTGAAGAGCCCTAAAATATGGGTTAATATGCCCCCCCAAAAAAACAAAACACTGGACACAGGAATTAAAATGTATGTTTAGAGACTCTTTCTGAAATCTACTGTCCTGAGATCTACAGATGAAGGGTGGTATACAAATTTAATAATAATTTCTCAGAGATTTAACAGCATAATAGCACAAAAAGACCCTTCTGGATTAGGCCAATGGCCCATCTTGTCTAGCATCCTATTCTCACAGTGGTCAACCAGATACCTGTGGGGTGGAGAGTCCAGAGCCAGATATATCAATGGCCTCATTCACTATAAAAATACAAGACCACCATTTCCAGAGGGAATAGCTGCATTTCCACTGAACCTTTGCTCACGAAGCTGTGCATGTTTTCCTATTTTATTGTACAGCCATTTATAGCCCAGGGAGCAGGGAATTGGTTATGTTCTGCATTTTTAACATAAACAACAAAATCATACTGAAGATTTTTTAAAAAAATATTTTTTAAAATTACTTTTCCAATATACCCCCAATAGCAGCCAAATTCCATGCCAGAGCGAGAGCCAGGTAATAATAATAATAATAATAATAATTTATTATTTATTATTTATACCCCGCCCACTCTGGGCGGCTTCCATAGAAACCAAAAATACAGTAAAATATCACACGTTAAAAACTTCCCTGAACCTTAAGATGTCTTCTGAATGTCAGGTAGTTGTTTATCGAATTGCGAGTGAAGCGCGTTACCCCCGTCCCTGGAAGAAATTTGCAAGCATGATTTGCCCTCTGTCATCCTTGTTTTTCGTTCACTGACGATCCCCCGCTGTCATGGGGGCAGCCTCCATTAAGGCAGGTGGGGCCGGAAGCCCAGCACCAAACATTTTCGCACCCCAGAAACTGTTTATATGTCCATTTTTCTAGGACAGATTCCCATACTTTCATGTTCAAGTGACAAATGAACCCCACCTCCAGAGCAGCCACAAAAGCATCCAGACCCACCACACTCCAGGAGCTAACCTTTTCCATAGCTGCCCCCCCCCCAACTCCCTCTCTGTCAGCCTAATAATAATAATAATAATAATAATAATAATATTTATTGTCATTGCCCCCTCTCGGGGACAACGAAAATTACTTGGCTGCTCCATCCACCCAGGTAGGGCACTCCACACAAAATCAGAACAACTATAAAAACACTAATTAAAACAATACAGTATAATACAGCAAGGGAGATTAGATGACTTTCAAAGTCCAGGTTTCCCATTCAGGGCCGAGATCGCTCTGGAGAAGAAGCTGCTCTTGAGACGGCTCGTTCTTGTCTTCATCGTCCTGTATCTCCGTCCCGCCGGCAGGAGCTCGAAGAGACAGTGACCAGGATGCGATGGATCTTTTACTATGTCCAGTACCTTCCTATGGCACTTTGTGGCATAGATCTGCTCTAAGGTGGAGAGTGGGCAGCCAACAATGCTCTCTGCTGCCTTAACAACTCTGCACAACCCCATCCTGTCCTGGGTAGTACAGCTTCCGTACCACACACATAAGCCATAAGTGAGCACGCTCTCAGTGGCGCAGTGATAGAAGGCAAGCAGCAGTTTCTGCGGAAGATGGTTTTTCCTTAGGATTCTCAAAAAGTACAGTCTCTGCGGCGCCTTCTTCACAAGCCCCCTTGTGTTGACACTCCAGGACAGATCCTCTTGTAATTCAATACCCAAAAATCTGAACGTTGTTACCCTCTCCACACAGACCCCATCAATCAAAAGTGGCTGGACATTGCTCTTCTGTCTCCTGAAGTCCACCACAAGCTCCTTTGTCTTCCTTGTATTTATGAGCAAGTTGTTAGCTCTGCACCACTCTGTCAGCCGCTCCACCTCATCTCTATAGTCCGTTTCACCCTCCCTTTCAGAGATGAGCCCAATCACAGTTGTGTCATCTGCAAATTTGACAACCCTATTACTAGGGTGAGCAGCGACACAATCGCACGTGTAGAGAATATAAAGGAGCGGACTAAGTACGCATCCCTGTGGTGTTCCTGTGTTAGTCTTAAGCGTATTAGAGGTATAAGGGCCCAGCCGAACCCTCTGGGGGCGGTCTGACAGAAAGTCCAATATCCACCCACAAAGTGATAACGGAAGCCCCAGATCTTCCAGTTTAGACATCAGACGTTGTGGTAGAATGGTATTAAATGCCGAGCTGAAATCTAAAAAAAGCAGTCTGGCATAACCCCCCCGCTGCTCCAAATGTGCAAGAACGGCATGGAGGGCAATCGCCACAGCGTCCTCTGTCGATCTAATCCAGAGCGAGTCCTGTCAAATTGGACATGGACCCTAGAGTGCAAATAGCAGACATGCCATGGAGACATTGAAATACAGTGGTACCTCAGGTTACATACGCTTCAGGTTAGAGACTCCGCTAACCCAGAAATATTACCTTGGGTTAAGAGCTTTGCTTCAGGATGAGAACAGAAATCGTGCTCCGGCGGCACAGCGGCAGCAGGAGGCCCCATTAGCTAAAGTGGTGCTTTGGGTTAAGAACAGTTTCAGGTTAAGAACAGACCTCTGGAATGAATTAAGTACTTAACCCGAGGTACCACTGTATTTGGTTGGGGGGGGGGGCAGGCCATTTCTACACAATCTCCTTGTGTTACGATCACTGGAGATGTTCTTTCAAGATCTTGAAATACATTCTTTTCAAAATCTTGTATTAAAAGTGTTGGTATTTCACACACATCTGTTCAATTCAGTTCAGTTCCTTTAGCCCAGGCCCAGTTCAGCGTAGGGAGAACCGAACCCTTCCCTCAGGATTTTCCCTCCAAAAATCCTCCTCAGAGCACGGAGGACGGGCCTTAGGGGCCCTGCTTCCTGATTGGCTCTCTCCTCTCAGCACTCTATTCCATTGGCTCTCCCCAGTGCCCGTCTGATTAGACCAGCGTTCCCTGCTTCTTCATCACTAATAAGAGGGTTGCTGAGCCAGGAGATTATTATAAAGCTAACTTGTAAATGCATTTTCAAAGGAGGGAGACAGGAGAGCAGGGCAGCGTTTGACAGTGAACGTGGGCAGAGTGTTGTGGTTCTCAGAAACATTCAATGCTAGTATTTCCCAGTAAAATATACAGAACATTTGCTTTTGGTACTAGATGAAAGTAAGGTCCTAAATTTGCCCCACAGGGTTGTGACCAGAGGCTGAAATCAAATTGTAATATTTACTTTAACCATTTCAGCAGAAGCCCAGGGTAAAAAGGTGTGTCTTCAGCATTTGCCCAAAACTGTACAGGGAAGGTACAAGATATATATCTGGGGAAGGAATATCACAGCTTAGGGAACTACTGTAAGAAGCATTAGGAGGGTAATATTCATAAGAATGTAAGAATGGCCAGTCTGCCTGACTAACCTAGATTCATTAAATCCAATGGGTCTACTCATAGTAGGGCTTGATCACATTAGAACATCATCTGCAAAAGAAACTGTAGCACCCTGCTTGTGGTTAACGCTTAGCTGGAATGAAATATTCAACGCAGCAATAGAGAAATTAAAATAATAATTTATTTGTCAGACAAATAAATATGAGGCACAGTGGTATATGGTTACCAAGCTCTGGCCTGGCCTCCTGCCATTCTGGCCAGCACTTATATTTCCTTAATCCAGCCCCCTTGCTCCTCCTGTGGCTGCCTCTGTCCAATCAGCCTGGTTGAAATTCCTATTGGCTGTTTGCTAGAACCAATCACAAAAGATACACCCATTTCCTCTTGCCCTTTTATGGGAAACAAAAAGATATATATTCTTCTATCTATAAATGACAAATAAGTAGTAATATATCTTACATGTGTCTCAACAAGGAACCTTAATTACCAGCTCACCTCGCCCTATTGCCCTCCAAAACAGATGGTTTAATCTTAAATTTTTATCTTAAACAGATGTCAAGGATCTTGAGTTCACATCATCATTGAAAGATCTCCTTCTCTTGGAGGTCTTTAAACAAACCATATGTGTGCTCTAATGATGTTTCCTGCTTGGCAGGGGGGCTGGGCTGATGGCTGATGGCCCCTGTGATCTCTTCCAACTATATGAAATAAGAATCTAGCATAAGGATTTAACATTTCTTAGCTTCTAATTCCTTTGCATAATTACATTTAGGCCAATATATTTAATACATAACATAGATAGCTTTTTAGAAGAATAAACCTTTTCAAAGTAAAAAAGGAAGGAACATTTTACAGCCTCAAAATAAGATAGAAAGAAAACCTCTTCTCCAGCCAAGCCAGTTGCCTTTTTCACTGCTCTTGACCTTTCAACCTTAGGAAAATATGGCTCAAGTTTAATGGGAGGCACATGGTTTTATTTTACTATTTATCAACTCTTAATTATGTTTATCTCTTTTTTTATCTTCTGTAATATGTAGGGTCAGTGTAACCTTGGCTGTCAGCCTGTAATTCCCTTTGACTTTGAGAATTGTTTTCTGCTATAAATCAGGGGGCCCCCTTGTCCAGGAGAATAAACATCTTG
This sequence comes from Podarcis cretensis, assembly GCF_951804945.1. NCBI lineage: Eukaryota > Metazoa > Chordata > Lepidosauria > Squamata > Lacertidae > Podarcis > Podarcis cretensis. The sequence continues at coordinate 123,900,556 of NC_137171.1, forward strand.
CCAAGGTTCTTAGGCAGCTGGCCTTCTGCCTGGCATGAACATTTGAAAATCTTTAAGCTCATTTTAAAATACAGGCCCTGATCAAGCCTCAATAAAAATGCAGGCTATGATTAGATGCCTCAAAACGACATGAAACCATCTGGTAAAGTCACCATTGCATGCAAAAGTTTTATAGCATGCAAATTTAACAATTGATAAATGCATACATTCCCCCAGCTAAACCCTGAAGAGTCTTCTTATTTAAAGCTTCCTGCATACCCAGTTGTGTGTAGCATTTAAATTTAACGGAAATACATAACTACCAACCCAGAGAGGAATTCTAGGGAGCAGGCTGCTGTGGCCTTAGATGCAGGTGTTTGGGATCTACGATCCAAACAGGAAATTAGCCATGAAATTTAAAAGCAATGTTTTCTGATCTCTGTGTGTGTCCCAGAGAGGTGATTAAGTTACAGGGAAAAATGAAAAAACAAACCTGAAGTGAAGATGAATCTAGTGGAGAATTTTCTCTGCTCACCAAAAAGTATTCAGAAGCATACATTAGGAGAAGATAGCCATTCTGCTAGTAGCCATTGAAAGGCTTTTCCTCCATTAATTTATCTAACCCTCTTTTAAAATCATCCAAGTTGGTGGCCATCAGAACATCTTGTGAGAGTGAATTCTATCATCCAGCTATGTACTGGGTGAAGGTTTTCCTTTCCCTGTCCTGAATCTTCGAACATTTAGCTTCACTTTTTTTCTTTTCTTTTTTTTATTAATATTTATTCAAACTTTTCAAGATTACAGAGAAAAAAGAAAAAGAAAAAATACATAATACAACACAAAAAGCAAGAAAAGAAAAATACAAAAACAAAAATACAAAAAAAGAAAAATACAATCATTAAAAAAGAAAAAAGAAAAACAAATTGAATCCCTTACATAATCAATTTCCCTTTACTTATTTTCTTGACCTCCTCACACCTCCCATTTCTATATTCAAGTTCAAATTTTATTTCAGCAAGTCCTTTCACCTTATTTTTTTAACTTAATAATTTATTTTAATATGTTATTATTTTACGTTCTCTCTTTCATCCATTTCCTCATCTCATTTTTGTTTAATCTTCTCATTCAGGTAATTTAGTTTATTTTAAAAACCACTTTTACTTTATCCAATCTTAACTCTCATCCAAACTTATATATCAATATCAATGTTTCTTAAAACATTTCCCTAAGGTCGACCAGAATTCCCTTCCATGAATTTCCCAACTCTCATGCGAACAAAAAAGAGACAAAAACAAAACAAGTTATAATTATGTACCCTTTAAATTCCCAATTTCTATTCCACCCATACCCCCTTCCCGGTTTCAGTCCCCAACATGTCCATCAGTCTCAAAAAGCAATCAGCCTGGAGATCTTACATCCGAGGCTCTTAATTCTCTCTCACGTCCTCTCTGCCGGTCTTTTTGAAAGTCTTTAATATTAAAAACCAAATCTCGGGGAAGCTCCAACCCAACATTTAGCTTCACTTGAGGTTCCTGAATTCGAGTATTATGAGAAAAACCTCTCTCCTTCTTCCACTTTCTCCATGCAGCGTATAATATTACACAGTTCTATCATATCCCCCCTTTTCTAAACTAAAACAGCCCCGAATGTTGGGAGGGGCCGGAGAGAAGGATCGCAAGCAAGAAGTTTGGACAAAATAACCTGAGAACAGATAGGGCAATATTCAGAAACCAGCAGGAGAACATCTCAACTTCTCCATTGCTGACCTGAAAGTAGCCATCCTTCAACAAAGGGACATCACCAGGAGATGTGATGTGAAACCATTGAATTACAACCAGGCTGGCCTTACCATTAGGCAGTCAGGTGACCACCTCAGGCATGAGATGCCATGTGGCAGCAATAGCTACCTCTATCTTCCAAGCGCAGTGCAGGATGAGGTCACCTCAAACACCATTGTATTTGCCTTCTCCACATGGACTTTCAACTCAGGCAGCAGAATGTCTTGGGCTGGCTAGGATGATAACTTATCAAGGAGGCCATGCCCCACCAATTGTAGCTTGAATTATGAGAATTATTTTCTACTCCACTACGGGCAATAATTAACATAGCAATGCTAGAAAACGTTGCACTATTGTCATTTATGGCTGTCTTGAATGGTCAAGTTACCGTATTGCATACATTTAAGGTTTAAGTATCATAATCATTATCCCACCCTTACTCCCAAAGTAGCCCAGGATGGAAAACACACAAGCAATAAAACAATTAAAATACCTTAGAACAATTTTCAATACATACACATACTGTGTGTAGTTTTTGAGATACATTGTACTTTTTGCAGTATATATTAGCAAGCCTCACTATTAATTAGATTAATATAGGGTTGCCATACATCCAGAATTTTCCAGATAGTGTCTGGGCAGAAATCGCTCAACAACTTTGCTCAACAACTTTTGTGTCCAGATTTTCACTTTTTGAAATATGGCAACCCTACATTAATACAGCTAATACATTAGTTTTCCAGATGCAAAAAGACTAATGTCCCTCTTTCCGCACCCCATGTGTGATTTTTTTCCATGTGCAGACTTTTGTTGTTCCTGAAACACTTTACACACACAATTAATTTCTATTGTCTCTACCTGTGTGGATTCTTTGATGTGAAGTATGGTTACTGCTCTGACTGAAGCTCTTTCCACATTTCATACATTTATAGGGTTTTCCCCCTGTGTGGGTTCTCAGATGAACAGTAAGGCTACCACTACACCTTTTTCATCTCATTATATATCATTTCCCAGAAGTGCAATGCAGGAATCTCAGCTGAAGCATCCATGACAGATGGGCCATCCAACCTCTGCCTTGAGCATGGTTTCAACTATGGAAGAGGAGCATACGAATAAAATGAGTAGGGTGAGAAGATGCTGTCAGGGATTGGACCTGCAGAGCAAATTATCTACCACTGAGCCCTTTCCTGAAATAATTTATAATAAAGAAAAGACCCTGAATTATTGGCACAAGAGTGGCACAGTTGATCTAAGCCAGCCTTCTGAAACTTGCAGCCAGCCAAACATCCCAGACTACACCTCCCATAACCCTTGGCCATTGCGCAAAGTAGCTGGAACTGGATGGGAGTTGTAGTCCAACTACACCTGGGTCGCCGGAGACTGTTCCTGGCTGAGCAGCTGGCATAAAGCGGTCGGCTTTATTGATTTATTGATTGATTTGGAATTTGTTAGGTTGCAATGGCTTGCTTTGAAGTCATTTCGGCACCAGGGCGAAGAGAAAATCTCCCCCCAGATAAACGGCGGGCGGGGTGTGCATGTGCGCTTTGATCTTCTCCTCCAACAACCCCCTCCCCCCCCCCCAAATTGCACATTCCCCGGGGAGGCTGTTTCCACCTGCAGGGAGAGGCGGCTTCAGAGAGCATTTTGCAAAGGGAAACGGTCCAGCAGTTCGGGATGCATCCTGCGGCTGCGTTGCATGGGTCAGAGTGCGCACTATGGATTAGGAGAAAGCCGAGAGGGGAAGATGAACCTCCCTCCTCCCCCACTATTCTTCAAGATCTCTTCCACAACCTTGCAAAAAAGCAAATTCTTAATTCTGTGCATTGCACCTCTTTGTCTCTGCAAGCTCCGATCTCCTCCTCTGCAATCCGGTGTCTCCTCTTGGAATATGCAGAGAACCCCCAATAATAATAATAATAATAATAATAATAATAATAATAATAATTTATTATTTCTACCCTGCCCATCTGGCTGGGCCTCCCCAGCCACTCTGGGCGGCTTACATAAAAACCAAAAATACAGTAAAATATCACACGTTAAAAACTTCCCTGAACAGGGCTGCCTTAAGATGTCTTCTGAATGTCAGGTAGTTGTTTATCGCTTTGACATCTGCTGGAAGGGCGTTCCACAGGGTAGGCGCCACTACCGAGAAGGCCCTCTGCCTGGTTCCCTGTAGCTTTGCTTCTCGCAATGAGGGAACCGCCAGCGTCCGGGCAGAATGATGGGGGTGGAGACGCTCCTTCAGGTATACTGGACCGAGGCCGTTTAGGGCTTTAAAGGTCAGCACCAACACTTTGAATTTTGCTCGGAAACGTACTGGGAGCCAATGTAGGTCTTTCAAGACCGGTGTTATATGGTCTCGGCGGCCGCCCCCAGTCACCAGTCTAGCTGCCGCATTCTGGATTAGTTGTAGTTTCCAAGTCACCTTCAAAGGTAGCCCCACGTAGAGCGCATTGCAGTAGTCCAAGCGGGAGATAACCAGAGCATGCACCACTCTGGCGAGACAGTCTGCAGGCAGATAGGGTCTCAGCCTACGTACCAGATGGAGCTGGTAAACAGCTGCCCTGGACACAGATTTGACCTACCCATCTCCAATTCTCCCCACTCCTTCGTATTGCAGCTTCCTGCCTCTCTAGGAAACCAGAGCTCGGTTCTTTTACTGGAGGGCTGAATGACATCAGCTGGGTGTTCGCCCCCCCCCCCATTTCACTTTTCCCCCTTTACCCACCCACCACCCATTTGGTCGGGGTCTGGCTTCAGCAGAGGTCCCCAAAGGGAGCTGCAGCAGCCCTCCTTGTGGGGGTGCCAAGATCATAATGTTGGGAAGGGACCTTGAGGATCATCCAGCCCAACCCCCCTGCAATGTAAGAATCTGCAGCTGCCCCTTATGGGGATCGAACCTGCAACCTGGGCGTTATCAGCAGTGAAATAAAAAATTTAAGGTAAAAAATTTAAGAATAAATTTATATTCATAAATGTACCAAGCAAACGCGTACATAAATCACATGTCTGAAGCAACACAGGAAAACAGCCCTGAAACCACTTTGACTCCCAAACTGACCAAATGATTTCTCTGCAAGGTCAAGGAAAATGGAAACGCCTCCCCATTGTCTTTTCCTTCACAAATCCGGTCTTAAAGGTATGTCTGTGTATGAATAGGTTGAGCCTGTGACCTGGTTCAGGAACTAAGTATTTGTCATTACAAAAGACTGGCCAGGCTCCCCAGGGTATCCAATCAAGTAAGCATTAAGAGGTAACCTGCCAGACAGGAGATAAACAGCGCACTCAGATTTCTGTTGTAGACCGCCCTTTCTGTGATGTAGGTATGATGTTTCTGGGGGTGGTCTTGGACTCCAAGGCGGGCAATTTAAAATGTCTATATAAGGGCGGACACACCTTTGTTCTGGGTTCTCCTCCTTCTCCTGCGTGTGAAGGGGGCACCCTGTTGCAACAGTTCAATAAAGATCAGGCTTACTAGCTGCTTTGCTTCTCAGTATTCTCTGGTTGGCCTCTGTTATTTTCTCCAACCAATGGAGAACCTGCAAAGGACTCTATAAGGGCTCTTGTGTCCCCCATAAGGGCAGATTTTCGTTTATTACAGCAGCTAACCAGCTGAGCTATGAAGAGGCATAACTTTTTCATTAAATTTTCAGATTTTACAAATACCTTTAGACAACACTCAGAATAAATCTCTATCCACTGACTTCCCATCCAACCTTCCATGCTGTTCTTTTCTTACTGCATAAAGCTGTTATATTACTTATATTTCACCCGTTATATACTTGCAGTCTAACTTATTAAACTACTAAGTCTCATCTATTGCTATACTTCAAATTCTGCGTAATTAAGAACAAAATCAGGAAAGTGGAATGTTGCAGTTAAAGGCTCTTGTCAAGCACATTGCAGACATTTCCACATTTGGGTGCCCTTCAGATATAATGTCCTACTTGGGGTTTGTGTGTGTTTTGTATGTGAAAGATCAGAGGCAGCTCCAATAAAATGCCATATGACTCAAAGAGCAGATGGCTGTGCTTTTATGTAGAGCCCAAGTTATTTGCAGTTCTTCTTATGAAACATGAAATTTATTACGATCAGAGACCAGCTTGAGAAACACAAATGGACCTACAATCCCAATAGCAAAACAAACATTTAAAACAATATACAACAATGGATTTTAAGTGCGATAGGCATATAAACACATAAAAACTTTGATAAACAACCTAAAAGAAGTTATGAATAATATTTTGAAACAACAGGATATACCAGAAACCTGGAAAGAAGCCTTTATTACACTCATACCAAAACAAGATTGCGATCTCACACAAGTTAAGAACTACAGACCGATATCTCTGCTAAACACAGATTACAAGATCTTTTCGGGTATTTTGGCAAAAAGATTAAAGAAGATACTGCAAGAACATATTCATGAAGACCAGGTAGGTTTCCTTCCTGGCAGACATATGAAGGACAATGTAAGAAATATAATAAATATTTTGGAATATTTGACTGCCAGTAATGAGAGACAAGCCGTATTAATGTTTGTGGATGCAGAGAAAGCGTTTGATAATGTTTCATGGGAATTTATGTGTCATGAGTGTCAAAAAGATAAACATGAGAGAGGATTGGATTAATTAAAGAAGGGGGGAAGTGGAAATTGAAGCCATATGAACAAGTCAAAAAATATGTATATGATTGGTTGCACTACTTCCAAACAAATGAAATGTTTAAAAAGGATTGTAAAGAGAGGAGATATATTGAAGGAGAGTCTAGATTTCAAAAAGAAATAATAAATAATGATTATAAGGTACTGTCAAAAATGTACAAAATGCTATTGGAATGGCAAACAAAAGACGAAGAAGTTAAATCGGTTATGATACATTGGGCCAGGGACTTTGGTTATAATATACAGTTAGCAGATTGGGAGAAGGTATGGAAGGAAAACATGAAATTCACTGCATGTATGACGATAAAGGAAAACATTATGAAAATGGTATATAGATGGTATATCACTCCCGTTAAACTAGCAAAAATGTATAAAACCTGTAATAAATGTTGGAAGTGTAAGGAAAGGGAAGGGTCATTTTACCATATGTGGTGGGAGTGTAAGAAAGTAAAAGGTTTCTGGGAAATGATATATAATGAGTTGAAAAAGATGATTAAATATACATTTGTGAAGAAACCAGAAGCCTTTTTGTTGGGAATCACAGGAAGAGAAATCAATAGAAGTGACTATAAACTTTTTCAATATGCAGTGACGGTGGCAAGAATCTTAATGGCCCAAAAATGGAAACAAGAAGAACTACCGACACTGGAAGAATGGAGACGGAAACTGATAGACTTTGTTGAACTAGACAAATTGACAGGAAAAATTAGATACCAAAAAGACCACAAGTTCACTCAGGACTGGAGAAAGTTTACGATTTATCTGGAAAATATTTGTGATGAGCAGACAACGCTAGTTGGTTTTAAAGAGGCTTTGTGAATGAGAAAGGGTATTGTAAAAGGGAAAAGAGCCGTAAAGATTTACAAACTGGCAATACAGTTATAAAGGAAATGTGGAATAAATATAAAAGTATGAGGATTGCGGAGGGGGCGGGGGGAAGTCTAAAAAAATTGTTTATCATTTTGAATATGAGTGTGTTTATATAATTTGTAAAAGAAAAATTCTTTTAAAAAATTAATAATAATAAAAAAAACAACCTTAAGAGAAATGACCTGACCCAGAGTCGCCCATGGATCCGAGTTCGGGAATTTTCTTAACAAACTAGATTGAATCGGGGAATGGTCTGCGCCTACAGATCTGTGCACAGAATCTGGCGACAATCCGGGTCATCTTGTGGTCTTGCCTAACAGGAGATTAAATTTTTGCTTTACCGGGAGGTCAGCAAGCCTCACCAGCAGGGGGTCAATGGTTTCTCTACTTCGTAAAAGGAACAACTAAAAAATATGTCTTCAGGGCTTCCTATATCCCCCAATGGACAGGTGCAAATTCTCTGGTCGTATGGGACTTTATTAAGGTTCTTCTTAATAAAAGTTAGCACTTCAGTGGAAAGGCTGAAGAAAATGAATATGCGAGAACCATTGTTGCAATCCGTCTGTCTCAAAAAAACAATGAAGTCGTTATTGGGAGGGGTGGCTAACACCCCAGAGGACAGGATCACACTTCAAAACGACCTTGACAGATTAGAGAACTGGGCCAAAACAAACAAGATGAATTTTAACAGGGAGAAATGTAAAGTATTGCACTTGGGCAAAAAAAATGAGAGGCACAAATACAAGATGGGTGACACCAGGCTTGACACCCGTACATGTGAAAAGGATCTAGGAGTCTTGGTTGACCACAAACTTGACATGAGCCAACAGTGTGACGCGGCAGCTAAAAAAGCCAATGCACTTCTGGGCTGCATCAATAGGAGTATAGCATCTAGATCAAGGGAAGTAATAGTGCCACTGTATTCTGCTCTGGTCAGACCTCAGCTGGAGTACTGTGTCCAGTTCTGGGCACCACAGTTCAAGAAGGACACTGACAAACTGGAACGTGTCCAGAGGAGGGCAACCAAAATGGTCAAAGGCCTGGAAACGATGCCTTATGAGGAACGGCTAAGGGAGCTGGGCATGTTTAGCCTGGAGAAGAGGAGGTTAAGGGATGATATGATAGCCATGTTCAAATATATAAAAGGATGTCACATAGAGGAGGGAGAAAGGTTGTTTTCTGCTGCTCCAGAGAAGCGGACACGGAGCAATGGTTCCAAACTACAAGAAAGAAGATTCCACCTAAACATTAGGAAGAACTTCCTGACAGTAAGAGCTGTTCGACAGTGGAATTTGCTGCCAAGGAGTGTGGTGGAGTCTCCTTCTTTGGAGGTCTTTAAGCAGAGGCTTGACAACCATATGTCAGGAGCGCTCTGATGGTGTTTCCTGCTTGGCAGGGGGTTGGACTCGATGACCCTTGTGGTCTCTTCCGACTCTATGATTCTATGATTCTATGAAGTGTGCCTAGGGGGTGTGTGAAGTCAAGTTAGCACCTCCTGGGGCACAAGCCTGGGCAATGTGTGTGTGTGGGGGGGGGGGGTTCCTGGGCTGCCCAAACAACAAGATCTTCCTCTTGGCTTCGCTGATGTGGTCCAAAGGAAAGCAGAGCAATACGCTAGAACACACCGCGGGAATCTCATCCTGCGACCCCACTGGTGCATCAGCATCCAGCCTCTCAACTGGCAGCATGGCTTAGATGCTGAAGAACAGTCTTTTGTTGAGGAACGGGCTTGGCCCGATTGTGTTCTGCAGCTGATGTTATGAATCCCTGAGATGGATCAGAAGCGCGACAAGTATTTGCAGCTAAAAAGTACGAATGTTTATGTCTTACGCTGCCTATCTTTACCATTGGCGTTGCCTTTATCTATAGCGTTTCGCTTGCTGTGGTTCCAACCCACTCCCCAGTTCCTCAGATGGAAGTGAAATAAATCTACATTGTCAATGGTTACAAGTATAGTTTAAATGAAACGGGTAATGTTTGGCTGGTGGCCTGGCTGGCTCCTGACTTTGCCTCTGGCTGGGCTAAGCTGATGGAATGAATGCCCTAGGAACGTACCCACAAAATTGTCAAGAACAAACAGGGCCCAAGATGCCCAAATCTGTATGGGAAGATCTACAGTGGTACCTTGGTTCTCAAACGCCTTGGTACTCAAAGAACTTGGAACCCAAACACTGCAAACCCAGAAGGAAGTGTTCCGGTTTACGAACTTTTTTCAGAAGCCAAATGTGCTCCGTTTTGAGTGCCACACTTCCGTTTTCAGTGTTATGCTGAGGTCTGTCTGTCTTTGTTATTTATTTTGCGTTTTTGCGGCTCTTTTTTGTTTTGTTTTTGTGACTGCGTGGAACCCAGTTCAGCTACTGATTGATTGATTGATTGATTGTGTGTGTGACTGCAGTACATTGTTTATTGCTTTCATTTTATGGACCAATGGTCTTGTTAGATAATAAAATTCATGTTAAATTGCTGTTTTAGGGGTTGTTTTTAAAAGGTCCGGAACAGATTAATCCATTTTGCATTACTTTCTATGGGAAAGCACACCTTGGTTTTGGAACGCTTTGGTTTTGGAACGGACTTCCGGAACGGATCAAGTTTGAGAACCAAGGTACCACTGTATATGAAGTATATCATCAGGAGACCAATGAACGCAGTGGCCAAGTTTGCCGACAATACTGAATCGTTCAGGACCACTTCAACAGGAGTGAGTGGCAGTAAAATGGCAAATGCAATTCAATGTGAAAAAAAGAAAAATAAAGTTTTGGGTACAGTGGCGGGGTGGGGATATTAATTTCACATATAAGCTCATGGGGTCAGAACTGATGTTAACTGACCAAGAAGAAGAATGCGATGAAGATGATGACCCAGTGTGTGGCAGCTGTGGAAACGCCAAATTCCATGCTAGGGAACAAAAGAAAAAGAAAAAGCTCATCCTCAGCCTTTCATCCCCATCCCAACATTCTCAAGTGTAAAAAACACAGTTAAGAGAATAAAGAAAACCTCAAAATCTACATTCTAGCGGGATATGGATTGTTCATTTCCCCCCACCAAACTCACAAGCCCCAGACTCTGAGTTCTACATACTAGCTGTGTGCCAGGCTTACGACGTACGGGCTTGAAAAGTAACTTGTACAGTCAAGGGACCTATGAAGCTAGGAAAACTAAGAAAAAGTATTCAAATATTCATTGTAAATGGCACATCCGTATTTTTTTTAAAAAAGTTGATATTCACAATTACATGTAGAAAACGGCAGCTGAGCAGTAGAGAACAATTACTGACATAACTACAACAGCAACAAAGAACAGAGAGAGGGGAAACACGTCTGCTGAGGAGTAGAAGACGACAGAATTAAAAAAAAGTTGAGTTCGACTGGCGTCCTTCCATTCGGTGGAGCTAGCTGCTCCACATTGCCAGAAGGGTGACTGGAGATCTGGGACAGCCGGTATTGTTATTAACAAAACTAATGAACAGAAGCAATTTGTCCCGTTTCACTTTACCTTCAACAACTCTTCCGTGCTGGGTCAAATGTTCACATAAAGCTGTGCCCCAAATTTTACTGCACCACCCACCCTTTGTGGGCAAAGAGACCCGCTTCTGGTGCCATCGCTGGAAGCTGGTAACATTGCTAACAGGTCTTTTTGCTGCACTCTGGGATCGCTAAATTGTTCCGACTGAGAACAAGGCTAGAATTTCATCTTGGTTTTCAAACAGCTTCGTTCCTGAACATTTTGGCTCCTGAATTCTGCAAACCCGGAAGTGAGTGTTCCAGTTTGCAAACTATTTTTGGAAGCTGAATGTCTGACAGGGCTTCTGCGGCTTCCAATTGGCTGCAGGAGCTTCCTGCAGCCAATCAGAAACCGCGCTTTAGTTTTCAAACATTTTGGAAGTCGAAAGGATTTCCAGAACGAATTCTGTTCAACTTCCAAGGTAGAACTGTTATGACAATGTCGACCACCTGAGAGGTGCGGGAATTGAGTTCTGGTGAGTCCCAGCCGGGGGAAAAAGCCCTGGGGCAACCCCACCCCAAATGAAACACCAATCCTCTTTCACCACACCCCCCTCCAGCATAACGGCAAGGCCCCCTTGACAGCATAAGGAAATTCAGCTGGTATCCGGTGCCATCTCCCTAGGCACGAGCGAGATCCTCAAACCATGCCTTTGTTCTGCTTTAGAAGCACCAGGTGCTCAAACATGTCATCCGCCAGAGAATGTCTTTTCAAGGTCATTACGTTCCCCCCTGCGCCAAAGAGGCGCTCAGCAGCGGCGCTGGAAGGCAGGCCCGTGTTGTAGGCAAGGAAACTTTTCAAAATCTGCGGGAAGGCATGCAGCGAAGACAGCTCGCTGTTGGGGAACTTCAAGTACCGCGAGACCTCCTCTTCGGCAGAGTCCGATGCCGACTTCTTGCTTCGGGACTGTATGCCGAAAAACTCGTCATCGCAGTCGACGGTGCACTCCCTCTCCGAAGAGCTCTTGACCTGCTCGGTGACCACCCTCTGAATCTCGGCTCTCAGCAAAGCTTCCATGGTGCTTTTGCCGATCTCAGTGTTGCACAGATCCAACCAGTCCACCTTGAACCGAGGGTGCAAGCAGGCAGCCACCAACAGCTTCCTGTCCTTCCAAATCGGCTCAAACCTTTTCCTTATCCCTTCCCGCACAATCTTCACCAGAGGACGGCAGTAGGTGCAATTTGCAGGCTTCTTCTCCAGCACCTCCAACTTATGGTCCAGAGCATAGAGAGTGGGGAGCAGGTAACCCATAAACATGCCGTTTTCCTTTTGAAGGATATCAAGGGCCTGGGCCACAGGAGCAAGGATCTCGCAATATTCTTGGACCACCTGGGCCTCGGGAGCTGTGATCCTCTGCAAGGAGCAGAAGTCCAGGATGGAATCCATCTTCTGCGGTGCAGTGGACAATAGATCCCTTATCTGTTTCAGAGCATCGTAGGTGGTGCTCCACCTGGTCTTACTGGGGACCCTGAGCAAGACCCCGCAGTGGTCTTTGATGTACTCTGTGGTAATCGGCGATTGCTTTTGTTTGGACCACAGCTTAGAACACTTCCCCAGCAAGGAGCAAAAGTGTTTCTTGAAACCGCCCAGAGGAGAATTCTTAGAGTTGAGGACTCTCTCGATGTCTTGGGTGGCCACCAAATTCAGCGTGTAGCTTGCGCACCTTTGGTGTGGGGGCAAGCACATTTCTTCTTCAGCGGCCCTGTATTCACCCGTGTCCAGAATGTTACAGACATCCACAAAATCCACTTCCTGCTGGTCGTTGTCTCCTTCGTCTACTTGGTCCATGACATCCACCGCCTCCTTGTCTGTGTAGAAAGCTCTGAAGGCTTTGACCAGGTTACAGCCGTTATCTGTGGTGGTGCATACCACTTTGTGGTGGATTTTGTACTCCACGTGGATGTTGTGCAGAGTCGTGGCGAGGTCGTAGGCGTGGTGTCCTTTCAGGCGTCGGCAGGCCAAGGCACAACACTCCCGAGTTAGGGTCTCCGGGTTGATCCAGTGGGCCGTAACCCCGAGGTAGGTCTTCCGTCCATGCGTCCAGCAGTCCGCAGTGGTCGCCACATGCTGCACCCGTGTCAGTTTCATGGCCGCCTCCTCCCGCATGTGGTAGGCCTTCTTTTCCAGCCTCTCTTTCAGAGTCTTGGAGGACATGATGGAGAGCTCCTTGCCGAGGCCCAGGCGAGCAAACTCGATGAACGAGGGCTTGTCCACCAGCTGGAGGGGCACCGTCTCCTCCACAATGAAATCCAGCAGTTTCTTATCCAGCAGTTTCTGGCTGACAGGCTCCCTGCTGGACCCCCATCTCTCCAGGGTTGCCGGTATCTTGGGAGGTCTCAAGCAGCTCGCGTCTTCCGCCTCGGAGAAGTCGTGCTTCTTTGTATTCTTCCGTTTCGCAGCCTCGAGGACTCTGAGCTGCTCTGGGTGCTGCTTCTGGAAAAGAAAAGAGCATTACATTATTTTTATAATTTTTAAAATTTGATTAAAAAAAAATATGAATGTACATCAAACAGCAATTCAAAATCTGAATATGAAGATTGTTCTGAATCTCCTGACTTCCCCCCATCCCTTCCATGGGTCCTAATGATAATATTTACTGTTACCTACTATAATTTCTGGCTAGGGCTTGCCGATCGAAAGGTCGGCGGTTCGAATCCCTGCGGCGGGGTGCGCTCCCGCTGCTCGGTCCCAGCGCCTGCCAACCTAGCAGTTCGAAAGCACCTCCGGCTGCAAGTAGATAAATAGGGACCGCTTACCAGCGGGAAGGTAAACGGCGTTTCCGTGTGCGGCTCTGGCTCGCCAGAGCAGCGATGTCACGCTGGCCACGTGACCCGGAAGTGTCTCCGGACAGCGCTGGCCCCTGGCCTCTTAAGTGAGATGGGCGCACAACCCCAGAGTCTGTCAAGACTGGCCCGTACGGGCAGGGGTACCTTTACCTTTACCTTACTATAATTATTATTATTATAGCCCCAAAAGGAAAATGAGCAAAGTCCCAACTAAAGAAGAATGGCAACTTAAACTGATGGAATATGCACAGCTTGTGGGCCTAACATACAGAATAAGAGAACAAGAAGAACATACATTTAGAGAAGATTGGAAAATGTTTGTTGAATATACGGAGGAAAATTGTGTTTATTTGAAAATGTGGGCCGAATTAAGATAAATTCAACAATGTAAATAAGTTTTGATGGATGTAATAATGGAACATGGAATGGTTTAGTTTATATAAAATATGCAGGTATTTATGCTGCGCAAAATGAACCATGGAAAGAGAGGAAGGGAAGTCATTGATATTTTTTAAGGTTGTTTAAGTGAATATTTTTAAATGTAAAACAGAAATTTAATTCTCTCTCTCTCTCTCTCTCTCTCCTCTTCTGGCAGTGGCCAACCAGACATTAAGCCTCAGCCTCAGGTGTCTCCATTGGGCACCTACCTGCAGATGCCGTTTCAAGTTGGACGTGGAGGTTGTGGCGGCGCTCACCGTTTTCACTTTCGGCAAGCAGAACTTGCACTGCACCGTCACGTTTTTGCCCTTCTGCGACACAAAACAAAAGGCGCACTCAAAGCCAAGCCACGGCAGCGGTTTGGCGGAGGTCGACGGTCTCGCCAGCAGGGCATCTTGGGCAGTGCCCTCCTCCCCGACAACCTTGCAGTCGATATTCTGGCCTTTCTGGGTCTCTGTAAGCAGAGCAAGAATAATCTCTATTGAGACAAACCTTCTTCTTCCTCTACCTTTCCCTGACCAGAGAAAGTGATCAGGGGATTCTGTTGGGATTCCCAGTATCGATGACTGTTGATATTTGTGTCCCGGTATTGGCTGAGCAACTTCACCCCACTGAAGCCATCGCAACACCACCCAGACCTCAGTAAACACAGGGACTCTTGCCGGGACGTGGTTCAATCAAGTTATGGGGTGTATGCAGCCTTTGCCACCGCCAATATTCGGATTTACTCTAAGAAGCCCAGATATCGTCCCACAGTTTTTGCTAACATCATAACCTTTCCCAAGACGTTTCTTAAAATCGGTACCTGCCACCATATGTGGTGGAACTGCGAAGTTATCCACGAATTTTGGAATAACATTTATAGTGAATTTAAAAAAACTATTCAAACTCACATTTCTAAAAAGACCAGCAATTTTTCTATTAGGTATATTACCAATGGAAATAAAAATATATATAAAACCATTGTTTATGTACGCAATTACGGCAACCAGAATAATAGTGGCAAGAAATTGGAAGAATGAAATCTTACCAATGATTACAGAGTGGCAAATTCTTATGACAGAATACCTGCAACTAGCAAAATTGACTGGAAAAATTAGAGGAGTGTCAAACCAGAAGGTATATAGGGAATGGAAAATATTTAAAGAATACTTTAAAGCGTACTGTACAAACAATAAGATACTTGCAGAAATAGAGTGATACTGGTAACCAAGAATTACATAAAATATAATAGTGGATTTTTCATATATATATAAACACACAAAACAAAATAATATGAATCTGTGCAAGGAATACAGAAAATATAAGTAGTATAATGAGAATTATTGGAAGTTATATATTTTAATCTGTCATGTAAGTGTAATATATTGTATTTGTTTATGTTTGTTTGTTTCTTTATCTTTTCTTATTTCATCGTTTCTATTCATTTGCATCATTTTCTTTGATGTTATGTAACTCGTGTATATTTGTCTATGTGAAAATTAATAAAGATTTTCTAACAATAAAATTAAATCGGTACCTGCCCATCTTGTCACTTCCTCCGAGCCCCACCTAATCGGGTCTTCTTCTTTCAGCCAAGACATCAAGTCCGGTTTGGGGATTTCTTTCAAAGAAACAAACAGGCTAGTTGCTCCCGAGGACAAAATATATTCCATGTCCACCCACTGCTATAGCCTTCTCCCAAAAAGCCCAGAGGAAAATGCATTGACCTCCAGCTGAATGATAGGATCCAGCAGGATTCACCTGGCTAATAATAATAATAATAATAATAATAATTTGTATACCACCCTTCATCTAAAGATCTCAGGGCGGTTCACAGCATAAAAATACAAGGTGAAAAAATAAAAAATAAAAACAAGAACAAGAAACAAAACAATACCCCCCCACACACAAACAAATTTAAAAGGATACAGGATGTTAAGCAGCCAAATGCCTTGTTAAAGGGGAACGTTTACAGGGCTCTTTGCCTCTCAGCGACAGAGGCAGTGGTGTGGGGGGAATAGGAGATAAAATTTGGCAGGTGGGAGGAGCAGTTTGGGAACCCGCAGCCTGAAGTAACAGGAAAGCTGGTGTTTGGTACAGTGGTGCCTCGCAAGACGAAATCAATCCGTTCCGCGAGTCTCTTCGTCTTGCGGTTTTTTCGTCTTGCGAAGCACGGCTATTAGCGGCTTAGCGGATTAGCGCTATTAGCGGCTTAGCGGCTATTAGCGGCTTAGGTAAAGGTAAAGGTACCCCTGCCCATACGGGCCAGTCTTGACAGACTCTGGGGTTGTGCGCCCATCTCACTTAAGAGGCCAGGGGCCAGCGCTGTCCGGAGACACTTCCGGGTCACGTGGCCAGCGTGACATCGCTGCTCTGGCCAGAGCCAGAGCCAGAGCCAGAGCCGCACACGGAAACGCCGTTTACCTTCCCGCTGGTAAGCGGTCCCTATTTATCTACTTGCACCCGGAGGTGCTTTCGAACTGCTAGGTTGGCAGGCGCTGGGACCGAGCAGCGGGAGTGCACCCCGCCGCAGGGATTCGAACCACCGACCTTTCGATCGGCAAGTCCTAGGCGCTGAGGCTTTAACCCACAGCGCCACCTGCTTAGCAGCTTAGAAAAAGGGGGGGGGAACTCGCAAGAACTTGCAAGACGTTTCATCTTGCGAAGCAAGCCCATAGGGAAATTCGTCTTGCGAAGCACCTCAAAAGACGGAAAACTCTTTCGTCTAGCGAGTTTTTCGTCTTGCGAGGCACCACTGTACATTTGACCATGTGGTCTCCCATCAGAAGAGATTTTCTTTATGAGGAGAGTCCTTTGGATCACACCAAAAGTCTGTCTCATTCAGCATCCCCCAGGAAGCCCAAAAGACATAAGGCAACAACCCTCAAGCGCTGTCTTCTTGCAGTCACTGAGAGCTTTCTCTTTCATGAATCCATCTGTTCTGCTTTTGCAACATCCCTACAAAGGCCAACTGGATCCATATGGGAATCCCACAAGGAGGAAGTAAAGACAATGGCCCATTTCAGCTGCTGGTGCTCATGATTAGTCATCATGATTAGTAGTGAGAGCTTTACCTTCCATCAGTTTGCTTAACCCTAGTCTTCTGCCCACCGGAAGAACGCATAGCCTGAGAGGTTAACCCAGCGGTTCCCAAAGCGGGCGATACTACTGCCCCCTGGTGGTGGTGCAGCGGTACGGTTACCAGGGGAGGCGCAAAGAGGCAGGCAGAGGAATGGGGTGGGGTGAACAATGGAAGTTTAAATGTCTATCAGGCTTTGAAAAGTCGGTACCCATCAATCTTGTGGAATTAGTTAAGCTGAATACAGTGGTGCCTCGCAAGACGAAAAGAATCCGTTCCGCGATTCTCTTCGTCTAGCGGTTTTTTCGTCTTGCGAAGCAAGCCCATTGACGGCTTAGCGGCTTAGCGGCTTTTAGCGGCTTATCAGCTTAGCGGATAAGCGGCTTAGAAAAAGGGGGGGGGGAAGGGGAAAAAAGTCGGAAAAACTCGCAAGACATTTTGTCTTGCGAAGCAAGCCCATAGGGAAATTCGTTTTGCGAAGCGCCTCCAAAACGGAAAACCCTTTCATCTAGCGGGTTTTTTGTCTTGCGAGGCATTCGTCTTGCAGGGCATTCGTCTTGCGGGGCACCACTGTACTGTACAGTGGTATCTCTGGTTGCAAACGGGATCCGTTGCAGAGGACCGTTCGCAACATGAAAAGAACACAACCTGCAGCGGCATGTCTGTGCAGGTTGCGATTCGCTGCTTCTGCGCATGACATCATTTTTGCGCGTCTGCGCATGCGCGAGCAGGGAAACCTGGAAATAACCCTTTCGGGTACTTCCGGGTCGCCACGGGATGTAACATGAGGTATGACTGTAGTTTTAATTGGATTTTGAATAAATGTGAAGGAAGCCAATAACACAATAAAATTCAAAACAATGCATTGCAAGCCGCTTTTCTGAATAATGCTTTTCATAGGGTAGGGGTCACTGGGGACGAGTTTGATGTAAGCCAAGGGAGCAAGAGCCCGCCAAACATTTGGGAACCACTGGGTTAATCTGTCAGAAATGATAATGGCAATTTATTCTATTCCCAAAAGCTGGGCACCTACCTGCTGATGTCTCTTCTTCTTTCGGATCCTGGGGAAACGGGTCGTCTCCTTCTTCCCAGCAGGAGCTAACATCTGATTCTTTCGAGGAAACAAAAACAGATGCTTCTGATCACAAAACAGTAATAGTAATAGTAATAGTAAGTTGGGACGCAGGTGGCGCTGTGGGTTAAAGCCTCAGCGCCTAGGACTTGCCGATCGAAAGGTCGGCGGTTCGAATCCCTGCGGCGGGGTGCGCTCCCGCTGCTCGGTCCCAGCGCCTGCCAACCTAGCAGTTCGAAAGCACCTCCGGGTGCAAGTAGATAAATAGGGACCGCTTACCAGCGGGAAGGTAAACGGCGTTTCCGTGTGCGGCTCTGGCTCGCCAGAGCAGCGACGTCACGCTGGTCACGTGACCCGGAAGTGTCTCCGGACAGCGCTGGCCCCTGGCCTCTTAAGTGAGATGGGCGCACAACCCCAGAGTCTGTCAAGACTGGCCCGTACGGGCAGGGGTACCTTTACCTTTAATAGTAAGTTATTATTTGTACCCCACCCATCTGGCAGGGTTTCCCCAGCCACTCTGGAGAACCAGAGCCGCGCACGGAAACGCCGTTTACCTTCCCGCCGGAGCAGTTCCTATTTATCTACTTGCACTTTGAGGTGCTTTCGAACAGCTAGGTTGGCAGGAGCAGGGACCGAGCAACGGGAGCTCACCCCATGGCGGGGATTCGAACCGCCGACCTTCTGATTGGCAAGTCCTCTGCCTCTGTGGAGGCGGGGGAGGGGTGGGAGCATCCTTACCCAGAGAAGTCACTGTCTCATAATTCTCCTCCATGACCTCCCTGTGCAGAGCTCTTTGGCCAGGATCCAGCAGAGCCCATTCCTCCTCCGTGAAAAACACAGCCACCTCCTCAAATGTCACCAGGTCCTGGAAGAGAGCAAATAACGCCAAGGTTGCAGGTTGGACCCTCGTTTGGGAACAATCACATATATTCCTGTGTTGCAGAGGGTCAGACTAGATGATCCTTGGGGGTCCCTTCCAACTCTACGACTCCACTAATAATAATAATAATAATAATAATAATAATAATAATTTATTATTTGTACCCCACCCATCTGGCTGGGTTTCCCCAGCCACTCTGGGCGGCTTCCAACAAAGATTAAAAATACATTAAAACGTATTTCAATGTGGTGCCGTGGTTAAAGTATCAGACTAGGACCAGAGAGACCCGGGTTCGAATCCCCGTCCAGCCATGATGAAGCTCAGTGGGTGAACCAGGGCTCAGCCTTAGCCTACCTCTCAGGGTTGTTGTGCAGGGGAATTAAACGAGAACCACGCAGACTCCCTGGAGGAAAAGATGGGGTATAAATGCAACAACCTCAGATATGCAGATGACACAACCTTGATGGCAGAAAGTGAGGAGGAATTAAAGAACCTTTTATTGAGGGTGAAAGAGGAGAGTGCAAAATATGGTCTGAAGCTCAACATCAAAAAAACGAAGATCATGTTTACTGGGCCCATCACCTCCTGGCAAATAGAAGGGGAAGAAATGGAGGCAGTGAGAGATTTTACTTTCTTGGGCTCCATGATCACTGCAGATGGTGACAGCAGTCACGAAATTAAAAGATGCCTGCTTCTTGGGAGAAAAGCAATGACAAACCTAGACAGCATCTTAAAAAGCAGAGACATCTCCTTGCCAACGAAGGTCCGTATAGTTAAAGCTATGGTTTTCCCAGTAGTGATGTATGGAAGTGAGAGCTGGACCATAAAGAAGGCTGATCGCAGAAGAATAGATGCTTTTGAATTCTGGTGCTGGAGGAGACTCTTGAGAGTCCCATGAACTGCAAGAAGATCAAACCTCTCCATTCTGAAGGAAACCAGCCCTGAGTGCTCACTGGAAGGACAGATCCTGAAGCTCAGGCTCCAATACTTTGGCCACCTCATGAGAAGATAAGACTCCCTGGAAAAGACCCTGATGTTGGGAAAGATGGAGGGCACAAGGAGAAGGGGACGACAGAGGACGAGATGGTTGGACAGTGTTCTCGAAGCTACCAGCATGAGTTTGACCAAACTGCGGGAGGCAGTGGAAGACAGGAGTACCTGGCGTGCTCTGGTCCAGGGGGTCACGAAGAGGCGGACATGACTAAATGACTAAACAACAACAATGGTGGGAAGCACTGCATTGCTTTAGGAACATTTTTTTTAGTGTTTCAGGAGGGAGTGTGTGTGTGTGTGTGTGTGTGAGAGAGAGAGAGAGAGAGAGAGGGAGGGAGGGAGGGGGAGAGAGAGAGAGAGAGCGAGCACGCACAGCAGTGTGTTGTAGTGGTTAGAGTCTCGGGCTAGGACTCTGGGAGATGCCAGGATTCAAATATGCCAGTCGGCGTTTGACACACTAATCTAAGATAGACCCAATGGTCTGAATCAGGATAAGGCAGCTTATACAGTGGTACCTCGGGTTAAGTGCTTTTGAATTCTGGTGCTGGAGGAGACTCTTGAGAGTCCCATGGACTGCAAGAAGATCCAACCTCTCCATCCTTAAGGAAATCAGCCCTGAGTGCTCACTGGAAGGACAGATTGTGAAGCTGAGGCTCCAGTACTTTGGCCACCTCATGAGAAGAGAAGACTCCCTGGAAAAGACCCTGATGTTGGGAAAGATGGAGGGCACAAGGAGAAGGGGACGACAGAGGATGAGATGGTTGGATGGTGTTCTTGAAGCTACCAGCATGAGTTTGACCAAACTGCGGGAGGCAGTGGAAGACAGGAGTGCCTGGTGTGCTCTGGTCCAGGGGGTCAAGAAGAGTCGGACACAACTAAACAACAACAACAAATGCAACAAATCTTTGAATTAATTAAAGCAATCCCTGGGATTTCCCACCATGCCTAGGAGACAGAAAAAGGAGATTCCCCGATTCCTCTCCCCCCCCCCCCCATCAAGGTGCGTGTAAAGCTGCGCTCCTTCACCCCCCTCAACCGCTTTGCACCCGGAGCCGCGCCTCCCCAGAGCATCCCATCTGGCCTGCCTTGCAGGAGCGTCGTGCAATGCAAAGAAGGCAAGATCCGGCATGCTCTCCCCGACCTTTCTTGCATTGCACCCTGAACTCTTCTCTCTCTGCTGGCCCAGCTCCTCTTCTGGAGGTAAACTCGCGAGGAGGCCACCTCCCTGCGGGCCTGCACAATGGACCATAGGGACAGGGAAGGGCGCCGCGCCGCCTTCACTTCCGGCTCCCATTCAAACGAGGAGGAGCAACAGCTGTTTCCTTTGCGCTGGCCGCCTGCGAATGGGAACCCGAAGTGTCTCAGCGATGCCCGTGGGTGGCACTGAGAAAGGCGCTCTGATTATTGGGGAGGGAGGGAGATCTCTTGGCTAAGGGTTGCAAGGGAGGCAGAGGAAGACAAAAGAAGTGCCCTTTTTTTGTGAATTCAGCAGAAAAGCCTGCTGGGTCAGGCGAAAGGGGACACATCTGCTGTGTCTGAAAAGACTTGCACTATTTGCACATGGCAAATAGTCTTCCTTGGCTGGTATGAGATCATAGAATCATAGAATCCTAGAGTTGGAAGAGAGCACAAGGGCCATCGAGTCCAACCCCCTGCCAAGCAGGAAACACCATCAGAGCACTCCTGACATATGGTTGTCAAGCCTCTGCTTAAAGACCTCCAAAGAAGGAGACCCCACCACACTCCTAGGCAGCAAATTCCACTGTCAAACAGCTCTTACTGCCAGGAAGTTCTTCCTAATGTTTAGGTGGGATCTTCTTTCTTGTAGTTTGGATCCATTGCTCCGTGTCCGCTTCTCTGGAGCAGCAGAAAACAACCTTTCTCCCTCCTCTACGTGACATCCTTTTATATATTTGAACATGGCTATCATATCCCCCCTTAACCTCCTCTTCTCCAGGCTCAACATGCCCAGCTCCCTTAGCCGTTCCTCATAAGGCATCGTTTCCAGGCCTTTGACCATTTTGGTTGCCCTCCTCTGGACACATTCCAGTTTGTCCGTGTCCTTCTTGAACTGTGGTGCCCAGAACTGGACACAGTACTCCAGGTGAGGTCTGACCAGAGCAGAATGCAGTGGCACTATTACTTCCTTGATCTAGATGCTATACTCCTATTGATGCAGCCCAGAATTGCATTGGCTTTTTTAGCTGCCGCGTCACACTGTTGGCTCATGTCAAGATGTTTTTGATGCAAAGGTGGGGGGCTGCGGGCTGGGAATAATAATAAATAATAATAAATTTTTATTTATACCCACCCTTCCCGGTTCAGAAAACCGGGCTCAGGGCGGCTAACAACAAATTTAAAACACCTAATTGATGCAAACAAAAAAACAGCATAAAATACAGTATAAAACGTGAATAAGTTCAGAATTCAAAGATTGATTTAGGGGGGAAATCCATCCAATAAACATTAGATGATCACCAGGGCTAGCTGGCTAAATTAGTCCCATTTGGGCCAGCGAGGAGACCAGGGGAGAATTAACGGGTAATCTTCATAAAAAGGGGAGGGGGAGGGAAGGAAGGTGAATAAAATATCGGGCTAAGTTCAAGTTGAAAGCCAGGCAGAACAGCTCTGTCTTGCAGGCCCTGTGGAAGGAGGTTAAATCCTGCAGGGCCCTGGTCTTGTGGGACAGAGCATTTCACCAGGTCGGAGCCATCACTGAGAAGGCCCTGGCCCTGGTGGGGGATAATCTGACTTCCTTAGGGCCCGAGACCTCTAAACTAGGATGATTCATGGACCTTAAGGTCCTCTGTGGGCCATACCAGATGTCTCGTTCCCCCTGAAATGGACTGGTCTGGATTGGATTAAGTTGTTAGACAGCAGACAATATTCATTTATTGGGAGATGCAAGCTCATTCTGGACATCGTCCAGAATCACAATGAATCCCCCACATTCAAAGCCAAGTGTTGCCCTCGCCCCACCTAAACTGAAGGCTACCCTGCTGCCCCTACCCACTTTCCAAACTCATTTTTAGGTTAGTCTTGAAGAACTGAAGCAACCCACCCAGTGACCAGGTTCTTGGGGGTGGAACGGCAGGTAAAGCTGGACTCATAAGACAGGCACTGGAGGGCCTTGAAAGACCTACACTGGTTCCCAGTACGTTTTCGAGCACAATTCAAAGTGTAGGTGCTGATCTTTAAAGCCCTAAACGGCCTTGGTCCAGTATACCTGAAGGAGCGTCTCCACCCCCATCATTCTGCCCGGACGCTGAGGTCCAGCACCGAGGGCCTTCTGGCGGTTCCCTTGCTGCAAGAAGCCAAGTTACAGGGAACCAGGAAGAGGGCCTTCTCGTTAGTGGCACCCGCCCTGTGGAACGCCCTCCCACCAGATGTCAAAGAGAAAAACAACTACCAGACTTTTAGAAGACATCTGTAGGCAGCCCTCTTTAGGGAAGCTTTTAATGTTTAATGGGTTCTTGTTTTTTAATATTCTGTTGGAAGCTGCCCAGAGTGGCTGAGGAAAACCAGCCAGATGGGCGGGGTATAAATAATAAATTATTATTATTATTATGGAACACCAACCAGGAAGCAGAAACCCTAACACCAGTCTTCTGTGCTCTGAGGGGTTTCGGAAGGGAAATCTAGAGGATTCCTCCATTCTCAACAGCTGAGAGGGTGACCATCTCCTCCGTGTAGATTCTGATCCTTGCAGATGCCAGCCTTGTGACATGGACCTCTCAAGACTAGAAACATTCGGAGGCTTGCAGAGGGCTGCTGGCTCTCTAAAATCTTTTTCTTGTTGGGCTTCTGTAGCACTAGTGACTGAGGGAAAGTGTTGCATTAATAAAAATAATAATAAGTTACAGGGAACCAGGCAGAGGGCCTTCTCAGTAGTGGCGCCTGCCCTGTGGAACGCCCTCCCACCAGATGTCAAGAACAACAACTACCAGACTTTTAGAAGACATCTGAAGGCAGCCCTGTTTAGGGAAGCTTTTAATGTTTGATGCATTACTGTATTTTAATATTTTGTTGAAAGCCGCCCAGAGTGTCTGGGGAATAAATAATATATTATTATTATTATTATTATTATTATTATTAAGACCCTGCCCATCTGGCTTGGTTTCCCCAGCCACCCTGGGCGACTTGCAGCATAAAACCTATGCCAGCTTCTTCCTCTTGGGGGGGGTGTGCCCAAAACCCTTTCGTCAAAGCTTATGCATCTACCCTGCTTTTCCCCCCTCTCTGTCCACACACTTTCATTGCTACTTCCAACAAAAGTGTATCCCAATGTGCAAAGTGGCAGAAGCTTATATATTATAGAACTTCCTAGGGTTTTTTTTAAGAACAGAACAGGAAAGGCAAGATGTAAAGGCTATTTCGGGGGGGGGGGGAGAGGATTGCAGAGGGGCTCGGCCCACAAACCCAGTTTGGAGGAGCGGGGGGGGGGGGAGGGTTGGGGTAAGTAATTTGCAAGTGATCCTGATATGAGAGCGGGTGACACCCTGCATCAAAATAAAAAAAAATCCTTTCTGAAATGCAAAAGTTTTGGAGGATTAAAAATAATCAACGTGAGTAATAAGAATGATTAAAACACTTCAGTATCTACGTGTTTGGATAGGCATGCTGAAACAAGTATGTTTTAAGAAGGCACTGACAAAAGAGTACAGTGGTCCCTCGGGTTAAGAACTTAATTTGTTCTGGAGGTCCGTTCTTAACCTGAAACTGTTCTTAACCTGAGGTGCCACTTTAGCTAATGGGGCCTCCCGCTGCTGTCGTGCCGCCACCGCTGCACAATTTCTGTTCTCATCCTGAAGCAAAGTTCTTAACTCACGGTACTATTTCTGGGTTAGCAGAGTCTGTAACCTGAAGCGTCTGTAACCCGAGGTACCACTGTACAGGGAATGTGCTTGCCTGATGTCAATAGCAGGGAATAATTCTAGTGGATTAGGCCCTTGAGAACTCTGGCCCAGATCTATATACAGTTATACCTTGGAAGTTGAAAGGAATCCGTTCCAAAAGCCTGTTCAACTTCCAAAACGTTCAGAAACCAAAACACAGCTCCTGCAACTCCTTCCGAGACAATCAGAAGCCATGGAAGCCCCGTCGGACGTTCGGCTTCCAAAAATAGTGCACAAACTGGAACAGTCACTTCCAGGTTTTCGATGTTCGGGAGCCAAAACTTTCAAGAACTAAGCTGTTTGAAAACCAAGGTATGGCTGTATTTGAACAGGCAGTCTACTCCTCCATGCTCTTCAGCAGGTTTCCCCCAGAACTGCTGACTTTCCAAAAGCTTCTCAAACTGTGGCGGAAATGACTGGCAGAATCCGAGACCAGGGAGAAGAGTTGGTGGAAGAAGATTGGAAGAAATTTAAAGATTATTTACAGAAACACTATAAAATTAATGAATGTTAAAATGATGTTGGAATGAAACGAAGCGGTTTTAGTAATAAGGTTAAATAGGAGTATGTAAAAATGGATTGATATTAGATGAAAATATAAAGTTATAATACGCGAAGATAAAGAACTAAGATAAAAGAAAGAGGGTAAGGATTTGCTGAATTAACTATTTGAACTGGAAAACAAAAAAGGGAGGTAAGAGGAAGTCATGAAAATAAGTAAATGAATTGTAAGATATAGAAAGAGGGACTTATTTTTAACTGTTTTTATTTTTTCTGTAATTTGTATTTTTTGTTTTTATCATTTTTGTAACCTTTTTCTTATTGAAATTTTAATAAATATTATTATAAAAAAAAAAAAAGCTTCTCAAACTGCCTGGGGATGCCAGTTCAGCTCTGTGATTGTTGCTAAAACACAACTCTCACTCCTCTCTTGCCCTGCTCCTGGTACCCAATGAAAGTGAAGGCCGTATCTAATATAAAAACCAGAGAGTGAAATCAGTTTGGAATATGTTATTTAAAATAAATCGGCAGAAGTCCAGTGACCGCATTGCGCTTTTGGATTAGGAAAACCCACAAACAAAAATACAGAAAACACACTCTAAGATAAAAACTCTCGGGATGCAATGATTACACAGCGAAATAAAATGAAGCAATTCATTTATTTATTTATGAACAAAATCTCTATACAGTTGAAAGGTTAGCTTTTCATGGAGTCCCCATTAAATAGCTTAGGGTCATGCAGATGAGAAAATCTACTAGATGTTGTGTACTTGGGACTTTTCAAAAGCGTTTCAAAACCTCCTTAGTAAGCTTAGACCAGGAACTGCTTAAAGAATATAAAAGCCATGAAACTGGATGAGGCCAAAGGCCTAGCTGGAGGGCATTGAAGGAAACTTTCATAGAATTGTGTATTTGAAAGGGAACCCAAGGGTCATCTAATCCAACCCCCCAGCAGTGCAGGAATCTCAACTAAAGCATCCGCGACAGATGGCCACCCAACTTTGCTATCTGCTGATCAGAAGGTCGGCAGTTCGAATCCCTGTGACGGGGTGAGCTCCTGTTGCTCGGTCCCTGCTTCTGCCAAACTAGCAGTTCGAAAGCACATCAAAGTGCAAGTAGATAAACAGGGAAAGTAAACGGCGTTTACGTTCCAGCGGGAAAGTAAACGGTGTTTCCGTGCGCTGCTCTGGTTTGCCAGAAGCGGCTTCGTCATGCTGGCCACATGACCCGGAAGCTGTACGCCGGCTCCCTCGGCCAATAAAGTGAGATGAGCGCCGCAACCCCAGAGTCGTCCGTGACTGGTTAGGGGTTCCTTTACCTTTACCTTATCTCTGTGCTTCTTTGCCATCTACTAACCCCTCATGCCAAAACATCCTAGTAAGATCTCACTTGCTTTCCTATGCCCAAAGCTTCCACGTTAGACTGCAAATCCTTACAAGATATCGTATGATGCATGTTTCCTTTAATTATCACATTTTTTTCACATGCATTTCCTCCTGTATTTATCGGACGTCTTCCTCCCAGTTGCGACTCACATTAAAAACCTTTCTACATTTAATTTCTCTGCTGCTGTGTTCTTTGAAACGTATTGCTCATTAAAGCTCTTTCCACACTCCGCGCACTTAAATTGTTTCTCCGGTGTGTGGATTCTTTGATGTACATTAAGGCTACTATTGCGCCTGAAGCTCCTTCCACACTCCTTGCACGTAAATGGCTTCTCCCGTGTGTATTCTTTGATGTGCGGTAAGACGACTACTCACGGTAAAGCTCTTTCCGCACACCATGCACTGAAATGGCTTCTCCCCTGTGTGTGTTCTTTCATGTGGAGCAAGGCTGCTGCTGTCGCTGAAGCACTTTCCACACTTCTTGCATTTAAATGGCTTCTCCCCTGTATGGGTTCTCTGATGTACAGTAAGGTGACTATTCACTCTGAAGCTCTTTCCACACACCACACACTGAAACGGCTTCTCCCCTGTGTGGGTGCGTTGATGTGGAGTAAGGCTGCTGCTGTCACTGAAACTCTTTCCACACTCCTTGCACTTGAATGGTTTCTCTCCTGTGTGGGTTCTCTGATGTACGGTAAGGTGACTATTCACACTAAATCTCTTTCCACACACCGTGCATTTAAATGGCTTCTCCCCTGTGTGGGATCTTTCATGCGGAATAAGACTGCTGCTGTCACTGAAGCACTTTCCACACTCCTTGCATTTATATGGCTTCTCTCCCGTGTGAGTTCTCTGATGTTTACGAAGGTTACTGAGCAAACGGAAGCTTTTTCCACACTCTGTGCATTTATATGGTTTCCCCCCTGTGTGGATTCTGTAATGTCTACTGAAATCTGATTTATCTCTAAGTATTTTTCCACATACTGGACATGCCTTCCTGCTTTGATCTTCCTGTAGCATCAGGGGTTCTTGGTCATCAAAACCCTGCATAGCGAATGATTTCTTCCTCCCATTCTCTGACTGGTTTTGTTCATGGTTTGGAGGGTCCCTTTGATTGTCAAACATCCCTTTTCCTGCTTCAGCTTCAGCTGCAGGTGTTTCAGGTGCTTCTCTATAGTTCCCGTTGCTTGGGCCATCATCTGAGGGAGAGGCGAGAAAGAAAATCATGGGTGAATTTCAAGGGGAAATCAAAGGTTCTCATCACAGATTGAACCCATTAACCTCCCTGCCCCCCCCGGCATTTTGGCATCTCCCCCATTCTCCCTCTTTCTGTCTGTACTTAAGAGAACACTGTAAACAACTAAAAACTTTGGCAGGATTTGAGTAATGCTTGTAATGTACAAAAAACTATGCAAAAATGAATTACTACTTTTTTAACAGATTAGAGAAAATAAGATAAGCAGAAGAAGAAAAAAAGACTCACAATAGTAACCATGGAAGGGTGGAAGAAAGTCAAGGGATTCAGAGAATCCTAATGGAAGAGGATTCCCAACAGAATATTAAAAACACGATAAAACATCAAACATTAGAAACTTCCCCAAACAGGGTTGCCTTCAGATGTCTTCTAGCACAAAGAAAAGTATCGAGGGAGGTGCAGAACAAAAGGGGCAAATTCAGTGGGTTACGATACAATACGATACGATAATCTTTATTGTCATTGTCCCATACAGAACAACGAAATGGAAAAAATCTACATAAGACGTTGAAAACCCAACAAGCCTGCTATCCCAGCTATCCCAACTTGGTTAGCCCCCCTAAAAACTCTGATACCCCATTTTTAAATACAATATACTCCCATACAGACTCCTTACAATGCGATTAAAACTAAAATCGCATTTGGGTAGAAGCTGTTTCTCAGGCGGCTAGTCCTAGTCTTTATAACCCTGTACCTGCTTCCAGAAGGCAGAAGCTGAAAGAAATCATTTCCAGGGTGCACACTCTCCTGCGCTATCTCTGCAGCTTTCTTATGGCACCTGGAAGCATAGATTTGATCTATGTGGGTTGGTGGGGGAATAGCAGAAAGAACAAAAATATGCTGAACAAACAATCGAGGAAAAAAGCATCCTTACCTAGAGAGGCCACTGTCTTATAATTCTCCTCCATGACTTCCCTGCGCAAAGATCTTCAGCTGGGATCCTGCAAGTGCCACCTGTCCTCCGTAAAATCCACAGTCGCTTCTGTAAAGGTCAAGAGAGCCTAGAATAAGAAGGAAACACAAGCCGTATGCCCAAAGAGTCACTAAAGTAAATGGGTGGGTAAGAACGTCGGAGGAGTATGGTAAACATGAGAGGGACAGGGAGGGAGTTTGGAATGTCTCAATTTTTCTCCCAAAGGTGTCTTTCTTCCACATACCCTTCAACATTTCTCCCATGAAAATAGGTATGTCCCATTCCAAAATGATAATTTTACTACAGTGGTGCCTCGCAAGACGAAAAGAATCCGTTCCGCGATTCTCTTCATCTAGCGGTTTTTTCGTCTTGCGAAGCAAGCCCATTGACGGCTTAGCGGATTAGCGCTATTAGCGGCTTTTAGCGGCTTATCGGATCAGCTGATAAGCGGCTTAGGGCTTAGGAAAAGGGGGGGAAAAGGGAGAAAACCCCGGAAAAACTCGCAAGACATTTTCGTCTTGCGAAGCAAGCCCACAGGGAAATTCGTTTTGCGAAGCGCCTCCAAAACGGAAAGCCCTTTCGTCTAGCGGGTTTTCCGTCTTGCGAGGCGTTCGTCTTGCGGGGCACCACTGTATTTACACCCCACCACTGTATTTACACCCCAGCCACCCTGGGCAGCTTCCAACATATATAAAATGATAATAAAACGTTAAACATGAAAAAACCCTTCCCTATATAGGATTGCCTTCAGATGGCTCAAAGGTTGGATAACTCCATTCCCTGCAAGATTTCTCCGATGGAAACAGGAACGTCCTAAGGAAAAGCGGGACATTCCAGGATCAAATCAGAAACCGGGATGGGCTTCTCTAAATCAGTGGAAGTCCCTGGAAAATAGGGACCCTTGGAGGGTCTCCCTCTGCCACTCAGACCTATAAGTCTGTTTTGTCTGCACCAAAGCGGCTTCCCCCACCCTCTCCCTGCAAGGGGGAAAGTGGCTTGATCCCTTCGGAGGGGAGAGGGCAGCTTCCCAGAGGTTCTTGCTTCCCCAGCCCCCCCCCCCCCCGTTAATTCCCATTTTACACTTGAAACAATAATACCATTTCAAATAAAAGAAACACACAACCGGCACTGGCTCCTCTTCCCTGGTGGTGCATTTGATTACTGCCTTTCCCACTACATTTCTCTCTATATTCCTCACCTTCGTATCTCAATTGTTTCATTTGTTCTGCTCACTTCTAAATCGGTTTACAACAGGGGTGCCCAAACTTTTTTCAAAGAGGGCCTGATTTGATAAAAGTAAACATACATGAGGGCCGACCAAAGTTGAAGTTGCTGAGCTTTTTCAATAATAATAATAATAATAATTTTATTTATACCCCGCCCTCCCCGGCCAAGTCCGGGCTCAGGGCGGCTAACACTAAATATAAATACCGTAAAAGCATTTTTTTTTTAAGTTGATGCAAATGTAAGTTAGAATACAGTTTAAAATAGGGTTTTACCGCAGGACATATACTGCCCTGGGGGCCGGATTAAATCGACCGGCGGCCGGATTAGGCGCTCAAAGCGGACTTTGGACATGCCTGGTTTACAATGTGCCTCTAAATATTCCACATAAAACAGAGAGGATTTTTCCCCTTCTTTCTTTATCCTGATCTCTTGTTCTGTTTGTCAGTCTTGCCATTTCCACATATTCTATTAACTTTGTCTGCTATTCACCGCCTCCCCAGGCAAACCCTCCTCCTGCGCCCCCTCCCCAACCTCATACGCCCCCCCAAAATAGGGCACCCCTTAGATTTCGCCCCACAAGCCGCACCTCTTCCACAACCTCCTTCTCAGCTGGACCATTTCTCCTGCCGGAAGAAGGAAGGAGCCCCCCTAGCCCCCACCCCCCCTCTGTTGCATTGCAGCTTCCGGCCCCTCTAGGAACCAGAACTCGGTTCCTTAACCTCCGGAGGAGTCAAAACAAAATAAAAAAATTCCTTCCAGTAGCACCTTAAAGACCAACTAAGTCAGTTCTCGGTCTGAGCTTTCGTGTGCATGCACACTTCTTCAGATACACTGAAACAGAAGTCACCAGACCCTTCTATATAGTGAGAAGGTGGGGAGGGGTATTACTCAGAAGGGTGGTGGGAATGGGTGATTGGCAGATAGCTGTGATGAGCCTGTTGACGACTCTTAACGACTGCAATAGGTCTTACAGGAAAAAGCAAGGGGTGAGAAGGTGAAAAATGGCTTTGTCGTGTATAATGAGATAAGAATCCAATGTCTTTGTTCAGACCAGGTCTCTCCATGGTTTTAAGTTTGGTGATAAGTTGCAATTCAGCAGCTTCTCTTTCCAGTCTATTTCTGAAATTCCTTTGTAATAGAACAGCTACTTTGAGATCTTGTATAGAATGTCCTGGGAGATTGAAGTGTTCTCCTACTGGTTTCTCTGTCCTGTGATTCCTGATGTCAGATTTATGTCCGTTTATTCTTTGGCGACGCAGGTGGCGCTGTGGGTTAAAGCCTCAGCGCCTAGGACTTGCCGATCGAAAGGTCGGCGGTTCGAATCCCTGCGGCGGGGTGCGCTCCCGCTGCTCGGTCCCAGCGCCTGCCAACCTAGCAGTTCGAGAGCACCTCCGGGTGCAAGTAGATAAATAGGGACCGCTTACCAGCGGGAAGGTAAACGGCGTTTCCGTGTGCGGCTCTGGCTCACCAGAGCAGCGATGTCACGCCTGCCACGTGACCCGGAAGTGTCTCCGGACAGCACTGGCCCCTGGCCTCTTAAGTGAGATGGGCGCACAACCCCAGAGTCTGTCAAGACTGGCCCGTATGGGCAGGGGTACCTTTACCTTTACTATTCTTTGGCGTAAGGTTTGGCCTGTTTGTCCAATATAGAGAGCTGAAGGACACTGTTGGCATTTGATGGCATACACAATGTTAGACGATGAGCAATTACGGTAAATAGTCCCGAGATGGTATGTGTGATGTTGTTGGGGCCAGTAATGGTGTTGTCCGGGTGTATGTGGCAGCAAAGTTGGCATCTGGGTTTATTGCAGGCTCTGGTGCCAGTGTCCGTGTTAAGTCTGGTTGTAATATTATTGTGGGTCCGGAGGAGTGTGCGGCAGGACCCCCCCCCCCGCCTTTTCAGGCCTAGACTGTGCCTACTGCCACCCGTGAAACGAAAAGGATTGAAAATCCTCAATTATCTGTTGATTTCCTAAAAAAAGGATCAAAAGCTTGGGTTTCCTTAAAAAAAAAGCTCAAAGCTGCCTCTACCCCCCCCCCCAAAATCCTGGCTATGCCCATGACCTCCCCCATCTTTGGCCCTGCTGCTGCGCTATGGCTGCTTTGGCGGAATGGGGTGGGTGGTGGGGGTCGCATCTGGCCAGAGATTTCATAGAATCATGGAATCTTAAGAGTTGGACGGGACCCCTGAGGGTCATCTAGTCCAACCCCCTGCAGTGCAGGAATCCAGTGGCGTAGCGTGGGGGGTGCAGGGGGGGCCGGCCGCAACATCATTAGGGGGCACAAATCCACGGGTTAGGGGGTGCAAATTACTTGCCTTGCCCCGGGTGCTGACAACCCACGCTACGCCACTGCAGGAATCCCAGCTAAAGCATCCCTGACAGATGGCCACCCAGCCTCTGCTTAAAAACCTCCAAGGAAATGAATTCCACGCAGGCCCGTCTCTACCCAGTGGTGCAAGTGCCGTGCTGCGCCAGGGCACCATGGTTTCAAGGGCGCCAGCCTGAGTGTCTGGGGAGGAGAGTTGGAGTCCAGCCGGGAGAGTCCGCGGCGCTCGGACAGGTCTTCTGCTGCAGGCTCTGCCAAGCGAGGAAGAATGAGATAGAACGGGGAAGGAAGCGCTCGTGCAAAGAATTCCGTGCTTGTTGTCAGGTGCCTTTAGGGCGCAGGCTTATCGCCAAGCTGCTCTCCTCCTTGTTCTCCTCTCTACAGAGAAAAGGTGCCACACGGGTTCAGCTGCCCCTTCCTCCTCGCCAAGGGCCAATGAGGCTCCCCTCCCCTCCCCTTTCTTTTCTTTTTTTAAAAATATGTTTATTTGCTTTTACAGAAAAGGGAAAAACATAACAACCACAAAAGTAAGAAAAACACAAACAGTCACATAAAACAGATAAGAAAAATAAAATACAAAAATGCAAAGGAAGAAAAGACTTCCATCCATCAAAAAGATAAAAAATTAAAAATAAAAATTCCAACTTTTAAATTCATACTTACAAAACCTTCTTTCTTGACTTCCTCACGCCTCCCTTTTTTGTGTTCCTCTTTACCCAGTCAGATACAGCAAATCCTTACCCTCTTTCAAGACTCATTTCTGATTATTAAGATCATTCTATTATGTCTCCAATCCTTCCTCCTTATGTTTAAACTCCTTTAATGTATTGTTTACTTTTGACATAATATAGCTTTAGTCTTTACCCTTCTTCAATTTACATTTTTTACATAGCCTTTGAACCTATATCACTAATGCCATATTATTTTTAAAACCAACATCATTTTAACATTCATAAATTTTACAATGTTTCTGCAAATAGTCTTTAAACTTCTTCCAGTCCTCTTCCACCGCTTCTTCTCCCAGGTCTCGGATTCTGCCAGTCATTTCTGCCATCTCCATGTAGTCTATTACTTGCATCTGCCATTCTTCCAAGGTGGGCAAATCTTGTGTCTTCCAATGCTTTGCGATGAGTATTCTTGCTGTTGTTGTTGCGTACATAAAGAAAGTTCTGTCCTTCTTTGGCACCAATTGGCCGACCATGCCCAGGAGAAAGGCCTCTGGTTTCTTAAGGAAGGTATATTTGAATACCTTTTTCAACTCATTATATATCATCTCCCAGAAAGCCTTAATCCTTGGGCACGTCCACCAGAGGTGAAAGAATGTACCCTCAGTTTCTTTACATTTCCAACATTTATTATCAGGCAGATGATAAATTTTAGCAAGCTTGACTGGGGTCATGTACCACCTATAAATCATTTTCATAATATTCTCTCTTAAGGCATTACATGCCGTAAACTTCATACCGTTGGTCCACAACTTTTCCCAGTCAGCAAACATAATGTTATGACCAATGTCCTGTGCCCATTTAATCATAGCTGATTTAACTGTTTCATCCTGTGTATTCCATTTTAACAGCAAGTTATACATTCTTGAAAGAATCTTAGTTTTAGGTTCTAACAATTCTGTTTCCAATTTCGAGGCTCCCCTCCCCTTTCCCCACTCCCTTCCTTCCGTTGATCCATCAGTTGGGGTTGCGTGCGTGTGCCAGTGGCACAGGCCCAAGCCTTGTCCCCCTTGCGCTTCCCTCATGGTGTCTGGGCAAGACGGGTCCCGGCCTCCCTCCTCATTCCCCGGCCAGTGTGAGCGAGCATGGGGAGTGGCCTCTTCCTTCGCGCACGCACAGGCGGCGAGTGCCAAGCGGAAGCATGAAGGAGAAGCACCTGAAACTGCTGAGGGAGATGAGCAGCCTCCCACCAAACCGCAAGTGCTTCAACTGCGAGTCCACAACCTTCCAACGGAGTCCGTTTCCCTGTTGAAAAGCTCTTACCGTCAGAAAGTTCTTCCTGATGTTTAGTTGGAATCTCCTTCCTTGTAAACTGAAGCCATTGGTTTGAGTCCTACCTTCCAGAGGAGAAAGCAAGTTCGTTCCCTATTTGATGTGACAGCCCTCTAGACATTTGAAGATGGCTATCTTATCTCCTATGAGATCAAACCTATCCATTCTGAAGGAAATCAGCCCTGAGTGCTCACTGGAAGGACAGATCCTGAAGCTGAGGCTCCAAGACTTTGGCCACCTCATGAGAAGAGAAGACTCCCTGGAAAAGACCCTGATGTTGGGAAAGATGGAGGGCACAAGGAGAAGGGGACGACAGAGGACGAGATGGTTGGACAGTGTTCTCAAAGCTACCAACATGAGTCTGACCAAACTGCAGGAGGCACTGGAGGACAGGAGGGCCTGGCGTGCTCTGGTCCATGGGGTCACGAAGAGCCGGACATGACTAAACGACAACAACATATCTCCTTTGTCTCTTTTCCAGGTTAAACATACCCAGCTCCTTCAACCGTTCCTCACAAGGCTTGGTTTTCTTAGAATTGGAAGGGTCTCCAAAGGTCATCTAATCCAACCCCTGCATTGCAGGAATCTCGGCTAAAGCACCCATGGCAGATGGCCTCCCAAGCTCTCTCCCTTCTGGGACCTAATTTTGCTCTTTGTCCAGAACTGAAAAGTGCCAGGCAAGAGACTTTCCTTCTCCCTCCCCTGCTTTTTTCATTTTATATCTGATAGGAAGTAATGGTGGCCGGGAGTGGAGGAATCCGTGTGGTTGGGGTCCCCCAGCCTTCCATGCTATCCGGAGTCAGCTGCTAGGGGACCCCGCTCCCCACAACCGCTGCCAAATGGAGAAGATTTTATCCTTATGGAAGAGAGAGAGAAAAGGTTTTGTCTGTGGATTAAAATGCATGCACCACCCGACCGAAGGACCAAGGGTATCAAATGCCCCAACAATTGGGAGAGGAGGCAGAGAGTGTCTCTGTAATATTCCAGAGGTAAAGGTAAAGGGACCCCTGACCGTTAGGTCCAGTTGTGGCCGACTCTGGGGTTGCAGCACTCATCTCGCTTAACTGGCCGAGGGAGCAGGCGTACAGCTTCCAGGTCATGTGGCCAGCATGACTAAGCCGCTTCTGGTGAACCAGAGCAGCGCACGGAAACGCCTTTTACCTTCCCACCGGAGCGGTACCTATTTATCTACTTGGCAGGAGCAGGGACCAAGCAATGGGAGCTCTCCCCATCGTGGGGATTCGAACCGCCGACCTTCTGATCAGTAAGCCCTAGGCTCTGTGGTTTAACCCACAGCGCCACCCATGTCCCATGGATTCCAGAGGTAGCAAGAAGTTTTCTCAAAGCTCCTTTTGAAATCGGACTGGCATGATACATGTCTAGCAACTTGTGTCAAGGAGAAGCAGGGAAAAGCTCTCATGGACCCTGAGCTGTTCAAAGCTTTATAAAATGTTTCAGGATTTACGTATATTGAACTTGGAAGTCATTAGTGTTAGACAGAAACACCTTCTAAGTATATAAGCTAGTTGCCAAATGGCATCTTAAACATAGATGATGTTTGCCACAACGAATGCCTAGCTGCCATTTCTTTTACAAGATTACAAATCAAAAAATGAATTGTGTATATCAGCAACGTTAAAATGCATTTAACAATTCAGTTGCACATTTTACCAATTACAGTCATCTTTCTTTCTTTCTTTCTGAATGAAACACAATTCACATCAGGGACACATTTTTAATACCACATTTTTAATAGCAATTGCAAATTGGACACCACAAACAGAAATGGGGCTCAGCCTCGGCAATAGTAGCCAACCGTAAGCAATTTGCATAAGTAATATTTATAAATACCAGCATGTATGTGTATATGTACAGATATAAAATAAAATATTGTGCTAGATTTGCACGTGGCACTGCTTTATTTGACAACAGTATTTTATTTATTACTTGTGCAGAGCCACAGCATCACTGTTAGATTTTGATTTTCTTATGGGCAAATGCATTCTTCCATTCTGACAGTGTGTAAATTATTCTGTTATGACAGTGAAGTTTTATTCCAGTACAGTGGTACCTCGGGTTAAGTACTTAATTTGTTCCGGAGGTCCGTACTTAACCTGAAACTGTTCTTAACCTGAAGCACCACTTTAGCTAATGGGGCCTCCTGCTGCTCCCGTGCCGCCGGAGCACGATTTCTGTTCTCATCCTGAAGCAAAGTTCTTAACCTGAAGCACTATTTCTGGGTTAGCGGAGTCTATAACCTGAAGCGTATGTAACCTGAGGTACCACTGTACTTGGTTGACATTCCCTGTTTAGGGAAGTTTTTAATGTTTGATGTTTTATCATGCTTTTAATATTCTGTTGGGAGTTGCCCAGAGTGGCTGGGGAAACCCAGCCAGATGGGCGGGGTATAAATAATAAATTATCATTATTATTATTATCACTGAGGCTCCTAGCATGTCTGGGCTTCAGCCGGAGAGAAAGATGGGAAAGTAAATAGCAGCCATGAGTTCCATCCTTCCCCTTTCCCCATGAAGCTGAAGCAGGCTCAATTACAGGGAGAGGAAGAGTTGGAAAATCTGAAGGGGCAGCGTGGCTCTCCCCAGTGAAGCAGAAGATAGGATCCCCTGTGGGTTTTTGCTACTGTGTGAAAAAGAAATGGAGGGATGGAGGGTCGAGAATCTGAGGAAGAGAATCATTTGGACTAGATGATCCTTGGGGTCCCTTCCAATTCTACAATTCTATGACCCCTTCAGAACTTTGAATGTGTTTAAATAGCGAAGGTTGGGTCATTCTACAGACTACGCATGATCTACACACAAGAAAACAAGGGGTGTGTGAGCATTTTTCCTGCCAGAGGCAGTTCCCTGGCAAGCTCTGGTCAGTCTCGTTGCATTAGGATTGTAACGGAAGGGCACTTTCTACTTTAGACTCGCAAAAAACATTTTTTTCCACCTTACATGGAACCTAAAATGGCCACAAAACCATCATTTCCTAAAACGAGTAATCAAAAAAATAATAATGGAAAGGAATCCTGTTGAAGCTTACTCAGGAGTAAATTCACACATCAAAACTCATTGAAAGGGTTTGCACAGAAGATGGGTGGCAAAAAGCCTTAAAGGGGGGGGGGGGAAGTATTTTAAAAGTAAACCAGAGGGTCTTGGCTGATCTTATGGAAATGCAGTCTTTTAATGATCCCGTGGCCAAATAAATCCAATTCAAAACCTGACCTCAGATAGACAATTGCTGCACATGGAAGTTCTACTTTTGACAAACAATTTGCTTTTACTGAAAGGGATGCTCATTGACCCTTTGGCCATACAGTCATAATGCTTCTTAGGATTCCTTTGTATTCAAATGAAATACTACCTACTTTTTATGCCCTTTAAGAATAAATGTGTTGATGTGTTTGTGTGTTTGTTTGTTTGTATGTGTATGTACGCAAACACACATCCGGGAGGCGAGTGGCCAAACTGGGTCTTTGACCTGGGTGACAGAAAACCTAAATTCAGCCCTGACTTATGCTAAAGCCATAAACCAATTATAAGAAGGTGGCACTATCATTACGGTAATCTGTAACACTAATTTATTTGCCAAGATTACCATAAATTTGTTATGAGTTCTGTGACAAGGACTAAAAAAACTGCAAAGCTTGCTACAAAAGGCGAATGAATAAATCACACTTACCTGTTTCATTTTGTTTATACAATAAAAATATTGGGACTATACTTCGGTTTTTAAAACACCCTAGTCTTTGTTTTTAAAGTGGGGTCTTCTAATGCGGCCC
The DNA here is from genome assembly GCF_951804945.1 of Podarcis cretensis. Lineage (NCBI taxonomy): Eukaryota > Metazoa > Chordata > Lepidosauria > Squamata > Lacertidae > Podarcis > Podarcis cretensis. The sequence continues at coordinate 123,938,862 of NC_137171.1, forward strand.
CTGGCAACATCGTTCCACCACAAATTAACTGCATTTGCAGCATTGAAAACCTCTAGGTCCGGACCATTCATCTTGATCATCAGTAAGTCATCAATGGTCGTCGCAAGGAGACGTTTCCGACTGTCCGTTTTAACCAGGTTTAGTTGGCTAACCCCCCTCTCGCATTCGGCAGTACTAAGCGGGAGGACCCGCAAAAAGTTCAAAACTTTGCATATATTAATATACGAAGCACAAGCCGTTGACTCTGCCTGAAGGCGCTGCCAAGCTTCTTCACACGTGATGCTTGTCTTGTTGCCAGCCCACACTTTGAACTCTTGATACTCCTCCAAGATGGCTTCCTTGTCGACTCTCACGTTGCTGGGCAAAGCTTGCAAGAGTTCACTCAATTCTTTTTCTCCGTGGCTACTTGCAGACGTGTCCCTTCCACCGACCGGTTTGGGTATGTTGCACGGGTCAAATATCTCCACGTTTCGCAGAACTCTGTCGTTTCCGATGCGGTCAAACCATTCGTCGATCGCTTCCACGATGGAACTCAGCAAGACCCGCCGATCTTCCTCAAAGCAGCCTACTTCGCTTGCACTACTAACGATTTCCACGTCTTTGTACACTAACACGCCGCCTTCCAGCTGCGCGGCACTTTCAAACTTTTGCAGCTGAGGCCCGCTGTCTTTCACCATCCTCTGCAACCTCTCTTTCGTCGCCGTCAAGCTGGTTTTCACATCGCTGACGGACACACACTTCCTCCGAAACACCTCGGATAGCCTCGTAAGCGTGTGCGTAACGTCGTCCATGAAAAACAAAAACCTGACAAACCGTTCCGACTTCAAACGCTTCAAGTACCCCTTCAGCTTGGCCTCCACCTTCCTGTCTGGCTTTGTGCTCGAGCCGCTCACAATCTGCTGCAAGTGCACCACAACTACGGGCAGATTGTTGGCCAGGGCTTTCACGGCAGAGTTCTTCGACTGCAGCCACCTGATTCCGCTGATACCTATGTGGCGAAGCACTTTCTCGTTCAGGACCTCACCGATCTCTTTCAGCTCCTTTGCCCTTTTAGGACTGCTGTGGTAAAACGTGTATATACCCTTCACGACGTCTTCGGCAAGCCCGGCGAATTTGACGGACTTTAAGGCATCCCCTATCGCAAGCTCCAATTGGTGAGCGACGCAGTGCACAGCCACCAGACCTGGACAGCTGTCCTGGAACAATTTCGCAACCCCAGACGCGTTGCCCATATCAACGCTAGCCCTGTTGAAACTTATTGCCGTCAGCTTGCTTTTCCAATCGGGTATGTATTCGTCGAGAACCGACTCGATGGTTGACTTCACGTCCCCTGCAACCTCACTAGGACATTCCTTAAGGGCTCCGTAACTACATTTCACTTCAGCTTCATTTATATAATAAAAGTAAACAATCTCAGAAGCCGCGTTCGATCTATCTGTTGAGCCGTCGGCCAAAATCCCAAAGAAATTTGCTTTACTCAGTTTGTACTTGAGCTCCAGCCGAAGGCTTTCCGCGATGTAATGAGCAAACTGCTTGGCCGCTTTGTCGTTCCTGTACGTCTCGCCCACTATCAAGCCGTTTTTCTTCTGCAGTGCACATAACGCCGGGAAGTCGTCAAACGAATAGTTCTCCTTGACGATGAAGTATGCCGTATTGAACAGCTTCTCCAAGTTACTGTGCAAATTGCTGTCCATCGTTCTTAATTCCTGCACCGTCGGGACTGAAAGCGGTGTGGACATTGGATTCAACCTGGCTAACTGAGCACGGCAAGCTTTTTGGTGAGTAGCAGATGCACCGTGTTTTTTTATCTGAAAAGGTAACAAAAATGAAATGTGTTATTATAGAATCACAGAATCTTAAGAGTTGGAAGGGACCCAGCGGTCATCTAGTCCAACCCCCTGCAAGGCAGGAATCTCAACTAAAGCATCCATGACAGATGACCGCCCAACCTCTGCTTAAAAACCTCCAAGGAAGGAGAGTTCACCACCTCTTGTGGAAGTTTGTTCCACAACTGAACAGCTCTTACTGTAAGAAAGGTTCTCCAGATGTTTAGTTTGAATCTCATTTCTTGCAACTTGAAGACGTTGGTTCGAGTCCTACCCTCCAGAGCAGGAGAAAACAAGCATGCTCCCTCCTCCTTGTGACAGCACTTCAGATATTTGAAGATGGCTATCATATCTCCTTTCAGTCTCCACCTGAAAGGTCTAGTATACCTGAAGGAGCGTCTCCACCCCCATCATTCTGCCCGGACGCTGAGGTCCAGCGCCGAGGGCCTTCTGGCGGTTCCCTCATTGCGAGAAGCAAAGCTACAGAGAACCAGGCAGAGGGCCTTCTCGGTAGTGGCGCCCGCCCTGTGGAATGCCCTTCCAGCAGATGTCAAAGAGATAAACAACTACCTGACATTCAGAAGACATCTGAAGGCAGCCCTGTTCAGGGAAGTTTTTAACGTGTGATATTTTACTGTATTTTTGGTTTTTATGGAAGCCGCCCAGAGTGGCTGGGGAGGCCCAGCCAGATGGGCGGGGTATAAATAATAAATTCTTCTTCTTCTTCTTCTTCTTCTTCTTCTTCTTCTTCTTCTTCTTCTTCTTCTTCTTCTTCTTCTTCCAGGCTAAACATACCCAGCTCCTTTAAGTGTTCCGCTTAAGGCTTGGTATCCAGACCCTTAATGATCCTAGTTGAACCTCTTCTGCACACGTTCCAGCTTGTCAACATCCTCCTTAAATTGTAGTACCCAGAACTGGGCACAGTATTCCAAGTGTCGTCTGAGACCACCAGGTATAGGGAGGTACATAAATTCAATAAAAAAATAATAATAAGGCACAATAAAAAGGTAAAGGGACCCCTGACCATTAGGTCCAGTCGTGACCGACTCTGGGGTTGCGGCGCTCATCTTGCTTTATTGGCTGAGGGAGTCAGCGTACAGCTTCCGGTCATGTGGCCAGCATGACTAAGCCGCTTCTGGCGAACCAGAGCAGTGCACAGAAATGCCGTTTACCTTCCCGCCGGAGCGGTACCTATTGATCTACTTGCACTCTGACGTGCTTTCGAACTGCTAGGTTGGCAGGAGCAGAGACCGAGCAACAGGAGCTCACTCCGTCGTTGGGATTTGAACTGTCGGCCTTCTGATCGGCAAGCCCTAGGCTCTGTGGTTTAACCCACAGCGCCACCCACGTCCCTAATAAGGCACAATAGAATGGTACTATTACTTCCCTTGATCTGGACACTAGACTTCTATTGATGCAGCCTACAATAGCATTAGCCTTTTTTTGCTGCTGCATTACACTATTATTATTATTATTGTTGTTGTTATTGTTACTATACCACTTTCCTACAGCATATTAAAAAAAATCTCAAAGCAGTTTACAGCACATTAAAACATCAAATAAAACAATCCAGAATCAGTGCTCAAGAGCATTTATTTATGTATGTAATGACAGCAGCCAGGATATTTTCTGCACAAAAATGAGAGGAAGAAATTCCCACCAAAGAATGGAAAAGCAAACTATGGACTATGCTGAATTGGCAAAGTTAACAGCTGAAATAAGACAGCTTAATGATGGTTGTTTTATGGAAGAATGGAAGCCTTTTTCGGACTGTTTAGAGAAATATTATAGTATGATATTTGAACTATGAGCAACAGAAGGAATTAGAGATTTTTGTAGGTAAAAGGTTAAGTAATAAACAACTATCGGACTTTTTCAGAAGACATCTGTTTACAGAAGTTTTTACTGTTTGATGTTTTATCACTTTTTAATATTCTGTTGGGAGCCACCCAGAGTGGCTGGGGAAACCAGGCGTATAAATAAATTATTATTATTGTAGTAATTGTAGTAGTACAGTCAAAGGCGACTATGGGGTGTGGCACTCATCTCTGCTTTCAGGCCGAGGGAGCCAGTGTTTGTCCACAGATAGCTTTTCGGGTCATGTGGCCAGCATGACTAAACCGCTTGTGGCACAGTGGAACACTGTGACGGAAACCAGAGCGCACAGAAATGCTGTTTACCTTCCCGCCACAGCGGTATCCATTTATCTGCTTGCACTGGCATGGTTTCAAACTGCTGGGTTGACAGAAGCTGGGACAGAGGAGTGGGAGCTCACCCTGTCGCGGGGATTTGAACTGCCAACCTTCTGATTGGCAAGCCCAAGGGGCTCAGTGGTTTAGACCACAGCGCCACCTGCGTCCTTAGTATAAGAGAAAGAAGACAAAGTGCAGGAAGGGGAGAGGAAAAAACACCACGGAAAATGGGATGGGAAGTCGACAAAAGAAAAGAAAAATCTATTATGTATTGGAATGCATATGTGACATTTCTGGAAATTTAATAAAATATATCGGGGGGGGGGGATATTGCCTTTCTGCAGCCTATCTCTGCTCATGGTAGTGGGAGGAATGTTAGTAACAAGCACTTGATTCCAACAGCAAGCAAGGCTTGATCTACAGCATTTGTGATTCTGTAGGATTCAGGCAACCAGTCTTGGGGTCCACACCTGCCTTAGACTCAGTCAGTTCCTCCTCTGCCAGCTCTGAGCTCAAGGAATAATTTAGGGCATTATTTAATTGCAAATTGGAACGTTTTGCTGTTTTAAAAACCAGAACAGACATGATTATAAGGACAAAAAGCTAAAGAACAAAAACACCCAACGCCATTCATCCGGTTACAGATAGGTAGCCGTGTTGGTCTGCCATAGTCAAAACAAAAAAAATTCCTTCCAGTAGCACCTTAAAGACCAACTAAGTCAGTTCTTGGTATGAGCTTTCGTGTGCATGCACACTTCTTCAGATACACTGAAACAGAAGTCACCAGACCCTTCTATATAGTGAGAAGGTGGGGAGGGGTATTACTCAGAAGGGTGGTGGGATTGGGTAATTGGCAGATAGCTGTGATGAGCCTGTTGACGACTCTTAACGACTGCAATAGGTCGTACAGGAAAAAGCAAGGGGTGAGAAGGTGAAAAATGGCTTTGTCATGTATAATGAGATAAGAATCCAAGGTCTTTGTTCAGACCAGGTTTCTCCATGATTTTAAGTTTGGTGATAAGTTGTAATTCAGCAGCTTCTCTTTCCAGTCTATTTCTGAAATTCCTTTGTAGTAAAACAGCTACTTTGAGATCTTGTATATACACCACCCTTCTTAGTTGGTCTTTAAGGTGCTACTGGAAGGAATTTTTTTTGTTTTGGCCATTCATCCGTTTTGTTTCATCGAATAAGCAGGAGGCTGTTTGCCTAAAGGCACAGAGTCTGGCAAAGATGATGTCACACAGGAAAAAACAAACAATAACAACAAAACAGAGGAGCTGTGCAGATGTAGCACCCACCACGGGCTAGAATTCTTTATAGGTTTCCATCATTTTTGTTGCAGCAGTGGCAACTTTAAGCAGCAAAACAAGACACATGAAAGATGTTTACGTCCGTGTCTTGTTTCAGCTGCAAAAGTACCGTATTTTTCGCTCTATAAGACGCACCAGACCATAAGACGCACCTAGTTTTTGGAGGAGGAAAACAAGAAAAAAAATATTCTGAATCTCAGAAGCCAGAACAAGAAGAGAGATCGCTGCGCAGCGAAAGCAGCGATCCCTCTTGCTGTTCTGGCTTCTGTGATAGCTGCGCAGCCTGCATTCTCTCCATAAGACGCACACACATTTCCCCTTACTTTTTAGGAGGGGAAAAGTGAGTCTTATAGAGCAAAAAATACGGTAACTTGCAGCCTAATAATAACAAGGAAAAATTAGCAGCTGCTTCTCATGATGCCCTACTAAAATCTGCCGCTGTTAATGACTGGTTTCCCCAGACCATTTAACTAAAAAACCCAAACAACTGTCACATTTAACAAATTTGGCAAATTGTATGTGCAGAATATAAATATAAACTCACCGTTTCAATCTTGAATGTTGCGCAGCCTTTCACGAAACTCGTATCCTCGGCCCGTGCAAATTCTTTGCAGACGAGGCATATCATAACATCAGCAAACATTTCCAGCCACGGATTTTCTAGCTTCCACTTCGAAAACGTTGATGGCCTGACTTTTTTCCTCTGAGATTTAATAATACAAGTATTAGAGCAGCTAGACTCTTCTCCCTTATCGCTGGGTTTTCCTAAAAAACCTGGCATTGCCCAAATATAAACAGTTAACTTATTAAACCTCATCATGATTTCATAATTATCTGTCTATGTATTTCTAATAGTATTACCAAATCAGTCATTTTTTTATATAACTGTAAAAAAACTACTCTGAAAATTTATTATGCAAAAAATGAAACCTTCCTCTGGTTGTCAATATTAAGATTATACCAGCAAGAAGGAGACATTCTGTAAAAAAACGATTTAAATCAAATTTTACTGACTAGTGATTTAAATTGTGATTTATATCAATTTGATTTAAATAAAATCCACCCTGGTCTTCACCCAAAAAGGAGCTTGCAAAAGCAAAAAGACAATACAATATTTGCTTTTCCGCCTGAAAGGTCAGCTAGGTTCAATGGTATTTCCCATACCTTTGCATACCTTCACACCTTAAAACCTACTCTCTTCAAATCACTGCAGGAACCCATTCATTCCCAAACTTCTCAATACGACCTCATTCATGTTCGTCTCCCCTAAGCTTGCCTCCCGTCCTCATTAGGCTGCAGACAATTACTAGAAAATGTGCACTGCATGTTCGCCCGTGTTCCACCTGAGCTCTCCAGACATTTCCCTATCTTGATACACTACCTGTCCGAAGTCCTATTCCAACCAGCTGGCCCAAGTGCAGAATGCCTGGGTCTGACCCTGATAACAACTCACAGAGGAGGTCACTTGAATTGTGGGAAGGCTTTTTCATTCCAATAGAGCTATTAAAGTTTGCATTGTCATAAATTATGGCAGCTATGAATGGCCATCGGTCATCTTGCATCCATTGGGACTTCAGAAACTACGGTTCCATCAAAACTCACTGCTTACGTTTTTCTCTACACTGATTGATTCACCTTCCAAACAATAGAAGTCGTAAACTCATTCAATGCCAAAATACTCCGGTCCCTCCATTTAATTTTACACTCCCTTTATATGCAGAGTGTGTGCAAAGGCTGAAGCTCATTCAACACTCAGTGCATTTAAACGGCTTCTCTCTGGTGTGGGTTCTTTAATGATCAATTAAGGTGGTTATTCTGTCTGAAGCTCTTTCCACACTCCCTGTATTCAAATAGTTCCTCCCCTGTGCAATTCCTTTTTAATTCTAATTTATATGTAAACACTATTACACATACTGGAGTCGGTTGGATGTTAGGATTCTGAGCATCAAACGCTTTCATCTTCCCACACTTGGAATTATTTTGTTCTTGCCATTCTATTCCCATCAGATTCTCAGTCATCTCTTCTATTGCTTCGCTCTTGACAATCTGGGATGACAAAGTCCATTGCTCCCAATAATTCCCATTGTGCTGCATCTCTTCTGTCATCTCTTCCGTTGCTTCAGTTTTGACAATCCCCAATGGCAAAATCCATTGCTGCTTATAATTCTCATTATTGTGCATCTCTTCTGCGCCTTCAGTTTTGACGATCCCCGATGGCAAAATCCATTGCTGCTTGTAATTCCCATTGTTCTGCGTCTCTTCTGTCATCTCTTCTGTTACTTCGCTCTTGATGATCTCTGGCGACCATCGCTCCCTAGAATTCCCATTATTCTGCACACCATCTGATGGTGGGGAGAGAGGAGAAGCATGTTTGAATCTCAAGAGAAAAACAAAGGATCTAATCACAGACCATTTCCCCACTATATGCCAAATTTAAATGTGGTTAACTTCTGAACCAAGGGATGCGGGTGGCGCTGTGCGTTAAACCACAGAGCCTAGGACTTGTCGATCAGAAGGTTGGCAGTTTGAATCCCCGCGACGGGGTGAGCTCCCGTTGCTCGGTCCCTGCTCCTGCCAACCTAGCAGTTCGAAAGCACGTCAAAGTGCAAGTAGATAAATAGGTACCGCTCTGGTGGGAAGGTAAACGGCATACGCTGCTCTGGTTTGCCAGCAGCAGCTTAGTCATGCTGGCCACATGACCCGGAAGCTGTACGCCGGCTCCCTCGGCTAATAAAGCGAGATGAGCGCCGCAACCCCAGAGTCGGCCACGACTGGACCTAATGGTCAGGGGTCCCTTTACCTAACTTCTGAACACCCTATAGTGGAAGACAGGGGTGGGGAACCTCCAGCCCACGGACCAAACTTGGTCCCTTTTGGTCCAGCAGAACAGTTTAAAGACCTCTTCCCTACTCACCCTGCACCTGGCATCATACCTGAGAACATGTGCGGGGCAGGTAAGGGTGATACTTCAAAGGAACAACTGTGAGCTTAAAGCAAACTTCTGATTCTTCCTCTGCTAGAGCAAGTTACACTCACAGCTACCTATCAACTGATGGGTAGAAGCAGCGCACCTTCCTCGAGTAGAGAAGAGGCTTCTCCCAAGCAGCACGGCTCTCTAAAGCTGTTTGTGACCCAATGGGAACTGCTTCTGCAGAAGGATTTGTTTGCACGTGTGGAGAGATCTGCTGTTGTTTGCCAGTATGTTTGTGAAACATGGACCACTTATAAACGCCATCTCCAACTCTTCGAAAGATTCCATCAACGGTGTCTCCAAAAATTTTTACACATCACTTGGGAAGACAGGTGAACTAATGCCAGTGTACTGGAAGAAGCAAAGATTACCAGTGTCAAAGTGATGATTCTTCAACATCAACTTTGTTGAACTGGTCATGTTGTGTGGATGCCTGATTATCGTCTTTCAAAGCAACTACTCTATTTCGAACTTAAAAATGGAAAGTGTAAGGCTGGTGGTCAACAAAAGAGGTTTAAGGACTCTCAAGGTAAATCTAAAAAAAAGTAGGATAAACACTGACAACTGGGAAACACTGGCCTGCAAGCGCTCCAGTTGGAGAACAGCCTTTACCAAAGGTGTCATGGACTTTGAAGAAGCAACAAACTCAGGACGAAAGGGAGAAAGGTGCTAAGAGGAAGGCACATTTGGCAAACCCTCACCGTGATCAATTCCTGCCCAGAAACCTATGTCCCCACTGTGGAAGGACATGTAGATCCAAAACTGGCCTCCACAGTCACTTATGGACTCACTGTAAAACTGTGTTTATGGAAGACAATCTTACTCGGTTACAAGTGATTGCCAAAGAAGAAGACGACATATGTTTACTGCAAAGGAATTCCGAGAGTTAATAGGATTTATTTTCTACTAAGACTGCATGTCTTTCATTTTCTGTCACCCCTACTGTGTCCTGTCGCCTAACTGTCTTGCCATTTATCAGCACCAGATATCTCTAGGTGGGCCAAAGTGATTCAGGACAATCTCTGGCTGTCTCCACCCAATCTGGTTCAAGCCCAGATTTCCCCGAATTGATGCAATTTAGTTCAGGATCAGCGTTTGGGCTGGATCTGGTGCACAGCTTTATTTAACACAGAGAGATGGGGTGTATTTCACTGGCAAGCTTTGGATTTAGCCTAAATAGCATAGATATTGCACCATAGTTTTGTTCCCATTATAATCTCTTTCATTGACATTGTTAATATCAGTACCTGCCAATTTCTTCCCTTCCTGGGAAGCCTGTCCTGTTGGGTTTTCTCCAGGCATAGAGACGAGGTTTGGTTTCAGAACGTCTGCCATACAAACAGAAACAGGCTAGTTACTTCTGAGTACAAAAGATGGAGCCATTCCAAGTTTGCTAACTACTATGTTCTCCTCCCCAAAACCAAGAAGATCAGACAGAACATGGTTGTGCGGACCCAGAGGAATGAATCTGGTCCTTGGGAGCCGCCACTCACTGCCCATTTAGCTCAGCTGAGTGGCGTTCTAGAAGCCAAAGCAGCTACTTTAATGCAAGGCAAGGTGGAAGCGAAACCTCAACCAGGAGGCCATCTTTTCTCTGTATAAGTGGAACTCTACTGGATGAAGCCAAAAGGCTTGTCTAGTCTCGTATCCCCACATAGGCCAACTTGCTCCTTATGGGGATCCCCCTAGGACATAAAGGCAAGAGCCCTCTCCTGCTGTTCTTCCCAAATTCAGAGATGTTTGATATACAGTGGTACCTTGGGTTAAGAACTTAATTCATTCTGGAGGTCCATTCTTAACCTGAAACGGTTCTTAACCTGAAGTTCCACTTTAGCTAATGGGGCTTCCTGCTGCTGCCGCGCCGCCGGAGCACGATTTCTGTTCTCATCCTGAAGCAAAGTTCTTAACCAAAGATACTATTTCTAGGTTAGTCTGTAACCTGAAGCGTCTGCAGCCTGAAGTGTCTGCAGCCTGAAGTGTCTGTAACCCGAGGTACCACTGTATAGCTGTCTTGGCTAAAAGCCATGGACAGCTTTACTTTCCCTGAATTTACTTAACCCTCTTTGAAAGTCACTGAACAAAAATCTTTCAATACTGAGACCAAAAGGAGCCGAAGAAGAAGAAGAAGAAGAAGAGTTTGGATTTGATATCCTGCTTTATCACTACCCAAAGGAGTCTCAAAGCAGCTAACATTCTCCTTTCCCTCCCCCCCCCCACAACAAACACTCTGTGAGGTGAGTGGGGCTGAGAAACCTCAGAGAAGTGTGACTAGCCCAAGGTCACCCAGCAGCTGCAGGTGGAGGAGCGGAGACACGAACCCGGTTCTCCAGATTACGAGTCCACCGCTGTAGGAGTGCAAATATCCAGAGATGTAGTGATCAGGTGGGATTGCTATGAGGAATTATAACAAGTATAGAGTAAGCCATCTGTGTCAGCAATGAAAGCGTGGCGTTGACTGGGTTTAAACTATTTTGATATGATTCTTGATCAATCTACACCTCTGCATCTATGGCCATTTCTCTACCGTTCATCTCTCTTGCCTGAGAAGTCACGTACACAGCCCAGTTGCTTCTTGCTTCGCCAGGCAGGCATCCTGGGCCATAAAGATAGTGGGCAAGTTTCTTTGAAGTAGTTTCTTATATATTTATTTTAGGATGTTAATCTTAGGGCCAGGAAACAGGGTTCACATTAAGGTGATAATGGTCACTGTCCTCCTGGCCATCCTTCTTATCATATGTATTGCTTGTTTATTACCTCCAGGGTTGCCGAATGCTCTTCTTTGTAGTTCTGTTCTTTGTTTACCCCAGAAATATTTGTGCTTAATTAGTTTTAGTAGTTTAACTTGTCCTCACGTGGGTTTGTGGAAACAGTGGCGTAGCGTGGGGGGGGCCGGGGGGGCCGGCCGCACCGGGCGCAACATATGGGGGGGGGGGCACGCTCGCACTAGCAGCTCTCTGCCCCTACTAAAATCCACGGGTTAGGGGGCGCAAATTACTTGCCTTGCCCCGGGTGCTGACAACCCACGCTACGCCACTGTGTGGAAATGCTCAAAGGAAATCTGATTGGTTCTTACGAACACTCTGTAAAAGTTCTTTTGTGAATAAAACGACCTGGGCCGAGGGGGGCTGGAGACTCAGAGAGAGACTATCATACGCACCCTTCCCAGAGTCTTGCTGGTTCAAGCCTCTGTGTGTATTCTTATTAATCAGAGTCCAATCCTTCCTTTACTTTGCGAACGCAACATACCGCTCTTAACCACTACACCACACTGGCTCTAGACAGCTAAGCACTTACCAATTGATATCTCCTCTTCTCTAGGACGCCGGATAAGTGGATCTTCTCCTTCTTCCCAACAGGAATTGAGGTCCGATACTTTGAAGGAAACACACAGGACCAATTACATCCGATTCTACCACAAAATATCCAGCTGTTCCAAAGCCAGCCAACCAGACAGAGAGCCTGGAGAGTGAGATGGAGTTTCTATAGGCCACAGCAGCTACTCCTACCCAACCCTCATGTTTGCCCAGGTGCTGCAACAAGTGGACACCGAGCTCACCCACTCAGGTCTCCGGGATGTAGACCAGATCGGCCTCCTCATCCACAATCAGATCAGGGATGAAGGCGGTCATATTCAGAACCGACCTGGTATTCAGCAACAGCAGCCACAGACCTGAGGGCTGGCTGACAAAACAATCGAAATACCCCATGTTCTGCTGGCACACCATACAGTCACTGTCTGTGCCATATGCCCCTTACCCAGCTTGCCCTGCCTCCCCCATCATCCCTCCCCCTATCCTGAACCACTGCTCTTCCCAGGTTCAAAAAAGGGTGTCTTTGCTGAAACATGCTGAAGTGCAGAATGCTTCCAATTCCATTTCCTAGGGAGAGTAGGAGACGTTCCACAGCTGTTTTAGCTGTTTCCACATTTTAAAAATACAGTGAACATAAGCTGTGCTTGCAAAGGAACGAACAGGAGTGTGCTCTAAGGGTCAGCATTGTTCCTTTGCGCCCATATATCCCTGAAGGAGCATCTCCACCCCCATCATTGAGCCCAGACACTGAGATGGAGCACTGAGGGCCTTCTGGCAGTTCCCTCACTGCGAGAAGTGAGGTTACAGGGAACCAGGCAGAGGGCCGTTTTGGCAGTCACACCCGCAGTGTGGAACGCCCTCCCATCAGATGTTGAGATAAAGAACTACACAACTTTTAGAAAACATTTGAAGGCCGTCCTGTATTGGGAAGTTTTTAATATTTAATATTTTATTATGTTTCTGTATATGCTGGAAGCAGCCCAGAGTGGCTGGAGCAACTCAGTCAGGGTCAGGGTACAAATAATAAAATTATTATTATTATTATTATCCCAGCCACATCTCCCCTCCCTCAGTGAAAACATACGAAACCCACACAAATTAAAAACTGCTAAAACAATTGCTGAGTGTTTAGGTTGTTGTGCTCATGCTGTGCTTGCTGATTCGCAGGACAAAAACCACAGGGATGTTGGATTCCGGTGGGGAAAATGAAGACGTTTGTCATGTGGCATCCACAGAAGTCTGCCAGAGTGGCCCAAAAGCTCAAACTCCCTTCTAGTTAATTGAAGAGGGTTCATTTGCTTAGATGCTTTTGCACCTATAGCACAACAAAAGCGAGAGTAAGCAAAAAGCCCAGAACAGTTGCAGAATGAAAAGCTGCAGGATTTTAACAGGAAGCTAGGGGACATGTGGGACGCGGGTGGAGCTGTGGGTTAAACCACAGAGCCTAGGACTTGCCGATCAGAAGGTCGGCGGTTTGAATCCCTGTGACGGGGTGAGCTCCCGTTGCTCGCTCCCTGCTCCTGCCAACCTAGCAGTTTGAAAGCACGTCCCGCTCTGGCGGGAAGGTAAACGGCGTTTCTGTGCGCTGCTCTGGTTCGCTAGAAGCGGCTTAGTCATGCTGGCCACATGACCCGGAAGCTGTACGCCGGCTCCCTTGGCCAATAAAGCAAGATGAGCACTGCAACCCCAGAGTTGGCCACAACTGGACCTAATGGTCAGGGGTCCCTTTAGGAGACATGCATTCCCTAAATCCGGAGCAGTATACAAGCTCAAATCTTTGAAGCAGCAAATGGAATAGAAAGTCCAATTGCATTTAACTGCTCAATAACATCAGAAAAGGGCTCAATTACAAGGACGTACGGAAGGGGGGGGGGCTACTAATTTCATTCCTCAGATATCTATTATTGAATAAAAAAATAAGCAGCCTTACCTAGAGAGGCCACAGTCTCATAATTCTCTTCCATGACTTCCCTATGCAAAGCTTTTTGGCGCGGATCCAGCAGAGCCCATTCCTCTGCCTCGAAAAACACAGTTACGTCCTCAAAGGTCACCAGGCCCTGGACAAAGGAGTATGGTAGCATTCATTCCACCATTTTCCAAGCGTCTAAGGAGACGTGATAGATGCATGTGTGCTTTCATTTATCTATCCGTCGCCATCACGGCCACTTTTGCTGGGCCAAAAGTAAAAAAAAGGAAAGGAAAGGGAAAGGGGGGGGGGAAGGGGGAAGGAAGGGAAGGGGGAAAGAGGCATATTTTTTCAGTCTCCCTTGCATCTCCACACACAGAGAGGCACCCAGGAAACTCCCATCACTCTCTTGGATTCTCCTCCCCTTACCTGAGGTGGCTGCCAGGAAGCGCTTTCAACTTCACCCCAAGGAAGAGACAATCCCGGCTGTGAACCTGTGGCCATAGCCCTGCCTTCAGGGCGTGAAGGATGAACGGGGCCACCCCCAGGGCTGTTACAGCTGCTCCCCCAATGCACTTTAAAGCATGTTGCAGCCGTCAAGCGGGGTCACCCAGTGCCTGCAGGGGAGAAACAGGAGATCGGAGGGACGTCGGCCATCTGCAGCCTCTGCTATAATACAGTAAACAAACACGCAAGCAAATGTAAAGAGACCACTGAGCTCACTGAGGTCCAGCGCCGAGGGCCTTCTGGCGGTTCCCTCACTGTGAAAAGTGAAGTTACAGGGAACCAGGCAGAGGGCCTTCTTGGTGGTGGTGCCCACCTGCCCTCCCATCACATGTCAAGGAAATAAACAACACCTGACTTTTAGAAGACATCTGAAGGCAGCCTTGTTTAAGGAAGTTTTTAATGTTTGATGTTTTATTGTGTTTTTAATATTCGGTTGGGAGCCGCCCAGAGTGGCTGAGGAAACCCAGCCAGATGGGCAGAGTATAAATAATAAATTACAGTGGTACCTTGGGTTAAGAACTTAATTCGTTCTGGAGGTCCATTCTTAACCTGAAACTGTTCTTAACCTGAGGTACCACTTTAGCTAATGGGACCTCCTGCTGCTGCCGTGCCGCCAGAGCACAATTTCTGTTCTCATCCTGAAGCCAAGTTCTTAACCCGAGGTGCTATTTCTTGGTTAGCGGAGTCTGTAACCTGAAGCATCTGTAACCTGAGGTACCACTGTATTATTATTACTACTACTACTACTGGTAGGATTTGTCATTCACAGATCATATACTACTACTACTATTATTCACATATCATATATACATAGATCAGTGATTCCCAAGCTTGGGTCTCCAGCTGTTTCTGGACTACAATTCCCATCATCCCTTTTTTAAAAAAATGATATTTATTAAAGTTTAACAATAAAAACATACACAAACAAAAAACAAAAATAAACAAGTATAATTTCCATCCTTATTTTCTTAAACCTAATTTCCTCACACCTCCCCCTTCTGTAGTCCAATTTCATTATCTAATCAGCAAATCCCTTCCCTTACTTCCCATATTTTTTAATAATTTTATTCTTTTTCCATAATCAACACCCCTGAAAACCACATAGTTTTTAAACCCATGTCAATTCTAACCTTCATTTACAATTCCCATCATCCCTGGCCACCAGTCCTACTAGCTAGGGATGATGGGAGTTTGTGATACCAGTTGTAGTCCAGAAACAGCTGGAGACCCAAGAAACAGCTGGAGACCCAAGTCTCCCAATTGGGAGCCATTTCTGACTTCCCAATTGGGCCAGGCCCCTTAGGAAGGATCCGAGGAGGAATGGGAAGGAAGTGGGGTGGGGTCCCTTCTCTTCCTTCCAGCTCCCCGCCCCCCCCGCTCCAAATCCATCCCTTCCCTCCCTCCATCCTACCTGACACCTCTTCTCACCTGTAGCGCCCGATCCAGCAGCTCCCTTCCGGAGGAAGCAATAAGGGTGAAGCCCCGCCCCTTCCTCCCGATGCCAACTTCCTGCCCCTCTAGGAAGCAGAGCTCTGTGTATTAACCCTTCGCAGGACTTAACGCACAAACAAACGCGAGCTTTTGACACGCTCTTAGGGAGTTTTTTTTTTTAAAACAACACTAAGGGGAAATAACATAAATCAAAAAGCGGTAGCCAGCAGTCTCCCAAGCAGGGAAAGTGTCATAATATGACCCGCATTGCAGGGGGTTGGGCTAGATGACCCTTGGAGTCCGTTCCAACCCTACTTTTATTTTGCATAGCAAAGGAGCGATCACATGTACATGTTTTATCCCAGCCCACCATATTTTAGCTGAGTTGGGTGAGCACAGGCCTGAAGAAGAGCTCGACTTGCGCTTGCATTTGTGTAAATAGAATTTGCTTTCCCCGTTTTTGTTGTTGTTCTTTAGTCGTGTCCGATTTTAACTTCCTGCCTCTCTAGGAAGCAGATTTTAACTTCCTGCCTCTCTAGGAACCAGACTTCCTGCCTCTCTAGGAAACAGATTTTAACTTCCTGTCTCTCTAGGAACCAGACTTCCTGCCCCTCTAGGAACCGGAGCTCGCGTCATTTGCCCAGTTGGAGGACTAAATGAAAGGAGCTGCAAGATTTCACCTCTCCCTTCTCCTCTTTAAAAATTTCCAGAACATTCATGATCTTGATAAACCTCAGCACGTGTCGCAGCTTGCCAATTTCCTTAAACTCTGGTGCCCAGAACTGGACACACATGACCAAGGAGAAGAACTGTATTAGGAGTATAGCATCTAGATCAAGGGAAGTCATAGTGCCACTGTATTCTGCTCTGGTCAGACCTCACCTGGAGTACTGTGTCCAGTTCTGGGCACCACAGTTCAAGAAGGATATATAAAAGGGTGTCACATAGAGGAGGGAGAAAGGTTGTTTTCTGCTGCTCCAGAGAAGCGGACACGGAGCAATGGATCCAAACTACAAGAAAGAAGATTCCACCTAAACATTAGGAAGAACTTCCTGACAGTAAGAGCTGTTCGACAGTGGAATTTGCTGCCAAGGAGTGTGGTGGAGTCTCCTTCTTTGGAGGTCTTTAAGCAGAGGCTTGACAACCATATGTCAGGAGTGCTCTGATGGTGTTTCCTGCTTGGCAGGGGGTTGGACTCGATGGCCCTTGTGCTCTCTTCCAACTCTATGATTCTATGATTCTACTATTGTTTCCCTCGATCTGGACACTTCTGAGAGTACAGCCAAGAATATTAGCTGATGCTGCTTCTTTTTTCTGCTGCTACTGCTGCATCATATTGTTGAGTTGTGGCAAGCTTTGCCAACTTACAGGCTCATTCCTTCAATTCCCCCAGGCATCCACTTGTATTTCACTTGCTACCAAAATTCAGTTCTGACTCAGGAAATTATTATTATTATTATTATTATTATTATTATTTAGTTATACCCTGCCCTCCCTGGTCAGAGCCGGGCTCAGGGCAGCTAACACCAGTAAAATCAATGGGGGGAAAACCAATTTAAAATACAGGATAAAATGCAATTTAAAATGTAGCCTCATTTTAAAAGTAGCCCCTAGATCAAAACCATAAGGGGAGGGAAAACATAAGGGTCAGACTGAGTCCAAACCAAAGGCCAGGCGGAACAGCTCTGTCTTGCAGGCCCTGCGGAAAGATGTCAAGTCCCACAGGGCCCTAGTCTCTTGTGACAGAGCGTTCCACCAAGTTGGGGCCAGTACTGAAAAGGCCCTGGCCCTAGTTGAGGAAGTATGTATTGTCACATCCCAAGCAGCCATATTTGTACCCCCTTCACAATTTGCCCCACTGTGGCCCAGCCTGGCCAAGCCCTAGAATTCACCTTGGGAAAGCTGCTGGGTCATTCCCCTACAGAGGTTCAAGCCAAAGAAAACCACTGCTTTCTTTTCCATTGATGAGCAATGGTTATTATGTAACATGGTAGGCCTTTTTTTTACATGACATGTGGCTGCCCCCCACCTATCCACTCCCCCCCCCAAAAAAACACCACAGAGGCAAGCTACAACTAACACATAAAAATGCCACCCTGAAATCTGTAAGAATGGGGAACTAGGTCTGCCAAAACGGTAACCAACAAGATGGAATTTGAAAACCAAATCACTGCGGAAAGGATCTGATGAAGCAGGCCGCCTGTGGATCAGGACCCAATGTTTTGGCCAGTAAGGTAAAGGTAAAGGTACCCCTGCCCGAACGGGCCAGTCTTGACAGACTCTGGGGTTGTGCGCCCATCTCACTTAAGAGGCCAGGGGCCAGCGCTGTCCGGAGACACTTCCGGGTCACGTGGCCAGCGTGACATCGCTGCTCTGGCGAGCCAGAGCCGCACACGGAAACGCCGTTTACCTTCCCGCTGGTAAGCGGTCCCTATTTATCTACTTGCACCCGGAGGTGCTTTCGAACTGCTAGGTTGGCAGGCGCTGGGACCGAGCAGCGGGAGCGCACCCCGCCACAGGGATTCGAACTGCCGACCTTTCGATCGGCAAGTCCTAGGCGCTGAGGCTTTAACCCACAGCGCCACCTGCGTCCCCCCATTTTGGCCAGTAGGTGAACATAAAAGGGTCCACCCCTTGTACACAGTTCAACTTCCATTGAATTCAGACTTGGAGCTTCCCTCATTAAAGGCAAATTGGGGACAGACTGAGGTGCTTTGATAACATCCTACTTATCCCCAGTTTAAGGTAGTATGCAAGCACAAAGCATTAAAAAAAGGCACACAATAAACAAGGAAAAAGAGGATGTACAGATCTTGAGTAGGAAATCCAGAATAAAAAAAAAAAAGGGGGGGGGGACAGGCCTTGAAATCTAGCAGAACTTCCCCTCCCTGTTCCAAGCCACTATGCTAAGGGTAGCAGCTTCTATGGGATTTATGGGACCAGTGCTTGGAAAACCCATTTAAAAAAGGAACTAGCACTAGTTCCAGTTCATCCTTATCAAGAATTAACGAGTCCAAGTTCATTCAAAAAGTTCATCCTTGGAAACTTGTTTCCAGTCTTCCAAATCTTATAAGCTCCTGTGCTGAAACATGGGGTCCAATAGTAAATTGAAGTGAAAACCAGGCATAGATCAGGGGTTCCCAAACTGAGGATTGTGGACCACAGAATGTGTGGCGGACCTATCATATTAAAGACTTCTATTGTGTTTTAATTGTATTTTTAATATTCTCCACATTGATTTTTTAATAGGACCTTTATTGCTTTGTCACTGAATTTTGTTGGTTTGAAATTTGAATTCCTTGTACAGTGGTACCTCAGGTTACAGACGCTTCAGGTTACAGACTCTGCTAACCCAGAAATAGTACCTCGGGTTAAGAACTTTGCTTCAGGATGAGAACAGAAATCGCGCAGCAGCGGCGTGGCGGCAGCAGCGGGAGGCCCCATTAGCTAAAGTGGTACCTCAGGTTAAGAACAGTTTCAGGTTAAGAACAGACCTCCAGAACGAATTAAGTTCTTAACCCGAGGTACCACTGTACAGCATCTAGAACAGTACCTTATGATTGCTAAACTTCAGAACAATCATTAAATGGTCCAGAAATACGCTCAGCAGTTTCTCAGTCACTCAGGACAGCCCTTGAAGACAGGAGCTTGAGAACCACGGTTATAGATTATGGATTTTGTAGGGGACTAGGCTGTTAAAGAGGCATTAATGAGTGTTGGGTGTGTGCCTATGCAAAGCAGCCGTAAGCAGGATTTCTTCAAACCAACATCTTGTTGCTTTTACTTGGAATAACAGAATTCCATAGGAAACTCAATAAGCAGGGAATCCCTCAAGGTCTTAATCAGAGATTTTCTCCAGTGCTACAGCTTTCCCCACAGGTTCCTCCGTGTAGATTCTCTGATAAGTAAACTGACTACTCTAACGGATTCCGCACTCCATTCATTTAAACGGTTTCTCCCTGGTGTAGATTCTCTGATGATGAATGAGGTGACTACTTTGCCAAAAGGTTTTTCTGCACTCTCTGCATTTATATGGCTTCACCCCCGTGTGGGTGTACTTCAATGTGAAGTAACTTTACTGCTCACTCTAAGGCTCTTTCCACACTCCCTGCATTGAAATGGTTTCTCCCCTCTGCGAGTTCTTTTATGATGAGTACGGTGACTACTCAGACTCAGGTGCTCTCAGCACTCTATGCATTCAAACGTTTTCTCCCGTGTGTGGGTTCTTTGATGTTTAGTAAGGCTACCGCTCTGTGTAAAGCTCTTTCCGCACTCCACACATTTAAATGGCTTCTCCCCTGAGTGTTTTCTTTGATGTACAGTAAGTTTACTGCTCTGTGTAAAGCTCTTCCCGCACTCCATGCATTTAAACGGCTTCTCCCCGGTGTGCGTCCTCTGATGTGTAGTAAGATTACTGCTCACTCTAAATCTCATTCCACATTCCATGCACTGATACCGTTTCTCCCCTGTGTGGATCGTTTGATGTTCAGTAAGGTTACTGTTTGCTCTAAATTTCATTCCACACTCCATGCATTCAAATGGTTTCTCTCCTGTGTGGGTTCTCAAATGTCTGCAAAGGCTACTCCTCCTATTAAAGCACTTTCCACACTCCCTGCATTTAAATGGTTTCTCCCTTGCGTGGGTTTTCTGATGTGTAATAAGGTTACAGCTCAGACTGAAGCTCTTTCCACACTCCATACAGGTAAATGCTTTCATCACAGTGTATGTTCTTTTTTCAGGCATTCTGGGTCCCTTGTGATTTCCAAGCATCTCTTTTCCAACTTCAGGCTTGGCTGCTGCCGACGACTCCATATGTGGTTTCCTATGTAGCTCGTTGTTTTGTACACCATCTGCAGAGTGCGGAAGGAAAGGGGAAAGCATGTTATATCTCTATTCTTTTTCATCCTTTAAAAATTTAATACTTTTATTTAAATCAGCAAAACTGTTCCCAAGAACCAGGGGGAAATTACATCTCCTATTGTATTTGAATAGTTTGATAAGATCTGGTCAATAATAACAATGATTATATTAGCTTATTATAGACGGGTACACATAATTCACTGCGGGAGGCAGTGGAAGACAGGAGTGCCTGGCGTGCTCTGGCCCATGGGGTCACGAAGAGTCGGACACGACTAAACGACTAAACAACAACAACAACACATAATTCAACCTGGTAAAACACTGAAATATGGGTATTCTTTGTAATGCCCTGGAATAATAAGTTTATTGATAATAGTCCTTTGCTGCCTTCAATTTGTTTTAATACTATTAGTATTTGTAAAGCAAAGTTTTTATTTTATTGTACCTTGCTTTTAAGAAGAATCACATTTAATTTCAAGGCAGAAACAATCACAGACTGAGCCCAGTTAGGCGTTTCTCAGATTTTTTGCATCTATGTGATTGCCCCCTGTTACTGACCTGCTGAAATCAAGGTCACCTTTTGAACATTCCAGAATCCCGCACAACCTCTTATTCCTTTCTGGTCCATATACCACATGATGTCATTAAAATTAGATGCACATGGTATCTTCTCCTTTGTAACAACAGTGGTATATACATTTCTACAAGAATAAGGAGGAGAAGAGAAGTCTAGGAAATCTGGGAAAGAGGCCAAACTGGGAAGATCACTAGCTGCTCTGTGATTCCAATGACTTTAGCTGCAGTCACAAAATTCCAGGGATTAAATCTAAGATCATCTACATGCAAAACATGTCACCAGGGTCTTGAAATGAAGGTTTGGAAACTGCTTTCAAAGTAGCAGACAGGTGCGTAAATTATGAAGATGGCTCCCAAACAAAGTTAATTCCTACCTGATGATGTCTCTTTTTTTCTTCCCAACAGATCTTCTCCTTTCCAACAGGAATTGAGGTCTGACTCTGTTAAGGAATCAGAGAAGGTGGCTTAGGTTTGGTCACATAATACCCAGCAATTCAAAGTCGAGCCTTTTAAAAGCTAACAAAATTGATTTTGTGACTCCTGATTGAAGTGAATAGAACACATCTGTGTCCTGTGTCCCAGCAAGATCACTTTGGAATGATGCTGTGGAATAATAATAATAATAATAATAATAATAATAATAATTTATATCCCACCCATCTGGCTGGGTTTCCCCAGCCACTCTGGGTGGCTTCCAACAGAACACTAAAATACAATAACCTATTAAACATTAAAAGCTTCCCTAAACAGGGCTGCCTTCAGATGTCTTCTACAAGTTTGGTAGTTATTTTTCTCTTTGACATCTGGTGGGAGGGCGTTGCACAGGGCGGGTGCCACTACCGAGAAGGCCCTCTGCCTGGTTCCCTATTATTGGAAACCAGCCAATAAATTATTGTTATTGTTATAAGAAAGAAAAGTGTCCTTACCAAGCGAGGCCACCGTCTCATAATTGTCCTCCATGACTTCCCTGTGCAAAGCCCTTTGGCTGGGATTCAGAAGGGCCCACTCCTCTTCCGTGAAAAACACAGCCACCTCCTCAAAGGTCAAGAGAGCCCGGAAGGTCATCAGGCCCTGGAAGTAGAAAAAATACGGTGACAGGTTCACCATGCACCATCCTCCTGATAGGCAAGGGTAACACAGTGGTTGGACGCTGTCCCTTTGAGATCTTTCAGTGATGGCCACCAAGATGGGTGGCTCAAAAAGAGGACTTGACAAATTCACAGAGAGGAAAAAGCTATCAGTGGCTACTAGGTCCTATTGTCGGCTTCCAAAATTTGAAGCAGTTATACCTGCTGGGAATCACAAGAGGGGAGAGGGCTATTGGACTCAGGTCTCAATTGGAGGGCTTCCCACAGGAATCTGGGTGGCCTCTGTAAGAACAGGGTGCAGGACCAGAGGGGCCCTTGCCCCATCTGGCAGGATGTTCTGCTATAAGGCCAAACATGGAGGAGGAGGAGGAGGAGGCGGAGGAGGAGGAAGAAGAAGAAGAAGAGGAGGAGTTTGGAAGTGATATCCCGCTTTATAACTACTCGAAGGATAGTGATAGTGGCTAACATTCTCCTTTCCCTTCCTCCCCCACAACAAACACTCTGTGAGGTGAGTGGGGCTGAGAGACTTCAGTGAAGTGTGACTGGCCCAAAGTCACCCAGCAGCTGCATGTGGAGGAGCGGGGAAGCCAACCCGGTTCACCAGATTACGAGTCTACCGCTCTTAACCACTACACCACACTGGCTCCCATGGAGACAACAAGGCATTATTATAGTGTGTATGTGTGTATTATAGTATATATATTTATATACCAAGCACATGGAACCTTACAAAAGGACAATACGAGTGGACTCTCAATGCCCTTACCACAGCAAAAAGACTGATACAGTGGTGCCTCAGGTTACAGATGCTTCAGGTTACAGACTCCACTAACCCAGAAATAGTACCTCGGGTCAAGAACTTTGCTTCAGGATGAGAACAGAAATCGTGCTCTGGCGACACAGCGGCAGCGAGAGGCCCCATTAGCTGAAGTGGTACCTCAGTTTAAGAACAGTTTCAGGTTAAGAACAGACCTCTGGAACGAATTAAGTTCTTAACCCAAGGTATCACTGTACTGATGAATTGGAAACAGGAATTGAGGTCTGACATCTCACCATGTTCAGTGCACATATAATTATGTACTTTATGAACTTTCAATAAAGATTTATTATTATTATTTTTAAAAGACATATTCTTTCAGAGCCCCTCCTCACTCAGCCCACAGAGACTCAATCCAAGCTGCCCAAACAATCCTTTCCTTACCTGGGATGGCTGCCTGGCAGTTCTGTCTGCTCCTTCTACAGACGGTGTCTCGGAGGCCATTGTGCTGCCAGGAGGAGATGAAAGAAGAGGCCTAAACTGGACCACTCCTGGGACACCCGGAGCTGTTGCGAAGATGTCCTTTAAAATAGGGCGTAGCTTGCAAATGCCTGCAAAGGAGAGACACGGAGTGAGGAGGATTCCATCCTTCATACTTTTGTCCCCGCCCCCCTACGTCAGTGTTTCACAAACTTGGGTCTCCAGCTGTTTTTTTGGACTTCAACTCCCATCATCCCTAGCTAGGAGGACCAGTGGTTAGGGATAATGGGAATTGTAGTCTCAGCTGGAGACCCAAGTCTGGAAAACACTGATCTATGTATATATGATCTGTGAACGACGAGTTCCCTCAGTATTCAGCTGGTGCTCTCTTTTCATTTGTTTGTTTGTTTTTATCGTATTATAACTAATAATAATAATAAATTTTATTTATACCCCGCCCTCCCAGACCAGAGCCGGGCTCAGGGCAACTAACATCAGTAAAATTACAGGAAAAACATAACAGGAAAAACAACAACCACCAATTTAAAATACAGGTTAAAATGCAATTTAAAATGCAGCCTCATTTTAAAAGTAGCCCCTAGATCAAAACCATAAGGGGAGGGAAACATAAGGGTCAGACTGAGTCCAAACCAAAGGCCAGGTGGAACAGCTCTGTCTTGCAGGCCCTGCGGAAAGATGTCAATTCCCACAGGGCCCTAGTCTCTTCTGTCAGAGCCTTCCACCAAGTTGGGGCCAGTACTGAAAAAGCCCTGGCCCTAGTTGAGACAAGTCTAACCATCTTGCGACCTCCAAAATGTTCTCATTTGTGGACCTTAAGGTCCTCCGCGGGGCATACCAGGAGAGGCGGTCCCGTAGGTAAACTGCTTTGATAGTTAGCATTGCCCAGGGCACAAAATAGCCTGGCACCTGCACTGGGAAGGAGAGAACCACATAGGTCGCCTTCAGTTCCTTGGAGAAAAAGGTAGGAAATGAATTCAGTGAACAAACAACCCAGATCACCCACGTGACTGGGTTTTTGGATTCTGAGTCGGCTTCGTAAAGAACAGTTCAGCAAATCCCAGCCCCACCTCTCGCCATATAACTTCTACAGTCATACCTTGGGGTTAGAGATGGGGTTAGAGAGAATGGTCAAAGGCCTGGAAACGATGCCTTATGAGGAACGGCTAAGGGAGCTGGGCATGTTTAGCCTGGAGAAGAGGAGGTTAAGGGGTGATATGATAGCCATACCTTGGGGTCCTCTATTCTACAGTCATACCTTGGGGTTAGAGATGCCTCAGGTTGTGCATTTTCGGGTTGCGCACCGCGCCGAACCCAGAAGTACCGGAATGGGTTACTTCTGGGTTCCAGCGCTTGTGCACGTGCAGAAATACTAAATTGCACTTTGCACATGTGCAGAAGCGCCGAATAGCGACCCGCGTCTGCAGCGGCATTGCGTGGGTTGTCAGCACCCGGGGCAAGGCAAGTAATTTGCGCCCCTAACCCCTAACCTGCCGCCGCTGCCAGCTTCTTCTTGCTGCTGCCTGGGCTGGGGTATTTACGGTAAGGTAGCCACGGCGGCGGCGGCGGGTCCGTGTCAGGTGATCTGAGGCGAGTTGCTGCTGGCGCTGCCGCCCAAATGACGCCGCTTGCCCGGAGGAGGAGGAGGAGGGCAGAGAGGCGAGGAAAATGCAACATGGCCCAGCAGCTGCAGCAGCAGCGGCGGGGTTGTGAGGAGGGGCTGCCTGGCGCGCCCTCCGCAGCTCTGATGCACGGGGACCGCGGCGAGCGCTGAGAGCGGTCCCTATTTATCTACTTGCACCCGGAGGTGCTTTCGAACTGCTAGGTTGGCAGGCGCTGGGACCGAGCAGCGGGAGCGCACCCCGCCGCAGGGATTCGAACCGCCGACCTTTCGATCGGCAAGCCCTAGGCGCTGAGGCTTTAGGGGCTGGGCGCTTTCCCGCAATGCGCAGGGTTGCAGGTTCAATCCCCGACCCCCCTCCCAGCGCAACATCTCTTGCTAAACTGGGGTGGGGTCTTTTTTGAAGCTGGGTAAGGCCCTTCACTGCCCAGGACCTAGGGTTGCCCAGGACCTTCATTCTGGCAAAATATGGGGTGGGCTGGTGATGCACGGGGACCGCGGCGAGCGCTGAGAGCCGCTGCCTGCCGGACGCCTTCAGCCCGGACGCGCGCACAGCTCGTCGGTTCCGCGAGACATGGGGCTCTGCTACAGCCTGCGCCCAAGGCTCTTCGGCGACTCCGGAGGCGGCGAGCGCGCCCCCCCCGATGTTGCGCCTGGTGCGGCCGGCCCCCCGTGCACCCCCACGCTACGCCACTGCGCGTCTGCGGGTTGCGAATGCTGTGGGTTGTGAACGTGACTCCCGCACAGATCACGTTCGCAACCCGAGCGTCCACTGTACGGTCAAACAGCTCTTACTGTCGGAAAGTTTTCCCAAATGTTTAGTCGGATTCTCCTTTCACGCAAGCTGAAGCCATTGGTTCTGGCCCTACCCTCCCGGTGCAGGAGAAAACAAGCTGGTTCCCTCTTCCATGTGACAGCCCATGAGATATTTAAGAAGAAGTCTGCAAACTACTACTGGGCGGAGAAAGGGAGTTTTTCCCCTCGCGTTTCCCCCTCTCCCCCAAGAAAGGACGTCTTCCCCGCACCAACCCCCCACTCCCTTCTCCATAGCCTAGGACTACGGCGTTGATACTGGATCGCGGTGGATCTTGCGCAGGGAACCACTGCGCGCGTTGCAAGAGGGTTGCACGGATGCGCCTCTTCCCACGCTGCTCTAACAGGGGGTTCCTACAAAAAAATTCCTTCCAGTAGCACCTTAAAGACCAACTAAGTTAGTTCTTGGTATGAGCTTTCGTGTGCATGCACACTTCTTCAAATACACTTTTCATCACCGAATTTGAAGTTGTTGTGGGTAAGAACAAATTGGCAGAGTTTGGTGGCAAAGTCCGCTGTGGTTTTATCTGAAATGGTGTTCTTTATAGCTTGTAAACCATCGTTGTGTGGGATGTTGGTATACAGAGATTCCACATCCATAGTAGCTAGTATAGTATTGTTGGGAAGATTATTTAAAGATTGTATTTTCCTCAGAAAATCTGTGGTGTCACGTACATAGCTGGGAGCACTGATGGCATATGGTTTCAGAACAGAGTCCATATAACGGGCAAAGTTATACATGACAAAGAAGTGTGCATGCACACGAAAGCTCATACCAAGAACTGACTTAGTTGGTCTCTAAGGTGCTACTGGAAGGAATTTTTTTGTTTTGACTATGGCAGACCAACACGGCTACCTATCTGTAACAGGGGGTTCCTAAGTAGGGAAGCTGGGGGTGGGGCTCCTTTGAACCCTCCTCCAAAAGCAAACCCTCCTCCCCCCCCCCCCCGCGCGCCTTCCTCCTTGCGCACCCCTTTCTTTCTCCTTTGCCTGCTCCAAGCTCCTTCTCTCCATCCAGGCCGAGTTAGGGATGGCGTCCCGCCCCTTCTCTCTCTCCCCTTCCTCCGCCTCCCTCGCTTTTTGAATCATACTTCCTGCCTCTCTAGGAAGCAGGGCTGGGTTCCTTTGCCCAAATCGGAAGACTTGAGTGGCAGGACCTGCCCCCCCACTTTGCAAGCCTTGGGAGTAGTTTTACGCATGCGCGCTCCCGTTGGCAAACTGAAGACCTGAATCCAAGACATTGGATTCTTATCTCATTATACATGGCAAAGCCATTTTTCACCTTCTCACCCCTTGCTTTTTCCTGTAAGACCTATTGCAGTCGTTAAGAGTCGTCAACAGGCTCATCACAGCTATCTGCCAATCACCCATTCCCACCACCCTTCTGAGTAATACCCCTCCCCACCTTCTCACTATATAGAAGGGTCTGGAAACTTCTATTTCAGTGTATCTGAAGAAGTGTGCATGCACACGAAAGCTCATACCTAGAACTAACTTAGTTGGTCTTTAAGGTGCTACTGGAAGGAATTTTTTTATTTTGTGAAGATCTGACAGCAACAGCTGCTGGTTAGCAAAATGGACTTCCCTTACAAGGTGGTGGGCTCTCCTTCCTTGGAGGTTTCTAAGCAAAGCTTAGATGCCAACCTGGCATGCGTGCTTTAGCTGAGATTCTTGCATTGCAGCGGGTTGGACTAGATGACCATCGGATCCCTTCCAATGCTACAATTCTGTGGTTATATGTATTAGCCTGGCGTCTCCTGTATGCAAGACAGATGCCCTGATGCTGAGCCCTGTTGAAAAGGCCACAGCACAGAAGCTTTGCATGCAGAAGAGAAGAGGAAGAAGATATTGGATTTGATATCCCGCTTTATCCCGCTTTGGTGACAGCAGTCACGAAATTAAAAGACGCCTGCTCCTTGGGAGAAAGGCGATGGCAAAGCTAGACAGCGTCTTAAAAAGCAGAGACATCACCTTGCCAACAAAGGTCCGTATAGTTAAAGCTATGGTTTTCCCAGTAGTGATGTATGGAAAGGTAGCCGTGTTGGTCTGCCATAGTCAAAACAAAATAAAACAAAAAATTCCTTCCAGTAGCACCTTAAAGACCAACTTAGATCAAGGGAAGTAATAGTGCCACTGTATTCTGCTGTGATCAGACCTCAGCTGGAGTACTGTGTCCAGTTCTGGGCACCACAGTTCAAGAAGGACACTGACAAACTGGAACATGTCCAGAGGAGGGCAACCAAAATGGTCAAAGGCCTGGAAACGATGCCTTATGAGGAACGGCTAAGGGAGCTGGGCATGTTTAGCCTGGAGAAGAGGAGGTTAAGGGGTGATATGATAAAAAGGTAAAGGTAAAGGTACCCCTGCCCGTACGGGCCAGTCTTGACAGACTCTGGGGTTGTGCGCCCATCTCACTTAAGAGGCCAGGGGCCAGCGCTGTCCGAAGACACTTCCGGGTCACGTGGCCAGCATGACGAAGCTGCTCTGGCGAGCCAGAGCTGCACACGGAAACGCCGTTTACCTTCCCGCTGGTAAGCGGTCCCTATTTATCTACTTGCACCTGGAGGTGCTTTCGAACTGCTAGGTTGGCAGGCGCTGGGACCGAGCAGCGGGAGCGCACCCCGCCACAGGGATTCGAACCGCCGACCTTTTGATCGGCAAGTCCTAGGTGCTGAGGCTTTAACCCACAGCGCCACCTGCATCCCTAAGGGGTGATATGATAGCCATGTTCAAATATATAAAAGGGTGTCACATAGAGGAGGGAGAAATGTTGTTTTCTGCTGCTCCAGAGAAGCGGACACGGAGCAATGGTTCCAAGCTACAAGAAAGAAGATTCCACCTAAACATTAGGAAGAACTTCCTGACAGTAAGAGCTGTTTGACAGTGGAATTTGCTGCCCAGGAGTGTGGTGGAGTCTCCTTCTTTGGAGGTCTTTAAGCAGAGGCTTGACAACCATATGTCAGGAGTGCTCTGATGGTGTTTCCTGCTTGGCAGGGGGTTGGACTCGATGGCCCTCGTGGTCTCTTCCAACTCTAGGATTCTATGATTCTATGGATGCCCCAATTGGCCGAGGGGGCATCAGGCGGCAGCATCCTATGTCCCCACCTCCTCCAGAAGTGGCCTCCTTGCCTCTCTGGTTGCCTCCATCCCCTGCCTGGAGCAGGGCTCCTTTCCTCCCTCCCTCCCCACCCAGCACCCCCAAAAGCCGCTTTGCACCCACACGCTCCCTTGCCAAGCAGGCAGCAGCAGAGGCGCGTCGTGCAGCCCAGCGCGTGGGACAATACCCTGCTCCTTTCCCACGGGGAGGGGGCGGAAGTGCTGTCTCTCTAGGAAGCAGCGCTCTCTCTCCGTTTCCGGCCATCAATCATTTTCCTTTATTGAGGAGGAGTGGGAGGGGTCCTTGCAGTCCTAGAGAGGCCACAGGCTGTCAGCTGGGGTGGGGTGGGTGTCCTTTCTTCTCACCCTTCCTCTACTCTGCCCCCCATCACCACCATTTTTTTGGGGGGAAGCTGGAAAGGTGAGTGGAAAGGGGCTGGTGGGGGGGGTGAGGGAAGGGATACCTCTGTTCTAGAGGGAGACTTCCCTCCCCACCCCAAGGAAAAGGAGGGGGGTGTAGGGGTTGGGGGGGAGAAGGGGGCTGGGCGCTTTCCCGCAATGCGCAGGGTTGCAGGTTCAATCCCCGACCCCCCTCCCAGCGCAACATCTCTTGCTAAACTGGGGTGGGGTCTTTTTTGAAGCTGGGTAAGGCCCTTCACGGGACGCAGGTGGCGCTGTGGGTTAAAGCCTCAGCGCCTAGGGCTTGCCGATCGAAAGGTCGGCGGTTCGAATCCCTGCGGCGGGGTGCGCTCCCGCTGCTCGGTCCCAGCGCCTGCCAACCTAGCAGTTCGAAAGCACCTCCGGGTGCAAGTAGATAAATAGGGACCGCTTACTAGCGGGAAGGTAAACGGCGTTTCCGTGTGCGGCTCTGGCTCGCCAGAGCAGCGATGTCACGCTGGCCACGTGACCCGGAAGTGTCTCCGGACAGCGCTGGCCCCTGGCCTCTAGAGTGAGATGGGCGCACAACCCCAGAGTCTGTCAAGACTGGCCCGTACGGGCAGGGGTACCTTTACCTTTACCTTAAGGCAGTGTTTCCCAACCTTGTGCCTCCAGCTGTTTTTGGACTACAATTCCCATCATCCCTTGCCACTGGTCTTGCTAGTCAGGGATGATGGGAGTTGTAGTTAAAAAACAGCTGGAGGCACAAGGTTGGGAAACACTGCCTTAAGGCCCTTCACGAATCCCTGCGGCGGGGTGCGCTCCCGTCGTTCGGTCCCAGCGCCTGCCAACCTAGCAGTTCGAAAGCACCCCTGGGTGCAAGTAGATAAATAGGGACCGCTTACCAGCGGGAAGGTAAACGGCGTTTCCGTGTGCGGCTCTGGCTCTGGCCAGAGCAGCGATGTCACGCTGGCCATGTGACCCGGAAGTGTCTCCGGACAGCGCTGGCCCCCGGCCTCTTGAGTGAGATGGGCGCACAACCCCAGAGTCTGTCAAGACTGGCCCGTACGGGCAGGGGTACCTTTACCTTTACCTTTTTAAGGCCCTTCACTGCCCAGGACCTAGGGTTGCCCAGGACCTTCATTGTGGCAAAATATGGGGTGGGCTGGTGATGAATCTTCTGAGCTTGAAAAGGGGGGAATGAGGCAAGGAAGAAGGGCTACCCCTATGCTATTCATATAATCATTTATCAGAAATCAATATATTCATATA
The DNA here is from genome assembly GCF_951804945.1 of Podarcis cretensis. Classification (NCBI taxonomy): domain Eukaryota; kingdom Metazoa; phylum Chordata; class Lepidosauria; order Squamata; family Lacertidae; genus Podarcis; species Podarcis cretensis. The sequence continues at coordinate 123,969,275 of NC_137171.1, forward strand.
TGCTCACACATAATCAAGGCTTACAGTATTTTATAATCCATTTTGAATCAAAAGGGGAGCTGTGCCTTAGCTAACTGCATACTGCTTGAAACAGCAAAAATTAAGAGCCGACCTTTTCCCTACAAACATCTGTGTACCCTGGACATGGGGAAGACGTGAATCAGAGATTCTGGTACAAAATCCCCTCAGATACAGGCTAAATTAATCCACAGAACAGGAAGAGCAAAACCACAAAATCTCCAAACCCCCTGTCCTGTCATAACTAGGGGAGAGGTTAGACAGAGCGTCACTGCAAGCATCGGAAAGCAGAACTAGAACTCGGTGTTTGACCAGTGCTTGACCAGGAGCTGGACGCGTGGCAAGAAGCTTGCTAATTGGCTATTCTTTGCTGACAATATCGTGACTGTCTCATGGTTGTCTCATGATCTATGATTTGCTGTGATCTGCTCAGGTATAAAGACCTCTGGATTTCTGTCCATCGAGGTCCCAGTTCCTTTTGGAAGAGATTCCAAACTGGGTCCTTATTGCCTGGCAATAAACTTCACCTCCATTTTCTCCATTTGCTGAGTCTGCCTGATCCTTATTTTGCACCCAGCGATCACCTGCTCACGTTCACTTGCATCACTGGTTGCAGGGCAGGTTTGGGTTTTTTGTTTTGTTTTCATCTGGTGACTCCGAAGCAACCGAAATTGCAATCTAGCAGTCTTAACAGGATGGGTCCCTCTGGAATTTCCTGCACACAAACATGCATTGTAAGTCTGTGCTTGGCTACCCAGAGCTTAAATGCATGACCTGAAGAGGGTTGGGCTTGATGACCCTTGTTTGCCCCTTCCAAGTCTCCAATTCCATGACCGTTTACTCACCCTACCAAACACAGGCATTTGGAGAGGATCCCTAATTTGAAGAGAGAGAGAGAGAGAGAGAGAGAGAGAGAGGGAGGGAGAGAGAGAAGACCTGAAATACAGGACAAAACTGTATCATAATACTACTACTACTAATAATAATAATATTATTTGTTCTCCAGCCACTTTGGGTGGTTTATCAATACAGGATGTAGCATTTTACACTGAAATACATGACAATCCTGTATTTCACAGGACAGGTGGCAACCGTTCTGGGACCCCTGGAACATAGCTGTCAACATTTCCCTTTTTTAAAGGGAAATTCCCTTATTCCGAGTAGGATTCCTCGCAAGAAAAGGGAAAAGTTGACAGCTATGCCCTGGAAGGGGGTGCTCTGCTAGACAGAGGAGTCATTAGCGGGATAGTTGGATATAGGGACGCAGGCCCAGATGCCCTGCATTATTTATTGCATGCATTTATTTATTTAATAATAATAATAAAAATAAAAATAATAATAATAATTTTTTTTTTCATTTATACTCTGCTCTCCCCGGCTGGAGCTGGGCTCAGAGCGGCTAACGTCATATAAATAATACAATATTTATATATTGCAAAGTTCTTAACCCGAGGTACTATTTCTAGGTTAGCAGAGTCTGTAACCTGAAGCGTCTGTAACCCGAGGTACCACTGTATGTGTGTGTGTGACAAATTCCAGAGGCGCCATCCTGCAATAGCTTGTAATGGATTGCTTTGAAGTCACTTCAGCATCAGATTTAAAAAAAAAACAACACGTTTCCCCACCGCATCAACCTGTCTTGCATTTTGCCAGAACAAAGGTGGCAGCCCTGTTGTACTCTACATGGACCGGCAATGGCGTAGTGTGGTGTAGTATAGTGGTTAAGAGCGATGGACTCGTAATCTGGGGAACCGGGTTCGCTTCCCCGCTCCCCCACATGCAGCTGCTGGGTGACCTTGGGCCAGTCACACTTCTCTGAAGTCTCTCAGCCTCACTCACCTCACAGAGTGTTTGTTGTGGGGGAGGAAGGGAAAGGAGAATGTTAGCCGCTTTGAGACTCCTTCGGGTAGTGATGAAGCGGGATATCAAACCCAAACTACTCCTCTTCTTCTTCTTCTTCTTCTTCTTCTTCTTCTTCTTCTTCTGTTATGCTTTCTTTCTCCAGGTTCCTCCATCCTCTGAGGAGATGAATGCATGCAAGGAAGTCATGCTGGAGAACTGTGGGAATGAGACCTCTCTGGGTAAGTATACCTGTGTCTTTATTTGTTATTGCTGTAGAGGCAGTTGACTTGTCCATTCTCCAGACGAATTCATGATCAGGTTGAACGGGACAAGGAAATAACCATATCGGTAGTAGTTGTGTTGCTTGTGGAATGCTTCTTCTGTGGGTTGAAATTGTCATTGAAATTCTACTCAGTATTGATCCAGAGTAGATTCCAATGTAGATTCCAGAGTGGCTGGGGAAACTCAGCCAGATGGGCAGGGTATAAATAATAAATTATTATTATTATTATTATCACGGGACGCAGGTGGCGCTGTGGGTTAAAGCCTCAGCGCCTAGGGCTTGCCGATCGAAAGGTCGGCGGTTCGAATCCCTGCGGCGGGGTGCGCTCCCGCTGCTCGGTCCCAGCGCCTGCCAACCTAGCAGTTCGAAAGCACCTCCGGGTGCAAGTAGATAAATAGGGACCGCTTACCAGCGGGAAGGTAAACGGCGTTTCCGTGTGCGGCTCTGGCTCTGGCCAGAGCAGCGATGTCACGCTGGCCACGTGACCCGGAAGTGTCTCCGGACAGCGCTGGCCCCTGGCCTCTTAAGTGAGATGGGCGCACAACCCCAGAGTCTGTCAAGACTGGCCCGTACGGGCAGGGGTACCTTTACCTTTACCTTTGTTATTATTATAGTTAGCAGAGTAAAAACTTAAAACACGTTGCAGGATTCCCCAAAAATAGACCAGAGGCAATTATATTTCATCCAGCAGAGCTTTACTGCTACTAAAGGCAAATGAACATACAGTGGTGCCTCGCAAGACGAAAAGAATCCGTTCCGCGAGTCTCTTTGTCTAGCGGTTTTTTCGTCTTGCGAAGCAACCCTATTAGCGGCTTAGTGGCTTAGCGCTATTAGCGGCTTAGCGGCTAAGCGGCTATTAGTGGCTTAGCGGCTTAGAAAAAGGGAGAAAAAAGCGAAAAAAATCGCAAGACTCGCAAGACATTTTCGTCTTGCAAAGCAAGCCCATAGGGAAATTCGTCTTGCGAAGCGCCTCAAAAACGGAAAACCCTTTCATCTAGCGGGTTTTCCGTCTTGCGAGGCATTCGTCTTGCGGGGCACCACTGTAATGGTCACACATCCAATACATTCAGGATTGACCCTGTCCATAAGAAATCCAGTAGCAGCAGACTTAACTTAAACTTACAATAACTTAGAATACGCCTAGACCTCAACACGAAGCATACTATGTACAGAACACCACACCAGATGGAAAAGAGATAGAACGAGAAAGTGTGAAACCCAGGCTCCTTCTGGCCTCTTATCATAGTCAGCATGACCTTGACAGAAAGAGATAAGAGAACCAGTTTGAACCGCCTGTACTCAGCTTCTCTGAAGGAATAACCTTCTGCTTGCTTCTTTCACACAGAGAATCTTCCAGAAGCTTCTAGAACCCTCTTGAATTAGTTAGAATAGGAAAGATCAGATGAGATCAGTACTTTCTGTACCAGGAAATGCAAACTGACAGAAATGTCTGAGGGCACCCCAGGGTGACAGGATGAGTCCCAAGGAGGGTGTTCTGCAGGTCCACCCACCCTTGGGTGGGAGATAGTAAGCTTGGGTGAGAGGCAGATTACTGTTGGGGATGGCACATCTGTGTGATTGACGAGTGGCCATTCATTGCAATATATTATTTTGCACAGTTTGGTCACTGAGCAGTTTCATTGTGTCCAGATGTTGCTGCAGTAGAGCGGAAGCAGTTTGGTGACTGAGGGAGAGTAATTGGAACAATTGGCTGGATCCGTGTGGCAGAAGTGAGAGTCAGAATGGAATGAGTGATCCTGTATGATTTGCCAGATGTAAGATGGAATTTGGCTGTGATGTGCATGTGATCATTGGGTACGTGTTGTGTATTGTGAGTCAGGATGTGTGTTTGGAAGAGAGAAGAGATCCCTGAATCTTAAAATGTTTGGCAATAGTGACGCGGGTCCCTATTACTGAATTGGGACGCGGGTGGCGCTGTGGTCTAAACCACAGAGCCTAGGACTTGCCGATCAGAAGGTCGGTGGTTCGAATCCCCGTGACGTAGTGAGCTCCCATTGCTCGGTCCCTGCTCCTTCCAACCTAGCAGTTCGAAAGCATGTCAAAGTGCAAGTAGATAAATAGGTACCGCTCCGGTGGGAAGGTAAACGGCGTTTCCGTGCGCTGCTCTGGTTCGCCAGAAGCGGCTTAGTCATGCTGGCCACATGACCTGCAAGCTGTACGCCGGCTCCCTCGGCCAGTAAAGCGAGATGAGCGCTGCAACCCCAGAGTCGGCCACGACTGGACCTAATGGTCAGGGGTACCTTTACCTTTAGTAGTACAGTGGTGCCTCGCAAGATGAAAAGAATCCGTTCCGCGAGTCTCTTCGTCTAGTGGTTTTTTCGTCTTGCGAAGCAAACCCATTGACGGCTTAGCGGATTAGCGCTATTAGCGGGTTTTAGCGGCTTTTAGCGGTTTATCGGCTTAGTGGATAAGCAGATAAGCGGCTTAGCAGCTTAGAAAAAGGGGGGGGGGAAGGAAAAAAAGGTTGGAAAAACTCGCAAGACATTTTCGTCTTGCGAAGCAAGCCCATAGGGAAATTCGTCTTGCGAAGCACCTCCAAAACGGAAAACCCTTTCGTCTAGCGGGTTTTTCGTCTTGCGAGGCATTCGTCTTGCGGGGCACCACTGTAATAGTAGTTGTTATTATTATTAATTGAATTTATATACCGTTTTATACCCGGGGGTCTCAGGGTGGTTCACAGAATAAAATCAATATATAAAACCACAAAATACATAATAAAAATAAAAGCAACAACCTAATAGCCCCCCCCCAAACCCCCCCCCCCCACATTTTAAAAGGACATAGGATGTAAATCAGATCAACCAAAGGCCTGGTTAAAAATGAACATTTTTGCCTGGTGCCTAAAGGTGTATAATGAAGGCACCAGGAGAACGTCTGTAGGGAGAGCATTCCACAGATGGGGAGTGGGGAGCCACTGCAGAGAAGGCCCCATTCTCATCTTGCCACCCTCCGGACCTCTCGAGGAGGAGGCGGCACACAAAGAAGGGCCTCAGAAGATGATCTCAGGGACCCAGTAGGTACATATGAAAAGAGGCAGTCCTTGAGGTATTGCGGTCCTGAGATTGTATTTGTTGCTTTGTAAACCACACAGACTTTCTTAGTTTTATGTGACACACACACACACACACACACACACGTATATGAAATAAATACCAAAAGAACAGCCAACGGATTCTTATTGCTCTTCTTACCTTGATTCCCTCTTTATTCTAGCAGGTGATGGACAGGAGACTTGCAGAGAACCACATCTGGTGCCACCAGAAGCATCTGTACATGAATTAGAGGACAAGACCTTCAATCCTCAAGATGAATCAAGGAGGCAGGAAGAAAACCATACAGAGAGATGGAGAGAGAAATCCATTGTGTGTCACGCTGATGACCTTCATGAAACCCCAGTACAATATAAACACCACAAGGGGAAAAAGAGGTATGAGTGCCCTTTTTGTGGGAAAGCTTTCGTTTCTAAGTCTCTCCTTGCTGTCCATTGCAGAACGCACACCGGAGAGAAGCCGTATAAATGTTCAGAGTGCGGAAAGAGCTTCCGCCAGAGCAGAAACCTTACTTCCCATCAACGGATCCACACAGGCGAGAAGCCGTACAAGTGCTTGGAATGTGGAAAGAGCTTCAGTTGGAATTCAAATCTTACTTCACACCAGAGGATCCACACAGGGGAGAAGCCCTACAAGTGCTTGGAATGTGGAAAGAACTTCTGTGATAGCACACTCCTTACTAGACATCAGATAATCCACACAGGGGAGAAGCCATTTACATGCTTGGAATGTGGGAAGAGCTTCCGTCAGAGCAGGAACCTTACTTTACATCAGAGAATACACACAGGGGAGAGGCCATACAAGTGCTTGGATTGTGGGAAGAACTTCCATCGGAGAACACACCTTACTTCCCACCAACGGATCCATACAGGGGAGAAGCCATTTAAATGCTTGGAATGTGGAATGAGCTTCAGCTGGAATTCAAATTTTACTTCACATTACAGGATCCACACAGGAGAGAAACCACATAAGTGTGTGGAGTGTGGGAAGAGCTTCTGTACCACCACACAACTTGCATCACATCATAAGACTCACACCGGAGAGAAACCTTTTAAGTGTTCAGAGTGTGGAAAGAGCTTCTCAGATAGCACTCTCCTTACTAGACATCAGATAATCCACACAGGGGAGAAACCATTTAAATGCTTAGAATGTGGAAAGTGCTACAGTCAGAGGTCAAGTCTTACTTCGCATCGGAGAATACACAGAGATGCCATAAGACAGAAGCCATACAAATGTTTGGAGTGTGGGAAGTGCTTCAGTAACAGCACACAGCTTATTTTACATCAGAGAAGCCACACAGGAGAGAAGCCTTACAAATGCTTGGAGTGTGGAAAGAGCTTCAGTGACGGCACACTTCTTAACAGGCACCAAATAATTCACAAAGAGGAGAAACCATATAAATGTTCAGACTGTGGTAAGAGGTTCCGTCAGAGCCGAAACCTCACTTTACATCAGAGAATCCACACAGGGGAGAAACCATATAAGTGTTTGGAATGTGGGAAGAGCTTCCATCAGAGAACACACCTCACTTCCCATCAGCGAATACACACGGGAGCAAAACCGTTTAAATGTTTGGAATGTGGAAAGAGCTTCAGTTGGAATTCAAGTCTTACGTCTCATCACAGAATCCATACAGGAGAGAAACCGTACAAGTGCTCAGAGTGCGAGAAAAGCTTCTGTACCACCTCACAACTTGCATCGCATCGGAAAACCCACACAGGAGAAAAACATTACAAGTGTTTGGAGTGTGGAAAGAGCTTTTGTGACAGCACACTCCTCACGAGACATCAGATCACCCACACAGGGGAGAAGCCATTTAAATGCTCAGAATGTGGAAAGTGCTACAGCCAGGTTTCAAGTCTGTCTTCTCACCGGAAAGTCCACAGAGATGCTACAGTGCAGAAACCATACAAATGCTTGGAGTGTGGAAAGAGTTTCAGCAATAGCACGCAACTTATTTTACACCAGAGAATCCACACGGAAGAGAAACTTTAGGAATCGTTTGTAGTAACACACCAGAGGATTTGCATGTGAGAGAAACTTTCTAAATGCCAGGAGTGTGGAAATTGCTCCAGAAGTAGTTGTGAGCTTAAAACTATATCAAAAGATTCACACTGCCTAGAAACAATAAGCGTGTTTGGAATAGCGAGTTTCTAGTGGAATAACTCGGATACATTCGTACCTTGGTTTTTGAACAGCTTAGTTCTTGAACGTTTTGGCTCCCAAACGCCGCAAACCCGGAAGAGACTGTTCTGAAAACCGAACATCCAATGGGGCTTCCAGTGCTTCCGATTGGATGCAGGAGTTTCCAGCAGCCAATCAGAAGCTGTGCTTTGGTTTCCGAACGCTTTGGAAGTTGAAGGGACTTTTGGAACGGATTCTGTTCGACTTCCAAGGTACAACTTCAAAGAATTCAGACAGGTGCTAGGTAGTAATTCCTGGGAGCGCAAGGTTTTTGTAACTACCATCTGGAATGGGAAAAAATTGGAGAGGAGGAAGTGAACGTGGCTGGTCTTTTGGCAAAGTTGATGGGAGAGGCCCCCTCTCCTAAATATTGATGGAATGGCTGCAGTTGGTGTTTCAGCAGAGGCAACAGAGAAGACTTGCAGTACCATCTCCCTCCCTCTCCTGTAGCCTGACGGTGCTTTTTCCTGTCTAGCAACCCTCCCACTAAAGAAGGTGTGAATAGGACCCCCCCCCCCCTTAGATTTTCATTTTCTTTTGCTGAGTAACAATGTGCTTCCATGTTTCTTTTGTAGATCCCTTTTATCCCATCCGAAGATGCCATTCTCGCCGGCCCTACCATTGACAGGCAGGCTATGGGTTATTTTTGGGTGGACAGCAAACAGATGTTTTGGGTCGGGGGTGGGCAACCCTTTTCTGCCTGAAGGTTGCCCTCCTTGTGAGGGCCACATGCCATTTGGAGGTGGAGTCAGAAGCAAATGTGGGTAGAACAATTAATATAGATGTTAGCTTCTGGATGACCCCCTAGGGCTGGGAGATATCGCTAAACGTTGCGATATACTGATATATTACTATGTCTGAAATAAGAATGGAGATGTGTAGAGGTATTGGCTGGCTTCCCAGTATTATCCACATTGTGATTTTTGCATTGCACGCGCACACACACACACACCTCCTCGGTAGTGGCGCCCGCCCTGTGGAATGCCCTCCCATCAGATGTCAAGGAAATAAACAACTATCTGACTTTTAGAAGACACCTGAAGGCAGCCCTGTTTAGGGAAGTTTTTAATGTTTTATCTCTTTCTGATTATGATTATTATTAATATTCTGTTGGGAGCTGCCCAGAGTGGCTGGGGAAACCCAGCCAAATGGGTGGGGTATAAATAAATCATCATCATCATCACACATACTTCGTGATTAGCAATATATTGCCAGATCAAAAATCATGAAACTGATATCATAACATGGACTTCAAACGAGTTTTGGACGATATGTCACCCAGCCCTAACACACTTAATGATTCACATTATATTGCCAGATCAAAAATCATGAAACCGGTATCATTATACAGTGGTGCCTCGCAAGATGAAAATAATCCGTTCCGCGAGTCTCTTCGTCTAGCGGTTTTTTCGTCTTGCGAAACATCCCTATTAGCGGCTTAGCGCTATTAGCGGCTTAGCGGCTATTAGCGGCTTAGAAAAAAGGGGGGGGGGAAAGGGAAAAAACATGCAAGACTCGCCAGACGTTTTCGTTTTGCGAAGCAAGCCCAAAGGGAAATTCGTCTTGCGAAGCGCCTCGAAAAACGAAAAACCCTTTTGTCTAGCGGGTTTTTCGTCTTGCGAGGCATTCGTCTTGCGGGGCACCACTGTATGGACATCAATCCGGCTTTGGCCGATATATAGCCCTACTCTAGTGACCTCTGATCAATGCTTTTCTGAAGGCTGCATTACTGCCGGTTGAGAAGCAGGAGGTGCTCATAAAGAGGGACACTCAATAGTGTGAACTGGGATAGTGACTGCCATGGAGTACTGGTTTACATGGTTGCCACAATGGACTAAATCATGCTTAAATGGCCAGTCATAGACATGCTGACTTGGTTCTAAGAAGTGGTGTACTTGGGCTCTCAAATTTAAGTCCAATGCTAAAATTCAGTGCCTCCACCTCTTGTATGCATTCTACATCATTGTCGCAGTGCTGGCGCCCAGTGCGGCTGAACAAGTCGCACTTCCATAAAACCACCTCTGCACTAAGCCGCACTGGGGCATTTATTTACAGGAAAGCGAGTATGCAATTGCAGCCAAGCTAGGTGTGTGATTGGGACCCATAGAGGTATTAAGAGGATTTCTAGGTTTATGTTTTAATTGTCTTCGTGTTTGCATTGTAATCTGTGTTGACCAGTGTTTGCTTAAATAAAACTGAATTCATTGCCTCCGAGTATTGGCAAGATCCTCTGCTGTTGTCCTTTTATTGCATTCAGATGTTCGGTTCTTGCAAAAACCATGTCACAAATATCACAAGGGACGAGGATGGCATCCGTCATTGCAGAAAAGAGTCTGAATGGCTGTCTTTCCTTCAACCCATAACCTACAAAACTGGAAGTAGACTGAAGCAGGGCAGGAACACGTGATCTGAGAATTGGGAGTGTGCCATCTATCCCCTGAGAGATGATTATTGGCTGTGAGAGTATGTGATTGCTTTTAGTTTTACATAATTTTTCTGTTTTAATTGTTGTGTTTTAGCACTGAAGTGCTTGCCTACCTGGGCTCCTTTGGGAGGGAAGTTAGAAAGGTAATCCTATTATATGTTTTTATATATGCTGGAAGCTGCTCAGAGTGGCTGGGGAAACCCATTCAGATGGGCGGGGGTACAAATAATAAATTATTATTACAGTTGTACCTTGGAAGCCGAATGAACGAATGGTTCTGGTTTTTTAATGGTTTTTTTGGAAGCCCAACGTCCGATGTGGCTTCCAATTGGCTGCAGGAGCTTCCTGCAGCCAATTGGAAGCCACACTTTGGTTTCCTAAACGTTATGGAAGTGGAAAGGACTTCCGGAACAGATTCCGTTCAACTTCCAAGGTACAACTGTATTATTATTATTATTATTATTATTATTATTATTATTATTTATTACAGTGGTACCTCTGGTTGCGAACTGGATCCGTTCCGGAGCCCCGTTTGCAACATGAGCAGAACGCAACCCGCATCTATATAAAAGGATGTCACGTAGATGAGGGAGAAAGGTTGTTTTCTGCTGCTCCAGAGAAGCGGACACGGAGCAATGGTTCCAAACTACAAGAAAGAAGATTCCACCTAAACATTAGGAAGAACTTCCTGACAGTAAGAGCTGTTTGACAGTGGGATTTGCTGCCAAGGAGTGTGGTGGAGTCTCCTTCTTTGGAGGTCTTTAAGCAGAGGCTTGACAACCATATGTCAGGAGTGCTCTGATGGTGTTTCCTGCTTGGCAGGGGGTTGGACTCGATGGCCCTTGTGGTCTCTCCCAACTCTATGATTCTATGATTCTATGATCTGCGGGTTGCGATTTGCTGCTTCTGCGCATGCGCGTGATGTCATTTTGAGCGTCTGTGCATGCGCGAGCTGCGAAACCCGGAAGTAACCCTTTCTGGTACTTCCAGGTCACCGCGGGACGCAACCTGAAAACGCTCAACCTGAAGCAAAGGCAACACGAGGTATGACTGTATTATTATTCCTCTTCATCCCTGCAAGGATGAAACAGCAGCTCAGGATGGGATCATTCATAATATGCAACCTGGGGATTTGCCCACATGCACAAGCACGTGTGCACACACACAAACAGAGTGGAACTGTTGGAATGATGTGTATTTTATTACCACAGGCATTTTGAAACAAGGTGATTGGAAGCAGCAACAGAAAACACAGAAAGGTATCGGCACCTTACATAGATAACAATTCCAAACATAAATGCTCACTCTATGCACAGCTATTAACCTCCCCACCAGTCTCCAGCCCAGAACTCCAAACATGAATGAGAAGACAATTTACACGCTCAAGACCTAGTAAATACAAGGGGAACTATGTCTCATTGCTAGGGAATCTATTTGTGCTCATCAAGTGCTCTACTATCGGTGCTCATGGGTGGGCAGTCCAGGGGCCACAGCAGACAGGACAGCATCCATCTTCTTTTCAATCCGTTGCAGCGCCTCCAACATCTCGTCCTTCCATTTTCCTGTCTCGTTCTTTAACGCCTCTGTCTCGTTCTTCAGCTTCTCAATTTCTCCGCCTGTTTTTATTATTATAAAAAACAAGAACAGGAAGACATTTTATTGCTAAAGGCTACCAAGGTGGGAGGTATTGCAATGAGGAACTATGTTGTGAGGAATGCAGTCATTTCTCCCCTTGCGGGACTTAAGAGAGATCTGTCCCACCCAAGTTACACCTCGGTGGTGCATGGGAGTTTAAGGCTGCATACATGCGCCGCAGCTTTAAACGTAAGGTATGCACACAGATTTTTGGGACGCAGGTGGCGCTGTGGGTTAAAGCCTCAGCGCCTAGGACTTGCCGATCGAAAGGTCGGCGGTTCGAATCCCTGCGGCGGGGTGCGCTCCCGCTGCTCGGTCCCAGCGCCTGCCAACCTAGCAGTTCGAAAGCACCTCCGGGTGCAAGTAGATAAATAGGGACCGCTTACCAGCGGGAAGGTAAACGGCGTTTCCGTGTGCGGCTCTGGCTCGCCAGAGCAGCGATGTCACGCTGGCCACGTGACCCGGAAGTGTCTCCGGACAGCGCTGGCCCCTGGCCTCTTAAGTGAGATGGGCGCACAACCCCAGAGTCTGTCAAGACTGGCCCGTACGGGCAGGGGTACCTTTACCTTTACCTTTATGCACACAGATTTAATTCCAGGCTGTGGTGAGTCTGATGCAGTAATGTAGGACGCTAGGAAAAACTGGAAATACACTAATATTGAATGCATTTTGAAACAGATTTCCTAAACTTTTCCTGCTGGATGGAAAGTTCTTTTTGCCTTAAATACACATTTTGCATTGTTTTGAAACCTCTCTTTACTGGGGGTAGGGATTGCCCTGGTTTTTTTTTTTTTAAAAAAAATCCTGAGCAGTTATAGTTGCAAATCAGCTTGAGATGTGCCATTGTTTTATTTTATTTATAGACCGCTATCTCATAAAGATATCAAAGAAGTTTATGGAAAAAAATACATAAAACCATAAGCTAAAAAAGTGTGTTAAAAGGACATCAATTAACCGTACCTGCAGGTGCTTAAAAGTTGGAAAAGAAGGTGCCTGGTGGATCTCTGTTGGCAGAATTTTGCACAATACAGTACTGGACTAATTACACTAAATAATAACAATAACAATAACAATTTATTTATACCCAGCCACTCTGGGAAGCACCCAGCAGAATATTAAAAACACGATAAAACATGAAACATTAAAAACTTCCCTAAACAGGGCTGCCTTCAGATATCTTCTAAAAGTCAGAGTCACTTATCTCCTTGACATCTGATGGGAGGGCGTTTTACAGGGCAGACGCCACCACCGAGAAGGCCCTCTGCCTGATTCCCTGTAACCTCACTTCTCACAGTGAGGGAACCGCCAGAAGGCCCTCAGAGCTGGACCTCAGTGTCCGCTGGATGATGGGGGTGGAGACGCTCTTTCAGAAAACTATTTCTGAAAACTATTTCTAGTTGTTATTTGGTACACAAGATCATAGTAAGAGCCTGCTGCATCAGGCCAATGGACTGTCTAGTCTGGGATCCTGTTCTCACAGCGGCTGACCAAATGTCTGAATGAGAAATCAGCTAGCCAGACTCTAGAACATCTCTCCTGTGGTTCCCATCAACTGCCCTTCAGAAGCATGGCTGCCTTGAGCCATGACTGGTAGCCATCAATGGCCCTCTATGAATTTGTCAAATCGTCTCTTGAAGCGATCTGGGTTGGTGGCTCTCATTGCCTCCTGAGGATAGTTTAACTGTGTGAAGAAGGACTTCACTTTATCTGTCCTGAATCTCCCAATACAGCCAAACATTGGCTCCCGAACGGCTCCGTTTTTGAACCTTTTGGCTCCCAAATGCCAAAAAGGCGGAAGTAAACACTCCAGTTTTCAAGACAAAATAAAAAAATTCCTTCCAGTAGCACCTTAAAGACCAACTAAGTTAGTTCTAGGTATGAGCTTTCGTGTGCATGCACACTTCTTCAGATACACTGAAACAGAAGTCACCAGACCCTTCTATATAGTGAGAAGGTGGGGAGGGGTATTACTCAGAAGGGTGGTGGGATTGGGTGATTGGCAGATAGCTGTGATGAGCCTGTTGACGACTCTTAACGACTGCAATAGGTCTTACAGGAAAAGGCAAGGGGTGAGAAGGTGAAAAATGGCTTTGTCATGTATAATGAGATAAGAATCCAATGTCTTTGTTCAGACCAGGTCTCTCCATGGTTTTAAGTTTGGTAATAAGTTGCAATTCAGCAGCTTCTCTTTCCAGTCTATTTCTGAAATTCCTTTGTAATAGAACAGCTACTTTGAGATCTTGTATAGAATGTCCTGGGAGATTGAAGTGTTCTCCTACTGGTTTCTCTGTCTTGTGATTCCTGATGTCAGATTTATGTCCGTTTATCCTTTGGCGTAAGGTTTGGCCTGTTTGTCCAATATAGAGAGCTGAAGGACACTGTTGGCATTTGACAGCTATCTGCCAATCACCCATTCCCACCACCCTCCTGAGTAATACCCCTCCCCACCTTCTCACTATATAGAAGGGTCTGGTGACTTCTGTTTCAGTGTATCTGAAGAAGTGTGCATGCACACGAAAGCTCATACCTAGAACTGACTTAGTTGGTCTTTAAGGTGCTACTGGAAGGAATTTTTTTATTTTGTCTTGACTATGGCAGACCAACACGGCTACCTATCTGTAACTCCAGTTTTCAAACGTTTTTCAAAAGCCAAACATCCGACATGGCTTCCGCTTGAGTGCAGGAAGCTCTTGCAACCAATTGGAAGCCGTGCCTTAGTTTTCGAACGTTTCAGAAGCCAAATGGGCTTCTGAAACGGATTACGTTTGACAACCAAGGTTTGACTGGAATCGTGTTCCTTGGGTGTCTGCGAGTTCTAGTGTTATGAGCGAAGACCCTCAACAACTCGGGGAACGACCGATGATGCTCCTGCAGATGATCTCAGCGACCGAGCTGGGACAAAAGGGTTCTGGTGATTCACAAATTAATAATCTATATGGTAAAGATAAAGGACCCCTGGACGGTTAAGTCCAGTCAAAGGCGACTATGGGGTATGGCGCTCCTTTCGCTTTCAGGCCGAGGGAGCCAGTGTTTGTCCACACACAACACTGTCAAACCAATAGTTACGTAAATTCTACTAACAAATATACCCACAACGCAACTGGCTGTGTTTAACTATATAAATTCTTTATACATCATATAAACCTAACTCTTTTCACATTATCTAATTGAATAGAAGCAATTAAGGACCAACATTTGGAACAGGAAATACAAATAGATCAGTTCTTACATACGTAATGTCCAAATAAAAGCTTTTGTGTTCCACGTACATACAAATGAATCAGTTTTTTTAAAAACGTAATGTCCAAATGAAAGCTTTTTGTGTTCCACGTATGTCTTAGCGAATACAAGTATCAAACGTAACAACTTTAAGGAGCAGTACTTGCAAAAGATGAACTTTTCTTTGTAATGTTCCACATCTGCCTTTGCAAAGTATGGTTGTTGTATGCAGCAGCTGTTTGCAGGTATCAGACGAAGGATACGAAAGATCTTAACATGTGTCTTTGCAAAATATAGTTGTTGTATGCCGGTGTCAGGCGAAATAACTTAAACGTGACAAGGATTCCTGGAATAATATGTGGTATCTGCCATGTCACTTGTTCCATGTCTCTGATACACAAAATATGAGTATGCTCGGCTGACGAAGCCTGGCGTTCTTAACCTGAAACTGTTCTTAACCTGAAGCACCACTTTAGCTAATGGGGCCTGCTGCCGCCGCCGGAGCACGACTTCTGCTCTCATCCTGAAGCAAAGTTCTTAACCTGAAGCACTATTTCTGGGTTAGTGGAGTCTGTAACCTGAAGCGTATGTAACCTGAGGTACCACTGTATTCCGGGAATCCTTGTCACGTTTAAGTTCTTTCGTTTGCACGTATGTGGAACACAAAAGCTTCTATTGCCTTTGGCAAGCCCAAATGGCTCAGTGGTTTAGGCCACAGCGCCACCCGCAATGGTTTGAATGGGAAAACTTAGTTCAGTAACTTGACTTACTCATTGAGGAACAGGTAGGGCATTGCTGGCTGATATACCACTGCTTCACATGCCTCTCTGTGGCAGGTGCTGATCTGATACTTGCAGTTGTCGTGAGAAGACCACCACTACTACGAGCTGTATCCGGAAGTCCTTGAGGAGGGCACCCCAAAACAGATTCATCTGCATCTTCCACCTCCTCCTTTATCTCTTTGAACTCAATCTGCTCTTCTGGAAGAGAAGGGGCTTGCTGGTGGTGGAAGGTAGAAGAAGGAGGAGTTCCTTGAGGTTCCTCTTCAGAAGACGGGGTCATTGGCTCGTCCTGCTCCCATCCTTCGTTCTCTTCTCTGCATCTGGTCACCCTCCTTGCAACTTCAACTACAGAAACAAATGGAGGTGGTGTTAATTAAAAACTACAAGTAATCCAGAATGCAGCAGCTAGACTGGTGACTGGGAGCGGCTGCCAAGACCATATAACACTGGTCTTGAAAGACCTACACTAGCTTCCAGTACGTTTCTGAGCACAATTCAAAGTCTTGGTGCTGACCTTTAAAGCCCTAAACGGCCTCAGTCCAGTATACCTGAAGGAGTGTCTCCACCCCCATCGTTCTGCCCGGACGCTGAGGTCCAGCGCTAACGGCCTTCTGGTGGTTCCCTCCCTGAGAGAAGCCAAGTTACAGGGAACCAGGCAGAGGGCCTTCTCAGTAGTGGCACCTGCCCTGTGGAACACCCTCCCAGTAGATGTCAAAGAGATAAACAATTACCAGACTTTTAGAAGACATCTGAAGGCAGCCCTGTTTAGGGAAGCTTTTAACGTTTAATAGGTTATTGTATTTTAGTGTTCTGTTGGAAGCTGCCCAGGGGAAACCCAGCCAGATGGGCGGGGTATAAATAATAAATTATTATTATTTTAAAAATCGTATCTAAGACACAGCACATAAAAATGTAGAAAGAGCTTGCTGGACCACGCCAATGGCCCATCTAGTCTAGCTTCCTGGTCTCACAGTGGCCAACCACTGTGGGAAACTTGCAACCAGGATTCGAACACAAGAGCCTGCAGTTTCCAGAAACTGAGATTCAGAAGTATTGCTTCAACTGTGGAGGCAGAGCACACCAGTTATGGCTAGTAGCCACTGAAAACCCTCTCCTCCATGAATTTGGCTAATCTGCCTTTAAAGCCATCTAGCGTTGGTGGCCATCCCTGCCTCTTGTGGCTGTGAGTTCCATAGTTTAACTATGTACTGCACATCGGACTTTCTTTTATCTGTCCCGAACGTTCCAATGTTCTGCTCCTTTGAACGTGCACTACTTCCGTCATGATATACACATTATTGTAATCTTTATATTATTTATAATTCATATGACGTGTAAGCTTCACCAAATGTTTTGTTCTGTGAATAGCAGGAGAAAACCTATTTTTACAGGAAAATAGAACAGCATGGGGCAGTTACAGATTTTCTTTCATAAAGGTAAAGGGACCCCTGACCATTAGGTCCAGTCGTGACCGACTCTGGGGTTGCGGCGCTCAACTTGCTTTATTGGCTGAGGGAGCCGGCATACAGGTCATGTGGCCAGCATGACTAAGCCGCTTCTGGTGAACCAGAGGAGCACGGAAACGCCGTTTACCTTCCCGCCAGAGTGGTACCTATTTATCTACTTGCACTTAGATGTGCTTTCGAACTGCTAGGTTGGCAGGAGCAGGGACAGAGCAACGGGAGCTCACCCCGTCGTGGGGATTTGAACCGCCGACCTTCTGATCGGCAAGTCCTAGGCTCTGTGGTTTAACCCACAGCGCAAAAACAAACAATTTTTATTGGTTTTTAAACAAATACAATAACCATTAAACACATATCCAGCAGTACATCTAATTGTGTTTGTTTTATCCATTGTCTCTAGACATGCACTTACAGATGCCACATTCAGACATATTACTTATTGTAACCTCTCCACTGAGAATACTGAGCGGTTGGTAGCAGGAAGTCTTGATTTTGGTCATTAACACGGTTAAAGAAAGGGGTCCACGTTTATTCAAAGGTGTTTCTATTTGTTTTGCCTTTAACTGCTTGCACCACTGTTCCTATAATAAAACCTTTATGGATTTTAGAAAACAGAAATAAACAAAAGAACACAAAATATTGGAAAAGCAAAAGCTGTTAAAATGACAAAAGATCAGTATTTTTTCCTCCCTCTCTCCTAACACTAGAATTTGTGGGCATTTCTGGTGCAGCAGACTCTTCCGATGTCCTTAAGTTACAAAATACCTAGTCTTAAAGGATGCTTTCCTTTTAAAAAACGCACACATAAAAACTGCTCACTACAATCTTATCAGACAAGTGTTAATAAAAAGGTAAAGGTACCCCTGCCCGTACGGGCCAGTCTTGACAGACTCTGGGGTTGTGCGCCCATCTCACTTAAGAGGCCAGGGGCCAGCGCTGTCCGGAGACACTTCCGGGTCACGTGGCCAGCGTGACATCGCTGCTCTGGCGAGCCAGAGCCGCACACGGAAACGCCGTTTACCTTCCCGCTGGTAAGCGGTCCCTATTTATCTACTTGCACCCGGAGGTGCTTTCGAACTGCTAGGTTGGCAGGCGCTGGGACCGAGCAGCGGGAGCGCACCCCGCCGCAGGGATTCGAACCGCCGACCTTTCGATCGGCAAGCCCTAGGCGCTGAGGCTTTAACCCACAGCGCCACCTGCGTCCCCCTAATTATGAATAAAAAAGTTTAAAAAACAAAAGAAAAAAGTTATTAACCAGATGTACCACTGCAGTTTGAAGAGCCAGTTAATAAAAAGTGCCTTTCCTAGCTTTATGCACTCAACCCAGCAAAGTCAAGATACTGGAATGATAAATCTGAAAAAAAAATCAGAAGACCCTGCAGATCAGAAGGTTTCTTTTAAAACATACCGGGCTTTCTGTGCTCCCCGAAAGGTGGTTTCCCAGCTGCAATCCAAATCGAAGTCACTTCCTTGTAGAAGGGAGGAGGGTTCTTGACTCTGACTTGTCCGCAGGCCGCCTCGGTGCCTTGATTGAAAAAGTCAATTTTCAGGCGCTTCCACTTGTCGCGGAGCTGGCAGCTGGATCTGGAGAATCCCAGAGAGAGCATTTCATCCTGCAGGGCTTTCCAGTGCTTCTCGTCCACAGCCGTGCTGCTGCTCATAAAGGCCTTGATGCCGGGGCTACGGGCGATTATAGAGAGCATCTTTTGGGTTTCGTCTCCGGTCCATCTAGGACGACAACATGCAAGAGTCAAAGAAGTGCATTGGCACACTATATATATATATATATATATATATATATATATATATATAATAATATTTATTAAAATTTCAATAAGAAAAAAGTTACAAAAATGGTAAAAATAAAAAACAAAAGATACAAATTCCAAAAAAAACCAGTTAAAAATAAATCCCTCTTTCTACATCTTACAATTCATTTACTTATTTTCATGACTTCCTCACACCTCCCTTTTTTGTATTCCAGTTCAGATAGTTAGTTCAGCAAATCCTTACCCTCTTTGTTTTATCTTAGTTCTCTATCTTCACATATTATAACTTCGTATTTTCATCTCATATCAATCCATTTTTACATATTCCTATTTAACCTTACTGCTAAAACCGCTTTGTTTCATTCCAACATCATTTTAACATTCAATAATTTTACAGTGTTTCTGTAAATAATCTTTAAATTTCTTCCAATCTTCCTCCACCAACTCTTCTCCCTGGTCTCGGATTCTGCCAGTCATTTCCGCCAATTCCATATAGTCCATTACTTTCATCTGCCATTCTTCCAGGGTGGGTAGATCTTGTGTCTTCCAATACTTTGCAATAAGTATTCTTGCTGCTGTTGTGGCATACATAAAGAAAGTTCTATCCTTCTTTTGCACCAATTGGCCGACCATGCCCAGGAGAAAGGCCTCTGGTTTCTTCAAGAAGGTATATTTAAATACTTTTTTCAATTCATTATAGATCATCTCCCAGAAAGCCTTAATCCTTGGGCACGTCCACCAAAGGTGAAAGAATGTACCTTCATTTTCTTTACATTTCCAACACTTATTATTGGGCAAATGATATATTTTTGCAAGCTTGACTGGTGTCATGTACCACTGTACATTGGCACTATAAATCAAGATGACTTCTCTCTCCCTCTAGCAAAACGACCGTATTTTTCGCTCTATAAGATGCACTTTCCCCCTCCTAAAAAGTAAGGGGAAATATGTGTGCGTCTTATGGAGCGGATGCAGGCAGGAGGCTCTGCTCAGCGCTCCCTTTAAGGAGCTGCGTGGAGCATGTGTGCGGCTCTTGGGGGCTTTTCCCCCCGGAGGGAGAAAGGCAGCTCCACGCGGCTCTTTAAAGGGAGCACAGCTAAAAAAAATCGAATTAACAAATAGAAATTTTGGAAGGAAGAACAAAACTTTTATCTAAGATGTACAATTTCCTGTTAGAATGGGATACCAAGGATGAGTTAATAAAAGAAGTGATGGTAAAGTGGGCAACTGATTTTGGTTACAACATAGAATACGATAAATGGGTAAATTTATGGAACAGAAGGATGAAATTTACAGCGTGTTCCACTTTAAGGGAAAACCTGGAAAAAATGATGTACCGGTGGTATATTACCCCGGACAAATTAGCGAAAATGTACAAAATGGGTAACAAAGCCTGTTGGAAATGCAAACATAAGGATGGGGATCTCTACCATATGTGGTGGGTATGTGACGAAATGAAAAATTTTTGGAATCTAATATATAATGAACTTAAGAAACTTTTTAGGTACAGCGGTGCCCCGCAAGACGAACGCCTCGCAAGACGGAAAACCCGCAAGACGAAAGGGTTTTCCGTTTTGGAGGCGCTTCGCAAAACGAATTTCCCTATGGGCTTGCTTCGCAAGACGAAAATGTCTTGCGAGTTCCTGCTGGGTTCCCCCCCCCCTTTTCCTAAGCCCTAAGCCGCTTATCAGCTGATCCGCTAAAAGCCGCTAAACCGCTAATAGCGCTAATCCGCTAAACTGTCAATGGGCTTGCTTCGCAAGACGAAAAAACCGCTATACGAAGAGCCTCAGGGAACGGATTAATTTCGTCTTGCGAGGCACCACTGTACACTTTCCCGAAAAAACCGGAGGCATTCTTACTAGGGATAATAGGGAACGAAATAAAAAAGGAGGATCATAAATTATTCCAATACGCCATGGTAGCAGCTAGGGTTCTTGTAGCCCCAAAATGGAAGTCACCGGAGATCCCAACAGTTATGGAATGGCAGGCTAAATTTTTTGAATACACAGAATTAGCGAAAATGACATAAAATCCGACACCAAAAAGGGGCATAGTTTGTAGAAGAATGGGGTAAATTTGTAACATTTATAGGAATCAACTGTAGAAGTTTAAGAACTACAGCAGGGTTAACATAACTCTTGTAACGTGTATAGAAATGTAGAAGAAACTGTAAGAGAAGATGTATATTAAGAAAACCACAACTGGGAAGGAAGGAAGTCGAGGCGTGATTCTACGCATTGTAAATAAGATGACCCTAAGAATGATTGTAAAGATTGTTTTGTTTTGTTTTGTTTTTTGGAAAAATGTCAATAAAAAGCATTAAAAAATAAAATAAAAAAATAAAATAAAAAAATAAAGGGAGCACAGCTCTTGGGGGCTTTTCCGGGAGGTGGGGGAAGGGACTGACGGGCTGCCCTTCTCCCCCCTCGGGGAAAAGCCCCCAAGAGCTGCAGACACACTCCGCGTGCTCTTTAAAGGGGGAGCCTTCTGTTGGGATACTGCCAGGGAGATAAAGCCCATCATGGCCCCCACGTCGCCTCCGGACGATCCATCGATTTCCCGTAGATACAGTATCAGCAATTAGCGACACGAGCTCCAGAAAATAGCTTGCCACATTCCAGAGCTGATGCACGCTCTATCAGCAGAATTCGCACAGCGAAAGATGCACGCAGGAGAGCATTGTTTAGAAGTTTGTTCAGCGTTGGTCAGAACAAAGGAAAAAAAACATGACTGCCTGTTTGCGTGTTCAGGCACAGAGAGAAAACGAAAGCATAGACACAACAGAAACATCCTGTGAACAGGAAATATGCAGACTCTGTGACTCACAAAGCCTGCTCCCTTTTAAGGTGGAACGGAAATATCCTAACACCTTCCTCCCACTGCTCTGAAGTGGCTTCGCGTGGCTATCCTCTGGGATCCAGAATATTTTTTTTCTTGTTTCCCTCCTCCAAAAACTAGGTGCGTCTTATGGCCTGGTGCGTCTTATGGAGCAAAAAATACAGTAGTTGGTTTGGGGAATTCGGCTGGTTAATGTAAGAACATAAGAAGAGCCTGTTGGATCAGGCCAATGGCCCACTTAGCTCAGCATTTTGGTTTCATGGTGGTAATCCAAATATCTTTGGGAATCCCACAGGTAGCATTTGAGCATAACAACACTCTGTTCTCCTTTGGTTTCCAGAAACTGTGATTCAGAGGCAGAGTTGAGTCACCATGCCTAACAGCCATTAAGAGCCCTCTCCTTCATGAATTTGTCTAATCCTCTTCTTTTCCACAGTTTATGTGCTGTGTGAAGAGCACTTTATCTACCCTGCGTCTTCCAACATAATGCCTTTGCTTTCCCCTCAGAAACCAACACAGTATATGTTATATAAATGATAACTGTAACGTCGTCGTCTTTTTCTTCATCTTCTTCTTCTTCTCATCATCATCATCAACATCAACAAAAAACAACTTTTAGAGGACATCTGAAGTCAGCCCTGTATCAGGAATGTTTTACATTTTATTATTATTATTTTGCTGGCCAGATGGGTGGGGTATTTGTTGCTGTTGTTGTTGACCTATATCCCTGCTCACTAAATAGGGCTGGGAGAGACCCTACTTCAAATAATACTAATACTAAAACGCCCACCCTGTGGAACGCCCTCCCAGCAGATGTCAAGCAAATAAACAACTATCTAACTTTTAGAAGACATCTGAAAGCAGCCTTGTTTAGGGAAGTTTTTAATGTTTTATTGTGTTTTTAATATTCTGTTGGGAGCCGCCCAGAGTGGTTGGGGAGACCCATAATGAATTATGATGATGATTGTTATCAATATGTATTGTTTATATCCTGCCCATCTGGCTGGGTTGTCCCAGCCGTAATAAATACAATAAAACACTAAACATTAAAAAAAACTCCCTGTACAGGGCTGCCTTCAGATGCCTTCTAAAAGTTGTGTAGTCCTTTATCTCCTTGACATCCGATGGGATGGCACCCATTCATTCTCAAACTTTGGAGAGCTACAGCCAGTCAGTGTTGAGCAGGGATGGCTAACCTACTTCCCTCCCACTGAGGTTGGACTACAGTTCTCCTCAGTCTCATCTGCCATGGCCAGTAAGTTCCATAATACTTGGAGTTGCAGTCCAACAGCTGGAGGGCCACATATCTGGCCCCCACCCTGGTGTGCGCAGTACCAAGATCAACCAACAGTTATGAGAGCGACCTGTGTTAACCCAACACATTTGTTCATCCCAAGACTTGCATAGCGTAGGGTATGAAGGGGGTGAGTGGGTGTTTGTGAGAGCGCTGGGCTAATATTGACGTTCCTTCATTGTGAAATTACCTTTGAGATACAGTGGTACCTCAGGTTACATACGCTTCAGGTTACAGACTCCGCTAACCCAGAAATAGTGCTTCAGGTTAAGAACTTTGCTTCAGGATGAGAACAGAAATTGTGCGGTGGTGGTGTGGCAGCAGCAGGAGGCCCCATTAGCTAAAGTGGTGCTTCAGGTTAAGAACAGTTTCAGGTTAAGAACGGACCTCCGGAAAGAATTAAGTACTTAACCCGAGGTACCACTGTACTTCATGCAAAGCAGTTCCTAAATGGAATCGCAGTGGAGGGTCATGCAGACAACAGGATCCCACATGCAGAAACACAGGCGGATTTGTGCACGCACTGCACAGGGGGACATTCACGTTTTTTTAGTCTTGGGTGTATTTATTAAATATGGAGGGGATTTTTTTTGCCTATGCTTCCTCGATTACTATTGCTTTGTAAACCCCACCCCCTGCCCAACAATGAGCAGCTTTATCTGAGAGGCGACAACGCTCGAGCACACCCTAACCTCAAAATTTCTATAAGAGCCTTTTGGAAACAGATTCCTTGCGCGTCCCTAGAAGAAAGTGGGTTGCCTTGACCCGAAGCTCTTTCCACACGCCAGACACATTTTCCCCTTCCCCGTAGCTGGGTTCCTGTATGGATATCAACCAGTTGTACTTGCAAATCACCTCTTCCAGCAGTCAGGGCACTCTTCCCCTTCCTCCGGGTTTTGCGGTGTTTGGTCTCGCGAGCGGCCTGCAATTCCGGAGAAGTTGCCACACACATGAGCAGAACTCTCGTTGCTTCTGGTTCCCTCCCGCTTCTTCGTTTCATCTTGATCCCAGTCGTCCTCCTCCGTGTGTGGGCAGCTAGCGCAGTCCTCGTACACCGGATGGGCTTGGCATTCGTTGTCCGTCTCCCAAACATCCCCTCCTGAAAGAGAGAGGAGGCAAACGATTCTGCTGCGATTATCTATTTATCCACCGCTTCCTACGGGGCATATCAAAGCAACGTCACAATGTAAACATTGGTTTAACAAATTCAGATGGACATTAAAGGACTATTTAAGGAAATGTTATAGTTTGATGCGAGCAAGATTTGAAACATGAGCAACAGAAGGAACTGGGGAACACAGTTTTGATGTATTGGTACAAGACAGAGGTTTTCAACCTTTTGGAGTCCATGGCTCCATTGGCCAACTTCCTTCTTTCTGCGGCACCCCTGTGGGGCTCAGAAACCCAGTTATGTCCCCCCTTGCTGGCAGCCCCTCACCCCTTTCCAAACACCCTCCCTTGGGTATTGTTCCCTCAGCCACCCGCTCTGAGACCCCACAGCTAATTCTCCCCTAGCCTCCTCGCTGGCCCAAGTAGGACCAATTCAGCCAGCTAGCCCTGGGGATTATCTGATTGATTTTTGATTTTTATTGTTATTCATGTTTTTATACTGTACTTTATGCTGCATATATATATATATATATATATATATATATATATATAATTTATTCAAATTTTTCAACAAGAAAAAAGGTTACAGAAATAATGAAAGAAAGAATACAAAAAATGCAGAACCAAAAAAGAAAAAATAGAAAAGAAAAATAAAAACCGCTAAAAATAAATCCCTCTTTTTCTTATCTTACCACTCATTTACTTATTTTCATGACTTCCTCACACCTCCCTTTTTTGTATTCCATTTAATAATTAGTTCAGCAAATCCATACCCTCTTTGTTTACCCTTAATTTCTTATCTTCACATATTATAACTTCAAATTTTCATCTAGTATCAATCCATTTTTACATATTCTTTTGCCTTATTGCTAAAACCACTTCCTTTCATTCCAACATCATTAACATTCAATAATTTTGCAGTGTTTCTGTAAAAAGTCTTTAAATTTCTTCCAGTCTTCTTCCACCAACTCTTCTCCTTGATCTCGGATTCTGCCCGTCATTTCCGCCAATTCCATATAGTCCCTTTATGCTGCTTTTATAATTAAGTGTTTTAAATTTGTTGTTAGCCACCCTGAGCCCGGTTTTTGAACCGGGAAGGGCGGGGTATAAATAAATAAATTATTATTATTATTATTATTATTATTATTATTATTATTATTATTATTATCCCCTCTCCTTGGGAGTCCTCTGTGCAGCTGCCGCCACCACTCCTGGTCTCTGGGCTGCCCCTCCTGCTCCAAAGAGAGGGGTCTCCTCATGTCACACCCCCCGCAGCGGCCTGGGAAGAGGATGCCCCCAGTCTTAGTGGCCCAACGGAGACTGGCCAAAGCTGCGTATGAGGCCACCACCTTACTCACCTTGGGAGGCAGCAGTAGTAGCAGCAGCAGCGGGCCTGCCTGGTGGAACGTCTCCCCTTTGGCACTGGCCACTGAGCTCCCAGGCAGGCATTGCACACAGCAAGCGCAAGGAAGGCTAGCAAAGCACCTGCCTGCCTGGCCGCTGTGTGCCCTCGTCCACTTGCTTGCTTACTCTGAGGCTGCCTCAGCTCATGGCACCTAGCGCCCCCTGGCCAGCCCCAGAGGCACCATTCGCCTGGGGAGGTTGTAGCCAGGGCTGCTGCCACAAACAGCTGTGCAAGCCTTTGGGAGGTAGAGATGCAGGGAGGGCATCAGAGGAGAGAAAGAAAGAAAGAAAGAGGCGGATGTTGCCCAAGGCACCCCTGACCATCCTTCAAGGCACCCCAGGGTGCAAGGGCACACTGGTTGAAAAGAAATACAGTGGTGCCTCGCAAGACGAAAAGAATCCGTTCCGCGATTCTCTTCGTCTAGCGGTTTTTTCGTCTTGCGAAGCAAGCCCATTGACGGATTAGCGCTATTAGCAGATTTGCGGCTTTTAGCGGCTTAGAAAAAGGGGGGGAAAGCGGGGGGGAAACCCGCAGGAGCTCGCAAGACATTTTCGTCTTGGGAAGCAAGCCCATAGGAAATTCGTTTTGCGAAGCACCTCCAAAACGGAAACTCTTTCGTCTAGTGGGTTTTCCGTCTTGAGAGGCATTCGTCTTGCGGGGCACCACTGTAGAAGGTACTGTGCAGCAGAAGGGGGGTGGGATTAAAACACCATAGAATATGGGGCAGGAAGTTGGGAAAATACAAATCTTCTATGTATGGAAGTACATAGTTTAAACTTTTGAAAATTCAATAAAAATTTACAACAGCAACAGCAACAACATCAAACCAGTTTGTTATTCCACGAAAGACAAAAAAAGAGAGTAGAAAACGTAAGAACATGGTCAGGGGAAAAACAATGCTGTCCAGGGTTGTGAAGACTGCGGAGAGAATAATTGGGTGCACTCTTCCCACCTTGGATCAAATCTACGCTTCCAGGTGCCATAAGAAAGTTGCAGAGATAGCGCAGGATAGTGCGCACCCCGGAAATGATCTCTTTCAGCTTCTGCCTTCTGGAAGAAGGTTCAGGGTTATAAAGACTAGGACTAAGCCGCCTGAGAAACAGCTTCTATCCAAACACGGTTTTGGTTTTAAATGCAGTGTAAGGTAGTATCTATGGGAGTATATTGTATTTGATTATGGGGTATCAGAGTTTTTAGGGGGCTAACCAGGCTGGGATAGCTGGGATAGCAGGCTTGTTGGTTTTTGAATGTCTGATGTAGATTTTTTCAATTTCGTTGTTCTGTATGGGACAATGACAATAAAGATTATCGTATCGTAACAGAACAGTGGGAATTCCAGAATAATTGCAGACTGCCACTACTAGGGGCGTGCTTGATGCTTTTATTGTTGTTACCACAGCACTGTCTTTTTAGATTGCATTCTGCCGGATGGCATTTTACATGAAAGTGCAGCCTGCAAACATTTAAGCAAAATGCATAAATAAATATGGCTTGGGACTGGCGTACCTAAAGGAGCGACTCCGCCGGTATCAACCACCTCGGGTCCCACGATCCGCAGGGGAAGCCTGGTGGCTGGTGCCTCTTTGGGCTGCTGCTTAGTGGTTGCTGGCCTGTCGCAGGGCCTTATTGGGGGTACCTCCCCATTTGTGGAATTGCTTTCGTTGTCCGTCTCGCACACATCCACCACTGAAATGGAGAGAGAAACCAAAATGAGTGGAAACACGGCTGGAGGCCTTAAGGCTTTCTGAATACTGGTTTCCGGAAACCAGGGAAAGTGCTCTTGTTGAGCTAAAGCTTCCCCATACCTGGTATAGATAGATCTTCGCATGGAGCAAATGATGGGTCTTTCTACATCACCTTTGCTATCTGGCTTTCCTCAATGTTGTCATAGAAATCGGACAGCAAGAAATGTTCAAACATACATAGCTTTGTTGTTGTTGTTGTTTAGTCATTTAGTCGTGTCCGACTCTTAGTGACCCCCTGGACCAGAGCACGCCAGGCACTCCTGTCTTCCACTGCCTCCCGCAGTTTGGTCAGACTCATGTTTATAGCTCCAAGAACACTGTCCAACCATCTCGTCCTCTGTCGTCCCCTTCTCCTTGTGCCCTCCATCTTTCCCAACATCAGGGTCTTCTCTTCTCATGAGGTGGCCAAAGTATTGGAGCCTCAGCTTCACGATCTGTCCTTCCAGTGACCACTCAGGGTTGATTTCCTTAAGAATGGATGCGTTTGATCTTCTTGCAGTCCATGGGACTCTCAAGAGTCTCCTCCAGCACCATAATTCAAAAGCATCAATTCTTCGGCGATCAGCCTTCTTCATGGTCCAGCTCTCACTTCCATACATCACTACTGGGAAAACCATGGCTTTAACTATACGCACCTTTGTTGGCAAGGTGATGTCTCTGCTTTTTAAGATGCTGTCTAGCTTTGCCATCGCCTTTCTCCCAAGGAGCAGACGTCTTTCAACTGCTGTCACCACCTGCAGTGATCATGGAGCCCAAGAAAGTAAAATCTCTCACTGCCTCCATTTCTTCCCCTTCTATTTGCCAGGAGGCGATGGCCTTCAAAGTAGACCCCCCTTTGATACAATGCACCGTTGACAATGTCCGTAGAACTGTTGGAAACTTCTGGCGAAGTCCTCTTTTCATACTGCTTTCAGTTCCCTCTTCACAGCAGCTTGGATGTGTGAAATGTTGGAAAATATGTGCCCTTTCAGTGCAGATTACAGTTTTGGAAAAAGAAAAATCTGGTGGGGCCAGATTGGGAGAATATGGAGGGTGGGACAACTCAGTAACCTCAGTAACGGTTTCACACGGAATATGCAATTCTTCCGCCAATCCCATATCAATAACTCACAAACTCTGCCATTCTGCTTGTTGACGGTCTGCCAGACCGTGGGTCATCTTTGATGGTTTGCTGCCCTTCACGGAAAGGCTTAAACCACTCATATGCTGTCTTTTGAGTTACAGTTTCATCTCTGTACACAACTGTGAGCATTTCATGGGTTTCTGATGCTGATTGTATGTTTGAATATTACTCGCTGTCTGATTTCTGTGACTGTTTACCAAACTTTTCTGGTCACACATTGTATTTCAGTGTTGTTATATCTATTGAACTACAACTCCCATCGACCCCAGATTGGCGAAGGCTGGCCTAGATAAACCACCTGGGTCATGAGAATCACAGAATTGGACTTGGAAGGGACCCCAAGTGTCATCTAATAATAATAATAATAAAAAATTTTATTTATATCCCGCCTTCCCCAGCCGAAGCTGGGTTCAGGGCGGCTAACAGCAATCAAAATAATCCAACGATTCTAAAAACATTTCATTATAAAAATTAATTAAAATCAAATTTATGGCAACCAATAAGCAAAATTCTATGCAGATTGCCAGAGGAGGGGGGTCAGGCTGCGCCCTGACCAAAGGCCTGGTGGAACAACTCTGTTTTGCAGGCCCTGCGGAAAGATGTCAAGTCCCGCAGGGCCCTGGTCTCTTGTGACAGAGCGTTCCACCAGATTGGAGCTGCGGCCGAAAAGGCCCTGGCTCTAGTTGAGGCCAGCCTAACCTCTCTGTGGCCTGGGATCTTCAGGATGTTTTTATTTGCAGACCCCCTGCAATGCATGAACGACAACTAAAGTTCTGTGGTCTTGTAAGAGCTTATAGGCTTGGGGGGGGGGCGGAGGCAGAATGCTGGAATGAGAAATGTGGGAAAAACCTACATTGGGACAAGGATTTTGGGTATTACATACAGTTAAAAGACTGGGAAAAACTGGAAAGAAGGATTAAAATTTACAGCATGCAATGCCTTGAAAAAAAATGTGGTGAAAACGATGTACAGATGGTATATTACACCAG
The DNA here is from genome assembly GCF_951804945.1 of Podarcis cretensis. NCBI lineage: Eukaryota > Metazoa > Chordata > Lepidosauria > Squamata > Lacertidae > Podarcis > Podarcis cretensis. The sequence continues at coordinate 123,998,473 of NC_137171.1, forward strand.
TGAAATTAGCTAAAATGTACAAAACAAGTAATAAATGTTGGAAATGTAAAGAAAAAGAAGGATCTTTTTATGACATGACAGTTCTGTAAGGAGGACTATGTGAAATATTGCAGAGAAGATTATGAAGAGAATTATTAGTTAAGGATTATTAAAAGTAATAAGGAAATTAATGAAATGTAGATTAAGTGATAAAGATTGAAAAATCCTCAGATGTGGTTGATGGAAGTCCAAAACATTGTATAAGATAAGAAAATATGTTATATGATCTTTGGAAATTATATGTAAAAATCAATAAAAATATAATAAAACAAGAGAAAAATATGGGAGGGAACCACACCCAGTGGTGTAGCGTGGGGGGGGTGCAGGGGGGGCCGGCCGCACCGGGCGCAACATATGGGGGTTAGGGTTAGGGGGCGCAAATCCACGGGTTAGGGGGTGCCAATCCACGGGTTAGGGGGCGCAAATTACTTGCCTTGCCCCGGGTGCTGACAACCCACGCTACGCCACTGACCACACCCAGAAACAAAATATCCTGTAAATAGTAAGGATTTTCCTTTTAAAAAAAACCTACCAGGCTTTCTGCGTTCCCCAAAAGGCGGCTTCCCTGCCGCGATCCAGATCGCAGTTAATTCCTTGTAGAAGGCAGGAGGATGCTTGACTCGAATTTGTCCACACGCTGCCTTGATTCCCCGATTGAAAAAGTCAATTTTCAGGCGCTTCCACTTTGCACGGAGCTGGCAGGTGGATCTCGAGTATCCCAGGGCATGCATGCTGTCCTGCAACGACTTCCAGTACTTCTCGTTCGTAGCTGTGCTACTGCTCATAAACACCTTGGTGCCGGCGCTCTGAGCTATTATAGAGAGCATCTTTTGGGTCTCATCTCTGGTCCACCTACGGCGACATGCAAGAGTGAGGCATTGTATACAGCAAGGCAGCAGGAAAAGCTCTCTCTCTCCCTAACAAAACTAGCTGGTTTGAGGAGACCAGTTGGATGTTGTTGTTGATACAGAGGTGCCCCGCAAGACGAATGCCTCGCAAGACGGAAAACCCACTAGACGAAAGGGTTTTCCGTTTTGGAGGTGCTTCGCCAAACGAATTTCCTATGGGCTTGCTTCGCAAGACAAAAATGTCTTGCGAGTTCCTGCGGTTTCCCCCCCCCCCTTTCTAAGCCGCTAAGCCGCTTATCAGCTGATCCGCTAAGCTGCTAAGCTGCTTATCAGCTGATCCGCTAAGCCGCTTAACAGGTGATCCACTAAGCCGCTTATCAGCTGATCCACTAAGCCACTAAGCCGCTTAACAGCTGATCCGCTAAGCCGCTTATTAGCTGATCCGCTAAGCCGCTTAACAGCTGATCCGCTAAGCCGCTTATCAGCTGATCCGCTAAGCTGCTTATCAGCTGATCCACTAAGCCGCTAAGCCGCTAATAGCGCTAATCCGCTAAGCCGCTAATGGGCTTGCTTCGCAAGACGAAAAAACCGCAAGACGAAGAGACTCGCAGAACGGATTCTTTTCTTCTTGCGAGGCACCACTGTAATTGAATTTATATACCGCCCAAAACCCGGAGGTCTCAGGGCAGTTCAGAGAACAAATTCAAAATATAAAACCACATAATATATACAGTTGTACATTGGAAGTCAAACGGAATCCGTTCCGGAAGTGTGTTTGACTTCCAAAACGTTCGAAAACCAAAGTGCGGCTTCTGATTGGCTGCAGGAAGCCAATTGTGCACAGAACAATTTATTAAGCCATTTAACGTGTACATATGGACTCTCGCGGGTGGCGCTGTGGGTTAAACCACAGAGCCTAGGGCTTGCTGATCAGAAGGTCGGCGGTTCGAATCCCCGCGACAGGGTGAGCTCCCGTTGCTCGCTCCCTGCTCCTGCCAACCTAGCAGTTCAAAAGCACACCAAAAAGTACAAGTAGATAAATAGGTACTGCTCCGGCAGGAAGGTAAACGGTGTTTCCGTGCGCTGCTCTGGTTCGCCAGAAGCGGCTTAGTCATGCTGGCCACATGACCTGGAAGCTGTATGCCGGCTCCCTCGGCCAGTAAAGCGAGATGAGCACCGCAACCCCAGAATTGTCCGCTACTGGACCTAATGGTCAGGGGTCCCTTTACCTTTATGGACTCTCCTTAAGGGCAGGGGGATGTGAACTCCTGCCCTCCCAGACTCCTTCTCAAAGAACTTGTAGCTGAGCCAGCATCCTTTCAGTTCAGCCACAAAAGAAGGGATTTATACAGGATATAGTTAGTTTAAGGTGTTGCTCTGTTGTGATTCTCTGCTGCAGATTAGCTTAGCCAGGGGCCTTAGATCTGAGCCTGATGCACTAGACAATTTTTCTTGAGTTACAAAAAAACCAAACAACTCCCCTCCCCCCCCCCTGGACATTTTGCCAAATTTTTAAAAATCTGCCCAGAAAGAAATTTTAATCCTGGAAAAAGAGGGAAAATGGCAACCAGATCTGAAAAAGAGGACATGTCCTGGAAAAAGAGGACTTATGGCAACCCTAATTGAGAGGGTCCCTTGGAGCTCGCCGTAGACAGAAGGAGGGGACTGACACAGAGGGCGAGTGAAGGGGGAGTTACAAGCCAACTGCTTCTTCTAGACCAGCAGTTCTCAACCTGTGGGTCCCCAGATGTTGTTGGTCTACAACTCCCATCACCCCTAGCTAGCAAGGCCAGAGCTCAGGGATGATGGGAGTTGTAGTCAAACAACATCTGGGAACCCACAGGTTGAGGAACTGCTGATTTAGACAGAAACAACCTTCAGAAGTCTCTGTGTGTCGTTTGTTCTCTAATCTGCAAATGGCCTGTTATCTTTGTTGGCTCCCTGTCAAAGGTTTTCCATATGGGTATCAACGTGCTGATTTACAAGCAAACCTTTTCCCACACGCAGGGCACTCTTTCCTTCCATCCCTCCGAAGGTTGCTTTGGGCTCGTAACTGCGCTGCAATTTCACATAAGTTGCCGTCCGGGCAAGAAAGGGGCTCATGACTCCGCTCACTGTTTTTACTTCCCTCCTGCTTCTTCATTCCGTCCTGATTCCAGGTGTCGTCCTCTGTGTCGGGACACTTATTGCCTTCCCCAAACACTGGGTGTGCTTTGGTTTCGTTGTCTGTCTCCCAGACATCCCCTCCTGAAATAAAAGAGAACACGTGAAGATCATGTCAGTTTGTATTTCTCGGTGCAGAAAGTAGTGATCTGATGTGTAGAGATCTTTTCTATTCTAATTCATACAAGAGGGTTCTGGAAGGTTCTCTGTGTGAAAGAAACTCCATGATGTTTGGGTTATGCCTTCAGAGAAGCTGGCTTAAACTGGGTCTGTTATCTCTTTCAGTCAAGATCATGCTGGCGATAAAAGTAGGGCCAGAAGGAGCCTGGGTTTTACACACTCTCTCTCTTTTCCTTCTGGTATGGAACACTAAGTATGTTTAGTGTTAAGGTTTAGTTTTAATTTAAGTTATTAAGTTAATTTAAGTCTCAAATCTTCTGTTCTAGTCTCAAATCTTCCATTATTGGGCAAGGTGATTGAGCGAGCGGTTGCCGAACAACTTCAGGCATGCCTGGAAGAAGCGGACCATTTGGATCCCTTCCAGTTGGGATTCAGGCCTCATCATGGGACTGAAACTGCCTTGGTCGCACTGGTTGATGATCTCCGGCGGGCTAGGGACAAAGGTGAGAGCTGTTTCCTAGTTCTGCTGGATCTCTCAGTGGATCTCTCAGTTTGATACCATCGACCGTAACATCCTTCTGGACCGTCTTGAGGGGCTGGGAGCTGGGGGCACTGTCATACAGTGGTTCCGCTCCTTCCTCCTGGGCCGTGTTCAGAAAGTGGTGGTGGGGGATGAGTGTTCAGACCCCTGGGCTCTCACTTGTGGGGTGCCTCAGGGTTCTGTCCTCTCCCCCATGCTTTTCAACATTTACATGCAGCCGCAGGGAGAGATCATCAGGAGGTTTGGGCTGGGTGTTCATCAGTATGCGGATGATACCCAGCTCTACCTCTCTTTTAAATCAGAACCAGTGAAGGCGGTGAAGGTCCTGTGTGAGTGTCTGGAGGCGGTTGAAGGATGGATGGCGGCTAACAGATTGAAGTTGAATCCTGACAAGACAGGAGTACTGTTTTGGGGGGACAGGAGGCGGGCAGGTGTGGAGGATTCCCTGGTCCTGAATGGGGTAACTGTGCCCCTGAAGGACCAGGTGCGCAGCCTGGGAGTCATTTTGGACTCAAAGCTGTCCATGGAGGCACAGGTCAAATCTGTGTCCAGGGCAGCTGTTTACCAGCTCCATCTGGTACGTAGGCTGAGATCCTATCTGCCTGCGGACTGTCTCGCCAGAGTGGTGCATGCTCTGGTTATCTCCCGCTGGGACTACTGCAATGCACTCTACGTGGGGCTGCCTTTGAAGGTGACTCGGAAACTACAACTAATCCAGAATGCGGCAGCTAGACTGGTGACTGGGGGCAGCCGCCGAGACCATATAACACCGGTCTTGAAAGACCTACATTGGCTCCCAGTACGTTTCCGAGTACAATTCAAAGTGTTGGTGTTGACCTTGAAAGCCCTAAACGGCCTCAGTCCTGTATACCTGAAGGAGCGTCTCCAACCCCATCATTCTGCCCGGACGCTGAGGTCCAGCACCGAGGGCCTTCTGGCTGTTCTCTCATTGCGAGAAGCAAAGCTACAGGGAACCAGGCAGAGGGCCTTCTCGGTAGTGGCGCCAGCCCTGTGGAACGCCCTTCCAGCAGATGTCAAAGCAATAAACAACTACCTGACATTCAGAAGACTACTTAAGGCAGCCCTGTTCAGGGAAGTTTTTAACGTGTGATTTTACTGTATTTTTGGTTTCTATGGAAGCCGCCCAGAGTGGCTGGGGAGGCCCAGCCAGATGGGCGGGGTATAAATAATAAATTATTATTATTATTATTATTGCAAGTTTAAGGTAAGTCTGGTGCAACTGGGTTTCTTGTGGACAGTGCCAATCCTGAATGTATTGGATTTGTGACCATTATGCTTGTTTGCCTTCAGTAGCAGTAAAGCTCTGCTGGATGAGATATAATTGGTCTATTTTGGGGGAATCCTGCAAGTTTTTACTCTGCTAACTGTACATTGGAATCTGCTTTGGATCAACATTGAGCAGAATTTCAATGATAGATTACTCTTATGATTATCATAGAGATAATAATAATAATAATAATAATAATAATAATAATAATAATTTATTATTTATACCCCGCCCATCTGGCTGGGCCTCCCCAGCCACTCTGGGCGGCTTCCAAAAGAATATTAAAATACTATGATACATCAAACATTAAAAGCATCCCTGAACAGATGTCTTCTAAAAGTCTGGTAGTTGTTGTTCTCTTTGACATCTGGTGGGAGGGCATTCCACAAGGAGGGCGCCACTACCGAAAAGGCCCTCTGCCTGGTTCCCTGTAACTTGGCTTCTCGCAGTGAGGGAACCGCCAGAAGGCCCTTGGTGCTGGACCTCAGTGTCCGGGTAGAACGATGGGGGTGGAGACGCTCCTTCAGGTATACTGGACCGAGGCCATTTAGGGCTTTAAAGGTCAGCACCAACACTTTGAATTGTGCTCGGAAACGTACTGGGAGCCAATGTAGGTCTTTCAAGACCGGTGTTATATGGTCTCGGTGGCCGCTCCCTGTCACCAGTCTGGCTGCTGCGTTCTGGATTAGTTGTAGTTTCCGGGTCACCTTCAAAGGTAGCCCCACGTAGAGTGCATTGCATAACAACAGAGACTCCATCTCCTCAGAATATTGCGAAAGAACGATGTCAATCAACATCTGATGATCTCCTTCTACCGGTTCACAACAGAAAGTGTCCTTTCATACTGCATCACGGTGTGGTACGCTGGTTTGACATCAACTGATAGGAAGTGCCTACAGAGGGTGGTGAATACAGCACAAGATATTATGGGCTGTCCCGTGAATCCGCTGGATAAAATAGCGGAAGAACGTTGCCTCAGGAGAGTGAGGAAAATTCTCAGGGATGATTCACACCCTGGCCGGCACTTTCTTGATCTCCTGCCCTCAGGCAGAAGATACAGAAGCATGATCAGTCGCACCAACAGGGTAAAGAACAGCTTCTATCCGTGGGCTGTTAGGCTGCTGAGTGAAAAGATAACAACAGGGCAACTGACTTTCGGGTTTGGTGGGTGTATGTCAGTAAACGAGGGGAATTAAGAGTAAGAGTAAGAGAGCTGAGTGGGGGGTGCTCCTGTAATCTCACTGTATACATATTGTACAAGTGACAATAAAGTATTTCAGTTTCAATGTGGAACCATAGAATTGTGGAGATGGAAATGACCCTGAGGGTTTTCTAGTTAAACACCCTGTCAACCTTTTCTACTGCATATTTTTTCATAATACTTCTCCATATTGTCCATGATATTTGCTACATTACAAGTGTTATCAAAACCCTGCTAATGTTTTCATCTGCTTACAGTGGCCCCCTAAATAAATCATAAATTTCCCCCTTTCTTTAGTGAAGATTTTGTTCCTGAGCTTTCCTGTCAGTTTTGCCGTTTCGGCATTTTATTCGGCCTGTAGATTCTTAAATAAAACAAACAAGTATTTTGGGACACAAGTACCCAAAGGAGCGACTCTCTGGGTATCACTGATCTCAGAGCCTACAGTTGGTAAAGGAGGTCTTGCGGGTGGGGCTGCTTCTGTCTGCTGCCCGGCTGGCGATGCCCAGTGACAGGGCCTTCTGAACGGCGGCTCCCCATTTGTGGAATTGCTTTCATTGTCCGTCTCCCACACATCCACCACTGAAATGGAGAGAGAATCCAGCATGAGTGGAACGTCAAATCAGCGAACAAGTCAAATCAACCGTTTACAGATTCTAGCAGAGGACAGAAAGGTAAGATACTGGGATGAGATAAAGGTTTGTTTGGGTTAAAGGTAAAGGTACCCCTGCCCGTATGGGCCAGTCTTGACAGACTCTGGGGTTGTGCGCCCATCTCACTCAAGAGGCCGGGGGCCAGCGCTGTCCGTAGACACTTCCGGGTCACGTGGCCAGCGTGACAAAGCTGCATCTGGCGAGCCAGCGCAGCACACGGAAACGCCGTTTACCTTCCCACCAGTAAGTGGTCCCTATTTATCTACTTGCACCCGGGGGTGCTTTCGAACTGCTAGGTTGGCAGGCGCTGGGACCGAGCAGCGGGAGCGCACCCCGCCGCGGGGATTCGAACCGCCAACCTTTCGATCGGCAAGCCCTAGGCGCTGAGGCTTTTACCCACAGCGCCACCCGCGTCCCCCTTTGTTTGGGTTAGAGGACTGCATAACATCTTGGTTGTCGAAGGTTTCAGAAGTCAAACGGTCTTCCGGAACAGATTACGTTCGACAAACGAGGTTCCACTGTAATTAGAATTATTAATTAGAATGTTGCGAACGCATAAAGACGTGGTGAATGTTGCGTTGGAGGAAATATGATTTAAAATTAACATTAATGATTTATAAGGTAAAGGGTAAAGGGACCCCTGACCATTAGGTCCAGTCGTGGCCGAGTCTGGGGTTGCGGCGCTCATCTCACTTTACTGGCCGAGGGAGCCGGCATACAGCTTCCGGGTCATGTGGCCAGCATGACTAAGCCGCTTCTGATGAACCAGAGCAGCGTATGGAAACACCGTTTACCTTCCCGCCAGTGTGGTACCTATTTATCTACTTGCACTTGACGTGCTTTCGAACTGCTAGGTTGGCAGGAGCAGGGACAGAGCAACGGGAGCTCACCCCGTCGCGGGGATTCGAACCGCCGACCTGATCGGCAAGCCCTAGGCTCTGTGGTTTAACCCACAGCGCCACCCGCGTCCCATTTAATGATTTATATGGATGGATAAAAGAAGATTACTTGATTAACTGGGAAGATAGATAAAAGTCTAAGCAGGAATTGAACAAGCACAGTCGATGGAAATAGAACACAGGGGAAAGTATTAGAAATAAAAAGTACAGCGGTACCTCGGGTTAAGTACTAAATTTGTTCCGGAGGTCCATACTTAACCTGAAACTGTTCTTAACCTGAAGCACCACTTTAGCTAATGGGGCCTACCACTGCTGCCACGCCGCCACCATGCGATTTCTGTTCTGATCCTGAAGCAAAGTTCTTAACCTGAAGCAATATTTCTGGGTTAGCAGAGTCTGTAACCTGAAGCGTATGTCACCTGAAGCGTATGTAACCCGAGGTACCACTGTACTTCATTATGAGCAGCAACGGGGGGCGGGGCGGAAAAGAAGCACCTTGAAAGGGGGGTGGATAGTCAATGTTTAAATTTGTGTTAAATTTGAATTAATTTGTTAAAAATATGGAAAATTAATACAAAATAATTGGCAAAAAGGGGGGGGGAACCGTGCAAATCAGGTCCCCCCCTTTTAAAAACTTACCAGGCTTTTTCCGTTCCCCAAATGGGGGCTTCCCAGCTGCAAGCCAGATGGAAGTCACTTCTTTATAGAAGGGAGGCGGGTGTCTCACCCGGACGTCTCCGTCGGCCGCCTTTAAGCCCTGGTTGAAGAAGTCAATCTTTAGGCGCTTCCATTTGGCCCGCAGCTGGCAGGTGGACCGGACGTAGCCCTCGGCCAGCATATCAATCTGCAAGGCTCTCCAGTATCTTTCATTGGTAGCCGAGCTGCTGCTCATGAACACCTTTATGCCAGGGCTGTGCGCTATTATGCAGAGCATTTTCTGGGTCTCTTCTCTCGTCCACCTACGGCAATGGGCAGGAGTAAGAAACTATGGTTGTTATGCAATAGACAAACAAGATAAACCCCCTTGCAAAGACTAGCTAGTTTGTGGCACCTGCTCAGTTCACCTTTGTGCAGGTAGCGAAGACAACCTTGCCAACAAAGGTGCATTGTATCAAAGGGGGGGTCTACTTTGAAGGCCATCACCTCCTGGCAAATAGAATGGGAAGAAATGGAGGCAGTGAGAGATTTTACTTTCTTGGGCTCCATGATCACTGCAGGTGGTGACAGCAGTCACGAAATTAAAAGACGCCTGCTTCTTGGGAGAAAGGCGATGGCAAAGCTAGACAGCATCTTAAAAAGCAGAGACATCACCTTGCCAACAAAGGTCCGTATAGTTAAAGCCATGGTTTTCCCAGTAGTGATGTATGGAAGTGAGAGCTGGACCATAAAGAAGGCTGATCGCCGAAGAATTGATGCTTTTGAATTATGGTGCTGGAGGAGACTCTTGAGAGTCCCATGGACTGCAAGAAGATCAAACGCATCCATTCTTAAGGAAATCAACCCTGAGTGGTCACTGGAAGGACAGATCGTGAAGCTGGGGCTCCAATACTTTGGCCACCTCATGAGAAGAGAAGACTCCCTGGAAAAGACCCTGGTGTTGGGAAAGATGGAGGGCACAAGGAGAAGGGGACGACAGAGGACGAGATGGTTTGACCAAGCATGAGTTTGACCAAACTGCGGGAGGCAGTGGAAGACAGGAGTGCCTGGTGTGCTCTGGTCCATGGGGTTACAAAGAGTCGGACACGACTAAACAAACAACAACAACAACAACAACAACATGGCTGAGTCACAAGGGTTGAAAAGAGTTCATGTATGAATTCGACAGTGCTTAGTTTATTTTTTGGTCACTCTTTTGTTATCATTGTTAAGATTGTTTTACAGGTTGTGAATGCCGTAGTGCTTTGTGAATTCCATGATATAAATTGTGTTGCAACTGTGTTGCTTTGCTGGTTTTTAAAGTTGTTTTGCTAATAGTGTTTTATAGACTGTAATTTTTTTTCTGATGATTTGTTAACTACTCTATATGGTTTATGTTCTGTTCTGTTATTGCTGTATATTGTTTGCAAAACATTGTTTCCCTGTATAGGGAAATTTTTAATGTTTGAAGGAGCATCTCCACCCCCATCATTCAGCCCGGACACTGAGGTTCTCCTCTGAGGGCCTTCTGGCGGTTCCCTCACTGCGAGATGTGAGGTTACATGGAACCAGGCAGAGGGCCTTCTTGGTAGTGGCACATGCCCTGTGGAACGCCCTCCCATCAGATGTCAAGGAAATAAACAACTATCTGACTTTTAGAAGACATCTGAAGGCAGCCCTGTTTAGGGAAGCTTTTAATGTTTGATGTTTTATCGTGTTTTCAATATTCTGTTGGGAGCTGCCCAGAGTTGCTGGGGAAACCCAGTCAGATGAGCGTTGTTGTTGTTGATGATGATGTCTTACTGTGTCTTAATTTGTTGGAAGCCACCCAAAGTGACTGGGGCAACCCAGTTAGATGGGTGCAGTATAAATAATAAAATTATGATGATGATGGAGAAATGTTGGAGAGTAGGGTACATTGCTATGAGACAGTTCAGAAGGCCATGAATACATTAATTGTAGTAGTAGTAGTAATAATAATAATAATAATAATAATAATAATAATAATAATGTTTATATTATGGAAGATGTGCATGACCTTATGCATATTTATCTGTATGATACATGCTTTTGCCTATACTCCCAATACGATGTGTGTGTTTTAAGGGGGGGGGAGGTTATATTAAAAAACCCAACCACAGATTGACTTATACAGCGGTACCTCTGGTTGTGAACAGGATCCGTTCCGGATGCCCATTCGCAACATGAAAAGCCTGCAACCTGAAGCGTTATATCTGCGCAGGTGCGCGGCTCGATTTGGCGCATGCACGAAGCGCGATCTAGCGCTTCTGTGCATGAGCGAGTGGCGAAACCCGGAAGTAACCCTTTCCAGTACTTCCGGGTTACTGCAGGACGCAACCTGAAAAAACGTAACATGAAGCAAAAGTAACATGAGGTATGACTGTATTATAAACTGCATAGAAACCACCGTGACCTTCAGCAGCCCCACCTGAGAGGAGATAAAGCTTGATCCACAAATCTACATAAAATAACCACTGGAAACGGGTCCCTTGAGCATCTCTAGAAGGAAAACCTCACCTCAACCTGCTCCCACACTCCAGACATGGTATCTCTCCTATTCGGCTTTTTGTGTAGCCATTGAGCGTTGAATTACGAGCGAATCTTTTCCCACAGGCGGGGCACTCTTTCTTCCTCTGCCTCCTACGAGTTTTGGGGTGGACCGGAACTTCATAGCAGTCGCTATCCAAGAGAGCAGCGGGTTTCGTCTTCTTCTCCTTGTTTTTATTTCCTTCCTGCTCCTTCGCTGCCCCTTGAGGCCCAACATCGGTCTCTGGGCCTTTCTTGTCTTCCTCGGATGCTGGAGGAGCTTTGCTTTCGCTGTCCGTCTCCCAAACATCTCCAGCTGAAAGACCAAGAGAGAAACTGGACATGAGTGCAGACAATTCCATAATGTAAAGACTAACAAAAAAAAAAAAATAGCTCTGACTGGACATGCTTTCCAAGTCTTGCTGGGGGCGCCAATCCTGCCACAAATTAGATCCTGCTGGTTGATTTGCAGTTCATAGAAAATTAATTGGGAAAACAGTTCAGCCAGGACAGTTGCTTGCTAGGAGAGCTGCGCCTGACAATAAATGGAAGCCGAAGGAAGTGCCAATATTTGTAATGCCAACCAATGGTGGGTCTTTCCCCTGGCCTTGATCCAGCCCCCAGCACAGCTGATTGGCTCTTTTGTCTGTCCTTTATTCTCTCCAAGGCCAACAGGAGATGCTGGGGACTGTGATATGACCACAAAGGCTGGGGGAATGTTCAACTCACATATTTATCTATTCCATGTATAGATCGCTTGCTATCTGAAAGATCTCAAATCGGTTTACACTAGATAATTAAGTGTGTAAATATGTTTGCGTGTGACTTTATTTACAGTACAGTGGAACCTCAGTCATCGAACGCTTCAGAAATCGAACTTTTGGCTTCCGAGGCATGTTTCCCCATGGCAACTGCCAACTGGCAATTGTGCCTCGGTTGTCAAACGTTTCAGAAGTTGAACGGTCATCCGGATCGGATTATGTTCGACAACAGAGATTCCACTGTATAAAATTAAAATATACATAATATAAAGCACAAGATGCGGGCTACTCCCGCCTCTTGCAGACCCTGCTAAAAGCAACGCCAAAAAAAGTCTTTCAAATGCTGCACCTATAAAACTCAAGGCTTTTAGAAACCATGGCTTGAAAAGGCAGGCTTTGCTCTGAAACCCCTCAGTTATCAGATGGATTTCCCCAGGCTGATATCTATCTGAGGGCGTCCCATCATTTCTGGCCGATGCACAGACTCAAAAAGATCTACAGACCTACCTGTCAAGGTCTCCTGGGCACACAGGTCTTCTTTTTCTTCAAGCAAGGAGACGAGATCAGATTTGGGCACCAGAGGCCCTTCTTTGAGGGACAATGAAGAAATATTAAGTTCTTACTTATGGTAGTCGTGGCTGCAAAATTATTCAGAAACAATAAAAAGCAAATAAATAGTAAAAGGAAGGTGAGGTGGGAGTGTTGCTTGTTGGATCGGCACCTTAGCTTGCGCCTTGCTGTGTATCTAAGCCTCTTGCCTTGCTTTCATTCTGCCCTGATTTAGGCATTAAACTGAGCTGGGAGTTCAAGCTCTCCGTCTGGCAGTGCGAGGCAGGAACCCAGGAAGACAAGTCAGCTCTGTTCTCCTCACAGTTCTTTCCCCTTTGCAGAGAGAAGAGCAGACTTCCTGTTTGGACCAGCCCACCACCTCCAAAGTATGGGAATGTTGAGGAAGGTAGAAGAGGATTTATTGATTAAATAAATCCCTAAGGGCCCTAAGGAAGTCAGACTATCCTCCACCAGGGCCAGGGCCTTTTCAGTGATGGTTCCGACCTGGTGGAATGCTCTGTCCCATGAGAATAGGGCCCTGCAGGATTTAACCTCCTTCTGTCAGGCCTGTAAGACAGAGCTATTCCGCCTGGCCTTTAATTTGAATTCAGCCTGAACTTTGAATTCCCTTCTCTTCCCTCCCCCTCCCCTTTTATGAAGATTACCCGCTCTGAGACCCCACAGCTAATTCTCCCCTGGCCTCCTCACTGGCCTAAGTAGGATCAATTCAGACAGCTAGCCCTGGGGATTATCTAATGCTTGTTGTTGTTGTTGTTTAGTCGTTTAGTCGTGTCCGACTCTTCGTGACCCCATGGACCAGAGAACGCCAGGCACTCCTGTCCTCCACTGCCCCCCGCAGCTTGGTCAGACTCATGCTGGTAACCTCGAAAACACTATCCAACCATCTCGTCCTCTGTCGTCCCCTTCTCCTTGTGCCCTCCATCTTTCCCAACATCAGGGTCTTCTCCAGGGAGTCTTCTCTTCTCATGAGGTGGCCAAAGTACTGGAGCCTCAGCTTCACAATCTGTCCTTCCAGTGAGCACTCAGGGCTGATTTCCTTCAGAATGGAGAGGTTTGATCTTCTTGCAGTCCATGGGACTCTCAAGAGTCTCCTCCAGCACCATAATTCAAAAGCATCAATTCTTCGGCGATCAGCCTTCTTTATGGTCCAGCTCTCACTTCCATACATCACTACTGGGAAAACCATAGCTTTAACTATACGGACCTTTGTTGGCAAGGTGATGTCTCTACTTCTCAAGATGCTGTCTAGGCCTGTCATTGCCCTTCTCCCAAGAAGCAGGCGTCTTTTAATTTCGTGGCTGCTGTCACCATCTGCAGTGATCATCTAATGCTTATTTCCCCTAAATTGATTTTTGAATTTTATTGTTATTCATATTTTTATACTGTATTTTATGCTGCTTTTATAATTGTTTACAATTTGTTGTTAGCCGCCCTGAACCTGGTTTTTGAACCAGGAAGGGCGGGGTATAAATAAATTATTATTAATTATTAATTATTATTATTATTAATAATAATATAATCCATCCTCACTCACACTACTGAGCAAGCAGCAGCACACATTCCCTTGCAGATTGCTGGAAGCAACCTGATGGATTCATTAGAATCATTTAAGTTAAGCAATCCAGTCTGGATTGTTCCTGGTAAGTTTCCCCGTTTTATCTCCCTCTTAAAATAATAACAACATGGCAGTCTTATTTAAAAGTAAAAGTAAAGTTTACAGTCGTACCTTGGAAGTCAAACAGCCTAGTTCTCAAACATTTTGGCTCCCAAACGATCGAAACCTGGAAGTGACTGTTCCGCTTTTCTAACGTTCTTTAGGAAGCCGGATGTCCAACAGGGCTTCCGCAGCTTCCGATTGGCTGCAGGAGCTTCCTGCAGCCAATCAGAAGCCGTGCTTTGGTTTCCGAACGTTTCGGAAGTCGAAGGACTTCCGGAATGGATTCCGTTCGACTTCCAAGGTATGACCGTACTTACATTCAGTTCACAGTAGTATTCCGAAGACAGGCTTTGTCTTGTGGTTACAGTTACATTTGTAGAGAAAAGAAGTCTCTGAGCTAGGCCTCAGACTTTCTACCGCGTGGCTTCCATCCTTTGTAAGGATGAGCCGTGTGCTGCTGGCTAAGAGCCAGCAGAAAGGAAGATGGCAAAAGAGCCAGCAGAGAGGAAGATGGCAAAAGAGCCAAAAAGCCAAAGATGGCTGCGTGGCTGGCCCTTTTATAGGGTCTGCTAGGGTCACGCCCATTTACCTGGTCACACACAGGGGGAGGATGCTCCCAAGCAGGTATGACAGGAAGTCCTCCCTGTCTGGAGCAACATTCCCCTGTGTGTCCACTCCAGGCAACAGGAAATGTTGTGTTTGACTGCTTCAGTGATGATACATCCCACACAAAGGAGACCCAGGAAGCATGGTCTGGTTTCTCAACTGACTCCTCATCACAACTTTAAAAAGCCATTGACTTATTGGCCAGGCCAGAAGGAATCACCTCAGGAACGAAGCTGGACCAGGCTATAGATCTGTCTAGTCCAGCATCCTGTTCTCACTGGGGCCAACGAGATGCTTCATCAGGAAGCCCACAAGCAAGACCAGAGACCTAAGCTTAGCCAGAATGGACCACTGGCTACATCCTTCCTCCCTGGAAACATCTTAACCAGTAAGTAATGAAGAAGAAGAAGAGTTTGGATTTGATATCCCGCTTTAGCACTACCCGAAGGCGTCTCAAAGCGGCTAACAGTCTCCTTTCCCTTCCTCCCCCACAACAAACACTCTGTGAGGTGAGTGGGGCTGAGATACTTCAAAGAAGTGTGACTATCCCAAGGTCACCCAGCAGCTGCATGTGGAGGATCGGAGACGCGAACCCCGTTCACCAGATTACGAGTCTACCGCTCTTAACCACTACACCACACTGGCTCTCTGTGATGAGAATCACAGGTGGTCTATCCAAAAAGGGGAAATGGGGTCCTTACCCAGAGAGGACGCATTCTGGTAGTTCTCCAGCATGACTTCCTTGTACAGAGCTCTTTGGCCTGGATTCAGCAGAGCCCACTCCTCCTCCGTGAAAATCACAGCCACCTCCTCAAAGGACACCAGACCCTAAAAGAAGAAGAAAGAATTACAGTGGTGCCCCGCAAGACGAAAAACCCGCTAGACGAAAGAGAGTTCCTGCGGGTTTTTTCCCCTCCCCCCTTTTCCTAAGCCGCTTATCAGCTGATCCGCTGATAAGCCGCTTAACAGCTGATTGCTAAAAGCCGCTAAACCGCTAATAGTGCTAATCTGCTAAGCTTTCAATGGGCTTGCTCCGCAAGACGAAAAAACCGCTATACGAAGAGCCTCACGGAACAGATTAATTTCGTCTTGCGAGGCACCACTGTACTGCAATATATACCATTATCCCAGGTTGGTTTTTTTTGCTTTTTCTATGTTTTTAACGTCTGGTGTTTTATGGCATTTCTATATAGCGCTGGAAGTTGCCCAGAGTGGCTGGGGCAACGTGGTCAGATGGGCGGAACAACAACAACAACAACAACA
Source organism: Podarcis cretensis (assembly GCF_951804945.1). Taxonomy (NCBI): domain Eukaryota; kingdom Metazoa; phylum Chordata; class Lepidosauria; order Squamata; family Lacertidae; genus Podarcis; species Podarcis cretensis. The sequence continues at coordinate 124,014,265 of NC_137171.1, forward strand.
ACAACAACAACAACAACAACAACAACAACTCACCAAAGCAATAGCAGAAAAGCAAAAGAACAAAACAAAACAAAAGAACAGCTTGCTGGATAATAATAATGATGATAATAATATTTATTTATATCCTGCCCTCCCCAGCCAAGACCGGGCTCAGGGCGGCTAACACCAAACATAAAAACAATTGATAAGCTTAAAAAACAAGATTACAATACAACATTAAAACATTAAAATGCAGCCTCATTTCAGTGGAAACTCAATCAAAAACTTTTTTGGGGACAAAAACCTCAAGTCTTCACCAAGGCCAGCTATCTGGACTGGTCCTATGTGGGCGAGAAAAAAGCCAGGGAAGTCCCCAAATAGGAGTTCCATCACAGGAGAAAGGAAAAAAGAAAGAAGAAAGAGGGAAGGGAATCAAATTGGCTCCAAGCCAAAGGCCAGGCGGAACAACTCTGTCTTACAAGCCCTGCGGAAAGAAATCAGATCCTGCAGGGCCCTGGTCTCATAAGGCAGAGCGTTCCACTAGGCCCGGGGCCAGTGTTGAAAAGGCCCTGGCTCTGGTTGAGGCTAATCTGACCTCCTTAGGGCCCGGGACCTCTAGAGTGTTCCTATTTATGGACCTTAAGGTCCTCCGCGGGGCATATTAGGAGAGGCAGTCCCGTAGGTACAGGGGTCCTAATAATAATTTATTTATATGCCACCCATTTGAATGAGTCGTCCCAGTCAGATAAGGTCACTGGTCCACCTGGTCCAGCACCCTCTTCTCACAGTGGCCGACCAAATGCCTGTCGGAAACCAGCAAGGAGGTCCAGACATGGCAGCTCTCTCCCTTTCTTCCGTTTCCAGCAACTGGTATTCAGAAGCATTGAGGCCTCTGTTGCCCCATGAATCTGTCTAATCCTCTTTTAAAGTTTGGCAGCCATCACTGCCTCCTGTGGGACTGTCTGCATGCTGTCAGCAGCTCCCGGCTGATTGCCCAGGGAAGTATAAAGACTAATAATAAATAATAATTGTTGTTGTTTAGTCGTTTAGTCGTGTCCGACTCTTCGTGACCCCATGGACCAGAGCACGCCAGGCACACCTGGCTTCCACTGTGTCAGGGAACTGCCGTCGGAGCCAGAGGGAGAGGGAGGGCTCCAGAGGGATTCCGGAGAGCGTCCCGGGATGGGGAGAAGCAGCCCATCTTCTGGGGAAGGAAATCAGCGTAGCACCAGTGGAGAAGGGGGGCAGATGGGGGAGTCGGCGAGGCGGTCCCATGACTCCTCGCCAGGGACCAGCGGGGAGAGCACGGGTCCTCCGTTGCCCACACCCTCCTTGCGCAGAAGGCTTCCGCGCAGGGAGAGTAGGCGGCGACTAGGCGTCAGAGCTTCTTTGCTGGAAGAAGTTCAAGAAACGCCCACTGACGGATTCTGCCAGCGATTGAGACAGCTACGGGCGAGTGGCTGTCCAGACAGAAAAGGTTCACTCAGGCAACCCAGCCAGGTGTGGCGCCGATTTACGCACGAGCAACCCCTAGAACCATTACACACTGTCTCCCGCAGTTTGGTCAGACTCATGTTTGTAGCTTCGAGAACACTGTCCCACCATCTCGTCCTCTGTCGTCCCCTTCTCCTTGTGCATCTTTCCCAACATCAGGGTCTTTTCCAGGGAGTCTTCTCTTCTCATGATGTGGCCAAAGTATTGGAGCCTCAGCTTCACGATCTGTCCTTCCAATGAGAACTCAGGGCTAATTTCCTTAAGAATGGATGCGTTTGATCTTCTTACAGTCCATGGGACTCTCAAGAGTCTCCTCCAGCAACAGAATTCAAAAGCATCAATTCTTCGGCAATCAGCCTTCTTCATGGTCCAGCTCTCACTTCCATACATCACTACTGGGAAAACCATAGCTTTAACTATATGGACCTTTGTTGGCAAATAAATAATAATAGTTTTTATTTATACCCTGCCCTCCCTGGCCAGAGCCAGGCTCAGGGTGGCTAACACCAGTAAAATTACAGTAAAAACAAAATAGAGGGGGGGAAAAACACACCAATTTAAAATACAGGTTAAAATGCAATTTAAAATGCAGCCTCATCTTAAAAGTGGCCCATAGATCAAAACCGTAAGGGGAGGGGAAACATAAGAGTCAGACTGGGTCCAAACCAAAGGCCAGGCGGAACAACTCTGTTTTTCAGGCCCTGCGGAAAGATGTCAAGTCCCACAGGGCCCTAGTCTCTTGTGACGGAGCGTTCCACCAAGTCGGGGCCAGTACTGAAAAGGCCCTGGCCCTAGTTGAGAGCAATCTAACCACCTTGCGACTTGGGACCTCCAAAATGTTGTCATTTGTGGACCTTAAGGTCCTCCGCGGGGCATACCAGGAGAGGCGGTTCTTACGGTCCTTCTTTATTTCAAAGCCATAGAACCCAGCCTCTTGGATAATGGTGTTGAGCCAAGTGAATCGCCACCGCCCGTCTCTCCCGCTTCCTCAATTGTTGTCATCACCTCCTCTACGGGTGCCGCTAAGTGCCCTCTGTCTTTGAGCTCTTTGCTCTCCTACTTTTAAGGCTCACCGGGTTCTGGGAGATGGTGGGTCTGGAATGCTTTCTAGTGGCAACTGGTCAGCCAGCTGCTGTTCTGCCTCTCCCATGATTTCCCAACTTTCCCCCTCATCCGTGACCTCCCTCAAACTCCTGTTGTAAATCTAAACTGTCTCCTCTTCCTCCTCCCTGGGAGGGTCAGGATTGAGAAGTGATCTCCACCACTCCTCAGTCCAGTCCCTGACTGGGACCAAATTCCACAGTTTGAACCATGCGCCCCGTGAGAGTTCCCAACAGAAGCAAAACACTGTTACAAAGCACTCCACACAGTGAGGAGTTGTGCTCAGGTTCTCTTGCTGGCTTCCCACAATGCATCTGGTTTCCCGCCCTGAGAACAGGATGCTGGGTAAGATGGGCCAATGACCTTGCATCCTTCTGTTTCAGAAGGATCCCCCAAGAGGGATATATATTCTGGTGGATAACAGAGAAAATAATTCACTTTATCTCTAGCTGGTATAATGTGAGTTTTGAATGCTCTTATTAAAAACTCCAATACTTTGGCCACCTCATGAGAAGAGAAGACTCCTTGGAAAAGACCCTGATGTTGGGAAAGATGGAGGGCACAAGGAGAAGGGGACGACAGAGGGCGAGATGGTTGGACAGTGTTCTCAAAGGTACCAGCATGAGTGTGACCAAACTGCGGGAGGCAGTGGAAGACAGGAGTGCCTGGCGTGCTCTGGTCCAGGGGGTCACAAAGAGTCGGACACGACTAAACGACTAAACAACAACAATTAAAAGTGGGGCAAAATGTAGTCGGAACACAAAAGGGTAAAACTTGGAGGATGCATGAAGTTTTAGGAAACTAGATAGCTAATGTAAGTGGCATCAGCCTAATCATCTAGCCCAGACAACGCTCTCATACCCTTTGACATCTAGGTGGCAAACTAGGAATTTAATTTCAACTTCATGTGTCTCTGCCCTAATTGTGGGTTGGTTTTGGAGTGTAGTTTTGCTCATGGAATGGTCATTCCAGGTTCCCACTCATGGAAGAGAAGAGGTGAATTTCACTGATTCCCTATTTACCCTACATCACCGTGCACCCATAAGCCCAGTGTTAGAAACTCAGATGTGTAAGCTGTTCGCCAAATGGAGCCTTAAACCTGGGTTACGGAAAGTCTAGTCCCAAGTTATTGGTTTTTTGGCAAGGTTTTTTTTCTAAAGCAATTTTACTCTTGCGTCGCATGGTGTGCCATTTTGACTCTCGGCGCCACCCAGGTGACTTGCGGCGCAACGCATGGGGCTGCAATTTTACTCTCGAGTCTCACATCTCGGCACACATCTCAAACTGACCATGCCAGGTAAGCAAAACCCTGAAATTTTGAGCGCTGCAGGAAGTCCCATTGCCTTGAAGCAGGGAGGACTCAACTGGGGGAGGCTCCTCCCACTGAAGGAGGGAAGGAACCTATTTGCATAGCCCCGCCTCTGAGGCAAGTGGGAGGAGCAACCCTCTCCGGACGACCACCTCCACTCAGCGTGGATCCTTCCCCTACCTGCGCTGGGTGCGAAGCAGCTCTTTCCACTTCGACACAAGGAGGAAAGGATCCGGAATGCGTCAGTGATGTTTGTCCCCTGCCTGTCCGGGTGACAAGAAGAAAAGCACACCAGCGGAGATATTTTCAGCGTCGCTTGCTTGAGAAGCCCTACAGTGGTGTCCCGCAAGACGAACGCCTCGCAAGACGGAAAACCCGCTAGACGAAAGGGTTTTCCGTTTTGGAGGCGCTTTGCAAGACGAATTTCCCTATGGGCTTGCTTCGCAAGACGAAAATGTCTTGCGAGTTCCTGCAGGTTTTTTTTCCTTCCCCCCCTTTTTCTAAGCCGCTAAGCCGCTTATCAGCTGATCCGCTAACCTGCTAATAGCACTAAGCCGCTAAGCCGTCAATGGGCTTGCTTTGCAAGACGAAAAAACCGCTAGACGAAGAGAATCGCGGAACGGATTAATTTCGTCTTGCGAGACACCACTGTATTTGCTGCAGGACACAATTTAAGGCGCAACTGCCCTGAGGAGAGGCTGAGACATTTGGTTTGATTTATATATTTGCTGAGATAAATATTTATACAGTGGTACCTTGGGTTACAGACGCGTCAGGTTACAGACTCCGCTAACCCAGAAACAGTACCTCGGGTTAAGAACTTCGCTTCAGGATGAGAACGGAAATCGCACGGCGGCAGCAGGAGGCCCCATTAGCTAAAGCAGTACCTCAGGCTAAGAACAGTTTCAGGTTAAGAACGGACCTCCGGAACGAATTAAGTTCTTAACCCAAGGTACCACTGTATGACGCTATTCATTTCAAAAATATTGGACTGGTTTACAACATTTATACATAAATGAAAATTAGACATCCTGTTTCCACGGTGGCCCAGCAGACGCCTGTGGGAGATCGGCAAGCCGGGTTCTGCCCCTACTCTCTCCATGCCATGTTTCATCTTATAATCTTAAAAGGTAAAGGGACCCCTGACCATTAGGTCCAGTCGTGGCTGACTCTGGGGTTGCGGCGCTCATCTTGCTTTATTGGCCGAGGAAGCCAGCGTACAGCTTCTGGGTCATGTGGCCAGCATGACTAAGCCACTTCTGGTGAACCAGAGCAGCGCACGGAAACGCCGCTTACCTTCCTGCTGGAGTGGTACCTATTTATCTACTTGCACTTTGACGTGCTTTTGAACTGCTAGGTTGGCAGGAGCAGGGACCGAGCAACGGGAGCTCATCCCGTTGCGGGGATTCAAACCGCCGACCTTCTGATCAGCAAGACCTAGGCTCTGTGGTTTAACCCACAGCGCCACTCGAGTCCCTTATTTTATAATCTTAGAATAGCAGAATTGTAGAATTGGAAGGGACCCTGAGGGTCATCTAGCCCAAACCTGTCTGGAGTGAGTGCAGGAGCCGGGCCCTGTGACCAGTAGGACTTCGCAGGACTGGGGCCTTCGTAAGTTTGTTCTGAAGAAGGAAGGTGTGGCCGCACAGGTGAGGCCGACTGGTAGCAAGAGCTGGGAAGGTCAGCATTTCCCTTCAGCTCTTTGCCACAGCAACACGCTTCCTGCCTTGGGCTTCTTGCTTCCTGATCTTTGAACCTCGGCTTCTTGACTCCCTGCTTCTTGATCCTCGGACCCCTGACTTCATGACTCCCTCCTGGTGACTGGGAGCGGCCGCTGAGATCATATAACACCGGTCTTGAAAGACCTACATTGGTTCCCAGTACGTTTCCGAGCACAATTCAAAGTGTTGGTGCTGACCTTTAAAGCCCTAAACGGCCTCGGTCCTGTATACCTGAAGGAGCGTCTCCACCCCCATCATTCTGCCCGGACGCTGAGGTCCAGCGCCGAGGGCCTTCTGGCAGTTCCCTCATTGCGAGAAGCAAAGCTACAGGGAACCAGGCAGAGGGCCTTCTCGGTAGTGGCGCCCGCCCTGTGGAACGCCCTTCCAGCAGATGTCAAAGAGATAAACATCTACCTGACATTCAGAAGACATCTGAAGGCAGCCCTGTTCAGGGAAGTTTTTAATATGTGACATTTTAGTGTATCTTTCAACTTTGTTGGAAGCCGCCCAGAGTGGCTGGGGAAACCCAGCCAGATGGGCGGGGTACAAATAATAAATTATTATTATTATTATTATTATTACTTCTTGACCCTCGGACTCTTGGCTTCCTGACTCCTGGCTTCTGGGCCCCCGTTCCTGCTCCCGTCCCACCATCTTGCCCCCGGTCCTGACGTCCCCAGCCGGAACTTCGATTGCCCGTGAACCGGACCTTGACAAACCCCCTGCAATGCAGAAATCTCTACTAAACCATCCATGACAGATGGCCATCCAACCACCGCTTAAAAATCTCCAATGAAGGAGAGACCACAACTTCCGGAGGGAGACCATTCCACTAATGAACAGCTCTTACTGTCAGAAAGATCTTCCTGATGTTTAGTCAGAATCTCCTTTCTTGTAACTTGAAGCCATGGGTTTGAATCCTGCCTACAGAGCAGGAGAAAACAAGCTTGCTCCATCTTCCACGTGACAGCCCTTGTGATAGTTGAATAAAGCTTTTACCTCTTACTTGCCTTTTCTCTGAGCTAAAAGGTCCCAAATGCTGCAACTTTTCTGACAGCCCTTTTCTCAATAATATGAAATAAATAAACCTTTCTGAACTCTGCAGTGTCCTTTTGAGGTCCTGCTCCAAGGGCCTTCTGGCGGTTATGGGTAACCAGACAGAGGGCCTTCTTGGCAGTGGCATAGCGTGGGGGGTGCAGGGGGGGCCGGCCACACCGGGCGCAACATATGGGGGGGCGCGCGCTCGCCGCCTCCGGAGTCGCCGAAGAGCCTCGGGCGCAGGCTGTAGCAGAGCCCCATGTCTCGCAGAACTGACGAGCTGTGCGCGCGTCCGGGCTGAAGGCGTCCGGCAGGCAGCGGCTCTCAGCGCTCGCGCGGTCCCCGCACGTCAGGGACGCGGAGGGCGCGCCAGGCAGCCCCTCCTCACAGCCCCGCCGCTGCTGCTGCAGCTGCTGGGCCATGTTGCATTTTCCTCGCCTCTCTGCCCTCCTCCTCCTCCGGAGTTGCCAGCGGCAACTCGCCTCAGATCACCTGACACGGACCCGCCGCCGTCGCCGTGGCTACCTTACCGTAAATACCCCAGCCCAGGCAGCAGCAAGAAGAAGCTGGCAGCGGCGGCAGGTTAGGCTTTGGGGCGCAAATTACTTGCCTTGCCCCGGGTTAGGGGGCGCAAATTACTTGCCTTGCCCCGGGTGCTGACAACCCACGCTATGCCGCTGCTTCTTGGTAGTGGAGCCCATCCTGTAGAACACCCTCCCATCAGATGTCAAGGAAGTAAACAACTATCTGACTTTTAGAAGGCACCTGAAGGCAGCCCTATTTAGGGAAGTTTTTAATGTTTGATGTTTTATTATTATTATTAATACTCTGTTGGGAGCTGCCCAGAGTGGCTGGGGAAACCTAGTCAGATGGGTTAGGTATAAACAATAAACTATTGTTGTTGTTATTATTGTTGTTTTGCCCCACTTCAGTGCTGCTAACTCGACTTCAACCCCCCCACCCCTGAGGCGCACTCCATTGTTTTCTGAGACAATCAGATGCCAGCAATGGTTCTCGCATATCCATTTTCTTCAGCGTTTCAACTGAAGGGCTAACTTTTATTAAGAAGAACCGCTAACAACTTGGGCTCTACATAAAAGCACAGCCACATGCTCCTTTTGTCATATAACATTTTATCCGAGCTGCCTCTGATCTTTCACATATAAAACACACACACAAACCCCAAGCAGGACATTATACTGGAAGGAAATATAAATATAAATATATTATTATTATTATTTTGAGGGGAGGAGGCCAGAACTGCACATTGTACAGTGGTACCTTGGGTTACAGATGCTTCAGGTTACAGACTCCACTAACCCAGAAATATTACCTTGGGTTAAGAACTTTGCTTCAGGATAAGAACAGAAATCGTGCTCCAGCGGCGCAGTGGCAGCAGGAGGCCCCATTAGCTAAAGTGGTGCTTCAGGTTAAGAACAGACCTCCACAACGAATTAAGTACTTAACCTGAGGTACCACTGTATTCCATATCTGGCCACACCATAGATCTATCTAAAGGCAGTGTGATTTTCAGTTCCTTGCCTAATGAACCCCCAGAATGAGCTTGGCCCCTCAAGGGAACCAGACGCGAACAGAGTCCCAGAGCAAGTCAAAAGCCCCTACCTGAAGATCCGTCCCGGACAAATTGCTCCTCTACTTCTTTCAACCAGGAGATGAGGTTTGGCCGTGGAATCTGAGGTCCTTCTTTAAAAGGAAAAAAAGAAAAAACCATGCTGTTTTTGTGGATTCTCTGGGATGCCCAACACCTACCTTCAGAGACATAAGAGCATGAGAATAGGCTGCTGGATCAGGCCCATCTAGTCCAGCACCCCTGTTGAAGCAGCTCCTGTACATTGGAACTCCCTGCCCCTTGATTATTAGGCAGGAATCATTACAGTATTCTTCTAGACACCTGCTGAAAACTTTTCCTTTGGCAGACCCAGACAGATGATTCGGATGCATCTGTTCCTAAATTTGTATTAGATGTTTCACTGTGTTGTATTTAGATGTTTTAATATGTTTTCAATAGCTTTCAGAAGTTTTCAATAGCTTTCAGGTGTTTAAAATATGCTTTTATTTCGTGTGTGTGTGTGTAAGTGTAATTACAGAACTGTTTGCTGTCCTGGGCTCCTTTTGAGAAGCAGGGTGGAATATAAATTTATATATATATAATCCCCCCCCCCAAAAGGAATGATGGGAGTTGTAGTCCAAAACATCCAACATGGAGGAAGGCTGTTTTGATCTATCGGAAGAGGGGGAAACGGGATTCTTACCTAGAGACTCCACATCCCCATCATTCTTCAGCATGACTCCCCTGTACAGAGAGTTGTTTGGTCTGGACTCGACAGAGCCCACTCTGCTTCTTCCTTTTCCTCCTCTTTGGTGAATTGAACAGCCACCTCCTTTAAGGAAACAGGAAGCTGAAAGAAAAAAGCACACACAGTTCTCACCAGACACAGAACAGACAGGCAGACGTGTTCGTACAGTGGTGCCTCGCAAGACGAAATTAATCCGTTCCGCGAGTCTCTTCGTCTTGCGTTTTTTTCATCTTGCGAAGCACGGCTATTAGCGGCTTAGCGGCTATTAACGGCTTAGCGGCTTAGCGGCTATTAATGGCTTAGCGGCTTTAAGAAAAAGGAAACAAACTCGCAAGAACTCGCAAGACGTTTTGTCTTGCGAAGCAAGCCCATAGGGAAATTCATCTTGCGGAACGACTCAAAAAATGGAAAACTCTTTCGTCTTGCGCGTTTTTCGTCTTGCGAGGCATTCGTCTTGCGAGGTACCACTGTATCACAGAACTGCAGAGCTGGAAGAGACACATGATGGGTTACCCAGTCCAACCCCGTTTTGCAGGAATCACGGCAAAACAATTTAGCAGCTTACGGAAAGAATAAAACAACTGTTTTTAAAGGCAACTATCTAAAACGTTCAGGAAGTAACGATTAAAGCCAACGATAAGCTGGAAGCAGGTTGAAAAACAGACATCCATGCTTTGCAGGCTCTGAAAAGGCTGTTTTCAGCAGGCGACAAAAAAAGTACAGTGAAGGCTCCAGCCTGGTGTCAAGTGGCAGAGAGTTCCGAAGTTCGGGTGCTGCTAAAAACATTCTTTTCATTTCAGGGATGCCAGGAACAGTATTCGTCCCCTGCATATCTTTGCATTCTGAAAAAGTACTCCCTGGCGTTGCATCTAAACCTTACATTTGTTTAATATTAAACCCATGTTTTCATACAGCCATTCCACCATATTCCTTTGCTACTTTATGTAAAAAAAAATTTAACTAATAAAGAAGCAGTAGTATAATCTGGCTTGCATTCAACTAACTTTGAATGGTTTAATCATGACCAACTTCAACCCCTTAATTTCAGTGGGTCTACGCCGAGTAAACATTAGTTGAATCTGAAAACAAAGTTTACACCTGTTGTTGGAAAGGCACATTATCGAAGGGTGGGCATATATATTTTTAAAGGAAACTACTATTTTTGAGGCTCGCTGACCTCCCGCAAAAGCAAAAAACTGACCTTTTCCTGTTAGGCAAAGATCATAACACGACCTGGATGGTCTCCAGATTCTGTGTACAGATCTGTAGGTGCAGACCATCCCCCGACCCAAACTAGTTAGTTAAGAAAACCCCAAAACTCGGTTCCCTGAGTCATCTCTCTGCCCTAGCTTATCCTCAAGTTTTAAGCTTCTATACGCTTATCACATTTTTAAATTTTAGATTTATTGTTGTACATTGTTTTAAATGTTTGTTTTCTTTCTGGGATTGTACTCCCAAGTGTGTTTTATAAGCTGGCCTCCGACCATAATAAATTATCTATCTATCTATCTACTATTCATTTACAGAGTTATAATCTGCAGTTTCGTAAAAATATATCAAGATGGTAGGTAGAAGAACATAGCAAGAGTTTGCAGGATGATGTCAATGGCCCATTTAGTCCAACATCCTGTTCTCACAGTGGATGCCTGTGGGAGAAACACGGACAAGATCCAACCACGGACAGGATCCGCTCCTGTGGCTTCAGACAACTGGTACCCAGAAGAATCGTTGCCTCTGGCCATAAAGGAAGATAACAGCAATCCTGGCCACTAGCCATTGACTGCCCTCTCGTCCTCTGAATTTTTCTCATCTTTTTTAAAACTGAGAAGGACTTTTGTGTTTTTTTCTCTCTCTCCCGAATCTTCCAACATTCCAACATTCCCTGTGAAGGAAGCTTTCATAAGCTTCCTGCCGCCTCTTATTTGCCTTTTTCTCTTATTTCTCTTATTTGCCTTTTTCTCTGAACGGAAACGTCCCAATTACGCCGCAACCTTTCTGCGCAAGGCTCTGCTCACCAGAGGACCGTATTCTTTCATCCCTGCGAGTCGTGTGTCTGCTGAACTTGCAGAGCCTAGAAAAAGCCAAGGGGGGAGAACATGCCAAACAGCCCCTGCGATTGCCAACAGCTGGAACAGGCAGGCCTGGAAATGGCCCCCTGCCTGCAAACCCTGGAGAGGCGCTGCCAGCCAGTGTGGGCAGCACTGGACTAGACAGACGAATTGCCTGATTCAATATAAGGCGGAGCAGTTGCATGAAGTCGGGCTGTCAATCCCAGGCATCTTTAGGGAGAGAGACCCCCTGCCTGCCTGCCTGCCTGCCACCCGGGGAGGGTCGCTGCCGGCCTGTGCAGACAGTATGGGGCTAGGTGGACCCAAAGCTCGGACTCGGTATAGAAGCAGCTTTGCAATGCAATCCTGCTTCTGGTCTGGAGTGGGAGGAATATCCTGAGTGGGGGAGGGGGGGAGAGGGGTGGGGGCTCCTTTGCTCTGCAGCGAGGAGCAAAGAAAGACCCCCCCCAAAAAAATATGGGTGCTCGGTAGGAATTTCCAATTCCGGCCACCCCCCCTCCCCGCCCTTGTACCGGAAATCATTCCCCTTCCTTCCCTAGCCTTTGTCCTCCATTCCTCGGCTCCCCCCCTTTCCCCAAGCCCCCTTTCTTTGTCCTGGGGGGCTTTCCCTGCCCCCCAAATGCCCTTTGCACTCACCGGGCGCTCTCGGGGAATGGGGCGGGGCTAGCGCAGCCACGCGTGGGAAAATCCGACGCTCCTTTCCCACGCGGGGGCCGGGCCGGAAGCGAAAGTGTTTTTTCCAAGGCGTACGCAGCCCCCCACCCCTGCTCGCCCCGGCTGCTGCCTGTCTAGGAAGCCTGCCTTTCTCCCTTTAACCCTGAGATGCTAAGCGAGGGTGTTTATATATAGCTTAGCATCTCAGGGTTATATATATATATATATATACTGTATATAGACTTTAAAAAGGCAGAGCTCAATTCCCCACGCGTTAAAGCCATAACTTGCATTTCTAGAGGGGTATTCCTGGAGGCCAAAGTACTGGAGCCTCAGCTTCACAATCTGTCCTTCCAGTGAGCACTCAGGGCTGATTTCCTTCAGAATGGAGAGGTTGGATCTTCTTGCAGTCCATGGGACTCTCAAGAGTCTCCTCCAGCACCATAATTCAAAAGCATCAATTCTTCGGCGATCAGCCTTCTTTATGGTCCAGCTCTCACTTCCATACATCACTACTGGGAAAACCAGAGCTTTAACTATACGGACCTTTGTTGGCAAGGTGATGTCTCTACTTCTCAAGATGCTGTCTAGGCCTGTCATTGCCCTTCTCCCAAGAAGCAAGCGTCTTTTAATTTCGTGGCTGCTGTCACCATCTGCAGTGATCATGGAGCCCAAGAAAGTAAAATCTCTCACTGCCTCCATTTCTTCCCCTTCTATTTGCCAGGAGGTGATGGGACCAGTAGCCATGATCTTCGTTTTTTTGATGTTGAGCTTCAGACCATATTTTGCACTCTCCTCTTTCACCCTCAATAAAAGGTTCTTTAATTCCTCCTCACTTTCTGCCATCAAGGTTGTGTCATCTGCATATCTGAGGTTGTTGATATTTCTTCCGGCAATCTTAATTCCGGCTAGGGATTCATCCAGCCCAGCCTTTCGCATGATGAATTCTGCATATAAGTTAAATAAGCAGGGAGACAAAATGCAGCCTTGTCGTACTCCTTTCCCAATTTTGAACCAGTCAGTTGTTCCATATCCAGTTCTAACTGTAGCTTCTTGTCCCACATAGAGATTTCTCAGGAGATAGATGAGGTGATCAGGCACTCCCATTTCTTTAAGAACTTGCCATAGTTTGCCATGGTCGACACAGTCAAAGGCTTTTGCATAGTCAATGAAGCAGAAGTAAATGTCTTTCTGGAACTCTCTAGCTTTCTCCATAATCCAGCGCATGTTTGCAATTTGGTCTCTGGTTCCTCTGCCTCTTCTAAATCCAGCTTGCACTTCTGGGAGTTCTCGGTCCACATACTGCTTGAGCCTTCCTTGTAGAATTTTAAGCATAACCTTGCTAGCGTGAGAAATTAGTGCAATTGTGTGATAGTTGGAGCATTCTTTGGCACTGCCCTTCTTTGGGATTGGGATGTAGACTGATCTTCTCCAATCTTCTGGCCACTGCTGAGTTTTCCAAACTTGCTGGCATATTGAGTGTAGCACCTTAACAGCATCATCTTTTAAAATTTTAAATAGTTCAGCTGGAATACCATCACTTCCACTGGCCTTGTTATTTGCAGTGCTTTCTAAGGCCCATTTGACTTCACTCTCCAGGATGTCTGGCTCAAGGTCAGCAACCACACAGCAACCTCATGAGAAGAGAAGACTCCCTGGAGAAGACCCTGATGTTGGGAAAGATGGAGGGCACAAGGAGAAGGGGGCGACAGAGGACGAGATGGTTGGATAGTGTTTTCGAGGTTACCAGCATGAGTCTGACCAAGCTGCGGGGGGCAGTGGAGGACAGGAATGCCTGGCGTTCTCTCGTCCATGAGGTCACGAAGAGTCGGACACGACTAAACGACTAAACAACAACAACAATTCCTGGAGGAGAAAAATGCACTTTCCCTCCCACTCCTCACTCCGCAGCACACAGTTAAAACTTCTTCATGCCGCACAGCGGGGGTCCTTTTACCTTTTTTTTACCTTAAACTGTGGAACTCACTGCCACAGGAAGCAGCCTGGATAGCTTTGAAAAGAGGGTCCAACAGATCCATGGGGGAGAGGGCTACTGGTGGCTGCTAGCTGAAATGGATCAACATAGAAGGAAGCAGCTATGGTTTTGAATGTCGGGGGGGGGGGGGCAGGGGCGCACAAGGCACTTTTCTGGGGTTTCCACCAACTGGCCTTAGAAAGCATTGCAACTCCCCTGGATCCCTTTTTATAAAAATTGGTGCTCTAGTTATCTCCCGCTTGGACTACTGCAATGCGCTCTATGTGGGGCTACCTTTGAAGGTGACCTGGAAACTACAATTAATCCAGAATGCGGCAGCCAGACTGGTGATTGGAAGTGACCATATAACACCAGTCCTGAGAGATCTGCATTGGCTCCCAGTACGTTTCTGAGCACAATTCAAAGTGTTGGTGCTGACCTTGAAAAGCCCTAAACGGCCTCGGCCCAGTATACCTGAAGGAGCGTCTCCACCCCCATCATTCTGCCCGGACACTGAGGTGCAGCGCCGAGGGCCTTCTGGCAGTTTCCTCATTGCGAGAAGTGAGGTTACAGGGAACCAGGCAGAGGGCCTTCTCGGTAGTGGCACCCGCCATCAGATGTCAAAGAGATAAACAACTACCTGACATTCAGAAGACATCTTAAGGCAGCCCTGTTCAGGGAAGTTTTTAATGTGTGACATTTTAGTGTATTTTTGGTCTCTGTGGAAGCTGCCCAGAGTGGTTGGGGAAACCCAGCCAGATGGGCGGGGTACAAATAATAAATTATTATTATTACTACATCGACTACTTTCCAGTCCACGGATGTGGGGGCTAGACCAGAGGGACAAGTTGCATATTAAGAACTGCAATTCCCCACAACGACCCTGCAAGGTGGATTACCATGGGTAGGCAAACTAAGGCCCGGGGACCGGATCCGGCCCAGTCGCCTTCTAAATCTGGCCTGCAGACAGTCCAGGAATCAGCATGCTTTTATATGGGTAGAATGTGTCCTTTTATTTAAAATGCATCTCTGGGTTATTTGTGGGGCATAGGAATTCGTTCATTTCCCCCCTCCAAAATATAGTCCGGCCCCCAACAAGGTCTGAGGGACAGTGGACGAAAGTTTGCTGACCTCTGGATTAGGCAGGGAGCCATAGTGACAGGCCCAGAATCACCAAATGAGCTTCATGGCCGAGTGGAGATTTGAACCCTGGTCTCCCAGGTCTTAGACCGCCAGGCTAACCACTGCACCACACTGCCTCTTTCTAGCTGAGTGCCTGTTATTGAACTTTGTAGAGAGAATTGACCCCCCTTCACTTTCTCTTCTGATCCAGACATGGGGGGGGGGGCGAGCAAGGGTGGCTGCTTCTCTGCCCCCCCCAATCCAAGTAAATAAATAAAAATACTTAAGTAGAAATTGTAAAAAGTTTTTGACAGGTTTTTCTGAGCACGGGGTGAAAAGAAAGTAATTTAGAACAGCTGTTGTTGTGACATTTCATTCCGAATCTGCTAGATTAGACAGAGCCAGGACCCATCTTATCTTTGCGATGGCAAGTTGCTTTAAACTGTTTTCAGGTCATGTTTCAATGTTGTAACCCACCTTGGGACCTTAAGGTGAAGCATGGACACAGCCAGGGTTATTTATCTTCTCAACAAGTTATTTTAAATTACCGTATTTTTCTGTGTGTAAGACCAGGTTTTTAAACCAAAAAATTAGGTTTGAAGTTGGGGCTTGTCTTATACACGGGTAGTGCTGAGGGGGGTGTTTTCTTAATTTACCGTATTTTTTGCACCATGACACTCACTTTTTTCCTCCTAGAAAGTAAGGGGAAATGTCTGTGCGTGTTATGGAGCGAATGCCTATGGATGGCAGGGGGATCTGCTGCAGTCGTGAGCAGAGGATCCATGGTTCCCCTTCCTTCCCTCCTCCGTGGCTCGCTTTGAAACAGCAAAGCGGGAGAAGAGCCCATGAGTGGGGAGGAGAGAGGGACAGAGAGCCTGCTTGCTTTAAAGGAGCAAAGCGGGAGAGGAGAGGAGCTATCTCCTCTTATACCCCTCTTCTGCATCATTAACAGCATCCTTCTCCACCCACCCCACGCGTGTTCCTTGTCCCTTGAGTGCTTTTCCTTCCCTCCCCACTTAAAACGTGGTTACAAAGCACAGATCCACATGGATCCTCAGGATTTTTGCACTGGGTCACCCCAAATTCACCATCAGATCACATAGCATGTCCATGGCTACCACTTGCACCAAAAAAATCACACACTCACTGTTGCCTGGGGCCACAGTGGTGCAAAAACGTGGTTACAAAGCATGGATCCTCAGGATTTTTGCATTGGGCTACCCCAAACTCACCGTCAGATCACATGTCTGTGGCCACAGCATGAACCACAAAAATCATACATCCACTGTTTCGTTTAGAATATTTTTTTTCTTGTTTTCCTCCTCTAAAAACTACGTGCGTGTTATGGTCAGGTGCGTGTTATGGAGCGAAAAATACGGTAGGTAAAGGACCCCTGACCATTAGGTCCAGTTGCGAAGGTCTGGGGTTGTGGTGCTCATCTCTCTTTACAGGCCGAGAGAGCCAACGTTTGTCCGCTCCGCAGACAGTTTTTCCGGGTCATGTGGCCAGCATGACTATGTTACCGGAAAAATCCGAGGGCTCCCTTGGACAAAAAGTAAAGACACCAACCAGAGTAAATTGGAGCAAATCAGCAGCCTGTAGGCTTGGCCTTTATTGAACTGTTGCAACAGGGTGCTCCCCTCACTTGCAGGAGAGAGGAAAGACACAGAAAAATGGTGTGCAAGGCCTTATAAAAACTTTTGAAATTCCCATCCTGTAGGTCAAGCCCACCCCCAGAAACATCATGCATACATCACAGAAAGGAGGGTTTGAGGGAGGGGTGGTGGTGGTAACCTGAGTGTCCTGTCACCTGGCTGGTTCCCTTCTCTCCCCCTCCCCATGAGTCATTTTCAGAAGACAAATGGTAGTCGCAGTTTCCTGCCCCCTGAGGGGGAATCCAATCACTGTTGTTTTGTTATACAGTAGTCGTGTTGAATCCACTCGTGTATGCAGTCCGTTGTGTTGTTGATGGTCTTCTGTTTGAGACCATCAGGGTTGGCATAGCAACTGGGCAGGGCTCCTGTGTATGTACTGGCATGCTCAAGGATTATGGCTGCCCTGTATCAAACCTTCCCCATTTTGTAGTCCTTCCTACATGGAGTAAAATAAAAGTGGAACAGTGCAAATCCGATGTATGGTTGACTTTCTATGAATTTATAACAGAAGCGTATGTAGTGTGTGAAGTCTGTAGTGTGTGAGTGTGAGTGTGTGTGAAGTTTGTAGAAACTGAATGATTGGGGGGGGGGTTTCCTGCTACAACTAAGCCGCTTCTGGCGAACCAGAGCAGCGCACGGAAACGCCGTTTACCTTCCCGCTGGAGCGGGACCTATTTATCTACTTGCACTTTTTAGGGTGCTTTCAAACTGCTAGGTTGGCAGGAGCTGGGACCGAGCAACGGGAGCTCCCCCCGTCGTGGGGATTCGAACCGCCGACCTTCCGATCGGCAAGCCCAAGAGGCTCAGTAGTTTAGACCACAGTCCCTCAAAACACATGGGAGCGTCTTAAACATAGAAAAATGCGGTACTTTCTTTTGACCCCAAGTGCTCAGGAAAAAAACCCTGTCAAAATTTTCATTTGAAACCTAAGAAGTTAAATTTAAAAGAGAGAAACTTTTTCAACACTTCCTTCTCAATTTCCAATGCAGTTTTCCTGTGCACGCTCAGTAAGCAAAGCCCATGTCATTGTTGACCTTAGCTGGGTCTTTATACGCTGCTAGGTCCTGAATGACTGCTCTGTCGTACAATTGGCACATGGCTGAGCAAGAGAGATGGCCAGTTAGACCCACTGCTGTAGCATCCTAAATTCTGGCGTTCTGCAGAGAATGCCCCACACATTTCAACGAAGGATGAAACAATAGGCTGCATGCATTCCCTGTTTAGGGAAGTTTTAAATCTTTAATGCTGTATTGTTTTTAACACTTGATTGGGAGCCGCCCAGAGTGGCTGGGGAATCTCAGCCAGATGAGCAGGGTATAAATAATAAATTATATTAATATTATTATTATTATACATGTAATAAAAGCAAGCGCTGCCTTTTTCTAGGAAAATTCTCGCCAGGAAGGGAGATTGTGGTATCTCAGCGAGCATTTCAATTTCAAATATTCTGATTATTTCTACTTTTAGTTAAGTATTTTTATTTATTGACTTGATTTTTTTTGGGGGGGGGGAGCAGCAGCAGCTACGCCCATAGGATGAAGGGTGGATAATATACAGTCCACTTCCCTATTTTCACTGTGACTGAGCACGGTGACTTGTTTGAGACACAAAGCCGCAAGGCCTTGCAAAGAGAGGGAAGGCAGGCTGGGTAAATGATTACACTCTTTCCTCACGAGAACCTGAATCAAAATGATGTGCCCCATTCATATTTGCTTGCCCTTTCGTTCCAGACAACGGGTGAAGGCTGAGCTACCTCCCAGAGAAAATTGTGCAAATAATCTTTTATTTGGCTGCTTATTTACTGGAAGCAGGTAGGTCTGTGCCAGGGGTCAGCAAACTTTTTCAGCAGGTGGCTGGTCCACTGTCCCTCAGACCTTGTAGGGGGCCAGACTATATTTGAGGGGGGGCGGGAATGAACAAATTCCTATGCCCCACAAATAACCCAGAGATGCATTTTAAATAAAAGCAGACATTCGACTCCTGTAAAAACACCAGGCAGGCCCCACAAATAACCCAGAGGTGCATTTTAAATACCCAGAGGTAGAGGACACATTCTACTCATGTAAAAACACGCTGATTCCCGGACCGTCCGCTGGCCGGATTTAGAAGGCGATTGGGCCAGATCCGGCCCCCAGGCCTTAGTTTGCCTACTCATGGTCTATGCCAACTGTCTCGTCTTTGAAGGGAGGCTTGCCAACTGCTCCTCAGCCCCTGGAAGTTGGACAGAGGGCATGTTTATCTGTGGGCGTTTTATAAATTTTTTTAAATAAAAAAATCCATGCCACCACTGGCGGAGGAAGAGGAGTGCAGGGGGAGCGCACCGCCCCCGGCAGCATGATCCCAGTAGGGTGCCATTGCGGCTGCCCCCCCCCCGCGCTGGGAGCCCGCCCCCGCCTGCCCTTCGCCCCCCGGAAGCTCCACCACTGCATGCCACTTCAAACTTGGTTTAGAGATGTTGACGCTGGAGAAAGTTTACCTAGATGGTACGTTTCTTGCCTTTTGTTTCATTGTTCCATCTCTCCCAACACGGTTGAAAGAAACAAACAGAATCTACACAGAAACAAAAACAAAAAAGAAGGGGGGGGTTGCCTTTTGACTTTTTGCAATTACTAACTTTGGGCCAAGGCACTAATGATCCATTAACATGTTGTTGCAGTATCAGCTCCATCTGGTACGCAGGCTGAGACCCTACCTGGCCGCGGACTGTCTCGCCAGACTGGTGCATGCTCTAGTTATCTCTCGCTTGGACTACTGCAATGCGCTCTATGTGGGGCTACCTTTGAAGATGACCCGGAAACTACAACTAATCCAGAATGCGGCAGCTAGACTGGTAACTGGGAGCGGCCGCCAAGACCATATAACACCAGTCCTGGAAGACCTACATTGGCTCCCAGTACGTTTCCGAGCATAATTCAAAGTGTTGGTGCTGACCTTTAAAGCCCTAAACGGCCTCGGCCCAGTGTACCTGAAGGAGCGTCTCTTCCCCCATTGTTCTGCCCAGACACTGAGGTCCAGCGCCGAGGGCCTTCTGGCGGTTGCCTCACTGCGAGAAGCCAAGTTACGGGGAACCAGGCAGAGGGCCTTCTCGGTAGTGGCACCTGCCCTGTGGAACACCCTCCCACCAGATGTGAAAGAGAAAAACAACTACCATATTTTTAGAAGATATCTGAAGGCAGCCCTGTTTAGAGAAGCTTTTAATGTTTAGTAGGTTATTGTATTTTAATATTCCGTTGGAAACCGCCCAGAGTGGCTGGAGAAACCCAGCCAGATGGGCGGGGTATAAATAATAAATTATTATTATTATTTGTCAGGGAACTGTCATCAGAGCCAGAGGCGGAGGGAAGGCTCCAGAGCGATGCCGGAGAGGGTCCCAGCAGGGAGAGAGGCAGCCCATCTGCTGGGGAAGGAAATCAGCGTAACACCAGGAGAGAAGGGGGGGCAGATGGGGGAGTCGGAGAAAAGGCTCCAGGACTCTTCACTGGAGACTAGTGGGGAGAGCATGGGTACTCCGCTGCCCACACCCTCCCTGCGCAGAAGACTTCCGCGCAGGGAGAGTAGGAGGAGACTTGGCGTCAAAGAACTTTTTTGCTGGAAGAAGTTTAAGAAACGCCCACTGACGGATTCTGCCAGCGACTGAGACAGCCACGCGTGCAAGGCTGTCCAGAGAGAAAGGGTTCAACCAGGCAACCTAGCCAGGAGTGGCGGCAACTTACGCATGAGCAACCCCCTTAGAACCATTACATTATTATACCTCCTTCCATTGGCAAACATTACTCAGCCCTTTCTGCCGCTGCATTGCTCCCCACCGGCCTCTGTGACCATCGCCACTCCCCTCGTGTGAAGTGCAGGCCCTGCTCAACTGAGAAACGGTACCACAAAATCATAAAATTGTGCAGCTGGAAGGGACCTAAATGGTCACCCAGCCCAGCCCCCCGCAGTGTAGGAATTGCAGCCACTCAGGCAAGCTCTGCAGGCTTTTCTCTATTTGATAAGGAGAGGGAAGGTGTTGAGTGTTGTGTATTCAGTGGTCTGTGCTTGCCTGAGCTTGAGTCTGGACTAAGGATTCTGAGCTCCTGTGTTCTGATTCAACACATGATGTCCAATCACAGAACATTTCAGGATTTGGGCCTCTGCCATTGGCCCTTGAACTCTGAGTCATGATACGCAGTTTGGAAGTTTAGACAGCCAATCACGTTGGGAGTGGGAGTGGCCCAGGCTTTCAGGATTGTATATAAGCAGTTGCTTTGCCCCTGTTTCCCAGTTATGTAGTTCAATAAAGGTTCTTGCTGTTATCACTGTGTCTTGCCTCGTGGGAATCCACTTACACTTCACTGAGAATTGTGAACGAAGGACACAAGATGTAGGACACAATATACAGGTGGAAGACTGAAATAAAATTTACTGCATGTGTGGCGATTAAAGGAAAGTCTTGCAAGTTTGTTTCCTTTGTCTTGCAAGTTTGTTTCTTTTTTCTTAAAACCGTGCATTCACTTCGAGGAGCAACTCATAGCACGCGGTGTGGTAGCCTTTTTTGAGGTTTTTGAAGACTTTGGTGATTTTTGAAGCTTTTCCAAAGTCCGTGCTTCGCAAGACGAAAAAAATCGCAAGACGAAAAAATTCGCGGAACGAATTAATTTCGTTTTGCGAGGCACCACTGTATATGAAAATGATGTACAGATATCTAAGTCCAGTAAAATTAGAAAAAATGTATAAAAATAAAGAAAGTAAGTGTTGGAAATGTAAATCAGCAGAAGGGACATTTTTTCATATGTGGTGGGATTGCAAAATTGCTAAGAAGTACTGGGAAATGATTTATAATGAATTGAAGAAGATGTTTAAAATAACATTTGTTAAAAAACCAGGAGCTTTCCTACTTGGTATTACAGTAGTGGATATACCAAGACTGCAAAAATTCTTATTCAAATATGCAACAACAGCCACACAAATACTACAGTGGTACCTCGGGTTACATACACTTCAGGTTACATACGCTTCAGGTTACACACTCTGCTAACCCAGAAATAGTGCTTCAGGTTAAGAACTTTGCTTCAGGATAAGTACAGAAATCGGGCTCCGGCGGCGCAGCGGCAGCAGGAGGCCCCATTAGCTAAAGTGGTGCTTCAGGTTAAGAACAGTTTCAGGTTAAGAACGGACCTCTCGAACGAATTAAGTACTTAACCCGAGGTACCACTGTATTAGCACAATATTGGAAAGAAAAAGGTGTCCCATCTAAAGAAGACTGGCAAGTGAAATTAATGGAATATGCTGAAATGGCAAAAATGACAATGAAACTAAGAGGAAGAGATGACATAGAATTTAAAGAAGATTGGAAGGACTTTACTGCATATATACAGAAGCAATGTACACAGGTTAATACATTAGAAGGATTTTGAGGTATTATGACTGGACGATAAGTAATTTTAATGATTTTATAATTTAAAATAGACATGCAATATGATAAACGATAGAACCGAGGAAGGGAATGGGGGAAGTCAACTCTATTTTTTTCCTATGTTTGAATATGTATTGTTTAATATTAATATAATAATATTTTTAAAAAGAGAATTGTGAAAGAAGGAAATACATAGGAAGAGCCTTGCTGGAACTGGCCCAAGCGGCGACTGGTATGCAGGAGCGTTTATGACCGTGCAGGGAGAGCAGAGCCACCAGGGCTTGTTGTTTGTTTGTTTGTTTGTTTGTTTGTTTATACCCTGCACATCTGGCTGGCTTGCTCCAGCCAATCTAGGCGGCTTCCAACACATATAAAAATGATAAAACATTAATAGCAGCAATCTGATCCAATAAAGTCACAATAACTTTAAAATAAGCAACTTGTTAATCAAAGCAACATTCAATAACCCATTAGAATCCAATAGTAAAGAGTGAAATTAAACATCAGCAAATAATAATTAAACAGTTTGTGCTTATCAGTTACAGTAAAGAATTACTAATCTATTCAATGAAAATATACCTGCAAATCACAATGCATTAAATACCACAGGGATATAAAAGGGTGAAATCGATCAAGGGTAATTGGATATATATATATACAGAATGTAATGCAAAAATGTTAAATGATGGTTTTCTTTTAATTGTAACATTGTAGTAATGTAAGATTTAAGTAAAATATATGAGAGAAAAAAGAAATGCCGCAAAACATGTAAAAAGATCAAATGGAGAAACAAGGACATAGAACTTATAAAATTCTTTCTTTCTTTTTTGTTGTTAAATCATTTTTATTAACTTTCCAATAAAAAACATCCAATTAACATATCAAATCATAATCCAATTAAAATAAAAAACTAAAATAAAAAAGGCCAAATTATCATCCAAATTATAATTATTAATTTTTTGGGACCTCCCATAGTCTGGACCTTGAAGCATATCTGCAAATCTCAGTCCTGCCTCTCCTCATTGTTTCCATATTTAGAACTTATAAAATTATTTCTTAAAAAACATCCCTGAACTCCTCTCTCTGCCAGCTGCTTCTTCTGTTCTCGAAGTCATAGTCTGGGAAAGGCTCCCTGGGCTGGGGGGGGGGGGGGCAAGGCAGGTGGAAAAGCCATTGCCTGATGACCAGCAGAAAGTCTCTCTCCCCTCAGTTCCCTCTATAGCCATCAATAGCCCGCTCCTCCATGAAATGTCTAACCTCTTCCATCACCGCCTCCTGTGGGAGTGAGTTCCACAGATTAACTTTGTCCCGTGCGAAGTACTTATCTGTCCTGAATCTTCCAACGCAATGCTTTTGCTCTTCCCTCAGAAACCAACTTGGTATATACTCTCTAGAAGTGACCTATAGCCCTCCATGGGGCAGGGGAGAGGGAAGAGCTGATCCCAGTGGACTTTCTCACCTATACTTTACACTTTATTGTCACTTGTACAACTTGTATACAGTGAGATTACACGAGCACCCCCCACTCACCTCTTAGTCTTAATTCCCCTCATTTACTGACGCACACCCACCAAACCCAAAAGTCAGTTGCCCTGTTATCTTTTCACTCAGCAGCCTAACAGCCCACGGATAGAAGCTGTTCTTTACCCTGTTGGTGCGACTAGTCATGCTTCTATATCTTCTGCCTGAGGGCAGGAGATCAAGAAAGTGCCGGCCAGGGTGTGAATCATCCCTGAGAATTTTCCTCACTCTCCTGAGGCAACGTTCTTCCGCTATTTTATCCAGCAGATTCACGGGACAGCCCATAATATCTTGTGCTGTATTCACCACCCTCTGTAGGCACTTCCTATGAGTTGATGTCAAACCAGCGTACCACACCGTGATGCAGTATGAAAGGACACTTTCTGTTGTGAACCGGTAGAAGATCATCAGATGTTGATGGACATTGTTCTTCCGCAATACTCTGAGGAGATGGAGTCTCTGTTGGGCTTTCTTACATGGGTTGTATTTATTTTCCAAGTAAGATTTTCACTGAGATAAACTCCTAGGAATTTAAAGGAAGAGACTCTCTCCACACAGCCCTCCCCAATGTACAGGGGGGCTAGTTCTCCTCTCTTCCTCCAAAAGTCCAGCACCATCTCCTTTGTCTTGCTGATATTAAGGTGCAAGTTGTTCCCTAGGTACCATGCAGATATATTTTTTTTAGATATTTCTAAACTCTGACGCTTCCGCTTCCTTGCTTCATTGAACAGCCCCACCTGTCTATCCTGGAAGAGGGTGAAAAGGCCCTTACAAAAGAGTCACTGAACACCTTAAGAGGAGAGCTGTTTCCGTACTACCTGTTTATTGAGCGTTCGCTTCTTTGTGAGAAGGCAATACAGCGTTGAGTCAAGCAATGGTTGCCCCACATTTCCCGGTGTATTTCCTCATCACTTTCCTTACTGCAAATAGCCCATTTTCAGAGTGAGTTTGATGATGGAGGGAGTCTGGTACTGCATAAATTTCCTCGTTCCACTGTGCCAGATATTTGGAGAAATAGAGCACTTGAAACAGAGTTTGGATTTGATATCCCACCTTTCACTCCCTTTAAGGAGTCTCAAAGCGGCTAACAATCTCCTTTCCCTTCCTCCCCTACAACAAACACTCTGTGGGGTGAGTGGGGCTGAGAGACTTCAAAGAAGTGTGACTAGCCCAAGGTCACCCAGCAGCTGCATGTGGAGGAGCGGGGAAGCGAACCCAGTTCACCAGATTACGAGTCCACCGCTCTTAACCACTACACCACACTGACTCTCTGATAACAATGGAAAGGATTGCAAGTGAATCATGCTATTAACAAAATAGAATGAGGGCGGCAAGCAGGGTCTGCCGAGTGGCACGTTTGCACTTGCTGTTTCCAAATGTGAATATTTACAGTTACTTATTTAAGGCGGAGGTGGGGGACATTTTTCCAGCCCAAGAGCCACATTTCCTTCTGGGCAAACTTTCAGAGGTGAGAGACCAGTGATGGAGGAAGAAGAAGAGGAGGAGTTTGGATTTGATATCCCGCCTTATCACTACCCAAAGGAGTCTCAAAGCGGCCAACATTCTCCTTTCCCTTCCTTCCCCACTACAAACACTCTGTGAGGTGAGTGGGGCTGAGAGACTTCAGAGAAGTGTGTCTAGCCCAAGGTCACCCAGCAGCTGCATGTGGAGGAGCGGAGACGCGAAGCCGGTTCACCAGATTATGAGTCCACCGCTCTTAACCACTGCACCACACTGGCTCGCATAAAACACATAAAAGTGGGCTAGATGCACTGGGTTAAAGCTGACCAAAAGTCCAGAGGTAGCATTATTATCAATTTACCATGGAGTGGAAGGTTTGCAGTCTAGGAAGGACTTGGTCACAAATTTACTGACAGTTGCACGACTTATTATAGCTAGGAAGCAGAAAGTCAATATAAAACGGAAGAATGGTATAAAGAGGTGTGGGATTTGGCTATTCATGAGAAATTAACATGTGCTATTAAGGTAAGACGGGGAATATGCAGGATAAATTATTTTGAGGAAGGTATTTGTAGAATTTGTACTGTTAAAACGGAAAGGGGTCAAACCATCGCAAAGAGGTGCTGAAATTTTGGGAGGTTGGATAGTTACAATGGAATGGTCTCAGTGGTGGGGTGCACATTATTATTTTTATTTATTTATTATTATTGCTTTGTTAGAATAAAAGGTAATAATAATAATGAGCCCGGCTTCAGCTGAGGAGGGCGGGATATAAATAATTCATTATTATTATTAATTATTATTATTATTATTATTATTATTATTATTATTATACAGTGGAACCTCGGTTGTCAAACATAATCCATTCTAGAAGACCGTTCGACTTCCGAAACGTTCGACAACCAAGACACAAAGGTCTGCCAGCAATTTTCACTGAGAAAATTGAAAAACTCGCCTTGGAAGCCGTTTGAATTCTGAGGCGCGTTTGAAAACAGAAGCATTTACTTCCGGGTTGTCGGCGTTCGGGTTCCGAAACGTCCGGCTTCCAAGACGCTTAAAAACCGATATTCCACTGTGGTAATAAATGAACCAGATGAGCCTTTCGGTCTCTTCCAACCCTACAATTCCGTGACTCTACAGAAAGATAAATCTGGGGCCAAACAAATCTTCTTTCCGGCACTTGGCGCTGCTTTCCCTGCACCTGGTTGAAATGCAGGCCATTGCCTTGCGTAGGAGGCCCTGCCAGTGACCTCTTTACTCTGTTTGCTTGGCAAAGGCACCTTCTGTGGGGTGTTGCAGCTTCCCTTCCCCGTTGCTCCAGCACAGTCCCAGCCCCCTGGCCTCTTTTATCTCCCCCGCCTTGCAAAGAGAGCCAGTATGAAGGTCAATGTGGGAGCAGCAACAGCAGCAGCAGCCGAGAGCCAGCCTCCGCCGCCACCATCTCGCTTGCCCACGGCTGAATGATGGGGAAGGGCCAGATCCTTGGAGGACCCAGCGCCTTTCTCTTCCTGCTGTTCCTTCTTCTGGGGGACACCTCAGCACCTAGCACAATACCGTAAGCTGCTTGCCTGGACACCTTCCCCTTCCCCTTCTCTCCCTGTGCTTTCCACAAACTTCTTGAAAGAAAATTCGCTTAATTATATAAATTAGAGCCATGGAATTGTAGAGTTGGAAAGGGACCAAATTTCCTTTCTATTTGGCACTACTCTCTCTCTTTTTATTAGTTTTTTAACACCCCATTTTCAACAATAATTAAACATACTTTTACATCTTATTCAATGTTTTTGACTTCCATCAGCCCTGTCTGAAAATTTTCCAGTCTTAGCGTGCATTTCTTATTTTCCCTATTACATTTCAAACTTATAACCAGTATCTCTATCTTTTTCTACTTTGCAACACTTTGTATATTTCTCCTTACAAAACTTCTTGTAGTCCTACTAGCGTAATTTGTTGATTACAGTTGCTCTTCAAATAATTCATATACTTCTTCCAATCTTCTGTACATCTCTGGTCCCGCAGGTTTCAAACTCTTTCTGTCATTTTGTCCAATTCTGCATAGTCCATTAATTTTGTCTGCCATTCTTCTTTCGTCGGAATTTCTTCTTGCTTCCATTTCTGGGCTAATAGTACTCTTGCTGTATTTGGTGCTACTCTGCGCGGTATTGCATTTCTATTATTTTGGAAGGGACATAAAAGTCTCATCTTAAACAAAACAACATGGGTTGTAGCCACCTGTAATGAGCCATAGCCCTCTTCAGCTATCTTAAGCACTGTCACATGGAAGAAGGAACAGGCTTGTTTTCTCCTGCTCTGGAGGGTAGGACTCGAACCCATGGCTTCAAGTTACAAGGAAGGAGATTCCAACTCAACATCAGGAAGAACTTTCGGACAGCAAGAGCTGTTGGGCAGTGGAATGGTCTCCCTGGAGAACTGTCCTTCCTTGGAGGTTTTTAAGCAGAGATTGGATGGCCATCTGTCATGGAGTCTTTAGATGAGATTCTGTAATGCATGGGGTTGGACTAGAGGACCCTCGGGGTCCCTTCAAACTCTAATATTCATAATTTATTATAATAATTTATTATTTGTACCCCACCCATCTGGCTGGGCTTCC
Source organism: Podarcis cretensis (assembly GCF_951804945.1). Lineage (NCBI taxonomy): Eukaryota > Metazoa > Chordata > Lepidosauria > Squamata > Lacertidae > Podarcis > Podarcis cretensis. Next base: position 124,041,685 of record NC_137171.1, read on the forward strand.
CCAGCCACTCTGGGCAGCTTCCAACAAAGATTAAAAATATATCTAAGATTCTATGATTCTATGTCCTCATTCCCCTTTCCCCCCAGGCACCACTTGGTGCTGGTACCCTTCGTCATCCAGGCAGAAACCACCGAGAAGATCTGTGTCCATTTGAGTCACCTGAACAAGCCAGTGACGGTGAACATCACCCTGGGAAATCTAGCAGAGACTCGCACCAGCCATGTGGTGTCCAAGACAGATCTGTTCCAGTGCATCCCATTCCGGGTGAGTTTTTCCTCACTTAAGCATGTTCTCCTTCATGGAGAGCACGGGTTGCGGTGGGGTTAACCAGACACCCCTGTTGCTGGGCAAGTTGGTTGGGTCGGCCCAAAGTGTGATTGGACTCCTCAGGTTGCTTTGGAGAGTTTGATGTTGCCTTTGAGTGACAGCCTGGGTTGAATATATTCACTGCTTCCTCTTTTCGCTGCGAGCATCGGATCACCTGCCCACCCTCCCTAATTTTAGGGTGTTTTTTGCGTTTGACCTTGCTATGCCTGTCATGGGGTCGTCTGCTTTTGGGGCAGGGGCCTGGTAGGAATTTTGTCCATTTGGCTGATTGGCTGGTGCCGTTTGGTTTTTGCCTACTGTCACAACCTGCAAGGTTGCGGTTAGGCATTGGTTTTAGGAAAAATTGGTTGGTGAAGTGGTATGGATTGGCTGTGCCTGCCCCTCCAGTGCTGTTGCTGCAAGGGTATTCCATTAAAGGAATCCAGCGGCTCACCACGCTTTTGTCCGCACCCCTGTCAAGGGGGATAGGGCCACGCAAGAGCCCCTGGGAGCATTTGGGGAGAGGTGAGGGTCTGGCACCCAACTCTGTCTACTCCCCATAAAATGTTTTCCCTTACTGACTTCGCAGGCTCGCGGATGTCAGTTCTGTCCCTGGGCAGGGACAGGTAGTTGTAACCAATGCCTAAGCAACCACTCACATTGTTTGCATTTTAATAAAGTTGTGGCTAAAATTATGCCAAAAACCTTAAACAAAAATTATGGTGTGAAGTGTGAATTTATTTAGGGGTGGCTTGGGGACCTCGACGCACAACCATTTTGTTTTCTGTTACTGATCAAGATGTCTGGGCATTTTTCCAAGGAAAAGCAGGATTGTTGTGGTCTCGTAGGAAGCTGCCTTATCCCAAGTCAGAACATGGGCCTATCCAGCTCGGAACTGACTTAGCAGCAGCTCTCCAGGATGCTGGACTCCATCCTAAGGAGGACCATGCCCATCCCCACCTGTGGCCTTTGATCCGAAGCCCTCCAACCTGGTTGCCCTGCACTTGGTCAACCCAAGGATTACCTATCCCTCCCTGAATTCAGTCCCAAACTAGCTGGGTGTCAAGGCTTCAGGAAAGCTATTCCTCCCGGGGGCCACCAGGTGGCGCGTTGGAAGATGGCCGACAATAACATCTCTCTGACCCATACAAGGTAATTAAGGGGCTGCTATGGGAAGTATGCAGCCTTCCCTCCCCCTCCCCAGGATGTGGGGGACCCTGTCTTGCCAGCGGTGTTCACAATGCACCCCCTGATCCGGGAGATGGGGGTGCCGAACACTTGGCACGAGCCCTCGGTGAAGTCAGCTCTTCCTGACGCCGATTCCAATTAGCACGTGCTGGTTGCTTCAGCTCGGAATTATAATTGGAAACATACGATTGGAAAGGAAGCTGAAGCACATACATCAAGTAAAGCTCGACACATAAGGCTGCTGATTAATGGATCTCTGTGACCGGGAGTGACGGATGGATAAGGAAATCTTCTGATGAATCACCACTAGGAGACTGTATGTTTGGAACGAAGGGGGGGGGTGGAGGAAAAAACCTTTTTTTCTTTACACGATGTGATATTAATAACCCTTCACCCCAGAAAGAAATAAGATCGTCGCGTTTTTATCAATCATAAGCAGGATTTTAAGAACTGTGTGGGGATGGATTACAACAGAAGAGAAGACTGGTGAACGGTGAGGAAGAGGAAAATTTTTATGACGCAGTTAAAAAATGGCGTCTCGCCAAGACAGGCTTGCCGGAGAAAGAAGGACAGGGGGGAGGAGAATCAGGATCGTTCGAAAGAGAAGGAGTGTTGGAATGCAAGTTTGACCTGACAGAGCCCCCCGATCTGTTTGATATATCTGGCTAGCCTGAGGAAAAATAAAGGACAGACCGAAGGTTAACTTTGTTTATGGAAGAGATGAACAGAGGCTGTCCCTGAGAGAGATAGTTTTTGAAGAGTACAAAACCCACACAGAGACGCCAGTTTCCAGTCTGCTTGTGAGAACCATCAGAGATCGCAAAGAAAGGAATATATGAGAACAACAAGATGAGAAAGAAATTAATAAAGGACTATCCGGATCGAACTGGATAGAACTGTCTAATTTAAAGCAGTAAAATATGTGATGCCTGGAGCTATCCGGAATTTTGGACTCGTGCCGAGCTTGATGTATGGGTACCCTTAACAAAATTTAAAATTTGGCTGTATAATCTGGAACTAATGTGATTTGAATAATGTGATGTGATTGGCCTGTTAATAAAAATTATTTTTTTAAAAAAGGAAAGCTATTCCTCCCTCAGCTGCAGCAAGAGCAGAGAAAACAAGGCAGAGTCTCATATATATATATATATATATACATCATATATATATATATATATATATATACATCATATATATATATATATATACATCATATATATATATATATATATATATACATCATATATATATATATATACACATACAATTTCAACATAACAATATATCAAAACATATCATATTCATTATTTCCCCCCTTTTTCCCCACTCCCCATCAAACCCTCCCTCTCCCCCAAGACTTCCCTCAGCTCCTCCTCTCTCTGATTTCTCAGCACATGTTATTCTTCGCATGTTATAAAATTATATCAGTCCTTATATTACCTATCTACCATGTTGTCAATCAATAAATTTGTGTATGTTTATTGAAAACCTGCCAAGGAGTCCATTTCGTTTTGTTGTCTTTTTAAATACTTTGCATAAAGTTCCCATTCTTCTTTAAAGTCACAGTTTCCTTGTCTCGCAATTTGGATGTCAACTTCGCCAGTTCTGCATAGTTCATCAATTTCTCTTGCCATTGTTCCTTTGTCGGGGTTTCCACATTCTTCCATCCTTGTGCTATCAAGACTCTTGCCGCTGTTGTGGCATACATGAATAAATTTGACATTTGTAAAAAAACAACAACCCAGAGGCATTGTAGGACAAGACTTGCCAAAGAAAACAAATGCATAGACTTTTTAAATGAGTTTATTCATTCATAATAGCGAGAGACAAAAGAATGCAACAAGCCCTGACAATGGCGTTGCTCCAACTGGGCTCCTCCTTCTGAGCAACAGCATCTCCCTTTATGGTGGCCGCATGTGGCCAAATGTCTCTGATTCTGTTGTTCCTGCGCTCTTAATGAATGCTGCGTTCTGGAAGAAGGGGGAGGGTCAGAAATACTCTCCAGTGACAACGTGTCAGCTCTGCCTCTGCCTCTGCCTCCTCTCCCCCTTCTTCTAATACTTCCCAACTCTTTCGTTCATCTATCTCTGAACTGTGACCTCCCTCAACCCCCTGCTGTAAATCGATGCTGCAGTCCTCTTCTCCCGCCCACAGCCGCCCCAAGGTGGGCTCGAACAACCAAGCTTCTGGTTGACAGCTGGATGCCCTAACCCCTTGATCTATGCCATGGGTAGGCAAACTAAGGCCCGGGGACCGGATCTGGCCCAATTGCCTTCTAAATCCGGCCCGCAGACGGTCCAGGAATCTAAGGGTTTTTACATGAGTAGAATGTGTCCTTTTATTTAAAACGCATCTCTGTGTTATTTGTGGGGCATAGGAATTTAGGAGATTTCCACCAGCCTTTGGACTGCAACTCCCATTGGAGTTGGGCCGGTGTTGGAAGTTAGCCAGGCTGTTGGCCCCTCACGACCAAATGAAGATGCCTGGGGGCCACAATGGCGCCTGACATCTCCACCACCTGAAGGTGCATGCCTGGGGTGTTGGAATGTTCTAGAAGAAACTTGAAAATGGTCTTGAACAAGTTGCTAGGCAACAGAAAATTTCCCCAGCAACAGGTGTCCTTATTAGGGCATGTGATCAACTAAGTCTGGGTCAGTGTAAATGGGTATGTGAATGAGTCAGCGTTAGGTCTCTGGCCGGATGGGTAAAAGAGAAAAGGATCATGTTGTTTTATTTGTTTTTGACCCGTGTAAAGTTTTGTAAATAATAAAGGCTCTGAGAAACAGAACCAAATAGTGTGTACGGTGGACGCTCGGGTTACGAACATGATCTGTGCGGGAAGCATGTTTGCAACCCGCAGCGTTCGCAATCCGTGATTTGGCGCTTCTGCGCATGTGCAAAGCATGATTTAGTGCTTCTGTGCAGGTGCAAGCCCCGAAAACCTGGAAGTAACCAGTTCCGGTACTTCTGGGTTCGGTGCAGTGCACAACCTGAAATCGCGCAACGCGAAGCGTCTTTAACCTGAGGTATGACAGTATTCCTGTAATGGGAATTCCACTAAGTAAAAGATGCAGGAAAATTTTTCTGTAAAAGGAACTCTGCTGCAGAAAGAAAAGAAAACCCATGAGCTCACGCACCAACATGGGGATCCTTGGATCGTGGCTGACTTCACACACGAGCAACACATCCTGTAGAATTCTATCCGTTATATTTTATCTGTACAATCAGAATGAATTTCAGGAAGCAATATGCTTTTTCTGTGCAGCCTGAGCAAGAGCGTGAACAATGTTACTGTTACCCATGGGTAGGCAAACTAAGGCCGGGGGGCCGGATCTGGCCCATTCGCCTTCTAAATCCGGCCCACGGACGGTCTGGGAATCAGCATGTTTTTACATGAGTAGAATGTGTGCTTTTGTTTAAAATGCATCTCTGGGTTATTTGTGGGGCATAGGAACTTGTTCATTATTATTTTTCAAAATATAGTCCGGCCCCCCACAAGGTCTGAGGGACAGTGGACCGGCCCCCTGCTGAAAAAGTTTGCTGACCTCTGCCCTACCCCACTGCCCTGCTCACAGTTGTGAAGAATCTTTGTACATTCTGAATGGTCTGTGTCACCATTCAGTAAAAAGAGGTCGGAATAGGCCAATATGTATGTGGACTGTCCCTGGATCAAGTGACTTTTCTTCTCTAATGCTGCTGCCTTCCCCCTTCTCCCTCTTCTTCAAGGTCCCCAGATTGAGTAACTCTTCTGGTGCTTCTGAGGCCACCCTCACCGTGGAGGTGGTGGTGGAGGTGGAGGTGAAGATGCTGATGATGATAGCCCGCGAACAGAAACAGGTACTGGTCAGGAACCCAGAGAGCCTGGTCTTCGTCCAGACAGACAAGCCCATCTACAAGCCAGGGCAGGAAGGTAAGTGAGAGGCTGCAGTGGCAGCAGTGACAGTGGGAGAATCCCCTACAGATCACGCTTCCCTTTTCCAAATACTTTTTATTTAGCGGACCCTTCTTGCTGTGGGAATGTTGAAGAAAGTAGGAGAGGATATATTGATTAAATATTACCCATCCTGACTCACGCTAGTGGCCAAGCAGCAAAGCACATTCCCTTGCAGATTGTTGGAAGCAAGTTGATGGATTCATTAGTTAAGCAATCCGGTCTGAAGGGCTCCTGGTAAGTTTCCCCTCTTAAAATAATAATAACACGGCAGTCTTCTTTAAAAGTAAGAGTAAGGTTTACAGTGGACACTCGGGTTGCGAACGTGATTGGTGTGGGAGGCACGTTCGCAACCCGCAGCACATGCGCAAAGTGCAATTTAGTGTTTCTGCGCATGCTTGAGCGCTGAAACCCGGAAGAAACCCGTTCTGGTACTTCCGGGTTCGGCATGGTGCGAAACCCGAAAACGCGCGACCTGAAGTGTTTGTAACCTGAGATATGACTGTACTTACATTCAGTTCACAGCAGTAATCTGAAGGCAGGCTTTATCTTGTGGTTACAGTTACATTTGTAGAGAAAAGAAGTCTCTGAGCTAGGCCTCAGACTTTCTACCTCGTGGCTTCCATCCTTTGTAAGGATGAGCCGTGTGCTGCTGGCTAAGAGCCAGCAGAGAGGAAGATGGCAAAAGAGCCAAAAAGCCAAAGATGGCTGCGTGGCTGGCCCTTTTATAGGGTCTGCTAGGGTCACACCCATCTACCCATGCTATCAATAGGAGCATTGCATCTAGATCAAGGGAAGTAATAGTGCCACTGTATTCTGCTCTGGTCAGACCTCACCTGGAGTACTGTCTCCAGTTCTGGGCACCACAGTTCAAGAAGGACACTGACAAACTGGAACGTGTCCAGAGGAGGGCAACCAAAATGGTCAAAGGCCTGGAAACGATGCCTTATGAGGAACGGCTAAGGGAGCTGGGCATGTTTAGCCTGGAGAAGAGGAGGTTAAGGGGTGATATGATAGCCATGTTCAAATATATATAAGGATGTCACATAGAGGAGGGAGAAAGGTTGTTTTCTGCTGCTCCAGAGAAGCGGACACGGAGCAATGGCTCCAAACTACAAGAAAGAAGATTCCACCTAAACATTAGGAAGAACTTCCTGACAGTAAGAGCTGTTCGACAGTGGAATTTGCTGCCCAGGAGTGTGGTGGAGTCTCCTTCTTTGGGGGTCTTTAAGCAGAGGCTTGACAACCATATGTCAGGAGTGCTCTGATGGTGTTTCCTGCTTGGCAGGGGGTTGGACTCGATGGCCCTTGTGGTCTCTTCCAACTCTATGATTCTATGATTCTATTCTATGATTCTATTCTATGATTCTATTCTATTCTATTCTATTCTATTCTATTCTGTGATTCTATACTTGTTCACACACAGGGGGAGGATGCTCCAGAGCAGGTATGACAGGAAGTCCTCCCTGTCTGAAGCAACATTCCCCTGTGTGTCCACTCTAGGCAACAGGAAATGTTGTGTTTGACTGCTTCAGCGATGATACATCCCACCCTTGCCAGGGCATCAGCTGCCAAACATTCCTCTTTTGACCAGAGATTTGGGGGGGTTTGTACCGAGTACCATCTCCATGAGCTCTGCTCCTGAGCCGTGACACACAGACTAGCAGAGTCACATGGAAATCCTTCCCCTCCTTCTTCCTTTCACAGTTCGGTTCCGCATCATGTCTGTGGACGAAGATTTCCGACCCTTGAACGAGACGGTGAGTTTCGTCATCACGTGCGCCATGCTGGTCTCTGGAACCTCTTTCGATCCATGCACACTTTTGGGGCCTACAAAGAGGAATGGGACAAACAAACAGACAAACAAACAAACATGGCACCCCCCCGTATCCACCTCTCTGTTTCTGATGTTCAAGCTGCAAGTGCTGATCTTCATAAAGCTCGAAACAGCAACATGCATGCGCAGGAAGGGGTGGCGACTAGCAGCTTATGAGGAACTTCAAGGTTTGGAGAAGTCTATCACATCTCCAAGAACTGAACCATAAGGTTGGGATGGGGTGGCTGCTGTTATGGAACACTGCATGTTTGCAGAGGAAGGACTTTCGTAATGCAATGATGGTTGGGCTTATTTCCATCTTTCCTCCCCACCCATGTCACACGAACCCCTTCTGTAGGGTTCTTGCCAGTACCAGGCCTGGCAGCATCAGGGCTGGAGGGTAGAGATTGCTTGACATACCCCAGGGGGGCATTTTACTCTTCCCCAGTTGGGGAGAGCAAGACCTTCTCTACTGGGCTTGCCCACCTGATGGGAATGTATATGCTCTGACCTGTGGCCTTTGTTTCTTTTAAGCACTATGCTGTTTTTATTGATGAGTTGTTTTATTTGTTGATTGGCAAGGAAAAAAGGAGAATTCCTTTATGCAAAGATCCAGGTTAGGAGCAAGGACTCTTTGATGAGGGAACCCCTGCAGAGATTTAAAATCACAACACAATTCAAGGCATGGAAATATAAGCTGCTAGAGCTTTAAATATGCCCATCTAAGTTCCTTCCAAAGTTTTCCACTTCCCCTAGTGTAGAAAAAGACAACGCTTTTGGTCATTTAGAAATGGTTTACTTACAAACTCTTCAAAGGTCTGGTTCATGCGTTTTCCCATACAGCTTTCAGAAAACATAGACAGTTGTTGTTGTTTAGTCGTTTAGTCGTTTAGTCGTGTCCGACTCTTCGTGACCCCATGGACCAGAGAACGCCAGGCACTCCTGTCCTCCACTGCCCCCCGCAGCTTGGTCAGACTCATGCTGGTAACCTCGAAAACACTGTCCAACCATCTCGTCCTCTGTCGCCCCCTTCTCCTTGTGCCCTCCATCTTTCCCAACATCAGGGTCTTCTCCAGGGAGTCTTCTCTTCTCATGAGGTGGCCAAAGTACTGGAGCCTCAGCTTCACAATCTGTCCTTCCAGTGAGCACTCAGGGCTGATTTCCTTCAGAATGGAGAGGTTTGATCTTCTTGCAGTCCATGGGACTCTCAAGAGTCTCCTCCAGCACCATAATTCAAAAGCATCAATTCTTCGGCGATCAGCCTTCTTTATGGTCCAGCTCTCACTTCCATACATCACTACTGGGAAAACCATAGCTTTAACTATACGGACCTTTGTTGGCAAGGTGATGTCTCTACTTCTCAAGATGCTGTCTAGGCCTGTCATTGCCCTTCTCCCAAGAAGCAGGCGTCTTTTAATTTCGTGGCTGCTGTCACCATCTGCAGTGATCATGGAGCCCAAGAAAGTAAAATCTCTCACTGCCTCCATTTCTTCCCCTTCTATTTGCCAGGAGGTGATGGGACCAGTAGCCATGATCTTCGTTTTTTTGATGTTGAGCTTCAGACCATATTTTGCACTCTCCTCTTTCACCCTCAATAAAAGGTTCTTTAATTCCTCCTCACTTTCTGCCATCAAGGTTGTGTCATCTGCATATCTGAGGTTGTTGATATTTCTTCCGGCAATCTTAATTCCGGCTAGGGATTCATCCAGCCCAGCCTTTCGCATGATGAATTCTGCATATAAGTTAAATAAGCAGGGAGACAAAATGCAGCCTTGTCGTACTCCTTTCCCAATTTTGAACCAGTCAGTTGTTCCATATCCAGTTCTAACTGTAGCTTCTTGTCCCACATAGAGATTTCTCAGGAGACAGATGAGGTGATCAGGCACTCCCATTTCTTTAAGAACTTGCCATAGTTTGCCATGGTCGACACAGTCAAAGGCTTTTGCATAGTCAATGAAGCAGAAGTAAATGTCTTTCTGGAACTCTCTAGCTTTCTCCATAATCCAGCGCATGTTTGCAATTTGGTCTCTGGTTCCTCTGCCTCTTCTAAATCCAGCTTGCACTTCTGGGAGTTCTCGGTCCACATACTGCTTGAGCCTTCCTTGTAGAATTTTAAGCATAACCTTAAAATGAGAAATTAGTGCAATTGTGCGATAGTTGGAGCATTCTTTGGCACTGCCCTTCTTTGGGATTGGGATGTAGACTGATCTTCTCCAATCTTCTGGCCACTGCTGAGTTTTCCAAACTTGCTGGCATATTGAGTGTAGCACCTTAACAGCATCATCTTTTAAAATTTTAAATAGTTCAGCTGGAATACCATCACTTCCACTGGCCTTGTTATTTGCAGTGCTTTCTAAGGCCCATTTGACTTCACTCTCCAGGATGTCTGGCTCAAGGTCAGCAACCACACTACCTGGGGTATATGAGACATCCGTTTCTTTCTGGTATAATTCCTCTGTGTATTCTTGCCACCTCTTCTTGATGTCTTCTGCTTCTGTTAGGTCCTTTCCACTTTTGTCCTTTATTATGGAAATCTTTGTACGAAATGTTCCTTTCATATCTCCAATTTTCTTGAACAGATCTCTGGTTCTTCCCATTCTATTGCTTTCCTCTATTTCTTTGCATTGCTTGTTTAAGAAGGTCTTCTTGTCTCTCCTTGCTATTCTTTGGAAATCTGCATTCAATTTCCTGTATGTTTCACGATCTCCCTTGCATTTTGCTTGCCTTCTCTCCCCCGCTATTTGTAAGGCCTCATTGGACAGCCACTTTGCTTTCTTGCATTTCCTTTTCATTGGGATGGTTTTCGTTGCTGCCTCCTGTATAATGTTACGAGCCTCCAGCCATAGTTCTTCAGGCACTCTGTCCACCAAATCTAAATCCTTAAACCTGTTCCTCACTTCCACTGTGTATTCATAAGGGATTTGACTTAGATTGTATCTTACCGGCCCAGTGGTTTTTCCTACTTTCTTCAGTTTAAGCTTGAATTTTGCTATAAGAAGCTGATGATCTGAGCCACAGTCAGCTCCAGGTCTTATTTTTGCTGACTGTATAGAGCTTCTCCATCTTTGGCTGCAGAGAATATAATCAATCTGATTTCGATGCTGCCCATCTGGTGATGTCCATGTGTAGAGTCGTCTCTTGTGTTGTTGGAAAAGCGTGTTTGTGATGACCAGCTTGTTCTCTTGACAGAACTCTATTAGCCTTTGCCCTGCTTCGTTTTGATCTCCAAGGCCAAACTTGCCAGTTGTTCCTTTTATCTCTTGACTCCCTACTTTAGCATTCCAATCCCCTATAATGAGAAGAACATCCTTCTTTGGTGTCACTTCTATAAGGTGTTGTAAGTCTTCATAGAATTGGTCAATTTCAGTTTCTTCAGCACCAGTAGTTGGTGCATAAACTTGGATTACTGTGATGTTAAAAGGTCTGCCTTGGATTCGTATCGAGATCATTCTATCATTTTTGAGATTGCATCCCAGTACAGCTTTTGCCACTCTTTTGTTGACTATGAGGGCCACTCCATTTCTTTTACGGGTTTCTTGCCCACAGTAGTAGATATGATGGTCATCCGAACTGAATTCACCCATTCCCGTCCATTTTAGTTCACTGATGCCCAGGATGTCAATATTTATTCTTGCCATCTCATTTTTGACCACCTCCAACTTACCCATGTTCATGGTTCTTACATTCCAGGTTCCTATGCAATATTTTTCTTTACAGCATTGGACTTTCCTTTCGCTTCCAGGCATATCCGCAACTGAGCGTCCTTTCGGCTTTGGCCCAGCCGCTTCATCAGCTCTGGATCTACTTGTACTTGCCCTCCGCTCTTCCCCAGTAGCATGTTGGACGCCTTCCGACCTGAGGGGCTCATCTTCCAGTGTCATAACTTTTATATGCCTGTTGTCTTTGTCCATGGAGTTTTCTTGGCAGGGATACTGGAGTGGCTTGCCGGTTCCTCCTCCAGGTGGATCACGTTTGGTCAAAACTCTCCACTATGACCTGTTCATCTTGGGTGCCCTGCTCGGCATAGTTCATAGCTTCTCTGAGTTCTTCAAGCCCCTTCGCCACGGCAAGGCAGTGATCCATGAAGGGTTTTTTTTTTTCCCGTCTACGAATGATTTAGCACCGGGTTCCCCACGAACGTGCGGTGCGCCAAGGGCGAGAGGCGGCCCCCTTCTGGCCGCGCTCCGCTCCCCGGGCGGACGGCTCTCCGCACAATGTTTTATTGTGTTTTTATATATGTTGGAAGCCGCCCAGAGTGGCTGGGGCAACCCAGTCAGATGGGCGGGGTACAAATAATAAAATTATTGTTATTATTACAGGCTAGTTCCAAAGTGATGAAAATTCCTAAATTATACAAGGATGGCTTTGTTTTTTTAAAAAAAGTCATTCAGTGCGCGCTTGGAGCAACCAGCTCAGACCTTTTTACAGGCCGGGATTCACATGGTAGACTGAAGGAAACAATAGAACAGAAAGACTTCCTCCCAAAGTGAAGTGGAGTGACTTACCTAGGCCTGGCAGGACAGTTTACTCTATGACATTAACCCCTTCATGCATAAACTAGACTTCAGCTGGGTATCCTGCATTATTAACTGGGACCATTATGGTGAAGGAGCTTAGAGATATTAAAGGTAAAGGTACCCCTGCCCATACGGGCCAGTCGTGTCCGACTCTAGGGTTGTGCGCTCATCTCACTTAAGAGGCCGGGAGCCAGGGCTGTCCGAAGACACTTCCGGGTCACGTGGTCAGCGTGACGAAGCTGCTCTGGCGAGCCATCACCGGCGCAGCACACGGAGACGCGGTTTACCTTCCCGCTATAAAGCGGTACCTATTTATCTACTTGCACTTAGGGGTGCTTTCGAACTGCTAGGTGGGCAGGAGCTGGGACCGAAAGACGGGAGCTCACCCTGCCGCGGGGATTTGAACCGCCGACCATACGATCGGAAAGTCCTAGGCACTGAGGTTTTACCCACAGCGCCACCCGCATCCCATCTTAGAGATATTAGAAACAAACAAATCAAGGTGGGAGCAGGTTTGTGTGGTGCTGGGAGGGGTAACACCATTCATTGCTGTCTCTGAACCCCCCTCTTTTTTTTACTCCACAGTTTCCTTTGGTTTACATCCAGGTAAGTGTCTAATTCCCCGCTTCTACTCCACCACCTCTCATCATCACACCAGAGCGGCTGTTACATTGCCCCACTCAGACCACCTTTCCTAATATCCAGAGGCTGCTTCATTCCATAGCTTCCCCATAAGCCGCTCACATCTCCCGAGGGTTTTAATTTTGCCATCTCTAACAAGTGTTACGCGCCTAAGTTCATCCCTTCCTGCAACCCCTTTGTGGGGTTCTTCTGTAGCACCCTGCTTGTGGTTAACGCTTAGCTGGAATGAAATATTCAACGCAGCAATAGAGAAATTAAAATAATAATTTATTTGTCAGACAAATAAATATGAGGCACAGTGGTATATGGTTACCAAGCTCTGGCCTGGCCTCTTGCCATTCTGGCCAGCACTTATATTTCTTTAATCCAGCCCCCTTGCTCCTCCTGTGGCTGCCTCTGTCCAATCAGCCTGGTTGAAATTCCTATTGGCTGTTTGCTAGAACCAATCACAAAAGATACACCCATTTCCTCTTGCCCTTTTATGGAAATCAAAAAGCTATATATTCTTCTATCTATAAATGACAAATAAGTAGTAATATATCTTACATGTGTCTCAACAAGGAACCTTAATTACCAGTTCACCTCGCCCTATTGCCCTCCAGAACAAATGGTTTAATCTTAAATTTTTATCTTAAACAGATGTCAAGGATCTTGAGTTCACATCATTATTGAAAGATCTCCTTCTCTTGAAGGTCTTTAAAACAAAGGCCTGACAACCATATGTGCTCTAATGATGTTTCCTGCTTGGCAAGGGGGGCTAGGCTGGTGGCTGATGGCCCCTGTGATCTCTTCCAACTATATGAAATAAGAATCTAGCATAAGGATTTAACATTTCTTAGTTTCTAATTCCTTTGCATAATTACATTTAAGCCAATATATTTAATACATAACATAAATAACCTTTTAAAAGGAAAAGAAATCTTAAAAGGATCTCAGTTTAAGAAAGAAACAACTTTAGAAAAAGACTTCCCAAAATACTCTCTTCCTTTCTGCCAGCTAGATGCTTTTCCATTGCTCTTGACCTTTGAACCTTAGGAAAATATGGCTCAAGTTTAATGGGAGGCACATGGTTTTATTTTACTATTTATCCACTCTTAATTATGTTTATCTCTGCCTTTTTTATCTTCTGTAATATGTAGGGTCAGTGTCCTCGCTCTCAGCCTGTAATTCTCTTTTTGACTTTGAGAATTGTTTTCTGCTATAAATCAGGGGCCCCCCTTGTCTAGGAGAATAAACATCTTGCCAAGGTTCTTAGGCAGCTGCTCTTCTGCCTGGCATGAACATTTGAAAATCTTTAAGCTCATTTTAAGATACAGGCCCTGATCAAAATATAAGCTTGATAAAAATGCAGGCTTATGATTAGATGCCTCACTTCAAAAGAAAAAACGAGGCTGCAGTTTTGGGGGGACCATTAAGTGTGGCTGAAAAGACTATTTGGCCCATAAGGGAAATGGCTACGACCTTCTCCTGTGCCTCCTCCTCCTCCTCATTTTTTTAAAAAAAATATTTCACTCATCCAAGCAGCCTGTCGACATCCTCGGAGGTCACAGATTGGAATTGAACCCATGCAAATTGGCTAGACAGGACTCTAGCACTCTCCTGCCCCGGCCCTGTTCCCACGGTGGAGTCTACCTCTTTCCGAATCTGAGCAACTTTGCAAAATCACTGCAGGAGATCTTGGGTTCCTTACAGGCCCCAGTGGCAAAAGTGGTTCCGTTAGATTGCGAACCACCTGAAAGGGTCTCCTGCTACTGTTTCCTGCGGATGCGTTAACACCCCATAACAGGTTTATGAGACTAAAACATGGAACTATAATCTCTGGGGTGTAACCCTGATGGATATTGTTAGTGCTGTTGATGGAACTGCTCTAGCGTGTATTTTAAATTATGTGTGGCTTTTGGAATTGATTGTATACTTTTAAAATTGATTTTGTACTTGCAAACTGCTTAGAAGACATTAGAAGAGCATCTTTTCCTGCCCATTTCCCCCTCTCCCGGGGATTTCATTAGTTTTCATGGCTCCTCAAATAGACCTCAGTCTGTTGCCATCCTTGGTTAGCAATGCCCCCACCCCCTTAAGAGTGTTTAAACATCCATCCAGATACCAATAGCCCAGGAAGCCTTTGCAGGAGCCACAGGTTTTCTTGACCACTGATTGTCAGAACGCCTTTCAACAGATGTCAGCGACTTGGTTGTCAGTAACTGGTTCTGGCCCGACTGGACTGGAGCACTTTCAGAGACCTTCCAATCCTGGAAAACAGGTCCCAGCGGTGCATCGTGAGCACCAGACTCATGCAGAGTATAAATAATGTGGAAGCTAGCTGTGAAGCATAACTCCTTTTATTTCTAATAAAGGGACCCCTGACCATTAGGTCCAGTCGTGGCCGACCCTGGGGTTGCAGGGAGCTGGCGTACAGGTTCCGGGTCATGTGGCCAGCATGACTAAGCCACTTCTGGCGAACCAGAGCAGCGCACAGAAACACTGTTTACCTTCCCACCGGAGGGGTACCTATTTATCTACTTGCACTTTGACGTGCTTTCGAACTGCTAGGTTGGCAGGAGCTGGGACCGAGCAACGGGAGCTCACCCCGTTGCAGGGATTTGAACCGCCAACCTTCTGATCGGCAAGTCCTAGGCTCTGTGGTTTAACCCACAGCGCCACCCGCGTCCCTTTATTTCTAATAGCTACTACAAACTAATGAACTACTGACTTGCATGAGTGTTACAGCTCCCACTCAGCCATCTGGTCACTACGTAGATAAGACTCTCTCCACACACAGAGTCCAGCAGTCAGTCAGGAGCGGAAGAGAAGAGCAGTTTCCGCCCCCTCCTTTCTCAAAAAATCAGATCAGGAGATTCTGTCAGTGGGAGGGGTGAAAATATCAACACTGATATGGCTCAGCACGGTCCCATTTGGGGGCAGCTGCAGCTTAGACCCCGTCCCTGCTTTCAACCTGAGCAGTGTCATGCGTGGAGAGTCCGCCTCACCCTTCGGTAACTTCACAGATAATAATTAATGAGCACTTTATGCTCCTTTTTATTTCAGGCATCAGGTTGTTAGCAAAAACCCACATCCCTCCCCAAGGAGAGCAGTTGGCTACTCTAAATCTTCTCCCTTCTGTCTCCCGAAATAGGCGCCAACAGGAAGTTCCTCATCCTCCTCTCTGCATCCTTTGTTCTCTAATATGTTTGGATCTCCTAGTTTGTGGGGAGGGAGGTGTTGGAAAAACACCTGGGCATGTCTGCCAACTTCCGAAGTCTTCGGGTCGTCTCTCCTGAAATATACTCAGAGTCGCAAAGTGATTTCATGCTCTTTATTCAGCTCATGGTGGTGAGGAGGAATGAATGAAAGTCTCCTCAAAGTATCTGCTTTATATACATTATTTACACAATGGGCTGCACATGATTGGCTAATTCCAGAATTCTACTGTAAGCCTATCAGGTTGTGGATTCACTTCAATCTGGAGCATGATTGGGTGGTTCCTGACAACCAATCATATTGCTGCATTGTTCTAGGATCAATCAGACTGCTGCCTTTTGGATCCTATTGTACTAGGACCAATCAGACTGCTGCAGTTTGGATCCTATTCGACTCAGTACATAACACCCCAGTGGTCCTCTCTGGCTATAAATCTCCTTCAGTACAGAGAGACCAGTGATAGGCGAACCTCCTCTCCTGAAAAGAGCATGCCAGTCTTCTGGCATATCATAGCAGAAGAAAGATTCAGTTGTAATTTTAAACTATTTTATTTACAGTCTATATACAGTGACTCCATCAGTATGTCTGTGCTCTCTGAACACCAGTACAAAACTGCAACACACACAGAAGTGAAACTAAACTTCCAACAGTACTCAGAAGGAAGAGATAATACAGACTTTCTTTCTCACGCTCTCTCAGACACTCACATGATGTATACAATCATAGTACCACTCGCTGGAGCAGCTTGGATAGATAAAAATCCTAACAGGAGGGTCCTCCACACTCCCTAATGACGTCTCTGCTATCTGTCCCCTCCCTTCTGTTTCTCTGGTCATTATCTTGTAGCTAGGTAACTCCTGCCGAAGCTGCTCTGTATTTCTCCCTGCTTCTGAGCCCGCTGGAAACAAGGGGTGTGTGAATCTTCCCACTCCAGCTCCTCTTCTGAGGAAAGCTGATCTGCCTGCGAATGCACTCCCCCATACTCTGCTTCAGACCATTCCCTGACAAACGGCTTCTTCCGTGACCCCCCTCTTCTCTTGTGGCTCCCAGGACCCCAAGAGGAACCGCTTGCTGCAGTGGACCAACGTGGAGCAGACAATGGGCCTGGTCCAGCTCTCTTTCCCCCTTTCCTCTGAGCCCCCGCAAGGCACCTACAAAGTGGTGGTGCAAAAAGCCTCCGGGAGCAAGGCGGAACGTCTCTTTGAAGTGAAGGAATACGGTGAGGAAGGAAGGAGAGGAATCGCTTGGTCTGGGGAACGTGGTGTCAAGGACAGCATGTGGAAGGGGGTATTTTCTTGCACACTGGCAGCGCCGCTCAGGAATTCTGATAGAAACTGACAGATCAGTGCAGTTTCAAAAGCAGCGGACGAAATCTTTGGAAAGATTTGGCCCGCCATCTTTATTTAAAGTTGGGCCCAGTTGGATTGAAACATAGACAGAAGCCTGCAAAAGGATTGTGCAAAATTGGGTTCTTAGATAACTCGAGAGGCGTGCAAATGCATAGTGAACAGCTTCCCAAAATATCTGGCCCTATGGCCAGGTTCAGCGAACTGGTCCTGCTACTGGAAGCAAGTGCACCAGGGCTTTCTTCCGCCCTGCCCCCCCCCATGCCCTGCAAACAGTGGCGTAGTGTGAGTTGCCAGTGCCCGGGGCTGCACAGAGGGAAATGGAAGGAGTATGCATGCACGTTCATCTGCCTAACAGCCAGGAGATCGCAGACACAGAAATAAGAAGAGTTGTTCTGTTGTCTGGAAAGGTCACTTCCTGGTTCGCATGGTGGCTGGGTATGGGAGAGTTGCCTGTGTGAGTAGGACGGATCCTGGAGGCTGGAGACAGGAACAGGTCTTGCTCTGTGCTGGATCCAAAACTTAGTTCGGGGCACATGCGCCAGCTCCTAGGGACTGAGGCACTTTCGTCCCCCCCCCAGATGTGTGGGGTTTTTGAGGGGGGCAAACTCCCTCAGTGTTCAGAGGGTGTTTGGCTCTGCCCCTGGCTCCTTGTGACATCGCCCGCTTGATGTCAGAATGTCGCGTTGGGCCCCCCAATCTTGAGAAGATGGCACCTCTGATTTGGGGGCTTCCCTGGAAACCTAATGGGAAAAAAAAAATCTGTTGTGGGGTGTTAATGCTGCACGCATTTGCCTCCCTTCTGTGCTCAGGCTGATTATGTTGTCTTTCATCCCCATGTTCCTTTCCTTCCTACAGTGCTGCCCAGGTTCAAAGTTTTGGTGAAGGCACCCAAGGAGATAACATTTGTGGCTGAGGAACTCGAAGTGACCGTCTGTGGCCTGTAAGTGAGAGCAACCTGGGCTTCGCTCCCAGAGATGTGGGACCACGTGAATTGAGAACTTGGGTGATGTTGCTAGCACCAGCTAACCTCTCCTCCAATCATAGCTGTCAACTTTGTTGTTGTTTAGTCGTTTAGTCGTGTCCGACTCTTCGTGACCCCATGGACCAGAGAACGCCAGGCACTCCTGTCCTCCACTGCCCCCCGCAGCTTGGTCAGACTCATGCTGGTAACCTCGAAAACACTATCCAACCATCTCGTCCTCTGTCGCCCCCTTCTCCTTGTGCCCTCCATCTTTCCCAACATCAGGGTCTTCTCCAGGGAGTCTTCTCTTCTCATGAGGTGGCCAAAGTACTGGAGCCTCAGCTTCACAATCTGTCCTTCCAGTGAGCACTCAGGGCTGATTTCCTTCAGAATGGAGAGGTTTGATCTTCTTGCAGTCCATGGGACTCTCAAGAGTCTCCTCCAGCACCATAATTCAAAAGCATCACTTCTTCGGCGATCAGCCTTCTTTATGGTCCAGCATTTGAAAATAAGGGACCAGCAGCCTTGAAAATAAGGGACCAGCAGCCAAAATAAGGGATTTTAGTCAACCAGTTAAAAGGGACCAGATAATTTTGGAGAGCCCTTCGTTTCCAGAGGTTGCTGCTCAAGACACCAGCCGATGAAACACTGCAATTAAATAACTACCAGCAGCAACCACTTTTCGCGTAAAATGAAGTCCAAGCTACGAAGATGCTGTGGCAGTTCTGTATCTTTTCTCTCGTGCTCCATCTGCAGCTCTCAGTTCCATCAGGCGGGGCGGGAGGAAGGGGGGGGGAATAGCGCCCAAAGTAAACCCGCAGATCAGACCATCTATGCTAGTCTACCAATTCAAATCTATGGGAGAAGCACTTGCGGTCCTTCCTTTGTAGCCCTTGGAACACCTGCCCGCGCCTCTGCCTCCTCCTCTTCCTCCTCTCTCTGAACTGCTTTCTCTATGGTTGCCCTCGCTCTCCTCTCAAGGCTCCTCATCAATTCATAGGCCATGCCAGGCTGCCCATCTCATTCGGGTCCTTCAGCGGCACAGCCGCAGTACGGCCTAGCGGGAGCAGCGGAGACGGGCAGAGGGGAGGCCCCAGGCAGAGACGCTCAGTTCGGCGGCCACGAGGAGGATGGCAGCGGAAGGGCCCGAGGCTCCCACAAGTCCCGGCGGGGAGGGGCTCCCAGGGGCCGAGGCTGGTGAGAGGAGGCCGGAGGGGGGCGGAGGGGGGCGGACCGGGCAGCCAAGCAACACACTTGGAGCCTCCCTCCTCCCTGGCCGGCAGGGAGGGAAGGAGAGGAGCTGCTTCCTTTGAAACCTGTGAAATTTAAGGGACATCCATCAATAAGGGACAGCAGCGGGACATGGCGCTGGGAGAAGGGACTGTCCCTCCAAATAAGGGATGCTTGACAGCTAGGCCTCCAATCCAGCCTTGGCCGCACCACCCTAGCTCTGATGGAATGATTGTCATAGCTGCACTGAATTCCTCACAATGTTGGGCCACTTATTCAGGGCTTATTTCACCCAGAACTCACTTGAACTCCATTCCGGAACCTCTCAGGTGGGCACCATTGCCACCATAAGAGAACCTTGGTTTCCAGACATTTTTGTACTGTTTTTGCTACTTAGAACTCATAGAATCATAGAGTTGGAAGAGACCACAAGGGCCATCGAGTCCAACCCCCTGCCAAGCAGGAAACACCATCAGAGCACTCCTGACATATGGTTGTCAAGCCTCTGCTTAAAGACCTCCAAAGAAGGAGACTCCACCACACTCCTGGGCAGCAAATCCCACTGTCAAACAGCTCTTACTGTCAGGAAGTTCTTCCTAATGTTTAGGTGGAATCTTCTTTCTTGTAGTTTGGAACCATTGCTCCGTGTCCGCTTCTCTGGAGCAGCAGAAAACAACCTTTCTCCCTCCTCTATGTGACATCCTTTTATATATTTGAACATGGCTATCATATCACCCCTTAACCTCCTCTTCTCCAGGCTAAACATGCCCAGCTCCCTTAGCCGTTCCTCATAAGGCATCGTTTCCTGGCCTTTGACCATTTTGGTTGCCCTCCTCTGGACACGTTCCAGTTTGTCAGTGTCCTTCTTGAACTGTGGTGCCCAGAACTGGAAACAGTACTCCAGGTGAGGTCTGACCAGAGCAGAATACAGTGGCACTATTACTTCCCTTGATCTAGATGCTATACTCCTATTGATGCAGCCCAGAATTGCATTGGCTTTTTTAGCTGCCGTGTCACACTGTTGGCTCATGTCAAGTTTGTGGTCAACCAAGACTCCTAGATCCTTTTCACATGTACTGCTCTCAAGCCTGGTGTCACCCATCTTGTATTTGTGCCTCTCATTTTTTTTGCCCAAGTGCAATACTTTACATTTCTCCCTGTTAAAATTCATCTTCTTTGTTTTGGCCCAGTACTCTAATCTGTCAAGGTCGTTTTGAAGTGTGATCCTGTCCTCTGGGGTGTTAGCCACCCCTCCCAGTTTGGTGTCATCTGCAAATTTGATCAGGATGCCCTTGAGTCCATCATCCAAGTCGTTGATAAAGATGTTGAATAAGACCGGGCCCAAGACAGAACCCTGTGGCACCCCACTAGTCACTCTTCTCCAGGATGAAGTGGAACCATTGATGAGCACCCTTTGGGTTCGGTCAGTCAGCCAGTTACAAATCCACTGAGTGGTAGCATAGTCAAGACCACATTTTACCAGCTTCTTTACAAGAATATCATGGGGCACCTTGTCAAATGCCTTGCTGAAATCAAGGTAGGCTACATCCACTGCGTTCCCTTCATCTACCAGGGTTGTAATTCTGTCAAAAAACGAGATCAGTTTTGGAAGTCAAACGGACTTCCAGAACAGATTCCGTTTAACTTCCAAGGTACCACTGTATAATGATGTCATCTTTCAAGTGATGCTGTGGCTGTTTCCTGACTACAGGTACACGTACGGGAAGCCTGTCGCTGGGCAGGTGAAGGTCCGTGTCTGCCGGAAATGTAATGAACACAGAGGCTGGCATGTTTATTCCAGTTCCGGAGGGGGCTGTAACAGAGAAGCATCGGAAGGAATATGTGAAGAGTTCAGTGGAGAGGTGAGACCCAAAGCGGAAGCTGAAAATGAAATGTAGAATACTGTTGGGGAGCCGGCCCTCCCGGGTGACCTGTTATAATTGGACATTCATCCTGATTTACTCAAGGGGAGTCCCAAGGCTCTGGGAGAAACCCCAGAATGGCATTCAGCAGGAAACGAGGGAAATGTCATCCCATCAGACAAGCCAAAATGATTGAAATTGTGGGTATGGCTGCAGGAATATATATTTGTTCATTTTGTTGGTGCCTGTTGTTCCTCACTGAAGTCTCTTCAAAAACCTGAGGAACATTTGATCCCTTTGTCCAGAAAGTATCAGGGGGGCCTACATGCCCATCTGGGGGGATTTAAAATAAAATAAAAGCAAATGTCCTAGTTTGGGGGGGGGGTTAAATTTTTTTAAAATTTTTCGTGTACTCATAGAATCATAGAGTTGGAAGAGACCACAAGGGCCATCGAGTCCAACCCCCTGCCAAGCAGGAAACACCATCAGAGCACTCCTGACATATGGTTGTCAAGCCTCTGCTTAAAGACCTCCAAAGAAGGAGACTCCACCACACTCCTTGGCAGCAAATTCCACTGTCGAACAGCTCTTACTGTCAGGAAGTTCTTCCTAATGTTTAGGTGGAATCTTCTTTCTTGTAGTTTGGATCCATTGCTCCGTGTCCGCTTCTCTGGAGCAGCAGAAAACAACCTTTCTCCCTCCTCTATGTGACATCCTTTTATATATTTGAACATGGCTATCATATCACCCCTTAACCTCCTCTTCTCCAGGCTAAACATGCCCAGCTCCCTTAGCCGTTCCTCATAAGGCATCGTTTCCAGGCCTTTGACCATTTTGGTTGCCCTCCTCTGGACACGTTCCAGTTTGTCAGTGTCCTTCTTGAACTGTGGTGCCCAGAACTGGACACAGTACTTCAGGTGAGGTCTGACCAGAACAGAATACAGTGGCACTATTACTTCCCTTGATCTAGATGCTATACTCCTATGGATGCAGCCCAGAATTGCATTGGCTTTTTAGCTGCCGCGTCACACTGTTGGCTCATGTCAAGTTTGTGGTCAACCAAGACTCCTAGATCCTTTTCACATGTACTGCTCTCAAGCCTGGTGTCACCCATCTTGTATTTGTGCCTCTCATTTTTTTTGCCCAAATGCAATACTTTACATTTCTCCCTGTTAAAATTCATCTTCTTTGTTTTGGCCCAGTACTCTAATCTGTCAAGGTCGTTTTGAAGTGTGATCCTGTCCTCTGGGGTGTTAGCCACCCCTCCCAGTTTGGTGTCATCTGCAAATTTGATCAGGATGCCCTTGAGTCCATCATCCAAGTCATTGATAAAGATGTTGAATAAGACCGGGCCCAAGACAGAACCCTGTGGCACCCCACTAGTCACTCTTCTCCAGGATGAAGAGGAACCATTGATGAGCACCCTTTGGGTTCGGTCAGTCAGCCAGTTACAAATCCACTGAGTGGTAGCATAGTCAAGACCGCATTTTACCAGCTTCTTTACAAGAATATCATGGGGCACCTTGTCAAATGCCTTGCTGAAATCAAGGTAGGCTACATCCACTGCGTTCCCTCCATCTACCAGGCTTGTAATTCTGTCAAAAAACGAGATCAGGTTAGTCTGACATGACTTATTTTTCAGAAATCCATGCTGACTATTGGTGATCACAGCATTCCTTTCTAGGTGCTCACAGACTGTTTGCTTAATGATCTGCTCCAGAATCTTCCCTGGTATTGATGTCAGACTGACTGGGCGGTAATTATTTGGGTCCTCTCTTTTCCCCTTTTTGAAAATAGGGACAACATTTGCCCTCCTCCAGTCTGCCGGGACTTCGCCTGTTCTCCAGGAATTCTCAAAGATGACTGCCAGTGGTTCTGAGATCACATCTGCCAGTTCTTTTAATACTCTTGGATGCAGTTCATCTGGCCCTGGAGACTTGAATACATCTAAACTAGCCAAGTATTCTTGTACTATCTCCTTAGTTATTCTGGGCTGTGTTTCCTCTGCTGAATCATTTGCTCCAAATTCTTCAGGTCGGGCATTGTTTTCTTTATCGGAGAAGACTGAGGCAAAGAAGGCATTGAGGAGTTCTGCCCTTTCTGTGTCCCCTGTTTGCATTTCACCATCTTCTCCTCTGAGTGACCCCACTGTTTCTTTGTTATTCCTTTTGCTACGAACATACCCATAAAAGCCTTTTTGTTGCTTTTAACCTCTCTAGCAAGCCTGAGTTCATTCTGTGCTTTAGCTTTTCTGACTTTGTGTCTACACGTGCTGGCTATTTGTTTGAATTCCTCTTTGGTGGTTTCCCCCTTTTTCCATTTTTTGTACACATCCTTTTTTAATCTTAACTCAGTTAAAAGTTCTTTAGATAGCCACCCTGGCTTCTTTAGGCACCTTCCATGTTTCCGTCTCATTGGTATTGCCTGAAGTTGTGCTTTTACTATCTCCCTCTTAACAAACTCCCAGCCATCATGAACTCCCTTTCCTTTTAGTATTACTGTCCATGGGATCTCACCCAGCACTTCCCTAAGTTTTATGAAGTCGGCTTTCTTAAAGTCAAGAAATTGAGTCCTAGTATGCTTGGCTGCTCCTTTCTGCTGTATAGTAAACTTCAGAAGAGCATGATCACTCGCGCCTAATGATCCTTCCACTTCTACCCCACTAACCAGGTCATCAACATTGGTTAGGACCAGATCTAAAATGGCTGTTCCTCTTGTTGCTTCTCCCTCTTTCTGGACAATGAAGTTGTCTGCAAGGCCAGTGAGGAATCTGTTTGACCTTATGCTCCTGGCTGAGTTTGACATCCAACAAATATCCGGGTAATTGAAGTCCCCCATTACTACTATCTCCCTTCCTTTTGCATGCTTGGCCATCTGTTCCAGGAAGGCATCATCTATGTCCTCCGTTTGGCTTGGGGATCTATAGTAAACTCCCACAATGAGGTCACTGTTATTCTTCTCTCCCTTAATTTTGACCCAAATGCTCTCACTTTGGCTTTGAGGTTCTAAATCTTGGATCTCTTCACAGGTATACACATCCCTGACATATAATGCCACTCCTCCTCCTTTCTTGTCTGGTCTGTTTCTCTGAAATAGATTGTATCCCTCCATTATTACATTCCAATCGTGGGACTTATCCTACCAGGTTTCAGTGATGCCTATTATGTCATATTTAGTTTGCTGTACCAAGAGCTCAAGTTCATCTTGTTTATTTCCCATGCTTTGCGCATTAGTGTACAGACACTGAAGTCCATTAATCATTCCCCCGTGTCTCTTATTTAAGGATTTTTTCCTCCCACCACTAGGTCTGTGTGCTGTTTGCTCCATTTGGTCTATGGCATTTGGATGATCATCTTCATCGATGGCTTTCGATCTGCCATGGGCTGCTTGGTGATGGCGGATAACTGGGGGGAGAGCGAGTGATTGTCAACTTTTTTGGCGATCGCCCAAGGAAAGCTCAACAAATGTCCGGATTTTTCCTCTTGAACTATTGCCAGCCTTGTATAAACGGACAGATATAAATGAATGAGTGTGCCGAGATCAGTGGCTATTGTGTGAACCTGACTGCCTTGACCTCAAACACCTTGTTTTGTGTAATGACGCAATTCTCATTGGTAGCTGCTACAACTCTCTGTCTTCCGGTGCAGGCAAATGGGCATGGCTGCCTCTCTCAGGTGGTGAAAACCAAGATTTTTGATCTGAAGCGGGAGGGATATGCGATGAACCTCAAGGTGGAAGGCAAGATCGAAGAGGAAGGCACAGGTATTTTATTTTATTTATTAAATTCATCTCCCACCAGTCCTCCAAAGGAGCCCAGCATGTCAGTTTTAAAACCATTCAGCTAAGAAAAACCTTCTGGAAACGTTTCAAAACTCCTAATCACCCTGTTATGTACTGAGTGGAATAGGATCCAAAAGGCAGCAGTCTGATTGGCCCTAGAACAATAGGATTCAGAATGTAGCAGTCTGATTGGCCCTAGAACAATAGGATTCAGAATGTAGCAGTCTGATTGGTCCTAGAACAATAGGATTCAGAATGCAGCAGTCTGATTGGTCCTAGAACAATAGGGTCCAGAATGCAGCAGTCTGATTGGTCCACAGGAGCCATATAATCCAGCTCCAGGTGGAAGTGAATCCGCAACCTGATTGGCCTACAGGTGAATCCCGGAATTAGTCAATCACGTGGGGCCCATTGTGTAAACTTTTTGTGTAAACAATTCCTGCGTCCAGTCAGGCTTCCCTGCGCAGCTCTGACCTGGCAGGAGAGCAGAGTAGCAGTGGTCCTGCGTCCATGTGAGATAAGGGATAAATCAAGTCCAAAGACAGTTCTTATCTCTAGAAGCGTTTATTTACAAAGCAGTAAATCAGTCTCATTCCATCGGAACTTTCCGGCATCTCCGTGCTTCCAAAGGCACACAGACGCAGCCTCTCTGCTGAGCTGCGTCTCAGGCAGAAGCGAAAGCAAGTCTGCACACAGACTGTGACGCACTTCTCTGCGTCAGGCTCCTCCCAGATACAGGACACCACGGAGTTTTAACCCTGTCAGTTCCAAACTCCACACCCCCTCTTGTCCTGCATCTGGGGACAATAGCCAACAATGCTTTCCCCATACACAGACCCTCACAGAACTCCTCGTGCTTCTGGAAGGTTAATGGTTTTGTGAAACCATCAGCGAGGTTCTTGGTTGAGGGACAGTATTTCAGAGCAACTAGCCCCTCATGAACGCTCTGACATACATTCCGGAAACGTATGTCCAAATGTTTGGTCCTCGCCTTGAATTGCCCCGTCTCAGCCAATTTGAGGCATGGTTGATTGTCTTCATGCACCACAATGGGCAGACAATTCTCTCCACAGATTTCCTCGACCAAACACACATAGAACTCCAGCTCTCTGCAAACATCTGATAGCGCACTGAACTCAGCTTCAGTAGATGAAAGCGCTATGAGACTTTGCTTCCGGGACCTCCACCCAATTACTGAGTCCCCAAACTTCACCACTAGGCCTGACACTGACTTGCGATCCTCAAGGTTAGCCCAATCCGAGTTCACCCAAGCAGTCAGCTTGACTTCTCCTTCAGCTGACATCTTGAGGCAAAAGTCTTTGGTATCTTGCAGGTAGCGTAGCACCCGCTTTATACTATTCCAGGCCTGCACACTAGGACTTGAAGCCTCTCTACTGAGCAGATTGACAGCAAACGCTATATCTGGTCTGCTCCACTGTGACAGATACAACAGACTACCCAGAGCTGACTGAAAGAGTTCAGTATTCTCGAACACAGCGCGCTCTACTTGCTGGCTGTCCTTCACAAAACTAGTCTCCATAGGACTTCTCACTCCTGCACAATCACTCATCCTGAACTTCTCAAGCAACTGTTCAATCTTACCTTTCTGGCAAAGCAAAAAGCTTCCATCACTTGCCCTTGTGATCTCTACGCCTAGATAGGATTTGACATCTCCAAGCTGCTTTAGCTTGAACCGCTTTCCAAGCTCTCTAGCAAACTTCTCCACCTGTTTACCTGTCTGTGCCATGATCAAAAGGTCATCTACGAACACCTGCACCACTTGCTGAATCTCTAATGTAAAGACAACTGTCTGCAAGAGATCTCTTAAAACCTAGCTCTTCTAAGGCTTCATGTAGGCACATATTCCAATTTCTGGCAGATTGGCGTAATCCATAGATGGATTTGTGCAACCGCCACATGACGCCTGGCTCACTGACTTCAAACCCTGGAGGAGGAAGCATGTACAACTCCTCCTTGAGATCTGAGTTCAGGTAGGCGACATCTACATCAAAATGGTTCACCAACCAACCTCTCTGTGCTGCTATCGCCAAAAGCGTTCTCAAAGTCTCCGCTCTCGAGGTCGGCGAATATACCTCTGTGAAGTGGACACCCTTTCTCTGTGTGAATCCTTGGGCCACTAACCTCACCTTATACTGTGGTTCTCCTGCTTCTGTGGGTTTCAAGCGGTAAACCCATCTGCAGCTCATGGCTTTTCCACCCATCGGCAACTTCGTGAGGGAGAACACACCTAGAGACTCCATTGAGTTCATCTCCTTCTGCATCGCCTCATGCCATTTGCTAGCTTCTTCCTGAGGCAACTTCTGAACATCCTCAAAGGATTCAGGTTCACATCTAGCCACATCAACCCAGACACTTGTGGCTTCATACCTTTCAGGTGGCTTCCCTTTGGTTGATCTTGCTGACCTCCTCAGTGTGAATTCTGGAACTGCGCCTGATTCACCTGGGTCAGCTACACCATCCCCTGTTTCTGAAACCTCTCCCTCTGACCTGCTGCACCGTTTCAGGCGTACAGCTGATTCTGCTGGCGAGGATGGTACACTCCTTAGCTCAGACTTGACAGAGACCTTTGGAGGGGTCCTGGGACTCCCTTTTGGAGAGATACAGAGCCTCTCCCTTGGAGATCCCGGCTCTGGACTCTGTGGCTGTGGACTGTGCACCTCAGCAACAGGTTCAGCCTCGTCCTCCTCCTCTTCCTCATCTGTGTCTGACAGAACATCTGGGTTCCCATGGAGACGTTTCCACCCACTCTGCTCGCAAAACTCAGCACTGCCGCTAATAAGCAGCTTAGACTGGTTGCCAGTAGGGTATGCGAAACGCCACGCCTTTGAACCCGGCTCATAGCCCACAAAGATCATCTTCCTAGATCTTGGCTCACCCTTTCTGCGCATGGCCTTTGGAATGAGGACCCAAGCCTCAGACCCAAAAACGCGAAAGTAGTGGACTTTCGGTTTCTTCTGATGCAGTAAGAAAAAAGGTGTGTTGCCTACACTGGAATTGTACACCCTGTTCTGCACAAAACATGCTGTCTTATAACTCTCAGCCCAAAAGCGCTGTGGCAAACCTGAGTCTGCCAACATAGCGTTCGCTGCTTCCTGTAACGTGCGAAATTTTCTCTCTGCAACCCCGTTCTGTTGCGGACTGTAGGGGGCAGACAATCAATGACTGATACCCTTCTGCCTGAAAAACGATTGCAGCGCAGAACCTGTGAACTCCCCCCCCCGCGATCAGATTGAAAGGAAATCACCCTGGTAGAGAACCACAGCTCTACCGCTGTGATCCAATCCCTGATCAGTGCAGCTGCTTCTGACTTACACTTAAGCGAGAAAACCCAAGAATGCTTCGAAAAATCGTCAATCAGAACCAGAACCCATTTAGACCCAGCTAAAGAAGGCGTTGGCATGGGACCTGATAAATCCACATGCACAAGTTCAAAGGGTTTGCTGGTTCTCCTCTCCGACCTGGGATATGTGCATGTTGTGACCTTCGATTGCTTACAGGCTTGACAATCTAGGTATCGGTCGCATGCCTTGAACCTACACCCAATGGTGTTTTCGTCGGCCTTCCTCACATATGACCACCCAATGTGCCCAAACCTCCTGTGCCACAGGTGCACACAATCATGGTGTGGTGGGACATTGGCACACTGCACTTGGGCATCTTTAATGGACTCTCCACTAGCCCCATTTTCCACCAGTCCCATTTTTCCACCAGCCCCATTTTCAATAGGCATCTGCACCAGAAAGAGCCTGTCTTTTTTCTCAACACTGTAGAGCTTCTTCCCATCCCTGTAGAAGGAACACAAATTGTTAGAGAACAGAACATCGAACCCATCAGCAAGAAGTGTTGACACACTCAAAAGAGAATGTGCAAGCTCTGGGACCACAAAGGCTTGCACCTCGTGATCCAAAAAAGAACAATATAACAACCCAGTTTCAGTCAATGGTCTCTGAGACCCATCTGCTAATGTGACATAGTGTCCAGTCTTGCAGTTTCTCAGGAACTCTCGAGAATTTACGAGACAATGCGAAGCTCCCGTATCGATAATGAGAGATAAAGGGTGTCTCTGGCTGTTTTCCAAAGTTGCCATGGCGTTGCTTGCACCCCCACCGGTTGCCATGGCCACAGCCTCCCCCCGACTAAGGCTTTTGCCTTTTCTCAAAGACACCATCGCAGCTGTGAGATGATAAGACGCCTTGTCTTTGTTTTTCTCCTGGCCGGCTGCTTTCTCATGCCTTAGCTGAGAACTGGCCTTGGGAAACTGCTTTGTTGACATTCCACGCCGGCTGGTCTCTCTGCCATCCTGTGGCTCTAGCAGATAATGCCCTTCGCTGTTGGACTTCGCCTCAAAGCATAAACAACTCTTGGAGGCTTTGGCTTTCTCAGAGCTCTTGGATCGGCATGCACCCCCACTCCTGGGTGCCCAGCTGCCTAAGGAACAGACTGCTACTGCCTTCCTCTTCCCAGCTCTCAGCCTCTCTCCAGCACACAGTCCATCACACAGATGTGTTGAAGCATAGAAACAGCTTCCAGGAACAATCTCAACTCCCTCTGGGCTTGGTGCTCTTTCTGAGCATGGTGCTCTCTCTGGGCATCTCTTAGCCCCCTCTGGTCTGGCTCCCACTGCGGCCTGACGCCGTCTTCAGTGCCTGCCACTTGACCCAGGGCTTCTTTCCTTGAAGCTCTGGCAACAGCCAAGCATCAACGCTGGCTCTTTGCTCTCTCTCCAGAGCAGCAGCCACGTCTGCTTCACAGGCTTCCACATTGGCCCCATTCAGTCTTTCGAAGGGGAAATTATGGCTCTCATGGCCCTGCTGTGCCTGGGCAGCAGCCATCTTCCACCCACCGGGGCTTTCAGCGTACTCACACGTTTGCCAGAAAGCTGGACCTCCGAAGCAGCCGTCTTCCTTGGCTTTTGGCTCCGCTCTCCAGCATTCCCCACTGCCCTTCCTGGCAGGGGCTCTCAGCAACGCAACACTGGCGGTCTTCCTTCCTTCTCACACTTGTCAGGAAACGCGGAACTTCCATAACCTTTTCGTGTAAACAATTCCTGCGTCCAGTCAGGCTTCCCTGCGCAGCTCTGACCTGGCAGGAGAGCAGAGTAGCAGCGGTCCTGCGTCCGTGTGAGATAAGGGATAAATCAAGTCCAAAGACAGTTCGGTTCTTATCTCTAGAAGCGTTTATTTACAAAGCAGTAAATCAGTCTCATTCCATCGGAACTTTCCGGCATCTCCGTGCTTCCAAAGGCACACAGACGCAGCCTCTCTGCTGAGCTGCGTCTCAGGCAGAAGCGAAAGCAAGTCTGCACACAGACTGTGACGCACTTCTCTGCGTTGAGCTCCTCCCAGATACAGGACACCACGGAGTTTTAACCCTGTCAGTTCCAAACTCCACATAAACAATGTATATAAAGCAGACATTCTGGGGGAACTTCCATTCCTCCTCACCACTGTAAGCTGAATAAAGAGCATGAAATCCAGTCTCGATTCAGAGTATATTTCACACTCGCTCTGAAAACCTAACAATTTCAGGGGAAGGTCTTTCAGCCATCAAATGCTTAGGAAAAACAGGGTTGATTTTGCAATGTCTCTAATAAGCTGTGGGGATGTAGCAGGACGCATACCCCTAAACATTTTGTGTTGCCCTGACCGACCGATGGACCAACCGACATGCCAGCTGTCTTTGCGGTAGCAGGGCAGACTGGAGCTCTGTCATTCTCCCTGCTGGTGCCCAGGGAGGGGAATGTGGGGCGGCCATAGTATGTTGCATTCTGAAGGTAAAGGAAGGACTGGACCCTGATTGATTCAATAGACACTAGACTTGACCAGCAAGATTCTGGGAGCAAATGCGATAGCCACTCCCTGGCCCAGGCCGTTTTTATTAACAAAAGAACTTTAACACAGCATTTGTAAGAAGCAATCAGCTTTCCTCTGAACATTTCAAAAAATCCCCATGTGGGAACAAAGTCAGATCGGAGGAAGCTGAAAAGGAAAACAGAAAGAGGCAATGAGAGGTAAAGGAGGTGCTGTGGGATCGGTGGAAATTAATGTTTGTTTTTCTTTTTAGTGTTTATATTATTAACTTGTAAGATATGGATTTGTGTTTTTTGTTGTTGTTTTTTGAATGTCAGTTTTTGTGTTTTGTGTATTGTTATTTTTTGATATTTTTCTTGTTGTTGTTGTGTGGAAAATACTAATAAAATTTATTATAATAATAATAATAAAATAAAAATACCAAATCATTTAAAAAAACAGATCAGAGGAAGCTTCTTAACTACAAAGAACTACTTGAGCATGCTAAATAAAACAGGAACCAAGGAGGAATGCATTTAGCAAACCCGGTAGGTCATAAACAGGCAGTAAACAGGAAAGACAGGCATTTTTATCACCTCCATGTGAACTCTGTTTCCTGACCCTAAGATTAACAAAAGTTACATCAAAGCTACCTCCTATCTTTATGTACTCAGGATGCCTGGTCTGTGTATGTGACTGTCGGGCATAGAGAAAACGGGGCAGAGAGGCAGAGGCTTGGATTGGTCAGAAATCATGTCACATGACTCAAACCCAGTCAAAACAATGGCTGACACAATGGCTTGCTTCATTTTTTCATAATTCCTCATAGCAACCCCACGTGACCACCACAGTGGTGGAGGCGATGCTACTACTGCTCCTCCTCCTCCTCCTCTTCCTCTTGCCAGGCTAGAGCCAGGAGGCGAGTTCTTGCCCCTCTTTGCTCAAGCAACCCTGCCGTTGCCGGGGGCCTTCCCGTCCTCTCAGTGCCATCGCTGCCGCCTCGAATCCCTCGTCCAGGGGTTAGGGGCAGGAAGGGGGAGAGGGGGAGCAGCCAAAATGAGAGTACCCCTAAACATTTTTTTAAAGAAAAAAAAGCGCTGCCTATAAGTTACTAATGAATATACCATTTGTCTGATAATAAATGTTGGAAATGTAAAGAACATGAGGGAACATTCTTTCACCTCTGGTGGACCTGCCCTAAAGTGAAGGCCTTCTGGGAAATGATATATAATGAGTTGAAAAAGGTATTTAAGTATACCTTCACTAAGAAACCAGAGGCCTTCCTTCTGGGTATTGTCGGCCAGAAGGTGCTAAAGAAGGACCGAACATTTTTTATGTATGCAACAACGGCAGCAAGGATACTCATCGCTAAGAGCTGGAAAACTCAAGATCTACCCACACTGGAAGAGTGGCAGATGCAGCTGATGGACTATATGCAACTGGCCGAGATGACTGGTAGAATCCGAGACCTGGGAGAGGAGAGGGTTGAGGAGGACTGGAGGAAATTCAAGATTTATTTACAAAAATATTGTAATCTGGTTGAATGTTAAGAAGGATGCTAGATCATAAATAACTGCCCACCACTGAATTAGATCTGAATTTGACGATAAGAGAGATTAAGGAAAATATAAACTTTTTGGAAAACTGCTAGATTTTATTTAAATGAGCGGAGATAAGATAAAGATAAACAAGTGGGTAATTTGCTTGGAAAAAATTTTTTTTGTAACGATGTAAGTGGGAGCGGGAGACGTGAGGGAGTCCAAAGAAGTGACGAAATTATGTTATGTAATAAGTAATGTTGTTTATTATTTATGCATTTGTATTCAAAAAACTTTAATAAATATGTATTAATATATATATATATATAAGTTACTAATGAAGGAGACTGATACAACTCCCTAGGAAGGCATTTCATCATCAGGGAGCCACCACAGAGTGGACCCTGTCATGAGTCACCAAAAAACAGACACCCTCAGCGTTCGGCCTAACCAGGAGGGCCTCTTCTGCTCATAAGTAGGGCCCGAGATGGTTGATATTGGGAAAGGTGCTCTTTCATGTACTTTTAGGCACAGGTATGTGTGAACCAAGGAAGGACCAAGGTCCAGGGGCTTATTATGGTCCCTAGCCTCTCCCATTGAAAGGATCAGGCTCCTGCCACTATGGGTGGACAATGCTACTGGCCAAAAGGGAGAAATTGTCTAGCCTGACAAAAGAAGGGCAGCATTTTAAGCAAAGCAGAAGCCGGCAATGGAGCTTGTGAGGGCAGACAGGAGGGACATAACATTCCCTCGCTTACCCACCTTCCTTCCCCCCCCCTTTTACTTTTTATTGATTTGTTAACAAAATGAGTGCAAACATAACAAAAAGAAAGAAAACTAAGAATTGGTAACGCAAACCATGAAGCGTCACAGCCTAGAAGGGTGAAATGCAAAGATACAGCACATCTCCAAAAAGGATAACAAAGTTTCATCTCCTATACGGATACCCTTTACAATAATAAAGATTTATAGAAATAAAAGTATTCTCCACCTGTGAGTTCCATCTTTATTGAGAATAAAGGTTCCATATAGACCAGACATTTGCATATGCAAACGGCACCAACAATGTGCCTCAATATTTGTATAAGAATATTTGCATAAGAAAATCATGCCACATATCGAAAAGAAATTCGGAAAGAAATTATTGATTCAAGCTCTGCCCTTTGGGTACTTTTTCAAGATGGGCAATTTGTGAAACCCTTGAACACCAGCAATCCCAAATATTAAGATTAAGGATATTCTAGGATTTGGCAACACAGCCCTGAGCTGCTCTTAAGAGATGAGAAATAAGTTATTTACTTTTCAAATCCCATTCTGTTTCCATATAGGTTCAAAATTGCCAGGTGGAAAGATAGAGTAACTGTTTGTTTGTTTTTTACCAAAGAGATCTCAGCAAATGCCTTATTCCACAATTCAGCCACCTTTGACCAGTCCCACCATGTGTGCTTATATGTACCTACCTCTCTTTGACTATTTGGCAGGGGTGGAATTGACAGGCACGGCTTCCACCATGATCATTACGACTCTCAGCACAATCACCTTTGAGAATGTGGACTCTTACTACAAGCCTGGAATCCCCTTTACTGGGCAGGTAAGGCAGGCTGAGAGATCCCCACTGCGCATGACCCCACAGCTGAATGTTTGTTTTAAAGACAAATGTTCCCTGTACGCACTGGAACAGGAGGATGGATGGGCCACGGTGGTTCATCTCCCAGCCCCCAGCCCTCATCTCCAGTTCCGACCTCTGAGGTGCCACCTCTGGAATCCTGATGCAATTTGTGTGTCCTCAACCTTCTCCATCCTCACCCACCTGAACTTATAGAACGCCCCCTACAGACAGTCATCTCCCTCAGAGGCGGAGTAAGGTGGGTGCGGTGGGTGTGCCCCCCCGGGTGTCATTCCCGAGGGGGGTGACATCACTGTGCCACCCCCCTGGGATGCTCAGCGCGGGCGGCACACCCCTGGGACACGCACTCCCCATTCGCGTTTCCGTGCGCTGCTCTGGTTCGCCAGAAGCGGCTTAGTCATGCTGGCCACATGACCTGGAAGCCGTACTCCGGCTCCCTCGGCCAATAAAGCGAGATGAGCGCCGCAATCCCAGAGTCGGTCACGACTAGACCTAATGGTCAGCTGTCCCTTTACCTTTACCTTACCTCTTCTTACATTCGGTTCAGGTTATGTCTTTTCAGGTTGCGCCCCATAGTGACCCAGAAGTACTGGAAAGGGTTACTCCCGGGTTTCACTGTTAGCGCATGCGCTCAAAATGACATCATGCGCATGCGCGGAAGCGGAGAATCACAACCCGTGCACGTGCAGACGCGGGTTGCGTTCTGCTCATGTTGCGAATGGGGCTCTGGAACGGATCCTGTTCGCAACCAGAGGTCCCACTGTAATCATCAACATCATCTTCATCATCATCATCATCATCAGACCAAACTGCTATATGTATTGTTTTTGCCCTGCTAGGTGAAGCTTTTGGATGCTGCCAAAGTGCCAATTGCCAATGAAACAATTCAGATTAGGGTACATCTAACTGGAACCAGCACCAACTACGTAACTGATGACCAGGGACGAGCCCAGTTTTCCATAGACACTGATAACTTCACAGCTCCTGAACTCAGGATCCATGTGAGTGTTCAAGGGGATTGAGAACTAAATAAGGCAATTTATTCTTTGCAAGCACAAAACACGGGAATATCATAGAATGGTAAGAGTCTTAAAGTTGGAAGGGACCCAGGGGTCATCTAGTCCAACCCCTGCAATGCCGGAATCTCAGCTAAAGCATCCATGATGGACGGCCGCCCAATCTCTCCAATATCAATTGGATCGGTTGAAATTTTAAAAAATGCTTTGAGATTCAGTTTCCTGTGGCTCCTACTTTTCTCTTTCTCCTTCATCACCTTTTCTGGGTTTGTCATTTCCCATTAATTTCAATTCCATTTCTGAATCCAGGAAATGTATTGGGACTAGAAAAAGACCCCCAAGGGCTGGGACTGTGTATGTGATAGCAGAAATGGCTGTTGGGTTGATACATCTGACTCTTATTGTCTCCTAAAGGTGTGTGTTGGTTGCTGGGCATGCAAATAGGTCTGAGATGAATCTCGAACTGGTGTAATATCACAAAGTTGATCTCATAGTCCCCAAGGCACCAATGATTCCCTAATACAGGAACAACAAGGATTTATTTTCTCCAGTCCCTGAGCACCTGCCATTTTCCTCTTTCTTTCTTTGCCAGGCAACTTATAAATCGAACTCTGCGTATGAACAAGGCTGGATCAGTCCCCAACACCAGGGCGCATCTTATTCAGCGGGGCGTTTTTACTCACCAAGCCAAAGCTACCTCCACATTGAGCGTGTTCCTGGGACCTTAAGCTGTGGTCAGACTCAGACGCTCCGGGTCCATTATATTCTGAATTCAGCTGTCGTAAAAGAGGAGGAGGTGGTCTTTTACTATTTGGTAAGCCTGGACAGAGTGGCCTTTCTTTGGTAGGGACTTGGGAGTGGGCCTTCTCAGTGGCTGCTCCCAAACTTTGGAACCCTATTTAGGGAAGTTTTTAATGTTTGATGTTTTATCGTATTTTTAATATTCTGTTGGAAGTCACCCAGAGTGGCTGGGGAAACCCAGCCAGTTGGGCAGGGTATGAATATTATATTATATATTATTATTATTATTATTATTATTATTATTATTATTATTATTATTATTATTATCATCATCATCAGGGGACTGCCATCGGAACAGGGGAGGGAAGCCGGGAGGCCGCAGGGATACAGAGAGCTTCCGAAACTCCTGAGGAGCAGTTCCTCCTTCAGCGGTGGGAAAAGCCACACCTTCAGTGGAGAACAAGGGGAAGGGGCCAGCCAAGGGAGGAGAGGGCTCGAGGATGTTGCTGAGAGCCCCAGCGCCTCACCTAGCCAGGCTGGGCAGGAGGGACGCACACCCCTTCCGTCGCCCAGCTTGCACAGAGGGGTGAAACGCAAAGAGGGGAGGCGGAGGCTTGGGGTACCAAAGTTCTTATGCTGGGGGAGAAGCAAGAAGGGGCCACTCCCGGCTTCTGCAAGTGACTGAGACAGACATGAACTTGGTAGATCTGCACTGTAAATAGTTTGCACAATAAAACCTGTAAAAGCTAGGTCGGAGTCCTGCCTGGTTACTCACGAGCAACCACCATCCGCACCTGACAGTTATTATTATTATTATTACTCTTCATAGAGAAGTTAGACTGGCTCCCTTGTCGTCCGTCTGCCTGCTGTTTTATTCTGACAGGCCTTTGTGAACTGACTGTTTCTTGGTTTTTTTTTAAGGAAAGGACTTTGAATAGTGCTCATTCAAATCCATTTTCAGCTGCCAAACTATGTTTGATTTCTAATTGCAAAGATAGGCTCAAGCGTAATGGCAATTCATGTTGTACTACCAGGAGAGAGATTGTTTCTGGAAGCCAGAACACTCCCTGTGTGTAAGAACTGCTGGCATATCAGTGTAACAATATATTTTGCCTCCTCCATCCTCCTCCATCTTATAGGCAAATGGGTGGCCACAGTGAGAGTAAGATGCTGAACTAGATGGACCACTGGCCTGACCTAGCAGGCTGTTGTGTTCTTATGCTTTTATCAGGCATTTTCCGCCTTCCATGCAGGTGATGGCTAAGGGGGTCATTGTGCGATCAAGGACCCATGTTCTGCCTGTGGAGCACAGAGGAGGTACTGGTAAGTGGCACTCCATTCCCATTTCCTCCCTTGATTCTTGGTGACCTTTCCAATTTTTTATAAACCCAGGTGATAACGTAAACCAGGGGTCAGCAAAATTTTTCAGCAGGGGGCCACTCCACTGTCCCTCAGATCTTGTGGGGGGCCGGACTATATTTTGGAAAAAAATAATGAACAAATTCCTATGCCCCACAAATAACCCAGAGATGCAATTTAAATAAAAGGACACATTCTACTCATGTAAAAGCACGCTGATTCCAGGACCATCCACGGGCCAGATTTAGAAGGTGATTGGGCCGGATCCGGCCCCTGGCCTTAGTTTGCCTACCCATGATGTAAACCCACACCTTAGTACAGTGCCACCACATATGCTTCCATGTGCCCTTGCGGTTCCGGCATGACATGTTTCAGAGTTTCCTCAATTTTATACTCATAGACAATATAATTTTACACTCATGAATTGTAATTGTTCTCTTCCTCCCTCTCTTCCTCCTTGGGAATTTTGTGTCAGTGCACTATGCCAATCATTTGGGGTTCCCTTTTCAGTCAGCAATGTCACTCAGAAAGTCTCCCAGAATATACTTCCTCAGTTCAGCTCACCTGTGGGAATAAACACATTCCAGTTCTGCTTTAAGTATTGATGGAAGAATTAACATTACAACTTATACAACTGCTGGCCTAAGGAAAATAAAGTAAAACTACGTACAGTGGTACCCCGGGTTACATACGCTTCAC
Source organism: Podarcis cretensis (assembly GCF_951804945.1). NCBI lineage: Eukaryota > Metazoa > Chordata > Lepidosauria > Squamata > Lacertidae > Podarcis > Podarcis cretensis. The sequence goes on from NC_137171.1 coordinate 124,079,255, forward strand.
GTTACATATGCTTCAGGTTATAGACTCCGCTAACCCAGAAATGGGGACGCAGGTGGCGCTGTGGGTTAAAGCCTCAGCGCCTAGGGCTTGCTGATCGAAAGGTCGGCGGTTCGAATCCCTGCGGCGGGGTGCGCTCCCGCTGCTCGGTCCCAGCGCCTGCCAACCTAGCAGTTCGAAAGCACCTCCGGGTGCAAGTAGATAAATAGGGACCACTTACCAGCGGGAAGGTAAACGGCGTTTCCGTGTGCGGCTCTGGCTCGCCAGAGCAGCAATGTCACGCTGGCCACGTGACCCGGAAGTGTCTCCGGACAGCGCTGGCCCCTGGCTTCTTAAGTGAGATGGGCGCACAACCCCAGAGTCTGTCAAGACTGGCCCTTAGGGGCAGGGGTACCTTTACCTTTACCTAACCCAGAAATAGTGCTTCAGGTTAAGAATTTTGCTTCAGGATGAGAACAGAAATCATGCTCCGGCGGCGCGGCAGCAGCAGGAGGCCCCATTAGCTAAAGTGGTCTTCAGGTTAAGAACAGTTTCAGGTTAAGTGCGGACCTCCGGAATGAATTAAGTACTTAACCCGAAGTACCACTGTGCAGAGAATCATTCCTCCTCCCTGCTCTGCAGCCATCAGAGCAGAGTAGCAACCACACCTCCTCCTTCAGAGCCTGTCTAATAAAGAGGTCTGTTGCTAAGGAAACCCTTTTGTGGCGAAGACCTGTTGCTAGCAGAAAGCTTGTTGCTAGGGGCAGATTTGTTGTTAGGGGCAAAACTATGCAAGGATCATTTCAAGTCTGTTTTTAGACTTCCACTAACATTTCGTTATCTACCAGCCAAAGGGGTGTTTTCTCTGGACCTCTCTGTCGACATGGACACTGCTCCATTGGCCCGTTTGCTTCTCTACACGATTTTGCCCAATAAAGAACTAGTGGTCCATTCAGCAGATTTCACCGTGGAGAACTGCTTCGCAAACAAGGTAAGGTTGTGGGGACTCTCTGAGGCCCAGCGCAGACATGGCCATGAGGCTCTCTGTTCCCTTTGCCAAAGTTCTCACTTGGTAGTCCATAGAGCACCATTTTTTCCAGCTGGACCAGCAGAATATTAACTTGTTGGCAGCTGAGGAAGGCGACCCAAGATGAGAAAACAAATCCCAGAAGGGATTATCTCTGTGCTGTCATGTAATAGAATGAACTCTTCAAATGCCCTTTCTATAATAATTTTTATTATTTTTTAAATTACAATCCAATAATAGCCTCATTATAACAATACCAAATTGCAATACAATTACTAAAAGCAATAATAGTAATTATATAATTTAGGTGGCCCCCTGCGTGCAAGATTTGATGGTTTGATTATTTTCTTTACTTCTGCGTTCCAAAATCTTATTAATTTCAATTACATTCCGGTCAAAATAATAATCCCTTATCCATCAACTGCAATATTAATAACTTCCATTTGTGGTGACACATTAAATGATTTATAGATCTACAAGTGAGGCACCCTGACTATATCCTTGTTCTTTCTGTGTGTGGCAATTATTCTGTGGTGTTTCTTCCTGTCCTTGTATAATGTTATGTCTGCCTTTTCCCAGTTGTTGCTGTTCTCCACCATGCCTTGGGCGGGGTTGACATCCCCTTGTTGTTTCAGAAATTATCCATTGCTCCGTCCCGTGCTTTGCTGTTTTGCAACTTTAACAACAGCTTCAAAAATCACTCCGTCCCAATAAATAACCTGTTTTCACAATTTTTTCAAATGCCCTTTATGCCTCCAGGTGAATCTGTGGTTCTCTGATGCTGAAGGCCTCCCTACCAGCAAAACTCACCTCCATCTTGCTGCCTCCAAAGGCTCCCTTTGTGCTGTCCATGCTGTCGATAAGAGTGTCTTTCTCTTGAAGCCCGAAGTTGAGATGTCCCCTAAGACTGTGAGTCAAATCTGCTTTTGAAGCTGTCCTCAAGTGTAACATTCCTAGAGCCACTTTTGCGCTTCCGTGCCATGGGGTGTGCTGATGTCATGTACACGAGCCAGGTGGCATGTATGTCTGGTGTGCTGACTGTTGGGATGCATCCAAGGGAACGGGGGCAATTGGCAGGCCCCCAGCTGGCTCCAGCCCACTGGCCGGCAGCCGGGCGATCTCCGGTCCTTGGTGCAGCATGAATCTGCGACCCAGAGCTTCAGAAGCTTCAGAAGCGGGGCACGCAATGTTACGAAAAAGGAGCAATGCAGCAGCGAGCTGCAGCTGGCTGGAAAGCCAAACAGGATGTTGATGTTTGGGACTGTACTGTGGGAACAAAGGCACAGTCTATTCACTGTACTGAGCACCGGATGTTAGCTCAGAGTGTCATCTGACCTGTACTGGAAGTACAGGGGTGGAGTTTCTTCTCTCTGCTGTTGGTGTTTGGAGAGTGCAGACGTGTTTCTCTGTACTGCTGCGTAGACAGAAATAAAGGCATGTAAATACATTTCTGTCTGTCTCTTTCCCCTTCCCGGGGAAGGCAGGGAGGAGGGAAGAGTGGTGTGTTCTTCTCACGTTTGAGGAGGATCGCCGATAGAGACCTCGCCTGCATCCTGCCGGGAGCCGCAGACAGGGAGGTCAACAAGGAACTCAAGCCGGGTGCCTGGAGAGTGGCAAATTCCTCTGACAAGGCTTGAGATTCCAACACGTAACTCAGCAGAGATAAGAACTCTTCGCAACAGAAGGGCAGATTAGAGGCTGTGTAAAACATATTTACAGGCATTTTATTCAGCATAATCAGGACAATAGGAAAAACATGCCTGCTCCCCTTCGTGTCCAAGCAAACAGCATAAGCAAAAGCTATACACAAACGGAAGTTCCCAGCAAGCTGTGCTGGAAAGTAAACAGACATGTGACACACAACAGCCTGTTCCTCTTAAGGTGGAACGGACTATCTTAACACTGACGTTGTATGGCCCTGGCCCCCTCAATTGCAGGGGCAAGGCCATATATCTCCAAAACACTTCCTTTCTCAAGGAAGCCAGACTCTGGATAACCACTAGAACCTCTGGAGTCTCTCGTTTTTCAGAGACTGGGGTGCATACAACAATTTTAAAAAACTAAGTTTCATTCCAGTTATATGCCGGACTGATAAACTGAGGACCAGGGATGCATAGAACATCTGTATCCACTTTTGAAACGGTTTGGCAAAGTGTTGAATGGACCCATTCCTTTCTGTCCAAACTGTGTCCTGGAAACCAAGTCTCGTGAGGCACAGTTGAGTATGTTTAGCCTGGGGAAAGAGAAGGCTGAGAGGTGATCTGATGGCTACCTTCAAGGCTAAAAACAGGGCAAGCTTGTTTTCTGCTGTGCCAGAGGGTGGGACCCGAGTCAAATTACAAGAAAAGAGATTCCAACTAAATATTGGGAATAACTTTCTGGTGGTCAGAGCTGTTCTGCAGTGGCCATGCAGGGACATTTTAGAGGAGAGGTGATATGGAAGGCGTTTGTAGAATTTGTACTGTTAAAATGGAAAGGGGTCAAACCATCGCAAGAGGTGTTGAAATTGTGGGTGGTTGGATAGTAACAATGGAATGGTCTCCGTGGCGAGGTGCACATTTTTATTCTTACTTATTTATGATTATTACTTTGTAAAAAATATATAGAAAAAATAAAAAATAGCAGGGGCATTTTAGGACATGCTTAATTGTGGCTACTTTTGTGGTCAGGTTTATGATCTGCTCCCTGTGAAGGACCTCCGAGGTTACGTCTACAGGCACCACTACCTGCTTGACCCGTACCTTGATCTCTGCACGGGTAGGAAAAATATTGTTATGGAAGGCATCAGCTACAGTCAAGGTGATGCCTATGACATTCTCAAGGTGAGTGCCAAAGGACCCGCTGCATTGGCATGAGACCCTTAATCTCAGGGTCATGGGTATGAGCCCCATGTGGGCGAGAGGGTCCTTCATTGCAGGAGTTTGGGCTAGGTGATCCTTGTGGGCCACACCAACTCTGCAATTCTATGATTCTGTGATTTGTCGGGGAGTGAAATGTCCGCCAGGAAGAGGAGGGCACATTGTAGGGACCCACCGCGTGACAGTGGCAGCTCAGCCACCCAAAATCTAGGGCTGTAAGGAAGCACGGTGTTGCATTCCACCCCGCATACGTCGCACGCAGCAATGTTTCCATTCCCCTGCAGTTCGTTTTCCACCAAAAGCTATTGTCCTCTGCAGAGAGATTATGTAACCTTAAGAAGAGCCTGCTGGGTCAGGCCAATGCGTTTAGTCCAGTGTTCTCACATTGCTCAACCAAATGCCTGTGGGAAGCAGCCTGCAAACAGGATCCGAGCGCAAGAGCCCTTTCCCCCCTCCTGTGGTTTTCAGCGACTGGTATTCAGAAGCATCACTGCCTCCAGCTGGGGAGGCAAACCATCATCATCATGGCTCGTAGCCACTGATAGCCTTTCCCCCTCATTTGTCTGATCCTCTGAGCCATCCACATTCGTGGCCATCACTCCCTCCTGTGGAAGCGAGTTTCAGTGTTGAACTAGATAAAAGGTAAAGGTAAAGGACCCCTGGATGGTTAAGTCCAGTCAAAGGTGATTATGGGGTTGTGGCGCTCATCTCGCTTTCAGGCCGAGGGAGCTGGCGTTTGTCCACAGAAAGCTTTCCAGGTCATGTGGCCAGCAGGACTAAACCACTTCTGGCACAATGAGATGGAGGCCAGAGCACATGGAAATGAGGAGATTTCACCCATCCCATATCCAAGAATCTCCTGAGGAGCCTGCTGATTCTACAGAGAGGAGGAGCAATGTTCTGCTTTCTACTTAGTCAGTGAGTGAATCAGTCAGCGAGTGAGTCAGTCAGTGTATCGGAGAGAGAGAGAGTGTTAGAGATCATGTCTAGAGATAAGGTTGCTGCTAAGAGCAGCTGCAGACTCTCAGTGTAGCATTGATTTATGCTTAGATCCTTTAGCTCTGTATATAGTTTTGTATCATAGTTGTAGCTATAGAATAAAAGGAAGATATTCTACAGAGCTGCTCTCCGAGTGGTTTATACTGTGCAAGACTCTGCAAAACTCTGCTGTGCAACGACTGTATTATTGTGCAATTGAACCCGGTGCTCTCAGCTCTAAGCTGTGAGTCCACAGCACGGTGACCTGTCCCTGTGAGAAAGGTGGTCAATGGCAGTGCTACCCAGCTCGCCTAGCCCAGTCGGGGTTGAAGTGCATGAGTCCAGTTGGTGCACTGGCTCAAGGGCGATGCTGACAGGAAATGCCTTTTTCCTTCCCACCGGACTGGTGCCTATTTATCTGCTTGCACTGGCGTGCTTTCGAACTGCTAGGTGGGCAGGAGCTGGGACACAGCAACGGGAGCTCACCCCGTCGTGGGGATTCAAACCGCCGACCTTCCGATCGGCAAGCCCAAGAGGCTCAGTGGTTTAGACCACAGCGCCACCTGCATCCTTACAGTTGAACTAGGCACCATGTGAATAACTGCTTTTTGAATCCGCCCTGAATCTTTCAACATTCAGTTTCACTGGATGCCCATGAGTTCTAATGTCATGAGAGTACTGTGTCCAGTTCTGGGCACCACAATTTAAGAAGATGTCAACAAGCTGGAACATGTACAGAGGAGGGCAACCAAGATGATCAAGGGTCTAGAAACAGGTAGGTAGCCATGTTGGTCTAAAGCAGTCGAGATATATATATATATATGTATATACATACACAACAGGTTTACCATACCCATTGAGTCAGTCACCCATCTCCTACTACCCTCCTGAGAAAAGCCCCTCCCCACCCTCCCACTATATATAAGGGTCTGGTGACTTCTGTTTCAGTGTATCTGAAGAAGTGTGGATGCACATGAAAGCTTATACCAAGAACAAACTTAGTTGGTCTCTAAGGTGCTACTGGACTATTTTTTTATTTTATTTTAAAACTATATTTCAAGGGTGTGGAAGCCAAGCCTTATGAGGAACGGTTGAAGGAGCTGGGCATGTTTAGCCTGGAAAAGAGGCTGAGGAGCCCTTCAAATATTTCAAGGGCTGTCACATGAAAGAGGGAACAAGCTTGTTTTCTCCTCCTCTGGAGCGTAGGGACTGGACCAATGGCTTCAAGTTACAAGAAAGGAGATTCCGACTAATCATTAGGAAGAACTTTCTGACAGTAAGAGTTGTTTGGCAGTGAAACAGACTCCCATGAGAGGTGTTGGACTCTCCTTCCTTGGAGGTTTTTAAGCAAAGTTTGGATGGCCACCTGTCCTGGACGCTTTAGCTGAGATTCCTGTGTTGCAGGCGGTTGGATGGCCACTTGATTATCCTTGGGTTCCCTTAGGTAAAGGTAAAGGGACCCCTGACCATTAGGTCCAGTCATGGACAACTGGGGTTGCAGTGCTCATCTTGCTCTTTAGGCCAAGGGAGCCGGCGTTTGTCCGCAGACAGCTTCCGGGTCATGTGGCCAGCATGACTAAGCTGCTTCTGGCGAACCAGAGCAGCGCACGGAAATGCCGTTTACCTTCCTGCTGGAGGGAAACCTATTTATCTACTTGCACTTTGATGTGCTTTCGAACTGCTAGGCTGGCAGGAGCAGGGACTGAGCAACAGGAGCTCACCCTGTCGCGCACTGCACACCCTTAAAAGGTAAAGGTAAAGGTACCCCTGCCTGTACGGGCCAGTCTTGACAGACTCTGGGGTTGTGCGCCCATCTCACTTAAGAGGCCAGGGGCCAGCGCTGTCCGGAGACACTTCCGGGTCACGTGGCCAGCGTGACAAAGTTGCATCTGGCGAGCCAGAGCCGCACACGGAAACGCCGTTTACCTTCCCGCTGGTAAGCGGTCCCTATTTATCTACTTGCACCCGGAGGTGCTTTCGAACTGCTAGGTTGGCAGGCGCTGGGACCGAGCAGCGGGAGCGCACCCCGCCGCAGGGATTCGAACCGCCGACCTTTCGATCGGCAAATCCTAGGCGCTGAGGCTTTAACCCACAGCGCCACCTGCGTCCCTCCCTGCACACCCTTACAACTCTGCAATTCTTTGATTCTATGAGAGAGGGAGAAAAATGTTTCTCTATCCCCCTGTATCCTTCCAGACCACCTGGCAGTGGGCAGAGGAGGATGTTCAGCTCCTGAAGGGTTAATCCAGATTAGGTAGAGACTCTCCTGGTCAGGTATTCGGGAACAGAGACACATATGCTGTTTGGGAAGGCATAACGCTCTAGAGAAGGGTTCATACTGGCTCATTTTCTCATTTTGCAGGACTTTGGCTTGAAAGTTTTTACCAGCATCAAGATACAGAAGCCTAACCTTTGCAGTGAAGAGACACCAGCAATTGCCAGTAAGAACCTGGTGGCAATGTTGGTGGCAATTGTGGGAGTAGGGGTGGGATTTCCTCCAGTTAGCCTTCGTTCCATCTTCATGTTGTTGTTTAGTTGTTTAGTCGTGTCCAACTCTTCGTGACCCCATGGACCAGAGCACACCAGGCCCTCCTGTCTTCCACTGCCTCCCGCAGTTTGGTCAGACTCATGTTTGTAGCTTCGAGAACACTGTCCAACCATCTCATCCTCTGTCATCCCCTTCTCCTTGTGTCCTCAATCTTTCCCAACATCAGGGTCTTTTCCAGGGAGTCTTCTCTTCTCATGAGGTGGCCAAAGTATTGGAGCCTCAGCTTCACACTCTGTCCTTCCAGTGACCACTCAGAGCTGATTTCCTTAAGGATGGAGAGGTTGGATCTTCCCTCTTCATAATGCCCTCAAAATCACAAGATTTATAAGCTCTGCAAATTTAAGAGGAACGATAACAGCTTAAGAAGAGCCAATGGCAAATCTTCTCTAGCATCCTGTTCTCACATTGGCTGAAGGGTTTCTTGTGGGAAACCAGCAAATGCACATCCAGCTATGCTCTACGTCTCTAAGGGCCTTGACTAAAACTTTTGCTGAGTGCCTAGTTCTACAGCCCTATATTTTTAAAAAAATATTAAGATACTTGGCAGAAGGGTTTTCAGGAAGAGTTTCACTTGCCTCATCCCTTCCGGCAATTGCATGCTGTAAATAGAAAGTTTACAGTGGAACCTCGGTTCCCGAACGAAATCCATTCCGGAAGCCCGTTCAGCCTGCGAAATGTTCGAAAACCGAGGCATGGCTTCCCATTGGTTGCAAGAGCTTCTTGCACTCCGCAGAAGTCGTGTCGTTCAAGTTCCGAAAACATTTGAAAATGGAAGCATTTACTTCTGGGTTTTCAGCATTCGGGAACCAAAACATACAAGAACAGAGGCATTTGGGAACCGAGGTTCCAATGTACCAGTATTTGCCCAAAGATAGATTTAGAGTGTATTTTGTTCTATTGCGCGCTTATGAATTTGCCACCGTTATCGTTATGGTAAAATATCATGCTATTTAAATGGCATAGATTAATTAGTCACTCAGCAGCAATAGAACATGGTTACAGTGGTACCTCGGGTTACATACGCTTCAGGTTACACACTCCACAAAGCCAGAAATAAGCCTGAAGAATTTTGCTTCAGGATAAGAACAGAAATCGGATTCTGGCAGCGCGGTGGCAGCAGGAGGCCCCATTAGCTAAAGTGGTGCTTCAGGTTAAGAACAGTTTCAGGTTAAGTACAGACCTCTGGAACGAATTAAGTACTTAACCTGAGGTACCACTGTATAGGCCTTGGAGGACACATGGTGATTTGCAGAATTCTACCTTTTGTTTTAAAAAGTGAAATGGCTTAAAAGTTAAGTGGAACCAAATAGAAATTGGGTTCTTCAATGCAGGTTGGGGGTTAGATTGTAAACACAGACACATACACACAAGACAGCTGTGTATGAAACACAATTTATGACACACACGCACATACACAAAGAGAGAGAGATAGAAAGTACAAAGAAAAACAAAATGAAATTAAATAAATAAATTAGTTGGCATCTGTCTCAAGAGATAATGTAAGAGTGCGGCCTTAGGGGTAAAGTCAAACCGTTGGTGAGTTAGAGCACTTGCTGTGGCTGTATGGGAGAGACATGTTTAATTGCAGCTGGAGCAGAGGAAGGTCTCGGTTTTGCTGTTACAGATGCACTGTGGTGTTACTTATCTCTGCTCTCCTCCCAGTGGTCATTTCTCCTCTGGTCACCACTGTGGAAATAAAGTACATAATTTAGGGCAATATCCAACAGTCCCACTCAGAGTGTACCTACTGAAATCAAGAGGGCTTTCTGTTCATTGAGTCCGAATAACAATGGCTATCATCTATGCTCTGTCTTCCTTCAAGTTGAGCAAACTGAGAGTGGACTGCCAGGAGCTCCAAGCATTCCTGCACGAGAAGCCGCAAGAACAGGAAGCCAGCAGGAGACGGTTAGGAGCTACTTTCCCGAGACGTGGCTCTGGAACACGTGGATAGTGAAGTAAGTACAGTGGTACCTCGCAAGATGAATGCCTCGTAAGACGAAAAACTCGCAAGACAAAAGAGTTTTTCGTTTTTTGAGTTGCTTCGCAAGACGAATTTCCCTATGGGCTTGCTTCGCAAGACGAAAACGTCTTGCAAGTTTGTTTCCTTTGTCTTGCAAGTTTGTTTCCTTTTTCTTAAAACCGTGCATTCACTTCGAGGAGCAACTCATAGCACGCGGTGTGGTAGCCTTTTTTGAGGTTTTTGAAGACTTTGGTGATTTTTGAAGCTTTTCCAAAGTCCGTGCTTCGCAAGACGAAAAAATCGCAAGACGAAAAACTCGCAGAACGAATTAATTTCGTCTAGCGAGGTACCACTGTCGTGGTTTTCAGACTTTGTGGGGTGTGCATATTGCAGATATTAATATTATGCAGTTTGAAGCGAGTGGATGCATAAAAACGGGCTCCTTTGGAAATGAAGCACTGTTTAGCGAAAGCTTTGCTTGCGGAACTTTCTTCAAAACAAAACAAAAACATCCAAACAACTCCATAAGACATATGCCAGTCCAAGGCATAGGCTCAGCATCTTACAAAATGTCAAACAATTTCAACAGACCTAGAAACAGAGGTCTGTCTCTCCCCACAACCTGCATCCTGCCTGGGGCTGTTTATCTGGAAAGCTTGAATGCCTTATGAAGAACGGCTAAGGGAGCTGGGCATGTTTAGCCTGGAGAAGAGGAGGGTGATATGATAGCCATGTTCAAATATATAAAAGGATGTCACATAGAGGAGGGAGAAAGGTTGTTTTCCGCTGCTCCAGAGAAGCGGACACGGAGCAATGGATCCAAACTACAAGAAAGAAGATTCCACCTAAACATTAGGAAGAACTTCCTGACAGTAAGAGCTGTTCGACAGTTGAATTTGCTGCCAAGGAGTGTGGTGGAGTCTCCTTCTTTGGAGGTCTTTAAGCAGAGGCTTGACAACCATATGTCAGGAGTGCTCTGATGGTGTTTCCTGCTTGGCAGGGGGTTGGACTCGATGGCCCTTGTGGTCTCTTCCAACTCTATGATTCTATCTACATCCTCACTCTCACAGAGCCCAGGAACAAAGGACTCCAGCCATCACCCTTCCAAGATGGCGAAGTTGCAATTCAATTCAATACCTCTCATGTGATCTAAGGTTAAACACTCATATGTTAGATTGCAGAAAACAACATTCCATTATCAACTCAGTTAAGGCTCAGAGTCCCTTAGAGTACGGCAGTGGAATTTTCCAGCATTAAACCCTTTCACCATTACACATAAGCATTCCCATTTCGGTGTCAATTAAAACCATTATAATCAATAGGGCAGTGGTGGTGCTGGGGGAGTCCGTAGCGAAAATCCCTTGAAAGAAATGCTGAGAACTTGTGGCCCTCCAGGTGTTACTGCCATACAACCTCCATCATACCTGCTCACAGGCCATCCAGCCCGGGGCTGATGGGAGTTGGAGCCCAACAACAATGGGAAGGCCACACAGCCCCCACCCCACAAAATCTCTGCCCTATTACGAGCCATAACCCTAGGGAGAATTAGGCAAATTAATGAAGGACAAGGCTCTTGATAGCACTTTGAATACTTGGAAGTGGTGTGCATTTTACAGGATTTCCCTGGTGATGGGAAATGAAGGGAGCTATGAAAATGTTCCTCACCCTGCACGGCCATCTTCGGAAAAATAAAGGCCTGTCACATTGAAGATGGATCAAACATTGCTGGGGCTTTGTCGACATGCAGAGGGCCGGGAGGCCAGCTGGCAAGCCTCAGCTCAGCCGACTCCTTCCATCGACCTCTGCTCTGATGTAAATCAGCTTCAGAACCAGGGTGCGCTATCAGCAGATAGAACTGCACACACAGGATAGGCGTGAGGCTTGTGACGTTATACTACAACTACAGATCTATTAATCATAAATCAGGACAAAGAAACATGTCGTCTCTCATGTTGTCTCAGAGAGAAGGGGAAAAAGCAAAAGCCGGTGTGGTGCAGTGGTTAAGAGCAGTAGACTCGTAATCTGGTGAACCGGGTTTGCGTCTCCGCTCCTCCACATGCACCTCACAGAGTGTTTGTTGTGGGGGCAGAAGGGAAAGGAGATTGTTAGCCGCTTTGAGACTCTTTAGGGTAGGGATAAAGTGGGATATCAAATCCAAACTCATGTGGTAACCTTACTTACCTTGTAGTAAGGTTAAGGCTTACTGGGAAATGATATACAATGAAATGAAAAGGATGTTTAAAATAACGTTTGTAAAAAAAACACCGGAAGCCTTTCTCTTGGGAATTATAGGGACAGAACTACTTAAATTGTATAGAAATTTATTCATGTATACGACTACAGCAGCAAGAGTGGTACTTGCCCCAAAATGGAAAGAAGCAGAAGTCCCAGCAAAGGAAGAATGGATATGAAACTGTATGGAATATGCAAAAAAGGCAAAACTTACCGGAAGAATAAGAAATCAAGATAACAAACTTTTAATAAAAGAATGGAAATGGTTTATTGAACATTTACAGACAAATTGTAAACAGATAAAAACACTGGCAGGGTTATTGTAATAACCTGCAGTTACGGTACATAAGAGTAAGAGAAATAAATAAGTTAAGTTAATTTGGATATGCAAAAGGTATTAAAAACAAAGTTAAGGAACCGCAGAAAGAGGGGGAAGGAAGTCAAGTTTTAAAATGTCAAAATGACTGTAAAATCAATGGAATGTGTATATCTGAAAAGATATGTACAGTGGTACCTCGCAAGACGAATGCCTCGTAAGACGAAAAACGCGCAAGACAAAAGGGTTTTTCGTTTTTTGAGTTGCTTCGCAAGACGATTTTCCCTATGGGCTTGCTTCGCAAGATGAAAATGTCTTACGAGTTTGTTTCCTTTTTCTTAAAACCGTTAATACCCAGGGAATCCGCGCTCCGCAAGACGGAAAAATCGCAAGACGAAACAACTCGCGGAACGAATTAATTTCGTCTTGCGATGCACCACTGTATATGTATATGTATATACATATACATATATATAAAACCCTTGGGACCCCTTCAAACTCTATGCTTCTTTGATTCCTGTTCTTCTCTGTCCCTCAGCAGCGAGTCCCAAGGCGAGATTGACATCCCCGTGACCATTCCGGACACCATCACCGAGTGGAAGGCTGGAGCTTTCTGCTTGTCCCCGGATGTGGGCTTTGGGCTGGCCCAGGCTGCCTCCCTCAAGGCCTTCCAACCATTCTTCCTGGATCTGACCTTGCCCTACTCTGTGGTGCGGGGCGAAGCGTTCACCCTGAAGGCCACCGTCTTCACCTACATGCAGCGCTGCGCCAGGGTGAGGAACGCCCTAGCTTGGCTCCCGATTCCCAAAAACTCCTCGCCCTCTTTTCCTTGGCGTAGAATTTGGATCGCCTAGGCACGGAATCATATTTCTGCTGGCACCCAAGACTCTTGAGCGGCAAGAGACTTTTGTTTCCTCCCTGCTAACACCTTTCTGTTCACGGACAGGTCAGTATCTCGCTGGCTCCCTCTGCTGAGTTTGTGGCTTCCCCTGTGGAGAAGGAGGAGGAATCTTACTGCCTGTGTGCCAATGAAAGGAAAACGGTCTCTTGGACGGTAACTCCCAAATCTCTGGGTAAGCAGCAATACTAGGAACTGGGTAATCACAGTGGCGTAGTGTGGGGGGTGCAGGGGGGCCAGCCGCACCGGGCACAACATCTGGGGGGGGCGCGCTCGCCGCCTCCGGAGTCGCCGAAGAGCCTCGGGCACAGGCTGTAGCAGAGCCCCATGTCTCGCGGAACCGACGAGCTGTGCGCGCGTCCGGGCTGAAGGCGTCCGGCAGGCAGCGGCTCTCAGCGCTCGCCACGGTCCCCACGCGTCAGGGCCATGGAGGGCGCGCCAGGCAGCCCCTCCTCACAGCCCCGCTGCTGCTGCAGCTGCTGGGCCATGTTGCATTTTCCTCGCCTCTCTGCCCTCCTCCTCCTCCAGGCAAGCGGCATCGTTTGGGCAGCAGCGCCAGCTGCAACTCGCCTCAGATCACCTGACACGGACCCACCGCCGCCGCCGCCGTGGCTACCTTACCGTAAATACCCCAGCCCAGGCAGCAGCAAGAAGAAGCTGGCAGCGGCGGCAGGTTAGGGGTTAGGGGCGCAAATTACTTGCCTTGCCCCGGGTGCTGACAACCCACGCTATGCCACTGGGTAATCACCACTGCCTGAAAGCGATATGAGCGCCGCAACCACATAGTTGCCTTTGACTGGACTTAACTGACCAGGGGTCCTTTACCAAACTCTTAGATCAGGGGTATGTATAAATGCAAGGAGTCCTGATTCCTCCTACAGAGTTATCTCCCTTAGACTGCAGTGAAAGTGTGTGTGTGTGTGTGTGCGCACGCGCGCGCACTTCCGGCATGTAAATACAATATATATATATATATTTCAGATTAAATATTTACAGTCAGATATCCAACATACATACAACATAGAAACAAGATTCCAAAGAATCTGCTGGACTTCCCTCCTCCCCTTTGTTGGTCCTATTGTTAATCATTTCCTCCTGCATCTTTTATGATAATCCAAATCTTTTACATCTCCATTGTGTCCAAAATTCACCATTAAACTACAAGTGTTATTCCAATCCTACTAACGATTTTAACTATTTACAACGGTTTTTAAGATAAACTATAAATTTCCCCCATTCCTTGTTAGAATTTTGGTCCTCCTGATTTCTGATTCTTTTAGTCATTTTAGCCATTTCGGCATAGTCCATCAACTTGATCAAATACAGTGGTACCTCTACTTACAGACGTGATCCATTCCGGGGTGCCGTTCGCACCCCAAAAAGTCCATAAGTAGAGTGCCGCACGTGCATGTGACGCGATAGAGTGCGCATGCGCAAAGTGTGCAGATCGCTTCTGTGCATGTCCAAAGCGGTGAACCTGGAAGTAAACACTTCCGGGTTTGCCGCGTTCGTAACCAGAAAAAACGCAACGTGAAGCAAACGCAACTCGAGGTATGACTCTACTGTATTTTTAGAGTCCATGGCAAATTTGGCTACTGCCTACATTTTGGATATGCATAGATTTCTCTCCCAACTTTAAATAGCCTGATAGAAGAAGAAGAAGAAGAGTTTGGATTTGATATCCCACTTTATCACTACCCTAAGGAGTCTCAAAGGGATGCGGGTGGCGCTGTGGGTTAAACCACAGAGTCTAGGACTTGCCAATCAGAAGGTTGGTGGTTCGAATCCCCGTGATGGCGTGAGCTCCCGTTGCTCGGTCCCTGCTCCTGCTAAACTAGCAGTTCGAAAGCACGTCAAAGTGCAAGTAGATAAATAGGTACCACTCTGTCGGGAAGGTAAACGGCGTTTCCGTGCGCTGCTCTGGTTCGCCAGAAGCAGCTTTGTCATGCTGGCCACATGACCCAGAAGCTGTACGCCAGCTCCCTTGGCCAGTAAAGCGAGATGAGCGCCGCAACCCCAGAGTCGGTCACGACTGGACCTAATGATCAGGGGTCCCTTTACCTCAAAGCAGCTAACATTCTCCTTTCCCTTCCTCCCCCACAACAAACACTCTGTGAGGTGAGTGGGGCTGAGAGACTTCAGAGAAGTGTGACTGGCCCAAGGTCACCCAGCAGCTGCATGTGGAGGAGTGGAGACGCGAACCCGGTTCACCAGATTACGAGTCCACCGCTCTTAACCACTACACCACACTGGCTCTCTGATAACAATGGAAAGGATTGCAAGTGAATCATGCTATTAACAAAATAGAATGAGGCCGGCCCTTTTTTCTCTTCTAGGGGAAATAAACTTCACAGCGAGCGCTGAAGCCCTGAAATCTGAACAGCTCTGTGGGAACGAAATAGTGGAGACGCCCCACAAAGGGCAGAGGGACATAGTGATCAAATCCCTTTTGGTCGAGGTACGAATGATGGCAGAGCATATGCCTGCACTGCCCAGGGTGGGGGCGCTCCCGAGGGGGGCGTGGTGCGGAGGATGCCCTCCCAGGCACAGGATCGCTGCTCGGGTGCCTGGAACAGCCTGTGTGCCCTGCAGCTGGGTGCAGAGCAAGCCACTCATGGTGGACATTTGGCATTCCACCCACCTGTGATTCCCAAGCCTCCCCCAAGTTGTCAAAACAAAGGGGGAAGGGGGAAACACCACCAGCAAAGCGGCGCAACTCCCCCCTTACCCCAACTGCTCAGGGTAGGCTTGGGAGTCACAGGCAGGCAGCACGCCGAATGTCACCCCCCTCAGTCAAGGCACCCAGGGCAGTCCGCCCCCTTCCTATGCCCCTGGGTACGAGGGCTGCTTTAATCTTGATTTGGGGTTGCATAAGTGTGATTTTGTGGGGAGTAAAGCAGACCCTCCAAGTGTCCCTATTTTCCAAGGACAGTCCTGGATTTACAGAAGCAGTCCCGGTTTCTGATTTGATTCTGGAATGTCCTGTCCCCCCCCCCCCCAATTGTTATTGGAGGAATGCTGGAGGGCATGGCCGAGCAACATCTTTTGCAATAAGTTGCCTGAATCATTAGGGAATAAAGAGAGAACGGGAACTTGCTCTTCCTCCTCATTGGTTCCTTCTCTTTCGTCAATTACTGTACTCTCCTGTGTATAAGACAATGATTTTACTAAAAAAAAAATGTAGTCCAAAATTTGGGGTCGTTTTATACACTTGGTTTGGGCTCTTGAAATAAGGCAACCCAAAAAAGCTCAATAACTTTGGTCAGCTTCCCTCAAAAAAAAAAGGTCAGAGTTGTTCTGTTTGATGTTTTAAATATTGATTTCTTAATAGTAAGGTAAACTATTTCCTTTCAGGGTCTGTTTTGCTTCTTTTCCAAGTTTCAGTCAATGTGAGCCTTCATGTGCCAGTGTATTAACTTATTGGCTCTATCTTGGCTGCATGTAAAATTCATATACAGGGACCTTAGGGTTTGTAATAACCAAATAACATTTAGAATGGCTTTGTTTGCCATGAGGAATACACATTAAGTTTTCTTTATCCTTCCAACCAGACTACAGTGGTACCTCGGGATGCGAATGGGATCAGTTCCAGAGCCCCGTTCGCATCCTGAATAGAATGTAAGATGTGACTGTGTGTCTGCACGTGCGCGGGTCGCGTTTTGCTGCTTCCGCGCATGCGCGTGATGTCATTTTGAGCGTCTGCGCATGCGCAAGTGGCATAACCCGGAAGTAGCGTGATCCGTTACTTCCAGATTGCTGTGGAGCGCAACCCGAAAGCGCTCAACCTGAGGCACATTCAACCTGAGGTATGACTGTATTTCTTTCTGCACACTGCTGGAATGAAGAATTTATTTCATTCTCCCCTCTCCTTTTCTTTTCTCTCCTCTCATGAAGCCGGAAGGCGTTGAGAAGGATGTGGTCTTCAACAACCTGCTATGTGCAGCTGGTAAGTGTCTGCTAATGGAGGCATCCCTACCCATTTCTCTGTATGAATCTCACAGAACTGGAAAGGGCACAACTGCACCATACAGAAACATCATCATCATCATCAGTTGCTTTTCTCTTATTTATTTATTCATACTTTTCTATTTATACATTTCACTGATTTTACAATCATTTTGACATTCCTTCCCCCTCTTTCTGCGGTTCCTTAAATTAAATTAGTTTTTAATAACTTCTGCATGTCCAAATTAACTTAATTTACTCATTTATTCATCTTCTTTAAATATATACTCTTATAAAACTGCAGGTTATTACAATAATCTTGGCAATGTTTTTATCTGTTTTATAATTTATCTGTAAATATTCAATAAACTATTTCCATTCGTTGGTAAAAAAAAAAATGTTAACAAAGTAGTTGCTTTTCTCACAGAGTGAAGCAAAGTGACAATTATTATTATTATTATTATTATTATTATTATTATTATTATTTATAGAAGTAATTACACACCCTTTGTTAGCTATTTTTCTGAGTCATGTAGTGCTTTCACCCTCAAAGCCCTAGTGATGAAGTAGACTCCACACACAAGATTTTGAAGACGACGCTTTACTTGCAGGATGGCAACTATTACAAGCAATAATATTTATGCATATCAAGTCAAATACAATGCAACCCTCTCCCTTGAGCCCAAGAGAGGGTCTTCTTGTTTCTTGCTTCCAAAACTCCTTTGAAGCCAACCATAAATTATCAGCCCATAGCTCCTCAAACCTGGAAGGGAACAAAGAGTAGGCGTGCAAATGTTCCCGCTAACTGGAAGAGAGGCTGTAATATCAGGCAACAGGAATGATCAAAACTCCCTCTGTTCTGCTTGCAGAGAAGTCGAAGTCATCAGGACCTGTTTCTTTAAAGCTGTCAGGCAATGTGGTGGAGGGCTCGGCCAGGGCCTCCTTCTGTGTGCTGGGTAAGTCATGAAAACTTTCCGGGGCTCGGGCTTCTCAGAGACCCTGTGTAAATGCTCTATATTCCACTTCACCCTTCCGCATGTGAATAGCTCTCTCCAGTTCCAACGTCCTGGGCTGAGTGCAGTCGCTTATGAAGTCAAGACAGCACCGACCACATAGATGTCAGTGTTAGGTTTCTGTTATGCCACTGTGCAGTTCTTGGAGTCACAAGACTCTGTTGACATTCCAGACTGTTGGAAGTCTCACGGGAGACGGATGTTGAAGTTACTGGTTTCCTCTTTCTTTGTTCCTGTTGTTTTCTGTCTCTCACAGAGAGCAGATACATATTCTTTTCTGTCCTGCGTAGTCGCAATGTAGCACACACTTCATGTCTCCTGCTGCTGTCTGGGTACTCTGCTTAAAGGGGAGCATGCCTGAAGTCTCATTCAAAGGCTTAGGTCGTTAATCACCGTCAGAGGAGAGCCGAAGGAGTAGCCTTTACAGCTGGGTCGTATAGAGGCTCCGACAGTCAGCAGGCTTGGAGGAGACCCAAGATTTGCAGAAGTAGCAAACAAAGTTGTGGAAGGAGAGCTAAGGGCTAGAGCTGGGGTGGAATGGAACAGCTCAATGAGGATTGAGCATGCACCATGGACATGGGATGCTAGCAAACCTTTGGGAAGGGAAATCAAGTGGCGGGGTAATGAAATGGAGTATGCTGGAAAAGAATGTATCTTTCTGGAACTCAATGCTACATGCTGTAAATATTTGCACTTATTTTCTTCTTGTCTTTCCCCTTATTCTAGCACATTCTTTCTTGGCCTGGCCTCTCCTTGCCTCCTTAATTATGCCTCCATCTGAGCCCAGTCATTTCTCATGTAATCTGGCACTGATAATATGTGGGAATTAGACTCTAGTTCCCATTTACAGAACTATGTGAAGGGAGGAGACCGGGTTGTTTAACCCTTTAACTAGTTCCCTTTTCTGTTCTATAAAAACTACGCAAAACACACTCTCTTTTTAAAGTTTAAATAACAAATAGCTTTTAATCAGTGTACAGTCGTACCTCGGCTCCCGAATGCCTTGGGAGTCAAACATTCTGGCTCCCAAATGATCAAAAACTGGTAGTAAGTGGTCCGGTTTTCAAATGTTCTTTTGGAAGCGGAATGTCCAATGGGGCGTCTGCGGTTTCAGATTGACTGCAGCTAAACAGAAGCCGCACTTTGGAAGTCAAACATTTGGGAAGTCAAACGGACTTCCGGAATGGATTCTGTTCGACTTCTGAGGTACGGCTGTACTTGCACTTGTTAGATTAAACATACAAGGCAGGCAGGTGTTATGTTGCTAATACACATTGCATAGATTTGTATCTTATTAGCACTTAATATTTATCTGCTTCCATCTGGCCATTCTCTCCTCCACAGCATTTTCATTACGTACATTTCCACCCGAACTATTTCCCCCTCCCCCTCCCTGATCTGTGATTTCCTGATCTGTGTTTATGGAAGTTTTTAATATTTAATGCTGTATTGTTTTTAACACTCAATTGGCAGCCGCCCAGAGTGGCTGGGGAAACCCAGCCAGATGGGTGGGGTATAAATAAATTATTATTATTATTATTATTATTATTATTATTCCTTATGGAAATTTGCATTGCTTTGATGTTTTCTTTTGTCATGCATTTCACTTGGTGGCTCTGCACCATCCCCTCATATTCCAACCAATCTTTTCCCTCCCCTCCTCTTCCCACATCCCAGGGGACATCCTCGGAACAGCTATAGAGAACCTCCACCAGCTTCTTCAGATGCCCTACGGCTGTGGGGAACAGAACTTGGCCCTCTTTGCCCCCAACATCTACATCCTGGAGTACCTGAATAAGACTGAGCAGCTGACTGAGGAGGTGAAGTCCAAGGCCATCGGATACTTAGTGGCTGGTGAGAAAAACTTGTGAGGAGAGGATGTACGGGGAGAATTCTACATTTGTTGTTTCCTGCAGGGCGGGAGGAACAATGTGGATTCACTGAGAACATATTTATAAGCATGGCTGCCGGCTTTACTGGACTGAAATCAATACATTAATTAACTACCACACTAGTTGTTGGATTGCTTGTTGTTGTTGTTGTTGTTTAGTCGTTTAGTCGTGTCCGACTCTTTGTGACCCCATGGACCAGAGAACGCCAGGCACTCCTGTCCTCCACTGCCCCCCGCAGCTTGGTCAGACTCATGCTGGTAACCTCGAAAACACTATCCAACCATCTCGTCTTCTGTCGCCCCCTTCTCCTTGTGCCCTCCATCTTTCCCAACATCAGGGTCTTCTCCAGGGAGTCTTCTCTTCTCATGAGGTGGCCAAAGTACTGGAGCCTCAGCTTCACAATCTGTCCTTCCAGTGAGCACTCAGGGCTGATTTCCTTCAGAATGGAGAGGTTTGATCTTCTTGCAGTCCATGGGACTCTCAAGAGTCTCCTCCAGCACCATAATTCAAAAGCATCAATTCTTCGGCAATCAGCCTTCTTTATGGTCCAGCTCTCACTTCCATACATCACTACTGGGAAAACCATAGCTTTAACTATACGGACCTTTGTTGGCAAGGTGATGTCTCTACTTCTCAAGATGCTGTCTAGGCCTGTCATTGCCCTTCTCCCAAGAAGCAGGCGTCTTTTAATTTCGTGGCTGCTGTCACCATCTGCAGTGATCATGGAGCCCAAGAAAGTAAAATCTCTCACTGCCTCCATTTCTTCCCCTTCTATTTGCCAGGAGGTGATGGGGCCAGTAGCCATGATCTTCGTTTTTTTGATGTTGAGCTTCAGACCAGATTGCTAGTAGCGACCAATTTTAATCACTGGGGCTTTGAGTTCAGGACACACTTTGAAACTATTGAGAAACTGAGGGTGGCGTGTCTTCTCTTGATGCCCAGATAGCCTCTGAGCATCCATCACCGCCCCCTTGGTTGTGTGGCTGAGTAACCTTTCCTCCCCTGAAAAGTAAAGGTAAAGGTACCCCTGACCGTTAGGTCCAGTCACAGACGACTCTGGAGTTGCGGCGCTCATCTCGCTTTATTGGCCGAGGGAGCCGGCGTACAGCTTCTGGGTCATGTGGCCAACATGACTAAGCCGCTTCTGGTGAACCAGAGCAGCGCACGGAAATGCCGTTTACCTTCCCGCCGGAGTGGTACCTATTTATCTACTTGCACTTTGACGTGCTTTCAAACTGCTAGGTTGGCAGGAGCAGTAGCAAGTAGGGACCAAGCAACGGAAGCTCACCCCGTCGCGGGGATTTGAACCACCAACCTTCTGATCAGCAAGTCCTAGGCTCTGTGGTTTAACCCACAGCGCCACCCGCTTCCCTCCCCCTGAAAAGTACATAGAGCCAAAGGAGGAAGTTGGAAGAGTGTTGCTCTTTCTCACTTCCTCCTCCAACTCTATGTGCTTTACAAGGCTCGGATTAATTCTGCTGGCTCTACTCAGATCCCTTGAATGAACTAGGTGTGTGTTTGTGTACCCACTTCCTTTCTGTCTCTCTGTGGGGTGAGTGGATAGCAGCATTTATCAATGGGGTTATTAGTTTGTTTTGTTCTTGTTTTTATCATGTATTTTGTGTCTTTATTTTGTATTTTTTTTTACCATGAACTGCCCTGAGATCTTTGGGTGAAGGGCGGTATACAAATTTATTTTTTTAAAAAATGGATAAAAAATAAATGTTAAATGATATGCTATCTTACTACTTCCTTTCCCCAAAATGGCATATCTGACTAGTTTGGGGTAGCATTTAGGAAAACACTGAATTTAGCATTGCCATAAGGAGCACACTCCTCTCCTATTATTGCAGAAGTAGACATAATTCCTTAAGAATGGATTTCCTTAAGAATGGAGGAATTATCCTCCATTCTTAAGGAAATCAGCCCTGAGTGCTCACTGGAAGGACAGATCCTGAAGCTGAGACTCCAATACTTTGGCCACCTCATGAGAAGAGAAGACTCCCTGGAAAAGACCCTGATGTTGAGAAAGATGGAGGGCACAAGGAGAAGGGGGCGACAGATGAGGAGATGGTGGGACAGTGTTCTCGAAGCTACAAACATGAGTCTGACCAAACTGCGGGAGGCAGTGGAAGACAGGGGTGCCTGGCGTGCTCTGGTCCAGGGGGTCACGAAGAGTCGGACACGACTAAACAACAACAACAGACATAATTCACAAAATGATAGGTGCAAAATAGAAAAGTAGTCCTTATTTATCAGGTTTCAGAATTGTAAGTCTCAAGAAAATATTCAACCTTGTGCTTTTTGTTGCATTACTGCTTCTTTCCATAGAAGATGCCTCTGTTGAGTTTTGGGTCAGTTGCAAATTTTATCAAGAAGATTAAAAAAGGGCAAAAAACCCCACCCCGATTCTCCTTCCATTTCAGGCTACCAGAGGCAACTGAACTACAAGCACTCTGATGGCGCCTATAGCACCTTTGGACAAGATAACCGGAGCCCAGGGAACACCTGGTGAGATTGACAGAGGCTGCCTCATTTATGCAAGGCATATACATACATGTTGAGCAGGGGGAGGTTACCTGGTTGAATTGCCTTGAGAGTCCAAATACACTATGTCAGCTGGCTCACCCTTATCTATATGCTTGTTGACACTCTCATAGGGCTCTATAGGTTTGTGGGACAAGACTTGTCCTTGCAGAAGCCATGCTGGTTCTACGTCAGCAAGGCTTGTTCTTCTATATGCTTGGTAATTTTATCCTTGACAATTCTTTCCTGGGACAGATGTTAAGCTAACCAGCCTGTAATTTCCACAATCCCTACCCCAGGATATATTCTATCTTAATACAATTCTGTATTCCTTAGCTTAAGCTGTCGATTTTTTGTCTCATACCTGAAAATGCTTTCCTGGTGTTGCATCCAATATTATTCATTCTGAGGTCCTATCAAAGGGCACATTTCTGGGCTTCTACCTTTCAAATTTCCCCAAATGCATTGGCACTGGTGCCTGACTCTGCTGTGCTCGGTGGCTTTCTTGCAGGCTGACGGCGTTTACACTCAAGTCCTTTTCCCGAGCCAGACCCTACATCTTTGTGGAAGAAAAACACATCCAGGATGCTCGGGCGTATCTGGCTTATAGGCAGAGAGAGAATGGCTGCTTCAGAAGCGTTGGGACCCTGTGGAACAACGCTCTGAAGGTACAGAGAGAGGGAGAGAATGCAGTCAGAACCAGATGCTGGGGCAACCTCAGAAACAAAAATTCACCAGTGTGGTTTGTGTTGGCCTTTGGGGCTGAATTAAGTTGGAAATGGTCATGGTGTGATTACCTTACACTGTTCTCTTGAGCTCTTTCTGAGGCCGCTGGACTGAGGAAATTGTAGTGTGGAAGATACCATGAAAAGAGAAGATAGGTGGGAACATAGATCCCATCCCTGGGGTGCCATAATAATAATAATAATAATAATAATAATAATAATAATAATTTATTATTTATACCCCACCCATCTGGTTGGGTTTCCCCAGCCACTCTGGGCGGCTCCCAACAGAATATTAAAAACACGACAAAACATCAAGCATTAAAAGCTTCCCTAAACAGGGCTGCCTTCAGATGTCTTCTAAAAGTCAGATAGTCCTTTATCTCCCTGACATCTGATGGAAGGGTGTTCCATAGGGCGGGTGCCACTACTAAGAAGGCCCTCTGCCTGGTTCCTTGTAATCGCACTTCCTTCAGTGAGGGAACCGCCAGAAGGCCCTCAGCGCTGGACCTCAGTGTCCGGGCTGGACAATGGGGTGGAGATGCTCCTTCAGGTATACTGGGCCAAAGCCATTTAGGCCTTTAAAGGTAGCCCCACGTAGAGCACATTACAGTTGGGGTGCCCGGCCGGGTGACCCAATGCATTGCACGTGTGACATCACATGGTGTGACGAGGCCCAATGGGGTTCATCACAGCTGTGGGAGGACCATAACACTCTCTGGAAGGCCCAGCAATGTGTGACATCATACATACACGACAGGCACCCCCAATGTGGGGCGGAACCCAGTGCACCTGGGGGGGGGAAGCAGTGCAGAACTGGAGTGGAGAAATGGGACCATTTGCATGGAAACCATCCATGATAGGGGACCCATGTAGACTGGAGCTCTAAGTATGGTGGACAGCCAGAAGAAGTGCATCCTAGTATCAGGTGGGTTTTGGAGAAGGTGGATCTTGGGAGATGGAGAAGGACCTTCACATACCCCATGGCGCTGCCTTTTCTTTCCTACAGGGTGGGGTGGATGACGAGATCAGTCTCTCTGCCTACATCACTGCTGCTTTGCTGGAGAGCCACCTGCCTCTCGATGTAAGTGTCTGTCTTCTCCTTCCCGAAGCCCATTGTGGAACAAACAGTCATGCAGGGCAGGCAGGAGGTGCCCCCCACAATCACAGCTGAATGTCTCTCTGCAAATTCCAAATCAACAAACAAGTGGGGTGCATGTTTCCTTCTCAAGCAAAGCAACCAGCCTTCTTTCTTGTGCAGAGGGCAGGAGAACCCATGACCCTCCAGATCTTGTCGGACTACAGCTTCCATCGGCCCCAGCCAACATGGCTAATGCTCAGGGATGACGGGCTCTGTAGTCAACCACAGATGTTCTCTAACTCAAGTCTAGCAAGTGGCCTTCATGCGTTCTGTGGCGGGAATTTGTTTCACTATCCTGGCAGAGCTGAGAATTTTCCTGGTTTGATTAAGATGGGTTTTCTTCATTCCAGTGGGGGAGATGCAGGACATATTCCTTGGATGAAAGGTGGTAATAATAATAATAATAATAATAATAATAATAATAATTTTTATTTATACCCCACCCTCCCCAGCCAAGACCAGGATCAGGGCGGCTAACACCCGATATAAAAACAAATTGATTGAAACACAACTTAAAAACAAGATTAAAATACAACATTAAAACATTAAAATACAGCCTCCTTTCAATGGAAACTCAAATCAAAAACTTTTTGGGGGATGAAAAATCAAGTCTTCACCAAGGCTAACTTTCCAGACTGGTCCTACGTGGGCCAGAAAAAAGCCAGGGAAGTTCCCAAATAGGAGTTCCATCACAGAAGGAGAAAGGAAAAAGGAAAGAGGGGAAGGGAGTGAAGTTGATTCCAAGCCAAAGGCCAGGCGGAACAACTCTGTCGTACAGGCCCTGTGGAAAGAAATCAGATCCTGCAGGGCCCTGGTCTCATGAGGCAGAGCATTCCACCAGGCTGGGGCCAGTGCTGAAAAGGCCCTGGCTCTGGTTGAGGCTAATCTGACTTTCTTAGGGCCTAGAACCTCTAGGGTGTTGCTATTTATGGACCTTGAGGTCCTCCGTGGGACATACGGGAGAGGCGGTCCCATAGGTACAGGGGTCCTAGGCCATGAAGGGCTTTAAAGGTCAAAAGCAGCACCTTAAATCTGACCCTGTACTCCACCGGGAGCCAGTGCAGCTGGAAAAGCATAGAAAAGGTAGAGAAATTTAATAAATGAATAAAAATGAAAGGGGTTTTCCAGAGGCAACTGGTTGTGAGATGAGAGTGCCAGACTAGATGGGCCCTTTGTGTGATCTAAGGCGCTCTTGTGATGTTCTTAGGTCTTTGCCCTGCCCAGCTTCCTGCAGTGGGTGGGCCTGACTCTGCTATTCCAGCCACCACCTACGGGTTCCCCCCAGGCCTTCTGAAACAGCTACAATGGCTTGGGATAAGCCTCTCCTCCCTCCCTTCTCTCCACAGCATCCCACCGTGCGTAATGCCCTGTTCTGCCTGGAGACGGCGGCTCAGGCGAAAGAGATCCACGTTTACAGCCTGGCCTTGCTGGCTTATTCCTTTGCCCTGGCAGGGAAGGAGGAGCAGAGGCAGAAAATGCTGCAGTTACTCCGCGAGGAAGCCGTGCAAGAAGGTGAGAACGGATCTCTGGGTGGAAGGGAAGGGTGTAGTACTCAACCCTTCTTCAGCTCCGAGGGCCTTCTGGCGGTTCCCTCATTGCGAGAAGCGAGGTTACAGGGAACCAGACAGAGGGCCTTCTCGGTGGTGGCGCCCGCCCTGTGGAACATCCTTCAGATGTGAAGGAAATAAGCAGCTATCTTATCTTTAAAAGACATCTGAAGGCAGCCCTGTTTAGGGAAGTTTTTCATATTTAATGCTGTATTGTTTTTAACACTCGATCGGGAGCTGCCCAGATTGGCTGGGGAAACAGCCAGATGGGCGGGGTATAAATAATAAATTGTTGTTGTTGTTGTTGTTGTTGTTGTTGTTGTTGTTGTTGTTCTCCCCTTGAAAATCTGGTTCCTCATTCCCTGGTGGGAATGAATAGTTGGCAATGCAGACAAAACCACCAGTCCAAAGATCCACCTCCTTCTCAGGATCCAAACAGTTTGCTGGCCCTCTTCCCACATTCCACAGCACCGACATTGTTAGGGGTGCCTGGGTTGCTCGACCCAAACATTAACGACTCCCTCCCTCCCTCCCTGAAGAGGATGGCTCCCTTCACTGGCAGCGACCTGGAAAGAAAGAGGTGGACACGCACTTTTCATTCTTTGGTCCTCCCCGGGCTCCGTCTGCGGAGGTGGAGATGACAGCCTACGTCCTTCTGAGTTACCTGACCAAACAGCCAGCCCCATCCCAGGAAGAGCTGGAGACAGCCACCCGCATTGTCAAGTGGCTCAGCCGGCAACAGAACCCCACTGGGGGCTTCTCCTCCACTCAGGTAAGCCTCCTTCCTTCCTTCCTTCCTTCCTTCCTTCCTTCCTTCCTTCCTTCCTTCCTTCCTTCCTTCCTTCCCTGCCATTCCTTCCTTCCTTCCTTCCTTCCTTCCCTGCCATTCCTTCCTTCCTTCCTTCCTTCCTTCCTTCCTTCCTTCCTTCCTTCCTTCCTTCCCTGCCATTCTCTCCTTCCTTCCTTCCTTCCTTCCTTCCCTGCCATTCTCTCCTTCCTTCCTTCCTTCCTTCCTTCCTTCCTTCCTTCCCTGCCATTCTCTCCTTCCTTCCTTCCTTCCTTCCTTCCTTCCTTCCTTCCTTCCCTGCCATTCTCTCCTTCCAGGGATCCAGACCCAAGTTTGCAAGGAGTGAAGGGAAGGCACAGCCAGCTGTCAGGGCTGCTGCAAACCCCTGAAATCCAATAAAAAATTCCAATCAAAAATTCTATACAGAATGGGAATGCATAGGAGAATACATGAAGAAACATGGTGTTAAAGCAGAACTCTTAATAGGCAATTGTTAAGCGAGTAAGGACAAAAGAAGTAATTATAATTTAACAGTTTTCAAGTTACTCTATTTTATCAAAGCAACTAGAAAAAATATATATTATGATGGGAAGATCTCGCACAGGTGAAGTGAAGCAGTGGGGAGGAGGGGAGGGTTAGGTTGAAATTGGGAAATTAAATAATATATGGGACAGCAAAGGATATACTAGATTCTTATAGAATAGTAATATATTGTAACCAGAATAGAAGTTTAAAAGTGGAAGTAAATGTACTTTTTGTTTTTTCATTATTGTAATAGTTATTATTATTTCTTATCGGTAGAAGGCAATGTTAATTTAGACTTCTTTGTTTTGCTGTCTGTATAATTTTTTTTAAAGTCAATAAAAAAAAAAGATCTCCCAATCATAGGAAATTGGGGTATGGTAATGGAAAGTCCAGGGACGCGGGTGGCGCTGTGGGTAAAACCTCAGCGCCTAGGACTTGCCGATCGTCAGGTCGGCGGTTCGAATCCCTGCGGCGGGGTGCGCTCCCGTTGCTCGGTCCCAGCGCCTGCCAACCTAGCAGTTCGAAAGCACCCCCGGGTGCAAGTAGATAAATAGGGACCGCTTACTAGCGGGAAGGTAAACGGCGTTTCCGTGTGCTGCGTTTGTGCCGGCTCGCCGGAGCAGCTTCGTCACGCTGGCCACGTCACCCGGAAGTGTCTGCGGACAGCACTGGCCCCTGGCCTCTTAAGTGAGATGGGCGCACAACCCTAGAGTCTGTCAAGACTAGCCCGTATGGGCAGGGGTACCTTTACCTTTACTTTAATGGAAAGTCCAGGGCCCGTTGAGGATGTTGCCAAAGTTTGGACGCCTTGGCTGAGAATGCAAACCCCAAGGAACCCAAATTCTCACAATAACTTTGAGGTGACCATTGATGTCCCCCTCGGTCAGCTTCTTCCCTGGCAGATTGGGGTATACCATATGATGTCCACATCCCTAGGGAAAACTCCCTTGCTCATTGGGGCCACTTATACATCCTCCATGTGGGGCTACCTTTGAAGGTGACTCAGAAACTGCAATTAATCCAGAATGCGGCAGCTAGACTGGTGACTGGGAGTGGCCGCCAAGACCATATAACACCGGTCCTGAAAGATCTTCATTGGCTCCCAGTACGTTTCCGAGCACAATTCAAATTGTTGGTGCTGACCTTTAAAGTCCTAAATGGCCTCGGTCCTGTATAGCAGAAGGAGCGTCTCCACCACCATTATCCAGCCCGGACACTGTGATCCAGCTCTGACGGCCTCCTGGCAGTTCCCTTGCTGTGAGAAGTGAGGTTACAGGGAACCAGGCAGAGAGCCTTCTTGGTAGTGGCGCCTGCCCTGTGGAACGCCCTCCCAGCAGATGTCAAAGCAACGAACAACTATTATACTTTTAAAAGACACCCAAAGGCGGCCCTGTTTAGGGAGGTTTTTAATGTCTGACTCTGTATTGTTTTTGACATTTGGTTGGAAGCCGCCCAGAAAGGCTGGGGAGACCCAGTCAGATGGGTGGGGTATTATTATTATTATTATTATTATTATTATTAATAATGACCTCTGTGTCTGCCTATGCTGTCCAGATGGGCAACTCTTGTGTGCCAAGGCCCGGTGACCCGCAGTTCCCTAGTGGATAGTAACCTCCCTCCATCCAAACAAAGGCTTAAGGTAAAGGTAAAGGTACCCCTGCCCGTACGGGCCAGTCTTGACAGACTCTGGGGTTGTGCGCCCATCTCACTTAAGAGGCCAGGGGCCAGCGCTGTCCGGAGACACTTCCGGGTCACGTGGCCAGCGTGACATCGCTGCTCTGGCGAGCCAGAGCCGCACACGGAAACGCCGTTTACCTTCCCGCTGGTAAGCGGTCCCTATTTATCTACTTGCACCCGGAGGTGCTTTCGAACTGCTAGGTTGGCAGGCGCTGGGACCGAGCAGCGGGAGCGCACCCCGCCGCAGGGATTCGAACCGCCGACCTTTCGATCGGCAAGTCCTAGGCGCTGAGGCTTTAACCCACAGCGCCACCTGCGTCCCAAACAAAGGCTTACTCAACGCCTAACCTCACAAAGTTGTGACGATTGCTACAAGGTAGGTGTATACCAAATGGCTGGTGTGAAGGGCGCGAGAGGAGGGCTCTCTGGCCATGCCACGATTTATATTTCCCATGGCCACGCCTCCTGCTGACACTAATTGGTCGGTGGAGCTACCCCTGGGCGGGGCCCTGCCCAGCGACGCAGCCTAGATGGCAAAAGTGGCAACGTGTTTAAGTTGCTAACTATACATTGGAATCTGCTCTGGATCAAAAGGAGTAGAATTCATGACAAGATGGATGACAATTAGGGGGCCCTTCCAACTCTGCAGTTCTACTAGTCTATGATAACTGGGCTTCAACCAGGGGACAACTTCAAACTGAGGACTGTCCTCTCTACAACAAGGTCCATGCCCACCTTCTCCTTGGTCTGTGTTGCAGGACACTGTGGTTGCCCTCCAGGCCCTCTCCCTCTACGGTGCCTTTACCTACTCCAAGAGCAGCACGGGCACAGAAGTGACCCTGAGCTCCACAGGGGGCATCCTGAGGCAGTTCCAGGTGAACAGCACCAACCGCCTGCTTCTCCAGTGCCAGGCTCTGCCCAGAGTGCCAGGGGACTATGACAGCACGGCCACGGGGGAAGGCTGTGTCCACGTCAAGGTGAGTGAGTGTCCCACCCGGGATGGGTGCCTGGGAAAGAGAAAGTGTGACATGTGGTGTTCTGGATCCCAGCAACACAACTGCCTGGACCAGCACTGCCTGGCGCAAAGATCGGGTGGCCCACGAGACTGTTGAGGTTGCACAAGGTGGTGGCAGCTTTGCTTTGGAAGACATTGCCCTTCCCTAGAAATGATCAGCTCCTTCTGGTGGAGTATGGAGAAACCAAGTTGGGGCAGTGGCCCCGAACAGGTAGCAAGAACAAAAGGATAGGGGGACCCCGGTCTTGGCAGCAGTATGTTTGGAAATGATCTAGGGGTCAACATTGTGTTAGCCAAGAAGCTAATGCAGTTCTAGACTGCATCAGTGGAAGTATTGTGTCCAGATCAAGAAAAGTAATAGTACCACTGCCTGGAGTATTGTGTCCAATTATGGGCAGCAAAGTTTAAGAAAGGTCTTGAAAAGCTGGAATGTGTGCAGAGGAGGGCAACCAAGATGATCAAGGGTCTGGAGACCAAGCCTTATGAGGAACAATTGAGGGAGTTGGGTATGTTTGGTCTGGAGAAGAGAAGACTGAGGGGTGACATGATAGTCAACTTCAAACAAACTGAAGGGCTGTCACATGGAGGATAGAGCAAGCTTGTTTTCTGCTGCTCCAGTGGGTAGGACGAATGGGTTCAAAATACAATAAAAGAGATTCCAACTAATCATTGGGAAGAACTTTCTGACAGTAAGAGCTGTTTGGAGGGTAGTGGGCAATCCTTCACTGGAGATTTTAAACGGAGGTGGGATGGCCATCCGTAAGGGATTATTTAGCTAGGATTCCAGCATTTCATGGGGTTGGACAAATGATCCTTGGGAGGATCAACTCTACTCTACTTGGGATCCCTCCCAACTCTACTATGGTTCTGTGACCAGTAAGCAAGGGCTGTATGGCAACCTAGCAAGCCAGGGAGTGGAAATAGGTCATTCAGAATCCCAGAGATGTGCCAAGGAAGGGATAAGTTGTTCCAGCAAAGGCTAGATGCTAACTGAACCATTATATTGCCTCTAAGACACTAAGACCTTAAAGGGGCAGACCTCCAGCCTGAAGCTGGGGCCTGTGTCCTCTCTCTGCTAACTCTCTGGCCCATCTGGGGGTATTGGCTAGAAGGCTGCATTGGTTGATGGGCTCAGTGATGTCAAGATCCATATTAGCCCCTTGTGTCACAGTCCGGTTCACAGGCGATCGAAATCCTGGCAGGGAACATCAGGACCAGGGGCAAGATGGCGGGGTGGGAGCGGGAACGGGAGTCCAGAAGCCAGGAGTCAGGAAGCCAAGAGTCCGAGGGTCAGAGAACCAGGAGTCACGAAGTCAAGGGTCCGAGGATCAAGAAGCAGGAAGTCAAGAAGCCATGGTTCAAGGATCAGGAAGCAAAGAGCCAAAAGCAGCAAGGCAGGAAGCGTGTCACTGTGGCAAAGAGCCGAAGGGAAATGTTGACCTTATATCCCTTCCCAGCTCTTGCCACCTGGTGCTGTGAGTTACCAGTCGGCCTCACCTGTGCGGCCGCACCTTGCCTCTTCAGAACAAGTCCTGCAAAGTCCTATTGGTCACAGGGCCTGGCTCTTGCACGCACACCTGACACCTTGGTTGGCTGTCCTACTGCCCTCCTGGTTCCAGAGGCCGCTTACCCTCTGAGTTGGTGTCTAAGTCACTGTTGGAAACCAAGGACATGCCTGATGCAGAGAGAGAGAGAGAGAGAACTACACAACTTTTAGAAGACATCTGAAGGCAGCCCTGTATCAGGAAATTTTTAAATGTTTGATGTTTTACGATGTTTTTATGTGTGCTGGAAGCCACCCAGAGTGGATGGGGAAGCCCAGCCTGGTGGGTGGGGTATAAATAATAAAATTACTAATTATTATTAGAGCCCTGTTTCCTTTCCAGACCACTTTGAAATACAACGTGCAGCCACACCAGGAAGAGGCGCCGTTCATGCTGGAGGTGCGCACAGTTCCAGAGACCTGCGCTGGACCCAAAGCCCACCAAACCTTTGACGTTGCCATCAATGTGAGGTAGTCCCCTTCATTAGCCAAGGCTATTTGGGAATCTGGACCATCCCACAGTCAGGATGTATTAGAACAGCAGTTCTCATCCTGTGGGTCCCCAGTTGTTGGACTACAACTCCCATCACCCCTGAGCTCTGGCCTTGCTAGCTAGGGGTGATGGGAGTTGTGGGGGACCCACAAAGGCTGTATTAGAAGATGGATAGATGGTTACGGGGTGGGCTGTCAGGGGCGAAGAGTGGTGCGATTATTTCCCCTCTCTCTTTGGCTTCTCAGTTACACCGGCAACCGACCGGCCTCCAACATGGCCATCGTCGATGTTAAGATGCTCTCGGGATTCATCCCGGTGAAACCATCCGTAAAGCAGGTAAGAGCTTCGTTTGTGTGTGAAGGCTCCGCCACAACTACAGCCTGCTTCCTTGGCTGTAGGAGACTTGAGAAGAAAAGAGCTGCCTTTGCCATATTGCCTACCTACCCCAGGCATCCTCTCTCCAAAAACAGCCACGAGGATCCCTCTGGGTGTCTCACAAGTGGGACTTTCTCCTTCTGTTTGTTAGCCTGTCTCCAAATTTTGCTACTCTGAGGCCTGCAACCTTTGTTCAAGAGGCGCCAGTGAGCTTTCGCAGCTGATGGATACAGTAATTGGCCATGGGATTGTCCAATCCCGTCTTGGTTTTAAAGTCAGGTGACCTAACGGGCATAATCATATCTTGGGGCTGCGAATGTTGTACTAGCTTGCAATGTCCACTAGCCACTAGTTAAGTCACTTGGAGACCTTCTGGTGACAAGTGACTAATAAGTCGAATGAATGAATGAATATAAGCCAAGGACACCACACAGCTCAACCTCATCTGCCAGGACTACAGAGAAGGCTCTCCTTGCTCTCACCTTAAGGTAGACTATGCTGCACTCCCTGAGGCTTCAGAGATCGCCTTTCCCCATATATGCCCACTCGACCCCTTCGATTGGTGGAACTGGCATTGTTACATTTGCTGCATAATACCCGTTCTGCATTTGTAAGAACTCGATCTTCTAGTGTGCCAGCACCTGCACTGTGGAACTCCCTGCCTCTTGACACCAGGCAACTGTTAAAAACATTCTTGTTTTGACAAGCCAACCCAGGTGCTTAGGAAGCTAATGCGAGTTTTAATCTGTTTTAGCTTTAATCTGTTTTAATCTGTTATAGCAGTCTACTGCTATATTAACTTTTTGAAAGTTTCAAATTATTGTTGCTGATGTTTCTTATTCAGAGATTTATAATTTTATTTTTTTCACGAACCACTTTGAGGTTGCTTTTTTACAGTCAATAAGTGTACGAATTTTATGAAAGAAAGAAACAACAACAATCTTCATTTTGCGCCCACCAGCTGGAAAGGCACAATCTGGTCCAGCGCACGGAAGTGAGCACCAGTCACGTCCTGCTGTATTTGGAGAAGGTGAGCAAAGATGTCAGGCTTGCGCAATTCTCTCCTCCCCCAGTAGCACCAAGGAAGAAACAAGAAAGTTCATATTTATGGTTTTATTCAGTCATTGTGTTGCAAGACAGAGAACCCAGCCCTCAACTCCACTGTGACGTTGCTCACTTTGAGCTCCTCCCCGTCTTTCCCCCACAACAGTACCTGGCTCCATGGAGGGCCTCAGAAGACAAATGTCGTTGAGCCCTTTGCTCTTGAATTCTAACTGAGCAGAGAGTCGTGGGGCGTGGTGGTGCTTCTGTGCTCTCCGACTCTGTTGCGAGTTCTCCCCCTCCTTCTCCTAACACCTCATAACTTGGCAGCTCTGCGTTCTGCTGTAATTCAATTCTGTTTCTCACTTCTCCTGAAACTGCTGGAGAAAGGAGGGGGGCGATCCCCCCACCCCCTCCTCCTCCAATGGATGCAGAGGAGAAAGAGGAGGCGATCCCTAGCCCTCCTCGTCTGTCCAGTCCCTGACAAAAGAGGGCAGAGACAGGAGGCAGGAGAATCTCTCCTTTGGTCCAGTATATCTGAAGGAGCATCTCCACCCCCATCGTTCCGCCCAGACACTGAGGTCCAGCTCCTTCAGGTATACTGGGCCGAGGCCGTTTAGCTTTAAAGGTCAGCACCAACACTTTGAATTGTGCTCGGAAACGTACTGGGAGCCAAGGAAGGTCTTCCAGGACTGGTGTTATATGGTCTCGGCTGCCACTCCCAGTCACCAGTCTAGCTGCCACATTCTGGATTAGTTGTAGTTTCTGGATCACCTAAAAGGTAGCCCCACATAGAGCGCATTGCAGTACAGTGGTACCTCGCAAGACGAATGCCTCGCAAGACGAAAAACGCGCAAGACGAAAGAGTTTTCCGTTTTTTGAGTCGTTCCGCAAGACGAATTTCCCTATGGGCTTGCTTCGCAAGACCAAACGTCTTGCGAGTTCTTGTGAGTTTGTTTCCTTTTTCTTAAAGCCGCTAAGCCGTTAATAGCCGCTACGCCGCTAAGCCGTTAATAGCCGCTAAGCCGCTAATAGCCGCTAAGCCGTTAATAGCCGCTAAGCCGCTAAGCCGCTAAGCCGTTAATAGCCGCTAAGCCGCTAAGCCGTTAATAGCCGCTAAGCCGCTAATAGCCGCTAAGCCGTTAATAGCCGCTAAGCCGCTAATAGCCGTGCTTCGCAAGACGAAAAAACCGCAAGACGAAGAGACTTGCAGAACGGATTAATTTCGTCTTGCGAGGCACCACTGTAGTCCAAGTGGGAGATAATCAGAGCATACACCACTTTGGCGAGTCAATCTGTAGGCAGGACAGGTCTCAGCCTGCATACCAGATGGAGCGAGTAAACAGCTGCCCTGGACACAGAATCTCAGCAGTCTTGTGATTCTGTATCTCAAGTGATGATCCCACCTGCTTGTCCACAGGTGACCAACATGACCCAGAGCTACACCTTCACTGTGGAGCAGGATGTGCCTGTCCAGAACTTAAAGCCGGCTGTGGCAAGAGTCTATGATTACTATGAAACAGGTAAGAAAGGCCCCCACAAATGAAGACCATTAAGGTTCACATATCCCACTTCTTAGTTAACTCCCAAAGCAAAATTTAAAACCACCATGCAGTAGATGCATTTATGAGCATTCTGCAACCAACCCCTTAAAAACCACCCACTAGTCTAAAAGTGGTGATGGAGAAAGCTCTGGGGGGCAGAGTCTGGCCTGACCACCTTTCTCTCTTGCTTCCCTCTCTTTCCAGATGATGGTGCTGATGCAGAGTACAGCGCCCCCTGCAGTACAGGTAGAGTATGAACAGAGATTGCCTTGTGCAAATCTGAACTGGCTCAAAAGTACCAAAGGCCATCCCAGACCATAATCCAGCTTTCTTCGGGGGGCAGGACATGATATAGGGGAGTGGTTTCCAAACCTTTTAGGGCCTCTGCCCCCTTGGTTCCCCAAAAATCATCCTCCCCTCATAGTTGTCAATGTTTCCCTTTTTAAAAGGAAAATTCCCTTATTCCGAATAGGATTCCTCGCAAGAAAAGTTGACAGCTATGTCCTACCCTACCCTATAAAAAGCATTATTCAAAACAGCAGTTTTCACGACCCACGAATGAAGGCAATAACACAATAAAATTCAAAACAGTGGCAATTAATTGCATGTTTATTCAAAACCCAATTCAGCTCTTTAATTGATTCAACAAAACGGATGAGTTTGATGCAGTGCTGCCAGATTTTTAAAGCCTGATAGTCATTTACACTTCCAGCACCGCCCCCCCCTGCTGCCCACTTGGCTCTTAGCACCACCCCAAGTAATCCCACTGCCCCCCAGGGCATGGTACTGCCCATTTTGGGAACCACTGATTTAGCCTCCTGGATTAAAGCAACTTGAATGGAGGCCAGGCCTCCTGTTGGGCAGGTTGAGGGGCCCCACCTGGGCTGCTAGGTTTGGGGAAGGGCATGAAATGGCAGCAGTTGGGCATGGGGGGGGGTTGGAGAGGGGCTGCCATCTGGATCTCCTGCCTCTGTTTCCCCAGAGCATATTGGGACACTTGTGGGTGAATGCTTGGCCAAAGGAGATTCTTATGCTCTTTCCTCCACTGCAGCCGAAACTAAGCGGGAATGAATGATGAAGAATGCAGCCCATCACTTCTCAGGCGGACTCTGCTGGCATCTGGTCTCATCGCTGACCCAAATAGGGCTAATTTAGCCAGCTAGCCCTGGTGATCGTCTAATGTGTATTGGATGGATTTCCCCCCTAAATTGATTTTTTAATTCTGAATTTATTGTTACTCACCTTTTATACTGCATTTTATGCTGTTTTTTGTTGCATCAGTTAAGTGTTTTAAATTTGTTGTTAGCTGCCCTGAGCCTAGTTTTCTGAACCGGGCAGGGCGGGGTATAAATAAAAAATTATTATTATTATTATCTTCCTTCCACCGGATAAGGAGGGGGGACAGAGCAGCTGGGACAGAGCAGTGGCTATGAAGAGGGAATGAGGATCTCTCCAAATGCAAGGCTCATCCACATCTCTGCTTTCCCCTGGGAAAAAGCCACTTTCTACCGCTGAGTCGGAGCAAACATTGATTGGGTTTCTCCATATGGAGGTTTGCTCTGATTTAGCGCTCAAGAGAGGGTTGTCCAAGGGAAAATAGTAAAGGAAATTTTTTCTAGAAATGGGACAAGCAGAAGTGTGTGGCCCAATTTGCTTATTCCACCCCTTGATAGTCCCAAAGGTCTGAACTGCAACCTGCTCTGGCAAGACCCGGAATAACAAAAGGAAGAAGAGGGTATCACTCAGCACCTCCTTTGTTGTTTTTTTGTTTTCATTTTGAGATCCGTCTGTGTGGCTTCAATTTCCCTCTACAGGATAAAATAAAAGAGAACTCGTATTTTTGATTCCAGTCATGTCTCAAGCATATCTCTGCGGGCATTTCTGGGGTGGGATGTGGTGCAAATCCAACCATTTATTTTTGGTGTTTTATATTCTCTGATGCATTTTAGTTTTCCAACTGGCCAAAATCAGGGTTGAGCAGCCAGTTTAGCAGCAAACTCATAAAGCAGGTTGCTGCTGAAGGGTGCATGCGGTGTTTGTGTGTGTGTGTGTGTGTGTGTGTTTGTGTGTGTGTGTGTGTAGCTTCAGATGGAGCAGATGAAAGAACATAAGAAGAGTCCTGGTGGATCAGGCCCATGGCCCAGCATCCTGATCTCACAGTGGCCAACCAGACGCCTCTAGGAAACGCACAAGCAGGACCTGAGCATTATAGATTTTCTTCTCCTGGTCCACCCTCTCCAGGAGACGATGGGAAGAACGATGCGGATTATATGAAGCATCTGATGATGTCGTCAGAAACAGGCAAGAAGGAAGCAGGAAGAAAGATGTTTGGAAATCAAAGAAAACCAGACAGGCATGAGAGGAAACAGTCAAAGAATGGGCAGAAGAAATCCTCTACTTCTCAGGGTGCGGATGACAGAAACAGAACAAAAATGAGTCCAGTGTATATTAAAACACTCAGACACAACCCCGACTAAAGAGAAACTGATGGACTACGCAGAAGTGGCAAAATTGACACATAAAGTACGGGACAAGGACAACTGTGACTTTAAAGATGAATGGGAACCTTTTACAAAGTACTTAAAGAAACAACAAAGTGAATCGGACTCCTTGGCAGGTTTTGAATAAGCACTCACAAACTTTTTATTGACAATAACCAGTCAGATAAATTAAGGATTCATACAATTCTGTAACATGCATTTGTAGAGAAATCAGAGACTGGAGCTGAGGGAAGTTGGGGGGGAGGGGAGGGTGGGTCATTTTATGGGGGGGAGGGGGAAGTAGGGGGAAATCAAGGATATGTTTTAAGATAATATGTTTTGTTTAAATTCTTAATAAAAATATTTTTTAAAACACACATTTAGACACATCAGAATTAAATAGTCATTGCAGAATCCACACAGGGGAGAAACCATATAAATGCACGGAGTGTGGAAGGAGCTTCAGTGTGAGTGAGGCAGGTTTTAATAGATTCACTGGAACATTGAGTTCTAGTGGACCTCCTTGCAGAAGAAATTCCATAACACTGGAGCCACTGCAGAGGAGACCCTACACCACAGCCTTGTTAATTTCACAAAAGGAATAACGTCTTGGAACCATCCTAGATAAAGATTTGGCCTTATCAGAAGCTATGGTTCTAGTCTAGATATCAGTGGGGACAGAACTGGTCTCCATTTCTAGTTCCTATTGTCAGATGTTTGCATCATTAGATGTTCTTTTGTATTCAGTTCAGGTCTGAATACAATAATGTAGCATTTGGGCATGAAGATGCAGCCCAGAAGCCCAGCACTGGAGGCCAAGATGGAGAAAACCTGAACGGCCACCATGTATTTCCCCTTTGTGCTCAGGTAGGTGGGCACAAAGGACACCCAAACACTGCAGAAGACCAGCATGCTGAAGGTGATCAGCTTGGCTTCATTGAAGGCCCCAGGCAGATTCCTGGCAAAAAAAGCTACTGTGAAGCTGATGG
The DNA here is from genome assembly GCF_951804945.1 of Podarcis cretensis. Taxonomy (NCBI): domain Eukaryota; kingdom Metazoa; phylum Chordata; class Lepidosauria; order Squamata; family Lacertidae; genus Podarcis; species Podarcis cretensis. Next base: position 124,117,306 of record NC_137171.1, read on the forward strand.
CAGCCAGGAAGCCCATGTAGCCAAGGGCAATGTAAAACATGGCAACAGACCCTTCATTGCACTGCAGGGTGATCTCTCCAGGCTGGGAGTGCATGTCGGAATCTGGGAATGGTGGAAACATTCCAAGCCAGATGGTGCAGATGAGAACTTGGACAGTGGAACAGGAAATGACAATGGAGTTGGCCAAACTCTTCCCCAGCCATCTCCTCACCCTGTTCCCTGGCTTTGTGGCTAGGAAAGCCAAGACCACTGTGATGGTTTTGGCCAACACGGAAGAGACGGCAACTGAGAAGATGACACTGAAGGCAGATTGTCGGAGAAGGCAGGTCATCTTCCTTGGCCGCCCAATGAACAGGAAGGAGGACAAAAAGGAAAACAGGAGGGAGACAAGAAGGATATAGGTGAGCTCCTGGTTGTTTGCTTTGACTATGGGAGTGTCTAGGAATTTAATGAAGATTCCTAACACAATCCCTGTGGTTAAGGACAAGAATAGGGTGAAGGAGGTCAGGAGGGTCCCCAAAGACTCTTCATAGGACAGGAAGGTGATAATCTTAGGGACACATTGATCTTGATCTTTGTTTGGATGCTGATCTTCTGGACATTTGGTGCAGTGGTCTGCATCTGAAAAGAAAAGCATCATTCATATATCACTATTATCTCTGTTCTGTATTACATTCTATTATATTCCGAAGTCCTACATGCAACAGGTGAAGGAGTGAGAAGATGTGATAAGCCATTTAGTGTCCAGTAGGAGTTAGAATAATAGATTCATATAACTGTAGAGTTGGAAGGGACTCAGGTATCAATTGAGTCACATCCTGGCAATGCAGGAACCACAGCTAAAGAACCTCTGGCAGATAGCCGTCCAACCTCACTTCAACAGGCAGAAGGAGGCATCCCGACCCCATCAGTTTGTACATATGATACGATACAATAATCTTTATTGTCATTGTCCCATACAGAACAACGAAATTGAAAAATCTGCATAAGACATTCAAAAACCAACAAGCCAGCTATCCCAGCTATCCCAGCCTGGTTAGCCCCTAAAAACTCTGATACCCCATTATTAAATACAATATACTCCCATACAATAGACTCCTTACAATGTGTTTAAAACCAAAATCACATTAGGGTAGAAACTGTTTCTAAGGAACACTGGCACTGACATATAAATTCCTTTTCTTTGCCTGCTCCAAGGTCTGCCCTCTTACCTTCCAGAGCAGAGATTGTCCCTTTCATGCACCGTGAGCAACTGTAGCAGCAAAAGGGTTGGCCTTCATGAATTACCTTGGTGTATCCCCGGCGACAGCTTTCGCTGCACCTTGAATGAGGCGGGGTCTGTTCATAAAAGGAAGGAAGTGGGTGGAGAAAGTGAACAGAGAAAAGTTTTTATCTTATAACGATAGAACTTGGGAAATTTAAAATTTAAAATTTAAAATTTAAAATTTAAAATTTAAAATTTAAAATTTAAAATTTAAAATTTAAAATTTAAAATTTAAAATTTAAAATTTAAAATTTAAAATTTAAAATTTAAAATTTAAAATTATCAGAAACCGGGATGGCTTCTGTAAATCCAGGACTGTCCCTGGGAAATAGGGACACTATTGTGTCTGTCATTGTCCCCTTCACTTGTTGGCTTTGAGTTTCTAGTAAAAAAAGAAAGAAAATTAAGTAGGTCTCACCTGGTTACACCACCCAGGCCACACAATGGCATCTGGATCTATAGCAAACGTTATTGTTGAGGGGTTGTGCCTCTCTGCACTCCCAACCTTCACTTTCTCAATTGATTTATTGGGGAGCACTAACACGTTCACAACATCGAAGGCAGCTGCCAAGTGTCCGTTCTCATCCAAGTGCAGCCCGTCTACGGAAGTATTGTCAAAGTGGAAGTTTCTCAGGAAAGGGTGAAGCTATTATGGCAAAGAAAACAGCAGCATTTAGAAATGGAAGTCGGATATTGCAAACCTGCCTTGTTGGACCTCCAAAATTTCTGTGCATAGATAAGCAAGCATGTTCTGGAACAGCGTTTCCCAAACTTGGGTCTCCAGCAGCTTTTGGACTACAATGCCCATCATCCATAACCACTGGTCCTGCTAGCTAGGGATGATGGGTGTTGTAGTCCAACAACAGCTGGAGACCCAAGTTTGGGAAACACTGTCCTAGAATATGAACAGCCTGTTCTCCCTTTGGCCAAACCAAGCCTGTCGGAAACCCACAAACAGTGTGAAGTAATGAGGTCCGGTACGCTTCCACTGCCACTGCTCAGCTTCTCTGGACCGTAGCAGAGTGTAGGCACACCATGTGCTTTGTGTTTGAGCATGCAGGAAAACAGAGTCTGTACGCAGCTTCTTCACTAATCTAAGAAGCTTTATTATGTACAGCAGCAATAAATCAGAAACTCCAGAGACGGCATCTTGTCCCCCATCTCAGTCAAAAACGAAAGGAGACTGAACACAAAGAACAGATTCCCAGATGAGGGAAACCACTCCCCATTGGGCAGGGTGCTTACTCTGAGCTGTTTATGTTAAGTTGTGGCGAACATATCAGACAAGACAGCGATTCTTCAAACAGCTCTTGTTTATTCACAAGCCAGGACGGAACTGAACTGAAGGGTTCAGTCAGCCTGCTTATATAGACCTCCAGTACAACGTAAACAGTAAACAGGACAGGAAAATAGGATTTCAGAAAGAGAAGTCAAAATTAGAAACAGAACTGTTGGAATCCAATACTAAGAACTTATCAAAAATGTATAACTTGCTGTTGAAATGGAATACACAGGATGAAACGGTGAAATCAGCAATGATTAAATGGGCACAAGATATTGGTCATGATATTATGTTTGCTGACTGGGAACAGTTATGGACCACCGGTATTAAATTTACTGCATGTAATGCTTTAAAAGAAAATATTATGAAAATGATCTATCGGTGGTACATGACCCCAGTCAAGCTTGCAAAAATTTACCATTTGCCTAATAATAAGTGTTGGAAATGTAATGAGACTGAAGGCACTTTCTACCACCTTTGGTGGACCTGCCCAAAGGTTAAAGCTTTCTGGGAAATGATCTATAATGAAATTAAGAAGGTCCTTAAGTGGACTTTTCCCAAGAAACCAGAGGCTTTCCTCTTGGGCATGGTTGGCCAAGTGGTGTTAAGGAAGGATAGGATATTCTTTATGTACGCCACTACAGCAGCAAGAATTCTACTGGCAAAGTATTGGAAGACGCAAGAACTACCTACTCTGGAAGAATGGCAAACAAAGGTGATTGACTTTATGGGACTGGCCGAGATGACGGGCAGAATCCGTGACCAGGGGAAAGAGACAGTGGAAGAGGACTGGAAGAAATTTAAAATATATCTTAAAAATAATTGTAAAATTGAGGAATGTTAAGATGTCAGGGGGTAAGAGGTAAAGAATTGCAGCAGTAATCAAAAAACTAAAGGAACTTTTATGAAAGGGAATTAAGATAATGGACCTAAGGGTTGCTAAAGAACCATTAAACAAGGATGCAGGGATGGGGAGGTATGGGGAAGTCAAAAGAAAGAAGGGCATGAAATGATGAGTTGGAAATTATATTGTTTTGTATTGTTTTTGTTATCTGTTTGAAAAACGAATAAAAATCATTAAAAAAAAAATACAACGTTACTGTAACAACTTTCTAAAACTATCCAATCACTGAACGTCACTTTCGATCCCTTATTTGCATAACTATCTACAGTATCCCCCTGCTGGCCCAGGGTGAGAACTTCAGTACATAACAGTTTAACCCAGGGAAGATTCTGGAGGAGATCATTAAGCAAACAGTCTGTGAGCACCTAGAAAGGAATGCTGTGATCACCAATAGTCAGCATGGATTTCTGAAAAATAAGTCATGTCAGACTACCCTGATCTCGTTTTTTGACAGAATTACAAGCCTGGTAGATGAAGGGAACGCAGTGGATGTAGCCTACCTTGATTTCAGCAAGGCATTTGACTAGGTGCCCCATGATATTCTTGTAAAGAAGCTGGTAAAATGCGGACTTGACTATGCTACCACTCAGTGGATTTGTAACTGGCTGAACCCAAAGGGTGCTCATCAATGGTTCCACTTCATCCTGGAGAAGAGTGACTAGTGGGGTGCCACAGGGTTCTGTCTTGGGCCCGGTCTTATTCAACATCTTTATCAACGACTTGGATGATGGACTCAAGGGCATCCTGATCAAATTTGCAGATGACACCAAACTGGGAGGGGTGGCTAACACCCCAGAGGACAGGATCACACTTCAAAACGACCTTGACAGATTAGAGAACTGGGCCAAAACAAAGATGAATTTTAACAGGAAGAAATGTAAAGTATTGCACTTGGGCAAAAAAAATGAGAGGCACAAATACAAGATGGGTGACACCTGGCTTGAGAGCAGTACATGTGAAAAGGATCTAGGAGTCTTGGTTGACCACAAACTTGACATGAGCCAACAGTGTGACGCGGCAGCTAAAAAAGCCAATGCAATTCTGGGCTGCATCAATAGGAGTATAGCATCTAGATCAAGGGAAGTAATAGTGCCACTGTATTCTGCTCTGGTCAGACCTCACCTGGAGTACTGTGTCCAGTTCTGGGCACCACAGTTCAAGAAGGACACTGACAAACTGGAACGTGTCCAGAGGAGGGCAACCAAAATGGTCAAAGGCCTGGAAACGATGCCTTATGAGGAACGGCTAAAGGAGCTGGGCATGTTTAGCCTGGAGAAGAGGAGGTTAAGGGGTGATATGATAGCCATGTTCAAATATATAAAAGGATGCCACATAGAGGAGGGAGAAAGGTTGTTTTCTGCTGCTCCAGAGAAGCGGACACGGAGCAATGGATCCAAACTACAAGAAAGAAGATTCCACCTAAACATTAGGAAGAACTTCCTGACAGTAAGAGCTGTTCGACAGTGGAATTTGCTGCCCAGGAGTGTGGTGGAGTCTCCTTCTTTGGAGGTCTTTAAGCAGAGGCTTGACAACCATATGTCAGGAGTGCTCTGATGGTGTTTCCTGCTTGGCAGGGGGTTGGACTCGATGGCCCTTGTGGTCTCTTCCAACTCTATGATTCTATGATTCTATGATTTGCATAACTATCTACAGTATCCCCCTGCTGGCCCAGGGTGAGAACTTCAGTACATAACAGTTTAACCCTGTAAGCTCTGATTCTCCTCACAAACAGGACCGGAGCGCACCTGCAGTGCTCTCCGCAGCAGGTATTTAGGAGCAGAAGAGGATCATCGTGGCTTAGTAGCCATTGATAGGCTTCTCTGTGGACTTATCTGTTTTTCTTTCGAAGCCATTCCAATTGGTGGCCATCACTGCCTTCTGTGGGAGTGGGTTCCATAGATTAACTATTTGTTGCATGAAGGAGTGCTTTCTTTTGTCTGTCCTGACTCTCCCAGCATGACCCGTGGCCCTTCCCATCATGCAGAGAAGGGCACAGTGAACTGGCGAGAACTTCTTGGTCCAGCCAAGCGTCCAAGGGGCAGTCTTTGGTATGCAGTGCCGCAGACAGCAATGGAGGCTGGTAGGTTAGGGCAAATGGGGCTCCAGCCCACCAAGCTTCGGCCAGGCTCCCTGCCCGCCTCCTTACTTTTAACCAATCCAATGGCTGGCATTCCCTGTCAGCTTCCTCCTCTTTGGAATGTTGCATTCGTAGAACTCATCAAGGAAGAGGATGGGGATGAAACATTCATTTGACTATGCTTGTCATTTACCCCCCTGCCTTATGAGGGCCAATGACCACAGCTAAGGAGGAAATGATGCTCATTGGAAGAACTTTGGACCCTCACTAACTCTCAGCCTATTGGGGATGGAGGAGAAATTCAATTTCAGTTTGTGATCAAAGCTGAATTTATCAAATTTGCACAATAAGAGAACCGGAGCAGAGCCAGCCTTCCAAATCTGCACTAAGCCCAATTTCGCAATGCGGTTCTTCCAACCAAACAACATTCACAAACATTTGTATATTAGGGGGAAATGTGTCATATCCATGAAAATAGCATACAGCATGTTGTTTTAGGAGCACTTGCTTCCAAATATGTGTACATTAATCAAAACCGCATACAAAAAAATGTGTTGATTAGAAGAAATTCACACTAAATTGCTGAAGAATTTTCATGAGGTTTTCATGAGGTTTCATGAGCAACAACAACAACTGTTGCCCTTCCTCTTCTGGGAAAGAAAAAAAACTTAAACACGTAGCAGAACTCCCCCAAAAATAGACCAGAGGCAATTGTACTTCATTCAGCAGAGCTTTTACTTGCTACTGAAGGCAAATGAGCATAATGGTCACAAATCCAGTACATTCAGGACTGGCACAGTCCATAAAAATCCAGTTGCAGCACTTACAAAAACTTATAAACTTATAACAAGACTAAACCTTAACACGAATGGTACAATGTACAGAACATCACACCAGGAGGAAGAGAGACAGAAAGGGAAAGCTTTCTGTTTAGGGAAGGTTTTAATGTTTAATAGGTTATTGTATTTTAATATTCTGTTGAAAGCCACCCAGAGTGGCTGGGGAGGTCCAGCCAGATGGGTGGGGTATAAATAAATTATTATTATTATTATTATTATTATTATTATTATTATTATTATTGACCCAGGCTCCTTCTGGCCCATATTTATAGTCAACATGACCTTAATTGGAAGAGATAAGAAAACCAGTTCAAGCCAGCTATACTCAGATTCTCTGAAGGTAGAACCCAAACAATCACGAAGCTTCTTTCCTACAGAGAAGCTTCCAGAAACTTCCAGAAACCTCTTGAATGAATTAGAATAGGAAAGATCACTGCACATCAGATCAATACTTTCTGCACTAAGAAATGCAAACTGACAATAACAACAAGATTTTTATTTTTTACACCCTGCTCATCTGTCTGAGTTGTCCCAGCCACTCTGCGCAGTTTCCAGCATATACAAAAACATAAAACATTAAACATTGAAAACCCTATAGAAAACCCTATATAGCTGCTAAATGTTGCTAAAGAAAGGCAGACAACCTAACTTGTGAGAAACACAAATGGAAGAAGAAGAAGAAGAAGAAGAGGAGGAGGAGGAGGAGGAGGAGGAAGAGGAGGAGTAGTAGTTTGGATTTGACATCCCGCTTTATCACTTCCCTCAGGAGTCTCAAAGCGGCTAACCATCTCCTTTCCCTTCCTCCCCCACAACAAACACTCTGTGAGGTGAGTGGAGCTGAGAGACTTCAGAAAAGTGTGACTAGCCCAAGGTCACCCAGCAGCTGCATATGGAGGAGCGGAGACGCGAACCCGGTTCACCAGATTACGAGACTACCGCTCTTAACCACTGCACCACACTGGTTCCCATAGACTCAAGGTATTAAATGACCTGGCAATAATATTAGCAGTGAAGGAGAAAAGAATACCTGCCATGGCTGTACCCTTTGGAAGACCAAGTCGCTTCCACCTCCCCTCACCATCCACCGGGATCTGGATGCAAATGCAGCCCTTAAGGCAAGCACCAGAGCCCGGACCAAACTGTAAATCATGTAGCTGTCCAGGGTCAAGCTGTCTCCATCAACCTCCTGATAAATGCTCTCCTTCTTCTCGACGCATCTCATTTGACCTCTTGCCGTCAACGTATGCTTCAAATGAAAGCAACGAAATCCTTTCTTATCAAACCGCGGTTTGACGTTTTCATACCTCGTCCCCTTTTTGAACTGCATTAGGAAGGCCAGTGAAATGTGGATGTTTTGCATATCAAACATGCGGTAAAGAGCACTCAGGTTGATGTCCTGCAAAGCCGTCATGATCCAAACTTTACCTGGTGTGGGCTGCTTGCTCCTCACAGCCCGGAATATGACGTAAGCTAAACCGAAAACAGATTGAGAGTCCCCAGAGAAAATGACGATGTTGACTTTCCTCTGCACGAGGAAAGCAATCATGGGGGAAATATTTCTGTACAAAACGAGTGCTGGGATTTTTTCTGAGAAGGCCACGCAGATCCCCTCCCTCGCCAGCACTTCTGTCAAACTCCTCATGAGTCTCTCTCCGTTGTCATTTTCTGGAACGACGAGGCCAACCCACCTCCACCCAAAATGCTGCAGAAGTTTGGCAATGCCCAGGTATTTGGTCTCAGCACTTGGGACCATCCTGTAGACAAAAGGGAGCTGAGATTTGTCTTTCAGAGCAGGAGAAACAAAATCGTAACTGACCTGTGGAGAAAAGGAAGGTTTCGAATCTCAGGATAAAGCTAAGGTGTTTGCAAACTTAAATATCACAACTAGCTATTGAAATGGCTGTTGTCATTTATTGTGTGTGTGTGATTTTGCAATCAAAATCCTAGACTATGTCAGTACATAATCTGCTCAATCCGTTCGACTTCCAAAACATTTGCAAACCAAGGTGTGGCTTCTGATTGGATGATTGGCCCCAGAAACAATGGCAGCAGCCAAAATGGAAGTACGGCTTCCGAAAAACGTTCTCAAACCGGAACACTCACTTCCGGTTTTGCTGTGTTTGGGAGCTGATTTGTTTGTCAACTAAGCCGTTCAGGAACCAAGGTATCAGTGTACCAGCCACACTTTCCTACCTGTGGGGTTTTGTAGATGCTCAACATATTTGAAATCTGGCCAGAGATATCAGAGTCAGCCCCTTCGAGGACAGCCAAGAGGTTATTCCGCCTTCCGCAGCAGTAGTTTGGGATGTTTGTTTGCCCAGTAGAGAGAAGGTCTATTGTAGCATCATAAGTCGTCCTTGCATCAAAGTAGTTTTCGTAGATGTTGTAGCCCAGAGTGACGTTGAGCAGGAGCCCAGGATCCCTGCTGACTCTCTGAGTGGCAAATATGAAGGGGAGGAGCTGCCTGAACTGCACGTTTGATAACCTGCAACAAAATTTGTGTCCCACATTTAACGACCATCCAGCTAGATGAATGCCCACAGCATTCAGCCTGGCTCTGACTGTTAACTGTCTCTCACTTTGCTGGGGTTTGAAGCTCATCCTGTCTGTGACATCATACACTGATGTCAAAATGATACATCTGCGTTCATCCATGGTAACGTCACTGGCCAATAAACTCCAGCAACTAGGTCACCAGCAGCCTGGCTCTCCAGCAAACTTAATGTTTTAGCCTGAGCATGAAGAAGAATATGGAGATCATCAGAGGGGTTAGGCTGAGTGTTCACCAGTGTGCGGATATCCAGCTCTACCTCTCTTTTAAATCGGAACCAGTGAAGGGGGTAAATTTCCTGTGTGAGTATCTGGAGGCGGCTGGAGGATGAATGGTGGCTAATGGGTTGAGGTTGAATCCTGACAATCCTGTTTTGGAGGGACAGGAGGCGGGCGGGTGTGGAGGACTCCCTGGTCCTGAACAGGGTAACGGTGCCCCTGAAGGACCAGGTGTGCAGCCTGGGAGTCATTCTGGACTCACAGTTACCCATGGAGGCGCAGGTCAATTCTGGTCTGGTACACAGGTTGAGACCCTACCTGCCTGCAGACTGTCTTGCCAGAGTAGTGCATGCTCTAGTTATCTCCCACTTGGACTACTGCAATGCACTCTACATGGAGCTACCTTTGAAGGTGACCTGGCAACTACAACTAATCCAGAATGTGGCAGCTAGACTGGTGACTGGGAGTGGCCGCCGAGACCACATAACACATAAGACCTACATTGGCTCCCAGTACGTTTCTGGGCAAAATTCAAAGTGTTGGTGCTGACCTTTAAAGCCCTAAATGGCCTCAAAGGCCCAGTATACCTGAAGGAGTGTCTCCACCCCCATCGTTCAGCCCGGACACTGAGGTCCAGCTCCGAGGGCCTTCTGGCGGTTCCCTCACTGCGAGAAGTGAAGTTACAGGGAACCAGGCAGAGGGCCTTCTCGGTGGTGGTGCCCACCCTGTGGAATACCCTCCCATCAGACATCAAGGAAATAAGCAACCACCTAAATTTTAGAAGACATCTGAAGGAAGGGAAGCTTTTAATATTTGATGAATTATTGTATTTTAATATTTTGCTGGAAGCCGCCTAGAGTGGCTGGGGATGTTGGAATCTATTGTTTACATGCAGCTTTGCAAGTTAGCAATTAGTGTCTTCACAGCCTGGGAAGACAGAGCATGAAAGGAATCTGTCTAGAGATGAGGAGACCCAGCAACAGCTCTGTGATTGGCTGAGGTCCCTCAGATAGGCAGCATGACTTATGACACTGCTTGTTAGAATGGTTAGTGTCGGTGAGTATTGAGTTGGTTAGTGTTGAGGAGTTGCTGAGAGTGAAGAAGTCGTGTTGTAAGCAGTAACTTGTAGATAGACTTGTATGTTTACTGCTGTATGTAATAAACTACAAGAATCAAGTTGCTAGTCGTCAGCTTTGTTCCTGATCGTCGTCCTGCCTGGGAAATCTCAAGAGTTGCCTAAGAAACGCTGCAGTACTCTGCTATACTCTGCTAAGCTGTGCAACAGGCAAAAGCACTTCGAAAGTTCACCAGGGGAAATTCAGCCAGCTGGGAGGGGTATAAATCATATATCATCATCATCATCATCACTGTCATCATCATCATCATCATTATTCAATGACAACACCAGTCACTGAAGCAACATATATTGTATGCCATATGAGTTTGATTGATCGATTGAGTTTACTTCTGCACTGCTATTTTTCTAGAAAAAGAGGTGTCATTAGTCACCATGAACGCTTCCCTCATTATCTTATAATGGCAATGGCACCCACCTGAGAGGAGCCGTGACTGAGTTCCGGCAAGTTCCGGCTGATAAAAATACCATGTTTATATGTCATTTTCCCACAATGAGCTGTGCCCAAAGCTGCTTACAGCCAACATTCAAAACATCAAAATACAAATATATACAAAATACAGACAATGCCAGCAAATTCAAAAACTGCCAAAAAATTTGAAGGATTTTGAAGAGATAAGAGATTTATTAACTGATTGGCGACAATTTCATCAATTAAATGATATTTTCAAGACAGATAAAAAGAGGGGTTTCAGTCATGAGACCTCAGGATTTGAAAAAGATTTGTTAGAAAATAATAATAAAAAATACTGTTGAAAATGTATGACTTGCTTTTGGAATGACATACAAAGGATGAACAAGTTAAATCTGTAATGATACACTGAGTAAGGGATTTGGGACGCAATATCCAACTTTCAGATTCAGAAAGGTTATGGAAAACTGATTTGAAATTCTCGGCGGGTTGTACACTGAAAGAAAACTATATGGAAATGATGTAGAGATGGTATTTGACTCCCAGTAAGTTAGGAAAATTGCATAAGGCAGGTACAAATATCTGTTGTAAATGTAAAGAGAAAGGAGGCACCTTTTATCCTATGTGGTGGTCTTGTGAGGTAATAAAGGCATTCTGGGAAATGAAAAATTCCAACCCCTTGCTGTGCAATTTTTACAATTTATACATTTTTTAATTTTTTTGTGGTGTTTTTTAAAGCTGTGAAGGCTAGGCATACAAATTTAAGTAAAAGTAACGATGATGATGATGATGATGATGATGATGATGATGATATTTTGATTTAGGTATTTTGTGCTTTTAGTATATTCTGATTTTAACCTGTGAACCGCCCTGAGACCTACGGGCATAGGGTGATATATAAATCCTAATAATAATAATAATAATAATAATAGTAATAATAATAAACTTTCTGCCAAAAGAGGGGATATTGTTCAGTTTTAGGACCAGAGAAAGAGAGAGACTGGAGCACAATTGGCACATACGAAATCAGAATCAGCAGGAATTGCAACAAATCCACCACTGCCCCTTAATTAAAGGTAAAGGTACCCCTGACCGTTAGGTCCAGTCGTGGATGACTCTGGGGTTGTGGCGCTCATCTCGCTTTATTGGCCAAGGGAGCCGGTGTACAGCTTCCGGGTCATGTGGCCAGCATAACTAAGCCGCTTCTGGCGAACCAGAGCAGCGCACGGAAACGCCGTTTACCTTCCTGCCGGAGCAGTACCTATTTATCTACTTGCACTTGACATGCTTTCGAACTGCTAGGTTGGCAGGAGCAGGGACCAAGCAACGGGAGCTCACCCCGTCGCAGGGATTCGAACCGCAGACCGTCTCATCAGAGGCTCAGTGGTTTAGACCGCAGCACCACCCGCATCCCTGCAATTACCTGCGCCCCTTAATTACTTACGGGTAATATCTCGTAGAGGGAGTCTTGGAGAACTTGATCGGGAGTAGAATGACATTGGTGGCAGATACAAACCCACTAATGATATAGTCTGCTGCTCTGTAATAATTCAAAGGGTCTGTCTGGTTGTTTATGAAATTCAAGGGGCATTTTGCCACCGGCATCTCACAGGTTGTCCGGGAAAAGAGTATCACCATCAGCACAATCTGGATATACCTGCCACAACTGCTGCCTCTGGGGCTGCTCTCCATGCTCATGAAAAGCAGCCAAGACCCTCGGGCAAGGCTGAGACTGCAATGAATCACAGACGGAATCTAGTCATGGCTACAGCGCCACATAGGACGTCTCAACCTGACTCGGCCCCCTGCTCCCCACCCCTTCCTAATTGTCACCCGAGGCTCTCAGTGGTGCAGGAGGTATTTATGCCGCATGGTTGCTGCTGCAAGAAGTTTCACCTCCTTGCTGTCGATTCCGATGTTTCTGTTATTGCTCTAAATTGTGATCTTTGGGAATGCCCTTGAGCATTGGCAAGGCAATGGAAAATAAATTACTACAATTCTGATAAGTAGCATGGGATGTATCACCTCTGCAGCCTCCTGGACTTACTGGGTGGGTTCAGTCGTGGAACTGGTTGGGGGGGGGGGAGGAATCCCGCCTCCCAACTTCCCCCATATAATATTGCAATAGGTCAGAGGGGGGCAGGCTGGACCTTTAACCGAGAAATCTTCCAAAATCATCCATCTTCCATCATTATTTCTATGAATTATTATCCATGCCCCAGTGACATTACAAGAGAGGAATGGAATGAAACCTTCCCACTGGCGGAGTCCCTGCCTGCCCCCAAATCACAGCCAAAGGTCTCTATGTGCAGTAGGCATTTCAGGCATGTGAAATGGAGTTGCGTCACGCTGCCTCATTTCTGTTATTTGTATCCAAGTGAAGTTTTGACCAGAAGAAGAGTAACAAATAACTGTGATTTATTTACTTTTAATTATAATTAACAGCTCTGTACTTTCATGGATTCTCCCTGAGGCTCTAGGAGCAGCTGCAAAGTTGGAGGAAAACATGTTGGTGGAAACACAGATTCTGAGAAGGGTCAGGGAGGGGAAAGGTGAGATTGGTCTGACTTTTAGTGGAGAACTACCATAAGATGATGGCGGTTGTGGTGGTGATTTTATTATTTGTCCCTACTCATCTGACTGGGTTGCCCCAGCCACTCTGGGCGGCTTCCAGAACACAGTTGTACCTCGGAAGTCAATCGGAATCCGTTCCGGAAGTCCATTCAACTTCCAAAACATTCATAAACCAAAGCACAGCTTCTGATTGGCTGCAGGAAACTCCTACAGCCAACCAGAAGCTGCGGAAGCCCCATCGGATGTTGCAGAAATAACGGAGGACGACACAGGAGTTGGATGCATGTGAGTTGTGCAGGAGCAAGCAAGCTAGCAAGCTCCAAGCAAGCTGCCGGCTAGCTCTGCCTTGGCTCCTTTTATTAGCAGAAGTCAACAACTGGAAACTGTAGCGAAACCATCCTGAACTTAACGTATTTCCAGCAAGGCACATTTCTAGTGTTAGCAATTCACGTGCCAGGCAGGTGCTTCCCCCCAAATGTTCCCCTGATACTCGAAAGTCTGCTTCATTCGTCATGCTCCAGCCAAGTGGAACTTAAGCAAAGCTTTCTGCGAGGGAGGCAAAGGTCAGAGAGTGGGCATGGCGGCTAGACATGCTGTGGCGTGTCTTATGCTGAGGTGGGGGTGCCCCACACTGCACCCGCAACCTCACAGTATGTTCGGCTTCCAAAAATTGTTCAAAAACCGGGACACTCACTTCCGGGTTTTGCTCATTCGGGAGCTGATTTGTTTGGGAGCCAAGGCATTTGAGATCCAAGGTACGGCTGTATTCAAAAACCTGATAAAAAATTAAACATTAGAAAGCTTCATCGTATGATATGCCAGGATCAATCTATTCATTCAGGGTGTATATGTGACCTACCACACAACAGGGCTGATTTACTGCTGAGCATCATTAAAATGCGAAACTGAGTCACCAAGAACAATATCGGTCTCCTCAGGAAAGCAGTGGTGGCTCAAGATCTGCAGCTGAGATCGCAAGATAGGGTAGCTGCAGGGCTGAGACGGCTTCGTCTGTAACCTGAGATGTGAGATGTTATTCGATGGGGATGGGAATACGGGCAGATGTAAGAACATAAGAAGAGCCCGCTGGATTTGGCCAGCAGCTTAAGGTTTAAGGTGCTGGTTTTGACCTAGTACCTACGGGACCGCCTCTCCTGGTATGCCCCGCGGAGGACCTTAAGGTCCACAAATGACAACATTTTGGAAGTCCCAAGTCGCAAGGTGTTTAGATTGGTCTCAACTAGGGCCAGGGCCTTTTCAGTACTGGCCCCAACTTGGTGGAACACTCTGTCACAAGAGACTATGGCCCTGCGGGACTTGACATCTTTCCACAGGTCCTGCCTGGCCTTTGGTTTGGACTCAGTCTGACCCTTATGTTCCCCCCCCCCGCCTTTATGGTTTTGCTCAATGGGCTACTTTTAAAATGAGGCTGCATTTTAAATTGGATTTTAACCTGTATTTTAAATTGCCTACCCCCCCCCCCTTATGTTTTTATTGTAATTTTACCAGTGTTAGCTGCCCTGAGCCCGGCTCTGGCCGGGGAGGACAGGGTATAAATAAATAAAATTTATCATCATCATCATCATCATTGTTGAGTATTCTGTTCCCACACCTGTGGGAAGCAGGAACTGAGCCCAAGACAACCCTTGCCTCCTGCTGTCTGCCTTTGACCATGTAGGCAGAGCAGATGAACTTAGCATAGGTGCCAACTGTGGGGGGGCCATGGTCCCTTGCCCCTAATAAGTTTCTTCTGGAGGGTCAGTCCCCTCAATATTTTATCCCCCATCACCACCCGCCCGCCTGCCTCCCTCGGTCTCAAGGGGGGTGACCACGCCGCACAACATACACAAGGATCAAGCTTATGTTGCAGAATCTGCTCTCGCTGTGAGCACATGTCGTCCAACCTGCTGACGTGTCACCCGAATGCCACATGCGCTGCTCAATTAAGGTGAGCATGTCTCATGGCATGTGCACACATCCGCTGTGGATTTTGGGGGTGTTCTGGTCCCCTCCCTGAATTTTTTTGGGAGGGCCTCAGCAAACGCTTACACAAAACAATGACTTGGTACCTAAATACCAATAGACTGTTGTGGCGTTTTCCCGTTCTTTTGGAAATGTCTGTACAGGGGGAGAGAAAGGGTTAATAGGTAGACCAATAGAAAAGCCAGAGGCAGAGCCTACGTGTTTATAAAAGGGCTTAGCCCAAGGGTGAATTGGTTGGTTGGTTGGTTGGTTGGTTGGGAAAGGCAGTTGGGAAAGCAGTTGGCAGACAGTTGGAAACAGAGACAGTTAGTGCAGTTGGTTCTTTTGTGAGGGGAGGTAGAAGAGTTATAGACAAGATAAAATAAGACTAAGAAGATAAAGGGTAACAACATTTTGAATGCAGCTAAAGTGTATTTGTGTTTGCTTTAAAAGGTGAATCCTTTATTAGGCATAGCAAACCTCACATTATCAAACAAACACCGTATACAAATTGTGCAAAATACGAGCTCAGCATAAGAAGGTTTGTCCCAGTCAGAGCTTTAACTCCAGAGAAAATCAATTTGCATAAATAATACAATATAGCACTACCACATCACCGATCAACTAAGAACCACTAAATCTCTTTATAATGGCCCAATATTTGTGTTTGCAATAAACTACACTCTTCTTTGTTAACTTAAGAACCTGACTGAGACTAAGTGATTTACTGGGGAGGACCTTATTGGTGGCAGCGGATTAGTGTACAGGTCAATAGTCCGTGAGACAACCGGGGCCTCCGTACGAACGCCACAACTGTTGACATGCAAAGTCATAAAACATGTCTCTCACAGATACCATTGGTTTTTCAATAGGGGCCATGTAGCAGAGGTGCTTTTCCCCCTTTGTGATAAACCTGTATCACACAGTACACTGCTTTCCTTAACACCAGGGATGTCCAACAGGTCGATTGCGATCTACTGGTAGATCCCCGGGAGCTTTTGGTAGATTGCATTCGATCGCTGGGTCCCTTTCCTTAGCGTTGCTAAAATGCAATCCGTCCCCGCCCCCTCGTCCTACCCTCTACGGATATGCAGTGAGGCTTTTAGTTTTGCCAGTGATTTGTTGGTGAGTGGCCGTTCCTCTTTCTCCCCCCAAACCCTTAAAAACGGTACTTTCCTCCTCCCTAAAAAAAGGTCAACAACTTTGACCTGAAAACCTGTCAGTTTTTAATTTTGTAAATAGATTGCAGTCTCTTGGGAGTTGGCCACCCCTTTTTACACCAATTTTACACCCTGATTTCTGGAAAGAATTGCATTTTTGCATTTTACTTCTTTATCAGAGGCCAACTATGAATGTCTGCTTAGGCAAGCAAGAGATCTGCAACATACCACACAGTTTTTTTGCATATTTGATACCTACAAAATATTAATAGAACCTGTGGGCTTTCCATGGTCACTATAGCCTCATCTTCATTGGCCATAACCTATAGCCTTTGGGACATTAGTAAAGGGAAGAGAAAATATTTAAAATAGCAGCTCATAATAATCACTCACAAGTGAAATAGCTTTTTTTATTACTTCTTTGCTGAACTGTGTAAGATGGGGAAAAAATCTACTAAGAATCAGATGCCATCTTTAGTTTTGTTGTCAGATTATCTTTTCTATTCAAGTTAGGCCTGAGTATAATAATGTAGCACTTAGGAATGAAGATGCAGCCCAGGAGCCCAGCACTGGAGGCCAAGATAGAGAAGACCTGCACGGCCACCATGTATTTCCCCTTAGTGCTCAGGTAGGTGGGCACAAAGGACACCCAAACATTGCAGAAGACCAACATGCTGAAGGTGATCAGCTTGGCTTCATTGAAGGCCCCAGGCAGATTCCTGGCCAGGAAAGCCACCGTGAAGCAGATGGCAGCCAGGAAACCCATATAGCCAAGGGCAGTATAAAACATGGCAACAGACCCTTCATTGCATTGCAAGATGATCTCTCCAGGCTGAGAGTTCATGTCGGAATCTGGGAATGGGGGAAACATTCCAAGCCAGATGGTGCAGATGAGAACTTGGACACTGGAACAGGAAATGACGATAGAGTTGGCCAAACTCTTCCCCAGCCATTTCCTCACCCTGTTCCCTGGCTTTGTGGCCAGGAAGGCCAGCACCACAGTGATGGTTTTTGCCAAGACTGAAGAGATGGCAACAGAGAAGATGATGCTGAAGGCCATTTGTTGAAAGAGGCAGGTCTCTTTCCTTGGCCTGCCGATGAAGAGGAAGGAGGTTAAATAGGTGAGAAGGAGAGAGACAAGGAGGATGTAGGAGAGGTCCCGGTTGTTGGCTTTGACTATGGGAGTTTCCTTGTATTTAATGAAAACTCCTAACACAAAGATGGTGGTTAAGCACAAGAATAGGGCAGAAGAAGTCAGGATGATTCCCAAGGGTTTTTCATAGGCCAGGAAGTTGATAATTTTAGGAACACATTTATCTTGATTCTTGTTTGGATGCTGGTCTTCTGGACATTTGGTGCAATGTTTTGCATCTGAAAAGAAGAACAATGACTTCAGCATCATTCATATGTGCGCAATTACTCTGTTACGTTCCACAAAAGACATGTTTTGTTCTGAAAATTTGAACTACATTTGAAAAATAGACTAATAGCCTGTTCCAATATTAAGGCAGATTAATGTGTTAATTGAATTGCAAAGGGTTAGTCGATACATCAAAATGGCAAGCAGTCACATGTAAAACACTTGGGGTAGTGGTAATGGAGATGATACTGGGGGGCTGGGATTTCTGGATCCTTAAACACCCACCAGTCCACCCATAAGGCCATTTCTTTGAACTCCAAAAAGGTCTAATTCATCCAAAAATATTTAAATATAATTTACCCATTCCTTAAAGGCTGCCCTTTCCTCTGGAGAAACTTACCTTCTTGGGTAGAGATTGTCCCTTCCTTGCAGGGAGCGCAATCATAGCAGCAAAGCTGCTCTCCTTCCCGGTTCACCTTGACATGCCCAGGCTGACAGTTCTTGCTACATCTGGAATGAGGCACCATCTACTCATAGACAAAGGATCAATAGTGAGGGCTATTTCTATCTATGCAAAGTCACCAGAAGTAATAGGAAGGGAAAGTAAGGGCAGTGGCGTAGCGTGGGGGGTGCAGGGGGGGCCGGCCGCACCAGGCGCAACATCTGGGGGTTAGGGTTAGGGGGCGCAAATCCACGGGTTAGGGGGCGCAAATTACTTGCCTTGCCCTGGGTGCTGACAACCCACGCTACGCCACTGAGTAAGGGGATTATGGGAGGTATTTTCATCAGGACTGTGGTATCATAAGCAGTTTAGACCTTGATTTTGGCTAATTATATGTATAAAAATGCAGTTTAATGACTTCTCCGCAAACTGGTTCATTCAGTTTGCTGTTCTCAACCTAACCTGCTCCATGGTATTCTGAATTTCCTGACCTCATGGATCCATTATGAGAGCAGATCTTACTTGATCCCAGCCTCATCTCTGTATTTGTTACTTCCTTCAAGTCTGTTAGGAACCTTAAGTAAAACTTAAGGTATTAGAAGATATCTGAAAAATCCATGTTGCTGATATGGAAACCACACTTTTGCAAAGCTCAAGGGTGACCTTCAAAGGGGTATCCGTGAGACGCTGTTTCTCTCCAGGAACGAAATTCAGCTTGTAATCAGGAAAGAAATCCAGCCTGTGTTCTAAACTGAAGCAGATTAGCTGTCAAAGAATTTACGATCAGGTTCCTTCTTTCGCATTGCCTTTATAGGTCCATTGTATACTTATTTAATAATAAGAATAATTTTTTTATTTGTACCCTGTCCATCTGACTGGGTTGCCCCAGCCACTGTAGGCAGCTTCCAGCATATGTAAAAACAATAAAACACTAAACATTAAAAACTTCCCTGTACAGTAGAACCTCTACTTACAACAGCATCAGGTTACAAACCCTTCAGGTTACAAACTCTGCCAACCTGGAAGAGTTACCCCGAGTTGAGAACTTTGCTCCAGGATGAGAACGGAAATCGTGTGCAACTGCAGCTAGAGGCCCCATTAGTGAAAGCACGCTTCTAGTTAAGAACAGTTTCAGGTTAAGAGCAGACCTCCGGAACGAATTAAGTTTGTAACCAGAGGTACAGGGCTGCCATCAAAACCAGTGGGCTTACTTCTGAACAGAGCTGCATAGGGAAATCTACTCTGATGTAACCATGGTAAAAAAAATGAAGTCAGGCAAATTTTATTCCAGATTTGTTGATCCAGAATTCTTTCGTGTTTTGCTCTGCCCACCTTCAATATCGATTCCACCCTCAGCCCTGCCTGCAGCTCCCTGAGAGATTCGCTCTTCATTTCCCTCTGAGGGAATGTGACCCTTGGGAGAAAAAATGGTTGCCTGCCCATGATTTAACATGTAGCTCAAAACAGAGGAGCTCTGATTTGGAATTGCCATGCTTTTTAGAGAATGAGTGAATATGGAAGAACCTTTCCTGAGTATTTTCAAAGCAATGATAGCTCTCTTTTTTGAGGTCTAATCAACAATACCAGAAGTATTGTTAGAACTTAACAGATGATCAAAAGAATAACATTAATTGAATGGCTCAACCCACCTTGTTAAACCAAGGAGGCCACACAATGGCATCCTGGTCGATGGTGACTTGTACGCCTTGGGATCCCCGTTTCTCCACACACCCAACTTTCCCTTCATGAAGGGAGTTATTGGGAAGAATCACAAAGTTCACAATATCAAAGTCAGCTGCCAGTTGCCCATTCTCATCCAAATAAACTCCATCCACAGAAGCATTATAAAATCTGACGTTTCTCAGGAAAGGGTGAAGCTAGAAGGACAGAGAAAATCCTGGCATTTATCGAAGTTGGTTCTTTTCTTTCTTTTTTGTTTGAATAAACTTTATTATAATTTTAAAGAGAGATACAAAGATTATTATCAAATATCACTTTATCCAAACTAAAATGTTAATGTAGCTAAAAACACAGATCCAGACAAAAAGGGGGGGGGGAGAGAGAGAGAAATAATAATTTATTTATTTATTTATTTATTTATTTATTTATTTATTTATGCATACCCCGCCCATCTGGCTGGGTTTCCCCAGACACTCTGGGTGGCTTCGAACAAAACACTAAAATACAATAACCTATTAAACATTAAAAGCTTCCCTAAACAGGGCTGCCTTCAGATGTCTTCTAAATGTTTGGTAGTTATTTTTCTCTTTGACATCTGGTGGGAGGGCGTTCCACAGGGCAGGTGCCACTACCGAGAAGGCCCTCTGCCTGGTTCCCTGTAACTTGGCTTCTCGCAGCGAGGGAACCGCCAGAAGGTCCTTGGCGCTGGACCTCAGTGTCCGGGCAGAACGATGGAGGTGGAGACTCTCCTTCAGAGGGTAGATAGAAAAAGGATTAAAATAGAGTCATGCTCCAAGATTCATGGCTGTTGGTGCTGACCTTTAAAACCCTAAATGGCCTCGGTCCAGTATATATATATATATATATATATATATATTATTATTATTATTATTACACATGGCTTAGGGTCATAGAATCATAGAGCTGGAAGAGACCCTGAAGATCATCTGGAACCAGGCCTCTTAATTACAGGTATATGCAGCTGTCCCTTATGGGGATTGAACCTGCAACCTTGATGTTATCAGCACCATAGTGGCCACACAAGTTTGTTTTTTTTTTTAAGTGGCCCCAATTTACTTGAGGTCGTGGAAAATGGGGCCCTCTTTCCAGCAGTGGAGCCTAGTGGAAAGGACTCCTTTGGAAGGTGGTGGACACTCCTTCCTTGGATGTTTTTAAACAGAGGTTCGATAGCCATCTGTCATAGATGCTTTAGTTGAGATTCCTGCATTAGAGGGGAATGTAGGAAGATGACTAGCACTACAATTCTATGATGCTATGTTTCTATGATAAATAGGGACCAGTAGAAGCTCACATGTTGCAGCCGAGGAGGAGTCAGAGGAGTCAATGTGACCTCAGAATAGGTAAAATCTTGCCTCAGGTAAAGGTAAAGGTACCCCTGCCCGTACGGGCCAGTCTTGACAGACTCTGGGGTTGTGCGCCCATCTCACTTAAGAGGCCAGGGGCCAGCGCTGTCCGGAGACACTTCCGGGTCACGTGGCCAGCGTGACATCGCTGCTCTGGCCAGAGCCAGAGCCAGAGCCAGAGCCGCACACGGAAACGCCGTTTACCTTCCCGCTGGTAAGCGGTCCCTATTTATCTACTTGCACCCGGAGGTGCTTTCGAACTGCTAGGTTGGCAGGCGCTGGGACCGAGCAGCGGGAGCGCACCCCGCCGCAGGGATTCGAACCGCCGACCTTTCGATCGGCAAGCCCTAGGTGCTGAGGCTTTAACCCACAGCGCCACCTGCGTCCAAAAAAAAAAAAAATCTTGCCTCAGTTCTCCTCTAATTCTGAAAGCACCTCAGAGACTGGCTCCAAGATAGTAAGCTGCCTTATACATAAGGAATCTCTTTTCTTAAAACTTGTAGACATTGGTGTGAGTCCTACCCTCCAGAACAGGAAAAAACGAGCTTGTTCCTTTTTCCATGTGACAGCCCTAATGACCGCTCCCCACTTAAAACGGGGGGCGCCCTTTGCGGAGACGCGTGCAGCCCTGGATCTGGAGTGGCCCCATCAGCATAGGCTTTGCCTTCCCTCAGGTGGGATACCTGGAGGTCCCTGCCTACCCCAGTGAGTTGTCCAATCCCACCTGGGGGAAGCGTTGCCAGGGAAACCAGGCCAGGTAGGGGGAGGGATTACCTGCCCACACAATAGAGGGTGGATCTTAATTGTTAATCCTCACTTGGCTCCAGAGCTTCTCCCACCCTACCCACCCTCAGTTAATGTCTTCTTTTGCAGGTTAACTTTTCTTCATAGGTTTTGCAGGTTAGCCTGTCTCCACAGGTATGCGGGCGCTGCTACGATAAGGTCGCTGTTAAAGGGCCGGAAAGGAATTTCCCTGCATTGGCAGGTTTCGCCTTTCCCGTAGCAAAACGTCACAACTTTGGCGGTATCAGGCCTTGGGCGGAATCCTTTAGTCCATCTTCCTCTTTGCGGCGGCGATACCAGGGTTCCCCGTTAAAGGGGTTTTTGAAGGGAGGCTTTGGCCGTACGCCGAAAGGTCATCATTGCTCTCCCCTGCGGCGGCGGCATAACGGGGGCGGCTATCTCTGCTTGAACGTATGTTCTCCAGAGCCGGCCCATCCCCCCCACACACACTGGATAACCCTGATGCTCCCTAGGTCCCCGGCTGGGGACTGGGGAGGGAGAACGCCCAATGCCTGAGCCAAGGTCCACCCACATTTGAAATTTAATAAAGTTGTGGCCAATTTAATCCCATAGCACGTTGTCTAGAGTCGTTATTCCACATGACGGGGGGGACCACTCGGGATCTGGGGACTCCGCCTGTCCACGCAAAGATATTTGAAGATGGCTCTCATATCTCCTCTCAGTCTCCTCTTTTCCAGGCTAAACATACCCAGTTTCTTCAAGCATTCCTCTATTGTTAGTAAGCCCGGTATCCCCAATCTTATATTTGTTCATCTGGTTCTTCCTGCCTCAGGGCAGAACCTCACATTTCTCCCTATAGAAATTCATTTTCTTAGCTTGGGCCCAGTTCTCCAATCTGTTAAGGGCATTTTGATTTCTGATTCGGACTTCTGTGGCATTAGCTACCCCTCCAAGTTTGGTCTCATCAGCAAATTTGATGAGCACTCCCTCAATTCCTTCATGCAAGTCGTTTCTAAAGTTCAATTTGAACTTAGCCTGATCTTTTATTCCCCTTCCTTCCCTCCCCCTCCCCTTTCTATGAAGATTACCCGCTCTGGGATCCCACAGCTAATTCTCCCCTGGTCTCTCTGCTGGCCCAAATAGGACTAATTTAGCCAGCTAGCCCTGGTGATCATCTAATGATTATTGGATGGATTTCCCCCCTAAATTGATTTTTGAATTCGGAATTTATTGTTATTCATGTTTTATACTGTATTTTAAGCTGTTTTTTGTTGCATCAATTGTGTTTTAAATCTGTTGTTAGCTGCCCTGAGCCTGGTTTTCTGAACTGGGAAGGGCGGGGTATAAATAAAAAAATATTATTTATTATATAGATGTTGAACAAAAACGTTGTTCTTGGAAACCCCAAGGATTGGACCTGTTATATAAGTAAAATAACAGTTGCAGAGTGGAACTGATTGTCAGTTCAAGTGGAACCATATACCGCCACGTCACTAGAATAAAAAGGAATACCTGTGCTGACTGGATTCTTTCACCTTCCGATCTCTTTCTGCCCACCATCAACATCCACTTGGCTCTGGATGAGTCTGCAGCATTTAAGGCACGTGCCAGAGATCGAACAGTGTTGTAAATGCTGTAAGTGTCTTGAAAAAGGCTTCTTTCCAGGACATCTTGAGGGTAGCTCTTCAGGTTCTCCTTCGCAGTGCATCGGTCCTGGCCTTTCACAGATAACACATGCTTTGAATATAAGCAATGATATCCATTTTCCCAGATTGTATTCATATCGAGATTACCATGATATATAACTGGCAGGTTATGCTTCGATTTTTTTTTGGTCTGGATAAATAATGATAAATAACCATAGATGTGCTTGTTCATAAGCATTGTGGGAGATAGGTTGGAGTTGAAGTACGACAAAGCTATTGTGATCCAAATTTTCCCTGTAATTGGAGTCAGGGTTGAACCCACCACGTGAATTGTTGTTAATACATCTACCAAAGACAGAGACTCCCCATAGTACAGAAATACATTGATTCTCCTGTCCATGGAAAACAAAATCTTGTGCAGGATCTTGTCAAGCAAATCGGGCACAATGAAATCCTCTCGTGACATTTTTTGTGAGAAGGCAACACAGACACTGCTCCTAATGAGAACGGGGGTCAAGGTGCTCCGAAACCTTTCTCCATTGTCCGTGTCAGGAGCAATGAGCCCGATCCACATCCACCTGAAATGCAGAAGTAGACGAACAATCCCTTGGCTTGGGGGTTCTTCATTTGGGATCACCCGGTAGATGAAAGGGAACTGTGCTTTGCCAAGAGCATGATTAACGGAAATGTAACTTACCTAGTAAGGAAAGGAGAGATTGAAGAGTTTCTTTTGCTTTCAGGGCAAGCACTGATATTATCAATTAACTGGGAATTCTGTTCAGGAAGAGTCATGTCCTGCACATTTCTCTGTGTGCATAGGGTGCTCCTAAGCAGCTGTTTAATAGATATTTCACATCTTCCGTGCGAGGTCAGTTCTATAGATTTCTTTTCCTGCCCTATATTTATCAGCCTTCAGCATAAGGTCCTACCACGTGGACTCATTTCACTTTCTGCTTCTCACCTGAGCACTGCAGAGAAGCTACCTGGTGCATTACATTTATATATGCCATTTTGAACTGTGATGATATCTCATAAAGCGGTTGGCGATCGCAATGCAATGTGAGGAAGCACCACACTTTTCTAGGTATTTGGAGCAGCTCTGAAGCAGGGATCGCAACACTGATAGGTGATTTTGCAAGGGGAAAGTGCAAATGTGCCATCCCTCTACTTCTGCCAAATCAAAAAGGAAGGAAAGAGGAGAGGAGAGGAGAGGAAATGGATAGATGCAGCTGGAAGAAGTAAAGATATAACCTTAATGGATCTGAAGAACTCTTCTCAGCAGATCTACTCCAAAATTATTGGTGCCAGGCAGACCCCTAAAAGGTGGCATTTTTATCATGCTCCATTTCCCCTTGTACTTCCCCACTAAGCTACTAAGCAGTGTAGTTCTCATGAGTGTTCTGTTTATAGAAACATAGAATTGTAAGGGACTCCGAGAGTCATCTAGTCCAACCCCCATGCAATGCAGAAATCTCAACGCACTGTCTCCCATCCAATTTGAAACCATACCGGGCCCTGCTTAGCTTTGAAAATGTGCTAGCAATGTTACTGCTGCACTGCTAGGATTGTTTTCCTTCTTACAAGGGTGCTCTGGTGAACTCTCCTTGTGGGACTTTTCTTCTCACAGCTGGACAAACCCTTCACTCAGGGTGGGAGATATTCCCTAACCACATGCCTACTATTAACTGGAACAAGGGGCTGTGTGATTCCTCTGGTGGAAAGGGCAGCCCTTACTTCTCTGAACAATTCCTGGCATTTTCTCCAGCAAAGCAGTGGTTTCCTGCAGGCTGCCTATGCTTTTGTTTTCATACCTGGGGGATTTTGTAAATTCCCAGTGAACTTGAAATTTGGGCAGAGGTGTCCGAATCAAGCCCTTCAATGAAAACCAGGGGCTTGCTCTGTCTTCCGCAATTGTAGTTTGGAACATTTGCCCTGCCAGGAGAGAGCAGATCTATCATCACGTCGTAAGTCATTCTTGAATTGAAATAGTTCTCATAGAGGTCATAGCCCAGGGTGACATTGGGCAAAATCCCAGGATCCTGATTTATCTCATGAACAGCAATCTGCAGGGACAGGAGATACCAGTAGGAGACATCAGTCCTGCCATAAAACAATGTATTATTCTCATGTCATTCTCCATTCGCTGAAATCATATCTTAATCTTCAGCCTCTGGATTTTACTCAAAGAATGACACCACAGCTTTCGCACAGATCTAAGCAAGAAGCAAATTGCCATCACAGAATCTGCCATAAGTGTGTTTGATACAAGGCAAACAGCTGCTTGCCACCAAAGCAGAGACAGACAAAAATCATCAAATTGTAGAGATGAAAAGGACTCCATCCCCCTAAAGTGCAGAAATCGAAACTAAAGCATCCATGACAAATGGCCAATACATTTGGGCACTAGAGCCCTGTAAAGAGGGAGTACGCAATATTCAAACATGTCAAGGAAATGTTTCTGGAATGGTGGGGCATTGGACAAAATCATAGCTGAGTTTAACAGCCTTATTCTGATTTCTTTTCAAGTGCTTACCGTATAACCACATTTTGTGGGGGCATGCTAAAATTGTACGTTGACAGCATAGATTGCACTGTAGATATGAGCCCACTTATGATGTGGTCTCCTGGCTTGTAATAGTTCAGCGCATCTGGATAGTCCCTCCTCAAGTTCAACGGGCATTCTGCCTTCAGCATCCCAGAGGCAGCACTGGGTAGCAGCTGAAGGAACAGCAACAGCAGAAGGAGCATCACTCTGGGTCTGACGGCTGTTGTGGCCACTATTGTCACTGCTCTTCATAAGCAGCTAATGAGAAGAAGCCCAAAGTCTCCAGCAAGACCCCATTGACATTTCAAAACAGAGGGGCGATATGGGACCTCCACATTGGCAGAGTCCCTGCCTGCCACAAAAGCCCTCAGTGACACATGAGAGACTTAAATACAAACCTGTTGCTTGAAGTTGCCTCATGCTGCTCTCCACTCTGAGGTCTCTGTTATTGGTCTCAAAGGTGATGTTTGGCTGGTTGATCCTTTGGGTATTTGCAGGGAAAAGAGGAATAAATCACTGTGATTCTGATAATTGCGAGGGGAAGCATCAGCTCTGCCCTGTCAAGGACTATCTTGGTGGGGCTGGAGGAACAGGTGCAGAAGGAAAACAGTGTTTGCAGGATCTCACTGATGCCACTGCATCTTCTGGCAAAGTTCAGGGAGGGGGAAAGTGACCCTGAAAAGTGACCCTTTATTTGAGAACGGCCGTCTGATGAGCTGGGATCAAGCTATTCTTTTTGGATAGGCGTTACCACCACTTTTGAATTCATAGGCCTCTTTGCAAACCAAAGAAACTGTCCCACCCCACAACTTGCTACCACATGGTGCTTATTTCATAAGGTGAAAGATGAACATTAGAGTTTGTCCCTTATATTCCCAGAAAAATATCTTTAAACGAACCATAAGGGCAGTGGCAACTAAAAATGAGCTATTCTCTATGTACACATCTACATGCGCCCCATTATATTTTAAACTTAGAGAGGCCTATGAACATACACCTTATTTTAATGAATTGACTTTTGCACAACTTTGGAAAGCTTTTACATAGTTACGATTAAATACAATAAACTCTGCTTATAGAAATGGGAGACACAGAGGCATACCAATAAATGAACGTGTTTGTATTAGGGGATGTCCTGAAGTAGAGGACCTTATGCATTATATCTTGCGCTGCCCCTTATATAATAAAGCAAGAGAACAATTACGAGGCACTTGTTTAGCGAATGGCTGTGGGGCAAGTCTTGCCAGGCCACCAGAAAAGTGTTCGTGGTGCTAGGTGTTTTCTTTTCTTTTTTTATAAGATATTTATTAAAGTTTTCAAAAATAATACATTGTACATTGATAATATTCTTTGAACCGCCCTGAAAGCCCTGGTATATAAACTCAATTAATAATAGTAGTAGTAGTAGTAATAATAATAAAGGTAAAGGGACCCCTGGCCATTAGGTCCAGTCGTGACCGACTCTGGGGTTGCGGCGCTCGTCTCGCTTTATTGGCCGAAGGAGCCGGCGTACAGCTTCCGAGTGCTGAAAGTGGGCCATCGGAGTGTGGCAAAGTACATCGGTGACCTGCTACGGCACCGCTGTGTGCTTCTACAGGCTGCCTTCCGCATCGTGGATACTACGGAAGACCGTGACCTAGAAAACTCAGCAGCTGTGCCACTGCAGCTAATCGATGAGAGCGCTGCAACAGTAGAAGAGGCCTCCCTTTCAGGAGAGAAGCAGAAGTTCAGCAAACGGAAACCTTTGCTCCCACCCTGCGTCTTGAACCCGGCAGAGAGGCTACGAACTCCTGAGCTAAGCCTTGAAGATTCTGCTATCACTGGGGATGAGCCCATTTTAGACAGATACAGCAGTATATCCGGACTCCAGAAGAAAAGGAGATGTTTAGCAAGGCTCAAGCATGCCTGTGACCTCGAAGCCGCAAGTGATTCAGACAGGCTTGCAAGCAATAGCCTTCTGATACATATTTTGCTCTAGGAGGCTTAGTTTGGTAAGAATAGAGTATATACTTCCAAAGTTAATGCTAAATACATTACTTCTGGTAAATGAGCCATCATAACCACTAGAGGATTCTGAAAATTTGTGTCCTGGGCTTTTTAGACTTGTCTACCTATGAGGCTCCAGTACTTTGGCCACCTCATGAGAAGAGAAGACTCCCTGGAGAAGACCCTGATGTTGGGAAAGATGGAGGG
The DNA here is from genome assembly GCF_951804945.1 of Podarcis cretensis. Lineage (NCBI taxonomy): Eukaryota > Metazoa > Chordata > Lepidosauria > Squamata > Lacertidae > Podarcis > Podarcis cretensis. Next base: position 124,145,658 of record NC_137171.1, read on the forward strand.
CACAAGGAGAAAGGGGCGACAGAGGACGAGATGGTTGGATAGTGTTTTCGAGGTTACCAGCATGAGTCTGACCAAGCTGCGGGGGGCAGTGGAGGACAGGAGTGCCTGGCGTTCTCTGGTCCATGGGGTCACGAAGAGTCGGACACGACTAAACGACTAAACAACAACAACCTATGTACTGCCTGAAGCAAAGGGATTCATTGGTTGCCAGATGTAATTCCTGCCCCCCCCCCAGCTCTCCTGTCCCACTAAGAATCTCCCGCATCCTTCAGGCATGGCTCCTTCCACCCTACTGTGGTAATAATTAAAGACAGGTTTGGGGGGCCTGGATAACTTTGGTTACTGGTGGGGACCACTAGTAACCAGTTGGTGAGGTTGTCTGATTATTTCCCTTCACCTCTGACAAGAGGTATAGGAAGTGGCCACATTGCAGTGGTTTGCATGCTGTTTAGGACAACTTTTGGTGTAAAGATTGGTGTATCTCTGGATGAGAAGTAGTATCCACTCTTGAAGGGTTGGGTGGAGGCAGTCAGCCAGCCTGAGCAACAAATACCTCCGTGAGTTGGCGTTTGACTTGAATGAGTGTTTGTCTGGTCTACTTATGGTCCTCATAGTTAGGCATGAGAGAGTGGAAGAGAAGTGTGAAAATCTAATTGTAGGTTGTTTTAGACATGCATGCTTTAAACCTAGATCCAGAAGAAAAAGTTGTGGCTTTGCAAGCATCTCTTTATAGAACATGGTATGGTGATTCCTGAACATCATACCCGTGTCACAAGATAGGTGGTGAGTCAGTCACTCTGATTAATGGAGCTGCTTAGTTAATTTTTGACCCTACATGTACATGGTGAAGGGAGGGCGAGCGAGCGGGGGCCTCCGGCGGAGCTCCCGCTGCCAGGGGCAGTCTACATGCGCGGAGGGAGGGAGAGGGGGCTGGTGCCAGGCGCTGCCTAGAGAGGCCTCCTAAATATGACCCGTTGCATCTGATTTTCGCTCCTTCTTTATTTAGGGAGTCATAGCATGTTGGTACTAAAGGGTTAAGAGGTAACAAGTCGCTCTAATCACTGAGCAGCTGGAAGTCATTAAGCATCCAGGAATGTGAGTTGGTTTGTATAAATAGTCAGTTCACCCATGTTTCTCTCTCCCCCCCCCCCCTTGACCTGACTCGCAGACTCAGTTTGTGGCCATGGGCGTGTTTGCTGATATGAGTTAAGTTTAGAGTAAAGTTTGCTTTATGCCGGAGATAAAAGCATGTGTGCTTTATCGCCAGGGTTTTTTTGCTTTTGTGAATAAACTTTTTTCCTGAGTTCCAAAGTGCTTGCTCCAGGATTCTTCATTTATAAAAGGCACTGACTCTCCTGCCTCCTTCAGCCGCTGCACAAAATTCTCTGCTGAGATAAGACTTATGGCGTTGGAAGCGCACTGGACGTTTACTTAACATTAAACTAATCAAAGTTTAATGGACATAGCAGGACTTCTGAAAGAATGCGGGTAAGGGTATGCTTTAACTTCGAAGGAGAGAGAGGAAATGCGCCAGAGTGTTGTGGTCAGTGTAGGATTAGCCGGGTTCAGTACTTTGTCCAGTTCCAGTTGCTGCATTTTAAGGAGGAGATAGACAAACTGGAGCAGGAATCTTTCTGGCTGTGGGGGGCCAAAAACTTTCGCAATCTAAAATGCGATTTTTATGGCTTGGTGGAATGCAACCTTTGGATAAAACGTTGCTTTTGCATGGAAGCTGTGTGTCACAGAGGCGCCACTCGTTTTCCTGCCTGACTCCCGTATGCTTGGTGCTTTGTATATTTCACTGTACTACTACTACTATGATAATACTATAATGTAATTGGGATTAAAAAGGTGTTCTATTGAAAAGAGATGTTACTGATAGACTTTTTAAAATGTACAAAATACTTTCATTCAGGCAACGTGTTGTTTTCTTTTATAGGCATTTGCTGCTGTTAAAAGGTAAATTATAATATGAAGGGGGTGGTTTGCTGTTATGGAAAAATCTAGGTGTGACGCTGCTCAGTCACCCAGCTCGTTGGGCAGAGCCCGCGGGTCCCTGCGGAATAAAGGAAGGAGTCCAGCCAACCAGAGCAAATAGCTGTAGACCAAAGTTTATTGTGCAATAGGTTCAAAGAGCAAATTTTGAACCCCGAGGATGGGGTGACAAAGACTTTTAAAACTTTCCCACCATATCCCAGAATACAGTTTACACAGCATCATTGCTACATCACTGACATGTCACCAAAGGGGAGGGGTAGACAGGGGTTACACTAGTTCAACCTTGGCAAACATGTCCAAACTTGGTACAAGATTAGTATAAGCAGACAAGGCAGGGCAAGACTCAGGTATAAGATTAGCATAGACAAATATGTCTTAAGTACCCACCACCCAAAAGTACAATAGAAGTTCCTTTTCATGTCTGGAGCCTGAGTCGAGTCAGGTGATGAGATTTGACTTCCCTTGGCTAACAATGAGCCCAGCAATTGTCACCTCTGGGAACCTCCTGGAGTCCCTTTTCAAGGGGAAAATAGCTTTGGAATGGAGGAAACTGGGAAAGGAGATGATTTTATATTATTTTTAAAGCTAGGTAACTTCCCTGAGCTGTCAAGTTGAAAGGATACATTCAGGCATAATATTTGTAATATTTAACTTTAAAGATGTGCCCCCCCCCCTGTAATTTCCGTAACATTTGCTAAAACCCTACACCTTTCCTATTCACTTAACATGCAGCAACCTTGTTAAACTTGTCTTCAAAATGTTTCTGCCTGTCTTACATTGCAACTGCAACTGACATGCACGTTTTATTTTGTCCCTTTTTACAGACTGGGCTCGTCTTCAGAGAATGAAACCAAAGCCACTTCTGCTATTTCTGCACCTCCTTCTGCTTCCCTTTTCTCTCCTTCCTATCACTCTAATAAAAACAACCCTGTTATCTCTAAATTTGATCCAGAAGAGCAACCTCGGGACACTGATAGGTTTGCTAGTGACAGCAATCTGTTCACTACAAAATGGGGACAGAAATCCAAGCAAGATACTGAATGCTTTATAGCTACTACTTCTTCTGCTTCTGGGAATGAAAATAAACCATTTGCTCTTAAAAGGGAACAAGAATCCCAGATAGAGGATTCTTCAAACTCTGCTAAGTCTCCCCTGCCTGTTCCTGCAACTTCTGTTCTTGAGTTGGATCCTTCTGCTTTTCAGCTTTTTGATATTGATAATCCTCCCGTGTCTAAAGTGGGAGAGGACTCTGAAAGTTTTAACAGTCCTCCAGCATCTTTCTCTACTCCCTCCTTAGCAGGAAACCTTGATGATTCCAAGCATGTTCATGTTGTGCCTTCAGAGAAGCTCCAAAATGAAGGTTTAACTAATCAGATAGATCCTGACAATTTGATCCCTGGAGATCTGAATGTAAAACCCACCACCCTTTCTGTTATTCCAGAAGTGGGATTGGATGATGAGCATCTGAGTGATTATCCCCAGGGTACTGAAAAGATTGCAGTTTCTGGAGATTTGTCCAGGAGTGGAGATGGTTCCTCAGAGTTACGGTCCTCCATTGAGGGGGGAGAGCTGACAGCAAATAAAAGACTGAGGCAAAGAAGGCATTGAGGAGTTCAGCCCTTTCTGTGTCCCCTGTTTGCATTTCACCATCTTCTCCTCTGAGTGACCCCACTGTTTCTTTGTTCTTCCTTTTGCTACGGACATACCCATAAAAGCCTTTTTTGTTGCTTTTAACCTCTCTAGCAAGCCTGAGTTCATTCTGTGCTTTAGCTTTTCTGACTTTGTGTCTACATGTGCTGGCTATTTGTTTGAATTCCTCTTTGGTGGTTTCCCCCCTTTTCCATTTTTTGTACACATCCTTTTTTAATCTTAACTCAGTTAAAAGTTCTTTAGATAGCTACCTTGGCTTCTTTAGGCACCTTCCATGTTTCCGTCTCATTGGTATTGCCTGAAGTTGTGCTTTTACTATCTCCCTCTTAACAAATTCCCAGCCATCATGAACTCCCTTTTTAAATATAAAATCTAAACTTGCACTAATAGAGGTACGTAGAAGAGGAAAATGTACTTTATTCTTTTTAGAAGCCAAAGCAGGAACGTGTGTGCATGCAGTACTTCATGCAAGACCAAAAGTAAAGGTAAAGGGACCCCTGACCATTAGGTCCAGTTGTGGCCAACTCTGGGGTTGTGGCGCTCATCTTGCTTTATTGTCCAAGGGAGCCAGCGTACAGCTTCCAGGTCATGTGGCCAGCTTCCCGCTGCATTCGGTACCTATTTATCTACTTACATTGTGTGCTTTCGAACTGCTAGGTTGGCAGGAGCAGGGAGCTCACCCCGTCGTGGGGATTCGAATCGCCGACCTTCTGATCGGCAAGTCCTGGGTTCTGTGGTTTAACCCACAGCGCCACCCGCGTCCCTTCAGACCAAAAGGAGAACTGCACAAAATTGTCCAGGTACAAAGTACTGTAGGGTTGCCTGAACTAATTGTGTGTGCTTCTTTCTGACTTCATCCTGTGAAACCAATGCATACTACAACAAGCAAATCATCTGCAAAAAACCAGAACATAACATCAAAGATCTTAGATAACCAAAATGAAGCCGATATAAAGGTAATTTAAGACACACTATATTTTAAAACCTAATTGGGTGGTCTGTGCCTTGAGCTAGGAAGCTTGTAAATTTATTGGCGGGATTAGACAAACTGCAAAGGGGTATAGTCGTTTGGAGACAGAAATGTGTTCAGGTTTTCTAGGTTATCAATTTTCTGATAATAATAATAATTATAATAATAATAATAATAATAATAATAATAATAATAATAATTTATTATTTATACCCCGCCCATCTGGCTGAGTTTCCCCAGCCACTCTGGGCCTTTTACTGACACAAGTTTAGATCTGTGAGTGGGTATGAATTCCCCAGGCTCAAATCTTCACCAAAGGACTTTGGCCTGAAAAGAATTTTTGTTTTCAGATAAGCAAGGTTTAGTGATTTAGTGCCTCCAACTAATATTGCAAATGATCTGTTTGGTGTTTGAGCACAGAACCTGAATTATTATCACTTAACTGAAACAACCACTACAATATGATCAGAAGGGACCATCTGATTAAAGGTAAACAGGTCGGAGCTAAACAGTACAAATTGAAAGCTTTTGCAGGTGACTTAGTATTGACATTACAGGAGCCAGAATCTAGTACTAAAAGGGTATTGGATCTGATTCAAGAATTTGGTCAAGTGGCAGGATTTAAGCTGAACAAGTTAAAAACTAAGGTTCTTGAGAAAAATTTAACACCGATTGAGAAAGAGAGGTTTCAGAAGGAGACAGGTTTAACATTAGTTAAGAAAGTTAAATACCTGGGGGTTAATATGACCGCTAAGAATTTAAATTTATTCAAAGATAATTATGAGAAATGTTGGTCAGAAGTGAAAAAGGATTTAGAAATATGGTTAAATTTGAAGCTTTCCTTGTTAGGCCGAATCGTTGTTATAAAGATGAATGTGTTGCCAAGAATGTTATTCCTGTTTCAATCATTGCAAATTTTGGACAAGATGGACTGTTTCAAGAAGTGGCAGAGAGATATTTCTAGATTTGTCTGGCAGGGCAAGAAGCCCAGAATAAAATTTAAAATACTAACTGATGTAAAGGAAAGAGGTGGATTCGCCCTGCCAGACCTTAAACTTTACTATGAATCAGCAGCATTTTGCTGGCTGAAGGAATGGCTGCTTCTTGAGAACACAGACATTTTGGATTTAGAAGGTTTTAATAATGTTTTTGGGTGGCATGCATGTTTGTGGTATGACAAGGTTAAAGCTTACAAAGCATTTAAAAACCATATTGTCAGGAAAGCATTGTTTAATGTCTGGACAAGATACAAAGATTTACTTGAAAATAAAACCCCAAGGTGGATATCACCGATGGAAGCAAAGGCTCAGAAAAAGCTCAATTTGGAGGCTAAATGGCCAAAATATGGGGAGATTTTGGAACAAGAAGGTGACAAATTGAAATTGCAGAGTTTTGAGAAACTAAAAGATAAAGTGCGAGACTGGCTTCATTATTATTAAATAAGGGAGGCTTATAATATGGATAAAAAAATTGGCTTTCAGGTGGAAAAATCAAAATTGGAAACAAAACTGTTAGATCCCAAAACTAAGATACTATCAAGCATGTATAACTTGCTGTTGAAATGGAAAACACAGGATGAAACGGTTAGATCTGCTATGATTAAATGGGCACAAGATGTTGGACATAACATAATGTTTGCTGACTGGGAGCAGTTGTGGACCACAGGTATGAAGTTCACAGCATGTAATGCCTTAAGAGAGAATATTATGAAAATGATATACAGGTGGTACATGAAACCAGTCAAGCTTGTAAAAATATATCATTTGCCCCATAATAAGTGTTGGAAATGTAAAGAGAATGAAGGTACATTCTTTCACCTTTGGTGGATGTGCCCAAGGATCAAGGCTTTCTGGGAGATGATATATAATGAAATGAAAAAGGTATTTAAATATACCTTCTTGAAGAAACCAGAGGCCTTTCTCCTGGACATGGTCGGCCAACTGGTGTTAAAGAAGGATAGAACTTTCTTTATGTACGCTACTACAGCAGTAAGAATACTCATCACAAAGTATTGGAAGACACAAGATCTACCCACCTTGGAAGAATGGCAGATGAAAGTGATAGATTATATGGAACTGGTGGAAATGACTGGCAGAATCCGAGACCAGGGAGAAGAGTCGGTGGAAGAAGATTGGAAGAAATTCAAAGACTATTTGCAGAAACATTGTAAAATTAATGAATGTTAAAATGATGTCGGATTGAAATGAAGCGGCGTTAGCAACAAGGTTAAAAAGAATATGTAAAAATGGATTGATAACGGATGAAAATATAAAGTTATAATATGTTAAGAGATAGAAATTAAGATAAAAACAAAGAGGGTAAGGATTTGCTGAATTAACCATGTGAACTGGAATACAAAAAAGGGAGGCATGAGGAGGTCAGGGAAATAAGTAAATGAAATTTGAGATATGAAAAGATTGATTTGTTTTTAACTGTTTTCTATTTATTTTCTCTGTATTTTGCATTTTTTCCCCTTTGTATTCTTGTATTTTTTGTATTCTTCTTTTTTCTTCGTTTTTATTTTGTAACTTTTTCTCTTTGTAAAACTTTAATAAATATCTTTTTTTAAAAAATGAAACAAACACTACTGCTGCTGCTTTGTATTTATTTAGTACTTTTCGCATGTTATGAGGAGGGTTTTATCTTCACTTTTCCATGTTTATTACTGGGAAGAAATAGTTGAAGGCAGGTGTACAGAAACCTTGTATGCACATTTGTCTGCATGCCATAAAAGTTGTTGTTGTTGCTTAGTCGTTTAGTCGTGTCCGACTCTTAGTGACCCCCTGGACCAGAGCACACCAGGCACTCCTGTCTTCCACTGCCTCCCGCAGTTTGGTCAGACTCATGTTTGTAGGTTCGAGGACACTGTCCAACCATCTCGTCCTCTGTCGTCCCCTTCTCCTTGTGCCCTCCTGTTGGTTTCTGCTCTCTTCACTGTGCAGCGAAAGGCTTGTCACAAGACAATGTTTACATTCCACAGACAGCATTGCTGTTATGTTTCCCACGGGAAAGGGGAGGCTGGATGTGACGTACACTGGTTTCCTGTTTTTCACTGTTCTTTGCAGTTCAGTGTGTTTCTCTCTGAGCTTCAGAGGAGAGAGGATGCAGTTTTCTGCTCCGGCAGAGACAAGATGGTTTTCTGTAATCTACCAGCTATGAAATGTAAATAAAGCAATACAGAGCATGTTGGCACGTATTCCTCATCATTCCGCTGTGCACTTGGATGCTACAAATCAACATTGTGGTTATGGGCCCAGAAGACGCAGTCATTGGAATTCCGGAAAAAGGATCGGAATGCAGAGGGACGGATCGGACGGTATCTGCGCGTCAAGATGATTGATGAGGTATGTGCTACTGCTCCGGGCAGCCTGCCAGCTTCTAATTAATGGCTTTATGGCTGGACTTTGAACTTTTATGTCCGTTTGCCGGGAACAGGCAGCGGCTATGGCTATGCTGGCGAAATCGAAAGTAACTTTTACAAGGGCTGAAGCAGCTGTAGAAGTGACGCAGCATGATTTAGGCAGCAGAGAGAAAGCTGTTTTGAACTTGCCTTTGGAATGAGGCTTGAAGCAGCACAGACACAGCTTGTATAAAGCAGCTTGTTTAAAGCAGCAGAGATGATGCAGAAGGCTAATGCCAGAGTCATGATGGCCCTTCAGGATGCTTGTGGGATTCCCAAGCTCAATAAGAAAAATTATACGGACTGGGTTATCTATGCAGAGGCTATTCTGCGGAAAGAGGGTCTGTTTGAAGTTATTACAGACACCCCCCCAGCTCCAGTTACAGATGCATGGAAAGCTAAGGATTCCAAAGCAAGGGGAACTCTTACATTGATAGTATCCCCAGAAGAGCTCTGTCTATTGCGTGATAAGACCTCAGCCAGAGAAATTTGGGACGCTTTGAGGGAGGCGCACTTGATGACAGAAGCTGGATCTACTATGTTTTATTTTAACAAGCTGCATAAGATGGCTAGCTGCAGAAGGCTGGCTGATGCAAGTGGGGAATCTGATGCCAATCAGCCACATGCTCAGCTCAGAGTAGCCTGTGATACTGCCATGATTCAAAATGAAGCAGATTGCCAGGGTGATAGCTGCATGGGTAAGGGGGAGACTTCACAGTCGTCATCCCAGAGTGCAGTGGAACCACCAGATGGCGCCAAAGCTTTGAAGGCAGTGAAATGCTACTCGTGTGGACGTCTAGGCCATATGAAGAGGGAATGCAAATATCCCAGGGCCAAGACAGAGCAGCGCAGCGGAAGCTCATCGCGTGGAAAAGGCCAGAGCAAAGGCAAAGGTCCAGTGTCCAGGACAACGCAGCACAAAGCAATGGTCTCGCGCTTCACTCCAAAAGTTGCAGAGGTCCAGAAGACGTCTAGATCTTTCTTCGTTGTTGATTCAGCGGCAACCCATCACATGTGCAACGATAAGCGACTGTTTGTGTCTTTTACACCGCAGGAAGGTGCGATTCACCAGGCGGATGACCACACAATTCCCAGTAAAGGCTACGGAACTGTTGTTCTTCACAGTTTGGACTTATCGATACAGAATGTACTTTATGTTCCAGATGCTAAACATAATCTGCTCAGCGTCGGACAGCTGAATGAGCGGAACATTGACGTTTCCTTTAAGAACAAAAGGTGCATCATCACAAAGAAAAATGATTATGTATTGTATGCTGAATATGTTGATCGTTTATATGTTTTGTATTATGATGATGTTGTGCAGGATGACACTTGTTGCATTGCAGGTTCTAACAAAAGTTTGCATGCAGAATGTATTCATGATTTTCATCGAAAATTTGGTCATTTGGGTTTTGAGGCAGTATCTAAAATGCCTGCCTTGGTTGAAGGTATGACTATTAAACCCTGCAGGTACCACATGAAGTGCAAGGCATGCGCAGCAAACAAGGTGAAAATGGCTGCGAAAGGTAAGGTGTCTAGTAGGCAAGCTACAGAACCATACCAAATTGTTCATGCTGATTTGGTTGGACCACTAGCGCCCTCTTTGGGTGGAAATAGGTACTTCATGGTTCTCATTGATGCATTTTCCAGGTATATTTATGTGTACAATCTCAAGCAGAAATCAGAGGCTTTTCCTAGGTTCAAGGAATTCTGTGCTTGGTTGGAAAATGTGCATGGTAAGAAGGTAAAAATTCTTTTCACAGATCGCGGGGGAGAATTCACTTCTCAGCAGTTTGAAGCTTTTCTGACTGAGAAAGGAATTCAACACGATTTGTCTAGTCCTCGCTCGCCATGGCAGAATGGACTTGCGGAACGAGCAAATCAGACATTGCTTCAAGGGTTAAAAACCTTGCTACATGATGCAAATCTTCCAGAGAGTTATTGGGCCGAAGCTCTCTCATGTTTCACTTACAGTTATAATCGCAGGTTATCTTCAGCGATTGGTTGTACCCCCTATGAGAAGATGTTTGGCAAGAAGCCATACATCAAACACATGAAAATTTTTGGTTCTGACATGTGGGTTCACTCACCACAAAACTCCAAGTTAGACAAGCGTGGTTTGCATGGTATCTTTCTAGGTTATGAGAAAGGTTCTTACAGAATAAGGATGACTGACTCTAAGACAATTAAGCTCACAAGAAGTGTTGAGTACAATGCCAAGTGGGGGGAGAATGTTGGAATTTTCCAATGTTATCCTGATGACAGTGATGAGACTGAGGATAGTCAAAAGCAACCACAGCAACCCACACCCACTGAGGAAAGTTCTGATTCTGATTCTGAGTCTGAAACTGAATCGGGTGATTCAGAGGATTTCAAGAGTGCGAAAGCCTCTATGCGACCCTCTGAAAGTTCTGATCAGGAATTGGAGGAACCATTGTTCACAATAGGTCGTTTTTCTCCTAAGAAGGAAGAGGAGAGTGTTGAAGACCTACGGCTAATTCGCAGGTCACAGAGAGCCACAAAAGGCAGACCTCCAAAGAGATTTGCTGATGAGTTTGCCAAGATAGCAGTAACAACTGTTAAAAGCTCCAAGAAGGTATTTGAACCTTCAAGTTTCCAAGAAATCCAGGATTTGGATTCAAAGGAAGCTGAACCATGGTTAAATGCCATGAAGGCTGAGCTTGATTCCTTGGAAAGGAACAAAACATGGGAACTTGTTCCAGTAGTTCCAGGAATGAAACTGCTTGGAAGCAAATGGGTCTTCAAAGCGAAGACAGATCAAAATGGCAAGATAGTCAGACACAAAGCCAGATTGGTAGCCAGAGGTTTTGCACAGGTACCAGGTGAAGACTATCACGAGACCTACTCACCCACAGTGAGGTATGAGAGCATTAGGCTTATGCTCAAGCTAGCTGCAGAGGAGAATTTACACATTAGTCACCATGATGTGAATACAGCTTTTCTGTACGGATCTCTAAATGAATCACTTTATATGCTTCCACCTGATGGCGTACAGGTAAAACAGGGATTAGTTTGTGCTCTGAAAAAGTCCCTTTATGGTCTCAAACAAAGTGCACGGTGTTGGCACACAAAACTCACTGAGGTATTGTTTTCTCTAGGTTTTCAGCAAGGGAAAGCTGATCCATGTGTATTTGTCAAAGAGGAGGGGCAAAAGAAACTGTATTGTTTGTTTTATGTTGATGATCTTTTATTCTTTTGGGATGATGTCACAATGTACAATAACGCCCTAGCTCAACTGAAGGAACACTTTGACATGAAAGATCTTGGTGAGGTAAACAACTACCTATCTCTGGAAATAGAGAGAGATCAAGATGGTAACATTCTAGTACACCAGTCACGGAAAATTGCTGATGTGTTAGGCAAACTAAACCTGATGGATGCTAATCCTGTAGACACACCAATGATAACAGGTTATCAAGTAGATGACACTGAAGAAGCATTTTCTGACACTACACTGTACAGAAGTGTGCTAGGCAAGCTAAACTTCATTGCCAGATGTTCAAGACCAGACATTGCTGTTAGCTGTAATTTGCTAAGCAGACAAGTCAACAATCCTACTGTTAAGGATTGGAAAGCTCTGAAACGCATAGCACGGTATTTGAAAGGCACTATGCATTACAGACTGAGATTTAACAATCAGAAGTCTGGTGGTCTTGAGATATTTGCAGATGCAAGTTTTGGAAGTGACACTACAGACAGGAAAAGCACGTCTGGAGTTTGCTATATGTACAATCAGGGTCTATTTGATTGGTCATGCAAGAAGCAAACAACAGTTAGCTTAAGTACTTGTGAAGCTGAGCTGAATGCACTGTCTTATTCACTTAAGGATTGTGAATGGTTGTTACAATTGTGCAAAGACATGAAAATTCCTGTCAAATGTCCAATCCAGGTTTACCAGGACAACAAAGCATGTTTGGCTTTGCTGAATTCTGAAGGTTGTAAGCAAAGCACGAAGCACTTGCAATTGAAGTTGCAACATGCTAGGGAACGTATTCAGAAGGGACTCGTAACGGTGTCCTATATGCCAGGTAATGAAATTCCTGCTGATGTATTGTCCAAGATTGTATCAAGGGATCAACACTGTACCTATGTGCAGAAGTTGGGTTTGTACTGATATTGTACGAACACGCTGCCCAGTGGTGTTCACAGAAAGGGGGAGGATGTTGGTTTCTGCTCTCTTCACTGTGCAGCGAAAGGCTTGTCACAAGACAATGTTTACATTCCACAGACAGCATTGCTGTTATGTTTCCCACGGGAAAGGGGAGGCTGGATGTGACGTACACTGGTTTCCTGTTTTTCACTGTTCTTTGCAGTTCAGTGTGTTTCTCTCTGAGCTTCAGAGGAGAGAGGATGCAGTTTTCTGCTCCGGCAGAGACAAGATGGTTTTCTGTAATCTACCAGCTATGAAATGTAAATAAAGCAATACAGAGCATGTTGGCACGTATTCCTCATCATTCCGCTGTGCACTTGGATGCTACAAATCAACACCTCCATCTTTCCCAACATCAGTAATAAACATGGAAAAGTGAAGATAAGACCCTCCTCATAACATGCGAAAAGTACTAAATAAAAGTACTTACTGGCAAATCCTGAAATTCTAGTTTTTTGTGAATCTTCAGTAGCTTTTAAGATGCTTTGACAGATTACCTCTTTGCTCTGACATCATTCTTGGGATTCCCCAGTAATCCCTGAAACCAAAGGTTTCTATACCTTCCTTTGATCCTTTGACGCCACCCTTGCAACAGTGCTTGATATCAAAATGACTTTAACTTGTTCATTCTTCCTTCCTAAAGAAATATGATCCTTCACTGACTTCCGGTCGGCGCCAGCGCTTAATGGAGGTCCTCCCATCGATCTCCGGAGGAGGACTACTCCGCGAGTTCGGGTCTGACCGCTACGGCGAAGCGGGGACCCCTAAAATCAGAGGCGCGGAAGCCTGTGAACAAGGAGACTCGGTGGGCACCATTTGCGCCCCCCCTTACTGTTAAGGAGCCTTTTTAAAGGCTCCGGAGTGGCATCGGGGTGCGTGCGGTGCTGAGAGTCGTTACCCAGCCCGTGGAGTGAAGCCGCGTCGCCATTAGCGGAGAGCGCTGATTCCTTCTTGAAATTTGGTCTGAAATCGAAATACCCGTAAGTAGGATTGGAAACCTTACTGGGACTATAAAAGTACTTGAAATTTGGCCGAAATCGGGGGACGGTAAATAAAGGAAGTCTGCCTCCCCCGGACTGCATGATTTTTAAAGCAACGGAATTGGAAAGCTGCAATTGAAGGAAAAGTAACTTTGAACTCTTTGAACTGCTTAACTTTCACATTGAACTTTAATTCCCCCCCCCCCAGCAAGCAGGAGCAGGGGGGGAAGAAAAGGGAATTTGGTTTGACCTGCATGAGAGAAAATTTAATTAAAAAAATCTCTGCTGTCTCTGACTCTGGTAACAGACTGCCGGGGCGAAGCACTTTGACAGGGGACTGTCAGATAAGATCTGCTGCAAAGCGCAGACTTTATTGGACTTTATTGGATACAACTTTTGGGACTTTACAGAAATAACACTGTTGCAATTAGTACGGAAAATACCAAACAACTGACAGAACTTACAACAAAATTAGACTTAAATACTAAGAGCATTACGTCTAACACAGAAACCATAAATAAATTGGTTCAAGAAAACGCCACAATCCGAAAAATCGCGGAAGAAGCCAAATTCACTGCAGAAACCACACAGGAAAGTTTAATACCAGTTTGTAAGAAGCTTGACCAACATGAGGCGGCCTTGTCTTTGTGGGAGATGCAGAGGAAGGAGAAGAATCTGAGACTTAGATTGGTTCCCAAAAGTGAGGGGGACAACCTTGTGGACTTTCTCACCAAAGAATTTTCAGAATTTTGGCAGGTAAAGCCAGAGGAAGATGAATTTAAGATAACAACTGCCTTCAGATTGGGTAGAAGGCAAGGCAGGAAGATTCCAAGGGATTGTCTGATAACTTTGAGATCCAAAGAGGAAAGAGATAAAATATTAAACCTGCATTACCAGAGAACTCTTCAGATCGGAAACGCTTTGGTGCAAATCTACAAGGACATCCCAAAATATATTCTGGAGGTAAGAACCTTCTATAAGAATCTGGTTGACCTGCTGAAGAAGAACAACATACCTTTTAGGTGGGAATTTCCACAAGGCCTGTCTTTTAACTTCAAAGGAAAGAAAGTTAAAATAAAAACAGTGCAAGATAAAGAACAATTCCTTGATAGAAACGAGGAGGACCTGGTGAAAGGAGTGTTAGAGTCGACTTCTGAAACAGATCTTGGAAACCTGACATTTGGACTTAAGTCACCAACGGAAGAAGAACAGTTGCAGGGAGCAACTGGAGGTAACTAATTAATTATGTCTCTGCAATTTTTAACCTGGAACTGCAATGGACTGAACCTTCCCAGAAAAAGACGTGAGGTTTTCCACATTTTGAAAAGAGAACAATTGGATTTAATTTGTTTACAAGAAACCCATGTGACAAGGGCACATAGAAGATTGCTTATAAATAAAAGATTAGGACAGGAATTTATCTCATCAGATAAAGTTAAGAAAAGAGGAGTGGTGATTTATGCAAAGGAGAGATTGGCTCCAAAATTGATTTTTAAAGATGAGCATGGAAGAATTTTGGCAATTGAGATACAAATCCAAGGAGAAAAATTTTTGACAGTTGGCATTTATGCACCGCACCAAATGAAGGGAAGGCAGAATTTTATAAGAAATTGCATGAGACATTAATGGACCATTTGGATTATAAGGTGATCTTATTAGGAGATATGAATGGCGTGGTTTCTACAAATATGGACAAAGCACAAAGACAGGCGGTTTCTAAGGATGGGAGACTACCTAAGACTTTCTTTGAAATGACCGAAAATATGGACTTGATTGACATCTGGAGAACAAGAAACCCTCTTGAGAGAGAGGGAATATTCTTTTCAGAGGCTCAGATGACATGGACAAGAATAGATCAAATTTGGATTACTAGTGGAATGGCTCCAAAGATAAAAAAGTGGAAATCTGCCCAAAGACATGCTCTGACCATAACGCAGTAAAGATGGAAATGAAACTAACAACAGCAGGTTCCTTCAGATGGAGAATGAATGACACCCTATTCAGAGACGTTGAGATTTACAAAAAGGCCCAAAAAACTTTGAAGGATTATTTTGAGATAAATCTGAGGACAGATGTTGAGAAAAGAGTGATTTGGGACGCAAGCAAGGCCGTGATGCGAGGTTTCCTAATACAACAGAATTCTTTAAAGAGGAAGAAACAAAATGAGAAGAAAGATAAGATTTTGGAAAAAATAAAAGAAGGAGAAAAGAAATTGAGGTCTAAACCAAAGTCTCATGAGATTTTGAGAGAAATCAAGTTTTACCAGATGCAGTACATGGAACTGATGAACCAGAATGGAAAATTAAGCAAATGAGACAGAGGACATTTGAATCAGCGGACAAATGTGGGAAACTTCTAGCATGGCAATTGAAGAAGAGACAGAAATTGAACACAGTTACAAGCTTGGAGGTGGATGGAAAGAACATCTTTAAACCAAATGAGATCAGCAACTGTTTTCAGAGCTATTTTAGAAGATTATATGCTCAAGGGCCGGAAAACGAAGGAGATATAGAAGATTTTCTTAAGAAATATGGATTACAAAAAATTTCGCAACAAAGTATGTTGGTTCTAAATGAGAAAATAACAGATCAAGAAATAGAGGGTGCCATTCAAAACATGCAATTAGGGAAATCTCCAGGACCAGACGGACTAACCTCCAGATACTATAAAGCATTGAAGGAATGGTTAATACAGCCGCTTAAGGAGGTTTGTAATGAAATATTAGAGGGGGAAAAGGCACCTGAATCATGGAAAGAAGCTTTTATTACACTTATACCAAAGACTGAAACTGAAAAAAATCAGATCAAGAACTACCGCCCTATATCATTACTTAATGTGGATTACAAAATATTTGCTGACATTTTAGCAAAAAGACTGAAGAAGGTGTTGGTGGAGGAGATTCATAAGGATCAGGCAGGCTTTCTCCCAGGAAGACATTTATCAGACAATGTAAGGAATATAATTGACATTATGGAACTGCTGACTGTAAATATTAATACAAAGGCAGTTTTAATTTTTGTGGATGCGGAGAAAGCCTTTGATAATATTTCTTGGAACTTCATGAAGAAGAATCTCCACGGGATGGGGGTAGGCCAAAGGTTTGAAAATGGCATAGGTGCAATATATTCTGAACAAAAGGCAAAGTTAATTGTAAATAATGTGGTTACTGATGAACTTTCTATAGAAAAAGGGACACGGCAGGGGTGCCCGATATCCCCATTACTTTTTATATCAGTCCTGGAGGTTTTGTTGAATATGATCAGGGGGGACCAGCTGGTAAAAGGAGTTCAGGTCGGAGCCAAACATTATAAACTGAAGGCATTTGCAGATGATTTAGTATTGACTTTACAAGAGCCAGACACTAGTACAAAAAGAGTTTTAGAGTTAATCCAAGTCTTTGGTCAGGTGGCAGGATTTAAGCTGAACAAACAAAAAACTAAAGTTTTGGAGAAAAATCTAACAAATGTTGAAAGAGAGAGTTTTCAAAATGAAACTGGGTTAATGGTGGCAAAGAAAGTAAAATATTTGGGGATTAATATGACATCTAAAAATGTGAATTTATTTAAAGACAATTATGACAAATGTTGGACAGAGGTAAAGAAAGATCTAGAAATATGGTCGAACTTGAAGCTTTCCTTGTTAGGCCGAATTGCAGTGATTAAAATGAATGTATTGCCTAGAATGTTATTTTTGTTTCAGACATTACAAATTGTGGATAAACTAGACTGTTTCAAGAAGTGGCAGAAAGATATATCTAAATTTGTCTGGCAGGGCAAAAAGCCCAGAATAAAATTTAAGATACTTACTGATGCAAAAGAAAGAGGGGGGTTTGCCCTGCCGGACTTAAGACTGTACTATGAATCGGCAGCTTTCTGCTGGTTGAAAGATTGGCTACTTCTTGAGAATGCAGACATTCTGGATTTGGAAGGATTTGACAATAGGTTTGGTTGGCATGCATATATATGGTATGACAAGGTTAAAGTTCACAAGGGTTTCAAAAACCATATTGTTAGGAAAGCATTATACAATGTTTGGATTCGATATAAGGATTTGCTGGAAAACAAAACTCCTAAGTGGTTATCACCAATGGAGGCTAAGGAGGTGAAGAAACTTAATATGGAATCCAAATGGCCAAAATATTTTGAAATTTTAGAGCAAGAAAGTGGCAAATTCAAATTACAGAGTTTTGAGAAAATAAAGTCCAAGGTACGAGATTGGCTCCATTACTACCAAATAATGGAGACCTTTAAACAAGACAGGAAAATTGGCTTCCAGGTGGAGAAATCGAAATTAGAAACAGAATTGTTAGAACCCAATACTAAGAATTTATCAAGAATGTATAATCTGCTGCTGAGGTGGAATACAATAGATGAGACAGTCAAGCCAGCAATGATTAAATGGGCACAGGACATAGGCCATGACATTATGTTTGCTGACTGGGAACAGTTATGGACCACCGGTATTAAATTTACGGCATGTAATGCCCTAAGAGAAAATATTATGAAAATGACTTACAGGTGGTACATGACTCCAGTCAAGCTTGCGAAGATTTATCATCTGCCCAATAATAAATGTTGGAAATGTAATGAGACTGAAGGCACCTTCTTTCACCTTTGGTGGACCTGCCCAAAGATTAAAGCCTTTTGGGAAATGATTTATAATGAAATTAAGAATGTACTTAAATGTACTTTTCATAAGAAACCAGAGGCATTTCTCTTGGGCATGGTCGGCCAATTGGTGTTAAGGAAGGATAAGATTTTTTTTATGTACGCCACTACAGCAGCAAGGATCCTTCTAGCAAAGTATTGGAAGACGCAAGAACTACCCACACTGGAAGAATGGCAGACGAAAGTGATTGACTTTATGAGACTGGCAGAAATGACTGGCAGAATCCGTGACCAAGAGAAAGAGACGGTGGAGGAAGATTGGAAGAAGTTTAAAGTATATCTTAAGAACTGTTACAAAATTGAGGAGTGCTAAAATGTCAAGGGGAAGGAAGATGCAGAATTACAGCTGAAATTGTTTGATGATTTAAGGGGAAATTGAGAAAGATAATAAGTTTAAATTGGCAAAAAGGGTTGCTGAAAAACTGTAAAATAAGGATGCAAAAAGGGTGAGGTATGGGGAAGTCCGAGAAAGGAGGCTTATGAAAATGAGGTTGAGAAATTATATTTGGGTGTTTGCCTGTATTTTGTTGATGTTCCTATGTTGTTGTTGTTTTGTTTTAAAATTGGAAAATTAATAAAAATTATTATATAAAAAAAAGAAATATGATCCTTCAGACCCCGCCTACGCTTATGGTCAGCTGACACACAGCGAGCTGATCCAGCTGGTCTTGAAGCAGGAAGATGCGATTGCAAAGCGAGATCAGCAGGTGTGGGAGCTGGAAGACTACATTGATAACTTGCTTGTCAGAGTTATGGAGCAAACCCCTAACATTCTTCGAGCTCAAGCTCATGTGAATAAGAAAGCTGGAAAAATGTGAAGGAGATAGAAAAAGGGACATGACAGGGGTGCCCAATTTCACCATTGCTTTTTATATCGGTCCTGGAGGTCCTGCTGAATATGATTAGAATAGACCAGTTGGTTAAAGGTATACAGGTCGGAGCTAAACAGTACAAACTGAGAGCATTCGCAGATGACTTAGTTTTGACGTTACAGGAGCCAGAATCTAGTACTAAAAGGGTTTTAGACTTAATTCAAGAATTTGGTCGAGTGGCAGGATTTAAATTGAACAAGTCAAAAACTAAGGTATTAGAGAAAAACTTAACATCAATTGAAAAAGAAAGGTTTCAGAATGAGACTGGTTTGACTGTGGTTAAGAAAGTGAAATATTTGGGGATTAATATGACAGCAAAAAATGTAAACTTATTTAAAGACAATTATGAAAAATGTTGGTCAGAAGTGAAAAAATATCTAGAAATATGGTCAAATCTGAAACTTTCCTTGTTGGGTCGAATTGCAGTTATAAAGATGAATGTATTGCCTAGAATGTTGTTTTTGTTTCAAACATTGCAAATTTTGGACAAGATGGACTGTTTCAAGAAGTGGCAGAAAGATATTTCTAGATTTGTCTGGCAGGGCAAGAAGCCCAGAATAAAATTTAAGATATTAACTGATGTAAAGGAAAGGGGTGGATTTGCCCTGCCAGACCTTAAACTTTACTATGAATCAGCAGCATTCTGCTGGTTGAAAGACTGGCTGCTTCTTGAGAACACAAACATTTTGGACTTAGAAGGATTTAACAATGCTTTTGGGTGGCATGCATATTTATGGTACGGCAAGGTTAAAGTACATAAAGCATTTAAAAACCATATTGTCAGGAAAGCATTGTTCAATGTTTGGATAAGATACAAAGACTTACTGGAAAATAAACCCCCAAGGTGGTTGTCACCAATGGAAGCGAAAGCTTTTAAAAGACTCAATATGGAGTCTAAATGGCCAAAATACTGGGAAATTTTGGAACAAGAGGGAGACAAATTGAAATTGCAGAGTTTTGAGAAATTAAAAAATAAGGTGCGAGACTGGCTTCATTATTATCAGATAATGGAGGCTTACAAATTGGACAAGAAAATTGGATTCCAGGTGGAAAAATCGAAATTAGAAACAGAACTGTTAGAACCCAAAACTAAGATTTTGTCAAAAATATATAACTTGCTGCTGAAATGGAACACTCAGGATGAAACGGTGAAGTCTGTTATGATTAAATGGGCACAGGATGTTGGACATAACATTATGTTTGCTGACTGGGAACAGTTATGGACCACCAGTTTGAAATTTACGGCATGTAATGCCTTGAGAGAGAATATTATGAAAATGATTTACAGGTGGTACATGACTCCAGTCAAGCTTGCAAAAATCTATCATTTGCCCGATAACAAATGTTGGAAATGTAAAGAGACTGAAGGTACATTCTTTCACCTTTGGTGGACGTGCCCAAGGATTAAGGCTTTCTGGGAAATGATCTATAATGAAATGAAAAAGGTATTTAAATATACCTTCCCTAAGAAACCAGAGGCCTTTCTTCTGGGCATGGTCGGCCAATTGGTGCCAAAGAAGGATAGAACTTTCTTTATGTATGCGACAACAGCAGCAAGAATACTCATCGCAAAATATTGGAAGACGCAAGATCTACTCACCCTGGAAGAATGGCAGATGAAGATGATCGATTATATGGGACTGGCAGAAATGACCGGCAGAATCCGAGACCAGGTAAAAGAGGCGGCGGAAGAAGATTGGAAGAAGTTTAAAGACTATTTGCAGAAATATTGTAAAATTAAGGAATGTTAGAATGATATTGGATAGAAATTAAGCAGTTTTCAGCTGTAATGTATAAAAGAGATGGAAAATAAGGTTTTGAAATAATTAAAAGAATCAGTGGTGAGGATTTGCTAAACAAACAAATTGAATTAGAATATAAGAAATGGAGGTATGAGGAGGTCCGGAAAATAAGTTAAATGAAAATAAGTAAGTGGAAACTTTATGTGTTTTTAAATCGTTTTTATTTTATTTTTTGTATTTTTGTATTTTTGTATTTTTGTATTTCGGTTTTTCTTGTCTTTTTGTTTTATAATGTATTATCTTTGAAAATCTTAATAAATATCTTTTTTTTTTAAAAAAAAGGAAAGATGTGAAGGAACCAATTTAACCTAATCAGTGGCTTCCTTACTCAAACTTTGGAAGTAGTGAATGTGGAAAAGCTGCTTGTACCAAAAGAGATTATTATTTACTTGTCTTAGGATAGAGTATGGAAGTGAGAGCTGGACCCTAAAGACGGCTGATCGCCGAAGAATTGATGCTTCTGAATTATGGTGCTGGTGGAGACTGTTGAGAGTCCCATGGACTGCAAGAAGATCCAACCTCTCCATCCTTAAGGAAATCAGCCCTGAGTGCTCACTGGAAGGACAGATCCTGAAGCTGAGGCTCCAAGACTTTGGCCACCTCATGAGAAGAGAAGACTCCCTGGAAAAGACCCTGATGTTGGGAAAGATGGAGGGCACAAGGAGAAGGAGACGGCAGAGGACGAGATGGTTGGACTGTGTTCTCAAAGGGACCAGCATGAGTTTGACCAAACTGTGGGAGGCAGTGGAAGACAGAAGTGCCTGGCGTGCTCTGGTCCAGGGGGTCACGAAGAGTCGGACCCGACTAAACGACTAGACAACAACAAAGCATAGAGCTGACTTACCTTGGAGACTGCCTTATATAATCTACAAAGTCAATAGTGTTAAAAAAACACCTTTTACCTTTTAGTACATTGTACATGTTTTGCTGCTCTGCAGGTGAAAGGCCTGAAATTATGGGACTGTGGAAGGAGTTGTGAGCCAGATTTTACCTGTGAATAAGCTCCAAGGGGCACATTTTTAAGGGTTTAGTCAAAAAATGAACACTTCTCTGTAGTTTTTCAACTCCTGATTTCTTTACTCTTTTAGGATATTAAGTTTTAGTGCAATATAAGCAATCATATTTACATTAGATATACTGGATGAACAAATATTTATGAAGTACCTTGTTTGGATTTGAGTTCCTGGGAAATAAGCACTTCCACCTGAAAGCTGGTTGCCTCTCTGCTTACAAGCAGCCCAGTCTATTAGGAATTTCTGCTGTTGTAGCTCCACCGAATCAGTAATTATTAAGAAAACAGCTCATTCATTTGGGTGGGGCTTAAGCTGTGCAGGCTTACATAGTCACTCTCCCCTAGTGGGTAACTGATTCCCTATGTAAGCTCTCAGAATACTTAGAATTAGTCAAATTGACAGATATAATAAGACAAAAACCAAAAAGTGAAGTAAAAAAAGAATGGAAGTGCCTAAATGATTCCCTCAAAAGTCAAGGTTCGAGGGCAGAAATCTGGCTGAGTCTGGAATAACCTTGTGAAGTGAAAGGACATGAAAAGAAAGGATTTGTATCTAGATGTTAGGATAGAGAGGATAAAGAAAACAGGAGAACAGGAAGACAGAATGAAAGATAAAGGAGGTGCTGTGGGATTGGTGGAAGTCAATGTTTTGTGGTTGTTGTTTTAGTGTTTATAATATTAACTTGTAAGTTATGCATTTGTTTGTTTTTATGTTTTGTTTTGTCTTTTTCAGTTTTTGAATGTTGATTTTTGTGTGTTGTGTATTGTTATCTTTTGATATCTTTTGTGTTGTTGTTGTGTGGAAAATACTAATAAAATTCATTTTTTTTAAAAAAAAGCTGTGCAGGTTTCCTGCCAACTGTGCAAAATTGCCTGCATTTGCCCTTGGGAAGTGATGAAGATCCATAGTTAAGAAATAAAAAATGATGGTTGTTCGAGCAAACCCTGCTGGAGTGCCGTGATACCACTATCAAAATGAAATGTCATTTGAGTAAGAGGAGGTTAGCTTCTAAGCACTAAACTGACTTTATGGTGGTCAGTACAGGATGTATTAAACTTTTGAAATCAATACTGATTTAAACTAACTTTCCCATCACCTCCTCTCCTCTCTTGACTCATATGTTGGGCCTCGTCACTCCATAGCTTTTGGACATTTGAATATTTCATTTTATACCTGCAAGTTGCTGCATTTTGTTATTGCCATTCTGCTCAGATCCCTACAATGGAAAAGAATGTACAAAGATTCAGATGGCATCTTTACTTTTTGTCGTCAGATGCTCCTTTGTATTCAGACCAGGCCTGAATAAAATAATGTAGCACTTGGGGAGGAAGATGCAGCCCAGAAGCCCAGCACTGGAGGCCAACATAGAGAAGACCTGCACGGCTACCATGTATTTCCCCTTGGTGCTCAGGTAGGTGGGCACAAAGGACACCCAAACACTGCAGAAGACCAGCATGCTGAAGGTGATCAGCTTGGCTTCATTGAAGGACCCAGGCAGTTTCCTGGCTAGGAAAGCCACCGTGAAGCAGAGGGCAGCCAGGAAGCCCATGTAGCCCAGGGCACCATAAAACATGGCAGAAGACCCTACATTACATTGCAGGATAATCTCTGCAGGTTGGGAGTGCATGTCTGAGTCTGGGAATGGGGGAGAGGTCCCCAGCCAGGTGGTGCAGATGACAACTTGGACACTGGAACATGAAAGGACAGCAGCATTGGCCAGAGTCTTCCCCAGCCATTTCTTCACCCTGTTCCCTGGCTTTGTGGCCAGGAAAGCCAGCACAACAGTAATGGTTTTGGCCAACAAAGAAGAGACAACAACTGAGAAGATGAGGACAAATGCAATTTGTTGGAGAAGACAGGTGGCTTTTCTTGGCTGGCCAATGAAGAGCAAGGAGGACAAAAAGGAGAGCAAGAGGGATAAAAGGAGGATGTAGGAAAGCTCCCTGTTGTTGGCTTTGACTATGGGAGTTCCTGAGTATTTAATGAAGATTCCTAACACCAAGCATGTGATTAAGGAGAATAATAAGGTAAAGAAAGACAGGAGTATCCCCAAATAGTCTTCATAGGACAGGAAAGTGATAATCTTGGGAACACATTGATCTCGGTCCTTGTTTGAGTGCTGATCTTCCAGACATTTGGTGCAATGGTTTGCATCTGAAAGGAAGATGAGTGATTTCAGTACCCAGGGTCTCAAGCAAGGGACATTGCCAGCCCTGACCTGCAGATAATATGACTTGAATTGGCAATCTTTTGCATGCAGAGCAAATCCTTTGCTACTGAACTACAGCCGTTCAACCAGCAGAAGCAGACCCATCTGAAGTTTTCCAGGAAATCCTCTGGCAAGGCTGGTGGAAAGGGGTGGGCACCAAGCAGGCGAAAACACATACTGTTTCCTAGGAGGAAAGCATGGGTCCCACATGGATCACCAGAAGAGAACTTTCAGAGAAACCAGATGTCCTATTTCTAATGATTCTAAGAGAAAACCCAATTCAAAATCAAACCACAGGGAGTCTGTCATCACTACACATGATGATGATGATGATGATGATGATTTATTTATACCCTACCCATCAGATACACCAACCTTGGGTAAAGATCATTTTTTATGTGGGGGGCGGGGATAAAATAAATAAATAGCATTGTGTTGGACAGGATCACAAAAGTTGTCCCTCACTTCTTGTTTCCGGCGGTGAGAAATGGCTGATTCCCATACGATCGAATCCCAGCCATGCCGGTAATTCAGGGCTGATAGGGGGGTAATTAGCCCTGGCAGACTCCCCAGGGTGGGGGAGGACTGTCTCGTAGACCCACAGATTGTCCGAGATTGTCAGTTTGCATCAAGGTGCAAGTGACAGGACACTGGGTCCCAGAGCACGACACGGCTGGCATTCTCCGATGTTACTCTCATAGCTGGAGATATCTGTTTGATAAAATAATTGGATTTGGACAATAACAGACATAGTCTGGACCGAAGAAGATTAAGAAGAAACCTGCAGAACTGTACAGTCCCTGGTGTTTAAGCTCGGACTTCAAAGAGATTCTCATCATGGCGTTTGGATTACGGAGGTATTTGGTATGTCTTTTTTCTCTTCTTAACATCTACAATTGGTTTTCTATGCCTCATTAAGAAACCTATTTTTTTAAAAAAAAAAAGAGTACAGATGGGCTTCTATTTATAATTAAGTATTCAACTGTGCAGCTTTACTCAGACTTGAAAGACTTGATAAACATAAAAGAAGAAACAAGATGGCGTTTGTTGATATGATGCAGCACGGAAAGATGAGAATTCCCCCCTTTTTTGAGGGGAGTACGAAATATTTGCTGGCTGACTTTGTAATGTCTTGAAATAACAATTTGGGATAACATATAGTGCAGCTGTTTGCACAAGTTTTTCATTATGAGCGAGAGAGAAGGCTGAATGGATGTCTATCAGCCCCCCTTCTAGGGCCTGAAGGGGGGAATTGTGTGGTCTCCAAGAGGCTGATCTTATAAGCCAAATGACTTATATTTGCGGAATACAATTCATTTACATTGCAATATTGCAAACAGTCTCCGCAACAATCTATAGTAAAAACTCAACAACGTGGAGGACACTGCCTCACTAAATCTCAAAAGAAAGGTTTGGACAACAGCCTGGATTGGAGTGATTTAACAACTTGGGAGTTGCTGCATCATTAAGCTTCAAATGATAAACTTGGACAACAGCCCAGATTGGAAGATTGGAATGAAGTCAGGAAAAGCTGCGTTGGTAAATAGACAGTTGGAGAAAAAAAATATTTACAAATAAAGCTGTATTTGATGAATGAAAGGACATATGACTTTTGACATGATTGAGAATTGCGTAGCCAGGGGCGGAGAACTTTAAAGTGTTAAAAGCAGAAGGCATAAATATGAAAACAATGAGAAGAGGCAGGACTGAAGATTTGGAGATATGCTTCAGAGGTCCAGACTATGGGGAACCCGGAAAAATTAATAATTACAATTTGGACTATAATTTGGTCTTTTTTTATTTTAGTTTCTTGTTTTTAATTGGATTATGATGCGGATAGGTTGATTGGCTGTTTTTATTGAAAAATAAATAAAAATGATTTTTAAAACACACACAGAGAAGTTTCCCCATTCCTTCAAAGCTGTACTTCTCTCACTTGCCTTCCACAGTGGAGACTGTCCCATTTACACAGGGAGCGCAATCATAGCAGCAAAGTGGCTCTCCTTCCCGGATGACCTTGACATCCCCAATATGACAGCTCTCAGCACATCTGGAATGAGGAACGGTCTGCCCATAAAGAAAGATGGCCAGGAGTTAACGGTCTTTCTATCCATGCAATCAAAGTGGAGCCAATAGTCCCAGCTCCTGCCAACCTTGCAGTTCTAAAGCTTACTTGTGCAAGTAGATAATTAGGTACTGTTGCTGTGGGAAGGTAAACAGCTTTTCCATGCATTCTGGCACTCGGCAATTTAGTCAGTCTGGCCACATGACCCGAAAAAAGCTGTCTACAGACAAATACGGGCTCCCTCAGCTCGAAAGCACAGATGAGTGCCACACCCCAGAGTTGGATTTGACTGGATTAAACTGGCTTTAACTTTACCTTTACTAAATTGTCTAGGGAATTTTAAACAAAAATAGATTGCGAAGACCTCCAACAGAACCTCTCCAAACCTGAGTGACTGAGCAGTAAATTGGGAAATGTAATTCAAAGCAAGCAAGTATGAAGTGATGCAAGTTGAGGCAAAAAATATTACTTTCATAAATATGCTCCTGGGACTTGAAGTAGGGATGACTCTTCCTACAAAACTGAAATCCCTTTCAATCCAAAATCCTCTGTTTTCTTTTTCTTTCTTTTTTTTTTGGATCATAATCAAATGTATCTGAATGATTTAACCCACCTTATTAAACCAAAGGGGCCACATGATGGCATCCTGATCAATGGTGACTTTTACGCCTGCGGATCCCTCTCTCTCCATACTCCCAACTTTCCCTACGTGAAGGGAGTCATTGGCAAGCATCACAATGTTCAACACGTCAAATTCAGCTGTGAGGTCCCCATTCTCATCTAAATATACTCCATCCATAGAAGCATTGTAAAACTGAAAATTGCTCAGGAAACGGTGAAACTGGAATGACAGAGAAGATCGCAGCATTTAAGAAAGTTGGCTGTTTCAGCCCAGGTGTTTCACATATAATCGAGGCACCTAGAGGCCATGGAGGGTTTTTCTATTTAATGTGCCCAATATACCTGAGGTCTTTCAGAATGGGTTCTTCCTTCAGCTGAGCAGCCTAAGAAATAGGTTATGTCCAAGATCCTGTGAGTTGGCGTTGGAGAGGGTATGGCAGCTCCTCCAAGCGGTGGCTGCAGCTGTGGGTCTGGCTGCAGTTGTGGCAGCTACCAGTCAGGCTACAGACTTGCAGAGCAGGCATTTCACGAGGCAGGCTTCTGACCCTCAACCAGAGTGAGAGGCTGGTTGAAAGGGAACTTTGGTTTGGTGGAGTTCCCCCTCTGAATGAGAGGCAGTGGGGGGAAAGTAGCTAGGTGGGTAGGGGAGAGCATGGTTGGAGTGGAGGGTGGGCTGGCCACCATCGGGAGTGGAGACCTAGGTGTTTGGTTTCTGTTCCTTCTTCCAGCCCTCTCACACCCCCAGAGGTTACTAGTAGCAGATCTACTGAGCCCTCTGGTCTGGTGCTGCTACTACTGAATGTCAGATCAGTCCCTATTAAAAACATGCAGTTCCATGATTTGATTGCACATGAGTGGGCTGATTTGGCTTGTATTACGAAGTGTTTTTTGAAGCTAAGAGCCGCTTGACGGTGGATCTGTGGAACAGTCTCCCTCGGTGGGTTGTGGACGCTCCTTCATTGGAGGTTTTCCAAGAGAGGTTGGATGGCCATCTGTAAACGATGATTTACTTGAGATTCCTGCATTGCGGTATGTGGGGCTAGATGACTTTCAGGGTCCCTTCCAACTCTCCAGTTCCATGATTCTATGATTTGGGTGAGGGAGCTGGCTGGGCCTGACCTTACCTAGCTCTGCCCACCTGAATTTTTGATACTGCACGAGACTAGACTAGGGGGTCAAGGCAGGGGAGTTGCTATTGTCTGCAGGGACACCATCTCCTTGACCAGGGAGCCTCTTGACCTTGGAAAGGGTTTGTGGAGAAACTTTGGAAATAAAAGTCATTGAACTTCTTACATGCAGTAGAATTCTATCTTGCTTTAACTTTGGAATGCTTTGTTTGTCTTTGATAATTAGTAAAGTGAGATATGATTATTTTGATGAAAATAATTATGATGGTATACCTAGGAAAGTACATGAATGGAGATTTAAAATGAATGTGATAAGAAGGGTCTATCAGTTCTATATGAATCAATTTTCACCTACAGTATTTTATAACCTTATTTATCTCCTTTTTTAAACCTTGCTTTGTTGTTGTTTAGTCGTTTAGTCGTGTCCGACTCTTCGTGACCCCATGGACCAGAGCACGCCAGGCACTCCTGTCTTCCACTGCTTCCCGCAGTTTGGTCAGACTCATGTTTGTAGCTTCAAGAACACTGTCCAACCATCTCGTCCTCTGCCGTCTCCTTCTCCTTGTGCCCTCCATCTTTCCCAACATCAGGGTCTTTTCCAGGGAGTCTTCTCTTCTCATGAGGTGGCCAAAGTCTTGGAGCCTCAGCTTCACGATCTGTCCTTCCAGTGAGCACTCAGGGCTGATTTCCTTAAGAATGCAGAGGTTTGATCTTCTTGCAGTCCATGGGACTCTCAAGAGTCTCCTCCAGCACCATAATTCAAAAGCATCAATTCTTCGGCGATCAGCCTTCTTTATGGTCCAGCTTGATTCTTGCGTAATTTCTGTTAATTAAAGGAAATGGACCTACAAATCTGTCATTGAACGAATCGTTATTTAAAATGGAACAATATCCATCCAGAGCATTAGAGAAGAAACATGAATACCTGTGATGCTTGGATTTTTTCATCTTCCAACCTGTTCTGACCCATCATCACCACCCTCTTGGGTCTAGACGAGTACGCAGCATTTAAGGCAAGGGCCAGAGCTCGGACCGTGTTGTAAATGCTGTAGGTGTCCTGAAACAGGCTCCTTTCAAGGACGTCTTGAGGGAAACCTGAAAGGTTCTCCTTCACTCTGCATCGCCTCTGGCCTTTCACAGATAACACATGCTTTGAATATAAGCAATTATAGCCTTCAGGCCAACATGGATGGAAATTACTATAGGGGAAAGAAACTGGCAGATTACCATCATGTTTTGATCTCTTTTTGGTCTGGAAAAATAAAGATAAATATCCATGAATGTGTTTGTTCTCAAGTATTTCCGGAGACATGCTGCAGCTGACATATGAGAAAGCTAATGTGATCCAAACTTTCCCAGTAATGGGTTTCAGGGTTTCACCCACTATTTCTAGCGTACGTGCAGCTTCTAGGGTGGACTGAGATTCCCCATAGTAAAGAAACACGTTGATTCGCCTGTCCATGGAAAGTGAAATCTTCTGCTGGAGCTTTGCGGTCCATTGTAATGTAAAGAGATTGCATCGTGAAAGGGTTTGCGAGAAGACAACGCAGACACCATCCTTAGCAAGCGCAGGTGCCAGGGTGCTCAGAAACCTTTCTCCATTGTCAGAGTCAGAACCTATGAGCCCGATCCAAGTCCACCTGAAATGCAGGAGTAGCCTGACAATCCCTGAGCCTGGGGGTTCTTCATCTGGGGTCATACGGTAGAACAAATGAGATTCTGTTTTGTCAAGCGCATGATGAACAGAAGCATAACTGACCTAGGAAGAAAAGGAACATATAGAGGGTTTTATTAGTCAACTAGAAATTGTGGTCAGGGAGAGCAATATTCTCCAGTACTACTCTGGAATGGAGATGTAGGACACTTATAGGAAACAATACACTCTGTCCAGTGACCGAAATAAATCGATTCATTCATTATAGGCAACAATATAACATATCTTCAACATCATTTCCTTTTTTTATATATTAATTTTTATTAAATTTTTCCTTTTACAAATTCTTCATCATAACAATGTTCACAAATTTCCAATTTTTGTACTTCCACCAGCTCCTCCACCAATCATCCATATTTTCTATTTTTACTCATTTTCTATATTTAATATTGCCAATTAATATTATCCTTTTCCATTTCTATTTCTTTTTTACAATACATCTTTAACTATCATAAAGCCTCTTTAAATCCCACTAGTGTTGTCTGTTCATCACATATGCTTTTCAGATAATCCGTGAACTTTCCCCAGTCCTCAATTCATTCATTATAGGCAACAATATAACATATCTTCAACATCATTTCCACCCAGAATGTCCCCCTCCCACCAATGTTTGAGACTATGTAGAGTTAAGATGTGTTGCATTTTCTACTTTTAACATTTGGTTCGGAGGAAGGGGTCAATTTTTAGCTCAATTGAGTGTTAGTTTCACATGAGTTTTGTTCCTTAGATTTGTTTTTCTGCCCAGTATTTATTATTCCTTCATCTTAAAGTCCCAGGGCAACTTACCAAAATAGGCTTGGGTGAAGCCATCCCAGAGATGTCTTCTGGAGGCTGCATTTCTGTCCCACCAAAGTATGATTCATGCCCCGTGTAAACTGCTATTTTCCTAGAAAAAGTGGTGCCAAAACTCACCATGAACCCTTGTCCTCTTCTAAAGTGCCGGCTGAAAAAAGAGTCTGTATAAAGTACTTAGTAGCTCACAGTACACATCTTGTGAACTTCCTGTTGTAGCTTCTAAGAGACATCTCTCTTTCCAAAAGGCATGTTCCCCCCCTTAGTCGGCTCTGATGGTGATTCTCTTTTGAAAGCCTTCTTCACCCAGCAGGACAAAACATTCAACATAAGAAGAGCCTCCTGGATTAGGCCAATGGCCCATCTAGTCCGATATTGTGTTCTCACAGTGGCCAACAAGATGCTTGTAAGAAACCAGCAACTGGCACCCAAAAGCATTGGTGCCTCCAACTAGGAAGGTAGATCACAGTCATCATGCCTAGCAT
The DNA here is from genome assembly GCF_951804945.1 of Podarcis cretensis. NCBI lineage: Eukaryota > Metazoa > Chordata > Lepidosauria > Squamata > Lacertidae > Podarcis > Podarcis cretensis. The sequence continues at coordinate 124,176,194 of NC_137171.1, forward strand.
TCATCAATAGCCCTTGCCTTCATGAATTGGTTTAATCCTCTCTTAGAACCTTCACTGCCTCCTGTTGGAGTGAGTTACATAATTTGCTTCCTATTCAAAGAAATGGCTGTTCTCTGCATGTTGCCCATGCTAGTGTGTTCATACCTGGGGGATTTTGTAGGTTCCCAGCATAGTTGAAATCTGGAGTGAGGTGTCAGAGTTGACCCCTTCAATGAAAACCAAGGGCTTCTTCTGTTTTCCACAGTGGTAGTTTGGGACATTGGCCCTCCCAGGAGACAGCAGATCTAGCGTGGCGTCATAGGTCATCCTTGCATTGAAATGATTCTCATGGATGTCATAGCCCAGGGTGATGTTGGGTAAGATCCTGGGGTCCTGATTAATCTCATGGATGGCAATCATGAAGGACAGGAGATACCAGTATGCTCTTGTCCCTCTTTCTCTGTAATAAACATGAAGCCTAATGTCAGTCTCCGTTCAGTGAAAAGTGTCAAGTCCTATAAGAAATTGCAGCCACAAGAATGAAGCAAAACAGAACATCCACATCGCATAATCAGCCATCTGTGAGTTTGTTGGAAGGGGAACGGCTGCTTGCCAGTTAAAGATAGAAGCATATTTGAGCACTTGAGTGCTGGAAGCAGGGAGTGAATATCACCCTCAAATATATTTAGCAAAAGTTTGTAAAAGGATGGGACGCTAGTTCAAGGGGAGTGGTAGGTTGTAAAGAGTTTGCTTCCTTATTTTTAAAAAAGGAAGAGGAGATGTAAAATAGAGATCTTTACAAGTCATATAATTCCTGCTTCTAATTGTTATTGCTGTTGTTATCCTATTTAGTAGCTACGTTTCACCCTAAGGTCCCAGGGCAGGTGAACTGTACTGGTTGCCAGTTAATTTCTAGACGCAATTCAATGTGATTATATGTTGACTTGATAGATAGATTGTGAAAGTTTAATAGCTATAGTCCTGCTCCTTTCAGAGGAGTGCAGATCAGTCCATCTTCACATTTCCCAAGTCAAGAAGTTGGGATGCAGATGATCTCGGGCTCTTCATGATTCACCATCAATTTGGTTTATTTCCAGTGGAAAAAAAGAAAGGAGGGAAGCAATGCACATGCATTTCGTGTCTTCAATGGGCAAACTCTAGAAAGCAGGATTTGTCCCTGGCGTATAAGCATTAGAGGCCTGGGCAATCACAGCTAAGCACAACAGTATTCAAGAATATGCTATGTATATATGCCTACCCTATGTATATATGCCTACTCACAATCTTATCTGCTATGCTGAAATTGCAAGGGGAAAGTACAGGGGGCAGGGGTACCTTGGGGGACGCGGGTGGCACTGTGGGTAAAACCTCAGTGCCTAGGACTTGCCAATCGCATGGTCGGCGGTTCGAATCCCCGCGGCAGGGTGAGCTCCCATCTTTCGGTCCCAGCTCCTGCCCACCTAGCAGTTCGAAAGCATGCCGAAGTGCAAGTAGATAAATAGGTACCGCTTTATAGCGGGAAGGTAAATGGCGTTTCTGTGTGCGGCGCTGCTGCTGGCTTGCCAGAGCAGCTTCGTCACGCTGGCCACGTGACCCGGAAGTGTCTTCGGACAGCGCTGGCTCCCGGCCTCTTAAGTGAGATGAGCGCACAACCCTAGAGTCGGACACGACTGGCCCGTATGGGCAGGGGTACCTTACATTTATATTGTTGTTGTTGTTTAGTCGTTTAGTCGTGTCCGACTCTTCGTGACCCCATGGACCAGAGAACGCCAGGCACTCCTGTCCTCCACTGCCCCCCGCAGCTTGGTCAGACTCATGCTGGTAACCTCGAAAACACTATCCAACCATCTCGTCCTCTGTCGCCCCCTTCTCCTTGTGCCCTCCATCTTTCCCAACATCAGGGTCTTCTCAAGGGAGTCTTCTCTTCTCATGAGGTGGCCAAAGTACTGGAGCCTCAGCTTCACAATCTGTCCTTCCAGTGAGCACTCAGGGCTGATTTCCTTCAGAATGGAGAGGTTTGATCTTCTTGCAGTCCATGGGACTCTCAAGAGTCTCCTCCAGCACCATAATTCAAAAGCATCAATTCTTCGGCGATCAGCCTTCTTTATACATTTATATGCCTACCCATTAATCACAATCTTATCTGCTATGCAGAAATTGCAAGGGGAAAGTACAGCTTACCTTACAATGTAATTGCAAGGGGGGATAACGAAATCGTGTTCAGGATGAACGGTCTGTAATGTAGATATGACCCCGCTTATGAGGTGGTCTCCTGGCTTGTAATAATTTGTAGCATCTGGACTGTCCCTTCTCAAGTTCAATGGGCATTTTGCTTTCCGCATCCTAGAAGCTGCATAGGGAAGCAGCAGCAGCAGCAACAACATTAATAAGAGCCTCACTCTGGGTCTGCCTCCTGTCATTGCATTTGTTGTCACTGCTCCCAACTAAGCAAGAAGCGAATTAGATGAAGCCCAAAGTCTCCAACAAGACCGAAGCCCCAGTGAAAATGTGAGGAAAGGGAGAAACGAACTTTCACACTGGCAGAATCCCTGCCTGCCTGGAAGATAAGTCAAAGCCCTCAATGGCACAAGACGTCTTTAAATATGCAGCAGGCATTTCAAGCTCTCATTTCTGAAAAATCTGTTCTTTGTGTTAAAAGTGGGTACGTTGCTTGAGTTTTGCCAAGGAATAAATCACTATTATTATGATAATTATGCAGGGAATATACATCTCTGGAATCACTGTGGAGCTTGAGCAGCAGCTGCAGAGCTGGAAGAAAACATCACAATCTGTTTTCTGATGCTCTAGAGGGTAGGACTCGAACCAGTGGCTTCAAGTTAAGGGAAAGGAGACTCCAACTAAAAAATCAGGGAAAGGTTTCTGACAACAAGAGCTGTTTGGATAGTCCCCCTTGGGAGGTTGTGGACTTTCCTTCCTTTACTCAGAGTTTGGATGACCATCTGTCATGACTGCTTGGTTGAGATTCCTGCATGGCAGAGGGTTGAACTACATGCCCCTTGGGATCCCTCTTCAAACTTTACACTTCCATAATTCTATGATTCTTTCTTCCAAGTTCTCAATGATGTGGCAAAATGCTCTGAGAAATAGTCATGGAGGGGAAAGGTGATCCTAGAATGACATTTATTTAAGATATGTCAGCAAATAAGCCAGGATCAAGCTATTTTTTTCAGGAAATTTTGGGGCCTGATATGATGAACTTCTGCTGCCTGGTGGACTTTTGTTATGCATATGGGGGGGGGGCTTAAGCCTCCTGTGCCAGTCGAATATTTTATTTCAGAGTATTTGTATCTATCCCATCACCTCATATCTTCTCCTGACAAAGTTTTTTGACATTTGAATATTTCATTTTATATCTGCAAGTTGCTGGTTTTTTTTATTGCCTTTCTGTTCACAGATACCTACAATGGAAAGGGATGTACAAAGAATCAGATGGCATCTTTACTTTTTGTCGTCAGGTGCTCCTTTGTGTTCAGACTAGGCCTGAGTACAATAATGTAGCACTTGGGCATGAAGATGCAGCCCAGAAGCCCAGCACTGGAGGCCAACATAGAGAAGATCTGCACGGCTACCATGTATTTCCCCTTGGTGCTCAGGTAGGTGGGAACAAAGGACACCCAAACACTGCAGAAGACCAGCATGCTGAAGGTGATCAGCTTGGCTTCATTGAAGGCCCCAGGCAGCTTCCTGGCTAGGAAAGCCACCGTGAAGCAGGTGGCAGCCAGGAAGCCCATGTAGCTGAGGGCAGTGTAAAACATGGCAACAGACCCTTCATTGCATTGCAGGATAATCTCTGCAGGTTGGGAGTGCATATCAGTGTCTGGGAATGGGGGAGAGGTCCCCAGCCAGATGGTGCAGATGAGAACTTGGACACTGGAACAGGAAAGGACGACAGTGTTGGCCAGACTCTTCCCCAGCCATCTCTTCACCCTGTTCCCTGGCTTTGTGGCCAGGAAAGCCAGCACAACGGTAATGGTTTTGGCCAACAAAGAAGAGACAGCAACTGAGAAGATGAGGACAAATGCAATTTGTTGGAGAAGACAGGTGGCTTTTCTTGGCTGGCCAATGAAGAGCAAGGAGGACAAAAAGGAGAGCAAGAGGGATACAAGGAGGATGTAGGAAAGGTCCCTGTTGTTGGCTTTGACTATGGGAGTTCCTGAGTATTTAATGAAAATTCCTAACACCAAGCATGTGATTAAGGAGAATAATAAGGTAAAGAAAGACAAGAGAATCCCCAAATAGTCTTCATAGGACAGGAAAGTGATAATCTTGGGAACACATTGATCTCGGTCCTTGTTTGAGTGCTGATCTTCCGGACATTTGGTGCAGACATCTGCATCTGAAAGGAAGATGAGTCATTTGAGGACCCAGGGTCTCAAGCAAGGGACATTCCCAGCCCCAGCGGGAGATACTATGACTTGAATCGGCAATCTGTTGCATGCAAAGCAGATATCCCAACCTTGGGTAAAGGTTTTATGGGGGGGGGGGATAAAATGATACTGTTTTGGACAAGATTACAAAAGTTGCCCTATTCCTTCTCTCACTTGCCTTCCACAGCGGAGATGGTCCCTTTTACACAGGGAGCACAATCATAGCAGCAAAGTGGCTCTCCTTCCCGGATGACCTTGACATCCCCAATATGACAGCTCTCAGCACATCTGGATTGAGGGACAGTCTGCCCATAAAGAAAGATGGTCAGGAGTTAGTGGTATTGTGGGATGTAAAGGTGCACTCAAGTGGAACCTTCCGACAGAGGACTAACGGCCTCCATGTTCTAACCAGTTGCTGTGACAACCAGTTTGTCAGTTGCTGGTAGTTTTCAAAGATAACTGCTGAATTGCAGTCACCTCAGGACCAACTTCCCTCTGGTGTAGTTCATTTGCTTGTTATGTAACCTAAGCCGGCCTTCAGGTACACTTCTGTAAACCTGAATGAATCTGAGAGTAAAATGGTTTTATATTACATGAATCAGATTCGTGTGTGTATTCCTATAGAGAGATTCTAAGGGATTTTTAACCAGGAAGGCATAATTATTAGTAGAACTCAGACAAGTCAGCAACAAGCTGATCACTGCATAAACTTATAAAGGGGATTGTTTAACTCTGCTAAATTAAACCTTCCCACAGGTATGTCTATCTATGCAATAATACTGGAGCCAATACTCCCAGCTCCTGCCACCTAGCAGTTTGAAAGCATACTAGTTCAAGTAGATAAATAGATACTGCTGCTGTGGGAAGGTAAACAGCATTTCCGTAAGCTCTGGTGTCCTATTGCGCCAGAAGCGGTTTAGTCATTCTGGCCAAAAGAGCCAGAAAATCTGTCTACAAACAAATGCCAGCTCCCTTGGCCTGAAAGCAGAGATGAGTGCCACACCCCATAGTTGGATTTGACTGGATTGCACTGGATTGAACTTTACATTTACTAAATTGTTCAGGAAATTTTAAACAAAATAGATTGTGAAGACCTCCAACAGAACCTCTCCAAAATTGAGTGAATAATAATAATAATAATAATAATAATAATAATAATAATAATAATAATAATAATTCATTATTTATACCCCACCCATCTGGCCGGGTTTCCCCAGCCACACTGGCTGGCAATAAAATATTAAAAAACAATAGGCTATCTGTAGTCGGATTAAGCAATAAATGGGGAAATGTAATTCAAAGCAAATTAGTGTGAAGTGATGCAAGTTGAGGCAAAAAATATTACTTTCATCAACATGCTCCTGGGAGTTAAAGTGGCGGTGACTGTTCCTACAAAACTAAAAGCCCCTTTCAATCCAATATCCTCTGTTTTCTTTTTCTTTTTGCACCACAGTCAAATGTATCTGAATGATTTAACCCACCTTATTAAACCAAAGGGGCCACACGATGGCATCCTGATCAATGGTGACTTTTACGCCTGCGGATCCCTCTCTCTCCATACTCCCAACTTTCCCCACGTGAAGGGACTTATTGGCAAGCATCACAATGCTCACCAGGTCAAATTCAGCTGTCAGGTCCCCATTCTCATCTAAATATACTCCACCCATAGAAGCATTGTAGAACTGAAAATCGCTCAGGAAACGGTGAAACTGGAATGACAGAGAAGATCGCAGCATTTAAGTAAGTTGGCTGTTTCAGCCCAGGTGTTTCACATATCATCTAGGAACCTAGTGGCCATGAAGGGTTTTTCTATTTAATGTGACCAATATACTTCTTTTTTTAAAAAAATTATTTTCAATGCAAAGTTACAACAAAAATTACAAACATAAAATCCTAAAAAAGGAACAAACCAACAAAAGCAAATCAAAACAAACAGAAACCAAAAAAGAAAAAAAATCACACCTACAAAAAAATCCCCTGCCATCATACTAATCTTTACGTACATATACACATATTGACTTCCTTCCTCTGTTTGAGACCTCAAAAATTTTAATCTTCCTGAATTGTTGTGTCTAATGTAAATTACCCCTATCTTTACACCTTTCGCACTGCTTTTAACCCTGCAAAGCTTCATTTGTTACATACCGATATACTTACTCCAGAACAATGTTTTTTTCATATATTCTTTAACACAATCCCATTCCTTTGCTAATTTTTGGTCCGATTGTCCCCTTAAGAATGCAGTGAATCTTGCCAAATTCATATAATCACAATGTTTAATTTGCTATTCTTTTATTGATGGGATTTTCCTCCCTTTCCAGTTTTTTGCTATGAGCATCCTGGCAGCTGTTGTTGCATAAAGGAATACTTTCCTTTGACTGCCGGGAACATCTTTTGTAATTATACCTAAAAGGAATGCCTCCTATTTTTTACTAAAAGATATCTTAAAGATCTTTTTGGTTTCTTCATACCACATGTGAAACATTGTTCCTATTTCTTTCTTGCATCTCCAACAGGTATTTGATTTTGATTTATAATTTTTTGCCAATTTTACTAGAGTTAAGTACCGTTGGTATATCATTTTCCCAATATACTCGAGGTCTTTCAGAATGGGCTCTTCCATCAGTTGAGTAGCCTAAGAAATAGGTTCCTTTCAAGATTTCACTGAACATGAGTGGACTGATTTGGCTTGCATTACCAAGAACTTTCTGATGCTAAGAGCTGTTTGACAGAGGAACAGTCTCCCTCAAGAGGTCGTGGACTCTCCTTCATTGTAGGTTTTTCAAGAGAGATGGATGGCCGTCTGGCAAGAATGATTTATTCAAGATTCCTGCATTGCGGTATGTGGGACTAGATGACTTTCAGGGTCCCTTCCAATTCTACAATTCCATGATTCTATTATTCAGGTGAGGGGGCCTGACCTTCCCTAGCTCTGCCCATCTGAGTTTATGATACTGCGCCAGGCTAGACTAGGGGGTCAAGGCAGGTGTGTTGCTCTTGTCTATAGAGACACCATCTCCTAGACCAGGGACCCATTTGGTCTTGGAATGGGTTTGTGGAGAAACTTTGAAAATACACTTTATTGAACTTCTTACTTAAAGTATAATGCTATCTTGCTATTATGAAGGCATACCTAGGAATGTATATGAATGGAGATGCAATATGAATGTCATTTCCTTTTAAGGAATCTTTGGTCTTCTCTTTGAAAGGGTCACATGATCATTGCTAGCAGTCCATAGTCTTGCAAATCGAGGTAACTATTGAATGGTCTATTAATTCTGTATCAATCATTTTGACTCAGGTAGGTATCTGCGTTGGTCTGACGCAGTAGAAATATATTTTTAAAATAAAAAAATTCTCCAGTAGCACCTTAGAGACCAACCAAGTTTGTTCTTGGCACACTTCTTCAGACACCATGTGCATGCACACAAAGCTCATACCAAGAACAAACTTAGTTGGTCTCTATGGTGCTACTGGACAATTCATTTATTTTTTTAAATCATTTTGATGTACAGTATTTTATAACCTCATTTATCTCCTTTTTTTAAATGCTTGGTTAATGTCTGTCAATTAAAGGTAATGGACCAACAAATCTGTCATTGAACCGGTCGTTATTTAAAATGGAACAAAATCCATCCAGATTATTAGAGAAGGAAAATGAATACCTGTGATGCTTGGACTTTTTCATCTTCCAACCTGTTCTGACCCGCCATCACCACCCTCTTGGATCTAGAGGAGTATGCAGCATTTAAGGCATGGGCCAGAGCTCGGACCGTGTTGTAAATGCTGTAGGTGTCCTGAAACAGGCTCCTTTCAAGGACGTTCTGAGGGAAACCTGAAAGATTCTCCTTCACTCTGCATCGCTTCTGGCCTTTCACAGAAAACACATGCTTTGAATATAAGCAATTATAGCCCCGAGGCCAAAATGGATGGTAATTACTGTAGGCAGAGGAAACTGGCAGATTACCATCATGTTTTGATCTTTTTTTGGTCTGGATAAAGAAAGATAAATATCCATGAATGTGCTTGTTCTCAAGTATTTTGGGAGACATGTTGGAGCTGGCATATGAGAGAGCTATTGTGATCCAAACTTTCCCAGTAATGGGTTCCAGGGTTTCACTCACTATTTCTATTGTATTTGCAGCTTCTGAGGGGGACTGAGAGTCCCCATAGTAAAGAAACACATTGATTCTCCTGTCCATGGAAAGTGAAATCTTCTTCATGAGATTTGTGTACTCATCTCCTTTATACAGAATGTCTCGAGGAATGGTTTGTGAGAAAGCAAGGCAGACACCATCCTTAGCAAGCGCAGGTGCCAGGGTGCTCAGAAACCTTTCTCCATTGTCAGAGTCAGGAGCTATGAGCCCGATCCAAGTCCACCTGAAATGTAGGAGTAGCCTGACAATCCCCGAGCCTGGGGGTTCTTCATTTGGGGTCATTCGGTAGAGCAAAGGAGATTGTGTTCTGTCAAGGGCATGATGAACAGAAGCATAACTGACCTAGGAAGTAAAGGAAGATATAGAGGGTTTTATTGGTCAACTGGAAATTGTGGTGTGATATTCTGCTTCCTCCACAACTCTTTAAGAAAACATGGAGCAACATTGCTAGATTTAGACCCTAGATCTTATCTGCTGTCCTTTTAGAGTTGCACAATTAGAACAGCAACAACCCACATTCATAAGAACAAGTAAAGAAAAACAGCAGAATTTATTTTAAGAGAGATGGCTTCTGTCGGTGTCATCAGAAGAGGGGCGGGAAACAGAGGGGCAGTTGTGTTATAGGGAGCCTCTGAAAATCTTGCGAAGCAGTTCCTCTTCCGGTGATGAGGAAAACCCCACCTCCAGTGGGGAAGAGGTGAAAGGACCAGAGGATGCTGGTGGGAGCCTCAGCACCACTGCTGGCAAAGCCGGCCAGGACAGAAGCATGCCCCCTCCATTGCCCACCCTGTGCAGAAGTCTAAAGCGCAAAGAGGGGAGGAAGAGGCTGGGCGTAACGAGGCTTTTATGCTGGAGGAGGTCCAGGAAACAGGCACTCCCGGATTCTGCCAGCGATTAAGGCATGAACTTTGGGGTTCTGCACTGTAAATAAAGGTAAAGGTAAAGGTACCCCTGCCCGTACGGGCCAGTCTTGACAGACTCTGGGGTTGTGCGCCCATCTCACTTAAGAGGCCAGGGGCCAGCGCTGTCCGGAGACACTTCCGGGTCACGTGGCCAGCGTGACATCGCTGCTCTGGTGAGCCAGAGCCGCACACGGAAACGCCGTTTACCTTCCCGCTGGTAAGCGGTCCCTATTTATCTACTTGCACCCGGAGGTGCTTTCGAACTGCTAGGTTGGCAGGCGCTGGGACCGAGCAGCGGGAGCGCACCCCGCCGCAGGGATTCGAACCGCCGACCTTTCGATCGGCAAGTCCTAGGCGCTGAGGCTTTAACCCACAGCGCCACCTGCGTCCCTTGTAAATAGTTTGCATCTAAAGAAAACCTGTAAAAGACAGGTCAGAGTCCTGCCTGGTTACTGGTGAGCAGCCACCCTTGCCATCTGACAGTTGGGGCTGTTCTGGGATTAAGAAATCTTAGGGCAATACTCAACCAGTGACTAGTAGTGTGGGAATCTGTCCCATTTTTCCTATCCTGTTTTCCAGATTTAAAATTCGCACCCATCTCACAAAGCTGTTTGCTCTTTGAGAGGAAACATTCCTTTTCCATACAGGCCAGGGGTTCCCAAAGTCATGCCCTCCAGATGATATTCAGCTCCAACTCCCGTGAGCCAATGGGAGCACATGGGTGCTGGGAGTTGTAGTGCAGCAATACCAGGAGGGCACCCCATGGGCTACTGCTGATATAGGTAGAGAAGCTACTTAAGCCAGTGATTTTCAGAGAATGAGTCAGAGATTTGGGTGATTGGGTCAGAGCAGGTAAAGGTAAAGGTAGAGGTACCCCTGCCCGTACGGGCCAGTCTTGACAGACTCTGGGGTTGTGCGCCCATCTCACTCAAGAGGCCAGGGGCCAGCGCTGTCCGGAGACACTTCCGGGTCACGTGGCCAGCGTGACAAAGCTGCATCTGGCGAGCCAGAGCCGCACACGGAAACGCCGTTTACCTTCCCGCTGGTAAGCGGTCCCTATTTATCTATTTGCACCCGGAGGTGCTTTCGAACTGCTAGGTTGGCAGGCGCTGGGACCGAGCAGCGGGAGCGCACCCCGCCGCAGGGATTCGAACCGCCGACCTTTCGATCGGCAAGTCCTAGGCGCTGAGGCTTTAACCCACAGCGCCACCTGCGCAGAGGGACTTCATATGTCCAGAAAGCTGTTCAACAGTGGAACAGACATCTTTGGGAGGTGATGGACTCTCTTTCATTGGAGGTTTTTAAGCAGGGGTTGGATGGTCTTCTGTCATGGATGCTTCAGTTGAGATTCCTGCATTGCAGGGGTTGGACTAGATGACCGCTGGGGTCCCTTCCACACTGGCAGAGAAAGGGGGCAGTGGGGATGGACTGCCTCCCCCACCCGGAAGAGTGGGGCAACGGAACCACCAAAGTCCACCCAACCATATTTATGTGAGATAAAGATGGCATCCGGCACGTTTCCACTGCGCCACTGGACGTCTGTGCCGATCGAAAACAACTTCAGCTCCCTTAGCATAGTCCTAGCAGAGTTCAGCAGAGATCAGCAGTGGGAGAAAACTGTTGCCGTGTGTGTGGATAATAAATCAGACTGAATGCAGGCTTTCTTTCTAATCTCCAACAGTCTTTAATGAGCAGCACAACATCATAAATCAGCCCGGCGAAACAGCAGGTATCCTTACGCTTCTCCGTCAAAAACGAAAGAGCTCTCACACACAGAGAAAGGTTCCCGTATGTGAACATAACCACGCCTCAGAATGTGAGACGTCACTTAGAACTGTTTAACCCTGTAAGTTCTGATTCTCCTCACAATTTACAGCACCTAAGAGACTCTGCTGCCGCCGTCGCTCTTGCAGCGATCAGCAATTCCTGGGGGGAGAAGGCGGCCCTCCAAGCCAGATGTTTCCTAGCTTATGCCTTGCCCACCCACTGCCACCCGCACACCTTCAAGGCCCAGTGAGGAGTCCGACGCTGCCCTACCTGGACGCACCTGGATGCAAAGCTGGCATCCACTGAGCAAGGGGAGGGACAGAAGGTGCCTAGACAGAGGCCCCTAGGAAAGTTAGGAAAATAAAGATTTAAGTACTTATGCTCACAAGGTTAAGTAAATAAACCAGAAAATAACATTTGCAACTGTATCTTATTTTTGCTTCTTTTAATAATTTCAATGGGGGGGGGGACAAAAACATGTCCGCACCGGGTCCTATCTGACCTTGCTACGCCACTGATTGAGTGTTAGCTCATTTGAGTGTTAGTTTCACATGAGATTTGTTTTTCTGCCCAATATTTATTTATCCTCCATCTTAAAGTCCCAGAGCAGGTTACAAAAATAGGCTCGTGTAAAGCCATCCCTGAGATGGCTTCTAGAGGCTGCATTTCTGAACCACCAAGATACGATTCATGCCCCGTGTAAATTGCTGTTTTCCTATTCATTTATTTTTTTTAAAAAAAAGAGGTGCTGGAACTCAGCATGAACACCATTCTTTTCCTCTTAGAAGGTGCCGGCTGGAAAAAAAGACTGTTTCCCCTTTGTAAGTGTAAAGTACTTAGCAGCTCCTGTGAACCTCCTGTTGCAGCTTCTGAGATGTGTTTGTCTTTCCGAAAGGTTTGTTCCCCCCTTAGACTGCTCTGATGGTGACTCTCTTTGTGAAACCCTTCTTCACCCAGCAGGACAAATCCTTCAACATAAGGAGAACCTCCTGGATCAGGCCAACAGCTCATCTAGCCCAGCATCCCGTTCACACAGTGGCCGGCCAGGTGATTGTAGGAAACCAGCAAGCACAGCATAAGCACGAAAGCACTCATGCCTCATCATAGCTGTCAACTTTACCCTTTTCTTGTGAGGAATCCTATTCGGAATAAGGGAATTTCCCTTAAAAAAAGGAAAAAGTTGACAGCTATGTGCCTCATATGATTCTCAGCAAGTGTATTCATACCTGGGGGATTTTGTAGGTTCCCAGCATATTTGAAATCTGGAGTGAAGTGTCAGAGTTGACCCCTTCAATGAAAACAAAGGGCTTCTTCTGTCTTCCGCAGTGGTAGTTTGGGACATTGGCCCTCCCAGGAGAAAGCAGATCTAGCGTGGCATCATAGGTCATCCTTGCATTGAAATAATTCTCATAGATGTCATAGCCCAGCGTGATGTTGGGTAAGATCCCGGGGTCCTGATTAATCTCATGGATGGCAATCATGAAGGACAGGAGATACCAGTATGCTACCATATCTGCTGCCCTGCAACAAAGCATGAAGCCTAATGTCAGTCTCCGTTCAGTGAAAAGTGTCAAGTCCCTGCTTTCTTAACCCTATAAGAAATTGCAGCCACAAGAATGAAGCAAAACAGAACATCCACATCGCATAATCAGCCATCTGTGAGTTTGTTGGAAGGTGAACGGCTGCTTGCCAGTCAAAGGGAGATTGAAGCATATTTGAGCCCTTGAGTGCTGGAAAGAGGGAGTGAATACAACTCTCAAATATATTGAGCAAAAGTTTGTAAAAGGACGGAGCACTAGTTCAAGGGGAGTGGTAAGTTATAAGAGTTTGTTTCCTTATTTTTGAAAAAAGAAGATGAGATGTAAAATAGAGATCTTTACAAGTCATATAATTCCTGCTTCTCATTGTTATTGCTGTTCCTATCCTATTCAGCACCCTCCTTTCACCCTAATGTCCCAGGGCAGGTGAACTGTACTGGCTGCCAGCTGATTTCTAGACTCAATTCAACGTGATTGTATGTTAACTTTATAAATACATTGCGACAATTTAATAGCTAAAGTCCTGCTCCTGTCAGAGGAGTGCAGATCAGGCCATCTTTACATGTCCCAAGTTAAGAAGTTGGGATGCAGATGTTTTCTGGCTCTTCATGATTCACCATCAATTTGTTTCTTTCCAATGGAAAAAGAATGGAGGGAAGCAATGCACATGCATTTTGTGTCTTCAGTGTGCAAGATCTAGAAAGCATAACTTATCCCTGGCATACAAGCATTACAGGCTTAGAGAATCACAGCTGAGCATAAGACTACTAAACAAGGTTCAATGTAGATGCCTACCCATTAATCACAATTTTGTCTGCTGTGCAGAAATTGCATGGGGGAAATGCAGCATACCTTATAATGTAAATGAAAGGGGGGGCAAGGAAATGGTGTCCAATATGAACAATTTGTAATGTAGATATGACCCCGCTTATGAGGTGGTCTCCTGGCTCGTAATAATTCATTGCATCTGGATGGTCCCTTCTCAAGTTCAATGGGCATTTTGCTTTCCGCATCCTAGAAGCTGCACAGGGAAGCCCCAGCAGCAGCAGCAACATCAATAAGAGCATCACTCTGGGTCTGCCTCCTGTCATTACGTCTGTTGTCACTGCTCTCAACTTAGCAAGAAACTGAGAGTCTCCAGGAAGACCGAAGCCCCAGAGAAAATGTGAGGAAAGGGATGATACAAAGCTTTCACACTGGCAGAATCCCTGCCTGCCTGGAAGATAAGTCAAAGCCCTCGATGGCACAAGAGGTCTTTAAATATGCAGCAAGCATTTCAAGCTCTGATTTCTGAAATATCTGTTCTTTGTGTCAAAAGTGGTTACATTGCTTGAGTTTTGCCAAGGAATAAATCACTATGATTATGATAATTATGCAGGGAATATACATCTCTGGAATCATCACAATCTGTTTTCTGGTGCTCTAGAGGGTAGGACTCGAATCAATGGCTTCAAGTTAAAAGAAAGGAGACTCTAACTAAACTTCAGGAAAAAGTTTCTGACAACAAGAGCTGTTTGAAAGTGGAATGGTCCCCCTTGGGAGGTTGTGGGCTTTCCTTCCTTGGCATAGCTGTCAACTTACAGATTTGAAAATAAGGGACCAGCAGCCTTGAAATTAAGGGACTAGCTTGCATTAACTAGCCACACACAAGGCATGCTAGCTCCACCCCCCCAGTCTTTCTTAGACTTCTTATTGGGTGAGCAACGCAGCCAAGCAACACAGTTGGAGCCTCCCTCCTCCCTGGCTGGCAGGGAGGGAGGGAGAGGAGCTGCTTCCTTTGAAATTTAAGGGACATCATTGAAGGGACATTTACGGGACATCCATCAATAAGGGACAGCAGCGGGACATGGCGCTGGAATAGGGGACAGTCCCTTCAAATAAGGGACACTTGACAGTTATGTTCCTTGGAGGTTTTTAAGCAGAGTTTGAATGGCCATCTGTCATGAATGCGTTAGTTGATATTCCTGCACTGCACGGGGTTAGACCGGATGCCCCTTGGGGTCCCTGCCAACTCTGCGCTTCCATAATGCTATGATTCTATGTTCACAATATCTCACTGATGTGGCAGAATGTGATCCTAGAATGACAATCATTTAAAATACATCACCAGATAAGCCGGGCTCAAACTATTCTTTCAGGACATGTTGGGGAACTTCTGTTGCTTGGCGGACAACATATGAAAAAACAACCATAGAAGCCCCCTCTGCCAGTCAAATATTTTATTTCAAAGTATTTATAACTCTCCCCATCACCTCAAATCCACTCCTGACGCATATGTTGGGCCTACTCACTCCACAGCTTTTTGACATTTGAATATTTCATTTTATACCTGCAAGTTGCTGCATTTTGTTATTGCCTTTCTGTTCACAGATCCCTACAATGGAAAGGAATGTACAAAGATTCAGATGGCATCTTTACTTTTTGTCGTCAGGTGCTCCTTTGTATTCAGACCAGGCCTTAGTAATATAATGTAGCACTTGGGAATGAAGATGCAGCCCAGAAGCCCAGCACTGGAGGCCAACATAGAGAAGATCTGCACGGCTACCATGTATTTCCCCTTGGTGCTCAGGTAGGTGGGAACAAAGGACACCCAAACACTGCAGAAGACCAGCATGCTTAAAGTGATCAGCTTGGCCTCATTGAAGGCCCCAGGCAGCTTCCTGGCTAGGAAAGCCACCGTGAAGCAGGTGGCAGCCAGGAAGCCCATGTAGCCAAGGGCACCATAAAACATGGCAGCAGACCCTACATTACATTGCAGGATAATCTCTCCGGCCTGGGAGTGCATATCAGTGTCTGGGAATGGGGGAGAGGTACTCAGCCAGGTGGTGCAGATGAGAACTTGGACACAGGAACAGGAAAGGACAACAGCGTTGGCCAGACTTTTCCCCAGCCATTTCTTCACCCTGTTCCCTGGCTTTGTGGCCAGAAAAGCCAGCACAACAGTAATGGTTTTGGCCAACAAAGAAGAGATAGCAACTGAGAAGATGAGGACAAATGCAATTTGTTGGAGAAGACAGGTGGCCTTTCTTGGCTGGCCAATGAAGAGCAAGGAGGACAAAAAGGAGAGCAAGAGGGATACAAGGAGGATGTAGGAAAGGTCCCTGTTGTTGACTTTGACTATGGGAGTTCCTGAGTATTTAATGAAAATTCCTAACACCAAGCATGTGATTAATGAGAATAATAAGGTAAAGAAAGACAAGAGAATCCCCAAATAGTCTTCATAGGACAGGAAAGTGATAATCTTGGGAACACATTGATCTCGGTCCTTGTTTGAGTGCTGATCTTCCGGACATTTGGTGCAGACATCTGCATCTGAAAGGAAGATGAGTCATTTGAGCACCCAGGGTCTCAAGCAAGGGACATTTCCAGCCCCAGCGGGAGATACTATGACTTGAATTGGCAATCTGTTGCGTGAAAAGCAGATGCCCCAACCTTGGGTAAAGGTTTTATGGGGGGGGGGGATAAAATGATACTGCTTTGGACAAGATTACAAAAGTTGCCCTATTCCTTCTCTCACTTGCCTTCCTCGGTGGAGATGGTCCCATTTACACAGGGAGCACAATCATAGCAGCAAAGTGGCTCTCCTTCCCGGATGACCTTGACATCCCCAATATGACAGCTCTCACCACATCTGGAATGAGGGACAGTCTGCCCATAAAGAAAGATGGTCAGGAGTTAGTGGTATTGTGGGATGTAAAGGTGCACTCAAGTGGAACCTTCCGACAGAGGACTAACGGCCTACATGTTCTAACCAGTTGCTGTGACAACCAGTTTGTCGGTTGCTGGTAGTTTTGCAAATAATTTTTATTAAGTTTCCATTTTCCAAGCCAATCATATCATATCATATTAATTATTCCAAATTATATCAATACATATCACAAAGTCCAAATATTAAACCAAATTTAAATTTTTTGTGGTGGGTACCAATGCTTTGAGTTCGGTAGGAGTCCAATCATCTTTGTATTTCTGCTACCTTGGTGTTCACATTCCTATCTTCTCATCTCCTTGTCATTGTCCTTTTTTTCTTAATAACCTCCGAGTTGTCTCCATAAGTGAGTTGAAAGAAACAGCCTTGTTTATATTCCTGTGTGAACTTTGTAATGCTCTCCCGTAATTCATCTCACATAGATCCAAGAGTCCTGTTCAAGCAGCAGTCGCCATTTTAGCCAGTTCTGATGAAATACAGTCTCGGGGTCCGCTCTTTAATTTTCCCAGACCCTTTGCACCTTATATCAGTCTTTCCAGAAGGGTTATTGCCCTTTCAGATTTACGATCCAAATCTAATAGCAGAACAGTGGCTCACCCCTTCCCCTACAACTGAAAGACTTGCAACCGGGTCTGCCTCTTAATGGCGGATTGCTTTTATAACTATGGAACAAGAAAGCCTCCCTTCTTTCCAGATCTTTCACAGAGTAACACCTTTTATTAACATTTTTTTGTTTCCACACAGTTTGTTTTTCAATCTCACTTGGTATCAGACATTGTGACGGTTCTTCAAGGGGGGGGGTGGTTGTTAGGTAAATCATATTGAAAAAGAAGAAAGTCCCCCCCCCCTTTTCCGCTCCGTTCAACATACCGTCATGGCTGTGCTTCCTTGATGTAATCCTTTGTTCATTCCGTCCCATCGCTCAATCTTCTCAGTGGTAGATTTATTTAGCAGATAATACACTCCTGCCCTTGCTCGAAGCATGTGCATTTACTTCTCCAATTTTTTTCTCTCTTAAACAACGCAACTAGTTTCGCTCCTGAAAGTAGCGTCCGGGAGTTCCAGAGCTCGCACAAGGGCTTTCCGCCCAGTGTCCCCACCCCCTCCATCTTTTGAACTCGGGGGTGATTTATGGACAATCGCGGGCGAGTACAGCATCTTCCCACCCCCTGGGAAGACGAGGGAGACTGATATACTCCCCATAATCAGCCTCTAATTACCTCGTGCAAGCCGGATAGATGGTATTGTGGGCCATCTTCCAAGGCGCCCCTAGTGCCCCGCCCCCCGGTTGCTGGTAGTTTTCAAAGATAACGGCTGAGTTGCAGTCACCTTAGGACCAACTTCCCTCTGGTATAGTTCATTTGCTTGTTATGTAACCTAAACCTGCCTTCAGGTATGCTTCTGTAAACCTGAATGAATCTGAGAGTAAAATAGTTTTATATTACATGAATCAGATTCGTATGTGTATTCCTGTAGAGGGATTCTAAGGGATTTTATACTCTGCTAAAGTAAACCTTCCCACAGGTATGTCTATCTCTGCAATAATACTGGAGCCGATACTCCCAGCTCCTGCCACCTAGCAGTTTGAAAGCATACTAGCTCAAGCAGATAAATAGATACTGCTGCTGTGGGAAGGTAAACGGCATTTCCGTACGCTCTGGTGTCCTGTTGCGCCAGAAGCGGTTTAGTCAGTCTGGCCAAATGAGCCAGAAAATCTGTCTACAGACAAATGCCAGCTCCCTTGGCCTGAAAGCAGAGATGAGTGCCACATCCCATAGTTGGATTTGACTGGATTGCACTGGATTGAACTTTACATTTACTAAATTGTTCAGGGAATTTTAAACAAAAATAGATTGTGAAGACCTCCAACAGAACCCCTCCAAAATTGAGTGATTAATAATAATAATAATAATAATAATAATAATAATAATAATTCATTATTTATACCCCACCCATCTGGCTTGGTTTTCCCAGCCATGCTGGGAAGTGATGCAGGTTGAGGCAAAAAATATTACTTTCATAAATATGCTCCTGGGACTTGAAGTGGGAGTGACTCTTCCTACAAAACTAAAAGCCCCTTTCAATCCAATATCCTCTTGTTTTCTTTTTCTTTTTGGATCAAAGTCAAATGTATCTGAATGATTTAACCCACCTTATTAAACCAAAGGGGCCACACGATGGCATCCTGATCAATGGTGACTTTTACGCCTGCGGATCCCTCTCTCTCCACACTCCCAACTTTCCCCACGTGAAGGGACTTATTGGCAAGCATCACAATGTTCACCACGTCAAAATCAGCTGTCAGGTCCCCATTCTCATCTAAATATGCTCCACCCATAGAAGCATTGTAGAACTGAAAATCACTCAGGAAACGGTGAAACTAGAATGACAGAGAAGATCGCAGCGTTTAAGAAAGTTGGCTGTTTCAGCCCAGGTGGTTCACATATTATCTAGGCACGTAGTGGCCATGGAGGGTTTTTCTATTTAATGTTCCCAATATACCGTATTTTTCGCCCCATAGGACACACTTTTCCCCCTCCAAAAATGAAGGGGAAATGTGTGTGCGTCCTATGGGGCGAATGCAAACTTTCGCTTAAGCCTGGAGAGGGAGAGGGGTCGGTACGCACCGACCCCTCTCGCTCTCCAGGCTTCGCGCAGCTCTCCGCAAGGCACGGGAGACCGGCGCTGGGCTCCCATGTCTTGCAGAGAGTTGGCTGAATTCCGAAGGCTGGGCGCACTAAGCTCAGTGCACCCAGACTTTGCGCAGCTCTCCGCAAGGCGCGGGAGCCCGGCGCTGGGCTCCCGCGCCTTGTGGAGAGTTGCCTGCATGCCGAAGGCTGGGCGCGCTAAACTCAGCACACCAAGACCCGCGCAGCTCTCTGTAAGGCGCGGGAGTTCGGCGCCGGGCTCCCACGGCTTGCGGAGAGTTGCCTGTTCTGGGGGCTGGGGTCGGGGGAAGCTCGGGCTTCCCCTGCCCCAGCCCCGCGCCTGGTGGGGAAATAATTTTTTTTTCTTTTATCCCCCCCCCCCAAAAAAAACTAGGTGCGCCTTATGGGACGTTGTGTCGTATAGGGCGAAAAAGACAGTACTTCTTTTTTAAAAAAAATTACTTTCAATGCAAAGTTACAACAAAAATTACAAACATAAATTTCTAAAAAAAAGAACAAACCAACAAAAACAAATCAAAACAAACAGAAACCAAAAAGGGAAAAAAATCACACCTACCAAAAAAATCCCCTGCCCTCATACTAAGCTTTACATACATATACTTATATTGACTTTCTTCCTCTGTTTTGAGACCTCAAACATTTTAATCTTTCTGAATTGCTGTGTCTAATGTAAATTACCCCTATCTTTACACCTTTCGCACCGCTTTTAATCCTGCAAAGCTTCATTCGTTACATACCGATATACTTACTCCAGAACAATGAAAAAGACAAAAACTCAATACTATTACGAATTTGGAAGTGGAAGGAAAGGATATACAGAACCCAGTGGAGATTAGGAAGTGCTTTCAGAGGTATTTCAAACAACTTTATACACAGGAGAAGCAGAAAGAAATGGACATTGATCGATTTTTGAAAATAAATGGACTACACAAAATCTCTCAGGAAAAACAGCTAATGTTGAATTACAAAATAACGGATCAGGAGGTGGAAGGGGCCATTCAGAACATGCAATTAGGTAAATCTCCAGGACCAGATGGTTTGACTCCAAGATATTACAGATCTTTGAAAGAATGGTTAATACAAACATTGAAGGAAGTCTGCAATGAAATACTGGAAGAGAGAAAGGCACCAGAGTCGTGGAAGGAAACTTACATTACACTTATACCAAAAACAGAGACTGAAAAGACACAGCTCAAGAACTACCGCGCTATATCGCTGCTTAACGTGGATTACAAAATTTTTGCAGATATTTTGGCTAAAAGATTAAAAAAGGTGTTAGTAGAAGAAATCCATAAAGACCAAGCGGGCTTTCTCCCGGGCAGACATTTGTCTGACAACAGGAGGAATATAATTAATATTCTAGAAAAACTACAAGTGAATATCAATACTAAGGCAGTCTTGATATTTGTGGATGCAGAGAAAGCCTTTGACAACATTTCTTGGAGTTTTATGAAGAAGAATCTACGGGGGATGGGGGTAGGTCAAGGTTTTGAAAATAGTATAGGTGCAATTTATTCAGAACAAAAGCCGAAATTAATTGTGAACAATGTAGTGACAGAAGAGTTTAAGATTGAGAAAGGGACACAACAAGGTTGCCCAATTTCTCCATTGCTCTTTATATCGGCCCTCGAGGTTTTGTTAAATATAATTAGAAAGGACCAAGAGGTCAAAGGTATACAAGTGGGAGCTAAACAGTATAAATTGAAAGCATTTGCTGATGACTTAGTATTTACAGGAGCCAGAATCTAGTACTAAAAGGGTACTGGAACTGATTCAAGAATTCGGACAGGTAGCAGGTTTTAAGTTGAATAAGATGAAAACTAAGGTTTTAGAGAAAAACTTAACTGTGAATGAGAGAGAGAAGTTTCAGGAGGAGACAGGACTAACATTGGTTAAGAAAGTGAAATATTTAGGGGTTAACATGACTGCCAAAAATGTGAATTTATTTAAGGATAATTATGAAAAATGTTGGATTGAAGTGAAAAAGGATTTAGAAGTATGGACAAATTTGAAGTTATCATTGTTAGGCCGAATTGCTGTGATAAAAATGAATGTGTTGCCAAGGATGTTGTTTTTGTTTCAAACATTGCAAATTTTGGATAAGATGGATTGTTTCAAGAAGTGGCAGAAAGATATTTCCAGATTTGTTTGGCAGGGCAAGAAGCCTCGAATAAAATTTAAGATATTAACTGATGCCAAAGAAAGAGGTGGATTTGCCCTGTCAGACCTTAAACTTTATTATGAATCAGCTGCTTTTTGCTGGCTGAGAGAATGGCTGCTTCTTGAAAACACTGAAGTGTTGGATCTAGAAGGCTTTAATAATACATTTGGCTGGCATGCATATTTGTGGTATGATAAGGTAAAAGCACATAAAGCGTTTAAAAATCATATTGTTAGAAAAGCATTGTTTAATGTTTGGATAAGATATAAGGATTTGTTAGAAAAGAAAACCCCAAGATGGTTGTCACCAATGGAAGCGAAGGCACAGAAAAAACTCAATATGGAGGCCAAATGGCCAAAATATTGGGAAATTCTGGAACAAGATGGAGACAGAATAAAATTGCAGAGCTTTGAAAAATTGAAAAACAAAGTGCGAGATTGGCTCCATTATTACCAAATAATGGAGGCATACAATTTGGACAAAAAAATTGGCTTCCAGGTGGAAAAATCAAAATTGGAAACAGAATTGTTAGACCCAAAAATCAAGAATTTGTCAATGTATAACTTGCTGTTGAAATGGAACACTCAGGATGAAACGGTGAAATCAGCTATGATTAAATGGGCACAAGATGTTGGACATAACATTATGATGGCTGACTGGGAACAGTTATGGACCACAGGTATGAAATTCACGGCATGTAATGCCCTAAGAGAAAATTTAATGAAAATGATTTATAGGTGGTACATGACACCAGTCAAGCTTGAAAAAATTTACCATTTGCCCGACAACAAATGTTGGAAATGTAATGAGACTGAAGGTACATTCTTTCACCTTTGGTGGACATGCCCAAGGATTAAGACATTCTGGGAGATGATTTATAAAGAAATGAAAAAGGTATTTAAATATACCTTCCTGAAGAAACCAGAGGCCTTTCTCCTGGGCATGGTTGGCCAATTGGTATTAAAGAAGGACAGAACTTTTTTTATGTATGCAACAACAGCAGCAAGAATACTCATTGAGAAGTATTGGAAGACACAAGATTTACCCACCCGGGAAGAATGGCAGATGAAGTTGATGGACTATATGGAATTGGCGGAAATGACTGGCAGAATCCGAGATCAGGGAGAAGAGTCGGTGGAAGAAGACTGGAAAAAGTTTAAAGATTATTTACAGAAATACTGTAAAATTAATGAATGTTAGAAGAATGTTGGAATGAGGTTATATGGCTTTAGTAGAAATGTTATAAGGAATTAAGTATAAATAGATTAATAGAATATTAAAAGAAAAAATAAGCTTAGAATGTGTTAAGATAATCATAGGATAGAAAACAGAGGAAGATGGAAAGGAATTGCTGAAACGATTAACAGAAGTGGAATACAAAAAGGGGGGTGTGAGGAGGTCGTTGAAATAAGCGAATGAAAGATAAGATATTGAAATTGTTTGATGTGTTTTAAATTGTTTTTGTTTGTTTTTGTTTTGTTTTGTTAGTTTAATGTGTTAGTGTTATGTAGTGTTTTTGTATTGTATTGTATCATATTGTTCTTTTTGGGTAGTGTTTAAATTGTTGGAAAAGTAATAAATATTATTTTAAAAAAACAAAAGAACAATGTTTTTTTCATATCTTCTTTAACACAATCCCATTCCTTTGCTAATTTTTGGTCCGATTATCCCCTTAGGAATGCTGTGAATCTTGCCAAATTCATATAAGCACAATGTTTAATCTGC
Organism: Podarcis cretensis; assembly: GCF_951804945.1. Classification (NCBI taxonomy): domain Eukaryota; kingdom Metazoa; phylum Chordata; class Lepidosauria; order Squamata; family Lacertidae; genus Podarcis; species Podarcis cretensis. Next base: position 124,199,186 of record NC_137171.1, read on the forward strand.
TATTATTTATTGATGGGATTCCACCCCCCTTTCCAGTTTTTTCCTATGATCATCCTGGGAGCTGTTGCTGCATAAAGGAATATTTTCCTTTGATTGCCGGGAATATCTTTTGTAATTATACCTAAAAGGAATGCCTCGCGTTTTTTACTAAAAGATATTTTAAACATCTTTTTGATTTCTTCATATATTTCATTCCAAAATTGTTGAATAGGTCGGCATTCCCGCCACATGTGAAACATTGTTCCTATTTCTTTCTTGCATCTCCAACAGGTATTTGATTTTGATTTATAATTTTTTTGCCAATTTTACTGGAGTTAATTACCATTGGTATATCATTTCCCCAATATACTTGAGGTCTTTCAGAATGGGCTCTTCCATCAGCTGAGCAGACCAAGAAATAGGTTCCGTCCTAGAGCCTCTGTGTTGGGGTTGGGGAGGGAATGGCACCTTCTCTCTGAGTCTTGCTCCAAGCTATGGCTGCGGCTGCGGTTGTGGCAGCTACCAGACAGGCTGCAGACTTGCAGGCCTGGAACTGCATGAGGCAGGTTTGTGACCCTCAACCAGGGTGAGAGGCTGGTTGAAAGGGAAATTAGGTTTGGTGGACTTCTCCGTTTGAGTGAGAGGCAGTGGTAGGAAAGTAGCTGGGGATCTAACATCTTCTTCTGACAGTGTGGGGCATGTCTAATAATGTGCCTTTGCTTAGTTTTCTGTGGCCTAATCCCACAACTGTAAACGGGGTGAATGGAAATGCTTTAATGCTTCCAGGTGGGCAGGTAGCAGGGCGTGGTCAAGATGCTGCTCCAATTCTCGTGGTGGTGGGCAGGGGAAAGCCTGGTTGGAGTGGGGAGGGGGCTGGCCACCATCAGGGGTGGAGGCCTAGGTGTTTGGTCTCTCTTCCTTGTTCCAGCCCTCTCACACCACCAGAGGTTACTAGTAGCAGATCTACTGAGCCCTCTGGTCTGGTGCTGCTACTGCTGAATGTCAGATCAGTCCATGTGAAAACCATGCTCTTTCAAGATTTGATCGTACATGAGAGGACTGATCTGACTTGCGTTACTAAGAACTTTCTGGCCCTAAGAGCTGTTCAGCAGTGGAACAGTCTCCACCATCTCCTTGACTAGGGAGCCTCTTCACCTTGTAATGGATTTGTGAAGAAACTTTGGAACTTCTTACATGCAGTAGAATTCTATCTTGCTTTAACTTTGGAATGCTTTGCTTGTCTTTGATATTAGGAAAGTGAGATATGATGACTATGATGGAAATAATCATGATGGTATACGTAGGAATGTATATGAATGGAGATTTAATATGAATGTCATTTCTTTTTGAGGAATCTTTAGTCTTCTCTTTGAAAGGGTGACATGATTATTGCTAACAGTCCATAGCCCTGCAGATCAAGGTAACTATTGAAGGGCCTATCAATTCTGTATCAATCATTTTGACCTACAGTATTTGATAACCTTATTTATCTCCTCTTTTTTAATGCTTGGTAAATTTCTGTTAATTAAAGGAAATGGATCTATGAATCCGTCATTAAATCGATTTTCATTTAAAATGGAACAATATCTATCCAGATCATTAGAGATTAAAAACGAATACCTGTGATGGTTGGACTTTTTCATCTTCCAACCTGTTCTCTCCCACCATCACCACCCTCTTGGATTTAGAGGAGTACGCAGCATTTAAGGCATGGGCCAGAGCTTGGACCGTGTTGTAAATGCTGTAGGTGTCCTGAAACAGGCTCCTTTCAAGGACATCTTGAGAGAACCCCAAAAGGGTCTCCTTCACTCTGCATCGCCTCTGGCCTTTCACAGACAACACATGCTTTGAATATAAGCAATGATAGCCTTCAGGCCAACATGGATAGAAATTCTTATAGGAGAAATCAACTGGCAGATTACCATCGTGTTTTGCTCTTTCTTTGGTCTGGATAAACAAAGATAAATATCCATGAATGTGTTTGTTCCAAAGTATTTGCGGAGACATGTTGGAGCTGACATATGAGAGAGCTATTGTGATCCAAATTTTCCCAGTAATGGGTTCCAGGGTTTCACCCACTATTTGAAGTAAAACTGTAGCTTCAATGAAGGACTGAGATTCCCCATAGTAAAGAAACACGTTGATTCGCCTGTCCATGGAAAGTGAAATCTTCTGCTGGAGCTTTGCGGTCCATTGTAATGTAAAGAGATTGCATCGTGAAAGGGTTTGCGAGAAGACAACGCAGACACCATCCTTAGCAAGCGCAGGTGCCAGGGTGCTCAGAAACCTTTCTCCATTGTCAGAGTCAGAACCTATGAGCCCGATCCAAGTCCACCTGAAATGCAGGAGTAGCCTGACAATCCCTGAGCCTGGGGGTTCTTCATTTGGGGTCATTCGGTAGAGCAAAGGAGATTGTGTTCTGTCAAGGGCATGATGAACAGAAGCATAACTGACCTAGGAGGAAAAGGAAGATATAGAGGGTTTATTTGGTCAACTGGAAATTGTGGTCCTATTATGCTGTGCTTCTCTGTAAAGGAGATGTAGGACACTTTGGGCAACAATACACTCTGGTCAGTGAACGAAATAAATCAATTCATTCATTATAGGCAACAATTTAATATGTCTTCCACATTATTCTCTCCCTGAATGTCCACCCCCCCCCCCCGATATTTAACACTATGTTGAGTTAAGATATGTTGTCATTGAGTGTAGTGGTGGAGGAAGCGGGCGGGGAATGTCCTTCCCTGGGAGCCATCATTGAGGGGAGATTACAAGAAGACACCCCGTGGGGGGGGGGGATTCGCAACCAACCCCCGAGAGTGGCGTCACAAGCCTCCGCAATCGGAGGATCCTTCACTCAGGGTTGCACCCTCCGCCACTGTCTGTACGGCGCTATTTCACACACCTGCCAATATAAGGATGTGCTCAGCTGTGATTCCGGCATTGCAGTGGGTTTTGATGGATTGGTTATTTAATTTTTATACTGCATAATATATTTAAAATATCTGTAAGCATTGCACAGAAAAGTGAAGCAACAACAGACACCTTAAATAAAATAATTCAAAAATGCACCGTTACTTTAAAAAAGATTACACGCACCCAACACATTTAGAGCATGTCGAAGGCTCTTGGTGTCCCCCAAAGAATCCTGACAGCTGTAGTTTCTTGGTAATTATAGCTCTTTGAAGGGTAAACCACAGTTGCCAGGATCCTTGTATTGAGTGCTTTACATTTATGGTGTACACAACAGCATCAGCAAAGGCACAATATGGAAATGAAAAGGCCCTAGACCTACTCAAGAAGCTCAGCTTCTTGAGGAAATGGGACTTGGACAATAATTCATGCATAACCACACAATCGTTTGCTAGAACATTGCTAGATTTAGACCCTAGATCTTATCTGCTGTCCTTTTAAAGTTGCACAGTTAGAACAGCAACGACCCACATTCATAAGAACAAGTAATGAAAAACAGCAGAACCTCCTGGATCAGGCCAACGGCTCATCTAGCCCAGCATCCAGTTCACACTGTGGCCAGCCAGCTGCATGTAGGAAACCAGCAAGCACAGCATGAGCACAAATGCACTCTGCCCTCATGTGATTCCCAGCAACTCAGCACCCAGAAGCATTGGTGCCTCCAGCTAGGGATGTAGATCATGCCTAGAAGCCTTTGCCTTCATGAGTTGGTTTAATCCTCTCTTACAACCTTCACTGCCTCCTCTGGGAGTGAGTTTCATCGTTTGTTTCCTGTTAAGGGAGGTTGCTGTTCTCTGTATGTTGTCTAGGCTAGTGTGTTCATACCTGGGGGATTTTGTAGGTTCCCAGCATAGTTGAAATCTGGAGTGAGGTGTCAGAGTTGACCTCTTCAATGAAAACCAAGGGCTTCTTCTCTCTTCCGCAGTGGTAGTTTGGGACATTGGCCCTCCCAGGAGACAGCAGATCTAGCGTGGCGTCATAGGCCATCCTTGCATTGTAATAATTGTCATAGATGTCATAGCCCAGCGTGATGTTGGGTAAGATCCCGGGGTCCTGATTAATCTCATGGATGGCAATCATGAAGGACAGGCGATACCAGTATGGTACCATATCTGCTGCCCTGCAACAAAGCATGAAGCCTAATGTCAGTCTCCATTCAGTGAAAAGTGTCAAGTCCCTGCTTTCTTAACCCTATAAGAAATTGCAGCCACAAGAATGAAGGAAAACAGAACATCCACATCGCATAATCAGCCATCTGTGAGTTTGTTGGAAGGTGAACGGCTGCTTGCCAGTCAAAGGGAGATTGAAGCATATTTGAGCCCTTGAGTGCTGGAAAGAGGGAGTGAATACAACTCTCAAATATATTGAGCAAGGGTTTGTAAAAGTGTGAGGCACTAGTTCAAGGGGAGTGGTAGGTTTTAAAGTTTGTTTCTTTATTTTTTTAAAAAGAAGAGGAGATGTAAAATAGAGATCTTTACAAGTCATATAATTCTTGCTTCTAATTGTTATTGCTGTTCCTATCCTGTTCAGCACCCTCCTTTCACCCTAATGTCCCAGGGCAGGTGAACTGTACTGGCTGCCAGCTGATTTCTAGACTCAATTCAACGTGATTGTATGTTAACTTGATAGATAGATTGTGACAATTTAATAGTTATAGTCCTGCTCCTTTCAGAGGAGTGCAGATCAGGCCATCTTCACATTGCCCAAGTCAAGAACTTGGGATGTAGATGATCTCTGGATCTTCATGATTCACCATCAATTTGTTTGTGTTTTTTTCCAGTGGAAAAAAGAAAGGAGGGAAGCAATGCACATACATTTTGTGTCTTCACTGGACAAGTTCTAGAAAGCAGGATTTGTCCCTGGCATATAAGCATTAGGGGCTTGGGCAGTCACAGCTAAGCACAACCGTATTAAAGAATATGCTATGTATATATGCCTACCCATCAATCACAGTTTTGTCTGCTGTGCAGAAATTGCATGGGGAAATGCAGCGTACCTTGTACCGTAAATAAAAGGGGTGGCAAGGAAATCGTGTCCAATATGCAGAATTCGTAATGTAGACATGACCCCACTTATGAGGTAGTCTCCTGGCTCGTAATAATTCATTGCATCTGGATTGTCCCTTCTCAAGTTCAATGGACATTTTGCTTTCCGCATCCTAGAAGCTGCACAGGGAAGCAGCAGCAGCAGCAGCAACATCAATAAGAGCATCACTCTGGGTCTGCCTCCTGTCATTACGTCTGTTGTCACTGCTCTCAACTTAGCAAGAAGCGAATTAGATGAAGCCCAAAGTCTCCAACAAGACCGAAGCCCCAGAGAAAATGTGAGGAAAGGGAGGATATGACGCTTTCACACTGGCAGAATCCCTGCCTGCCTGGAAGAGAAGTCAAAGCCCTCGACGGCACAAGAGGTCTTTAAATATGCAGCAAGCATTTCAAGCTCTGATTTCTGAAATATCTGTTCTTTGTGTCAAAAGTGGGTACATTGCTTGAGTTTTGCCAAGGAAAAAAATCACTATGATTATGATAATTATGCAGGGAATATACATCTCTGGAATCACTGTGGAGCTTGAGCAGCAGCTGCAGAGCTGGAAGAAAACATCACAATCTGTTTTCTGGTGCTCTAGAGGGTAGGACTTGAATCAATGGCTTCAAGTTAAAAGAAAGGAGACTCTTAACTAAACTTCAAGAAAAAGTTTCTGACAACAAGAGCTGTTTGAATAGTCCCGCTTGGAAGGTTGTGGACTTTCCTTCCTTGGAGGTTTTTACTCAGAGTTTGGATGACCATCTGTCATGACTGCTTGGTTGAGATTCCTGCATGGCAGAGGGTTGAGCTACATGTCCCTTGGGATCCCTCTTCAAACTTTACACTTCCATAATTCTATGATTCTATGTTCACCAGATAAGCCAGGATTAAGCTATTTTTTTCAGGACATTGTGGGGCCTGATATGATGAACATCTGCTGCCTGATGGACTTTTGTTATGCATATGGGGGGGGGGGGCTTAAGCCTCCTGTGCCAGTCGAATATTTTATTTCAGAGTATTTGTATCTCTCCCCATCACCTCATATCCTCTTCTGACAAAGTTTTTTGATATTCGAATATTTTTTTTTTAATAAATGTTTATTAGAGTTTCCAATTTAATACAAAAAACAAAAATACACAATTACACAATTAAAAAACAAAAACAAAACACATATAATTTCCAATACTTATTTCTATTACCTTGTTTCTCGGACCTTCTCTCACCTCCCCCTTTTGTATTCCAGTTCAAAACTTAATTCAGCAAATCCTTATTGTAACTTATTATATATTATTTTAACTTATTACTCCACTTTTACATTACAGCTGGAAACCACTTGATTTCTGTCCAACAACTTTCTAACATTCGTTAATTTTACAATATTTCTGCAAATAATCTTTGAGTTTCCTCCAGTCCTCTTCCGCCAACTCTTTTCCCTGGTCTCGAATTCTGCCAGTCATTTCTGCCAGTTCCATATAGTCAATCATCTTCATCTGCCATTCTTCCAGAGTGGGTAGATCTTGTGTCTTCCAATATTTTGCAATCAATATTCTTGCTGCTGTTGTTGCATACATAAAGAAGGTTCTGTCCTTCTTTGGCACCAATTGGTCGACCATGCCCAGGAGAAAGGCCTCTGGTTTCTTCAAGAAAGTGTACTTAAGTACTTTTTTCAATTCATTATATATCATTTCCCAGAAAGCCTTAATCCTTGGGCACGTCCACCAAAGGTGAAAGAATGTACCTTCAGTCTCTTTACATTTCCAACATTTATTATCGGGCAAATGATAAATTTTTGCAAGCTTGACTGGGGTCATGTACCACCTGTAAATCATTTTCATAATATTCTCTCTTAAGGCATTGCATGCCGTGAATTTCAAACCAGTGATCCATAACTGTTCCCAGTCAGCAAACATAATGTTGTGTCCAACGTCTTGTGCCCATTTAATCATAACAGACTTCACAGTTTCATCCTTAGTGTTCCATTTCAACAGCAAGTTATACATCTTAGACAAATTCTTAGTTTTAGGTTCTAACAATTCTGTTTCTAATTTCAATTTTTCCACCTGGAATCATATTTTTTTATCCATTTTATAAACCTCCATTATCTGGTAATAATGAAGCCAGTCTCGTACTTTACTCTTTAGTTTCTCAAAACTCTGCAGTTTCCAATTGTCTCCCTCTTGTTCCAAAATCTCACAGTATTTTGGCCAATTGGACTCCATGTTAAGTCTTTTGAAAGCCTTAGCTTCCATCGGTGACAACCACCTTGGAGTTTTATTTTCCAATAAGTCTTTGTATCTTATCCAAACATTAAACAATGCTTTCCTGACAATATGATTTTTAAACGCTTTATGAACCTTAACCTTGTCATACCATAAATATGCATGCCACCCAAAAGCATTATTAAAACCTTCCAGGTCCAAAATGTCTGTGTTCTCAAGAAGCAGCCAGTCTTTCAACCAGTAAAAAGCTGCTGATTCATAATAGAGTTTGAAGTCCGGCAGGGCAAAGCCCCCCCTTTCCTTTACATCAGTTAAAATCTTAAATTTTATTCTGGGCTTTTTGCCCTGCCAGACAAATTTAGAGACATCTTTCTGCCACTTCTTGAAACAATCCATCTTGTCCACAATTTGCAATGTTTGGAACAAAAATAACATTCTAGGCAATACATTCATTTTTATAACTGCAATTCGGCCCAACAAGGAAAGCTTCAAATTTGACCATATTTCTAAATCTCTTTTCACTTCTGACCAGCATTTTTCATAATTATCTTTAAATAGGTTCACATTCTTCGCTGTCATCTTAATCCCCAAATATTTAACTTTCTTAACCACAGTCAAGCCAGTCTCATTCTGAAACCTTTCTTTTTCCATTGATGTTAAATTTTTCTCTAAAACTTTAGTTTTTGACTTATTCAGCTTAAATCCTGCTACCTGACCAAATTCATTAATTAGGTCTAAAACCCTTTTCGTACTAGATTCTGGCTCCTGTAGGGTTAAAACTAGGTCATCTGCAAATGCTCTCAATTTATACTGTTTGGCTCCGACCTGTATCCCTCTAACCAACTGGTCTTTTCTAATCATGTTCAGCAAAACCTCCAAGACCGATATAAAAAGCAGTGGGGAGATTGGGCACCCCTGTCATGTCCCTTTTTCTATCTTAAACTCCTCCGTAACCACGTTATTTACAATTAATTTTGCTTTTTGTTCTGAATAAATTGCACCTATACCGTTTTCAAACCCTTGCCCTACCCCCATACCATGTAAATTCTTTTTCTCCGCGTCCACAAATATAACGAATATTTCATTTTATACCTGCAAGATGAAGTTGATGGACTATATGGAATTGGCGGGAAAGACTGGCAAGATCCGAGACCAGGGAGAAGAGTCAGTGGAAGAAGACTGGGAAAAGTTTAAAGACTATTTATAGAAATATTGTAAAATTAATGAATGTTAGAAGAATGTTGGAATGAAGTTATATGGCTTTAGTAGAAATGTTATAAGGAATTAAGTTTAAATAGATTAATAGAGTATTAAAGGAAAAATAAGGTTAAAATGTGTTAAGATAATTACAGGAGTGAAAACGGGAAGATGGAAAGGAATTGCTGAAATAATTAATAGAAGTGGAATACAAAAAGGGAGGTGTGAGGAGGCCGTGGAAATATGTGAAAGAAAGATAAGATATAGATTTTTTTCTTCTTTTTCCCCCTTCTTTCTTTTTTGATGTGTTTTTAAATTGTTTTTGTTTTGTTTTGCTAATTTTTATGTAGTGTTTTTGTATTGTAATGTACTGTTTTTTCTTTGTTTTTTTTGTAAGTGTTTAAATTGTTGTAAAATTAATAAATATTATTTTTTTAAAAAAAGATAAACAAAACAATGCCCGACCTGAAGAATTTGGAGCAAATGATTCAGCAGAGGAAACACAGCCCAGAATAACTAAGGAGATAGTACAAGAATACTTGGCTAGTTTAGATGTATTCAAGTCTCCAGGGCCAGATGAACTGCATCCAAGAGGATTAAAAGAACTGGCAGATGTGATCTCAGAACCACTGGCAGTCATCTTTGAGAATTCCTGGAGAACAGGCGAAGTCCCGGCAGACTGGGGGAGGGCAAATGTTGTCCCTATTTTCAAAAAGGGGAAAAGAGAGGACCCAAATAATTACCGCCCAGTCAGTCTGACATCAATACCAGGGAAGATTCTGGAGCAGATCATTAAGCAAACAGTCTGTGAGCACCTAGAAAGGAATGCTGTGATCACCAATAGTCAGCATGGATTTTTGAAAAATAAGTCATGTCAGACTAACCTGATCTCGTTTTTTGACAGAATTACAAGCCTGGTAGATGAAGGGAACGCAGTGGATGTAGCCTAACTTGATTTCAGCAAGGCATTCGAAAAGGTGCCCCATGATATTCTTGTAAAGAAGCTGGTAAAATGTGGTCTTGACTATGCTACCACTCAGTGGATTTGTAACTGGCTGACTGACCGAACCCAAAGGGTGCTCATCAATGGTTCCTCTTCATCCTGGAGAAGAGTGACTAGTGGGGTGCCACAGGGTTCTGTCTTGGGCCCGGTCTTATTCAACATCTTTATCGACGACTTGGATGATGGACTCAAGGGCATCCTGATCAAATTTGCAGATGACACCAAACTGGGAGGGGTGGCTAACACCCCAGAGGACAGAATCACACTTCAAAACGACCTTGACAGATTAGAGAACTGGGCCAAAACAAACAAGATGAATTTTAACAGGGAGAAATGTAAAGTATTGCACTTGGGCAAAAAAAATGAGAGGCACAAATACAAGATGGGTGACACCTGGCTTGAGAGCAGTACATGTGAAAAGGATCTAGGAGTCTTGGTTGACCACAAACTTGACATGAGCCAACAGTGTGACGCGGCAGCTAAAAAAGCCAATGCAATTCTGGGCTGCATCAATAGGAGTATAGCATCTAGATCAAGGGAAATAATAGTGCCACTGTATTCTGCTCTGGTCAGACCTCACCTGGAGTACTGTGTCCAGTTCTGGGCACCACAGTTCAAGAAGGACACTGACAAACTGGAACGTGTCCAGAGGAGGGCAACCAAAATGGTCAAAGGCCTGGAAATGATGCCTTATGAGGAACGGCTAAGGGAGCTGGGCATGTTTAGCCTGGAGAAGAGGAGGTTAAGGGGTGATATGATAGCCATGTTCAAATATATAAAAGGATGTCACATAGAGGAGGGAGAAAGGTTGTTTTCTGCTGCTCCAGAGAAGCGGACACGGAGCAATGGTTCCAAACTACAAGAAAGAAGATTCCACCTAAACATTAGGAAGAACTTCCTGACAGTAAGAGCTGTTTGACAGTGGAATTTGCTGCCAAGGAGTGTGGTGGAGTCTCCTTCTTTGGAGATCTTTAAGCAGAGGCTTGACAACCATATGTCAGGAATGCTCTGATGGTGTTTCCTGCTTGGCAGGGGGTTGGACTCGATGGCCCTTGTGGTCTATTCCAACTCTATGATTGTATGAATCAGATGGCATCTTTACTTTTTGTCGTCAGATGCTCCTTTGTATTCAGATCAGGCCTGAGTAAAATAATGTAGCACTTGTGCATGAAGATTCAGCCCAGAAGCCCAGCACTGGAGGCCAACATAGAGAGGATCTGCACGGCTACCATGTATTTCCCCTTGGTGCTCAGGTAGGTGGGAACAAAGGAGATCCAAACACTGCAGAAGACCAGCATGCTGAAGGTGATCAGCTTGGCCTCATTGAAGGCCCCAGGCAGCTTCCTGGCTAGGAAAGCCACCGTGAAGCAGATGGCAGCCAGGAAACCCATGTAGCCAAGGGCTCCATAAAACATGGCAGCAGACCCTACATTACATTGCAGGATAATTTCTGCAGGTTAGGAGTGCAAGTCTGAGTCTGGGAATGGGGGAGAGGCCCCCAGCCAGGTGGTGCAGATGAGATTAATGTGATTTGAAATAATGTGATATGATTGGCCTGTTAATAAAAATTATGTTGTTTTTTTTTAAAAAAAAGATCAAAACATGATGGTAATCTGCCAGTTTCCTACGCCCATAGTGATTTCGATCCGTCTTGGCCTGAAGGCTATCATTGCTTATATTCAACGCACGTGTTTTCTGTGAAAGACCAGAAGCGATGCAAAGTGAAGGAGAGTCTTTCAGGTTTCCCTCAGGACGTTCTTGAAAGGAGCCTGTTTCAGGACACTTACAGCATTTACAACACGGTCCGAGCTCTGGCCCATGCCTTAAATGCTGCGTATTTCTCTAGATCCAAGAGGGTGGTGATGGCGGGTCAGAACAGGTTGGAAGATGAAAAAGTTCAACCATCACAGGTATTCATTTTAAATAACAATTTGTTCATTGACAGATTTGTAGGTCCATTTCCTTTAATTAACAGAAATTAACCAAGCATTAAAAAGGACATAAATGAGGTTATAAAATACTGTTCATCAAAATGATTAAAGCAGACAAAGCTCATACCAAGAAAAACTTAGTTGGTCTCTAAGGTGCTACTGGACATTTTTTTAATTTTTAAAATATATTTCTACTGTGTCAGAACAGCACGGCTACGTACCTGAGTCAATATGATTCGGTACAGAATTAATAGACCCTTCAATAGTTACCTTGATCTGCAAGGCTATGGACTGCTAGCAATGATTATGTGACCCTTTCAAAGAGAAGACCAAAGATTCTTTAAAAGGAAATGACATTCATATTACATCTCCATTCATATACATTCCTAGGTATGCCATCATAATAGCAAGATAGCATTATACTACAAGTAAGAAGTTCAATAAAGTGTATTTCCAAAGTTTCTCCACAAACCGATTCCAAGACCAAATGGTTCCCTGGTCTAGGAGATGGTGTCTCTATAGACAAGAGCAACACACCTGCTTTCACCCCCTAGTCTAGCCTGGTGCAGGATCATAAACTCAGGTGGGCAGAGCGAGGTAGGGTCAGACACACCCAGTTTGTTCACCCAAATTATGGAAACAAGGAATTGTAGAATTAGAAGGAACCCTGAAAGTCATCTAGTCCCACATATTGCAATGCAGGAATCTCGAGTAAATCATTCTTGACAGATGACCATCCAACCTCTCTTGAAAAACCTCCAATGAAGGAGAGTCCACAACCTCCGAGGGAGACTGTTCCTCTGTCAAACAGCTCTTAGCATCAGAAAGTTCTTGGGAATGCAAGACAAATCAGTCCACTCATGTGCAATCAAATCATGAAACAGCATGTTTTTAACATGGACTGATCTCACATTCAGCAATAAAATCATGAAACAGCATGTTTTTAACATGGACTGATCTCACATTCAGCAGTAGCAGCAGCAGACCAGATGTCTTTGTAGATCTGCTACTAGTAACCTCTGGTGGTGTGAGAGGGCTGGAACAAGGAAGAGAGACCAAACACCTAGGCCTCCACTCCTGATGTTGGCCAGCCCCCCCCCCCACTCCAACCAGCCTTTCCCCTGCCCACCACCACGGGAATTAGGGCAGCATCTTGACCACGCCCTGCTACCTGCCCACCTGGAAGCATTAAATCATTTCCATTCACCCCGTTTACAGTTGTGGGATTAGGCCACAGAAAACTAATCTAAGGCACATTATTAGACATGCCCCATACTGTCAGAAGAAGATGTTAGTTCCTCTAGCTGCTTTCCTCCCATTGACTCTCATTCAGAGGGGGAAGTCCACCAAACCTAATTTCCCTTTCAACCAGCCTCTCACCCTGGTTGAGGGTCACAAGCCTGCCTCATGCAGTTCCAGGCCTGCAAGTCTGCAGCCTGTCTGGTAGCTGCCACAACCGCAGCCGCAGCCATAGCTTGGAGCAAGACTCAGAGAGAAGGTGCCATTCCCTCCCCAACCCCAACACAGAGGCTCTAGGATGGAACCTATTTCTTGGTCTGCTCAGCTGATGTAAGAGCCCATTCTGAAAGACCTCAAGTATATTGGGGAAATGATATACCAATGGTCCTTAACTCCAGTAAAATTGGGGTAAAATTGGCAAAAGATAAAGATGACCTATCAAGATATTGGGGGCCCAAGTTGTTTCAGGGTTTTAAGCACTAACGTGAACAATGAAATCTGAGCTTCCATGGACAATGTTGCTGGACTCCAAAGCTGTGGACCTCGTCCACCCAGAGGAGGGCAGCCCCTTTTAGCTCAGACCATCTTCCCACTCAAGAACATGGCAGATAGAACATCTCTAAGTTTTCAGAATTCATCTTCAATTTCCTTTAGGAGCAGATTATTTTGCGGACCTTCAAGAAACGATTGGAAGCAATGCACTGGGCATTTGTGTCAAGTTTAAGGTTTAAAATAGTGAATTGCAAAACCTCCTGTGGGACTTCCCTATATATCAGGAGTCCAGGTTCTCACCTTAATACGCGGTACACGAAGATAATTAAAAAGAGGATTTATTGCAAAAAACCAACAACAGATAACTCCGGTGGCTGTAACGTACCACTGTCATTAATCACGATGATCCTTCCTGAACTCTCCTTTCTTTTTCTACAGAATATACTGAACCGGCTCTGTTTGCGCCCTTTGTTTTTCTTCCTGTCTAACAGACTTCCCATACAGCGATGGCACGAACTAATTGGCTCAGCTCCGACTTCCTCTTTTCCTGTCTATTTTCCCGCCTGTTCACTCTTTCGAAGAGTGTTGGCTCTGTTCCCCCTCTCTCGCAAAATAGAGCGTCCTCATCGCATAATCAGTCATCTGTGGGTTTGTTGGAAGGTGAACGGCTGCTTGCCAGTTAAAGGGAGATAGAAGCAGGGCAGGTGAACTGTACTGGCTGCCAGTTGATTTCTAGACAAAGTTTGGATGGGCATCTGTCTTGGGTGCGTTAGTTGAGATTCCTGCATTGCCGGGGTTGGACTAGATGAACCTTGGAGTCCCTTACAACTCGATGATTCTATGTTCACAAAATCTCACTGATGTGGCGACATGTTGTGGAAAACGTCAGAGGGGAAAGTGATCCTTGAATGACTTTTATTTAAGATACACCACCAGATAAGCCAGGATCAAGCCATTTTTTCAGGACATTTTTTGCGCCTATGTGCACATCTGAAAGCCCAAGAAGCAGTCCCATCACTCACACCCCACAACCTATTCTACTAGCTACAACATAATGCTTCTTTCACCAATAATGGGATAAGGGATCCCTGCTGGCATCAGGGATGTGGTTTGGGGGCACATGGGCCTATGAACTGCTTTGAAGGGATGATAATGGACTCTTATTGTTTTCTGGTAGCTAACATGTGAGTGTTTAACCTTAGATAAGTGACAATGGTAGGTAAAGGTAAAGGGACCGGACCATTAGGTCCTGTCGTGACTGACTCTGGGGCTGCAGCGCTCATCTCACTTTATTGGCCGAGGGACAGCTTCCAGGTCATGTGGCCAGCATGACTAAGCCGCTTCTGACGAACGAGAGCAGCACACGGAAACACCGTTTACCTTCCCGCCAGATTGGTACCTATTTAACTACTTGCACTTTGACGTGCTTTTGAACTGCTAGGTTGGCAGGAGCAGGGACCAAGCAACTGGAGCTCACCCCGTCAAGGGGATTCGAACCGCTGACCTTCTGATCAGCAAGTCCTAGGCTCTGTGGTTTAACCCACAGCACCACCCACATCCCTTACAAGGGACAAAGGTATTGAATTGCAAATCGGCATTTTGAAAGAGTCTTTTTTCTCCAGGTTCTGTGAGAGTATGGATGTAAATGAAGTTCTCCAGGTGAACGGCCTCAGGCTAATTGGAGGCTTTAAGGAATGGAGATATTTTCTTATAGGTCTGTTTGGAATTTTCTTTTCTTTCTAAGAAATGGACTTGCACAATATACCGTATTGCATGGAATTATTTGGATGTATCTTTGATGTTTTTGTTCTGTTTTGAAGAAAGTTCTGCAAGTAAAGTTTTGAACAATGGGTCCAGACAATGCCTTATTTCAAAAGGAGTCAGTTTTTTATGCAACCAGTCACTGCAGCTGGCCCCTGCCCACCTGGCTATGCCCATGATAGGGGGGTTAGTTCAGTGGAGTGGTAGCTTTGCTGTCTAGCAGAATATCAGAGTTTTCCTGCTTTCTATTGGTCAGCCTTTTCCAGAGTTTTTTGCTTAAGAAAACTCATTTGCCACGCGGTTCAGTTCAAAGTATAGAGTGTTTATTGTCTCATGGAAAGCATAAACAGACTAGATGCAACAAGTTTAAGAGAAGCTGGTACATCATGAACTCATCTTCTACAATACAGTTCTTCTGGTCGTAGAAGTAAACTTTGTAAAGATAAAAGTATACAGGGGCAGGGGCAACCCAGCCACATGGGTGAGCTATAAATATTATTATTATTATTATTATTATTATTATTATTATTATTATTATTATCATCATCATCATTATCATCCAGCTCACTGTGTCTTAAGCACTAACGTGAGCAGTTAATTCTGAGCTTCCCGTGACAATGTTGCTGGACCCCAAAGCTGTGGACCTCTTCCACCCAGAGGAGCGCAGCCCCTTTTAGCTCAGGCCATCTTCCCACTCAAGAACATGGAAGATAGAACATCTCTAAGTTTTCAGAATTCGTCTTCAGTTTCCTAATACCTTTAGAAGCAGATTATTTTGTGGATCTGCAAAAACAAAAAAGGGGTTAGAAGCAATACATTAGGAGCTTAAGGTTTAAACCCTAACCCTAACCCATACCTACACAGAGCCAAATCCACTTACATCTGCACAAAAGGAAGAAAATGTCAGACTCAGTGTGCAGCATATATGTTACATATACAAATTTAGTTGTGGAAAATAAGATCATGCAGCACCGGTCAGGGTGACACAGATATAAAGATCACCCGGGCATATTAAGATGGTGTGTGTTTTTTAATCAAGTTCTGAAAAGAGTTCCCATTTAGTGATAGGTTAAATCAAAAGGGCCTCTGACAGTCCTGAGATGACTGTGCATTCACTTTGGAAATGACATGTTAGGTTTTGGATATATTAAAAAATAGTTACAAGAGCAGCTCATAATAAACACCTGAAAGGGAAATAGCTTCTTCTCATAAGTATTGTGCTGCACGCAGATTCCCTTGGTGGGAAAAGCGCATTAAGAATCAATTTCCATCTTTTGTTTTTGTTGTCAGGTGCTCCTTTGTGTTCAGATCAGGCCTCAGTACAATAATGCAGCACTTGGGAATGAAGATGCAGCCCAGAAGCCCAGCACTGGAGGTCAACATAGAGAAGACCTGCACGGCTACCATGTATTTCCCCTTTGTGCTCAGGTAAGGTGGGCACAAAGGACACCCAAACACTGCAGAAGACCAGCAGGCTGAAGGTGATGAGCTTGGCCTCATTGAAGGCCCCAGGTAGCTTCCTGGCTAGGAAAGCCACCGTGAAGGAGATGGCAGCCAGGAAGCCCATGTAGCCAAGGGCACCATAAAACATGGCAGAAGACCCTACATTACATTGCAGGATAATCTCTGTAGGCTGGGAGTGCATGTCATAGTCTGGGAATGGGGGAGAGGTCCCTAGCCAGATGGTGCAGATGACAACTTGGACACTGGAATAGGAAAGGACAACAGTGTTGGCCAGACTCTTCCCCAGCCATTTCTTCACCCTGTTCCCTGGCTTTGTGGCCAGGAAAGCCAGCACAACGGTAATGGTTTTGGCCAACAAAGAAGAGACAGCAGCTGAGAAGATGAGGACAAATGCAATTTGTTGGAGAAGACAGGTGGCTTTTCTTGGCTGGCCAATGAAGAGCAAGGAGGACAAAAAGGAGAGCAAGAGGGATACAAGGAGGATGTAGGAAAGGTCCCTGTTTTTGGCTTTGACTATGGGAGTTCCTGAGTATTTAATGAAGATTCCTAACACCAAGCATGTGATTAAGGAGAATAACAAGGTAAAGGAAGACAAGAGAATCCCCAAATAGTCTTCATAGGACAGGAAAGTGATAATCTTGGGAACACATTGATCTCGGTCCTTGTTTGAGTGCTGATCTTCTGAACATTTGGTGCAGAGTCTTGCATCTGAAAGGAAGATGAGTGGTTTCAGTACCCAGGGTCTCAAGCAGGGGATATTCCCAGCACGACCTTGGCATATTATCGATTAAATCAGCCATTTTTTGCAAGCAAAGCAGATCCTGTACCACTGAACTACAGCCTTTCAACCAGCAGAAGCAGACACACCTGGAGTTGCCCAGGAAATCCTCTGGCAAGGCTGGTCGAAAGGGGTGGGCATCCAGTTGGTGAAAACATATTCTGTTTCCTAGGCGGAAAGCATGGGTCCCTATACATGATGGGTTACAGAATCCCCAACCTTGGGTTTGGGGGGGGGGCGAAGGGGGAATAATATTAAGAAATAATATTGCGTTGGACAAGATTACAAAAGTTGCCCTATTCCTTCTCTCACTTGCCTTCCACAGCAGAGATTGTCCCTTTCACACAGGGAGCACAATCATAGTGGCTCTCCTTCCCGGATGACCTTGACATCCCCAATATGACAGCTCACAGCACATCTGGACTGAGGGATGGTCTGCCCATAAAGAAAGATGGTCAGGAATTAGTGTTATGTCTATCTGTGCAATAACACTGGAGCCAATAGGAATCTTTCTCCCGTGGCAAGCAGTAGGTCTGGTGGAGTGGTTTTTGGTGGAGTGGACAGTTCTCCAAAGGCAGGGAAGTAGAAAGTGGATTTCCATGCCAATACAAGTAGAGAATAGGTACTGCTGTGGTGGGATGGTAAACAGCATTTCCGTGTTTTCCAGCACTCTTCACGGTGTCCTGTTGTGCCAGAAGCATTTTAGTCATGCTGGCCACATGACCCGGAAAAGCTGTCTACAGGCAAATGCCGGCTCCCTCAGCCTGAAAGCAGAGATAAGCGCCACACCCCATGGTTTGAATTGACTGTATTGAACTGGAGGTACCTTTACCTTTACTAAATTGTTCATTTACTAAATTTACTAAATTTTAAACAAATATAGATTGGGAAAACCTCCAACAGAACCTCTCCTATCCTGAGTGACTGAGTAGTAAATTGGCAAATGTAATTCAAAGCAACCCAGTGTGAAGTGATGCAATTTGAGGCAAATAATCATATTTTCATAAATATGCTCATGGGAATTGAAGTGGAGGTGGCTACAAAACTAATATCCCTTTCAGTCTAATGTCCTCTTTTTTCTCTTTTCTTTTTGGCTGGTAGGCAAATTAACCTGGATGGTTTAACCTACCCTTTTAAACCAAAGGGGCCACACGATGGCATCCTGATCAATGGTGACTGTTACGCCTGCGGATCCCTCTCTCTCCATACTCCCAACTTTCCCTACGTGAAGGGAGTCATTGGCAAGCATCACAATGTTCAACACGTCAAATTCAGCTGTCAGGTCCCCATTCTCATCTAAATATACTCCACCCATAGAAGCATTGTAAAACTGAAAATCGCTCAGGAAACGGTGAAACTAGAATGACAGGGAAAATTGCAGCATTTATATATATGATTTTTATTAATTGTTCTGTTTTACCATCTAAAATACCCATTTAAACATCTTTTTTTAAAACCTCAACTACTTTTTCTTCTTCTTTATTTTTTTTATTTTTTCATTTTTCCATAAATTGTAGTGTCATGTGTATTGTGAGGTATACAAAGTATCTTTGCTTCAGTTGCCATCATTTTCTTTTTTGTTACAAACAAAAACAGAGAGTGTTGTATAAATGTATGTTTTTTAAAAGAATAATAAAGATTGAATTGGGGGGGAAGCATCCTTAAGATATCAGTGACTTCCCTTCTTCTCTTTCCATGGTTCATTTTGCATGTCATAAATCCCTGTATATATTACAGCAACTAAATCGTTCAGTATTCCATTAAGAGCTGTTCGACAGTGGAGCAGTCTCCCTCGGGAGATTGTGGAAGCTCCTTCCTTGGAGGTTTTTAAGCAGAAGCTGGATGGCCATCTGTCATGGATGATTTAGGTGAGATTACCTGCATTGCAGTATGTGGGATTGGATGACATTTTGAGTCCCTTTCAACTCTACAATTTCATGATTCTATGAATCGGGTGAGGGAAACTGACCTTACCTAGTTGGCCCTCCTGAGATTTTGATACTGCACAAGGCTAGACTAGGGGGTCAAGGGAGGGGTGTTGCTATTGCGTGGACAGGCGGAGTCCCCAGATCCCGCGGGGTTCCCCCCGTCATGTGGAATAACGACTCAAGACAACGTGCTATGGGATTAAATTGGCCACAACTTTATTAAATTTCAAATGTGGGTAGACCTTGGCTCAGGCATTGGGCGTTCTCCCTCCCCAGTCCCCAGCCGGGGACCAAGGGAGCATCAGGGTTATCCAGTGTGTGTGGGGGGGATGGGCCGGCTCTGGAGAACATATGTTCAAGCAGAGATAGCCGCCCCCGTTACGCCGCTGCCGCAGGGGAGAGCAATGACGTCCTTTCGGCGTACGGTCAAAGCCTCCCTTCAGAAAACCCCTTTAGCGGGGAACCCTGGTATCACCGCCGCAAAGCGGAAGATGGACTAAAGGATTCCGCCCAAGGCCTGATACCGCCAAAGTTGTGACGTTTTGCTACGGGAAAGGCGAAACCTGCCAATGCAGGGAAATTCCTTTCCGGCCCTTTAACAGCCACCTTAACGTAGCAGTGCCCGCATACCTGTGAAGAAATGCTAACCTGCAAAACCTGTGAAGTAAAGTTAACCTGCAAAATAAGACATTAACTGAGGGTGGGTAGGGTGGGAGAAGCTCTGGAGCCAAGTGAGGATTCCCAGGTAAGATCCTCCCTCTATTGTGTGGGCAGGTAATCCCTCCCCTACCTGGCCTGGTCTCCTTGGCAATGCTTCCCCCAGGTGGGATTGGACAACTGACTGAGGTAGGCGGAGACGTCCAGGTATCCCACCTGAGGGAAGGCAAAGCCAAGCCTATGCTGTTGGAGCCGCTCCAGATCTAGGGGCTGCGTGCGTCCACGCAAAGGGCGCCCCCCCGTTTTAAGCGGGGAGCGGTCATTGTCTATAAAGACAACAATTCCTTGACCAGGGAGCCTCTTTGAAGTGAAGGACATGAGACAGGAGTTGATAATGCAGGTGAGCTGTGCATAAGCAAGCTGCCAGCTAGCTCTGCAGAGGCTCTTTTTATTAACACAATATGGAAAACCAGTCAGATACATTTTGGACTGTGCCCTTTACACATCTTCCATTCAAGAGATCGTGGGGTGGTACAAAGTTATTTTGGCACCTGTTTCCACCGCGTCACTTTCCCCTTGAACAATGTATAACGAAGGAGACAAAGGTCACAGACAGGGCACGACAGACCACTAAGAGAGCAAAAGGTTAGACAGAGGGCATGATGTTCAGGCAGCTGTGGCCCATCTGTGGGCGGAATTGTGCTCCACACCCAGCGGTCATTCCTTCACGCTTGACCTTAGAAAGCGTTTGTGGAGATACTTTGGAAATAGAAGTTTTTGAACTTATTACATGCAGTGGAAGGCTATCTTGCAATAACTTTGGATTGCTTTGTTTGTCTTCGATAACTAGGAAGGTGAAGTATGATGATTGTGCTGAAAATAATTATGATGGTATACCTAGGGATGTATATGAATGGAGATTTAATATGAATGTGATACTGAAGGGTCTATCAGTTTTGTATGAATCATTTTCACCTACAGTATTTTATAACCTTATTTATCTCATCTTTTTTAATGCTTGGTAAATTTCTGTTAATTAAAGGAAATGGATCTCTGAATCTGTCATAGAACCAATTTTCATTTAAAATGGAACAATATCTATCCAGATCATTAGAGAATAAAAATGAATACCTGTGATGGTTGGCCTTTTTCATCTTCCAACCTGTTTTGTCCCACCATCACCACCCTCTTGGATCTAGAGGAGTACGCAGCATTTAAGGCATGGCCAGAGCTCGGACCGTGTTGTAAATGCTGTAGGTGTCCTGAAACAGGCTCCTTTCAAGGACGTCCTGAGGGAAACCTGAAAGATTCTCCTTCACTCTGCATTGCTTCTGGCCTTTCACAGAAAACACATGCTTTGAATATAAGCAATTAAAGCCTTCAGGCCAAAATGGATGGACATTACTATAGGAGTAGAAAACTGGCAGATTTCCATCCTGATTTGCTCTTTTTTGGGTCTGGATAAATAAATATAGATATCCATGAATGTGCTTGTTCTCAAGTAGTTTGGGAGACATGTTGGAGCTGACATATGAGAGAGCTATTGTGATCCAAACTTTCCCAGTAATGGGTTTCAGGGTTTCACCCACTATTTCTAGAGTAAGTACAGCATCGAAGGTGGACTGAGAGTCCCCATAGTAAAGAAACACATTGATTCTCCTGTCCATGGAAAGTGAAATCTTATTCTTGAGCTTTGTGTACTCATCTGCTTTAAACAGAATCTTTCGTGGAATGGTTTGTGAAAAGCCAACACAAACACTGCTCTTAGCGAGTGAGAGCTTCAAGGTGCTCAGAAACATTTCTCCATTGTCAGAGTCAGGAGCTATGAGCCCGATCCAAGTCCATTTGAAATGCAGGAGTAGTCTGGTAATCCCTGAGCTTGGGGGTTCATCATTTGGGGTCAATCTGTAGGGCAAAGGAGATTGCGTTTTGTCAAGGGCATGATGATCAGAGGCATAACTGACCTAGGAAGAAAAGGAAGATACAGAGGGTTTTATTGGTCAACTGGAAATTGTGGTTCAGGGAGAGCCATATTCTGCAGTGCTTCTCTGGAAAGGAGATTTAGGACACTTATAGGGAACAATACACTCTGGTCAGTGACCAAAATAAATCAATTCATTCATTATAGGCAACAATTTAATATGTCTTCAACATCGTTCTCTTCTTGAATGTTGTCACCATGCCCAATGTTACAGACTATGGACAGTAAAGATATGTTGTATTTTCTACTGTTATTATTGGGGGGGGGGGAGGGTTCAATTTTTAATCACCTGCGTGTTAGTTCCACATGAGTTTCGTTCCTTAGATTTGTTTTTCTGCCAGATATTTATTTATTCTCCACCACAGCAGGTTACCAAAATAGGCTTGTGTGAAGCCATCCCTGACGTGTCTTCTGGAGGCTGCATTTCTGTCCCACCCCGTGATGTATGATTCATGCCCCGTGTAAACTGCTATTTTCCTATACAAAGAGGTGCTGGAACTCACCATAAACACCTCCTTTGTCTACTTATACATTCTATCCCTGAATGTCCCAACCCCCCCCCCCCCGATATTTCACACTATGTTGAGTTAAGATATGTTGTCATTTATTGTAGTGGTGGAGGAAGGGGGCGGGGGGTGTACTTCCCTGGGGGCCATCATTGAGGGGAGATTACAAGAAGACACCCCGTGGGGGGGGGATTCGCATCCCCACCCCCGAGAGTGGCGTCACAAGCCTTACTTCCTATTCAGAGAGGTTGCTGTTCTTTGCATTTTGCCCATGCTAGTGTATTCATACCTGGGGGATTTTGTAGGTTCCCAGCATATTTGAAATCTGGAGTGAGGTGTCAGAGTTGACCCCTTCAATGAAAACCAAGGGCTTCTTCTGTCTTCCACAGTGGTAGTTTGGGACATTGGCCCTCCCAGGAGACAGCAGATCTAGCGTGGCGTCATAGGTCATCCTTGCACTGTAATAATTGTCATAGATGTCATAGCCCAGGGTGATGTTGGGTAAGATCCCGGGGTCCTGATTAATCTCATGGATGGCAATCATGAAGGACAGGAGATACCAGTATGCTACCATATCTCCTGCCCTGCAAGAAAGCATGAAGCCTAATGTCAGTCTCCGTTCCGTGAAAAGTGCCAAGTCCCTGCTTTCTTAACCCTATAAGAAATTGCAGCCACAAGAATGAAGCAAAACAGAACATCCACATCGCATAATCAGTCATCTGTGAGTTTGTTGGAAGGGGAACGGCTGCTTGCCAGTCAAAGGGAGATAGAAGCATATTTGAACACTTAAGTGCTGGAAGCAGGGAGTGAATACAACTCTCAAATATATTGAGCAAAGGTTTGTAAAAGGATGGAGCAGTAGTTCAAGGGGAATGGTAAGCTGTAAGCAGTTTGTTTATTTTTTTTTTTTTAAAAAAGAGGAGATGTAAAATAGAGATCTTTACCAGTCATATAATTCCTGCTTCTCATTGTTATTGTTGTTCTTATCCTATTTAGTACCTTCCTTTCACCCTAAGGTCCCAGGGCAGGAGAACTGTACTGGCTGCCAGCTGATTTCTAGACTCAATTCAAACGTGATTATATGTTAACTTGATAGATAGATTGTGACAATTTAATAGCTATATTTCTGCTCTTTTCAGAGGAATGCAGATCAGGCCATCTTCACATTTCCCAAGTCAAGAAGCTGGGATGCAGATGATCTCTGGCTTTTCATGATTCACCATCAATTTGGTTTTTTTCCAGTGGAAAAAAGAAGGGAGGGAAGCAATGCACATGCATTTCGTGTCTTCATGTGCAAGATATAGAAAGCAGGACTTATCCCTGGCATATAAGCATTACAGGCTTAGACAATCACAGCTGAGCATAATACTATTAAACAAGGTTCAATGTAGATGCCTACCCATTAATCACAATTTTGTCTGCTGTGCAGAAATTGCATGGGGAAAATGCAGCATACCTTATGTCAGGGAACTGACATCAGAGCGAAAAGCGGAGGCAGGGCTCCAGAGCGATGCCGGAGAGGGAACCAGTCTGGGGGAAGGAATTCAGTGTGACACCAATAGAGAGGAGATGGAGGAATTGGTGTCAGGGCTCCAAGACCCTTCAACCGAAACCAGCGGAGAGAGCGCTGGCACGCCCTTGCCATCCCCTTACTTGCGCAGATGCGTTCCGCGCAGGGAACATAGGCGGAGACTTGGGGTCAAGCAGCTTTTATGCTGGAAGAGATTCAAGAAACGCCCACTGGCAGATTCTGCAAGTGACTAACAGGTCACGGAGGGCGAGCTCTAACCCTGAACATGTTTGAGCAAACCATCTAATCGAAGTGGAGGCAGTTTACGCACGAGTAACCACACAATACCATTACAGCAATCTGCCAGTCTCTTGCTGTTACTCGTGAGTAAGCAGTGGAAACATGAGCCAGACAGGAGGCGCCGGGGCAGCGGAGGCAGCTGCGGGGGCGCAGGACCTGGTGAAGAGGAACCAGGAGCTGGAACGGCATGTAGCACTGCTGATGGCGCAGCTGGACGAGAGGCGCACCCAGGACGCGCAGGTGAGACCCACCCCAGTGGCAAAGAAGGTGCCCGGACTGGTACACAAGTTTTGGGGAAAACCCCAAGAATATAATGGATTCCGGACAGAAATAGAGTACGCACTGCAGCTGCAGCATGATGATTTTGCTGACAAGGCGGCGCAAGTGGCTTACATCGTGGGGCATCTTGAGGGCAGCGCGAGGGAATGGGTTAGACCCCTAATGGCCGCGCATAACCCCGCCATGAAGGACGTCCGGAAGTTTTTTCAGGCGATGGACGCTATGTATTCCAGCCAATTGGGGGAGAGTGTGACCCAACGGGAGCTGATGAGATGTAAGCAGGGGGACCTTTCCGTTAGAGACTATTGGTCCCGCTTTGCGATGCTAATACACAGGCTCGAATGGGATATGGACAGCCCGCCCATACGAATGCTGTTTGAGGAGGGGTTGTTCCCAGCCGTTAAAGATGAGCTCTCCCACGCGCCCCGCCCGGAGACGATGGATCAGCTGACAAAATCTGCGCTGGCGATAGGCTCTCGCCAGGAAGCGCGCGCTTTGGAAAGGCGGGAAGGGAGGGGGGAGCATTGCCCTGACTACCGCATTCCTGAGATGCCAAGGCAGCCTTCCAATGACGTGGTGCCAATGGAAATTGATGGGGCGCGCGCACGCGAGGTGCCGAGCGCCCAACAAATAGTCAAAAGGGAAGCAAAGGCTGGGAGAAACTCCAAGAAATGTTTCCTCTGCCAACGGCCAGGACACTTTGCCAGGGTCTGCCCACAAAGAAAGGCTTGGCAAGGGATGGTGGGGGCCGCTGGAAATGAGGGGGAGGGGGCAGAAGACAAGGTGCAGGAAAACGCCAGCGCTTGACTGCCCACAGGGGGGCGCAGCAGCCAAGCGAGCAACTAATTGAAGTGCCCCAACCGGACCCACCCAAGGTTTCTATAGCGATAGAGGTGACGCTAGAACTCCCAAATGGGCACCCAGTCAAGGTGAAGGCAATGTTGGACTCAGGGAGCTCCTGTAATTTTTTTAGTAAGGAGTTTGCGCTGGAGCACCAGATCCACTTGCTGCCACTGGATTTCCCACTCCAAGTCACCACAATAGATGGCAGAGAGTTGCTAGGGGGAGAGGTGACACATCAAACCCCGCCAATGAGAATGAGTGTGTCCAGGCACACAGAAACCATAGCCTTTCATGTGGCCACACTGGCGGGACCCCCAATAATACTGGGGATGAGCTGGCTAGTGCTACATGATCCAGTGGTGGCGTGGCACCAACGCACGGTTACCTTCGGGTCAGCCCACTGTTTGGAACACTGTCTAGGAGGGGAGAAGCCCAGGGTGAGGTTGGCCAGAGCAGCAGCAACCACGCTGGAGCAGAAAGGGAAGGTGCCGCCACAGTACGCAGACTTACAAGAGGTCTTCAGCGAGAGGGAAGCGGACAGGCTGCCGCCACATAGGCCCTTCGACTGCCAAATCAACCTTCTCCCTGGAGCACAGCTGCCGGTGGGTAAGCTGTATGCCATGTCCGACAGAGAGATGCAGGAGTTGCGAGACTTTATAGACAAGAACTTGAAAAGGGGGTTTATAAGAGAATCTGGGGGGCAGCCCTGTGTTTTTTGTGGATAAAAAAAACACGGATCAGCTGAGGCTCATCGTGGACTTTCGAAGATTAAACCTGGTATCAGAACCCGTGACCTTCCCAATGCCCAGAATTGATGATATTCTGACCAGGGTAAGGAAGGGTAAGATTTTTACCAAGCTGGACCTTAGGGGGGCCTACAATCTGATTCGAATGAGAGAGGGGGACGAATGGAAAACCACCATGTTCACCCCCCTGGGGGCCTTTGAATATTTAGTTATGCCATTTGGATTACAGTCAGGCTCTGCCTGTTTTCAAAGCTTCATGCACCATGTGCTGGGTCCCCTGCTGTACAAGAACTGCGTAGCATTTCTGGACGACGTACTGATCTATTCGGACAATGAAAAACAGCATGTCCAGGACGTCAGGGAAGTGCTGAAAAGGCTACGAGAGCACCAACTGTGGGTCAAGCTGGAAAAGTGCCAGTTTCACGCCAAGGAAGTGGAATTTCTGGGATACAGGTTGTCAGACAGAGGTCTAGCCATGGACCCCGGCAAGGTGCAGGCAGTGCTGGAATGGAAGGCTCCCAAAACCCGGAAGGATGTGCAGAGGTTCCTAGGGTTCAGCAACTTCTACCGGAAGTTCATCAAGAACTTCGCCCACTTAACCGCACCCATCACGGATTGTCTCAGTAGCAAAAAGAAGTTCGTCTGGACGGAAGGGGCCCAACGTGCCTTCGAGGGGCTAAAGCGGGCGTTCGCCTCGGAGGAACAGCTCCTGCACGTGGATCTGCAGAAACCGATGAGGCTAGAGACCGACGCGTCGGACAGAGCGATAGGAGCGGTGTTGCTCCAGCCGGGACCGGCCCAAGACACATGGAGGCCGTGCGCCTTCTACTCAAGGAAGCTGAACGAATCGGAACAGAACTACACGGTGTACGATCGTGAACTGTTAGCTATTTATGCCGCGTTTCGCCAGTGGAGACATCTCCTGATAGGGGCTCAGCACAAGATCCAGGTTTGCACTGACCACAAGAACTTGGAATACTGGAGGACAGCGTGAGTGCTCAACCAGCGACAGATTCGGTGGGCACAGGAGTTCTCCAAGTTCTTCTTTGAGATCAAGTACGTGCCAGGGCAAGAGAACGTGAGAGCAGACGCGCTTTCACGGAAACCAGAGTACACGGAAGGAGGAAGACCACCGGACGCTCGACATGTGTTCCCTGAGGAACGATGGGTTTGTGGGGGGGCGTTGGTTGGGAAACGAGAACTAACCGAGTTGATTCGCCAGGATGAATTTGCCCAAACCAGAATCAGGGAACTAAGGGAAAATGGGAGAGACCGGGGGGACTTCGAGGTAAGGGAAGGGTTACTGTATTACAAGGGAGCATTGTATGTGCCCGGGGGGGCCTTACGGGAAAGGGTGCTCCGACAACTTCACGACAACCCTACAGCGGGACACTTTGGGCAACACAAGACCATGTTACTGGTCACTAGGGAGTTTTGGTGGCCGAAGGTGAGGGAAGATGTACGAGAGTATGTACGAGGGTGTGACCGCTGCCAAAGAGCCAAGGGGGAGCGGGCAGCCCCGGCAGGGTTACTAGAACCCTTGCCCACGCCGGGGAGACCCTGGGAGGTGGTATCAATAGATTTCATGACAGATTTGCCCAAATCCAGAGGTAAGACAGCAGTCATGGTAGTAGTAGATCTGCTAACCAAGATGTGCCATTTTATATCATGCTCTCATGCGGTGACAGCCGAGGAAACCGCACAACTGTTTGTTACTCACATCTTCAGGTTGCATGGAGCTCCTTCAAGGGTTATCTCTGATCGGGGGAAACAATTTACCTCGAGGTTCTGGAGGAAGCTTATGAGCTTATTGCAGGTGGAGGTGGGATTCTCGACGGCGAGGCACCCGGAAACTAACGGGCAGGCAGAGAGGGCGAACAGCATATTGCAGCAATATCTCCGCTGTTACGTCAACGAGAGGCAGAACGACTGGGTAGATAAGCTAGCACTGGCCGAGTTTGCGTATAACAATGCGGAGCATGTGTCCACGGGGATGAGCCCATTCTTGGCTAATTATGGGTGTCACCCCAGGGCCTTTCCCGGGAGGGGGGAGGAAGAGTGGAGCGTGCCCGCCGCAGAGCAGTTCGTGGAAGAAATGGAAGCACTGCACCAGCAGCTTAAGATGAATCTGGAAAGGGCCAAGGAAGAGTACAAGAGGCAAGCGGATAAACGTCGCCGGGAAGGGGAGACCATTAGGGTGGGGGACCGGGTGTGGTTATCCACTCAAGGATTGCCCTTCAAGGGTGGGTGTAAGAAACTCCGGCCGAAGCGGCTGGGGCCTTTCGAGGTGATACACCAAGTCAACCCGGTGGCATTCAGGCTCAAGTTGCCAGACAACATGAAAATCCACCCAGTATTTCATAGGTCACTGCTCTCGCCATACCGAGGGGAGCGGAGAGTCCGGGAGGTAGGAGGAGAAGGGCTCAGACACCCACCACTGGAAGAGAAGGAACACCACCAGCAGATAATGGAGATCCTGGATTCGCGGTGGTGGGGGCGGCAGGTGGAATATCTAGTAGCGTGGGAGGGGGAGCCCGAGTCAGAAAACACGTGGGTTCCAGAAGGGGAAATAGATGGTGGGTATCTAGTGGAAGAGTTCCACAACAGGTATCCGAGGAAGCCCAAACCTCTGGAGAGATTCTGGGAGGAGCAATTCGCCACCACCGATGATGAGGAGGAGGATTTTATGGGTTTTCCAGAGTCGCCAGAGGAAGGAGGGGAGTCGTCAGGAGAGGAGGAATCAGATTGGGAAGCCCCTCCCGTCAGAAACCGGGGCGGGTGGGAAGCGGGGTTTGAGTCCTCGGACGATGACGACAGCTCCTTTCGAGGGTTCCCTGCATCGTCGGCTGAAGGTGGGGACAAGGTCACGTCACCGGGTCAGGCCGGGGGTGGAGGGGGTCCTGGGGGGGAGGTGGATGTCAGGGAACTGACATCAGAGCGAAAAGCGGAGGCAGGGCTCCAGAGCGATGCCGGAGAGGGAACCAGTCTGGGGGAAGGAATTCAGTGTGACACCAATAGAGAGGAGATGGAGGAATTGGTGTCAGGGCTCCAAGACCCTTCAACCGAAACCAGCGGAGAGAGCGCTGGCACGCCCTTGCCATCCCCTTACTTGCGCAGATGCGTTCCGCGCAGGGAACATAGGCGGAGACTTGGGGTCAAGCAGCTTTTATGCTGGAAGAGATTCAAGAAACGCCCACTGGCAGATTCTGCAAGTGACTAACAGGTCACGGAGGGCGAGCTCTAACCCTGAACATGTTTGAGCAAACCATCTAATCGAAGTGGAGGCAGTTTACGCACGAGTAACCACACAATACCATTACACCTTATAATGTAACTGTAAGGGGGGGGCGAGGAAACAGGTTCCAGTATGAACAATTTGTAATGTAGATATGACCCCGCTTATAAGGTGGTCTCCTGGCTCGTAATAATTCATTGCATCTGGACTGTCCCTTCTCAAGTTCAATGGGCATTTTGCTTTCCGCATCCTAGAAGCTGCACAGGGAAGCGGCAGCAGCAGCAACAACATCAATAAGAGCATCACTCTGGGTCTGCCTCCTGTCATTACGTCTGTTGTCACTACTCTCAACTTAGCAAGAAACTGAGAGTCTCCAGGAAGACCGAGGCCCCAGTGACAAAGGGATGATACGAAGCTTTCACACTGGCAGAATCCCTGCCTGCCTGGAAGATAAGTCAAAGCCCTCGATGGCACATGAGGTCTTTAAATATGCAGCAAGCATTTCAAGCTCTCATTTCTGAAATGTCTGTGTCAAAAGTGGGTACTTTGCTTGAGTTTTGCCAAGGAATAAATCACTATGTTTATGATAATTATGTGGGGAATAATCCTCTCTGGAATCACTGTGGAGCTTGAGCAGCAGCTGCAGAGCTGGAAGGAAACATTCCAATCTGTTTTCTCCTGCTCTGGTGGGTAGGACTCGAACCAGTGGCTTCACATTAAAAGAACGGAAAAAGCTTTATGACAGTAAGAGCTGTTTGAGAGTGGAATGGTCCCCCTTGGGAGGTTGTGGACTTTCCTTCCTTGGAGGTTTTTACTCAGAGTTTGGATGGCCATCTGTCTTGGATGCGTTAGTTGAGATTCCTGCAATGCAGGGGGTTGAATTAGATGCCGCTTGGGGTCCCTTCCAACTCTGCGCTTGCATAATGCTATGATTCTATGTTCACAATATCTCACTGATGTGGCAAAATGTGATCCTAGAATGACAATTATTTAAGATACATCACCGCATAAGCCAGGACGAAACTATTATTTCAGGACATGTGGGGGAACTTCTGTTGCCTGGTGGACTTTTGCTTTGCATACGGAAAAACAACCATAGAAGCCTGCTGTGCCAGTCAAATATTTTATTTCAGAGTATTTGTATCTCTCCCCATCACCTCAGATCCTCTCCTGACAAAGTTTTTTGACATGTGAATATTTCATTTTAGACCAGCAAGTGGCTGGATTTTGTTATTGCCTTTCTGTTCACAGATCCCTACAATGGAAAAGAATGTACAAAGAATCAAATGCCATCTTTACTTTTTGTCGTCAGATGCTCCTTTGTATTCAGACCAGGCCTAAGTACAATAATGTAGCATTTAGGTAGGAAGATACAACCGAGAAGCCCAGCACTGGACGCTAAAATAGAGAAGATCTGCACGGCTACCATGTATTTCCCCTTGGTGCTCAGGTAGGTGGGCACAAAGGACACCCAAACACTGCAGAAGACCAGCATGCTGAAGGTGATCAGCTTGGCTTCATTGAAGGCCCCAGGCAGCTTCCTGGCTAGGAAAGCCACCGTGAAGCAGATGGCAGCCTGGAAGCCCATGTAGCCAAGGGCACCATAAAACATGGCAGGAGACCCTACATTACATTGCAGGATAATCTCTGTAGGCTGGGAGTTCATATCAGTGTCTGGGAATGGGGGAGAGGTCCCCAGCCAGATGGTGCACATTAGAACTTGGACACCGGAAGAGGAAAGAACAACAGCATTGGCCAGACTCTTCCCCAGCCATTTCTTCAGTCTATTCCCTGGCTTTGTGGCCAGGAAAGCCAGCACAACAGTAATGGTTTTGGCCAACAAAGAAGAAACAGCAACTGAGAAGATGAGGACAAATGTCATTTGTTGGAGAAGACAGGTGGCTTTTCTTGGCTGGCCAATGAAGAGCAAGGAGGACAAAAAGGAGAGCAAGAGGGATAAAAGGAGGATGTAGGAAAGCTCCCTGTTGTTGGCTTTGACTATGGGAGTTCCTGAGTATTTAATGAAAATTCCTAACACCAAGCATGTGATTAAGGAGAGTAATAAGGTAAAGGAAGACAAGAGAATCCCCAAAGACTCTTCATAGGACAAGAAAGTGATAATCTTGGGAACACATTGATCTCGGTCCTTGTTTGAGTGCTGATCCTCTAGACATTTGGTGCAGACGTCTGCATCTGAAAGGAAGATGAGTGATTTCAGTACACAGGGTCCCAAGCAAGGGACATTGCCAGCCCCAGTGGGAGATACTATGACTTGAATCGGCAATCTTTTGCATGCAAAGCAGATCCTGTGCTACTGAACTGCAGCAGACACATCTGAAGTTTTCTGTAAAGCCTCTGGCAAGGCTGGTGGAAAGTGGTGGGCATCCAGCTGATGAAAACACATTCTGTTTCCTAGGAGGAAAGCATGGGTCCCACATGGGTTGCCAGAAGAGAACTTTCAGAGAAACCAGATGTCCTATTTCTAAAGACAGGAAACCCGATTCAAAATCAAACCACAAGGAGTCTGTCATCACTACACACAATGGTTTACAGAATCCCCAACCTTGGGTAAAGAGGGGTTTTTTTTGGGGGGGGGGATGAAATAAAGAAATAACATTGTGATGTAAAGGATTTCAATGGTTGCCCTATTCCTTCTCTCACTTGCCTTCCACAGTGGAGATGGTCCCTTTTACACAGGGAGCACAATCATAGCAGCAAAGTGGCTCTCCATCCCGGATGACCTTGACATCCCCAATATGACAGCTCTCAGCACATCTGGAATGAGGGACAGTCTGCCCATAAAGAAAGATGGTCAGGAATTAGTGGTATGTCGATCTATGCTATAATACTGGAGCCAATAGGAATCTTTCTCCCGTAGCAAAGAGTAGGTCTGGTGGAGTGGTTTTTGGTGGAGTGGACAGTTCTCCAAATGCAGGCAAGTAGAAATTGGATTTCCATAGCAGTGCAAGCAGATAAATAGGTATTGCTGTGGTGGGAAGGTAAACAGCATTTCCGTGTTCTCTAGCACTCTTCACGGTGTCCTGTTGCCCCTGAAGCGTTTTAGTCATTCTGGCCACATGACCTGGAAAAACTGTCTACAGACAAATACGGGCTCCCTCAGCCTGAAAGCAGAGATGAGCGCCACACCCCATAGTTGGATTCGACTGGATTAAACTGGCTTTAACCTTACCTTTACTAATATGTTCAGGGAATTTTAAACAAAAATAGATTGTGAAGACCTCCAACAGAACCTCTCCAAACCTGAGTGACTGAGTAGTAAATTGGCGAATGCAATTCAAAGCAAACTAGTGTGTAGTGCCAGTGGCGTAACGTGGGGGGTGCAGGGGGGCCCGGCCGCACTGGGCGCTACATCTGGGGGGTAGGGTTAGGGGGCGCAAATCCACAGGTTAGGGGCGCAAATCCATGGGATAGGGGGCGCAAATTACTTGCCTTTACCTGGGTGCTGACAACCCACGCTACGCCACTGTGTAGTGCTGCAAGTTGAGGCAAAAAATCTTATTTTCATAAGTATGCTCCTGGGAATTGAAGTGGGGGTGACTATTCCTACAAACCTAAAATCATTTTCAATCCCATATCCTCTTGTTTCCATTTTCCTTTTTGGCAGGTTGACAAATTAACCTGAATGGTTCAACCCACCTTTTTAAACCAAAGGGGCCACACGATAGCGTCCTGATCAATGCTGACTTTTACGTCTGCGGATCCCTCTCTCTCCATACTCCCAACTTTCCCTACATGAAGGGAGTAGTTGGGAAGCATCACAATGTTCACCAGGTCAAATTCAGCTGTCAGGTCCCCATTCTCATCTAAATATACTCCCTCCATAGAAGCATTGTAAAACTGAAAATCGCTCAGAAAACGGTGAAACTGGAATGACAGAGAAAATCGCAGCATATATATATATATATATGTTTATTAAATGTTCTGTATATTTTACAATAAACTAAATCATTCAGTCGAAACAAAATAAAAAATTCCTTCCAGTAGCACCTTAGAGACCAACTAAGTTTTTTATTGATATGAGCTTCTTCAGATATAAATCATTCTGTATTCCATTAACAGCCATTCAACAGTGGAACAGTCTCGGGAGGCTGTGGATTCTCCTTCCTTGGAGGTTTTTAAGCAGAGGTTGGATGGCCATCTGTCATGGATGATTTACTTGAGATTCCTGCCAGTATGTAGGACTAGATGACTTTCAGGATCCCTTCCAACTCTACAACTCCATGATTCTATGAATCGGGTGAG
The DNA here is from genome assembly GCF_951804945.1 of Podarcis cretensis. Lineage (NCBI taxonomy): Eukaryota > Metazoa > Chordata > Lepidosauria > Squamata > Lacertidae > Podarcis > Podarcis cretensis. Next base: position 124,232,495 of record NC_137171.1, read on the forward strand.
GGAACCTGACCTTACCTAGTTGTGCCCTCCAGAGTTTTCGGAACTGCACCAAGCTAGACTAGGTTGTCAAGGCAGGGGAGTTGCTATTTTCTATAGAGACACTATCTCCTTGACCAGGGAGCCTCTTGACTTTGCAATGGGTTTGTGGAGAAACTTTGGAAATAAAAGTTATTGAACTTCTTACATGCAGTAGAATGCTATCTTGCAATATTCTCAAGATATTGCAAGGATTGCTTTGTTTGTCTTCGATAATTAGGAAAGTGAGATATGCTGAAAAAGATTATGGTGGTATACCTAGGGATGGATATGAATGGAGAGTTAATATGAATGTCATTTAGTTTTGACGAATCTTTAGTCTTCTCTTTGAAATGGTCACATGACCATTTGCTAGCAGTCTATAGTCTTGCAGATAAAGGTAACCATTGAAGGGTCTATCAATTCTGTATCAATCATTTTGACCTACAGTATTTTATAACCTCATTCATCTCTTTTTAATGCTTGGTTAATTTCTGTTAATTAAAGGAAATGGACCTACAAATCTGTCATTGAATGAATCATTATTTAAAATGAAACAATATCTATCCAGATCATTAGAGAATAAAAATGAATACCTGTGATGCTTGGACTTTTTCATCTTCCAACCTGTTCTGTCCCACCATCACCACCCTCTTGGATCTAGAGGAGTACGCAGCATTTAAGGCATGGGCCAGAGCTCGGACCGTGTTGTAAATGCTGTAAGTGTCCTGAAACACGCTCCTTTCAAGGACTTCTTGAGGGAAACCTGAAAGGTTCTCCTTCACTCTGCATTGCTTCTGGCCTTTCACAGAAAACACATGCTTTGAATATAAGCAATTAAAGCCTTCAGGCCAAAATGGATGGACATTACTATAGGAGTAGAAAACTGGCAGATTTCCATCCTGTTTTGATCTTTTTTTGGTTTGGATAAATAAAGATAGATATCCATGAATGTGCTTGTTCTCAAGTAGTTTGGGAGACATGTTGGAGCTGGCATATGAGAGAGCTATTGTGATCCAAACTTTCCCAGTAATGGGTTTCAGGATTTCACCCACTATTTCTAGCGTAGTTGCAGCTTCTAGGGTGGACTGAGAGTCCCCATAGTAAAGAAACACATTGATTCGCCTGTCCATGGAAAGTGAAATCTTATTCTTGAGCTTTGTGTACTCATCTGCTTTAAACAGACTCTCTCGTGGAATGGTTTGTGAGAAAGCAAGGCAGACACCGCCCTTAGCAAGCACAGGTGCCAGGGTGCTCAGAAACCTTTCTCCATTGTCAGAGTCAGGAGCTATGAGCCCGATCCAAGTCCACCTGAAATGCAGGAGTAGCCTGACAATCCCTGAGCCTGGGGGATCTTCATTTGGGGTCATTCGGTAGAGCAAAGGAGATTGTGTTTTGTCAAGGGCATGACGAACAGAAGCATAACTGACCTAGGAAGTAGAGGAAGATATAGAGGGTTTTATTGGTCAACTGGAAATTGTGGTCAGGGAGAGCTTTATTCTGCAGTGCTTCTCTGGAATGGAGATGTAGGACACTTTTGGCAACAATACACTCTGGTCAGTCACTGAAATAAATCAATTCATTTATTATAGGCAACAGTTGAATATGTCTTCAACATCGTTCTCTTCCTAAATGTTGTCTCCACCCCCCATGTTTCAGACTCTGTAGAGTAAATGTATGTTGCATTTTCTACTTTTACCATGTGGTTCAAGGGAGGGGTCAATTTTTAGCTCACTTGAGTGTTTCACATGAGTTTTGTTCCTTAGATTTTTTCCTAAGATTCCCCTCCCGCCGCCCAATATTTATTTATCCATCTTAAAGTCCCAGGGCAAGTTACTAAAATAGGTTTGTGTGAAGCCATCCCAGAGATGTCTTCTGGAGGCCACATTTCTGTCCGATTCATGTCCCATTTAAATTGCTATTTTCCTAGAAAAATAGGTTCCAGAACACACCATGAATCCTTGTCCTCTTATAAAGTGCCGGCTGAAAAAAGAGTCTGTTTCCTCCTTGTAAGTATAAAGTACTTAGCAACTCGCAGTACACATCTTGTGAACTTCCTGTTGTAGCTTCTAAGAGACATCACTCCATCCAAAATGCTTGTTCCCCCCTTAGACTGCTCTGGTGACTCTCTTTTCAAAGCATTCTTCACCCAGCAGTACATATCCTTCAACATAAGAAGAGTCTCCTTGATCCGGCCAATGGCCCATCTAGTCTGATATCGTGTTCTCACAGAGGCCAACAAAATGCTTGGAAGAAACCAGCAACTGGCACCCAGAAGCATTGCTACCAACAACTAGGAAGGTAGATCACAGTCATCATGCCTAGCATTCATCGATAGCCCTTGCCTTCATGAATTGGTTTAATTCACTCTTAGAACCTTCACTGCCTCCTCTGGGAGTGAGTTTCATAATTTGCTCCCTATTCAAAGAAGTGGCTGTTCTCTGCATGTTGCCCATGCTAGTGTATTCATACCTGGGGGATTTTGTAGGTTTCTAGGATAGTTGAAATCTGGAGTGAGGTGTCACAGTTGACCCCTTCAATGAAAACCAAGGGTTTCTTCTGTCTTCCACAGTGGTAGTTTGGGACATTGGCCCTCCCAGGAGAAAGCAGATCTAGTGTGGCATCATAGGTCATCCTTGCATTGAAATGATTCTCATGGATGTCATAGCCCAGGGTGATGTTGGGTAAGATCCTGGGGTCCTGATTAATCTCATGGATGGCAATCATGAAGGACAGGAGATACCAGTATGCTACCGTATCTGCTACCCTGCAACAAAGCATGAAGCCTAATGTCAGTCTCCGTTCAGCGAAAAGTGTCAAGTCCCTGCTTTCTTAATCCTGTAAGAAATTGCAGCCACAAGAATGAAGCAAAACAGAACATCCACATCGCATAATCAGCCATCTGTGGGTTTGTTGGAAGGTGAACGGCTGCTTGCCAGTTAAAGAAAGATAGAAGCATATTTGAGCACTTGAGTGCTGGAAGCAGGGAGTGAATACAACTCTCTCTTTTTTTTATAAGATATTTATTAAGTTTTCCAATATTACACAAAAAGAGAACACATCAAGAAAAAAGAATAAAAAAACACAAAACAAACAACAAACAAACAAGTATAATTTCAATCTCTTACTTTCATATACCTAACTTCCCCGACCTCCTCATACCTCCCCTTTCTGTATTCGAATTTCTGTATTATCAATTCAAACAAATCCTCTCCCTTATTTTCAAAATAATTTTCACTTTTCCTTTCTTTTTTCTTAATCAATGCCGCTGAAAACCACTTAATTTTTGGACCCACGTCATTCTAACACTCATTAATTTTACAATGTTTCCAAAGATAGTCCTTAAATTTCTTCCATTCTTCTTCCGCCGTCTCTTTTCCTTGGTCCATGAATACAACTCTCAAATATATTGAACAAGGGTTTGTAAAAGTGTGAGGCACTAGTTCAAGGGGAGTGGTAGGTTTTTTTTATTATTATTTTTATTGATTTTCAACACAAATTAAGAACAAGACAACATACACACATAAACCAACAAAAACAAGAGAAAAGGAAAAAACAACAGAAACAACAAAAAAAGCAAAAAAGAAAACACAAACAAACGCAATTTAATTTAACATGGGAGTGGTAGGTTTTAAAGAGTTTGTTTCCTTAATTTTTTTAAAAGAAGAGGAGATGTAAAATAGAGATCTTTACAAGTCATATACGGTAATTCCTGCTTCTCATTGTTATGGCTGTTGTTATCATATTTAGTACCTGCCATTCACCCTAAAGTCCCAGGGCAGGTGAACTGTACTGGCTGCCAGCTGATTTCTAGACTCAATTCAAAGTGATTGTATATTACCTTGATAGATAGATTTTGACAATTTAATAGCTATAGTCCTGCTCCTTTCAGAGGAGTGCAGATCAGGCCATCTTCACATTTCCCAAGTCAAGAAGTTGGGACGCAGATGATCTCTGGCTTTTCATGATTCACCATCAATTTGGTTTCTTTCCAGCGGAAAAAAGAAAGGAGGGAAGGAATGCACATGCATTTTGTGTCTTCAATGGGCAAGATCTAGAAAGCACAACTAGTCCCTGGCATATAAGCCTTAGAGGCCTGGGCAGTCACACCTAAGCACAACAGTATTAAAGAAGGTGCTACACATATGCCTACCCACTATGCACAATTTTGCCTGCTATGCTGAAATTGCAAAGAGAAAGTACAGCTTACCCTTTAATGTAATTGCAAGGGGGGATAAGGAAATCGTGTTCAGGAAGAACTGTCTGTAATGTAGATATGACCCCGCTTATGAAGTGGTCTCCTGGCTCATAATAATTCATTGCATCTGGACTGTCCCTTCTCAAGTTCAATGGACATTTTGCTTTCCGCATCCTAGAAGCTGCACAGGGAAGCGGCAGCAGCAGCAGCAACATCAATAAGAGCATCACTCTGGGTCTGCCTCCTGTCATTACGTCTGTTGTCACTGCTCTCAACTTAGCAAGAAGCGAATTAGATGAAGCCCAAAGTCTCCAACAAGACCGAAGCCCCAGAGAAAATGTGAGGAAAGGGAGGATACGAAGCTTTCACACTGGCAGAATCCCTGCCTGCCTGGAAGATAAGTCAAAGCCCTCGGTGGCACAAGACGTCTTTAAATATGCAGCAGGCATTTCAAGCTTTCGTTTCTGAAATATCTGTTCTTCGTGTCAAAAGTGGGTACATTGCTTGAGTTTTGCCAAGGAAAAAATCACTATGATTATTATAATTATGCAGGGAATATACATCTCTGGAATCACTGTGGAGCTTGAGCAGCAGCTGCAGAGCTGGAAGAAAACATCACAATCTGTTTTCTGATGCTTTAGAGGGTAGGACTCAAAACAGGGGCTTCAAGTTAAGGGAAAGGAGACTCCAACTAAAAAATCAGGAAAAGGTTTCTGACAACAAGAGCTGTTTGAATAGTCCCCCTTGGGAGGTTGTGGACTTTCCTTCCTTGGAGGTTTTTAATCAGAGTTTAGATGACCATCTGTCATGACTGCTTGGTTTAGATTCCTGCATTGCAGAGGGTTGAGCTACATGTCCCTTGGGATCCCTCTTCAAACTTTACACTTCCATAATTCTATGATTCTATGTTCACCAGATAAGCCAGCATCAAGCTATTTTTTCGGGACATTTTGGGCTCTGATATGATGAACATCTGCTGCATATGTGTGTGTGGGGGGGTGGGACTTGAAGCCTCCTGCGCCAGTCAAATACTTTATTACAGATTATTTGTATCTATCCCCATCACCTCATATCCTCTCCTGACAAAGTTTTTTGACATTTGAATATTTCATTTTAGACCAGCAAGTGGCTGGATTTTGTTATTGCCTTTCTGTTCCCAGATTCCTACAATGGAAAGGAATGTACAAAGAATCAGATGGCATCTTTACTTTTTGTCGTCAGGTGCTCCTTTGTATTCAGAACAGGCCTGAGTAATATAATGTAGCATTTGGGAAGGAAGATGCAGCCCAGAAGCCCAGCACTGGAGGCCAACATGGAGAAGACCTTCTGGCGTGAGCTTTGCAGAGTACGCAATGTCGTTGGAAGCCGATTGAAGTCTGAACGCCGTACTTTCGGACAAAGAAGGAAAGAACGGCTTGAAAGCTACAACTAGTGTTTATTGTAGAAAACAGTAATAAACACATAGATTACTATATACAGATACAGAGCGTTAACAGCATATACACTCTCTCAGCAAACTGTCATTAACCAATCCCTCATACTATAACCACCACAGACAGACAGACTCACATTACGCAGACATATAGATATAGCTGCTCTATTACGGTATAACACTGATTGGCTGAGCTCAACCAATCCTTATCTTACACCTACGGTTAACCAATCAACAGGCTGTCTCTGGGCAGACTACTCTCTCTGAGGCAGACTTACGTTTCTGGGCAGGCTGCCAAGAATATCTCACAGTTACATCATGAACTCATCTACTACAATATAGTTCTTCTGGTCTTAGAAGTAATCCTTGTAATGATAGAAGTATGCAGAGGGTGGCTGGGGCAACCCAACCAGATGGGTGGGCTATAAATAATAAAATTATTAAAATTAGTATTATTATTATCCACTAGTACTTCCCCATGCTAGCTCACTATGCTGCACTGAAACACACAGTAAATAACCTTCAGCTTTTCTGCTGATACCTTGCACTCCTGCTAATAATAATAATAATAATAATAATAATAATTTATTTGTACCCTGCCCATCTGGCTGGGCTTCCCCAGCCACTCTGGGCGGCTTCCAACAAAGATGAAAAATACATTAAAATGTCACGTATTAAAAACCTCCCCGAACAGGGCTGCCTTCAGATGTCTTCTATATGTTAGGTAGTTGTTTATCTCTTTGACATCTGATGGGAGGGTGTTCCAAAGGGCAGGTGCCACTACCGAGAAGGCCCTCTGCCTGCTTCCCTGTAGCTGGGGATTTGCTGTGGAATCCAACCTTGGCTTTATACCTCATACACACGTTCCTTAGGGAAAGGGAGGGCAGATGAGTCAAGCTCCAGGCATCCAGCTAACTCTAACCATCATCCAGATGTGGAGGGAGGGCTGCTCAAGACATGGACCAAGAACTTTGTGCCATTTCACCCATTTCTCCAAATGACAACAATCATTACACTCAGGAGTATCTGTAGAGATGAAGATGACCTATCTCACTAATTAGTGACCTAGTTAAAAGGAGTATGCAAAAATTCTTAAAAAGAAAAGGGGGGAAAAGATCGGAGTAATATTATGTCAAACTTAAACAAAATGGCACAAGGGTTTAAGCAATTAAGAATAGCGGTGGACTCGTAATCTGGGGAACCGGGTTTGCGTCTCCGCTCCTCCACATGCAGCTGCTGGGTGACCTTGGGCCAGTCACACTTCTTTGAAGTCTCTCAGCCCCACTCACCTCACAGAGTGTTTGTTGTGGGGGAGGAAGGGAAAGGAGAATGTTAGCCGCTTTGATACTCCTTAAAGGGAGTGAAAGGCGGGATATCAAATCCAAACTCTTCTTCTAGTTAAAATTTATGAATGAGAAGAGAAAGAAAATTGGAGACATAATAGGTTGAAATATATAACTATAAACGAGGTTTGAAAGAGGGTTAGAATCTGCTGAACTTGAATGTGTAAAGGGGAACACAAAGAAGGGAGATGTGGGGAAGTCAAGAAAGAAGGTTATATAGATAATAAGTTTAAAAATGGATTTTCTCTTCTTTATATCTTTATTGTTTCTTGTTTCTTGTTTCTGTTTCTTTATGATGTATTCTTTCTTTTTGTTGTTTCTATTATATAAAATCTTAATAAATATCTTTTTTTTAAAAAAAAAGATGAAGATGACCTATCAGGATATTGGGGGCCCAAGTTGTTTCAGGGTTTTAAGCACTAACGTGAACAATGGAATCTGAGCTTCCAGTGACAATGTTGCTGGACTCCAAAGCTGTGGACCTCGTCCACCCAGAGGAGGGCAGCCCCTTTTAGCTCAGACCATCTTCCCACTCAAGAACATGGCAGATAGAACATCTCTAAGTTTTCAGAATTCATCTTCAATTTCCTTTAGGAGCAGATTATTTTGCGGACCTTCAAGAAACGGTTGGAAGCAATGCACTGGGCATTTGTGTCGAGTTTAAGGTTTAAAATGGTGAATTGCAAAACCTCCTGTGGGACTTCCCTATATATCAGGAGTCCAGGTTCTCACCTTGATAACGAGGTACACGAAGATAATTAAAAAGAGGATTTATTGCAAAAAACCAACAACAGATAACTCTGGTGGCTGTAACGTACCACTGTCATTAATCACGATGATCCTTCCTGAACTCTCCTTTCTTTTTCTACAGAATATACTGAACCGGCGCTGTTTGTGCCCTTTGTTTTTCTTCCTGTCTAACAGACCTCCCATACAGCGATGGCACGAACTAATTGGCTCAGCTCCGACTTCCTCTTTTCCTGTCTATTTTCCTGCCTGTTCACTCTTTCGAAGAGTGTTGGCTCTGTTCCCCCTCTCTCGCAAAATAGAGCGTCCTCATCGCATAATCAGTCATCTGTGGGTTTGTTGGAAGGTGAACGGCTGCTTGCCAGTTAAAGGGAGATAGAAGCAGGGCAGGGGAACTGTACTGGCTGCCAATTGATTTCTAGACAAAGTTTGGATGGGCATCTGTCTTGGGTGCGTTAGTTGAGATTCCTGCATTGCCGGGGGTTGGACTAGATGACCCTTGGAGTCCCTTACAACTTGATGATTCTATGTTCACAAAATCTCACTGATGTGGCGACATGTTGTGGAAAAGGTCAGAGGGGAAAGTGATCCTTGAATGACTTTTATTTAAGATACACCACCAGATAAGCCAGGATCAAGCCATTTTTTCAGGACATTTTTTGCGCCTATGTGCACATCTGAAAGCCCAAGAAGCAGTCCCATCACTCACACCCCACAACCTATTCTACTAGCTACAACATAATGCTTCTTTCACCAATAATGGGATAAGGGATCCCTGCTGGCATCAGGGATGTGGTTTGGGGGCACATGGGCCTATGAACTGCTTTGAAGGGATGATAATGGACTCTTATTGTTTTCTGGTAGCTAACATGTGAGTGTTTAACCTTAGATAAGTGACAATGGTAGGTAAAGGTAAAGGTAAAGGGACCGGACCATTAGGTCCTGTCGTGACTGACTCTGGGGTTGCAGCGCTCATCTCACTTTATTGGCCGAGGGACAGCTTCCAGGTCATGTGGCCAGCATGACTAAGCCGCTTCTGACGAACGAGAGCAGCACACGGAAACACCGTTTACCTTCCCGCCAGATTGGTACCTATTTATCTACTTGCACTTTGACGTGCTTTCGAACTGCTAGGTTGGCAGGAGCAGGGACCGAGCAACGGCAGCTCACCCCGTCACGGAGATTCGAACCGCTGACCTTCTGATCAGCAAGTCCTAGGCTCTGTGGTTTAACCCACAGCACCACCCACATCCCTTACAAGGGACAAAGGTATTGAATTGCAAATCGGCATTTTGAAAGAGTCTTTTTTCTCCAGGTTCTGTGAGAGTATGGATGTAAATGAAGTTCTCCAGGTGAACGGCCTCAGGCTAATTGGAGGCTGTAAGGAAAGGAGATATTTTCTTATAGGTCTGTTTGGAATTTTCTTTTCTTTCTAAGAAATGGACTTGCACAATATACCGTATTGCATGGAATTATTTGGATGTATCTTTGATGTTTTTGTTCTGTTTTGAAGAAAGTTCTGCAAGTAAAGTTTTAAACAATGGGTCCAGACAATGCCTTATTTCAAAAGGAGTTGGCTTTTTATGCAACCAGAGTTTATGCAGCTGGCCCCTGCCCACCTGGCTATGCCCATGATAGGGGGATTAGTTCAGCGGAGTGGTAGCTTTGCTGTCTAGCAGAATATCAGAGTTTTCCTGCTTTCTATTGGTCAGCCTTTTCCAGAGTTTTTTACTTAAGAAAACTCATCTGCCACGCGGTTCAGTTCAAAGTATAGAGTGTTTATTGTCTCATGGAAAGCATAAACAGACTAGATGCAACAAGTTTAAGAGAAGCTGGACATCATGAACTCATCTACTACAATACAGTTCTTCTGGTTGTAGAAGTAAACTTTGTAAAGATAAAAGTATACAGAGAGTGGCAGGGGCAACCCAGCCAGATGGGTGGGATATAAATATTATTATTATTATTATTATTATTATTATTATTATTATTATCCACTAGCACTTTCCCATGCTAGCTCACTGGGTCTTAAGCACTGATGTGAGCAGTGAAATCTGAGGTTCCAGTGACAATGTTGCTGGACCCCAAAGCTGTGGACCTCGTCCACCCAGAGGAGGCAGCCCCTTTTAGCTTAGGCCATCTTCCCATTCAAGAACATGGAAGATAGAACATCTCTAAGTTTTCAGAATTCGTCTTCAATTTCCTAATACCTTTAGAAGCAGATTATTTTGCGGATCTACAAAAACAAAAAAAAGGGTTAGAGGCAATACATTGGGAGTTTAAGGTTTAAAATGCTGAATTGCAAAAACCTCCTGTGGAACTTCCCTATATATCAGGGAAGGGAATTGCTATGTTGTGCTCAGAGGCAGAAAGAGGGAGAGGAATATTTACAAGAAGTGGTCAGAAAAACAAAGTGAAATAATTTGAAATATATACAGCTTTCCACTGGATATTCCAGTGGTGCAACCTTGAGCATACTTGCACAGAGCCAAATCCACTTACTTCTGCACAAAAGGAAGAAAATGTCAGACTCTGCATGCGGCATATATGTTACATATACAAATTTATTTGTGGAAAATAAGATCATGCAACACCGGTCAGGGTGACACAGATATAAAGATCACCCGGGCATATTAAGAGGATATATCTGAATCAAGTTCTGAAAAGGGTTCCTATTTAGTGAGACATTAAATCAAAATGGCCTCTGATTGTCCTGGGATAACTGTGCATTCACTTTGGAAATGACATGTTAGGTTTTGGATAGATTAAAAAATAGTTACAAGAGCAGCTCATAAGAAACACCTGAAAGGGAAATAGCTTCTTCTCATAAGTATTGTGCTGCACACAGATTCCCTTGGTGGGAAAAGCGCATTAAGAATCAAATTCCATCTTTTGTTTTTGTTGTCAGGTGCTCCTTTGTGTTCAAATCAGGCCTCAGTACAATAATGTAGCACTTGGGAAGGAAGATGCAGCCCAGAAGCCCAGCACTGGAGGCCAACATAGAGAAGATCTGCACGGCCACCATGTACTTGCCCTTGGTGCTCAGGTAGGTGGGCACAAAGGACACCCAAACACTGCAGAAGACCAGCATGCTGAAGGTGATGAGCTTGGCCTCATTGAAGGCCCCAGGCAGCTTCCTGGCTAGGAAAGCCACCGTGAAGGAGATGGCAGCCAGGAAGCCCATGTAGCCAAGGGCACCATAAAACATGGCAGAAGACCCTACATTACATTGCAGGATAATCTCTGTAGGCTGGGAGTGCATGTCATAGTCTGGGAATGGGGGAGAGGTCCCTAGCCAGATGGTGCAGATGACAACTTGAACACTGGAACAGGAAATTACAATAGAGTTGGCCAGACTTTTCCCCAGCCATTTCCTCACCCTGTTCCCTGGCTTTGTGGCCAGGAAAGCCAGCACAACAGTAATGGTTTTTGCCAAGACAGAAGACACAGCAACTGAGAAGATGATGCTGAAGGCCATTTGTTGGAGGAGGCAGGTTATGTTCATTGGCTGACCAATGAAGAAGAAGGAGGACAAAAAAGAGAGCAGGAGGGAGAAGAGGAGTGTGTAGGACAGGTCCCTGTTGTTGGCTTTAATGATGGGAGTTTCGTTGTATTTAATGAAGATTCCTAACACGAGGCAAGTCATAAAGGACAATAATAGTGTGAAAGAAGCCAAGATGATCCCTAAAGGTTCTCCATGGGACAGAAAAGTTATAATCTTGGGGACACATCGAACTCGCTCATTGTTTGGATGCTGATCTTCTGGACATTTGGTACAGTGGTCTGCATCTGGACAGAAGAAGAGTAACTTTAGCATCATTCATATATCCACAAGAGTTCTATTACATTCCACAAAATACATGTTTTGTAGTGAACATTTTCATGCCACCTACAAATGAAAAATGGAAGGGAAGTATGGAAGGCCGGGCCATCAGTGGGAGAGGTCATGCATGGCACAGGCTGAGCCTGGGGTCTCCCACAAGCCAGAAATAGAATTTCCAGGAGAAGAGCTGGGTTGTCGCCTTCCTGAATTGTGGGAGAGCCATTTTACCATAGAATACAAATGTTAGGACTAGTCAGATGAATATTCTTACCCAGTAAGTGGATGACCAATTTATATCTTGCTTAAATGACAAAGATCAGCATTGGTGATGTTGATGATGATACAAATAAATAACTTTGGGGTGGGGTGGGTTGCTGAATCATCCATCACCCTAATCAGTTCCCACCACTGTCATTTCTTCCAAGTTCCAACAATGCCTATAGAACCATTGTCCCATTCTTGAATGCCTCCCTTTCCCCTGCAATCACTTGCCTTCCTTGGTAGAGATTGTTCCTTCCATGCAGGGGAGGCAATCATAGCAGCAAAGCGCCTCTCCTTCCCGGATCACCTTGAAGTCCCCAGGGTGACAGATCTCTGTACATCTGGAATGAGGCACGGTCTACCCATAAAGACAGAGCAGCAAGAGTTAGGGGGATTTCTAGCTATGGAAAATCACTGGAGTTAACAATGGATTCCCTCACAAGCCAAGTAGCAGCTCTAGTGGAGTGGTGATTGGAAATAATGTTCATGAGCGGTGTGACATGTAATGAAAAGGTTAAACTCCTTCCCCACAAACCACAGTCCCAATCATGATCAAGCCCTCCAGGAGCTGCTATTTAAATGAAAGAAACAAGACTGCAGTAATGCTGAAGGTCAAAAGTAGTTTGGATCTTGATTTTGGATGAACATGCATAAAAGTGCACTTCACGATAACCTCTGCAAAGAGTTAGTTCAGCTCTTCGGTGTTTCTGCATGCTGGTTTCAGTCTCCTGACCTCCTGTACTCAACATGAGAAGAGACTACTTCTGCTTTTCCAATATCCCTTCACTTGCCTACTCCACCCTCTTTCATTGCTCATTGTTCGATCATTTTATGAGGGTCACTTTGTAACTCCAAGTAAATCTTTTCTATCTTTCAATAAGCTTCAGAGACACTGTCTTATGGATAATACAAAAAGAATCATTAGAACCTGAGATAAGTTACAGAATGAAGTGAACGGCTTAACCCACCTTGTTAAACGAAAGAGGCCACACAATGGCATTCCGATCAATTGTGACTTTTATGTCTCGGGATCCGCACCTCTCCATGTGCCCAACTTTCCTTTCATGAAGAGAATTATTGGGAAGCATCACAAAGTTCACAATGTCAAAGTCAGCTGCCAGCTCCCCGTTCTCATCCAAATAAACTCCGCCCATAGAAGTATTCCCAAGCCTGACATTTCTCAGGAAAGGGTGAAGCTAGAATGATAAAGAAAATCCAGAAATTGGCTATTTCTTTTTTTAAAAAATAATAATAATTTTTATTAAGTTTTCCATTTTAACAATCCAATCAAATCACATTAAATATTCCAAATTGTACAAATACATATCATAAAGTCCAAATATTTTGCCAAATTATAATTTTTTGGTTGGGGGTTCCCATGCTTCGAGTTCAGTGGGGTCCAATCATCTCATATTTCTACTGCCTTGAGTGTCAATAGTCCCTTCTTTAAATCTTCTTGTTATTATCCTTCTTTTTTTATAGCCTCTGAGTTGTTTCCACAGGCGAGCTGAAGTGAGCAATAATATACTACTGTGTGAACTTTGTATGACTCTCCCTTTTTTTTTTTTCTTTTGCAGCTGGTAAGTCTTTTATTTGCAGTGTGTCCTCACACGCTGGTGTTTATGCTGAATCCATCCAAAAGTCCTTCTCGGGTGGCAGACGCCATCTTTTCTCAGTTCCGATGAAATAAAATCTAGGCATTTGCTCATTAATTTTCTCAGACAGGTTGCACCAAACATTAGTCTTTCCAGGGGAGGTTTGCCAAATCGAACTTGAAATGCAAATATAATAACAAAGTCAGAGCTTGCCTCCCCCTATGACTATCAATCTCTGCAACACAGTCTGTCTCATAATGACGGATCCCGATTAAATAGTGCGTCACAAGAAAGTCTTTTATCTTCTTCCAAATATTTCATAGAACAAAAGCTTTAGTTAATATTGTTTCCACACAGTTTATATTTTCCAATCTCACTTGCTATAAGTAGTATAGACGGTTCTTCTGGGGGGGGGGGGTTGTTAGGTAATACCGTAATAAGAAAAGAAAAAGTTTTATCCCCCCTCCTTTCCGTTCCGTTTCAACATACCACCTTAGATGTTATTCTTTGATGTTGTCTTTCTTCCAGTCCGTCATTCTTAGCATCTCAGTGGCTGACTTAGCAGATTAAATACCCATTCTTCGCTCGAAGCATGTCCATAAATCTTAAATCCAATCTTTTATCTTAAGAAATGGAACTTGGAGCGCTCACAGAGACGGCGTCCAGGAGATCCGAGCTCCCTCAAGGGCTTTCCATCCAGTGCCCCCACCCCCTCCTTCTTTACGAACTTGAGGGTGGTTTGTGGGCAGCCGCGGATGAGACTGGGACTTCCCTTCCACCGAGAAGAAAAAGGGAGGCTGATTACTCCCATCTCAGCCTCTAAATTACCTCATGTGAGCTGGAGAGATGGTATTGCTGGCCATCTTCCGTGGTGCCCATAGCGGAGCCCCACCAGAAATTGGCTATTTCTAACCTGCTCTGTTACACATGTCTTCTAGACACATAGTGGCCACACTTTTTTTTTTTTTTAATGGTCACAATGTGATTGAAGATCAATATCGTTGACACTGATTAACTGTATAAAATTGCAAAAATGTATAAGAGTAAAGCAAGTACCTGGTATCTGAAGAAGTGTGCATGCACACGAAAGCTCATACCAAGAACTAACTTAGTTGGTCTTTAAGGTGCTACTGGAAGGAATTTTTTTATTTTGTTTTGACTATGGCAGACCAACATGGCTGTAGCAAGTACCTGTTAGTGGTGGACCTGCAGAAAGGTGAAAGGTTATTGGGAAATGGTTTATGAGTTTTAAAAAACATTTAAAGCGATGATTCCCATGAAACCTGAGGCCTTTCTGTTAGGTATCATTGGACCAGAGCTTCCGAAGGAACTGTCTGATTTGTTTATGTATACTACGACAGCGACAATAATAGCCTCTGCGCAAAAACTGGAAAAAGAAGTCCCAACAAAAGAAGACTGGTTTATGAAGATGATGGAATATGCTGAGGTGGCTAGACTAACTGAGAGAATTAAAGAAGAGAATGAGGGGGAAAATTCTTGAAATTTTGAAATATTATGTGGAATATTTGTAAAAATATTGTGGCTATGTTGAAGTGTATGCAGGATTTGTAGTATACCAGCAGACGAGAATGGGTAGTTTATCAATGTATATAATGGGTAAAATATAAGTAATATAGCAGCTTTCTAAGGTAAGAAAATAACACCATGGAAGGCTGGGTGGGAAGTAGTAGTAATAATAATAATAATAAAAATAATAAAAATAATTTATTATTTATACCTCACCCATCTGGCTGGGTTTCCCCAGCCACTCGGGGCAGCTTCCAACAAAGATTAAGAATACATTAAAATGTCACACATTAAAAACTTTCCTGTACAGAGCTGCCTTCAGGTGTCTTCTAAATGTCAGGTAGTTGTTTATCTCTTTGACATCTGATGGGAGGGCATTCCACAGGGTGGGTGCCACTACTGAGAAGGCCCTCTGCCTGGTTCCCTGTAGCTTTGCTTCTCGCAGTGAGGGAACTGCCAGAAGGCCCTCGGCGCTGGACCTCGGTGTCTGGGCTGAATGATGGGGGGGAGACACTCCCTCAGGTATACTGGACCGAGGCCGTTTAGGGCTTTAAAGGTCAACACCAACACTTTGAATTGTGCTCGGAAATGTACTGGGAGCCAATGTAGGTCTTTCAAGACTGGAGTTATGTGATCTCGGCGGCCGCCCCCAGTCACCAGTCTAGCTGCCGCATTCTGAATTAGTTGTAAACAGATAAGGGAGATTCTTCCAATGTTGCTTAGAAGAATTTGTAAAATTTGAAAAAGTAATAAAAAAATGTTTTGAAAAACTTTAAAGCATTTCAGATAGGGTCTCTCACAGGTTCACCAGGTGACCCCAGAGACTGAAATTGTGACCTCTACCTCTGAGTAACAGCCCCTTTCCCTGTTGGCATATTTGATTCAAGTAGCAATTGCAGTGTGGAACTTTCCAAAGGATTCATAGCCATACATATCAGCAGAGGAAGAAAAGAATACCTGTGACGGCTGGAGTCTTCCACCTTCCCACCTGTTTCCACCCACCATCACCATCTGCATGGATCTCGATGAGTAGGCTGCATTTAAGGCCTGTGCCAGAGCTCGGACAGTGTTGTAAATGCTGTTGGTGTCTTGAAACAGGCTTCTCTCGAGCACACCTTGAGGGAAACCCTCCAGGTTCTCTCTCACTTTGCATTGGTTCTGGCCTTTCACGGATAACACATGCTTTGAATACAAGCAATGATATCCTTTTCGCCAAACTGGATTGCCTTCTCTATGAGGTGCAACTGGTAGATTATCATCATGTTTCATCCTTTTTTCCGTCTGGATAAATAAAGATAAATAGCCATGATTGTGTTGGTTCTGAAGTTTCTTGGGCGATGTTCTGGAGCTGATATATGACAAAGCTATCATGACCCAAACTTTTCCAGTAATGGGTTTCAGGGTTTCACCCACTATTTTTTGCGTAGTTGCGGCTTCTGAGGGGGACTGAGAGTCCCCATAGTAAAGAAACACATTGATTCGCCTGTCCATGGAAAGTGAAATCTTCTGCCGGAGCTTTATGTATGCGTCGGCTATAAAAAATAAGCCTCGTGAAATGGTTTGTGAGAAGGCAACGCAGACACCGCCCTTAGCAAGCAGAGGCACCAAGGTGCTCAGAAACCTTTCTCCATTGTCAGAGTCAGGAGCTATGAGCCCGATCCAAGTCCACTTGAAATGCAGGAGTAGTCTGACAATCCCTGAGCTTGGGGGTTCTTCATTTGGGGTCACACGGTAGACGAAAGAAGATTGTGTTTTGTCAAGAGCATGATGAACAGAAGCATAACTGACCTGGTAGGACAGGGAAGAGATGGAGAATTTCATTGATTTTTCAGGACTAAGCTCCAATATTCTTTATTAACTGAAAACTGCGGGCACAGAGAGCCATATTCTGCAGAGTTTCAAAGCATTCAGCAGGTGATTTCATTGGTTCTCTCCATCCCCATTCATTGGAATAAGGGGCTCAGGTTACTGAATATTCTACTTGGAAGAACAGCCCTTCCTTTTTTGAACAACTTCTGGAAAAGATGTACTATTCTATCGCGTACTTGTGGTTGTGCCTTCATACCTGGGGGATTTTGTAGATTCCCGTAATGCTTGAAATCTGGATGGAAGTGTCTGAGTCAACCCCTTCAATTAAAACCAGCTGCTTGCTCTGTCTTCCACAATGGTAGTTTGGAACATTTGCCTGCCCAGGAGAGAGCAAATCTACAATGGTGTCATAGGTCACCCTTGCATCGAAATAGTTCTCATAGATGCTGTAGCCCAGGGTGATGTTGGGTAAGATCCTGGGATCCTGGTTGATCTCAAGAATGGCAATCTGGAAGGAGAAGAGGTACCAGTAGGCTATGAGCCTTGCTTGCCTGCAACAAAGTGTGTATCATAAAGTCATTCTCTAGCCAATGAAAACATGTCAAATCCCTGCCTTCTTAATCCTTAGTCTCTGGACACCACAGTGTTGGTACAGATTTTAGCATGAAGCATCACAGCAGATTCTCGTCACATTTTGGTTTGTGTGTGTTTGTTATAAGATAAATAGCTGCTTGCCAGTTAAGCAACAACTCCACACCCCCCAGGGTTGCCATATTTCAAAAAGTGAAAATCCAGACACTTCCCACATGGGTTTCCCCAGGCATTCCCAATTTTGGGAAATTCCACCCAGATGCTATTATTGACAGACAAGTCCCGGATGCATGGCAGCTCTAAACACCCTCAAAAGGAGAAGCATTTGAATACTTGAACACTGAAAAGTTCACAATCATGAATGAAGGACGTCTTTTTCAGATCCAACCTGGCAATTAGCAACAGCAGCCAAGAAGAGAGCTGGCTTATAGGACAACCACAATTTCCCAGTTAGAGGAAGGGCTGGCACGTGGCATGGTAATAACTGCTGGTGTCATATGCCCTTTTCCCAGCCTGCCCCACCTCCCACACCTTACCCCCCCTTCCCTAATCTACTGTGATTGACCCCCTACTTCTCCGAACTCCTCTCCTCCCAGAAACATCTCCCCTCTCTGAAACAAACAGCATGTGCTGGGTGCGGGGTAACCCGAGAAACGTGGTCCAGGACCAGACCAGAATCTGGAGGTTCCACTAGGAGTCAGTCTGACAGGGCCAAGGCAGGAAACCAGGCAAGGACAGGTATAGGATCTCAGGCAGGATCTAACATACAGCAATGTTGCTCCCGCAACCTGGGGCGGGGTCCGACAGCCTTTTATCTTTGTCGGGGTAGCGGCCAGTCCTGATTCCCCGGCGTCTCACCTCCCGGTTTCACCCAAAGGCGAGCACTCCTCCTGCGAGTACTCAGGTCTCTCCTTCTCTCAGACCTGAGTCTCTGCAGCTTGGGAGACGTCGCTGGGTTACTAGACCCAGGGGCCGCCTCAACCTCTCCTGACCCAACTGGTAGCGGAGCAGCTGTAAGTGATGGCCCAGCTGAAGGCAACAAGGGAATTCCCGCATCTGGAGCCAGGCCAGGCTCAGGCCCCTGACTCGGCCCAGCTGGTGTTTGTTGCAGGGGAACCTGTGCAGACTGGGACTCTTCAGGATCAGGCCCCAGACTTGGTTCAAATGATGCCTGAGGCAAAGGATCCGGTGCAGACTGAGACTCCTCTGGTTCCGAGCCTGAGTCCCAGGCCATCACACAGCAGCAACAACAAAATGCACACAAATTAAAAAGCTAAAACAATTCTAGCAGCACTGGCCTGTCTCTGCTTTGTAGCTGGTGCTGCAGCGGCTTCCAACACCAACGTGAATATTTTCATGGTCATAGCTAATGGGGGGCGTCCTAGCCAGGGTTTCGGTCCTGGGTGAAGCCTCTAGAGGGGTTCCACTGAGGCTCCCAGCCTGCCTGGGTTTCCTGCCTAGCCAGCTCTGATCATAGTCATGGAGTGGAGAACTGCTGCGCACCGGAGGGATGGTTATTTGCAAGGGGAAGCAGGAAAACCTGGAGAGGCAAAAGTGAACGGACCTCCTTCCCCTTTCCCCGTTTTTTGCAACTGTGTGTGAGAGAGAAATTGTGGAAAAGGCACAAGCAAAGTTGAAAAGGGGAAGTTTTGCTGCTTCCTTCTGCTTTTGCTTCCCTCAGCACCTCAGAGGTCAATTAAAAGTGGTGAAGAGGTAGAACACCACCTCCTGCCCCTTTTGGGAACAGGAGCTTTTATCAGGGTTAAACAATTTAAATGTCAAGTTCACAAAATAAGTACTTTGGAATATTGCTTGCTTTTGTGTTCTCTCTCTGTGGGTGGGTGGGTGGGTGGGTTTGAATCTAGAGGACAACATACATGTTTACACAATGGGCACTGCTGCATACAATGAGCTACAAAAACTGAACTAACTTAGTTGGAAGGAATTTTTTTATTTTGTTTTGACTATGGCAGACCAACACGGCTACCTATCTGTAACTACAAAAACTGAGTCCTCTTTATATTGAAAATAACATACTTGCAATGAAAGAAATGTGTTGCTGACATACAAAGCTGTTTGTATTTATCCCTTCCTATAATTTGGGAGGAAAATGTAGCCAATCCACTTTAAATTCTTTAATTGCAATGGTTCGGCAGCCAGCAATCTTGTGGCGTATACTTTGTTTATTCTTTCATTCTTTAGAGCCTTAATGGCAAGCTTTTACTACTCACTGAACAGCAAGCCTTTACTACCCACTGAATTTGATGGAGCTTACTCCCAGGTAACTGTGTAAAGATTCTGCAGTCGTATGCTGCAATCTTACGCATTTTTACTCTCTGCTATGTGCCAGACTTAAAGGTAAAGGTAAAGGTACCCCTGCCCGTACGGGCCAGTCTTGACAGACTCTGGGGTTGTGCGCCCATCTCACTTAAGAGGCCAGGGGCCAGCGCTGTCCGGAGACACTTCCGGGTCACGTGGCCAGCGTGACATCGCTGCTCTGGCCAGAGCCAGAGCCAGAGCCAGAGCCGCACACGGAAACGCCGTTTACCTTCCCGCTGGTAAGCGGTCCCTATTTATCTACTTGCACCCGGAGGTGCTTTCGAACTGCTAGGTTGGCAGGCGCTGGGACCGAGCAGCGGGAGCGCACCCCGCCGCAGGGATTCGAACCGCCGACCTTTCGATCGGCAAGTCCTAGGCGCTGAGGCTTTAACCCACAGCGCCACCTGCGTCCCTTATGTGCCAGACTTACTCTGGACTTACTCTCTGGTATGTGCCTGATCATTGCAGCTTCCATTATTGTTGTTGTTGTTGTTGTTGCATGTGTGTGTGCCAAACTGAGTCTTTGACCCGGGTGAAAGAAAGCCTAGTTTCATCCCTGACACCTTGAGTTGTGTCTGCAAACAAACTGGCATATGTTTAAACACGAGGATTATATGAATTCTAAACGGAACCCTATCCATCAAAAAGCGCAACAGCCCATTCACAGCAACTGGTATTCAGGGAAATGCTGCCTTGACAGTGGAGGTAAAATATTGCCATCCTGGTCAGTAACAATGTTGGATCCAGGAGAACCAACAAGTTATGGACCTGCTCCTTGCAAAGAAGCCCAATCCCACCCACATCAGGCCACCTGCCCACCTCCGAAATCCAGAACTGGGAACACGTAGCCTACATATTTTCAGGATTCAGCGTCAATATGTTAGCAACTTAATGGGTAGCTGTTTTGCTTCTTGCAGGTGGAAAGACAGGATGGAAGTGACATCCATTGGTTTTTTGCATCGCCACGGACGGACACTTCCAGAAAACAGGACTTGTCCCTGGCAAATAAGGATTCCTGGAGTGGGGGAAATCCTAGTTGAGAATAATAGCATGAAACCAATTGCCACAGAAGTGCTTACCCAAAGAGCACCATTTGGGGTGCTTCGCGGAAACTGTCGGCTGCATGGAAAACATGTGTTGTAGAAATGACCCCACTTACGAGGTGGTCTCCTGGCATGTAATAATTCAACGCATCTGGGACATCCCTCTCCATCTTCAAGGGGCATTTTGCCTTTGGCATCCGAGAGCCTACAAATCGCAGCAGCAACAGCAGCAACAGCAACAGCAACAGCATCACTCGGGGTCTGCTGGCTCTCATTGCCTCTGTTGTGGCTGCTCTCAGCATAGTAAGCAGCAAATTAGAAGCAGGACCAAGCCCCCGGTGACATTAAGAGCAGAGGGATGATACAGTCTCTTCATACTGCCAGAGTCCGTGCCTGCCTCAAAGCGTTCGGTTTCTCAGGAGGTATTTACGTAGGCACTTCTTGTTGCATTAAGTTGCCTCGTTCATCTCTCCATTCTGAGATTTCGGTTATTTGCAGAATAACAAAAATAAGGTGATGCTTGGGGGGTCGGTCCCTTGAGTTTTGGGGCAAGAAAAAAAGAGAACTAAATCACTATGATTCCTATAATCAGGAGGTGAAGCATCACCTCCACCCTGTAGGAGCAGGTGCAGAGCTGGAGGAAAACAGATCCGCAAGAGGAAAGGCCATAGCTCAGGGGTAGCTCCGCAAGGGGAATTAAGAGTTAAGGAGATACTGCACACAGCATCGTCTTGCGCAGATGCCTGATTATCGTCTTCCAAAGCAATTACTCTATTCCAAACTTAAAAATGGAAAGCCTAATGCTGGTGGTCAACAAAAGAGGTTTAAAGACTCTCTCAAGGCAAATCTTTAAAAAATGTACTACAGTGGTGCCTCGCAAGACGAAAATAATCCGTCCCGCGAGTCTCTTCCTCTAGCGGTTTTTTCGCCTTGCGAAGCAATCCTATTAGCGGATTAGCGCTATTAGCGGCTTAGTGGCTATTAAAGGCTTAGCAACTTAGAAAAGGGGGGGAGGGGAAAAAAGTCGGGAAAACTCGCAAGACGTTTTCGTCTTGCGAAGCAAGCCCATAGGGAAATTTGTCTTGCGAAGCACCTCCAAAATGGAAAACCCTTTCGTCTAGCGGGTTTTTCGTCTTGCGAGGCATTCGTCTTGTGGGGCACTACTGTATGAACACCAGCAATTGGGAAACACTGGCCTGCAAGCGCTCCAGTTGGAGAACAGCCTTTACCAAAGGTGTCATGGACTTTGAAGACACTTGAACTCAGGACGCAAGGGAGAAATGTGCTAAGAGGAAGGCACGCTTGGCAAATCCACACCATGATCAACTCCCGCCCGGAAACCTATGTCCCCACTGTGGAAGGACATGTGGATCCAGAATCGGCCTCCGCAGTCACTTACGGACTCACTATTAAAACCATGTTTATGGAAGACAATCTTACTTGCTACGAGTGATTGCCAAAGAGAGAAGAGAGAAGAGAGAGATTTGCACTGCAAGCAGAAGATCTCAGGTTCGATTCCTGACTTCTGCCGGGATCCCCGCGTTAGATGCAATAGTACTAGACCGCCTATAGCCATTTGGTGATGAATGCATTTCGACAGAGCAGCTGTGCTCCAGCAGCCAATAGGAGTTGCAGTCGCTACCTTGCAGAGCCTACATCCCTCAGGAGCGGGCCGTCCTCTGAACCGTTCCAGGTGTCCCAAGAAAGCCCAAAGAGCCTTGAGGGCATCAGATACTCCTTTCTCACACAGTAAAGAACTCGTGTGTCCATAAGTTATCCTTTATTGATTTGCTTTCAATGCTTATGCCTTTCCTTTCCATATATAGTTCAATGCTGCTAAGGAAAATGATCATGATGATGATGCTAATAATAATAATAATAATAATAATAATAATAATAATAATATGCAATTAAAAACAACAACATATGCAAGCACAAACGAGTAGTATTTCAAAAGGAAGAGAACAAAATCTACAAGGCAGAAATAGAGCGATTTGGGGGTGGGGGGAAGCAACAGTGAAAATATCCCACAAAGGTTACGCATCAATTATAGAGGGAGCCTGGATAGCTCAGTTGGTTAGAGAGTGATGCTGATAATACCAAGGTTGCAGGTTTGATCCCCATCCGGGACAGCTGTGTATTCCTGCATTGCAGGGGTTGGGCTAGATTATCCTCAAGGTCCCTTCCAACTTTATGATTCTTTGTGAGAGCTGGGAGGGTTCAGAACTCTTCTCTGTGTGGAATAAGGATGAAGAAATCATTTTAATAGAGGGCTTTATATTCCCTTTTTCTTCTTTTCCATCTTTATTGTCTTGCTTTTGTTATTCTTGCTCTTTCCCCTTTTTTATATTAGTTTCAGCCTGGACACTGAGGTCCATCTCCGAGGGCCTTCTGGCAGTTCCCTCACTGAGAGAAGTGAGATTACAGGGAACCAGGCAGAGGGCCTTCTCGGTGGTGGTGCCCACCCTGTGGAACGCCCTCCCATCAGATATCAAGAAAAGAAACAACTACAGTAGAACCTCGGTTTTCAAACTTAAATCAATTCCGGAAGATCGTTCAACTTCCATAAAGTTCAAAAACTGGGGATCAATGGATTGGCTTCAAAGTCAGTGGGAAAAAATGAAAAATGCGGCTTGGAAGCTGTATGGCTTCCGAAAATCGTTCGAAAACAAAAGCATTCACTTCTGGATTGTTGGCGTTCAGGTTCCAGATTGTTCAGCTTCGAAGCGTTTGACAACCAAGGTTTCACTGTATCTGACTTTTAGAAGACATCTGAAGGCAGCCCTGTTTAGGGAAGCTTTTATTGATGTTTTATCATGTTTTTAAGATTCTGTTGGGAGCCGCCCTGAGTGGCTGGGGAAATCCAGCCAGATGGGTGGTGTATAAATAATAATAATATATTATTATTATTATTATTATTATTATTATTAGGCTTTTATTGCATTTGATGTTTAAAACTTTCAATATAAATTGATTACAATTATATAATCAATATAAATTGATTTCAATTATAAATTGAAAAAGGAGAAGACAGCACCAAACAGAAAGCAGAAAGGTACAAAAACAAACTTAAAAACAGCTTTCCATTTTGCCTCCTCTCCCACCCCATCCTAATTAGAGAGATTAAAAAAATGCTGCATTGAAGATGCATTGTGAAAATACAAGGCGCGTAAACCAAATATGTATGTTACTTATGCAATCATGGCCATGCAATATCTAAATGAAAAAGAAGGAAGTAACATTGAAAATATCCCACAAAGATTATATATCAATTATGGCAAATCAATCAATCAAATCCAACCTCCCAACGCTGAAGACCTCCCTAAAATAAACCGGCCTTATAAATAAGTTCACAAAAATCACTGGCCTGCCATTATTATTTCCTTACCCTGATGCTGGGCTGGAAATAGTGCCGGAAAACCCCATCCCTCCTCTGACAACCCACTTGCATTTTGTGCTGAACTCAGAGAAGGTACAGAATACGGCCCCCCTCACTTAGGTAAAGGTAAAGGAAAGGTACCCCTGCCCGTACGGGCCAGTCTTGACAGACTCTGGGGTTGTGCGCCCATCTCACTTAAGAGGCCAGGGGCCAGCGCTGTCCGGAGACACTTCCGGGTCACGTGGCCAGCGTGACATCGCTGCTCTGGCAAGCCAGAGCCGCACACGGAAACGCCGTTTACCTTCCCGCTGGTAAGCGGTCCCTATTTATCTACTTGCACCCGGAGGTGCTTTCGAACTGCTAGGTTGGCAGGCGCTGGGACCGAGCAGCGGGAGCGCATCCCGCCGCAGGGATTCGAACCGCCGACCTTTCGATCGGCAAGCCCTAGGCGCTGAGGCTTTAACCCACAGCGCCACCTGCGTCCCCTTGCCTGCCCACAATTCTCTCACTTGCCGGCGGGATTCGAACCGCCGACCTTTCGATCGGCAAGCCCTAGGCGCTGAGGCTTTAACCCACAGCGCCACCTGCGTCTCACTTGCCTGCCCACAATTCCTTGTCTCCTAAGGCTATCAGGCTACTGCTTAAACATAAGGCTGGTCTTAACACTGCAATAAAAGGGACAAATCCCCTCGGATAGCTCAGTTGGTACAGCATGAGACTCTTAATCTAAGGGTCAAGGGTTCAAGTCCCAGGTTGGGCAAAAACATTCCTGCACTGCAGGGGTTGGACTAGGTGGTCCCCGCGGTCCCTTCAAACTCTACAGTTCTGTGAAATCTCCATGGGTGGGGTGTGGCGACAGAGGAAGGCCCCTTCCTAGGCGTAGGTTTGGAATTGGCAAGAGGGCCTACGTAGATGACCTTGATATCCAAGCATGCTCATATGAGAAGCTGGTCCCACAGAAACCATGGTCCAAAACCAGTTTCACGATCTGCATCATGGTTAACTCTTGCATCTGCGAGACTTGAAGCTTTCATTCGTTTGTTCAGAATAGTACGAAAACTTTTTTTCTTTTTCTTTTTTACAGAAATCTTAAGTGCAACAAATGGAAGTACAAAATAAGAAGTCCACAGTAAGGCAAAACCTTTCTTTGGGCCAACTGAAATGTCACAAAATAAGTCAGCAAGCTTTCCAATTCTCCGAAAGCTTCTTTTACGCTCCCCAACACTCCCAAGTATTCATTTGGGGCAGAGGGGTTGAATTCCCTGTGTGGGTTCTCTGGTGACTAATAAGGGCTGTGCTAGCAACAGGGTTCTTGCTTAATCTCAGAAGCCATACACTGGCTTTCCTCTGTGAATTCCCCTAGAGGGCATAAGATGGATACGCCATCTGAAGCCATTTCAACGCTCCAAGCAATGATGGGTCTCCCAACCCCAGCGTGAACTTTTTGGTGTCTGTTTAGATCCGCTTTTCTGTAAAACCTCTTCCCACATTCCAGACACTGGAAAGGTCTCACCCCAGTGTGGATTCTCTGGTGTGAAGTAAGGTCCGTTTGCTGCCTGAAATACTTCCCGCACTCTGGGCACTGATACGGTTTCTCTCCTGTGTGTATGCTTTGATGAGAGGTGAGGCTCTTTTTCTGACTGAAGGTCTTCCCACACTCCTGACACTCATATCGTCTCTCTCCTGTGTGGATTCTTTGGTGTGTGAGGAGGTTGGACTTGTCGTAAAAGCTCTTCCCGCAGTGCGAGCACATGAAGGGTCTCTCCCCGGTGTGGATTCTCTGATGGGAAGTGAAGCTCGTGATTTGGCTGAAGCTCTTTCCACATTCCGTGCAAGTATATGGTTTCTCCCCCGTGTGGATTCTTTGGTGTCTAGTAAGGTGTGGCTTATCGTAGAAGCTCTTCCCGCATTCCGAGCAAACGTACGGTTTCTCCCCAGTGTGGATTCTTTGGTGGGAAGTCAGGCCGAAGCTTTGATGGAAGCCTTTTCCACATACCAAGCACTGATATGGTTTCTCCCCTGTGTGGATTCTTTGGTGGATGACCAAGCTCGATTTGTCGTAAAATCCCTTTCCACACTCGGAACACTTATACGGTCTTTCTCCCGTATGAATTCTTTGATGTGACGAGAAGCTTGCTAGCTGCCGGAAACTCTTTCCACACTCCAGACATTTGTATGGCTTCTCTCCTGTGTGGATTCTCCAATGAACGTTAAGGTCTGACTTGCGATTGAAGCTTTTCCCACATACTGGGCAGACATTTTTTCTTTGCCCTTTCTGTTTTCCCTGCTGAACTAAGATTTCGGGGAAATTGTCACCCTGCCACGTAACAGATTCGTTCATCCACATCTCTGTTTGATTTCCTTCCTGCTTTTCTGGCTCAATTTGATCTCCAATCTCCTCTTCCATTTCTAGATTCTTGTTCCTTTCCGACAACTCTCCATATGTCCCTTCATCAGTCTTACGCTCCCACTCATCACCTTCTGGAATACAGAGAGAGAAACTTGGTTAGAGGACATAGCAGGGGAACAAGGAGGAAGTAATTTTTCATCACCCATCATGCCAAATTTACTGCTGCAGAGAAGACGGCGTACAGGTGTGGTTCTGCTTCCACATTCCTTCCAAAGACTTAGAACTGCTCTACACATCCATCAGAAGTTCCTACACTGTGCTGCCCAGATTTGATTGGGGCTGCACTTGAAGATGACTTAGAAACTTCAACTGGTCCAAACTGCAGCGGCCAAATTACTGCCTGGGGTTCCATTTAAATCTCATATAACACATGTTTTCAAACAGCTGCATTTCTTTATCCCATCTCAGCTGCATGTAAGTTGACCTACCCCTTTTGCAATGAACAGACCACACACTGCTAAGTAAGTTTAAAATGCTTTACTTACAGTTCCAAGCTGCACTGGGTACCATGCAATGGGTTAATTCCCGGGCCCAATTCAAGGTACTCATGCTTGTGTTTAAAGCCATATATCATTCAGGCCCCAAATATATGAAAAACGGCCTCCTTTCCTACAGACTTCCAAGACGCCCATCCCCACCCCCCGAAGCTCAGGATAGTGATGGTGGCAGACTATAAGCCGTAGAACTCCCTCCCCACAGAAGTTTGTCTGGCAACTTCATTACAGTGGTACCTTGGTACTCAAATGGCTTGGCTCCCGAACAAATTGGCTCCCAAATGCCGCAAACACGGAAGTAAGTGTTCTGGTTTGCAAATGTTTTTCAGAAGCTGGACGTCTGACGTGGCTTCTGCTTGAGTGCAGGAAGCTCCTGCAGCCAATCGGAAGCCACGTCTTGGTTTCCGAAAGGTTTCGGGGGTTGGAACAGACTCCCGGAACATATTAAGTTCGAGAACCAAGTTACCACTGTATATATGCTTTAGACAAACCTCTTTAACCTGGCCTTTGACACCTGAGAGGCATATTTTCAAGATTCACTGTATATTTTGTGACAGCATTTTTAAAAGTTGTATTGTATTGTAACAAATGGATGGGACTTAACAAAGTGTGGCCCTTACCCAGAGAGGCCACGTTCCAGTAATTCTCCAGTTGCACTTCCCCGTGCAGAGCCCTTTGGCCCGGATCCAGCAGAGCCCACTCCTCCTCGGTGAAACACACGGCCACTTCCTCAAAGGCCATGGGACCCTGAATGAGGAAGAAAATGCCACGTCCTTCAAGTTACATATATCTTACATATATATCTTGGGCTAGGGTATTTTTAGAGGGAACAGTTGTTGTGGGAATGGTTGTTGCTGTTGTCACGGTTCATTTCTCGCACCTTTATTTTGGATATTATTATTTATGTGGAAATAGTTCAGTTTGGTTGTGAGCTTTTTGATGCTTCACTTATTGTTTACGACTACTTTTGTTATGCTTGTACAGTGCTACCTTGGTTCTCAAACGGCTACGTGCTGAACAGATCGGCTCCCGAACGCTGCAAACCCGGAAGTAAGTGTTCCGGTTTGCAAATGTTTTTCGGAAGCTGAACATTCAACGTGGCTTCCGCTTGAGCACAGGAGGTTCCTGCAGCCAATCGGAAGCCGTGCCTTGGTTTTCAAATGTCGAATGGAGATCCAGAATGGATTAAGTTCGAGAACCAAGGTTCCACCGTAGTTATGTAATTTTTTAAATATATGTTGTAAGCCGCTTTGAGCATGGTTTTAACTTTGGAAAGGCGGCATACAAACGAAAGATTGACAAACAGATTCTGCCAGATTTCTGATTTGGAAGAAATGAGCGTCCCCTTCCCCACCACCCCTTTGGAGCCAAACCTTTGCCTAAGGAAAATAAGCAGAGCTCGCAGCCTCTGTTGTGTGTCGTTTGATGGGTTTAACATCTCTATCGCCATATGACAGGCACCCGATATACAGTCATACCTTGGAAGTAGAACAGAATCTGTTCCGGAAACATTCAGTCCCAAAACATTCAGAAACCAAAAAGCGGCTTCTGATTGGCTGCGGGAAGCTCCTGAAGCCAATCGGAAGCCGGGGAAGTCCCATCAGACGTTCGGCTTCCAAAACTAGTTTGCAAAACGGAACAGTCATTTTTGTTTAGGGGCCAAAACTAAGCTGTTCGAAAGCCCAGGTACAACTGTATACACTTAGACTAAGCATTAGGAATAATTTTCTGACGGTAAGAGCTGCTCGACAAGTGGAACAGACCCTCTCAGAAGGTGGTGGGCTGCTTCATTGGAGATCAGGTGGCCATCTGTCAGGGATTCTTTAGGTGTGACTCCTGCACTGCAGTGGACTGGACTAGCTAACCCTCATGTGGTCCCTTCCATCTCTATACTTCTGTGAATCTATGGAACGTGGAAGCTCCCCAACCATCCTATGTACACGTTTTTCTGACGATCCTTACCCGAGTTGACTGTGCAGAAGCTGCTGCTGTTGCTCTGTCACAAATGAGAGATGATTCGGAGAAAGTCAGGGACAACACCCCATTGCCTGCTGCAGAAGATGGCGAAAAGAGATATTGTTTTTGCTTTTAGAAAAGCAGTGCTAATAATAATAATAATAATAATTTATTATTTATACCCCGCCCATCTGGCTGGGTTTCCCCAGCCACTCTGGGCGGCTTCCAATCGAGCGTTAGAAACAATACAGCATTAAATATTAAAAACTTCCCTAAACAGGGCTGCCTTCAGATGTCTTTTAAAGATAAGATAGCTGCTTATTTCCTTCACATCTGATGGGAGGGCGTTCCACAGGGCAGGCGCCACTACCAAGAAGGCCCTCTGTCTGGTTCCTTGTAACCTCACTTCTCACAATGAGGGAACTGCCAGAAGGCCCTCAGCGCTGGATCTCAGTGTCCGGGCTGGACGATGGGGGTGGAGACGCTCCTTCAGGTATACTGGGCCTTTGAGGCCGTTTAGGGCTTTAAAGGTCAGCACCAACACTTTGAACTGTGCTCGGAAACGTACTGGGAGGCAATGAAGGTCTTCCAGGACTGGTGTTATATGGTCTTGGCCACTCCCAGTCGCCAGTCTAGCTGTCGCATTCTGGATTAGTTGCAGTTTCTGGGTCACCTTCAAGGGTAGCCCCACGTAGAGCGCATTGCAGTAGTCCAAGCGGGAGAGAACTGCTGCTGTTATGCCCATGCTGCCAACTTTTTTTATTGCTTGGTTAATCTGAAGGGGCAACCGCGCACTAAAAGGTATCAGCACACAATATTTCTCTAAAACGCTACAAGTATAATGCAATGATTTCATAATCGCAATGCCAACCTGAACTCCTTTGGGAGGGAATGGTGGGATATGAATCAGATAACAAACAAAAGGAATAATACTTCTAAGTATAAGAGGAAACAACATCCACAACAGATGAATGGGTTAATAAAATTAATGGACTGTGTTGAAACGGCAAAGCTAACTGCCAGACTAGGAGAGTGGAATTTCTTCTTGTTAGGTATATATCGAATGTATTGTTATGAACAAGAAGGCAGTAAAGAGATCTGAATTATAATTGCTTTATCGAACAATATGGAAAGTCAAAGAAAAAACAAAAATGGTTATTTGTAATGTAGCTAAGATGGATTATGTGAAAATTTAATAAAATATAAATCTTTCAAAAATACTTCTCTCTCTCTCTCTCTATATATATATATATATGCCATCTTATAATATAATGTTGTTGTGCGTATTAAGGCATTTAAAAGCCTTTCTCTTTACCCAGGCATTTGAAGGCTAAAATCTTGGCAACCCTGAGGATAATTGTGATTGCTTTAAACTGTTTTCAGGATGTTTTAAATTATACTTTTTACTAGCGTGCTGCAATTCTGGGATATAACTTGAGACAACTACAACAAAACAGTACAGTAGTGCCTCGCAAGACGAAAAGAATCCGTTCCGCGAGTCTCTTCGTCTTGCGGTTTTTTCGTCTTGCGAAGCAAGCCCATTAGCGGCTTAGCGCTATTAGCGGCTTAGCGGGTTAGCTGTTAAGCGGCTTAGCGGGTCAGCTGTTAAGCGGCTTAGCGGCTTAGAAAAAGGGGGGGGGAAGGGGGGGAAAACGCAGGAACTCGCAAGACATTTTCGTCTTGCGAAGCAAGCCCATAGGAAATTCGTTTTGCGAAGCACCTCCAAAACGGAAAACCCTTTTGTCTAGCGGGTTTTCCGTCTTGTGAGGCATTCGTCTTGCAGGGCACTACTGTACTTGGTAACAAGATAATATAGAGGGACATAAATAATCATCATCAACAATAAAACATTATGATCGCCAAGTCATTTAATTTGCCACTTTCAGATTCCCCATAGATCAGTTTTAAAAAGAGAGAGGAGGGAGAAGAGGAGGAGAGAAGGAGGAGGAAAATGTTAAAATTAAAATATAAACATAACTGAAATGCGTGGTAAAACAATTACATTGAATCAATACAGTGGATGCTCGGGTTGCGAACGTGATCCATGCAGGAGGCACGTTCGCAACCCACAGCACCGCATGATTTGGCACTTCTGCGCATGCACAAAGCGCAATTGAGTGCTTCTGCCGAAACCTGGAAGTAACCTGTTCAGCCACGCGCCTGCCTGGAAGCCGGGTCTCCTTCTGTTCCTTCTCCAGCTTCGCTTGAAGGGGCACTGCGCAGAGAGGGAGAACTGTGCAGCGCCCCTTCAGCGACGCACCTGCCCTGGCTTCTGCCTTAGCTGTGTGCAGCCTCTTCAGGCAGGGGGAGCCTTCATCTTGCTGCCCTGAAGAGGCTTGGCACGGTTATCCCAGAAGCCAGAACAGCCACACGGTATCCCAGAAGCCAGATCCCTCTTGCTGTTCTGGCTTCTGGGATTCAAAGTATTTTTTTTCTTGTTTTCCTCCCCCCAAAACTAGGTGCGTCTTATCATCTGGTGCATCCTATAGAGCGAAAAATACTTAAAACAGGAGACAAGATGCGATTCGACTCAGTTGTGTGTACGGAACAAGATCTACTATTGCAGTGGGATTTTTCCCTCTCCCCAAAGCCTGCTAAATCTGTTCTGGAGAGTTAAGAGAAAACTCCATACAGATTTAATCTTGTCGTGCAAACGGAACTTGTTCCGTGCAGTGATACCCAGCTTAGAGTTATGCTGAATTCAACCCTCAGGCTGAGAGAGGAATAAGCTCTGGGAGTTGTGGTGGGACCCACGCTCAGAGATGGACAGGCACCCACCCCCCCACAGGCAAGATCAGCGGCTCATTAATTACAGGCATCCACAAAAAGGAAGAGGGAGATCTAGACTTTATCCTGGAGAACGTCATAGCACCCAGAAATTCAAGGAACGGGAAATCCTCCCTTACCCAGTGACGCATCTTGAGTCCGAATCTCTGGCGCGATTCCCACGCAGAGAGACTTCTTGCAGGCATTAGGAACATCCTTTTCTGACTCGAGGGAATCAGCGACCGCTTGCGGGAGGGACCGCGGCACCTGAAACAGCAACCAAGATTTGATTCAGGGAGCAGGGAAGAGAACTACAGGAATGGGATGGATTTTCACCATCTTCTTCTTCCAGCTCTGCAAAACCCTGCAGCACTCAGTGGGGCTGGAACAGGAACACAGGAAGCAGAGAATGGCCCACCTGCCACCACGATTTAAATCATCGGTTCTGAATTAAGGGGCGATTCAATTAGAAAGTAATGTGTTTAGCGTTAACTCTTGGAGCGTGCACTCGGTTCTGACCCAACTAAGCCTCCTGGAGCAAAATATACTGGTACATCAGGACGCTTAGTTTGGTCAGAATCGAGTACACTATTCCAGAGTTCATGCTAAATACATTACTTCTGGTCAATGGTCCACTGCAGCCGCTTGGAAGGCTGTGACAATTTGTGTCCTGGGTTTTTTAGACTCGTCTACCTATGGACTATCTGAAACCAAAGGGGCACATGGGTTGCTAGATGGGAACTTGTTCTCACAGTGACCAACCAGATGCCTGGGGGAAACCTTAAGCAGGACCCGAGAACATTATAACTCTCGTCTCCTGAGGCTTCCAGCAAGGAGTGTATTCAGAAGCATGGCTGCTTCCCACTGCAGAGGCAGAGAACCACCATGGCTAGTAGCCATTGATATAGCTTTCTCCTCCTTGGAACCACCAAGATGAAAATATTCTCTGTAATGAAAATGCAATACAGATGGTACTTGACCCCGGCCAGATGGGCAAAAATGTACAAAAACTGTAGTAATGTATGTTGGGGATGCAACAACGGGGCAGGAACCTTTCTACATATATGGTGGGAGTGCAAAGAAATAGTGGGATTCTGGGAAAATATCTATAATGAACTGAAAAAGATGTTAAGATTTTCATTTGAAAAAACCCCAGAATCCTTTCTCCTGGGTATCATGTCAGAGGAAATAAAAAGAATGGCCAGACCAATATTTATGTATGCAACTACGGCGGCAAGGTTATTGATTGCCAAAAATTGGATAAGCAGCAACGTCCCAACTAAAACAGACTGGTTATCTAAAATGATGGAATACTTTCATATTGCCGAACTAACAGGGAGGATAAGAGGAGATATGGTGCAAAAATTGAATAAGGAGTGGCCTATCTTTAAGGAATACATCAAAAATTATGTGGAAAAAGTAGAATTTCTGACAGATACTGAGTGAATCCAGAAAATGATTAGAGTGAAAGGAGAGTAAAGTTAAGATAAAAGAAGAGATAAAAGAAATAATGAAATGTGTTTAAGCCAGTTGGAAAAATAAAGTAGTGTAACTGTTAGGATATTTCCGTTCCACCTTAAAAGGGAGCAGGCTTTATGAGTCACAGAGTCTGCGTATTTCCTGTTCACAGGATGTTTCTGTTGTGTCTATGCTTTCGTTTTCTCTGTGTGCCTGAACACGCAAGCAGGCAGTCATGTTTTTTCCTTTGTTCTGACCAACGCTGAATAAACTTCTAAATAATGCTCTCCTGCGTGCATCTTTCGCTGTGCGAATTCTGCTGATAGAGCGTGCATCAGCTCTGGAATGTGGCAAGCTATTTTCTGGAGCTCGTGTCGCTAATTGCTGATACTGTATCTACGGGAGATCGATGGATCGTCCGGAGGCGACGTGGGGGCCATGATACAGTAACAAGAACGACTGGAAGTCAAGTCACTTGGTGGGTGTCCATATGGGGTAGGTGTGTAGGTATGTTGATATGTATAGTATAAAAGGTAAAGGGACCCCTGAACATTAGGTCCAGTCGTGGCCGACTCTGGGGTTGCGGTGCTCTTCTCGCTTTACTGGCCGAGGGAGCCGGCGTACAGAATGACTAAGCCACTTCTGGTGAACCAGAGCAGCGCATGGAAACACCATTTACCTTCCTGCCAGAACGGTACCTATTTATCTACTTGCACTTTGACGTGCTTTCGAACTGCTAGGTTGGGAGGAGCAGGGACCGAGCAACGGGAGCTCACCCTGTGGCGGGGATTCAAACCGCCAACATTCTGATCAGAAAGTCCCTCTATGTATAGTATGGGTAGGTATTATATAGAGTAATGTAGGTATGTTTTATGTTAGGAAAATTAGGTAGTGTGCTATGTGCGTGTATTGTGTAAATGTATATGTATGTGTTTCACATGTTAATAAAAAAAAAAGATGAAAATATTCTCTCACCTGCTCCTTTTCTTCCTGCTTCTCCTCTCCCTGCTTCTTCCCCTCCACCTGGCTCAGGAGGAAGCCTTCGGCCAGGGCCACCGCCTGGGAGCTGGTCTCCGCTCCGCACTCCCTGACCCAGCTCTCCATCTCCGGGGGGAGGACAGCCAGGAACTGCTCCAGGATCACCAGGTCCAGCATCTGAGCCTTGGTGAGCCGTTCCGGCTTCAGCCACAGACGGCAGAGGCTGTGGAGTCGGCTGCAAACCTCTCGGGGTCCCTTGGCCTCCTGGTAGAGTAACCCTCTGAAGCGCTGGCGCTGGTCATCAGAGCTGGCATCGTCCACCCCCAGGATCTCTGGGACAGACTTTTCCCTGTATGTCCTACGGCTCCCAATCTCAACAGTGTCAGGGCCAGCTGCGGTTCGCTCCTCCATCTTCGCTCTGTACTCCAAGGTGGCTTCCGAGATCGCCGTAAAGATATTCTCCCGCCAATTTCTGTCTTGTTAAAGCCAAGAGCTGTCCAGATCCGAGGCTTGCAAAGGGATGGAGTTCTTCTGCGTGGAGCAAAGGTATTTTCACAAGCTGGCGCGGACGATTCCAGCTAGCAACCAACTGGGGCTTCTGCCTGCAGGAAAAACAAGCAAATCTTAAGGCTCAGTGAGAAACCAGAGATTGAAGAGTTGTTTGTAAAATTTTTAAAAAATACTGTTTGCAATGCTGTATCCAGCCCTGGCACCTTAGCGTGAATTGGCAGGGTAATAAGTAAGTACCGTATTTTTCGCTCTATAAGGCGCACCAGACCACAAGACGCACGTAGTTTTTGGAGGCGGAAAACAGGAAAAAAAATATTCTGAATCTCAGAAGCCAGAACAGCAAGAGGGATCGCTGTGCAGCGAAAGCAGCAATCCCTCTTGCTGTTCTGGCTTCTGGGATAGCTGCGCAGCCTGCATTCGCTCCATAAGACGCACACACATTTCCCCTTACTTTTTAGGAGGGAAAAAGTGAGTCTTATAGAGCAAAAAATACGGTAAATAAGTTATGCACCCACACGCAGTGGTTTTGCCTCTAGGTCTCTACAGTGTTGGCGACGCAATCTTTGATTGCATTTCTAAAATCAAGAACTGGCCCACCCACAAAGTAGCCCCTTCTCTTGTTTTCCTTGGCCTCAAACTCCTCCATAAATATCTTATTCATTTCCTCTTGGCTGCAGCCAGATCAATAGCTGGAGGCTGGAAAACGTCCTTTGATTTTTATTTTTATTTTATTTATTTTTTATTATTACAGTGGTACCCCTGGTTGCGAATGGGATCCGTTCAGGAGTCCCGTTCGCAACCTGAAAAGAACGCGACCCACGTCTGCGCAGGTCGCAATTTGCCGCTTCTGTGCATGCGTGTGACGTCATTTTGCACATCTGCACATGCGTGAGTGGCGGAACCCGGAAGTAACCCATTCCGTTACTTCTGGGTCACCATGGGACACAACCTGAAAACACGCAACCTGAAGCAAACGTAACATGAGGTATAACTGTATTATTACTATTACTATTATTATTATTATTAATACCTCAGTTGTCGAACAGAATGCTTTCTGGCAGACAGTTAGACCTCTGCAGCGTTTGACAACCAAGGCGCAATGGGCAGGCGGCAAATTCCATTGAGAAAATTATGAAACATTGTTCATGTATGCAACAATGGCAGCTAGAATATTAGTGGCAAGAAATTGGAAAAATGAAGTGATAGCAGAGTGGCAAGCCCTAATGACAGAATATCTCCAGCTAGCAAAGATGACAGGGAGAGTAAGAGATCAATCAAAACAGAGTGTATATATAAAGAATGGAGAATATTTAAAGAACACCTAAAAAACTATTGTAAGAATAAGAATCTCCTGGTAGAACTAGAGTAATTCTTGTAAATAAAAGGTGGAAATGATATTGTGTTTGCACGTACGAAAATGATTAAGTGAATTTGAGACTGTGCATTATAAAGGAAAGAATGGATATAGTAAATGAAAATACTGGGAAGTCTTTTTTAGCTAATTCACAGTAATGTTTTTGTTCTTTTTTGTGAGCTTGTATTGATATGAATTTATGTGTAAATATGATATGGCATTTACATATATGAAATGTATAATATTATGTATTTTTTCTATTTTCTTTTTTTTTTGCTTTATGTTTGTATTAAGAGTTGTTGCGTTTTGATATTTTTTAATTCAAATCAATAAAGATTTATTTTTTAAAAGAGAGAGAGAGAAAAAATTGAGAAACACGCCCCATTTGACTTCCGAAGCGCATTTGAAATATTCAAAGTGTTGGTGCTGACCTTTAAAGCCCTAAATGGCCTCGCCCAGTACAGTGGTACCTCGGGTTACACACGCTTCAGGTTACATACACTTCAGGTTACAGACTCCACTAACCCAGAAATAGTACCTCAGGTTAAGAACTTTGCTTCAGGATGAGAATAGAAATGATGCTCTGGCGGCGCAGCAGCAGGAGGAGGCCCCATTAGCTAAAGTGGTGCTTCAGGTTAAGAACAGTTTCAGGTTAAGAACGCACCTCCGGAACGAATTAAGTACTTAACCCGAGGTACCACAGGTGGCGCTGTGGGTTAAAGCCTCAGCGCCTAGGACTTGCCGATCGAAAGGTCGGCGGTTCGAATCCCTGCGGCGGGGTGCGCTCCCGCTGCTCGGTCCCAGCGCCTGCCAACCTAGCAGTTCGAAAGCACCTCCGGGTGCAAGTAGATAAATAGGGACCGCTTACCAGCGGGAAGGTAAACGGCGTTTCCGTGTGCGACTCTGGCTCGCCAGAGCAGCGATGTCACGCTGGCCACGTGACCCGGAAGTGTCTCCGGACAGCGCTGGCCCCTGGCCTCTTAAATGAGATGGGCGCACAACCCCAGAGTCTGTCAAGACTGGCCCGTACGGGCAGGGGTACCTTTACCTTTACCACTGCATACCTGAAGGAGCATCTCCACCCCCATTGTCCAGCCCGGACACTGAGATCCAGCTCCGAGGGCCTTCTGGCAGTTCCCTCCCTGCGAGAAGTGAGGTTGCAGGGAACCAGGCAGAGGGCCTTCTCGGTAGTGGCGCCCGCCCTGTGGAACGCCCTCTCATCAGAAATCAAGGAGATAAGCTATATGACTTTCAGAAGACATCTGAAGGCAGACCTGTTTAGGGAAGTTAATGTATGATGTTCTATTGTATTTTTAATATTTTGTTGGGAGCCGCCTGGAATGGCTGGGGAAATCCAGCCAGATGGGCAGGGTATAAGTAATAAATTGTAGTTGTTGTTGTTGTTGTATAAGTAATAAATTGTTGTTGTTATTATTAAACAATATTGATGAATATTGTTATTATTATTAAACAATATTGATGAAGATGGACCAGTGGTCCTGATAGAGGCCTATTCACACCATACGTTTAAAGATTTGTGATATTCCTGCATTGCAGGGGTTGGTCTAAATCAGTGTTTCCCAACCTTGTGCCTCCAGCTGTTTTTGGACTACAATTCCCATCATCCCTTGCCACTGGTCTTGCAAGTCAGGGATGATGGGAATTGTAGTCCGAAAACAGCTGGAGGCACAAGGTTGGGAAACACTGGTCTAGATCAGTGTTTCCCAACCTTGGGCTTCCAGCTGTTTTCGGACTACAATTCCCATCATCCCTGACCACTGGTCTTGCTAGCTAAGGATGATGGGAGTTGTAGTCCAAAAACAGCTGGAGGCCCAATGTTGGGAAACGCTGGTCTAGATGACCCTTAGGGATCCCTCACAAGTCTACAATTCTATGATACCATGTTAAACAATCATGGCTTCCACAAAAAAAACATCCTGGGAGCTGCAGTTTGTTAAAGGGATGTTGAGATTTATTAAGAGACACCCCCCTACATTTCACAGTTTCCTGGGAAGTGGGGTTGATTACTAAGCCACTCTGGGAATTGTAGCTCTGTGAGGGGAAGGGGTGGGTGGGTGTCTCCTAATAACTCTCAGCACCCTTAACAAAACTACACTTAGAATCATAGAATCATAGAATCCTAGAGTTGGAAGAGACCACAAGGGCCATCGAGTCCAACCCCCTGCCAAGCAGGAAACACCATCAGAGCACTCCTGACATATGGTTGTCAAGCCTCTGCTTAAAGACCTCCAAAGAAGGAGACTCCACCACACTCCTTGGCAGCAAATTCCACTGTCGAACAGCTCTTACTGTCAGGAAGTTCTTCCTAATGTTTAGGTGGAATCTTCTTTCTTGTAGTTTGGAACCATTGCTCCGTGTCCGCTTCTCTGGAGCAGCAGAAAACAACCTTTCTCCCTCCTCTATGTGACATCCTTTTATATATTTGAACATGGCTATCATATCACCCCTTAACCTCCTCTTCTCCAGGCTAAACATGCCCAGCTCCCTTAGCCGTTCTTCATAAGGCATCGTTTCCAGGCCTTTGACCATTTTGGTTGCCCTCCTCTGGACACGTTCCAGTTTGTCAGTGTCCTTCTTGAACTGTGGTGCCCAGAACTGGACACAGTACTCCAGGTGAGGTCTGACCAGAGCAGAATGCAGTGGCACTATTACTTCCCTTGATCTAGATGCTATACTCCTATTGATGCGGCCGGAATTGCATTGGCTTTTTTAGCTGCTGCGTCACACTGTTGGCTCATGTCAAGTTTGTGGTCAACCAAGACTCCGAGATCCTTTTCACATGTACTGCTCTCAAGCCAGGTCACAGGGTGCTTTGTGGGGAGGGATGACTGTTTAAAGTGGTATCTGAGTGCTTTAAATGTACATTGTGAATGTACAGGACGCCTTCCTCTTTTCCAATTTACACAGCAGGAAACAGAGGTTTGCTCAATTAAAAGCGGATTCAAGCGTTCTGTTGCCTTGCAGGGCGGGATCTATTACATTTTTATTTTTTCCTTTTTGCAGTTTGTAACTGTGTTTGCGGGAGGAGGGTTATGGGATATTCTCTGTCTTTTGTCTTCTCGTTTTGAACAGTATTATTATGTTGTCAACCGCCCTGTGATTTTCAGGAAAAAGGGCGGTATACCAAATTCATAACCAATAATAAAAATAGTAACAACATGATGAGGTTTGAGCTCTGCAAGCAAAACGAAGTGGTGGGAATTGCTTTAAGCACCATGCAAGCTTTCCGCAAAGCAAAGCAAATCGGGGCTCAACAAAGGAGACCGTCCAAAAAGTCTGGCAGACGACTGCTGCTGCTGCTGCTGCTGCTGCTGCTTGCGTGAGTGTTGGGAGGACCGCTCCCTCTCCTGCCAACTCCATCCGGCCTAGGGGGCGGGGCCTGCACTCACTGCCACAGCATAAGAGGCCTGAGAGAGGCTTCCGGGACACGGCTGCTGCTGCTGCTGCTGCTGCTGCTTGCGTGAGTGTTGGGAGGACCGCTCCCTCTCCTGCCAACTCCATCCGGCCTAGGGGGCGGGGCCTGCTCTCACTGCCACAGCATAAGAGGCCTGAGCAGCTACCGGCAGCAATGGACAAAATGGTTTTAAATGTTTTAATCGCTTTTAATTTGCAGCACTTTAAATGGTGGTTGTTGTTTTTTATAATATTATATTATTTCATTATTTTATTTTTGCTTGGGGTGGGATAAGCACTGAGTCAGCAGTATTGTTCCTTGTTTTGCTTTGTTTTGTTTTGTTTTGTTCTGTTTTGTTTTATTATTATTATTATTCTGTTAAATTATTATATAGTTTGTATTTTGCCTTTTAAGGGGGAGGGTCATGGCTGCCTGGGAGTGGGCCTCAGCCAATAGATTGGGTGGGGCAGGTTCCACAGGGGGAGATGTATTGGGACACCCGATCTCAGTGATCACGGGCAGGAGGAGGAGTTATGCTAAGACCAGACCATGTCATTACCGAGGAGGCAGGTTTAGTCGTTGTTTGAGGACTATCCCTGCCTCCAGGTCTGGTCCTGACCGGAAGGATACAGTAATCAGCAAGGGAAACCCACATGACCTGAAAGTGTTGCTGTGCAATGCCAGGTCAATGATGAATAAAACCACTGCCATCCACGACCTGATTGTGGATGGAGGATTTGACCTGGCATGTGTGACAGAGACCTGGTTGGATGAGGCAGATGGGCCTGTCCTTGCCGCTGCTTGCCCACCAGGTTTCTCTTACGCACAACAACCCAGGTCATGTGGGCGGGGAGGGGGGGTTGCAGCGATTTTTAGGAAGTCATTAGTCTGCACCAGGCGTCCTATTGGGAAGACCCAGTTTTCTGAGTGCATGTTCTGGAAGTTGGGCAATAGGGGCAGTACAGGATTCCTACTGGTGTACCGACCTCCCCGCTGCACCAAGGATTCCCTGCCCGAGCTGCTTCAGGTCGTGGCGGATATACTCCTGGAGACACCTAGCTTGGTTGTCCTGGGGGATTTTAACATCCATGCCGACACGACCTTACAAGGGGCAGCTCGGGACTTCGTGGAAAGCATGGCCTCCATGGGGCTGTCCCTGAATAAGTCTGGCCCAACTCATAGCCACGGACATGCCTTAGACTTGGTGTTCACCTCTACGGATGTTGGTGATCTGACATTAACTAAAAGCGAAACAAAAGAAGTGCCATGGTCAGATCACTACCTGGTGCAACTGGACTTCTCCGCAACCCTTCCCCTCCGCAGGGAGGTGGGACCGATTCGGATGGTCCGCCCCCGCCACTTAATGGATCCAATTGGCTTCCAGAGAGTGGTAGGGGATGCTTTATCCCAAGTTGATGGCCTTTCAGCTGATTCCCTGGTGGCACGCTGGAATGCGGAGTTAACCAGGGCTATTGACTGTCTGGCTCCGAAGCGCCCTCTCCGATTGCATGGAGCCCGGACAGCCCCGTGGTTCTCCCCGGAGCTGAGGGTGATGAAACAATCGTTGAGACGGCTAGAGCGCCGGTGGCGGAAAACTCATTCTGAATCAGACCGGACACGGGTTAGAGCTCAACGTCGAGCCTACCAAGTGGCAATGGCGACGGCGAAGAGGGCCTTCTTCGCCGCCTCCATTGCATCTGCAGAAAACAGCAGCAGGAGACTTTTTCAGGTGGTTCGCAGTTTATCGGAACCACCTGTACCACCGGGGCCTGGTAGGGACCCCAAGATCTCCTGCAATGCTTTTGCAAAGTTTTTTGCAGATAAAATCGCTCAGATTCAGAAGGAAGTAGACTCCACAGTGGGAGCAGGGCCAGGGCGGGAGAGTGCTAGAGCTCTGTCTGGTCCTGTTATATGGGATCAATTCCAATCTGTTACCTCCGAGGATGTGGACAGGCTGCTTGGACGAGTGAAACCGACCACCTGTCTTCTTGATCCT
Source organism: Podarcis cretensis (assembly GCF_951804945.1). Lineage (NCBI taxonomy): Eukaryota > Metazoa > Chordata > Lepidosauria > Squamata > Lacertidae > Podarcis > Podarcis cretensis. The sequence continues at coordinate 124,273,914 of NC_137171.1, forward strand.
TGCCCATCCTGGCTGATAAAAGCGAGCCGGGAAGGGCTGGGCGATGGGCTTTGCGGGGTGGTGAATGCTTCCCTCTGTGAGGGAGCCTTCCCAGACCCGCTGAAAGAGGCGGTCATTAAACCGCTTCTTAAAAAAACATCTTTAGACCCGGCCAATTTGGCCAACTATCGCCCAGTCTCAAATCTTCCATTCTTGGGCAAGGTGATTGAGCGGGTGGTTGCTGAACAACTCCAAGCACGCCTGGAGGAAACGGACCATTTGGATCCCTTCCAATCGGGATTCAGGCCTCACCATGGGACTGAAACTGCCTTGGTCGCGCTGGTTGATGATCTCCGGCGGGCTAGGGACAAAGGTGAGAGCTGTTTCCTAGTTCTGCTGGATCTCTCAGCGGCCTTTGACACTATCGACCATAACATCCTTCTGGACCATCTAGAGGGGCTGGGAGCTGGGGGCACTGTTATACAGTGGTTCCGCTCCTTCCTCCTGGGCCGTGTTCAGAAAGTGGTGGTGGGGGATGAGTGTTCAGACCCTTGGGCCCTCACTTGTGGGGTGCCTCAGGGTTCCGTCCTCTCCCCCATGCTTTTTAACATCTATATGAAGCCGCTGGGAGAGATCATCAGGGGGTTTGGACTGGGTGTTCATCAGTATGCAGATGACACCCAGCTCTACCTCTCCTTTAAATCAGAACCAGTGAAGGCGGTGAAGGTCCTGTGTGAGTGCCTGGAGGCGGTTGGAGGTTGGATGGCGGCTAACAGATTGAGGTTGAATCCTGACAAGACAGAAGTACTGTTTTGGGGGGACAGGAGGCGGGCAGGTGTGGAGGATTCCCTGGTCCTGAATGGGGTAACTGTGCCCCTGAAGGACCAGGTGCGCAGCCTGGGAGTCATTTTGGACTCACAGCTGTCCATGGAGGCGCAGGTTAAATCTGTGTCCAGGGCAGCTGTCTACCAGCTCCACCTGGTACGCAGGCTAAGACCCTACCTTCCCGCGGACTGTCTCGCCAGAGTGGTGCATGCTCTGGTTATCTCACGCTTGGACTACTGCAACGCGCTCTACGTGGGGCTACCTTTGAAGGTGACCCGGAAACTGCAATTAATCCAGAATGCGGCAGCTAGACTGGTGACTGGGAGTGGCCGCCGGGACCACATAACACCGGTTCTGAGAGATCTGCACTGGCTCCCAGTACGTTTCCGAGCACGATTCAAAGTGTTGGTGGTGACCTTTAAAGCCCTAAACGGCCTCGGTCCTGTATACCTGAAGGAGCATCTCCACCCCCATCGTTCAGCCCGGACACTGAGATCCAGCGCCGAGGGCCTTCTGGCGGTTCCCTCATTGCGAGAAGTGAGGCTACAGGGAACCAGGCAGAGGGCCTTCTCGGTAGTGGCGCCCGACCTGTGGAACGCCCTCCCATCAGATGTCAAAGAGATAAAGAATTACCTGACATTCAGAAGACATCTTAAGGCAGCCCTGTTCAGGGAAGTTTTTAATATGTAATGCTGTATTGTTTTTAACACTGATTGGGAGCCGCCCAGAGTGGCTGGGGAAACTCAGCCAGATGGGCGGGGTATAAATAATAAATTATTATTATTATTATTATTATTATCCTAATTTATATCATGGGTAGGCAAACTAACGGGACGCAGGTGGCGCTGTGGGTTAAAGCCTCAGCGCCTAGGACTTGCCGATCGAAAGGTCGGCGGTTCGAATCCCTGCGGCGGGGTGCGCTCCCGCTGCTCGGTCCCAGCGCCTGCCAACCTAGCAGTTCAAAAGCACCTCCGGGTGCAAGTAGATAAATAGGGACCGCTTACCAGCGGGAAGGTAAACGGCGTTTCCGTGTGCGGCTCTGGCTCGCCAGAGCAGCGATGTCACGCTGGCCACGTGACCCGGAAGTGTCTCCGGACAGCGCTGGCCCCTGGCCTCTTAAGTGAGATGGGCGCACAACCCCAGAGTCTGTCAAGACTGGCCCGTACGGGCAGGGGTACCTTTACCTTTACCTTAGGCAAACTAAGGTCGGGGGGCCGGATCCAGCCCAATCGCCTTCTAAATCCGGCCCGCGGACGGTCCGGGAACCAGCGTGTTTTGACATGAGTAGAATGTGTGCTTTTATTTAAAATGCATCTCTGGGTTATTTGAGGTGCATAGAAATTTGTTCATATCCTCCCCCCCCCCAAAAAAAATATAGTCCGGCCCCACAAGGTCTGAGGGACAGTGGACTGGCCCCCTGCTGAAAGAGTTTGCTGACCCCTGATTTATATTAATAGTGGGCCTTTGGCGACAGTTGTGCAAACCTATAGATCCCGTATGCGTTTGAATCCCCGCCCCCGCCCCCAATAGTGACAGCCTGGAGGTGCCCCCCCCCACCCGCGTCTCCCTTTGTAGGGACTGAAAAAAGAGGGATGGAGCAGGAGATCCCTGTTTGCCTACTTCTGCCTGCCTTGGGCTTCTCTCCCCACGGGACCCGACCGAAGCCCACTCCTCTGCAATGCATTGCAGCGCAGTGCAACAATGCAACGTATTGCAACGCTGTAATGCAATGCCTTGCAACAATGCAATTCAGTGCGTTGCAAGAATGCAATGCAACTGCAACAGTGCAATGCAATTGCAACAATGCAATGCCGTCCCCTGCTCTTTCCTCCCTGGGCAATCGCCCATTCCCGGAGAGGCCCTTTTGCACTCACCAGATGCTCTTTTGCCAGGGGAATGGTGGCAGGAGGGGTGGGGGTGGCGCAGGCAGGAAGTGGGCCTTCCTCTTTCTTCTGAGGCGCCTCTCTAGGAAGGACGACTCTCTCGCGTTAACCTTTAGACTGCTGAATTTCCCCCCCCCCATTCTACCCCCCCCGCTCTCTCTCCAGCAAGTTTGCTCGTAAAGGAGCGCGTTGCATTGCGTTGCCTGTTCTTCTATGATTATTTTTAAAAGGCTTCTAGTTAATTTTGCTTTTTTACTTGCTCGTGTTTTATTTTGATGTGAAGTGGCTTTGAGACTTTGGTGTGTCTTTGTAAGGAAGCATCCCAATGCAATATAATAAAATAATAATAAGCAGGACGTTTAAAGCACCAAAAAAAGAATCCCATGAACAGTTAACAGTTAGAAAACTACGGTTCCCACGATTATTTCTGGGAGGGCATGTTTGAAATCGGTGTTTCCCAAACGTGGGTCTCCAGCTGCTTTTTGGACTACAATTCCCACCATCCCTGACCACAGGTCCTGCTAGCTAGGGATGATGGGAGTTGTAGTCTAAAAAAAACAGCTGGCGACCCAAGTTTGGGGAGATAAAAGTAAAGGTAAAGGTACCCCTGCCCGTACGGGCCAGTCTTGACAGACTCTGGGGTTGTGCGCCCATCTCACTTAAGAGGCCAGGGGCCAGTGCTGTCCGGAGACACTTCCGGGTCACGTGGCCAGCGTGACATCGCTGCTCTGGCGAGCCAGAGCCGCACACGGAAACGCCGTTTACCTTCCCGCTGGTAAGCGGTCCCTATTTATCTACTTGCACCCGGAGGTGCTTTCGAACTGCTAGGTTGGCAGGCGCTGGGACCGAGCAGCGGGAGCGCACCCCGCCGCAGGGATTCGAACCGCCGACCTTTCGATCGGCAAGTCCTAGGCGCTGAGGCTTTAACCCACAGCGCCACCTGCGTCCCAGTCAAGTTTGGGGAACTCGGATTTAAATGTATCGCGCACAAGAACGAGAGAGAAAAGTCGCTCAGACAAAACTTTTGAGCTTTTCTAGCCTTTCTAGATTTTATCTCTTGTCTCCTAAACTCCTCTCTGAAACTTTGGCGAGCTGCTGAACTGCCTCGTTGGCTCAGATCGCATTCATACAGTACAAATTTTTGTTAAAGGTCCAAAGAGTTGTTAGGAGATCCTTCCCTCGCAGAGCTATGAAGAAGTGTGCATTCACACGAAAGCTCATACCAAGAACTAACTTAGTTGGTCTTTAAGGTGCTACTGGAAGGAATTTTGTTTTGACTATGGCAGACCAACACGGCTACCTATCTGTAACTAGAGCTATGATTGTCAGAGTTCCCAGCCAGATGGTCGGGGTATAAATAATAAATTGTTGTTGTTGTTGTTGTTGTTAGGAATGGGATGAAAGAATATGAAGAAGACTTGCAGAAGGGACCTGGAAAAGACTTAAGAGCCTCAGACAGAAGATCTCCAGGTTGATGGACTATATGGAATTGACGGAAAGGACTGACAGAATCCGAAACCAGGGAGAGGAGATGGTGGAAGAAGATTGGAAAATTTAAAGCTTATATATAGAAATATTGCAAAATTAATGAGTGATAGAAAAATGGTGGAATGATACTTTATGGATTTAGCAGAAATGTTATAAGGAGTTAAGCATATATAAGTATTTTAGTTTTAATGGAAAATAAGGTTAAAAAATATGTTATTTACAATATGATAGAAAATAGAGAAAGATGGAAAGGATTTGGTGAAACAATTAATAGAAGTGGAATACAAAAACATCAAAAATGTGTGATGTATGTTTTTAAATTGTTTTTGTTTTGTTTTATTTAGGGTTAGGGTTAGGGATTGGGTTTTGTTTAGTTTAGCTTAATGTGTTTAGTTTAATGGGTTTAGGTTGTGTTTTGTATTGCCTATATATTGTATTGTATTGTTTTTTCTCTTTTGTTTTGTCTCTTTTGTTTTCTTTTCCTTTTTTGTAATCTTTAAAAGTAATAAATATTATTTTAAATAAATAAATTTTAAAAAAGGAATGGGATGTTCGGCTTGTGCCGAACGAGGGGCGGGAAAGGTTAAAGAAAGGGAGTGAAGAGGTCCCAGAGAGGCAGGGGAAAAAAAAACAAGAGGAGGACCCCACTTCCTATCTTCACCCTCCCCCCCCCCCACACACTTCAAAACCATTCAGCTGGCCAAGCCTCTTCTGGTGAGTGCAAAGTGGCGGGTGCAAGGAGTGACCCCCTTACCCAGGATGGAAAGTGCAAAGCAAGGAGAGAGGGGTCGCTGGGATGCAGATACCCAGCTAGGGAAAGCGGGGGTTGGGGGCGGGGGGGGGGGACAATGCCAAAGCATCTCTAGTGTAGTGTGAGGCTGGAGCCTCCTGCAGGGGAAAAATAATGCACGCCAGGAAAGCGGCGTGGGAGTTTTTTGGGTGGAAGGCAAGTCCATAAAAGTCAGGAAGCTGCAGATGGGGGGGGGCAGGAGACCACCCTAGACGCAGCGGGGGGGGGGGTGTGCAGAGGGGCGGGTGAGTAGGTAGGTCTAGGTAGAAGCCGCAAAAGGGAGGGTATCAGGACCACTGGTTCATCTTCATCAATATTATTTAACAACAACAACAACAACAATTTATTACTTATACTTTATACTTTATTGTCACTTCAACAACTTGTATACAGTGAGATTACAGGAGCACTCAGCTCTCTTAGTTTTAATTCCCCTTGTTTACTGACGCACACCCACCAAACCCGAAAGTCGCTTGCCCTGTTGTTATCTTTTCATTCAGCAGCCTAACAGCCCACGGATAGAAGCTTTTCTTTACCCTGTTGGTGCAACTAATCATGCTTCTATATCTTCTGCCACAGTTTACCTTGTGGGGTTTTTGCGGGGGAGGGGGAGAGAAAGAGGGGGTTATTGTTTCATCCTGTTGCATAGTGTCACCACGGGGATTTGTATCATGTGGGCAGGTCCTTTACTTATATATTTGTCTTCATATCTGAGCACTCCTTCAAGATAGAGGCTTCTTGTTCCCTCTGAAGTTTGGGCGAAGAACACAAGACGACGGAAGAAGAGACCTCTGGATCAGGCCCATGGCCCGTCTGGTCCAGCATCCTGTTCTCGCAGTGGTCCAATGGAAATCAAGCAAGCAGGATTTGAGCACATGAGCAACTCTGTGGTTTCCAGCACAGCCATCGTGGCTGGTACCCATCAATAGTCCTCTCTCTCTGTTTCGTGACCAAAGCTGTTTTGTGACCATCCACACACACTCCAATCTCTAATTGTTTTCTTAGTCTTGATATCCGCCTGTGTTTCCTGCATGGAGACATATAAAATGCATGCCAGCAGTGTTTCTAGCCAGCTTTGAAACAGTACAGTGATGGTACCCTGCCTGATATCAAGTGGCAAGGAGTTCCAAAGTGTCAGCTGGTGCCCTTTCCATGGAGGTGCAGCGTGCAGCCACAGCAAAGGTGGCATTTTCCCATCTCCGCTGTATCAAGCAGTTGGTCCCTTACCTTTCTCACCCTGATCTGGCCACAGTGATCCATGCGACGGTCGCCTCCGGGCTTGACTACTGTAATTCGCTCTACGCGGGGCTGCCCTTGAAGCTGTCCCAGAAACTCCAGCGGGTGCAGAATGCTGCAGTGAGGCTCCTCACGGGGTCTCTGCCATGGGAGTATATTCACCCAGTGCTTTTCCAGCTGCACTGGCTCCCGGGGAAGTACAGGGTCAGATTTAAGGTGCTGGTTTTGACCTTTAAAGCCCTTCACGGCCTAGGACCCTCGTACCTACGGGACCGCCTCTCCTGGTACGCCTCACGGAGGACCTTAAGGTCCACAAATGACAACACCTTGGAGGTCCCAAGTCGCAAGGTGGTTAGATTGGTCTCAACTAGGGCCAGGGCCTTTTCAGTACTGGCCCCGACTTGGTGCAACGTGCTGTCACAAGAGACTGGGGCCCTGCGGGGCTTGACATCTTTCCACAGGGCCTGCAAGACAGAGCTGTTCGGCCTGGCCTTTGGTTTGGACTCAGTCTGACCCTTCTGTTTCCCTCCCCTTATGGTTTTGATCTATGGGCCACTTTTAAAATGAGGCTGCATTTTAAATTATATTTTAACCTGTATTTTAAATTGGTTCATTTCTTTTATTTTTTATTGTAATTTTACTGGTATTAGCCAGCTCTGGCCGGGGAGGGTGGGGTATAAATAAATTGTTGTTGTTGTTGTTGTTGTTGTTGTTGTTGTTGTTGTTGTTAGCCATTCGCTACCACCAGTGCTCCTGTGCTTGAATCCTGCTTGTGAATCCTGTGAGAACAGGATGTCGGACTAGGTGGGCCACTGGCCTGATTCAGTCAACTCTTCTTCTCCTCTGATGTTGCTGCTTGTGAAAAACTCATTCATGCCTTGAGAGCTTTCGATGCACAAAGCAACTCTTTGCACTTGCGCAGATCCTTCCAGCCTCTCTGATCTGGGGGAAGCCTTCAGCTCAGAAAGATAGAAATTGACAGAAGAACAAGGAATAAAGTCTTTCTGTTGTCTTGGAAGCCAGAGGCTGGTACACAGGCTGAGACCCTACCTGCCCGCAGACTGTCTCGCTTGAACTACTGCAATGCGCTCTATGTGGGGCTACCTTTGAAGGTGACCCGGAAACTACAACTAATTCAGAATGCCGCAGCTAGACTGGTGATTGGGAGCGGCTGCCGAGACCATACAACACTGGTCTTGAAAGACCTCCACTGGCTCCCAGTTTCCGAGCACAATTCAAACTGTTGGTGCTGACCTTTAAAGCCCTAAACAGCCTTGGCCTAGTATACCCCCATTGTTCAGCCCAGACACTGAGGTCCAGTGCTGAGGGCCTTCTGGCGGTTCCCTCGCTGCGAGAAGCCAAGTTACAGGGAACCAGGCAGAGGGCCTTCTCAGTAGTGGCACCCGCCCTGTGGAACGCCCTCCCACCAGATGTCAAAGAGAAAAACAACTACCAGACTTTTAGAAGACATCTGAAGGGAAGCTTTTAATGTTTAATAGCTTATTGTATTTTAGTGTTCTGTTGGAAGCCGCCCAGAGTGGCTGGGGTATAAATAAATTATTATTATTATTATTATTATTATTATTATTATTATAGCAAAAGATGGAGGAGAGAGACTCCTCTTTTCCTGATCCGATTGAAGCAGGGAGCTGTGGAGCTTACAGGGACAGGACAGCGCAGAAGACGCTGGGAGAGGAAAAGGCCACGTCAGACGCCCCGCAAAGGCGCTTCAGGCATTTCCGCTACCAGGAGGCCGGGGGACCCCGAAAGGCTCGCAGTCAGCTCCATCACTTTCGCTGTCAGTGTCTGAAGCCGGAAAGGCTCACCAAGGCCCAGATGCTGGACCTGGTAATCCTGGAGCAGTTCCTGGCTGTCCTCCCCCCGGAGATGGAGAACTGGGTCAGGGAGTGTGGAGCGGAGACCAGCTCCCAGGCGGTGGCCCTGGCCGAAGGCTTCCTCCTGAGCCAGGTGGAGGGGAAGAAGCAGGGAGAGGAGAAACAGGTGAGATTGTTTTATTGTCATCTGAAGGGGTAGACGACATGATCAGTAATACAGTTGTACCTTGGTTTATGAACGCCTTGCGACTCAAACGTTTTGGCTCCCAAACGCCGCGAACCCGGAAGTGAGTGTTCCGGTTTGCGAATGTTCTTTGGAACCCAGACGTCCAGCACGGCTTCCGATTGGGTGCAGGAAGCTCCTGCAGCCAATTGGAGGCCGCGCCTTGGTTTTTGATCGCTTTCGGAAGTTGAACAGACTTCCGGAATGGATTCCATGCGCCAACCAATTTTTTTTATCTAATGGGATTTATGTTCTGCTTAATCATTGACGCCCTTAAGAGATTTATATACAATGTACATTCAAATTACTGATAAAACCAGATGTCACAAACAAGTTCACCAGGTGTGTTTTTTTACCCCCAAAATACAGTGGTGCCTCGCAAGACGAAAAGAATCCGTTCTGCGAGTCTCTTCGTCTAGCGGTTTTTTCGTCTTGCGAAGCAACCCTATTAGCGGCTTAGCGGATTAGCGCTATTAGTGGCTTAGCGGCTATTAGCTGCTTAGCAGCAAAGCGGCTAAGCGGCTATTAGTGGCTTAGTGGCTTAGGAAAAGGGGGGGGGAAGCGAAAAAAATCGCAAGACTCGCAAGACATTTTCGTCTTGCGAAGCAAGCCCATAGAGAAATTCATCTTGCGAAGCGCCTCGAAAAACGGAAAACCCTTTCGTCTAGCGGGTTTTTCGTCTTGCGAGGCATTCGTCTTGCGGGGCACCACTGTATCTCTTTTTAAAATATTGTAAAATTTGTTTTGTAAAATTTTTATATGGGATTTTTAGTAAAACTACAACAACAATTAAAACATTCAGAAAATGACAATAATCTAAAACCTGTCGGCATTCTAAATATCTTTTAACAGGTAAGTCAAAAAAAGTTTTTAGCAGGTACTTGCGCCTGACGGATATCAATGTGTGGGGAGTTCCAAAGTGTCGGTGCCGCCATGTGGAAGTTTGTTCAAGCCCTTTTCCTTTCCTGACGGCTCTCCCTTACCTGCCGGCGACCATCATTGCTGCTGTTTCAGGTGAAGAAGCAGACAGACATGGCCCCTGATTTCTCTCAGACAGAGAAGTTTCCAGCAGATCCTACGTTCAGATGGGTTGTGATAGAGCGCGACGGAAGAGCTACCTCACCAGGTAATGATCAGTAGCCGTGCAGTTATTTAGTATTTCTTTCCCAGTCAAACACAGATGTCACGTTGTTGATTAGAATATTAACAATGCCATCAACTACAACATACCTTACCAAAGAACCACTGCATACGATTAACGTATAAACATTAACCTATTGAAATTAATGAGCAAGACTAAGTTTGGCCCATTAATTTCACTGGATATACACTATGCAAGTGATGGAGAAGACAGTCGGAACTCTAGAGGGCCACCTGTAGTTTCATCGGGAGTAAAGAAGAAACCTTTTAAATGTGTGGAATGTGGATTTTGCTTCCGTCATCATTCAAACCTGAGGGTACATCAACGGATTCACAGAGGAGAGAAGCCTTTTGAATGTATGGAATGTGGGAAATGTTTTAGCCGGAAGGAACACCTTGCTTCACACCAACGAACTCACACTGGGGAGAAGCCATTTAAATGTATGGAGTGTGGAAAGAGCTTCAGTAGGAACAGCACACTTACTTTACATCAGCGAACTCACACAGGTGAAAAACCATTTAAATGTATGGAGTATGGAAAGACTTTCAGTACTGGTTCAACACTTAATATTCACCATCGAATCCACACAGGAGGAAAACCATATAAATGTATAGAATGTGGAAAGAGCTTCAGTTATAGGGCAAATTGCAGAAGACATCAACAAACGCACACAGGGGAGAAACCATTTAAATGTATGGAGTGTGGAAAGGGCTTTAATAGGAGTGAACACCTTACTCGACATCATCAAACTCACACAGGGGAGAAACCATTTAAATGTATGGAGTGCGGAAAGGGCTTCATTCAAAATTCACATCTTAATTCACATCAGTGAACTCACACAGGAGGAAAACCATATAAATGTATAGAATGTGGAAAGAGCTTCACTTATAGGGCAAATTGCAGAAGACATCAACAAACTCACACAGGGGAGAAACCATTTAAATGTATGGAGTGCGGAAAGGGCTTCATTCAAAATTCACATCTTAATTCACATCAGCGAACTCACACAGGTGAAAAACCATTTAAATGTATGGAGTGTGGAAAGAGCTTTTATCATAGAGCACACCTTACTTGACATCATCAAATTCACACAGGGGAGAAACCATTTAAATGTATGGCGTGTGGAAAGGACTTTAATCAGAGTGCACACCTTACTTCACATCATCAAATTCACACAAGGGAGAAACTATTTAAATGTATGGAGTATGGAAAGACTTTCAGTACTGGTTCAACACTTAATATTCACCACCGAATCCACACAGGAGGAAAACCATATAAATGTATAGAATGTGGAAAGAGCTTCACTTATAGGGCAAATTGCAGAAGACATCAACAAACTCACACAGGGGAGAAACCATTTAAATGTATGGAGTGTGGAAAGGGCTTCAGGGATGGGCCAGGACTTACTAAACATAATCAAACTCATAAAGGGGAAAATAAAGTTTAAATGTGTGGTGTTTGTGTGGTGTCCCGGTGTTTGTATGTAAATTTGTAGGAACATGTATTAAACTAGTGCACAAGAGGTAATGCTAGGTAATACAGGTGAGAGTGTGAATCTGGAGTCTTGGTGGTGAGTGAGCTGAGTTTTGATGCCCCCTTATCACTGCCCAAATGATGGACCTACCTTGTCCTTTCGACCAGCATCACTGTTGAGATACAACAGGTGCTCACTACCTGAACTTTACATAATCCTTTGAATACCATTTTTATAATACCATTTTCCAGCTGAATGAAAAGGTTTCTGTACTAAAAAATAATTTGGCATTTTAAAACTCATTGGCTGCATTTTCCATACCACGGGAACACTGACCATCCCCTGTGCTACTCATCAATGAGCTTTGAATGCTATATTAAGTCAATAGACCATGAGTAGACCATTTTTAAGAGCTACAGTACTTCGCTTTATCTCGCAATCTGTTTGACCTCTTTTCTTCCTGCCTTCTGTTTATTCAAATGAAGTTTCACAGTTTGATGATTGGAGAGTGTGTGACTTTCAGCCTCATTAATTTGGTATCCCCCTGGGCTTAGGTTGCCTTGGGTTTCACAGTCTTGGGAGTTCCAAGTCCACAAGAGGTCAGGGAATTCCTCTCTTTTTGGGGGAGAAGGTGCGAGCGGGAGAGATTGGCTGGGGGCATAAGGGGTGCTGCTTCTGGACCCCCGATCTGACCATGTTTTGTTCACCCCATTTCCCCCCATTTTTTCTGGGGCTGTCGGTGACCCTCAAGTGCTTGGTGACAGAACCTACTCGGCAGGAAAGCACTGCAGGGCTGTTGTTCAGTGTTGGGGCCAGGAAGGGCGGAGGATGGACTTCACTGAGAGCAAAGTGTGGTGTAGTGGTTAAGAGCGGTAGACTCGTAATCTGGTGAACCGGGTTCGCGTCTCCGCTCCTCCACATGCAGCTGCTGGGAGACCTTGGGCTAGTCGCACTTCTCTGAAGTCTCTCAGCCTCACAGAGTGTTTGTTGTGGGGGAGGAAGGGAAAGGAGAATGTTAGCCGCTTTGAGACTCCTTTGGGTAGTGATAAGGCGGGATATCAAATCCAAACTCCTCCTCCTCTTCTTTTTTTCTTCTTCTTCTTCTTCACTGAGCATCCCCTCATCTCTACAAGGTGTATCCAGAGTGATGCCCCCAGAACCGGCCCAACCAAGAGGCAAGGTGAAACGACCACTTTGGGTGGCAGGATCTACAGGAGAAGCAGATCCCAATATGGATTAGCTTTATTCCCCTCCCCCTTTGTTCCTGGTGTAGATCTTCACCCTTCTTCCTTGGTGGGTGCCATTTTGTGCATTGTCTTGTTGGGGACTTCAAAATATAGACCAGAAATGTAAAACTCCAGGCAGCAATATTTCTTAAAGAGAAGATTTTATTCAATTTGGTTTTTGTCAGACAAAAAGCAAAAAGGGGTGCATTCAGGAAGAAATGAGAGAATGCCCACGAACACCAGGGGCAGACAGTTTTTATACCCTTAGGCAAAGCAAAAGTTCAGCCCCTTGACCCACCCCTTAAACATTCCCCTTTATGCATAATCATTAAAGCTCTACCAATTAGAACATTGGTGGTGGCCTTTTGGTTCCAAACTGCTTTCTCCATTAGGTGGCACTGATGGCTTAAAATCTCTGACCTATTTACTCGTTCCAGCAAATACCACTTGACCCCCACCTGTGTTTGTGGTTTTAGCAAGTTCAGGCCTAGGTCTGCATTTAGAATCCTGCGGTGGGCAGACATCCTGGGCAAACAGACAGTTTCTCAGAAACAGCTCAACTACTAGCAAAATCCCCTGACCGCATCCTCTTGCAAACTCGCTGTGTTGCAAAAATATTGTTTTTGCAAGCAGGGGCAAGCAGGGGAGAGAGAGAAATGTCTTTTTAGCTTTTAGTTTGCTCTCTAAGATGGCTTTCAGCTTATAAAATGGCTCCAGCCTGGCTCTCCAAAGTGGACCCCTGGTCTTCACTCCTTCAGTCTCAGGTGCCCAAGTGTTTTGGGAACAGCCCTGGGCTTTCCCCCCATGTTGATGTTGGGCAGAACACTTTGAGTTTTGTCAAGTTCAAGTTTTAATTGTGAGTTGAGACTCCGTGGGGAGACTTGAGGAATGTTTGGGGGCCAAGGTGGGCATCTTCCCACCCTTTCCCTTTATTTACTTGCTTGCCCATGTCTTCCTGCATCTCTGTCTCCTTGGAGTCGCCCTCCTCCTCCTCACTGCCTTCCCCTTGGGAGTCTTTCCCTCGCCCCTTCCTTCTGAATTTGCATCAGCCACTAGCCGAAGCTATAGACTAAAACAGAAAGCACTGAGGAGAGAGCCAAATGCTTACTGTAGCTATGCAGAGTAGGGAAGTTGTAAAAGGTAAAGGGACCCCTGACCATTAGGTCCAGTCGTGACCAACTCTGGGGTTGCGGCGCTCATCTCGCTTCACTGGCCGAGGGAGCCGGCATACAGCTTCCGGGTCATGTGGCCAGCATGACTAAGCCGCTTCTGGCGAACCAGAGCAGCGCATGGAAACGCTGTTTACCTTTCCGCCAGGGCAGTACCTATTTATCTACTTGCACTTTGACGTGCTTTCAAACTGCTAGGTTGGCAGGAGCAGGGACCGAGCAACGGGAGCTCACCCTGTCGCAGGGATTTGAACCGCCGACCTTCTGATCGGCAAGTCCTAGGCTTTGTGGTTTAACCCACAGCGCCACCTGCGTTGACATCAATACAAATTGACATCAATACAAATGCCAGAATTAATACACGATCCTCTGGCCGCAGATAAAACATGGGAAGCAAACAATAGGATTTCTTTCGATTAAAAATAAATAAATTGTGCAATGTTAGAAAGAGAATCAGATAACAGATCTTATTCTAGTTGCCCCTGCTTAAATATTCTGCAGTTTTTGCTGTCTGCTGGTTATCTTGATCTTCATCTAGAAGAAGAAAGGACACGGCTGAGCTGGGATGGATAGTAGCAGAGGGATAATAACGTCACTCCTCAAATCCTTATGAAGCCAAACAGCAGTTGAGCTACAGATTCAATACTGACATCTCCACATGGACAAATACATGTGTGTACAGTCATACCTCGGGTTACGGACACTTCAGGCGGTCACGCATGAAAAGGCCCTGGCTCTGGTTGAGGCTAATCTGACTTCCTTAGGGCCCGGGACCTCTAGGGTGTTACTATTTATGGACCTTCAGGTTCTCTATGGGGCATACTATACCGTGGGGCATAGTCTTCTCCCTGGTCCTCTCATAGGCCATCAGCTCGAATGAAGAGCAGGCTTACTTCCATTTGAGGAACGACGGGGTTCTATTCAAGCTGGATAGAACCCGAACCGATGGCTTCAACTTCCAGCAAAGGAGATGCCTACTACACATCAGGAAGAACTTTCTGATAGTAAGAGCTGTTTGAAAGTGGAACAGGCTCCCTCAGGAGGTGGTGGACTCCCCTTCCATGGAGTTTTTAAAGCAAAGCTTAGATGGTCATCTGCCATGGATGCTTTAGTTGAGAATCCTGCACTGCAGGGGGGTTGGAGTAGGTGTCCCTTGGGTCTCTTCCAACTCTATGATTCTATAGCCTTGAACAAGTTGCTAGGCAACAGAAAATTCCCCCCAGCAAGAGGTGTCCTTATCAGGGCATGCGATCAACTCAGTCTGGGTCAGTGTAAATTGTCAGCATCGCCCTTGAGCCAGTGTCACCAACTGGACTCATGCACTTCAACCCCGACTGGGCTAGGTGAGCTGGGTAGCACTGCCAGAGACCACCAGGTCAAAGTGCTGTGGACTCACAGCTTAGAGTTGTGAGCACCGGATTCACTTCCACAATACAGTCGTCGCACAGCAGAGTAGAGCAGAGTCTGGCAGTGTATAAACGACTCGGAGAGCAGCTCTGTAGAATATCTTCTTTTATTCTATAACTACAACTATAATACAAAACTATATACAGAGCTAAATAGGTCTAAGCATTAATGAATGCTGCACTGAGTGTCTGCAGCTGCTCTTAGCAGCAACCTTATCTCTACACACGATCTCTAACACTCAGTCTCTCTCTCTCTCCGACACACTGACTGACTGACTGACTGACTGACTGACTTGGTGCTGGAGCTGAATAAGTAGAAAGCAGTATGTGAGTATGTGAATGGGTCAGCTGGCTGGCTGGCTAAAAAGAGACAATTATTATGTTTCTTTGTTTGTTTGTTTCTATATTAATGACCAGCATAAAGTTTTGTAAATAATAAAGACTGAGAAACAACAAAAAGAGAGAGAGAGAAACAAAAACAAATAATAATATAATAATAATAATAATTTATTATTTGTACCCCGCCCATCTGGCTGGGTTTCCCCAGCCACTCTGGGCGGCTTCCAACAGAGATGTAAAATACACTAAAATGTCACATATTAAAAACTTCCCTGAACAGGGCTGCCTTCAGATGTTTTCTGAATGTCAGGTAGTTGTCCATCGCCTTGACATCCGATGGGAGGGCATTCCACAGGGTGGGCGCCACCACCGAGAAGGCCCTCTGCCTGGTTCCCTGCAACTTGGCCTCTCGCAGTGAGAGAACCGCCAGAAGGCCCTCAGCGCTGGACCTCAGTGTCTGGGCAGAATGATGGGGGAGGAGACGCTCCTTCAGATATACTGGACCGAGGCCGTTTAGGGCTTTAAAGGTCAGCACCAACACTTTGAATTGTGCTCGGAAACGTACTGGGAGCCAATGTAGGTCTTTCAAGACCAGTGTTATATGGTCTCGGCGGCCGCTCCCAGTCACCAGTCTAGCTGCCGCATTCTGGATTAGTTGTAGTTTCCGGGTCACCTTCAAAGGTAGCCCCACGTAGAGCGCATTGCAGTAGTCCAAGCGGGAGATAACCAGAGCATGTACCACTCTGGCGAGACAGTCTGCAGGCAGATAGGGTCTCAGCCTACGTACCAGATGGAGCTGGTAAACAGCTGCCCTGGATACAGATTTGACCTGTGCCTCCATGGACAGCTGTGAGTCCAAAATGACTCCCAGGCTGCGCACCTGGTCCTTCAGGGGCACAGTTACCCCATTCAGGACCAGGGAATCCTCCACACCTGCCCGCCTCCTGTCCCCCAAAAACAGTACTTCTGTCTTGTCAGGATTCAACCTCAATGGTGTTTATTCCAGAGATAGCTGGAATGCTGCTGCTGCTTTAAACAATTTAATTTTTAAAATCTCTGCTAAATATCCTGAAACCATCTCGATGGTTTCAAGTACGTATACCATTCCTCAACAGATATTGGATTACAAATTCTTTTTTTAAAAAAATTATTTATTTATTATTAATGTTGCAATACGTATATGAAATCTTTACATAATGATGAATTACAAATTCATTGCAAGTAGATCAGGTATCCCCAAACTTGGCCCTCCAGATGTTTTGGGACTACAACTCCCATCATTCCTAGCTAACAGGGCCAGTGGTCAGGGATGATGGGAATTGTAGTACCAAAACATCTGGAGGGCCAAGTTTGGGGATGCCAGAAGTAGATACTTTAAGCTTCAAATGGCTCTCCAGTAGGTCTCTCTCCGAAGAATGTCAGAGGACAGTCCAAAATTATATGGTATATTGTCTCTAGTGTTTTCACTCCACAATAGCAAATCTATATAGTAGCAAATTTATGATGATATAAGTGTTTCTGGACTACCATTCATTTCAGCAGCATGGCATGCATCTGATGAGTTAGACCGGGGTGGTCCAACCTGCAGCTCACCAGGCCTTTGCCGCAGCCCTTGCCCTCAGCTCTGCTCCTGCCCTTCAGCGGCTCTTCCGACTTCCCTGTCCCACAGAGGAGGAGGAGGAGGAGCTTGTTGACACGCAGAGGGCTGGGAGGCCAGCTTGCAAGCCCCAGCTGTGCCATCTCCTTCCATTAGCAACCTGGGCTTTAAAGCCAGGGCACACTATCAGCAGATAGAACTGCGCACACAGAATAGGCGTGAGGCTTTTAGAGATTTAGTAATCATAAATCAGGACAAAGAAACATGTCTCTCTCATGTCGTCTCAGAGAGAACAGGAAAAGCAAAAGCTATACACACAATAGAAGTTCCCAGCATACTGTGCTGGAATGTAAACAGACATGTGACACGTAACAATCCCACGTCTGTTCCTTAAGGTGGAATGGGAATGTCAACAGAGTTTCCTCCTCTCACTGGTTAGGTGCTTGGGCTCTCTCAACTGCAAACAAGTGCTGTTAACAAGGGAGTACAAGCATGGAAAGGGGATGACCACAATGGGGAGAGCTGGACACAAAATTTCTGGACATTTTGAGGCCCCACCTTTTGATTGGCAGTGTGATGGCCTAGGAATCTGATTCAGAGGCTGAACCTGAGGAATCCCAGCCTGCACAGGAGTCCCCGCCTCCAGGGCTGGCTGAGCCGGGGCAGGGGCTTGAACCTGAAGGGCCCTCACCTGTGCCGGATCCTCAGGAGGAGACACCAGCTGAATCCGCTCTGGCTTCAGAGGTGATCGAGCCTGCAGGTGCTCCTCTCCCAGCCCTGTCAGGGGAAGGTGAGGTTGCCTCTGGATCCAGTAACCCTCCAGCCTCTCCTGAGCTGCAGAGGCTCAGGGCAGAGAGGCGGAGGGAACTAAGTTCTCACAGGAGGAGTGCTCGCCTCCAGGCCAGGAGAGGTGAGTCACCTGTGGGCTGGGACCACCCTATGCCTCAGAGGAGATAAAGGCCAGTCAGCCCAGTCCCAGGTTGCGGGAGCAACATCGTTGGTAACCTGTTCCTGCCGGCACCCTGACCACGCCCGACTCCTCGCTTCGCCCCTGACGGACAGCCTCCTTACCCTCGACCTAGGACCGGACTTCGACCACGCTGCACGGTAACCCCCCGGGACCAGCACAGGTGGGTTGGCTTGGTGATGCAGAGTGAGAAGTGTGGCTTGGCGGTGGTGGCCCCTTTGCGGGAAGAAGCAATGGCAATGGCAACAGGAGGTCAGAGCAGAGCTTCTTGGCCAGAAGGAGGCTGCAGAGCCAGGTATCCCCCATCTCAGATGTGTGCACATCTGGTTCCCTCTTGAATGTGAATGCAGAAGCCGTGTATCAGCAAATTCTAAATGGGCATATGCTACAGGCATTGGTTGGCTGCCGACACCTCTCCCTGGGATATGCAGTGCTTGTTGCCTGAAGCAGACTTCAGACTGATGCAGCAGCGCTCTGCATGTGTTCTTGTGAATGGGTGGCTGGTTCTCATGGAGGGACGCACACTTTCCTGGAGGTCCTTCCACCCCCATTACATTTCCTGCAAATGTCCCAAACAGGATGCAGCATTCTTTGGTGAGAGGGGCAGGGGGACGTCCACCTGTTGGATGCCTGTAAACTCTTCAGCACACACCCGAAAGATATGTGCACACATAGCAGAGTCAGCAAAAGCAAGATTGCGCAGGAAATGTGGCGTCAAGCATTTATTATTTACAGCAAAGAAAACGAAAGAAACATGGCGTGAGTGTCTTCTCACACATCTCTCTGTCTGGAGAGACAGAAACAAACAATGAAAAGACATGGAAACATCCAATCATGCAATAGTAGCATTGAAAATACTGACGGGATCATCAAAAATTTTTATTTCTACAGCATTTCAGGTGGCCTTTTCTTCCCTCAAATGCTCATATGAAAAGATTTAACACTGGACTTCCCGTTGTCGCCATACTTTATTTAACCATTACTGACTTATTGCAAAAACACATCCACTTGTTGTATAATAAAATATTATTTCTCCTGTGTCCTTTTTCTTACTTAAAACAGCTACAGATGTTATTCAAAGGCTGTGACTGAGTTCAAGCTGCAACAACTGTTCTTAAGATATCTTTTAAAAACTTCCCATTTTGAAATAAATACTTGTTTTGAATTATCATTTATTTTTGGGGCTAGATTGGCTAGCATATTAGACCATATTAGATTAGCATATTAGACCATATTAGCATATTAGATTGGCTAGCATATTAGACCAATTTTTGTAACCATTCTAACCTGGAAGGAACTTTATCACTCTTCCAATTTGTCGCTATTAGGACTCTAGCGACAACAGTGGCGTATAAAAAGACCTCTCTTACATTTCTAGGAATATCGGGGCCTGTGATAAAAAGGCTTCTGGTTTTTTTGTGAAATAAACATTTAACATTTTTTAAAGTTCTATATAGATGTCATCCCAGAAAACCTTGATTTTTTTTACATAGCCACCACATATGGAACATTGTGCCTGTTCCTTCTCCAAATCTCCAAAAATTACTAGAAACATTTTTATACATTTTTGAAACTTTCCATGGGATCAAATACCAACAGTATTGCATTTTTTGGAAATTTCCCCTCAAGGTATAGCCCGCTGTTAATTTCAAATTTACCGTAGTTTTCGCTCCAAAACACGCACTTTTTTGCTCCTAGAAAGTAAGGGAAAATGCCTGTGCGTGTTAAGGAGCGAATGCACGGATCGGAGCCATGGCTGCCGTCAGTCAAGCAAAGCGGGAGCCGTTTACACACTCTACGAGGCTCTCGCTTTGCTTGCTTTAAAGTGACCTGGAGCGGAGGGAGGGAAGGAGAGCCATGGCAGCAAAGCGGGCAGCAGCCGCTTACACGGGAGGAGGGACAGACGCTAGCAAAGGTCCATGCGCTCTCTAAACAGAGCAATGAGGCTGCAGAGGGACGGCAGGAAAGATAAAATTTAAGCAACCAGCAGCAAAATAAAACCAATCTCGAGCTCTGAGCCACGCAGTGAAAACCAGGAAGTTAAAAAAAAAGGCTGGGGATGAGGGAGAGGGGAAAACTTCGCAAATCCCCGCGTCTCAGCTGATCCGCTGGGAGGGAGCAGCTTGTTTTCAGGCAGGATAGATTCGAGCATTGTCTGGGTCCTAGTGCCCCTACCACTTTTTTGTGCTCCATTCTATTGCTGCTGGTGGCTGCTTATCACTCAGGCTACAAGGAGGAGCGCTTTTACACAGCTAATGGTGAATCCCCTGCCATCCAAGTCCTCCTCACTTGCTATTCTGCCTCAAAACAAGGAGCGGAAGGAAAAGGCTGCAAACTGTTAAATGGAAAAAAACCCAAGCACAGGGCAAGTACCTTAAGTATACCTTTAAAGCAACAGTGCTCTTTCCCTCCCTCCTCCCCGCTCAGCTCGCCGAAAAGCTCCTTCTCCACGCGTGCTCCTTGTCCCTTGAGTGCTTTTCCTTCCCTCCCCACTTAAAACGTGGTTACAAAGCACGGATCCACATGGATCCTCAGGATTTTTGCATTGGGCTACCCCAAACTCACCATCAGATCACATGTCTGTGGCCACAGCATGAACCATAAAAATCATGCACCCACTGTTTCGTTCAGAATATTTTTTTCTTGTTTTCCTCCTCTAAAAACTACGTGCGTGTTATGGTCAGATGCGTGTTATAGAGCGAAAAATACGGTACTTTCCATAAATATTCCCACTCTTTCATATCTGTTATACCCCAAATCCTCGGCCCATTTAATCATGACAGCTTTAACCTCCTCCTCCTTGACTTCCCAGTCAAGAAAAAGAAGAAGAGTTTGGACTTGATATCCCGCCTTTCACTCCCCTTAAGGAGTCTCAAAGTAGCTAACAATCTCCTTTCCCTTCCTCCCCTACAACAAACACTCTGTGAGGTGAGTGGGGCTGAGAGACTTCAGAGGAGTGTGACTAGCCCAATGTCACCCAGCAGCTGCATGTGGAGGAGTGGGGAAGCCAACCCGGTTCACCAGATTACAAGTCCACCGCTTTTATTAATAGCTGTTTTCACACACAAAATCAGTGTGATACCTTGGTTTACGAACTTAGTATGTTCAGGAAGTTCATTCTAAGCCATAGCGTTCTTAAACCAAGGCATGCTTTTCCATAGAAAGTAATGGAAAATGAATTAATCCGTTGCAGACAATGAAAAAAAACCACTAAAACAGCAATTTAACATGAATCTTACTATCTAACAAGACCACTGATCCATAAAAGTAGCAGAAATCAATGTACTGTACAATAAAATAAATAAGACAGTATTGTAGATGATAAAAATTAAAATTATTATTTTTTCTTACATGCACTGATGATAGTAATTGTTTGGATGAGGGACTTTTATAATAATAATTTATCATTTATACCCCGCCCATCTGGCTGGGTTTCCCCAGCCACTCTGGGTGGCTTCCAACTGAATATTAAAAACAATACAGCATTAGACATTAAAAACTTCCCTAAAGAGGGCTGCCTTCAGTTGTCTCCTAAAAGTAAAATAGTTGTTTATTGCCTTGACATCTGCTGGGAGGGCGTTCCACAGGGCGGGCGCCACTACCGAGAAGGCCCTCTGCCTGGTTCCCTGTATCCATTTCTGCAGTCACACAATCAACCAGTAGCTGACCTGGGTTCCACACAGTCACAAAAACAAGTCACAAAAACGAAGTCACAAGGCACAGTCACAAAAAAAAAAGATGAAAAAGCCACACAAACAAAAAGACAAAAGATAGCAAAGACAGAAGCTCCAAGTATCACCTCTGTGTTGTGTGGGTGCTCCGGACTCAACGGCCAACAGACTCAACAGGAAGCCTCTGATTAGCAGCGGGGGACTCAATTTACAAACGGAACACACTCAACAGGAAGCGGAACATGTTCTGTTTCCAAGGCAAAGTTCACCAACCCAAACACCTACTTACAGGTTTCCAGTGTTTTTATTCCAAGTTGTTCATAAACTAAGCTGTTCTTAAACCAAGGTACCACTGGAGTTGGCACTGGGAATCTGATTAACCCACATATTGTGAAAAATATCCATTGTCCTGATTCAGTCCACAAGTGACAGCAATGAACTTCTTGGTACATTGTCATGCTAGTCTGCCTTTGAGGTTCATTTGTTCCAGAAAAGTGAACAAAATACAGTGAATGTGTTTCCACTCTGCCCCATCGAAAAATCCCTCAAATTATGTCCACGGTCAACTCTAACATTCTAGAATTCTATGTAAAATAATGAACATTGAGTGAATGTTCACTAAGTTTCTCACGTTGACTGAAGCTCTTTCCACACTCCAAGTATTTAGTGTTTCAGCCCTGTATGAGTACGTTTATGTAAAGTAAGGTGTGTACTCTGACGGAAACTCTTTCCACACTCCATACATTTAAATGGTTTCTCCCCTGTGTGGGTTCGATGATGAATATTAAGGGAGCAACTTTCGCTGAACCTCTTTCCACACTCCATACATTTAAAGGGTTTCTCCCCTGTGTGAGTTCGTTGATGCGAATTAAGCTGATTCTTCCAACTGAAGCTCTTTCCACACTCCATACATTTAAAGGGTTTCTCCCCTGTGTGAGTATGTTTATGTAAAGTAAGTTGTGCACTCTGATGGAAACTTTTTCCACACTCCATACGTTTCCCCCCTGTGTGAGTTCTCTGATGTTTACGAAGTTTATCACGTCGAGTGTAGCTCTTCCCACACTCCAAGCATTTAAACTGTTTCACCCCTGTGTGAGTTTGCTGGTGTGTTCTAAGGGCTCCACTGTGACTGAAGCTCTTTCCACACTGCATACATTTAAATGGTTTCTCCCCTGTGTGAGTTCTCTGATGTTCACTAAGTTTATCACGTCGACTGAAGCTCTTTCCACACTCCAAGCATTTAAAGTCTTTCACCCCTGTGTGAGTATGTTTATGTATGTTAAGGTGTGCACTCTGACGGAAACTCTTTCCGCACTCCATACATTTAAATGGTTTAACTCCTGTGTGAGTTCGCTGATGTGTATGAAGCTGGTAACTCTGACCAAAGCTCTTTCCACACTCCATACATTTAAAAGGTTTAACTCCTGTGTGAGTTCGCTGATGTGTACGAAGGTTGGAACTCTGACCAAAGCTCTTTCCACACTCCATACATTTAAGTGGTTTCTCTCCTGTGTGAGTTCGTTGATGTTCTGCATGTGTTCGACTATCAGTGGAAGTCTTTCCACATTCCAAACATTTAAATAGTTTCTCCCCCGTGTGAGTTCGCCGATGTGAAGTGAGGTGTGTCTTTCGTCTGAACCACTTTCCACACTCTAGACATTCAAATGGTTTGTCCCCTGTGTGAGTCCGTTGATGTACACGAAGTGAACTAATATGACGGAAGCTCTTTCCACACTCCATACATGTGAATGGCTTTTCCCCTGTGTGAATTAGTTGATGTTTTCTAAGTGTTCCCCTGTCACGGAAGCTCTTTTTACACTCCATACATTCAAATGGTTTCTCCCCTGTGTGGGTGTAACGATGTAAAGCAAGGCTTGAACTATAACTGAAACTCTTTCCACACTCCATACATTTAAATGGTTTCTCCCCTGTGTGACTTCGATGATGCGTATGAAGGGTCCAACTTTCGCTGAAGCTCTTTCCACACTCCATACATTTAAATGGTTTCTCCCCTGTGTGAGTCCGTTGATGTCTTGTAAGTTTTCCACTCTCACTGAAGCACTTCCCACACTCCACACATTCATATTGTTTTTCCCCTGTATGAATTCGCTGATGTTGTTTAAGAGTGGCATTACTACTGTAACTCTTTCCACACTCATTACACTGAAATGGTTTTTCCCCTGTGTGAGTTTGTTGATGGTTTGTAAGGTTTCCACCATCAATAAAGCTCATTCCACGTTCTGCAGATTTCTGTCGATTGTCTGCACCACCTGCTTTGGAGGAAAAGGGAGAAATGATTTTAGGGTTTCAAGGAACATCTTTGTATGAAGGGCGATATATAAATTACATACATAATTATAATTGTCTAGAAAAAAATAAAAGTGGTAGAAGTGTTTCAAAAAAATAAATAATCTAATAATAATAATAATAATAATAATAATAATAATAATAATAATAATTTATTATTTATACCCCGCCCATCTGGGTGGGCCTCCCCAGCCACTCTGGGCGGCTTCCATAAAAACCAAAAATACAGTAAAATATCACACGTTAAAAACTTCCCTAAACAGGGCTGCCTTAAGATGTCTTCTGAATGTCAGGTAGTTGTTTATCGCTTTGACATCTGCTGGAAGGGCGTTCCACAGGGCGGGCGCCACCACCGAGAAGGCCCTCTGCCTGGTTCCCTGTAGCTTTGCTTCTCGCAATGAGGGAACCGCCACAAGGCCATCGGCGCTGGACCTCAGCGTCCAGGCTGAATGATGGGGGTGGAGACGCTCCTTCAGGTTTACTGGACCGAGGCCGTTTAGGGCTTTAAAGGTCAGCACCAACACTTTGAATTGTGCTCGGAAACGTACTGGGAGCCAATGTAGGTTTTTCAAGACCGGTGTTATGTGGTCTCGGCGGCCGCCCACAGTCACCAGTCTAGCTGCCGCCTTTAGTAATCTATAATTACTAAAAGCATTTCCCCAAACCCTTTACCCATATTTCTGTATTAGTTTAGGTAATCATCATCATTTAATCATGTAGTGGGGGGAAAACATGTAAAATCAAAACGCTGTGAGAGGGAAAAGGTTTCTGGCTCCTCTATGAAAGCAGATTCCAGAAACAAAGAGGAGCATGGGAAAAGGCCTCTCTGCCTCCTTCTTCCTGCCTTTTCTCTCCTCTCCATCTTTTCCCCTTGCCAATGTGTTTCCCTCCTCCTGTCTCTTTCCACCCCTGTGCCCATTATCTTATCCCCTGCAACTCACCAGATCTCTCTGAGGGCCCTGGCAGGGAATGCTCAACAGTTTTGGAGAGGGATGCAGGAGGCAGCCTAACCAAGTCAACCGTCCATCTTCCTCCTTTCATCCTCGCTAGGTTTGCAGGATCAGACTCTTTCATCCTTCCTGAGGAGCTCCCAAGCGAAAACGAGCTGCAGGTTCCTGAGGGATGAAGAAACAAAGGGAGCCTCACATTTAGCTGTTGAAGGATGTCTTTCACTGTTTCCATGGTGAAAGAGGTGCCTTCCTCTTGAAACCCACCACGCAAGAAAAATAGGTCCTGCCCCAGTGTGGAATAAATGAATAAAAATGAATCCTTAGCTGAATCAAAGGATTCTCGCTAAACTCCTTTCCGTGTTAGAGGGTGCAATTAAGACTAAGAAAGACTAAGAATGTGTTCAAGGCCCATGCTGACCCTGAGAGTGATAGCTTTATAGTTTAGAGGTGACTCGAGATAACAAGGAGAAATAGCATGTGATAGTTTAAGAACTAGTACGCATGCTCAAACGCTTCATGGATACGCACCCCTAAAGGAGAAATTGCTACAGTATCTGAATGGACATGGGATGCATGTTATTGATGGGGGTACATATTAGAGGGATAATGTGTAGGTAGATTGGGTAGCCTGTAAACTGCAATTTCTTAACCAATAGGAATTGCAGGAGGGATATTCGAATAGTTTTAGGTTATAAAATATGTGTGTTGTAAGCTTGGAATGAGCACTCCTTTACAGCGTGAGCTAAGGAGTCGCCCGTGCAGTCCTATTAGGGCAATAAATCTAGTGATGCCCGATCGTGGTGTAGGCTCCTTTTTTACACAGAGTTAATTGACACCCTCTGGGTAAAGATTCCTTGGGACATAATTTGTCCAACAATTTTGGTGGAGCATGCAGGCAGGTGAACCCAGATTGCCAACCTCACCTAGCGAAGCCCGGACGACACCTTTAGCGCATGACCGGTCCGATGGAGTTCCGTTGCCGCTGGGACCTCAGAAGCCCACCAACTTAAGGGGACACCTGTGAGACTCTACACCAGGGGTCAGCAAACTTTTCCAGCAGGGGGCCAGTCCATTGTCCCTCAGAACTTGGGGGGGGGGCAGATTACATTTTGAAAAAAATATATGAACAAATTCCTATGTCCCACAAATAAATTGACACCCTCTGGGTAAAGATCCCTGGGACATATTTGTCCAACACCTTGCCAATGTGTTTCCCCCCTCCTGTCTCCATCCATCCCTGCCCTTTTCCCCTGCAACTCACCAGATCTCTCTGAGGGCCCTGGGAGGGAATGCTCAACAGGTTTGGGGAGGGATGCAGGAGGCAGCCTGACCAAGTCAACCGTCCATCTTCCTCCTTCCATCCTCGCTAGCTTTGCAGGATCAGACTCTTTCAAACTTCCTAGGGAGCTCAGAAGTGAAAACAAGCCGCAGGTTCCTGAGAGGGAAGAAGAAACCAAAGGAGCTTCACAGACCCTGCTAGCCTTTTCCTGCTCCAGACATTTAGCTGTTGAAGGGTGAGTCTAACCCTAACCCTAACCCTATCCCTATTTCACTATTTCTGTGGTGAAAGAGGGGTGCTTTGCTCCTGAAACCCACCATGCAAGAAAACCCAGCCACCTAGAATGGCTGGGGAAACCCAGCCAGATGGGTGGGATATATATATAATAACATCATCATCATGACTAGAGTCATGCCCTTTGCGTCTGCTTTTATCTCTGTTGGATGGGAGCTTTGGCATTGCAGCCTCCCGGGCCACAAGCTCCCAGTTATTTCAATAAAAAAAACCCCACAATAATAGATAGGTAGCCGTGTTGGTCTGCCATAGTAAAAACAAAAAAAATTCCTTCCAGTAGTACCTTAAAGACCAACTAAGTTAGTTCTTGGTATGAGCTTTCGTGTGCATGCACACTTCTTCAGATACATGTATCCGTGTATCTGAAGAAGTGTGCATGCACACGAAAGCTCATACCAAGAACTAACTTAGTTGGTCTTTAAGGTGCTACTGGAAGGAATTTTTTTTGTTCCCACAATAATAGTAATTATTATTTCCCCCCGCCCATCTGGCAGGGCTTCCCCAGCCACTCTGCTGGCTGCCAGTTCCTCCCCCAACTCTCTTCCTCCAGCCCGGCTTCCCTTCCACTGTTGCCCCCCCCCCCCAGACCACGTACCCTAGAAGAGACTATGGCCAGGACACAAAGAAAAAGGAAAAATAATGCAGGCATTTTTATAAAATTCCAGAAGGGGGCATCCTGTGAGGCTGCAATAGATTGTAATGGGTTGCTCTGAAGTCAATTCAGCGCCAAATAATAATAATAATAATAATAATTATAAAGAATCCCGCGAGCCCCCCCCCCACCGCCCTGCGCATCTTTTCCCAGAACAAAGGCAGCATCCCTTAGCAATTCTGACCCACGTCGGCCGAAGGGCGGGCTCGGTGTAAGGCAGCGCCCCACGTTGGGATCCCCCAGAAGATCCGGCTTCCCCACTGGGAGGAGGAAGGGGGCAGGAATCCAGCTTCCAGGGAAGAAAGGCTTTGGGGGGGGGGATAGGACGCCCCTCGCCTGTGCAGGGATGGGGCTTCAAGGAGATTCCTGAGCAGGAGCAAGAAGGCTGGGCGTCCCTCCCAGAGATCCTTCCCTCCCCCCCTCAGCCCCCCAACCCCCTCGTCTTCGGGTCCCCCACCCCCCACGAAATCTCCCCCCTGGCACGACTCACCCCTCGCCCTGCGCGCCGCATCTCTTCCTCCGCATCCGGAGGGACCACCCAAGACGAGCGGGGAGGGGAGGGGAGGGGGAGGGGGAGGGGGAGGGTCTGTTCCCAGGCCTCTTTAGGCAGCCGGGCTCTCTCTATTCCCTTCCCCTCCCTCTCCTCCCCAAACAGCACTACCTGGGCGCCTCGCCAGCTGCGTTTTTCAGGTCTAGGCAGGAGGAAGGATCCGGATCCCGCAGAGAAGGGCGCTGGATTTGAGTCTTTGGTGCAAAACCAGCCTGGCTGGAGGATAGGGGCCCTCATGGGCATCACTTTCATATATACACACACACACACACACACACACACACACACACACACACATATTTATAAAGGTAAAGGTACCCCTGCCCGTACGGGCCAGTCTTGACAGACTCTGGGGTTGTGCGCCCATCTCACTTAAGAGGCCGGGGGCCAGCGCTGTCCGGAGACACTTCCGGGTCACGTGGCCAGCGTGACATCGCTGCTCTGGCGAGCCAGAGCCGCACACGGAAACGCCGTTTACCTTCCCGCTGGTAAGCGGTCCCTATTTATCTACTTGCACCCGGAGGTGCTTTCGAACTGCTAGGTTGGCAGGCGCTGGGACCGAGCAGCGGGAGCGCACCCCGCCGCAGGGATTCGAACCGCCGACCTTTCGATCGGCAAGCCCTAGGCGCTGAGGCTTTTACCCACAGCGCCACCCACGTCCCCACACACATATATATCTATATATATATATATATACACATATACACACATTATGTTGGGGGTGTGCATGCTCTTGCGGAAAGATGGAGCACCCTCAGGATGCACGCGCTTTGCAAAGGCGTCTCTGGAAGAACTTGGCCAGATCTGTAACCTAAGAGCGCCCCCCCTCCCCTTCGGCCCTAGCATCTTTCCTTTTCCCCCTCGTTTACTTGCCTGGCTTGGCGTGTCCTTCCTTAGAAAGGCTTGGGTTCATTCTTCCTCCCACTGACCGGTGTAAATGACTTCAGCCTTCTCTCTGCTTTAGTGGGTTTAATATCTTGCACAGGAGCCACCTCTTCGGAGCCCTAGGGGCTTCACACACACACACCCCCCAATAAAATATTTGTGGGGGCCGGGTCCTTCCCCTCAAGTTGATGGGCACTGCCAGTCAAATGGGGGGGGTGTATTGTGTCATGTGATCAATTATGCAGGACGCAGATTACCTGTGTTACGGAAGGCGGGGGGCATGTCTTCTTCACCTTCTTTGCCACAATATATTTGCTCAATTTCTCTAGGACTCCATCACCCCTCCTCCATAATCCCTCAAGGTGTCAAGACCCTAATCCTGTCAAATCACTCTGATCAGCCTTTCCTCCAGGCAATGTCAGGTGGCAAACTATGCATATTTGGGACCATTGTTTTCTCGTCCCCAGGAAGTGTTTATCTGTGCATATCTCCAGCTCTGCATATTCCCCCCTCCCTCCTCCATATGTTAATCTGTGTAACCCAACCTCCCTTTAATATATTCATGATGTAATCTGTGTAACCAAACCTCTCTTTAATGTATTCATGACGTGTTTTGCACTGTATTCTGGGACATGGAGGGAGTTTCAAAAACTCATGTCACCCCTTTCTCGCTGTTCAATCTCGCCTTGAACCTGTTGCGCAATAAACTTGGATCTTCTGCTGTTTGCTCCTGTCTCCGGCTGAGCTCATTTTCCTCCGCAGGGACCCACGGACTTAGTCCGATGAGCTGGGTGGCAGAGCAGCCTCGCACCCAGATTTTAGCCGTAACACCTGGACCCCCCCCAAATATTTTATTCATTGGCACCCCCAATATGTTGCATTATTTTTACATTGGCAACCTTCTCCCTCTTCTCCCCACTACCCCCCTGTGGCCCCAGGGCGGATTTTTGAGGGGGCACAAAGCAGGCACCACCTGCAGGCGTCCCCAGTGCAGCCCAGCACTCCTCTCCGTTGGTTGGAGGAACCAACCATGGAGCTTGTTTTTTTAAAAAAATAAATCATTTATGCTTTTCAGATTTATACATTTCATCAAATTTACAATCATCTTAACATTTCAAAACTTGACGTTCTCCCTCTCTTTCCGCAGTTCCTTAAATTTATTTTTCATATCCTCTGCATATCCAAATCGACTTAAATTGCTCTTTCATTCATCCACTTGACAAATATACACTTATAATACTGCAGGTTATTACAATAATCCTACGAATGTTCTTATCTGTTTACAGTTTATCCGTAAAAATTCAATAAACCATTTCCGTTCTTTTATAAAAAGTTTGTTATCTTGATTTCTTATCCTTCTGGGTAAGTTTCACAATTTCTGCATATTCCCTAAGTTTTTGTATCCACTTTCCATTTGGGGGCAAGCAGGTGGCGCTGTGGGTTAAAGCCTCAGCGCCTAGGGCTTGCCGATCGAAAGGTCGGCGGTTCGAATCCCTGCGGCGGGGTGCGCTCCCGCTGCTCGGTCCCAGCGCCTGCCAACCTAGCAGTTCGAAAGCACCTTCGGGTGCAAGTAGATAAATAGGGACCGCTTACCAGCGGGAAGGTAAACGGCGTTTCCGTGTGCGGCTCTGGCTCTGGCTCTGGCCAGAGCAGCGATGTCACGCTGGCCACGTGACCCGGAAGTGTCTCCGGACAGCGCTGGCCCCTGGCCTCTTAAGTGAGATGGGCACACAACCCCAGAGTCTGTCAAGACTGGCCCGTACGGGCAGGGGTACCTTTACCTTTACCTTTAAAATTCTATAGTTTCTTCTTCTTCTTTCGTGGTCACTCGTAGCCGAGTAAGATTGTCTTCCATAGACACGGTTTTAACAATGAGGCCGTAGGTGACAGAGAGGGAGGCAAAGAACAAAAGACATTGGGGAAAGCCCCCTTAGCACCCCATAAATTTGAGTGAGGGAAAGGCTCAAAACTGTAGAAGAAAGGTGGAGTAAGGGCTTGGGGATGCTGACAATGAAATCAGCTGCAATTCAAAGCAACAGTAGGAAATGTAAGAGAATGGGCTGCTGGGGGGGCAGAGAGAGAGAGAGAGAGAGTGAAGCCCTGTGGTGACAATCTGGGTGCTGATGCCGCGACGGAGAGCGAAGCAGCAGCACCCAGGTCCTGGGATCAGAGTAACCGGAGCTGGGAGCGATCCAGGAGCACTTCTTCTCCATCATGGACTGGGCATGGTGAAGCAGGCCTGAGCCGGCTGCCCCCACCCCCAAAAAAATAACACCTTAGGCGAAAGAATCTGAGCAGGGCTGGCGTGCCCCAAAGAGGAAAGGGGCATAAAGGGGAGGGATGAGCATGAGCATCGGGATGCCAAGCGCAGCGCACTGCTGCCACATTTCCCCGGGGACATTTAATGAAATCCGGGGACATATTGGGGACAGATTTGCAAATCCCAGGACTGTCCCCGGAAATTGGACGTCTGGTAACCCTGATTTGGGTGCTGATCTCCCATATCCTCGTCTGACACTCTCACCACTACACCATCCTGCCTTCCTGAAGTCCTTCTGCATTGGGGTAGCTATAAAAATTTAAGTACGTAAATAATTACGGAGAAAGCAAAATGTCACAGAGATGGATCTGAATCTTTCCCCTCAATGCGAAGGACTTCCGGGGGCGGCGCCAACGGCAATGGCGGTCTCCTTCTGACTCAGAGGGAGAAGCTCCGCGGAAACGGGGTCTGTCCGCTACGGCAAAGCGGAGACCCTCGCAAAAATCACAGGCAGAGGACGCCTGTGACCGTGGGACTTAGCGGGCACCGGTAGCGCCCCCCGGACCAGCTTATCATCTGTGGATAAGTTAGAGACAATTACTTAACTCCTGGGAATGGACTGCCAGGTTGACTAGAACTGTTGCACTGAGAATTGCACTACGTATAGACATTGTAACTTTTTAAAGGCTAACTCTGCAAAGGTGATACTTGCTGAAGGTCTTCTTTTGATCTGAAACTGTTGAAACTGTTGCTTGCTTTTTGGAGGGGGACTTTGGAAAGTAGGAAAAGATTTTTTAACTTTAACATTAATGACTGCTACAGTGTCCCCCTAGAGGAGCCATGAGGTCTGTACAACCAACTGGAGGATTTTTCCATTCTGACTTTGGGGATTTTCCACGGCAAGACTTAACCGTGGGACCGACCTTGACTCATAGACAAAAGTGTGATGACTGAAAGGATAACAAGATCGGGCAAGGCTAGAGTGCAGCAGCCCAGTGCAGTTTCCCAGCAACGTAGATCATCTGTTCCTTGCCCTCCTGTGACACAGGGGGAAGATTTTGCACAAGCTGGGCCAAAGGAAATGGCTTCAGAAGGGGATTTTACTTCACTATTAAATAAAATTTATGAAAAATTGGAAGGCTTAAGCAAACAAGTTACTGAACAATCGACTAAAATAGACCGAAACACGGCTAGCATCAATAATCTGGGACAGAAAGTGAATTCCAATACAGAATCTATCGAAAAATTGCTGGAAGAATCTGCGTCTAATCAAAAGATAGCTGAGGAAGCAAAAGAAAAAGCAGTGGCTGTAGAGGAAGAAATAAAACCGATGCGCAAGCAGATTGGGGACCACCAGTCACTTCTGTCTATGATTGAACTGAGGGAGAAACAGACAAATCTGAGGATCAGGGCAGTACCAGAACTTGAAAAAGATAACCTAAGCGACTACCTTACGCAGGAATTTGGAAAATTTTGGAATTTGGAGGTGGAGCAAGACTTTAAGATAGTAAGTGCGTTTAGACTCGGAAGAGGAGGGAGAAAAAACAGGGTGAGAGACTGTTTGGTGACCCTTTGAATGAAAGAAGAGAGAGACAAAATATTGAGTGCGCACTTCCAGAAGACTTTGGAAATCAACGATTCGAGAGTCGAGATTTTAAAGGATATTCCGAAACATCTATTAGATCTCAGAACCAATTACGGAGATCTGGTGGCCCTACTGAGAAGAAACGGAATTGTTTTTAGGTGGGAATTCCCTCAGGGACTATCTTTTACCTTTAAAGGGAAGAAGTTTAAAATAAGATTAGTGGAAGACAAGAAAAAAATTCTGAGAGACCACGAAGAAGACCTGCAAAAAGAAGTTTTAGAAGAGCTAAGAGCCTTAAGATCAGGAGTACTAGACATAGTACCACCACCTTTGGGACTGGATAAACAAAAAAAAGTGATATCACCGTCAGAAAAAGAAGAACTTTTGGGAGCAGTCGGAGGAGAATAGAATAACCACACCATGTCTCTGCAATTTTTAACTTGGAACATTTGTGGACTTAATTCCCCGGAGAAGAGGAAGTCTTTCATTTATTGAAAAAGGAACAATTGGACTTATTTTGTTTACAGGAAACACATGTGATAAGGCTACACAGGAAAGTACTGATTAATAAAAGACTGGGCCAAGAGTTTATCTCATCGGATCAGGTTAAAAAGAGAGGAGTTGTTATCTATGCCAAAGAGAGCCTATCACCAAAATTTGTTTTTAACGATGAACAAGGAAGATATGTGGCAATTGAGATTCAATCACAAGGAGAAAAATTTTTGATTGTAGGAATTTATGCGCCAAATGAGAGGAAATCTGAATTCTTTAAGAAATTGCATGAGACATTGTTGGACTATATGGACTACAATAACATTATTATGATGGGAGATATGAATGGAGTGGTATCTACAAATATGGACAAGTTGCAGAGACAAGTTGTAACTAAAGATGGCAGACTACCAAAAACCTTTTTTGAATTGACTGACAATATGGACTTGATTGATATCTGGAGAACTAGGAACCCCCTTGGAAGAGAGGGAACATTCTTCTCTGAAGCCAAAATGACATGGACAAGAAT
This sequence comes from Podarcis cretensis, assembly GCF_951804945.1. Classification (NCBI taxonomy): domain Eukaryota; kingdom Metazoa; phylum Chordata; class Lepidosauria; order Squamata; family Lacertidae; genus Podarcis; species Podarcis cretensis. The sequence goes on from NC_137171.1 coordinate 124,306,946, forward strand.
TGACCAAATATGGATAACTAGAGGACTGGCACCTAAGACTCGAAAAGTAGAAATTTGCCCAAAAACCTGCTCCGACCATAATGCGGTGAAGATGGAGATGAAACTAACACCAATCGGTTCTTTCAGATGGAGGATGAATGACACCTTATTTAGAGATCAAGAGGTTACTAAGAAGGCCCAAAAAATCTTGAGAGACTATTTTGAGATAAATTTGAACACTACGGTTGAAAAAAGAGTAATCTGGGATGCAAGTAAAGCGGTCATGAGAGGGTTTCTGATTCAACAGAGTGCAATAAAGAAGAGAATTCAAAATGAGAAAAAAGATAAAATTTTGGAAAAAATAAAAGAAGGAGAGAAGAAACTAAGAGTGAAACCAAAGTCGCAAGAGATTTTGAGAGAAATAAAGTTACATCAAGTACAATATATGACAATGATAAATCAGGAAGTAGAATGGAAAATTAAGCAGATGAAACAAAAGACATTTGAATCAGCTAATAAATGCGGGAAACTGCTAGCTTGGCAGATGAAAAAAAGACAAAAGTTAAACACTATCACAAATCTGGATGTGGAAGGAAAGAACATACAGAATCCATTGGAGATCAGAAAGTGCTTCCAGAGATATTTTAAACAACTATATACAGAAGGGCCACAGAAAGAGACTGAATTAGACCAATGTTTAAGAACAAATGGATTACAAAAGATCTCTCAAGAAAATAAGATAATGTTGAACCACAAAATTACAGAACAGGAGGTGGAAGGTGCCATTCAGAACATGCAGTTGGGTAAATCTCCAGGGCCGGATGGCCTAACCTTCAAATATTACAGATCCTTGAAAAATTGGTTAATTCACCCACTAAAGGAGGTCTGCAACGAAATTATGGAGGGGAAAAAGGCGCCAGAGTCATGGAAAGAAGCTTATATTACACTTATACCTAAAACTGAGTCTGAAAAGACACAACTTAAGAACTACCGTCCCTGCTTAATGTGGATTACAAAATTTTTGCTGATATTTTGGCTAACAGATTAAAAAAGGTACTACTACAGGTAGGAATCTGTCTGACAATACGAGGAATATAATCATCATTTTGGAGAAGCTCCAAGTGAACATCAATACCAAAGCAGTTTTAATTTTTATAGACGCAGAGAAAGCCTTTGATAATATTTCTTGGAATTTTATGAAGAAAAATCTTCAGGGAATGGGGGTAGGCCAAGGGTTTGAAAATGGTATAAGTGCAATTTACTCAGAACAAAAAGCTAAATTAATAGTTAATAATGTGATGACAGAGGAATTTAAGATTGAGAAAGGTACACGACAAGGCTGCCCAATTTCCCCATTGCTCTTTATTTTCGGTCCTGGAGGTTTTGCTAAATATGATTAGAAGGGACCGTCTGATTAAAGGTATTCAGGTCGGAGCCAAACAATATAAATTGAAAGCTTTCGCAGATGACCTAGTTTTGACGTTACAGGAGCCAGAATCTAGCACGAAAAGAGTATTAGAACTGATTCAAGAATTTGGTCATGTGGCAGGATTTAAGTTGAACAAGTTAAAAACTAAAGTTCTTGAGAAAAATTTAACACCAATTGAGAAAGAGAGGTTTCAGAAGGAGACAGGTTTATCATTAGTTAAGAAAGTAAGATACCTGGGGGTTAATATGACTGCTAAGAATCTAAATTTATTTAAAGATAACTATGAGAAATGTTGGACAGAGGTGAAAAAAGATTTGGAAATATGGTCAAACTTGAAGCTTTCCTTGTTGGGTTGAATTGCAGCTATAAAGATGAATGTATTGCCAAAAATGTTAGTTCTGTTTCAGTCATTGCAAATTTTGGACAAGATGGACTGTTTCAAGAAGTGGCAGAAAGTCATTTCTAGATTTGTCTGGCAGGGCAAGAAGCCTAGAATAAAATTTAAAATACTAACCGATGCAAAGGAAAGATGTGGATTTGCCCTGCCAGACCTTAAACTTTACTATGAATCAGCAGCATTCTGCTGGTTGAAAGACTGGCTGCTTCTTGAGAATACAGACATTTTGGACTTAGAAGGTTTTAACAATGTTTTTGGGTGGCATGCATATTTGTGGTACGACAAGGTTAAAGCACATAAAGCATTTAAAAACCATATTGTCAGGAAAGCATTGTTTAATGTCTGGATAAGATACAAAGACTTATTGGAAAATAAAACCCCAAGGTGGCTGTCACCAATGGAAGCAAAGGCTCAGAAAAAGCTCAATATGGAGGCCAAATGGCCGAAGTATTGGGAAATATTGGAACAAGAAGGAGACAAATTGAAATTGCAGAGTTTTGAGAAACTAAAAGATAAAGTGCGAGACTGGCTTCATTATTATCAAATAAGAGAGGCCTATAACGTGGACAAAAAAATTGGCTTCCAGGTGGAAAAATCAAAATTGGAAACAGAACTGTTAGATCCCAAAACTAAAATACTTTCAAGAATGTATAACTTGCTGTTAAAATGGAATACGCAGGATGAAACGGTTAAATCTGCTATGATTAAATGGGCACAAGACATTGGTCATAACATTATGTTTGCTGACTGGGAACAGTTGTGGACCACCGGTATGAAATTTACGGCATGTAATGCCTTGAGAGAGAATATTATGAAAATGATCTACAGGTGGTACATGACACCAGTCAAGCTTGCAAAAATCTACCATGTGCCCAATAATAAATGTTGGAAATGTAAAGAGAATGAAGGTACATTCTTTCACCTTTGGTGGACGTGCCCAAAGATTAAGGCTTTCTGGGAGATGATATATAATGAAATGAAAAAGGTATTTAAATATACCTTCCTGAAGAAACCAGAGGCCTTTCTCCTGGGCATTGACGGCCAATTGGTGCCAAAGGAGGACAGAACTTTCATTATGTACGTAACAACAGTAGCAAGAATACTTATTGCAAAGTATTGGAAGACACAAGATTTACCCACCCTGGAAGAGTGGCAGATGAAGGTGATGGACTATATGGAATTGGCGGAAATGACTGGCAGAATCCGAGATCAGGGAGAAGAGTTCATGGAAGAATATTGGAAGAAATTTAAAGACTACATGCAGAAACACTGTAAAATTAATGAATGTTAAAATGATGTTGGATTGAAAATAAGTGGTATTAGCAACAAAATCAACGAGAATATGCAAAAATGAATTGATATTGGATGAATATAGAGTTACCAAATGTTAAGATACAGAGTTAAAGTAAGGGAAAGAGGGTAAGGATTTGCTGATTTGATTATGTAAATGGGAATACAAAAAGGGGAGGTGTGAGGATGTCAAAGAAATAAGCAAAGGAGCTTAAAGTTATGAAAAACGGATTTAATTTTAACTTCTTTATTTTTTCTTCGTCTTTTATATGTTGTTGTTTTTTATTATCGCCATTTTTTTCTTTTTTCATGTATTTTTTGTCTTTTTTCATGTATTTTCTTTTTTATTTGCTTTTGTATTTATGCTTTTGTAAAACTTTAATAAATATCTATGAATCTTCCCCTTCAAAGCATAAATGTGTTTTATTCTGGATTGCTTTATTTCATGTTTTAATGTGTTGCAAGCAGATTTGAGTTTTTTTACTGTAAGATATAAAGTGGTATAGAATTATTATTTTTCAAAAAAAATGCTTTATTGGACTTAAACAAAGAAAAAAAACATACATTCATGCCCATTGTTTACAAATAAAAGAAAATTAAGAGAAACCTATATTTTCTGACAAAGAAAATATTCTTAATATACATATGACTTCCCGTCGTCTCCATACTTCATTTAACCAGTGTGGTGTAGTGGTTAAGAGCGGTAGTCTCGTAATTTGGGGAACCGGGTTCGCGTCTCCGCTCCTCCACATGCAGCTGCTGGGTGACCTTGGGCCAGTCACACTTCTCTGAAGTCTCTCAGCCCCACTCACCCCACAGAGTGTTTGTTGTGGGGGAGGAAGGTAAAGGAGAATGTTAGCCGCTTTGAGACCCCTTTGGGTAGTGATAAAGTGGGATATCAAATCCAAACTCTTCTTCTTCACCATTACTGACTTACAGTATTGCAAAAACATATCCACTTGTTGTATAATAAAATATTATTTCTCCTTTTTCTTACTTAAAACAGCTACAGAGGCTGTTCAAAGGCTGTAACCGATTTCAAGCTGCAACAACTTTTCTTAAGATATCTTCTTAAAACTTCCCATTTTGAAATACCGTATTTTTCGCTCGATAACACGCACCTGACCATAACACGCACTTAGTTTTTAGAGGAGGAAAACAAGAAAAAAAATCTGAATGAAACAGTGGATGTATCATATTTGTGCTTCATGCTGTGGCCACAGTCATGTGATTTGACGGTGAGTTTGGGGTAGCCCAATGCAAAAATCCTGAGGATTCATGTGGATCCATGCTTTGTAACCACGTTTTTGTGCCATTGCAGCCCCAGGCAACAGTGGGTGCGTGATTTTTTTGGTGCAGGCTGTAGCCATGGACATGCTATGTGATCTGATGGTGAATCTGGGGTGACCCAATGCAAAGATCCTGAGGATTCATGTGGATCCGTGCTTTGTAACCACGTTTTTGCACCATTGCAGCCCTGTTTTTGCATCAGATCATTGCTATGTGATCTGATGGTGAATTTGGGGGGGGGCCAATGCAAAGATCCTGAGGATCCATGTGGATCCGTGCTGTGTAACCACGTTTTAAGTGGGGAGGGAAGGAAAAACATAGAAGGGACAAGGAGCACGAGAGGGGTGTGCGGAGAAGCAGCTGGCTAAGAATGCAAGAAAGGGGATTAAAGGGGGGGAAAGGAAGGCAAAAGTCCCCCCACCCACCCAAGCCAGCCCCCCCCTCTCTCTCCTGCATGTTTTCCGCTGCCTGCGAGTCCCTAGACGCAGCAGCAGCAGCAGCAGCACCGGAGCACGGAGAGGAGCTCTGCTTTCCCCTCTGCTTGCCTGGAGGGGAGGGGATTTGCCTGCTCTTCCGTTTGAGCAAACACAGTAATGAAACAGAAGTGGGTGGGCAGTAAGACCCTGAGGCAGAATGCAGGAAAGCAGCAGCCTCCTCTCCTCCATGATGGTGTGATATGATTTTTGCCTGATTTTTGCCCTGTACTTGGGACAGTCAGCTCCAGGGACCACACATTCACTCAATAACACGCACAGACATTTCCCCTTACTTTTTAGGAGAAAAAATCTGCGTGTTATAGTGGGGGAAATACGGTAAATACTTGTTTTGAATTATCTTTTATTTTTTCGGTTGGTTTCGCTACCTCTGCATATTAGACCAATTCTTGTAACCGTTCTAACCTAGAAGGAACTTTATCACTCTTCCAATTTGTCGCTATTAGGACTCTAGCGGCAACAGTGGTGTATAAAAAGACCTCTCTTACATTTCTAGGAATATCGGCGCCTGTGATAAAAAGGCTTCTGGTTTTTTTGTGAAACAAACATTTAACATTTTTTAAAGTTCTATATAGATGTCATCCCAGAAAACCTTGATTTTTTTTTTACATAGCCACCACATATGGAACATTGTGCCTGTTCCTTCTCCACATCTCCAAAAATTACTAAAAACATTTTTATACATTTTTGAAAGTTTCCATGGGGTCAAATACCAATAGTATTGCATTTTTTTGGAAATGTTACCTCAAGGTTTAGCATTCTGTGAATTTCAGATTTACTTTCCATAAATTTTCCCACTTTCATATCTGTGTTATATCCAAACTCCTGGGCCCATTGAATCATGACAGCTTTAATCTCCTCCTCCTTCCCAGTCAAGAAGAAGAAGAGTTTGGACTTGATATCCCGCCTTTCACTCCCCTTAAGGAATCTCAAAGCAGCTAACAATCTCCTTTCCCTTCCTCCCCCACAACAAATACTCTGTGAGGTGAGTGGGGCTGAGAGACTTCAAAGAAGTGTGACTAGCCCAAGGTCACCCAGCGGCTGCATATGGAGGAGTGGAGACGCGAAGCCAGTTCACCAGATTACAAGTCCACCGCTTTTATTAATAGTTGTTTTCACACACAAAATCAGTGTGATACCTTGGTTTACGAACTTAATCTGTTCAGGAAGTTCATTCTAAGCCATAGCGTTCTTAAACCAAGGCATGCTTTTCCATAGAAAGTAATGGAAAATGAATTAATCCATTCCAGACAATGAAAAACAACCACTAAAACAGCAATTTAACATGAATCTTACTATCTAACAAGACCACTGATCCATAAAAGGAAGGCAATAATCAATGTACTGTACAATAAAATAAATAAGACAGTATTGTAGATGATAAAACTCAAAATTAATATTTTTTTCTTACATGCACTGATGATAGTAATTGTTTGTATGGGGGGCTTTTATACATTTCTGCAGTCACATTATCAACCAGTAGCTGACCTGGGTTCCACACAAGTCACAAGCAACAGTCAAAAGTCATTGCCATAAAACAAAGAACAAGTCACAGTTAAAAAGAAAAGCCACACAAACAAAAAATCAAAAAAATGGCAAAGACAAAAGCTCCAAATAACACCTCTGTGTTGTGTGGGTGCTCTGGACTCAACAGCCGACAGACTCAACAGGAAGCCTCAGATTAGCAGCGGGGGACTCAATTTACAAATGGAACACATTCAACAGGAAGCGGAACATGTTCTGTTTCCAAGTTGTTCATAAACTAATCTGTTCTTAAACCAAGGTACCACTGGAGTTGGCACTGTGAATACGATTAACCCACATATTGTGAAAAATATCCATTGTCCTGATTCAGTCCACAAGTGACAGCACTGAACCTCTTGGTTCATTGTCATGCTAGTCTGCCTTTGAGGTTCATTTGTTCCAAAGAAGTAAGCAAAATAAAGTGCATGTGTTTCCACACTGCCCCATCCAAAAACCCCTCAAATTATGTCCAGTGTCAACTCTAGCATTCTAGAACTCTATGTAAAAGAATGAACATCGAGTGAATGTTCACTAAGTTTCTCACGTTGACGGAAGCTCTTTCCACACTCCAAGCATTTAAAGTGTTTCACCCCTGTGTGAGTACGTTTATGTAAAGTAAGGTGTGTACTCTGACGGAAACTCTTTCCACACTCCATACATTTAAATGGTTTCTCCCCTGTATGGGTTCGATGATGAATATTAAGGGAGCAACTTTCGCTGAACCTCTTTCCACACTCCATACATTTAAAGGGTTTCTCCCCTGTGTGAGTTCGTTGATGAGAATTAAGCTGATTCTTCCAAATGAAGCTCTTTCCACACTCCATACATTTAAAGGGTTTATCCCCTGTGCAAGTATGTTTATGTAAAGTAAGTTGTGCACTCTGATGGAAACTTTTTGCACACTCCATACGTTTCCCCCCTGTGTGAGTTCTCTGATGTTTACGAAGTTTATCACATCGACTGTAGCTCTTTCCACACCCTAAGCATTTAAACTGTTTCACCCTTGTGTGAGTTTGCTGGTGTGGTCTAAGGGCTCCACTGTGACTGAAGCTCTTTCCACATTGCATACATTTAAATGGTTTCTCCCCCGTGTGAGTTTGCTGATGTGAAGTGAGGTGTGTCTTTCGTCTGAACCACTTTCCACACTCTAGACATTCAAATGGTTTCTCCCCTGTGTGAGTCCGTTGATGTACACGAAGTGAACTAATATGACGGAAGCTATTTCCACACTCCATACATGTGAATGGCTTTTCCCCTGTGTGAATTAGTTGATGTTTTCTAAGTGTTCCCCTGTCACGGAAGCTCTTTTTACACTCCATACATTTAAATGGTTTCTCCCCTGTGTGGGTGTAATGATGTAAAGTAAGGCCTGCATTTTCTCTGAAGCTCTTTCCACACTCCATACATTTAAATGGTTTCTCCCCTGTGTGACTTCGATGATGCATATGAAGGGTCCAACTTTCGCTGAAGCTCTTTCCACACTCCATACATTTAAATGGTTTCTCTCCTGTGTGAGTCCGTTGATGTCTTTTAAGATTTCCACTCTCACTGAAGCACTTCCCACACTCCACACATTCATATTGTTTTTCCCCTGTATGAATTCGCTGATGTAGTTTAAGAACGTCATTACGACTATAACTCTTACCGCATTCCATACATTTAAATGGTCTTTCCCCCGTGTGAGTTCGTTGATGATTTGAAAGCGTCACCCTCTGACAGAAGCTCTTTCCACACTCATTACACTGAAATGGTTTTTCCCCTGTGTAAGTTTGTTGATGGTTTGTAAGGTTTCCACCATCAATAAAACTCATTCCACGTTCTGCAGAGTTATGTCGATTGTCTGCGTCACCTGCTTTGGAGGAAAAGGGAGAAATGCTTTTAGGGTTTCAAAGAACATCTTTGAATGAAGGGCGATATATAAATTACATACATAATTATAATTGTCTAGAAAAAAATAAAAGTGGTAGAAGTGATTCAAAAAAATAAATTTTCTGTAATTACTAAAAGCATTTCCCCAACACCCTTTGCCCATATTTCTGTATTAGTTTAGGTAATCATCATCATTTAATCATGTAGTGGGGGGGGGGAACATGTAAAATCAAAACGCTGTGAGAGGAAAAAGGTTTCTGGCTTCTCTATGAAAGCAGATTCCAGAAACAAAGAGGAGCATGGGAAAAGGCCTCTCTGCCTCCTTCTTCCTGCCTTTTCTATCCTCTCCATCTTTTCCCCTTGTCAATGTGTTTCCCCCCTCCTGTCTCCATCCATCCCTGCCCTTTTCCCCTGCAACTCACCAGATCTCTCTGAGGGCCCTGGGAGGGAATGCTCAACAGTTTTGGAGAGGGATGCAGAAGGCAGCCTGACCAAGTCAACCGTCCATCTTCCTCCTTCCATCCTCGCTAGGTTTGCAGAATCGGACTCTTTCATCCTTCCTGAGGAGCTCCCAAGCGAAAACGAGCCGCAGGTTCCTGAGGGATGTAGAAACAAAGGGAGCCTCACGTTTAGCTGTTGAAGGATAAGTCTTTCACTGTTTCCATGGTGAAAGAGGGTGCCTTCCTCCTGAAACCCACCAAGCAAGAAAAATAGGTCCTGCCCCAATGTGGAATAAATGAATAAAAATGAATCCTTAGCTGAATCAAAGGATTCTTCCTAAACTCCTTTCCTTGTTGAGGGTGCAATTAAGACTAAGAAACAGGGTGTTATCTGTGAAAGAATGTGTTCAAGGCCCATGCTGAACCTGAGAGTGATAGATTTATAGTTCTGTCGAGATAACAAGGTGACTCGAGATCACAAGGAGAAATAGCAGATGATAGTTTAAGAACTAGTACGCATGCTTCATGAACACACACCCCTCAAGGAGAAATGAAAAGAAAACCCAGCTGCCTATATGGTTGGGATAAATAATAATAATAGGGATATTACAATTTATCTAGGAGACCGTTGTAAGCAGATGAAAACATTAGAAGGATTTTAACTGCACTTGTAAGGTATTAAAGATTATGGATAACTTGGATGAACAGAAAAATATGGACAATGGACTTATATGCAGTTGTAGATGGTAATATTAGGACCAACGGAGGGGATGGGGGGAAGCCACAAGATTCAGGGTAATCTCCATTTATGGATTTGTTTTTATTTTTTTTTGTAATAATTTTTTTTTGTTTGTTTAAAAAAATCCAGATTTTTTTTTTTTTAAGAACCTTGCCCAAGAAGGGGAGATTAGCAACTAAGCCAGCAGTCCTGAAGTGGAAATAGCACCTAACATTCAAAAGCCTGGGAGAAGGTTTTCCTCTTCACCATCCATCTATCGATCCTTCTGTGTCCCTATCTCCACTCCATAGGAACTCACCAGATGTCTCTGAGTGTCCTGGGAGAAAACGCCCAGAGGTTTTGGGGAGGGATGCAGGAGGCAGTCTGATAAGGTCAACTGTCCATCTTCCTCCTTCCATCCTTGCTAGGTTTGCAGGTTCAGCCGCTTTGGTCCTTCCTGAGGAGCTCAGAAGATGCAGGTCCCTGGGAGGGAGGGAGGAAGAAGCAAAGGGAGCCTCAGAGGCCCTGCAGGGATTCTCCTGCCCAGAACATTCTGCAGCCTCTAGAAAAGCCCCAAAGGGGTTCCCCCTTCCCAACAGGAGCCCCATTTTTAAGGTTTTTTTGAGTGATACCAATTCAATCTGTCCTCTCCCCATGGGGGCTTCCTTATGAGTAAATCTGCACAGGTCTGCTCTGCATATTCCTCCTCTTCTGTGACACCTAGAAACATGTACCAGGTGAATACTTTGGAGAAGACTGCTCCACTCCCTTCCTCCAGCCAGGGCTTTCTTGAATTTTGTGTGTGTGTGGGGGGGGTCATTTCCCCCTCCAGCTCCCATCCATTCATTTCTCCTCCACACACAACCCCCTGGAACTCAGCACACCTCTCCTAGCCTCGGATAGCAATGATGATGATCAGATCCAGCCTCTTTCAAAATATTTCGCAGACCTCAAAGTTTAAACAAGTCGTGGGGGCGGGGGGGGGGGGGGGAGAGAAGCCAAGGCAGCCCCAGACCGCTGCAGAGATTTCCCTCCCTAAGAGGCACCCCAGCAACCCCTCCTACAGGAAAAGAAGGGTTACTTGCTCCTGAACGCCAGCAGACTCATGCCTGAAAGCGGCTCTCCTTCACTCCACCATTAAAAAACACTCCTTTCCTTCGGACTTCATTTTTTTTCTGCCATCTTGGAAATCTTGCCTCTGGAGATTTCCCTGCCAGTGCTCAAGATGGAGCCCTTTCTCCCAAAGGACACATCTCTCTCTTGTTGTAGCCTCACAAGGACTGCTTGCTGCTTGCTGCCTGCTGCCCAGGAAGACTCCCCTGAGTGAGTGCCTGAGGGCCCTGCTCTTGCCACTTACCATCTGGCCTGGGGTGGGGCCTGAAGCCTCACAAGGACTGCTTGCTGCTTGCTGCCTGCTGCCCAGGAAGACTCTCCTGTGTGAGTGCCTGAGGGCCCTGCTCTTGCCACTTACCATCTGGCCTGGGGCGAGGCCTGAAGCCTCACAAGGACTGCTTGCTGCTTGCTGCCTGCTGCCCAGGAAGACTCCCCTGAGTGAGTGCCTGAGGGCCCTGCTCTTGCCACTTACCATCTGGCCTGGGGCGGGGCCTGAAGCCTCACAAGGACTGCTTGCTGCTTGCTGCCCAGGAAGACTCCCCTGAGTGAGTGCCTGAGGGCCCTGCTCTTGCCACTTACCATCTGGCCTGGGGTGGGGCCTGAAGCCTCACAAGGACTGCTTGCTGCCCAGGAAGACTCCCCTGAGTGAGTGCCTGAGGGCCCTGTTCTTGCCACTTACCATCTGGCCTGGGGTGGGGCCTGAAGCCTTACAAGGACTGCTTGCTGCTTGCTGCCTGCTGCCCAGGAAGACTCCCCTGAGTGAGTGCCTGAGGGCCCTGCTCTTGCCACTTACCATCTGGCCTGGGGCGGGGCCTGAAGCCTCACAAGGACTGCTTGCTGCTTGCTGCCTGCTGCCCAGGAGGACTCCCCTGAGTGAGTGCCTGAGGGCCCTGCTTTTGCCACTTACCATCTGGCCTGGGGTGGGGCCTGAAGCCTCACAAGGACTGCTTGCTGCTTGCTGCCTGCTGCCCAGGAAGACTCCCCTGAGTGAGTGCCTGAGGGCCCTGCTCTTGCCACTTACCATCTGGCCTGGGGTGGGGCCTGAAGCCTCACAAGGACTGCTTGCTGCCCAGGAAGACTTCCCTGAGTGAGTGCCTGAGGGCCCTGCTCTTGCCACTTACCATCTGGCCTGGGGTGGGTCCTGAAGCCTCACAAGGACTGCTTGCTGCTTGCTGCCTGCTGCCCAGGAAGACTCCCCTGAGTGAGTGCCTGAGGGCCCTGCTCTTGCCACTTACCATCTGGCCTGGGGTGGGGCCTGAAGCCTCACAAGGACTGCTTGCTGCCCAGGAAGACTCCCCTGAGTGAGTGCCTGAGGGCCCTGCTCTTGCCACTTACCATCTGGCCTGGGGTGGGGCCTGAAGCCTCACAAGGACTGCTTGCTGCTTGCTGCCTGCTGCCCAGGAGGACTCCCCTGAGTGAGTGCCTGAGGGCCCTGCTTTTGCCACTTACCATCTGGCCTGGGGTGGGACCTGAAGCCTCACAAGGACTGCTTGCTGCTTGCTGCCTGCTGCCCAGGAAGACTCTCCTGAGTGAGTGCTTGAGGGCCCTGCTCTTGCCACTTACCATCTGGCCTGGGGTGGGGCCTGAAGCCTCACAAGGACTGCTTGCTGCTTGCTGCCTGCTGCCCAGGAAGACTCCCCTGAGTGAGTGCCTGAGGGCCCTGCTCTTGCCACTTACCATCTGGCCTGGGGTGGGGCCTGAAGCCTCACAAGGACTGCTTGCTGCTTGCTGCCTGCTGCCCAGGAAGACTCTCCTGTGTGAGTGCCTGGGGGCCCTGCTCCTTCCTGCCACTTACCATCTGGCCCAGGGCGGGACCTGACAGGCCTCACTAGGACCGTTGTTGTTACTGCCGGGAGGGCACAGAGTGTTTATAAAATGTTTTTTTAAAAAAATTTCTTTTGGATTTTTTGTATGTGGGGGGGTGGGGGTGGGATGGATGTTTGGTTGGGTTTAGGGAATTTTTTATTTTACTTTGATGTTTTTGTAATTTTTACATTTTTTTGTTTGTATTGTTTTATTGGTTTTGTTTGTTTGTTTAAGGTGTTATTTTGTTCTTAGGGGGAGGGGTCAGGGCTGCCGGGGAGTGGGCCCCAGCCCACAAAATGGCTGGGGCATGTTCCACAGGGGGGATGCACTGGGACAACCGATCTCAGTGATCACGGGTAGGAGGAGGAGTTACGCTAAGACCAGACCATGTCATTACAGAGGGGGCAGGTTTAGTCATTGTCTGAGGACTATTCCTGCCTCCGGGTCTGGTCCTGACCGGATGGATACTAGAATCAGCAAGGGATACCCACATGACCTGAAGGTGCTGCTGTGCAATGCCAGGTCAATGATTCATAAGACCACTGCCATCCATGACTTGATCATGGATGGAGGACTTGACCTGGCATGTGTAACAGAGACTTGGTTGGATGAAGCAGATGGGCCTGTCCTTGCCGCTGCTTGTCCACCAGGTTTCTCTTACGCACAGCAACCCAGGTCATGTGGGCGGGGAGGGGGGGTTGCAGTGATTTTTAGGAAGTCATTAGTTTGCACCAGGCGTCCTATTGGGAAGACCCAGTTTTCTGAGTGCATGTTCTGGAAGTTGGGCAATAGGGGCAGTACAGGATTCCTTTTGGTGTACCGACCTCTCCGCTGCACCAAGGATTCCCTGCCCGAGCTGCTTCAGGTAGTGGCGGATGTTCTCCTGGAGACACCTAGCTTGGTCGTCCTAGGGGATTTTAACATCCATGCCGACACGACCTTACAAGGGGCCGCTCGGGACTTCGTGGAAAGCATGGCCTCCATGGGGCTGTCCCTGAATAAGTCTGGCCCAACCCATAGCCGCGGACATGCCTTGGACCTGGTGTTTACCTCTATGGATGTTGGTGATCTGACACTAAGTAAAAGCGAAACGAAAGAAGTGCCATGGTCAGATCACTTCCTGGTGCAACTGGACTTCTCTGCGACCCATCCCCTCTGCAGGGAGGTGGGACCAATTCGGATGGTCCGCCCCCGCCACTTAATGGATCCAAATGGTTTCCAGAGAGTGGTAGGGGATGCTTTATCCCATGTTGATGGCCTTTCAGCTGATTCCCTGGTGGCCCGCTGGAATGAAGAGTTAACCAGGGCTATTGACTGTTTGGCTCCGAAGCGCCCTCTCCAATTGCATGGAGCCCGGACAGCCCCGTGGTTTTCCACGGATCTGAGGGCAATGAAACAATAGTTGAGACGGCTAGAGTGCCGGTGGCGGATAACTCATTCTGAATCTGACCGGACACAGGTTAGAGCTCAACGTCGAGCCTACCAAGTGGCGATAGCGACGGCGAAGAAGAATTTCTTCACCGCCTCTATTGCATCTGCAGAAAACAGCAGCAGGAGACTTTTTCAGGTGGTTCACAATTTAGCGGAAAACCACCTGCAACATCGGGGCCCAGTACGGGCCACATGTTCTCCTGCAATGATTTTGCAAAGTTTTTTGCAGATAAAATCGCTCAGATTTGGGAAGAAGTAGACTCCACCGTGGGAGCAGGGCCGGGGCGGGAGAGTGCTAGAGTCCTGTCTGGTCAAGTTGAGTGGGGTCAATTCCAATCTGTTACCTCCGAGGATGTGGACAGGCTGCTTGGATGAGTGAAACCAACCACCTGTCTCCTGGATCCTTGCCCATCCTGGCTTATAAAAGCTAGCTGGAAAGGACTGGGCAATGGGCTTTGTGGGGTGGTGAATGCTTCCCTCCGTGAGGGAGCCTTCCCAGACACGCTGAAAGAGGCGGTTATTAAACCGCTTCTTAAAAAAAATCTTCAGATGCGGCCACGATGGCCAACTATCGCCCAGTCTCAAATCTTCCTTTCTTGGGCAAGGTGATTGAGCGAGTGGTTGCCGAACAACTCCAGGCACGCCTGGAAGAAGCGGACCATTTGGATCCCTTCCAGTCGGGATTCAGGCCTCATCATGGGACTGAAACTGCCTTGGTCGCACTGGTTGATGATCTCCGGCGGGCTAGGGACAAAGGTGAGAGCTGTTTCCTAGTTCTGCTGGATCTCTCAGCGGCGTTTGATACCATCAACCATAACATCCTTCTGGACCGTCTTGAGGGGCTGGGAGCTGGGGGAACTGTCATACAGTGGTTCCGCTCCTTCCTCCTGGGCCGTGTTCAGAAAGTGGTGGTGGGAGATGAGTGTTCAGACCCCTGGGCTCTCACTTGTGGGGTGCCTCAGGGTTCTGTCCTCTCCCCCATGCTTTTCAACATTTACATGCAGCCGCTGGGAGAGATCATCAGGAGGTTTGGGCTGGGTGTTCATCAGTATGCGGATGATACCCAGCTCTACCTCTCTTTTAAATCAGAACCAGTGAAGGCGGTGAAGGTCCTGTGTGAGTGTCTGGAGGCAGTTGGAGGATGGATGGAGGCTAACAGATCAAGGTTGAATCCTGACAAGATAGAAGTACTGTTTTGGGGGGACAGGAGGCGGGCAGGTGTGGAGGATTCCCTGGTCCTGAATGGGGTAACTGTGCCCCTGAAGGACCAGGTGCGCAGCCTGGGAGTCATTTTGGACTCACAGCTGTCCATGGAGGCACAGGTCAAATCTGTGTCCAGGGCAGCTGTTTACCAGCTCCATCTGGTACGTAGGCTGAGACCCTATCTGCCTGCGAACTGTCTCGCCAGAGTGGTGCATGCTCTGGTTATCTCCCGCTTGGACTACTGCAATGCACTCTACGTGGGGCTACCTTTGAAGGTGACTCGGAAACTACAACTAATCCAGAATGCGGCAGCTAGACTGGTGACTGGGGGCGGCCGCCGAGACCATATAACACCGGTCTTGAAAGACCTACATTGGCTCCCAGTACATTTCCGAGCACAATTCAAAGTGTTGGTGCTGACCTTTAAAGCCCTAAACGGCCTCGGTCCAGTATACCTGAAGGAGCGTCTCCACCCCCATCATTCTGCCCGGACGCTGAGGTCCAGCGCCAAGGTCCTTCTGGCAGTTCCCTCATTGCGAGAAGCAAAGCTACAGGGAACCAGGCAGAGGGCCTTCTCGGTAGTGGCGCCCGCCCTGTGGAACGCCCTTCCAGCAGATGTCAAAGCGATAAACAACTACCTGACATTCAGAAGACATCTTAAGGCAACCCTGTTCAGGGAAGTTTTTAACGTGTGATATTTTGCTGTATTTTTGGTTTCTATGGAAGCCGCCCAGAGTGGCTGGGGAGGCCCAGCCAGATGGGCGGGGTATAAATAATAAATTGTTGTTGTTGTTGTTGTTGTTGTTGTTAACAAAATCTGCCCTTTTTCCTATTAGTAGGAGAAAATAACAGAGCCCAACCAGAGAATATTTAGAAGCAAAGCAGCTAGTAAGCCTGATCTTTATTGATCTGTTGCAACAGGGTCCTCATTCACCACGCACAGGACAGGAGGAACCCAGAACAATGGCGTGCAAGGCCTTATATAGACATTTTGAAATTGCCACCCTGTAGCTCAAGACCACCATCCCAGATAAATCAAACCTACATCACAGAAAAGGCGGTCTAAAACAGAAATTTGAATGTTGCTTTTCTCCTGTCCTTTATCTCCTGTCTGGCAGGTTACTTGATTGGATACCCTGGGGAGCCTGGCCAGTCTTTTGTACTGATAAATATTTAGTAATGATAAATACTTAGTTCCTGAGTCAGGTCACAGGCTCACCCTGTTCAAACACAGACATACCCTTAAGATAGGATTTGTGAAGGAAAGGACAACGGGGAGGCTTTTCCATTTTCCTTTAACCTTGCAGCGAAAACATTTGGTCAATTTGGGACAGTTTGGGAATCAAAAATGGTTCCAGGTTATGAACATTTAACATATATCTAAGACCTCAAAATTTCTATCACACACTCTCTCTACCCTAGGGGTGCAAACTTGAATTAAATATTGGGGGGGGGGGTTGTGGCAGCAAGCCTTGCTCCATATAATATCACATGATACAATGCACAGACAACCCCCAGGCCCCTCAAGTGTTTTACTGTGGGGGCCAAACCCCTCCCGGCCCCATGGAGTTGGCTCCAATGCTCCACCCCCCAAAACCATAGAACTGTGGAAATGGAAGGGACCCCAAGGGTCATCTAGTCCAACCCCCAGCAATGCTGGGGTCGCAAGGAAAGCATCGCCCAAGATGGAGGCCCACCTGAGGCATCTAATCATAAGCCTGCATTTTTATTAAAGCTTATATGTTTAATCAGGGCTTGTATTTTAAAATGAGCTTAAAGATTTTCAAATGTTTTATGCCAGGCAGAAGACCAGCTGCCTAAGAACCTTGGCAAAATGTTTTTACTCCTAGACAAGGGGGCCCCCTGATTTATAGCAGAAAACAATTCTCAAAGTCGTAAAAAGGGAATTACAGGCTGACAGCCAAGGTTACACTGACCCTACAAATTAAGGGTTGATAAATAGTAAAATGAGCCATATCTTCTTCCTAAGGTTAAAAAGGTCAAGAGCAGTGAAAAAGACAACTGGCTTGGCTGGCAGAAAGAGAGCATTTTTGGGAAGTCTTTTCTAAAGCTGTTTCTTTCTTAAACTAAGATCCTTTTAAGATTTCTTTTCCTTTTAAAAGGTTATTTATGTATTAAATATATTAGCTTAAATATAATTATGCAAAGGATTTAAGAAATGCTAGATTCTTATTTCATATAGTTGGAAGAGATCACAGGGGCCATCAGCCACCAGCCTCCTGCCAGACAGGAGACGCCATCGAGCACTCCTGATATATGGTTGTCAGGCCTTTTGTTTAGAAACCTTCAAATGAAGGAGATCACTCAATGTTGATGTGAACTCAAAATCCTTGACATATGTTTAAGATAAAAATTCAAGATTAACCATCTGTTTTGGAAGGCAATAGGGCAAGGAGGGCAAGAGGTGAGCTGGTAATTAAGATTCCTTGTTGAGACACATGTAAGATATATTACTACTTATTTGTCATTTATAGATAGAAGAATATATAGCTTTTTGATTTCCATAAAAGGCAAAAGGAAATGGGTGTATCTTTTGTGATTGGTTCTAGCAAACAGCCAATAGGAATTTCAACCAGGCTGATTGGACAGAGGCAGCCACAGGAGGAGCAAGGGGGCTGGATTAAGGAAATATAAGTGCTGGCCAGAATGGCAGGAGGCCAGGCCAGAGCTTGGTAACCATATACCACTGTGCCTCATATTTATTTGTCTGACAAATAAATTACTATTTTAATTTCTCTATTGCTGCGTTGAATATTTCATTCCAGCTAAGTGTTAACCACAAGCAGGGTGCTACACACCCTCTTTTCCCCACTTGGAGCCCCCTCTTCTCAAGGGGCGCCCACTTCCGAGCCCCCCCCCCCAACAACAACCCACTCCCCTCCACGGGGGTGCTGGGACCTCAGAGGCCTCGGGTCCCATGGCTTCCCTTCCCCCCACCCACCCAGGGGATCCTCCCATTCATCTCTCAGCCCCCCAACAGCCTCCTCTGCACCCCACCCCCCGCCGCCCCACAGCCTCCCCTTCGCCCAAAGGACTCACCGCCCCAGAGTCCTCCCAAGACAAGCCGAAAGAGGAGGCGAGGCGGAATGGACGGAGAGAGGGGCCTTTCCCAGGCCGCTCTAGGCAACCGGGCTCTCTCGCTCTCCTTAACCCTTACGCGGCCTCGCGTCTCAGAGATTCCTGCCCAGGGAAAAAGCTGGCGAGGCACCGAGAGGGATCGCGATCGCGTCGTGAGATCCCGCCAGATTTAGAACATGACTCGGCAAGGCTTCCAGGCTGGGAAAGGGGCATCCTTAGAGGCGAACTCCTAGGGAGCCACAAGCCCCCTGGGGTGGGGAATGACATATTGGAGGGGCGATAGGTGGGATGGCTCAGTGGGTACAGCCTGAGGCTCTTCATCTCAGGGTTGCGGGTTCGAGACTCATGTTGGGCAAAAGAGCCCTGCATTGCAGGGGGGTTGGACTAAATGACCCTCGGGTCCCCTTCCAACTCTAGGATTCAAACATCCTCAGGGGCGGCGGCGGAGGTCAGGACCAGGGTGCAAGACCAATATGGGGCTGGTTGGCTTACAATAAGGGAATCGGGGAATGGGAGAGATTCAAGGGGACCCGCGAGGGTCATCCAGCCCAACCCGCCGCGATGCTGGACTCTCCACGGAAGCATCCACGAGAGACGCCCTCCAACTGCCAGCCTGGTCCGCCGAGGATGCCATGCGCGGCCCCCTTTCAAAGCAAGAGGTTCTGTCCCTGGGGGGAGCGGGTGGGATGGAGGAAGTCAATGCAACCAGTGGCGTAGCGCGGGTTGTCAGCACCCCGGGGCAAGGCAAGTAATTTGCACCCCCTAACCCGTGGATTTGCGCACCCTAACCCTAACCCCCAGATGTTGCGCCCGGTGCAGCCGGGGCCCCCCCTGCACCCCCCACGCTACGCCACTGAATGCAACTCTGCGGAAGTAGAGGGAATATTCTCCACCCGCCACCCGCCCCGTGCAATCAAGTAAATAAATAAATAAATAAATAAATAAGACTTAACTAACTGACCTATCGCGTTGCAGATAGCTCGGTTCTGCACCCCTGATATAAATCCTGGCTATGCCCAGGCCTCTAGACTGGAGGTGGGCTCTGCAAAAAGGACACAGCGAGGCGAGATGCAGAAGCCGGCTGCGTCCTGAAGAAGGGGCTGCATCCTCTACCCCGGGGTCAAGAGAGAGGCAGTGGGGTGTAGTGGGTGGAAACACCTGTTCTGCCCTCCTTCCTTTTCCGCAGACGCTCAGCCAAAGCCCCCTGCTTCCTTTATTCCTCTATTGGGGGGAGAGGAGAACTGGGGACAGACGGAGGAGCGGAAAGCTTCCATTAAGCAGAAACCTAGTTCATCAGATGCACTTTGTGATGGCGAAATGAACTGGAGTCCAGGCAAACTGAAGCCCTGACGAATGAGCCATTACGCACTACTTTTGCCATTTGCTTTATGCATAATAATAATAATAATACTAAGATATCAAAATGACATGTGAGGGGCAGCGGTCTGGTGATGCAGTTCCCCCGAAATTCCGCCAGAGGGCTGGAGCCTCTCTCTGATTGGTTCCCAAGACGGAGGGGGCGGAGCCAGCACTTTTGGAGGGAAAATAGAAGGAGCTGTTTCTGAGGGGAGAGAGTTGGAGAAGGGCTTGACTTGAGAAGTTAGAATCAGATGGGGCTCAGGTTGAGGGGCAGGGCTTGATTTGAGAGGAGAAACAGGGCTAGATTTGAGAAGAGGGAGGGGGGGTTGTTTGGAGGTGGGTGGAGGATAGGATTTGTCTGAGGAAAAATTGGTTCTGATTTGAGTTGAACACCCACCCTGAGGAGACTGTCCACAGCGAGATGAAAGACCCCCTCAGCTTGGAGAGGGAGACCCAGTTGGGGGTCTGGGGAAGGTCTACGGACAGTAGTGTCCTGGGAGGGCTAACTGAGGCAGGAGCAGCAGAACCTGGGGGAATTCAGGCTCCCCCGGTCACCTTCCAGTCAGGAGGGGGCAGTTCTTCTAGGGTCAGGTGTGCGTACAGGAGCCAGGCCCTGTGACCAGGACAGGGGCCTTCCTAAGTTTGTTCTGAAGAGGCAAGGCGCAGCCTCACAGGTGAGGCTGATTGGTAACCCACAGCACCTGGTGGCAAGAGCTGGGAAGGGATACAGTGGGACCTCGGATTACATATGCTTCAGGTTACATACGCTTCAGCTTACAGACTCCACTAACCCAGAAATAGTACCTTGGGTTAAGAACTTTGCTTCAGGATGAAAACAGAAATCACACGGCAGCGGCGCAGCGGCAGCGGGAGGCCCCATTAGCTAAAGTGGTGCTTCAGGTTAAGAACAGTTTCAGGTTAAGAACAGACCTCCGGAACGAATTAAGTACTTAACCCGAGGTACCACTGTATACCCCTTCATGGATCACTGCCTTGCCATGGCGAAGGGGCTTGAATAACTCAGAGAAGCTATGAGCTATGCCGTGCAGGGCCACCCAAGATGGACAGGTCATAGTGGAGAGTTTTGACCAAACGTGATCCACCTGGAGCAGGAACCAGCAAGCCACTCCAGTATCTCTGCCAAGAAAACTCCATGGACAAAGGCAACAGGCATATAAAAGTTATGATGCTGGAAGATGAGCCCCTCAGGTCGGAAGGCGTCCAACATGCTACTGGGGAAGAGTGGAGGACAAGTACAAGTAGATTCAGAGCTGATGAAGCGGCTGGGCCAAAGCCGAAAGGACGCTCAGTTGCGGATATGCCTGGAAGCGAAAGGAAAGTCCAATGTTGTAAAGAAAAATATTGCATAGGAACCTGGAATGTAAGAACCATGAACCTGGGTAAGTTGGATGTGGTCAAAAATGAGATGGCAAGAATAAATATTGACATCCTGGGCATCAGTGAACTGGAATGGGCGAATTCAGTTCGGATGACCATCATATCTACTACTGTGGGCAAGAATCCCGTAAAAGAAATGGAGTGGCCCTCATAGTCAACAAAAGAATGGCAAAAGCTGTACTGGGATGCAATCTCAAAAATGATAGAATGATCTCGATACAAATCCAAGGCAGACCTTTTAACATCACAGTAATCCAAGTTTATGCACCAACCACTGGTGCTGAAGAAACTGAAATTGACCAATTCTATGAAGACTTACAACACCTTATAGAAATGACACCAAAGAAGGATGTTCTTCTCATTATAGGGGATTGGAATGCTAAAGTAGGGAGTCAAGAGATAAAAGGAACAACTGGCAAATTTGGCCTTGGAGTTCAAAATGAAACAGGGCAAAGGCTAATAGAGTTCTGCCAAGAGAACAAGCTGGTCATCACAAACACTCTTTTCCAACAATACAAGAGACAACTCTATACATGGACATCACCAGATGGGCAGCATCGAAATCAGATTGATTATATTCTCTGCAGCCAAAGATGGAGAAGCTCTATACAGTCAGCAAAAACAAAACCTGGAGCTGACTGTGGCTCAGATCATCAGCTTCTTATAGCAAAATTCAAGCTTAAACTGAAGAAAGTAGGAAAAACCACTGGGCCGGTAAGATACAATCTAAGACAGATCCCTTATGAATACGCAGTGGAAGTGAGGAACAGGTTTAAGGATTTAGATTTGGTGGACAGAGTGCCTGAAGAACTATGGATGGAGGATCGTAACATTATACAGGAGGCAGCAACTAAAACCATCCCAATGAAAAGGAAATGCAAGAAAGCAAAGTGGCTGTCCAACGAGGCCTTACAAATAGCAGGGGAGAGAAGGCAAGCAAAATCCGAGGGAGATAGTGAAAGATACAGGAAATTGAATGCAGATTTCCAAAAAATAGCAAGGAGAGACAAGAAGGCCTTCTTAAACGAGCAATGCAAAGAAATAGAGGAAAACAATAGAATGGGAAAAACCAGAGATCTGTTCAAGACAACTGGAGATATGAAAGGAACATTTCGTACAAAGATTACCATAATAAAAGACAAAAGTGGAAAGGACCTAACAGAAGCAGAAGACATCAAGAAGAGGTGGCAAGAGTACACAGAGGAACTATACCAGAAAGAAATGGATGGCTCGTACACCCCAGGTAGTGTGGTTGCTGACCTTGAGCCAGACATCCTGGAGAGTGAAGTCAAATGGGCATTAGAAAGCACTGCTAATAACAAGGCCAGTGGAAGTGATGATATTCCAGCTGAACTATTTAAAATTTTAAAAGATGATGCTGTTAAGGTGCTACACTTAATATGCCAGCAAGTTTGGAAAACTCAGCAGTGGCCAGAGGATTGGAGAAGATCAGTCTACATCCCAATCCCAAAGAAGGGCAGTGCCAAAGAATGCTCCAACTACCGCACAATTGCACTCATTTCACACGCTAGCAAGGTTATGCTTAAAATTCTACATGGAAGGCTCAAGCAGTATGTGGACCGAGAACTCCCAGAAGTGCAAGCTGGATTTCGAAGGGGCAGAGGAACCAGAGACCAAATTGCAAACATGTGCTGGATTATGGAGAAAGCTAGAGTTCCAGAAAGACATCTACTTCTGCTTCATTGACTATGCAAAAGCCTTTGACTGTGTCGACCACAGCAAACTATGGCAAGTTCTTAAAGAAATGGGAGTGCCTGATCACCTCATCTGTCTCCTGAGAAATCTCTATGTGGGACAAGAAGCTACAGTTAGAACTGGATATGGAACAACTGATTGGTTCAAAATTGGGAAAGGAGTACGACAAGGCTGCATTTTGTCTCCCTGCTTATTTAACTTATATGCAGAATTCATCATGCGAAAGGCTGGGCTGGATGAATCCCAAGCTGGAATTAAGATCGCCGGAAGAAATATCAACAACCTCAGATATGCAGATGACCCAACCTTGATGGCAGAAAGTGAGGAGGAATTAAAGAATCTTTTAATGAGGGTGAAAGAGGAGAGTGCAAAATATGGTCTGAAGCTCAACATCAAAAAAACAAAGATCATGGCCACTGGTCCCATCACCTCCTGGCAAATAGAAGGGGAAGAAATGGAGGCAGTGAGAGATTTTACTTTCTTGGGGTCCATGATCACTGCAGATGGTGACAGCAGCCACGAAATTAAAAGACGCCTGCTCCTTGGGAGGAAAGCAATGACAAACCTAGGCAGCATCTTAAAAAGCAGAGACATCACCTTGCCAACAAAGGTCCGTATATTTAAAGCTATGGTTTTCCCAGTAGTGATGTATGGAAGTGAGAGCTGGACCATCAAGAAGGCTGATCGCCGAAGAATTGATTCTTTTGAATTATGGTGCTGGAGGAGACTCTTGAGAGTCCCATGGACTGCAAGAAGATCCAACCTCTCCATCCTTAAGGAAATCAGCCCTGAGTGCTCACTGGAAGGACAGATCCTGAAGCTGAGGCTCCAATACTTTGGCCACCTCATGAGAAGAGAAGCCTCCCTGGAGAAGACCCTGATGTTGGGAAAGATGGAGGGCAGAAGGAGAAGGGGGCGACAGAAGAGGAGATGGTTGGATAGTGTTTTCCAGGCGGTCACGAAGAGTCGGACACAACTAAACAACTAAACAACAACAATAATATATACTGTCTGTGTGTATATATATATATGTGGGCATCACTTTCACGGCAATATATATATATATAGATTGCTGTGAAAGTGATGCCCATGAGGGCCCCTATCCTCCAGCCAGGCTGGTTTCGCACCGAAGACTCAAATCCAGCGCCCTTCTCTGCGGGATCCGGATCCCTCCCCCTGCCTAGACCCGAAAAACGCAGCTGGCGAGGCGCCCAGGTAGTGCTGTTTGGGGAGGAGAGGGAGGGGGAAGGGAATAGAGAGAGCCCGGCTGCCTAGAGAGGCCTGGGAACAGACCCTCCCCCTTTCTCCCCCCCACCTCCCCTCCCCTCCCCTCCCCGCTCGTCTTGGGTGGTCCCTCCGGATGCAGAGGAAGAGATGCGGCGCGCAGGGCGAGGGGTAAAGAAGAGTTTGGATTTGATATCCCGCCTTTCACTCCCTTTAAGGAGTCTTAAAGCGGCTAACATTCTCCTTTCCCTTCCTCCCCCACAACAAACACTCTGTGAGGTGAGTGGGGCTGAGAGACTTCAAAGAAGTGTGACTAGCCCAAGGTCACCCAGCAGCTGCATGTGGAGGAGCGGAGACGCGAACCCGGTTCCCCAGATTACGAGACTACCACTCTTAACCACTACACCACACTGGCCAGGGGGGAGATTTCGTGGGGGGTGGGGGACCCGAAGACGAGGGGGTTGGGGGGCTGAGGGGGGGAGGGAAGGATCTCTGGGAGGGACGCCCAGCCTTCTTGCTCCTGCTCAGGAATCTCCTTGAAGCCACATCCCGGCACAGGCGAGGGGCGTCCTATCTCCCCCCCAAAGCCTTTCTTCCCTGGAAGCTGGATTCCTGCCCCCTTCCTCCTCCCAATGGGGAAGCCGGATCTCATGGGGGATCCCAACGTGGGGCGCTGCCTTACACCGAGCCCGCCCTTCGGCCGACGTGGGTCAGAATTGCTAAGGGATGCTGCCTTTGTTCTGGGAAAAGATGCGCAGGGCGGTGGGGGGGGGGCTCGCGGGATTCTTTATAATTATTATTATTATTATTATTTGGCGCTGAATTGACTTCAGAGCAACCCATTACAATCTATTGCAGCCTCACAGGATGCCCCCTTCTGGAATTTTATAAAAATGCCTGCATTATTTTTCCTTTTTCTTTGTGTCCTGGCCATAGTCTCTTCTAGGGTACGTGGTCTGGGGGGGGGGGCAACAGTGGAAGGGAAGCCAGGCTGGAGGAAGAGAGTTGGGGGAGGAACTGGCAGCCAGCAGAGTGGCTGGGGAAGCCCTGCCAGATGGGCGGGGAAATAATTATAATTGCTATTATTGGGGGGCAGTGGCGTAGCGTGGGTTATCAGCACCCGGGGCAAGGCAAGTAATTTGCACCCCCTAACCCATGGATTTGCGCCCCCTAACCCGTTTATTTCCCTAACCCCCAGAAGTTGCACCCGGTGCAGCCGGCCTCCCCTGCACCCCCCACGCTACGCCACTGTTGGGGGGTTGGGGTTATTGAAATAACTGGGAGCTTGTGGCCAGGGAGGCTGCAATGCCAAAGCTCCCATCTAACAGAGATAAAAGGAGACGCAAAGGGCATGACTCTAGTCATGATGATGATGTTATTATATATATATCCCACCCATCTGGCTGGGTTTCCCCAGCCATTCTAGGCGGCTGGGTTTTTTGCATGGTGGGTTTCAGGAGCAAAGCACCCCTCTTTCACCACAGAAATAGTGAAAGACTCACCCTTCAACAGCTAAATGTCTGGGGCAGGAAAAGGCTAGCAGGGTCTGTGAAGCTCCTTTTGTTTCTTCTTCCCTCTCAGGAACCTGCAGCTTGTTTTCACTTCTGAGCTCCCTAGGAAGTTTGAAAGAGTCTGATCCAGCAAAGCTAGCGAGGATGGAAGGGGGAAGATGGACGGTTGACTTGGTCAGGCTGCCTCCTGCATCCCTCCCCAAACCTGTTGAGCATTCCCTCCCAGGGCCCTCAGAGAGATCTGGTGAGTTGCAGGGGGAAAGGGCAGGGATGGATTCAGACAGGAGGGGGGAAACACATTGGCAAGGTGTTGGACAAATATGTCCCAGGGATCTTTACCCAGAGGGCGCCAATTTACTCTGTGTAAAAAAGGAGTCTACACCACGATTGGGCATCACTAGATTTATTGTCGTAGCAGGACTGCATGGATGACCCCTCAGCTCATGCTGTAAAGGAGTGCTCATTCCAGCTTACATCACACATAATTTATAACCTAAAAGCGTTCGAATATCCCTCCTACAATTCCTGTTGGTTAAGAATTTGCAGTTTACAGGCTACCCAATCTACCTACACATTATCCCTCTAATATGTACCCCCATCAATAACATGCATCCCATGTCCATTCAAATCGCAATTTCTCCTTTAGGGGTGTGTATTCATGAAGCGTTTGAGGATGCGTACTAGTTCTTAAACTATCACCTGCTATTTCTCCTTGTTATCTCAAGTCACTTCTAAACTATAAATCTATCACTCTCAGGGTCAGCATGGGCCTTGAACACATTCTTTCACAGACAACACCCTGTTTCTTAGTCTTAATTGCACCCTCTAACACGGAAAGGAGTTTAGGGAGAATCCTTTGATTCAGCTAAGGATTCATTTTTATTCATTTATTCCACATTGGAGCAGGACCTATTTTTCTTGCATGGTGGGTTTCAGGAGGAAGGCACCTCTTTCACCATGGAAACAGTGAAAGACTTATCCTTCAACAGCTAAATGTGAGGCTCCCTTTGTTTCTACATCCCTCAGGAACCTGCGGCTTGTTTTCGCTTGGGAGCTCCTCAGGAAGGTTGAAAGAGTCTGATCCTGCAAACCTAGCGAGGATGGAAGGGGGAAGATGGACGGTTGACTTGGTCAGGCTGCCTCCTGCATCCCTCTCCAAAACTGTTGAGCATTCCCTCCTAGGGCCCTCAGAGAGATCTGGTGAGTTGCAGGGAGTAAGATATTGTTGGAAAACTACCCCCCTCAGGAGAGGCTGGCCCCTCTCCCAGGCTCCAGGGGCCTGTTTGCCGGTGACCTACCCTGGTTGGCATCCCGGCAGACCAGGAAGATCTTGATAGGTGACACCTCCCTGCATGAAAGGTGCACACCCCCTTCCCCCTTGCATACCAGCAGGAGAAAGAAGATAGTCAGAAAAGTCTATTTCGTCTCTACTTTATTTCTGACTGTACAACTGTACAAAAACATGTCTGCTCGCTCAGTCTCCTCCGAGCAACTGCATCAGACTTCCTTCACACAAGCAACAGGAAGGTCTCATGTTACACAAAGAACAAATTCCTGAGAAGTCCCTGGAACATCCTGTCCCACGGTCAGACCCATCATGTGATGTAAACATCCAGCTGCTTGTTCCCAGCTGCGTAGTACTCATATCCCAACAGATATGGGCGCAGGGGTGGAAAGAGACAGGAGGAGGGAAACACATTGGCAAGGGGAAAAGATGGAGAGGAGAGAAAAGGCAGGAAGAAGGAAGCAGAGAGGCCTTTTCCCATGCTCCTCTTTGTTTCTGGAATCTGCTTTCATAGAGAAGCCAGAAACCTTTTTCCTCTCACAGCGTTTTGATTTTACATGTCCCCCCCCCCCACTACATGATTAAATGATGATGATTACCTAGACTGATACAGAAATATGGGGAAAGGGTGTTGTAGAAATGCTTTTAGTAATTATAGATTATTTATTTATTTATTTATTTGAAACACTTTTATTTTTTTCTAGACAATTATAATTATGTATGTAATTTATATATCTCCCTTCATACAAAGATGTTCCTTGAAACCCTAAAATCATTTCTCCCTTTTCCTCCAAAGCAGGTGGTGCAGACAATCGACAGAAATCTGCAGAACGTGGAATGAGCTTTATTGATGGTGGAAACCTTACAAACCATCAACAAACTCACACAGGGGGAAAACCGTTTCAGTGTAATGAGTGTGGAAAGAGTTACAGTAGTAATGCCACTCTTAAACAACATCAGCGAATTCATACAGGGGAAAAACAATATGAATGTGTGGAGTGTGGGAAGTGCTTCAGTGAGAGTGGAAAACTTACAAGACATCAACGGACTCACACAGGAGAGAAACCATTTAAATGTATGGAGTGTGGAAAGAGCTTCAGCGAAAGTTGGACCCTTCATACGCATCATCGAAGTCACACAGGGGAGAAACCATTTAAATGTATGGAGTGTGGAAAGAGCTTTGGTCAGAGTTCCCACCTTACTTTACATCGTTACACCCACACAGGGGAGAAACCATTTAAATGTATGGAGTGTAAAAAGAGCTTCCGTGACAGGGGAACACTTAGAAAACATCAACTAATTCACACAGGGGAAAAGCCATTCACATGTATGGAGTGTGGAAAGAGCTTCCGTCATATTAGTTCACTTCGTGTACATCAACGGACTCACACAGGGGAGAAACCATTTGAATGTCTAGAGTGTGGAAAGTGGTTCAGACGAAAGACACACCTCACTTCACATCGGCTAACTCACATGGGGGAGAAACTATTTAAATGTTTGGAATGTGGAAAGACTTCCACTGATAGTCGAACACATGCAGAACATCAACGAACTCACACAGGGGAGAAACCACTTAAATGTATGGAGTGTGGAAAGAGTTTCCGTCATAGCAGCTCACTTACTTCACATCAGCTAACTCACACAGGGGTTAAACCATTTAAATGTATGGAGTGTGGAAAGAGCTTTGGTCAGAGTACCCACCTTACTTTACATCAGCAAACTCACACAGGGGTTAAACCATTTAAATGTATGGAGTGTGGAAAGAGTTTCCGTCAGAGTGCACACCTTAACACACATAAACGTATTCACACAGGGGTGAAAGACTTTAAATGCTTGGAGTGTGGAAAGAGCTTCAGTCAAAGTGGAGCCCTTAGAACACACCAGCAAACTCACACAGGGGTGAAACAGTTTAAATGCTTGCAGTGTGGGAAGAGCTACAGTCGACGGGATAAACTTCGTAAACATCAGAGAACTCACACAGGGGAGAAACCATTTAAATGTATGGAGTGTGGAAAGAGTTTCCATCAGAGTGCACAGCTTACTTTACATAAACATACTCACACAGGGGAGAAACCTTTTAAATGTATGGAGTGTGGAAAGAGCTTCAGTTGGAAGAATCAGCTTAATTCGCATCAACGAACTCACACAGGGGAGAAACCCTTTAAATGTATGGAGTGTGGAAAGAGCTTCAGTGAAAGTTGCACCCTTAATATTCATCATCGAACCCACACAGGGGAGAAACCATTTAAATGTATGGAGTGTGGAAAGAGTTTCCGTCGGAGGACACACCTTACTTTACATAAACGTACTCACACATGGGTGAAACTTTAAATGCTTGGAGTGTGGAAAGAGCTTCTGTTTCTGTGAGAAACATAGTGAACATTCATTCAATGTTCATTCTTTTACATAGAATGCTAGAGTTACAGATAGGTAGCCGTGTTGGTCTGCCATAGTCAAAACAAAAAATTCCTTCCAGTAGCACCTTAAAGACCAACTAAGTTAGTTCTAGGTATGAGCTTTCGTGTGCATGCACACTTCTTCAGATACACTGAAACAGAAGTCACCAGACCCTTCTATATAGTGAGAAGGTGGGGAGGGGTATTACTCAGAAGGGTGGTGGGAATGGGTGATTGGCAGATAGCTGTGATGAGCTCTTCTGAGTAATACCCCTCCCCACCTTCTCACTATATAGAAGGGTCTGGTGACTTCTGTTTCAGTGTATCTGAAGAAGTGTGCATGCACACGAAAGCTCATACCTAGAACTAACTTAGTTGGTCTTTAAGGTGCTACTGGAAGGAATTTTTTGTTTATAGAATGCTAGAGTTCACCCTTTTTGGATGGGGCAGTGTGGAAACACATTCACATTATTTTGTTTACTTCTCTGGAACAAATGAACCTCAAAGGCAGACTAGCATGACAATCCACCAAGAGGTTCAGTGCTGTCACTTGTGGACTGAATCAGGACCATGGACGTTTTTCACAATATGTGGGTTAATCAGATTCCCAGTGCCAACTCCAGTGGTACCTTGGTTTAAGAGCAGCTAAGTTTATGGACAACTTAGTTTATGAACAACCTGGAATAAGAATGCTACAAACCTGTAAGTAGGTGTTTGGGTTTGTGAACTTAGCCTTGGAAACAGAACATGTTCCGCTTCCTGTTGAGTGTGTTCTGTTTGTAAATTGAGTCCCCCGCTGCTAATCAGAGGCTTCCTGTTGAGTCTGTCGGCCGTTGAGTCCGGAGCACCCACACAACACAGAAGTGATATTTGGAGCTTTTGACTGTGGTTTTTGTGTGTGGCTTTTTCATTATTATTTTTTACTGTGAATTGTACTTTGTTTTATGGTACTGACTTTTGACTGTGGCTTGTTACTTCGTTTTTGTGACTGTGGAACCCAGTTCAGCTACTGGTTGATTGTGTGACTGCAGAAATGTATAAAAGCCCCCCATACAAACAATTACTATCATCAGTGCACGTAAGAATTTTGAGTTTTATCATCTACAATACGGTCTTATTTTATTGTACAGTACATTGATTATTGCCTTCCTTTTATGCATCAGTGGTCTTGTTAGATAGTAAAAATCATTTTAAATTGCTGTTTTAGTGGTTGTTTTTCATTGTCTGGAATGGATTAATCCATTTTCCATTACTTTCTATGGGAAAGCATGCCTTGGTTTAAGGACAGACTTCCTGAACAGATTAAGTTCGTAAACCAAGGTATCACACTGATTTTGTGTGTGAAAACAACTATTAATAAAAGCGGTGGACTTGTAATCTGGTGAACCGGCTTCACGTCTCCGCTCCTCCATATGCAGCTGCTGGGTGACCTTGGGCGAGTCACACTCCTCTGAAGTCTCTCAGCCCCACTCACCTCACAGAGTGTTTTTTGTGGGGGAGGAAGGGAAAGGAGATTGTTAGCTGCTTTGAGATTCCTTAAGGGGAGTGAAAGGCGGGATATCAAGTCCAAACTCTTCTTCTTCTTGACTGGGAAGGAGGAGGAGATTAAAGCTGTCATGATTCAATGGGCCCAGGAGTTTGGATATAACACAGATATGAAAGTGGGAAAATTTATGGAAAGTAAATCTGAAATTCACAGAATGCTAAACCTTGAGGTAACATTTCCAAAAAAATGCAATACTATTAGTATTTGACCCCATGGAAACTTTCAAAAATGTATAAAATGTTAGTAATTTTTGGAGATGTGGAGAAGGAACAGGCACAGTGTTTCATATGTGGTGGCTATGTAAAAAAAAAATCAAGGTTTTCTGGGATGACATCTATATAGAACTTTAAAAAATGTTAAATGTTTGTTTCACAAAAAAACCAGAAGCCTTTTTATCACAGGCGCCGATATTCCTAGAAATGTAAGAGAGGTCTTTTTATACGCCACTGTTGCCGCTAGAGTCCTAATAGCAACAAATTGGAAGAGTGATAAAGTTCCTTCCAGGTTAGAACGGTTACAAGAATTGGTCTAATATGCAGAGGTAGCCAAACCAACCGAAAAAATAAAAGATAATTGAAAACAAGTATTTACCGTATTTTCCCCTCTATAACACGCAGATTTTTTCTCCTAAAAAGTAAGGGGAAATGTCTGTGCGTGTTATTGAGTGAATGTGTGGTCCCTGGAGCTGACTGTCCCAAGTACAGGGCAAAAATCAGGCAAAAATCATATCACACCATCATGGAGGAGAGGAGGCTGCTGCTTTCCTGCATTCTGCCTCAGGGTCTTACTGCCCACCCACTTCTGTTTCATTACTGTGTTTGCTCAAACGGAACAAAGAGCAGGCAACCCCCCCCCCCTCCAGGCAAGCAGAGCGTCCTTCCCTCTAATTCGTCTCCGTGCTCCGGTGCTGCTGCTGCTGCTGCTGCGTCTAGGGACTCGCAGGCAGCGGAAAACATGCAGGAGAGAGAGGGGGGGGCTGGCTTGGGGGGACTTTTGCCTTCCTTCCCCCCCCCTTTAAACCCCTCTCCTGCATTCTTAGCCAGCTGCTTCTCCGCACACCCGTCTCGTGCTCCTTGTCCCTTCTATGTTTTTCCTTCCCTCCCCACTTAAAACGTGGTTACAAAGCATGGATCCACATGGATCCTCAGGATCTTTGCATTGGGTCACCCCAAATTCACCATCAGATCACATAGCAATGATCTGATGCAAAAACAGGGCTGCAATGGTGCAAAAACGTGGTTACAAAGCATGGATCCTCAGGATCTTTGCATTGGGTCACCCCAAATTCACCATCAGATCACATAGCAGTGATCTGATGCAAAAACAGGGCTGCAATGGTGCAAAAACGTGGTTACAAAGCATGGATCCTCAGGATCTTTGCATTGGGTCACCCCAAATTCACCATCAGATCACATAGCAATGATCTGATGCAAAAACAGGGCTGCAATGGTGCAAAAACGTGGTTACAAAGCATGGATCCTCAGGATCTTTGCATTGGGTCACCCCAAATTCACCATCAGATCACATAGCAGTGATCTGATGCAAAAACAGGGCTGCAATGGTGCAAAAACGTGGTTACAAAGCATGAATCCTCAGGATCTTTGCATTGGGTCACCCCAGATTCATCATCAGATAACATAGCATGTCCATGGCTACAGCCTGCACCAAAAAAATCACGCACCCACTGTTGCCTGGGGCTGCAATGGTGCAAAAACGTGGTTACAAAGCATGGATCCACATGAATCCTCAGGATTTTTGCATTGTTGTTGTTTAGTCGTTTAGTCGTGTCCGACTCTTCGTGACCCCATGGACCAGAGAACGCCAGGCACTCCTGTCCTCCACTGCCCCCCGCAGCTTGGTCAGACTCATGCTGGTAACCTTGAAAACACTATCCAACCATCTCGTCCTCTGTCGCCCCCTTCTCCTTGTGCCCTCCATCTTTCCCAACATCAGGGTCTTCTCCAGGGAACATCCACTGTTTCATTCAGATTTTTTTTTCTTGTTTTCCTCCTCTAAAAACTATGTGCGTGTTATGGTCAGGTGCGTGTTATCGAGCGAAAAATACGGTAATCCATATATCAGTTCGACAAGCAGGTCTTCCTTCATCGATGTTACTTTCACTTCTGAACGGCGGCTTGCAACTGGGATTAATTTAACTGTGTCATTCCACTCCACTCCTCTTGTTCACAGGCCCATATTGCCCTGCTCACACTGAAGCTCTTTCCACACTCCATGCATTTAAATGCTTTATTCATAGGTGCAAAATAAAGGCAACTGATAGAAACACTCCACGCATGGTTTTCCTCCTCTGTGCGGGCTGCTAGATGTTTTCTAAGTGTTAACCCCTGACCAAATCTTTTCCCACACTCCATACACTTTTAAAGCCCCCCCCCCCGTATGACTTCGGTGATGATTTCTAAACATCCCACTATCAGTGAAAGTCTTTCCACACTCCAATACATTTAAATGTTTTCTCTTGTCTGAGTTCACAGATTTGAAGGAAGTTGATGATTCCACCTGAACCACTTTCTACATTCCATACATTTAAGTGGTTTTCCCCCTATGTGAATTTGCTGATGTTTCCGAAGTGCTCCATTAGTAATGAAGCACTTTCCGCACTCCAAACATGTAAAATATTTTTCCCATGTGTGAGTTTGCTGGTGTGTAGTAAGGTGTTCTTTCTGGCTGAACGACTTAAAACATGCATTCAAATGGTTTCTCCCGTGTGAGTTGGTTGATGTTTTGCATGGCTTACAGCATCAGCTAATGTCTTTCCACACTCCGTACATTGTAATGGCTTCCACCGTGTGAGTTCGCTGGTGTGAATGATTGTCGTCTGGCTGAAACACTTTCCGCACTCCATGCATTTAAAGGGTTTCTCCCCTGTGTGAGTTCGTTGATGTCTTCTAAGTTTTCCACCTATAATGAAGCTCTTTCCACACTCCATACATTTAAAATGTTTTTCTCCTGTGTGAATCAGTTGGTGTTGTGTATGGCTTCCAGTATCAGCAAATCTCTTTCCACAATGGGTACATTTAAAGGGTTTCTCCCCTGTGTGAGTTCGCTGGTGTGTAGTAAGGTGTCCTTTCTGACTGAACCACTTTCCACATTTCATACACTGATATGGCTTCTTCCCTGTGTGAATTTGTTGATGTTGTGCATGGCTTCCAGGATTAGCAAATGTCTTTCCACATTCGGTACATTTAAAAGGTTTCTCCCCTGTGTGAATTCGTAGATGCTGTGTAAGGGTTCCACCTAGTCTGAAACACTTTCCACACTCCATGCATTTAAATGGTTTTCCCCCTGTGTGAATTCGTTGATGTTTTGCATGGTTTCCAGAATCAGCAAATGTCTTTCCACAATCAGTATATTTAAAGGGTTTCTCCTCTGTGTGCGTTCGCTGGTGTGTAGTAAGGTGTCCTTTCTGAGTGAAGCTCTTTTCACACTCCATGCATTTAAATGGTTTCTTCAATGAAATTACAGGTGGATTTTTGGAATTCTGACTATTGTTTCCATTACCTGCTTGGGGAGGAAAGAAAATCCTGTTAGGCTTCTGTCAGGGAACTGCCATCGGAAGAACAGGTGGTGGAAGGGCTCCAGGAGGATAGAAGAGATTCAGCAGCAGAAGAGGGAACCAGTAGGGGGGGAGCAGGAGCTTCCAGGGACAGGAAGTCGGAGGGGAGGCTCTGGGACACTTCCAGTGAGAACAGTGAGGAGGTATCAAGGCCCCCTTTAGCGACCCCCACCCCTCGCCGGAAGCTGTCACGCAGGGAATCTAGGAGACGCGTTTCCGTCAAGCAGCTTTTATGCTGGAAACGTTTCCGCAAGCGCCCACTGTCGGATTCTACCAGTGACTGACGGAGCCATGTCCAAGGGCTCCGCTCAAGGCAGAGCTTTGCTACGTTAAGCAAACTCCGAGGGACTAACCCTTTTTACGCACAAGTAGCTCATTGTCCCATCACAGCTTCCAAGGAAGAGGAATAAGTAACGTAACACACATCTAGTGAAAATAGCCCCTCTTATTTCAATATCTCTTTTTTATATTATACATTTTATTAGTTTTTACACATGATTTAGAACATAACATCCAACTTTCATATAACATAATCAACTATCACAGTCTGAGACTTCCCTCTTCCACCACTAGTGGTTTTCCAACTTACTCTCTAGTATTGCATTTGTTATTATAATTATTACTGTTATATCCATATCTTAAATAAACAAATTAAAAATCATTCTTTGCAATAATTTGTATTCTTAACTTGTTATTTTCCTTTATATTTCCAACATTGGTTATTTACTTTATACATTTTTGCTAACTTCACTGGTGTAATGTACCACCTATAAATAATTTTCATTACATTTTCTTTAAGCAAACTGCAGGCTGTAAAGTTTATGCCTTCTTTCCATAATTTTCCCCAATCCTCAAACTGTATATTATGACCAATATCTTTTGCCCAATGTATCATACCTGATTAAACCTCTTCATGCTTGACATGCCATTCCAAAAGAAACTTATATATTTTTGATAATATCTTATTTCAGTATCTCTTTTCCTTTTCCTTTTCATGTTTCAGTTTTTTAGGAATGCAGCTAAAACAATGTCAAATTATAGTAATGTCAGGTCTTGTAATTTGAATCCATTGGTTGAGGTCCTACCCTCTAGAGATGAAGAAAACAAGCTTGCTCCATCTTATGTGACAGCACTTTAGATATCTGAACATAGATACCTAAAGATGGCATATCTCTTCTCAGTCTCCTTTTATCCAGGCTAAGCATACCCAGCTGCCTCAGCCATTCCTCATAAAGCTGGGTTTCCAGACCCTTGATCATGTTAAGCTTATGGTCTACTAAGGCCCTGAGAACCTTCCAGCCCATTGTAATTTGATAATAATGCTACCTCTGGACTTTCGGTCAGCTTTAACCCAGTGATTTCTGTTATCTCCTTAAACAGCCTTTGCCTTTAAAATTGTACATATTTACACCCCCACCACATCTGAACACAATTCCCGATTTCCTGGCGTCCCTTCCAACATAACACCAAATACTCCTTATTTGATTTAATCTGACTAGTGTTGAATGCCATCTCAAATTTATAATAATTTCATTTTATTCTTAAAGACAACATTTTCAATGTACGTTTCTCCCATCTTTCCCCCCAACTTTGACTATCTATCTGTCCTATTGTCTTCTTTCCCCACAACTCTTAATTTATCTTCTTGTTTCTTCCATTTCTAATGCCCGCATGTCTTTAATTTCAGCTCATCTGAAAGCTCCTTATGAAGCCACAACTGCTTCTTTACATAGCGTATTTTTCGGTCTATAAGACGCACCAGACCACAAGACGCACCTAGTTTTTGGAGGAGGAAAACAAGAAAAAAAATATTCTGAATCTCAGAAGCCAGAACAGCAAGAGGGATCGCTGCGCAGTGAAAGCAGCAATCCCTCTTGCTGTTCTGGCTTCTGGGATAGCTGCGCAGCCTGCATTCGCTCCGTAAGACGCACACACATTTCCCCTTACTTTTTAGGAGGGGGTAAAATGAGTCTTATAGAGCAAAAAAAAACGGTACCTCCCATTTCTCTTTCTTGCAGCTGGGCGACCAATTGAAGCTGATGGAATGCACTCCATGCCACTCAAAGGACAGCAATGGATGCAGAAGCCCCCCCAAGCAACATACCCACTCTTTCAGAGAGAGTATAACCCCATCAAGAGCAGGCAACCTCCCAGCCATCTGGTCTAAGGAACCACCCATAAACTGGGCCTCAGTCCTATCTGGACTGAGCTTGTTTGTTGGCTCTCATCTAGTCCATTACCAAGGCAGGACAAATGGTCTAGCACACCTACTGCTTCACCTGTAGATATAAAAGGAGAAATAGAGCCGAGTGTCATCAGCATATTGCTTGCAACGTACTCCAAACCTCTGGATAACCCCACTTAGTGGGATCATGTAGAAGTTAAACAGCATAGGGGATAGAATTGAACCCTGAAGGACCCACACGTTGAAGGCTCCACAGGGCAGAAGAATGCTCTCCAAGCAACACCCTCTGGAAACATCCATCCATAGGGGAAAGAATTGAACCCTGAAGGACCCACACGTTGAAGGCTCCACAGGGCAGAAGAATGCTCTCCAAGCAACACCCTCTGGAAACATCCAGCCAAGTCAAATGGGAACCACCACAAAACGGGGTCACCCACCCCTAACTCAAACAGCTGCTCCAGAAAGATACCATGGTAGATGGAATCAAAAGCCGCTGAGAGGTCAAAGGAGAATTAGAAGGGACCCATTTCTGCTGTCTCTGTCCCAACAGAGGTCATCCTACAGGGCAACCAAAGCAGTTTCTGTGCCAAATCCAATTAAAATGGATCTGGGAAATCAGCTTCCTCCAAGACCACATGGATTTGGTCTGCAACCACATGGTCAGGAACCATACCCAAGAAAAGGAGATTAGCAACTAAGCCAGCAGTCCTGCAGTGGAAATAGCACCTAACATTCAAAAGCCTGGGAGAAGGTTTTCCTTTTCACCATCCATCTATCGATCCTTCTGTGTCCCTATCTCCACTCCATAGGAACTCACCAGATGTCTCTGAGTGTCCTGGGAGAAAACGCCCAGAGGTTTTGGGGAGGGATGCAGGAGGCAGTCTGATAAGGTCAACTGTCCATCTTCCTCCTTCCATCCTTACTAGGTTTGCAGGTTCAGCCGCTTTGGTCCTTCCTGAGGAGCTCAGAAGATGCAGGTTCCTGGGAGGGAAGGAGGAAGAAGCAAAGGGAGCCTCAGAGGCCCTGCAGGGATTCTCCTGCCCAAAACATTCTGCAGCCTCTAGAAAAGCCCCAAAGGGGTTCCCCCTTCCCAACAAGAGCCCCATTTTTAAGGGGTTGGGTTGGGGGGGTGATACCAATTCAATCTTTCTCCCCACCGGGGCTTCCTTTTGAGTAAATCTATGCTCTGCATAGTCCAACACACACCTCACCCCTGCAATGCAAGGGTCGCAAGGAAAGTATCTGCCAAAGATGGATGCTCACCCTCTTTACCCACTTGGCGTCCCCCCCTTCTCAAGGGGTGCCCACTTCTGAGCCCCCCAAAGAGCCCGCTGCCCCACGGGGGGGGGTCGTTAATGGGTGGGGGATGCTGGGACCTCAGAGGCCTTGGGTCCCATGTCTTCCCTTCCCTCCAGCCACCCAGGGGATCCTCCCAGTCATCCCTCAGCCCCCCAACAGCCCCCTCTGCGACCCCCCCCCGTCACACCAGGGTCTCCCCTTCAAATAAAGGATCCACCGCCCCAGAGGGCTCCCAAGATGAAATATACTCGAGTCGCAAAGTGATTTCATGCTTTTTATTCAGCTCATGGTGGTGAGGAGGAATGAATGAATGTCCCCTCCAAGTATCTGCTTTATATACATTATTTACACAATGGGCTGCACATGATTGGCTAATTCCGGAATTCTACTGTAAGCCAATCAGGTTGTGGATTCACTTCAATCTGGAGCATGATTGGGTGGTTCCTGCCAACCAATCATACTGCTGCATTGTTCTAGGACCAATCAGACTGCTGCATTCTGAATCCTATTGTTTTAGGACCAATCAGACTGCTGCAGTTTGCATCCTGTTCGACTCAGTACATAACACAAGACAAGCAGAAAGAGGAGACTAGAGGAGGTGGCGGGAAGGGAAGAGGGGCATTTCCCAGGCTGCTCTAGGCAGCTGGGGTCTCCCGCTCCCTTTAACCCTTACCTGGCCTCCCCACTTGGGGATTCCAGCTCAGGGAGAAAGTGGGCAAGGCACCGGGAGGGATCCGGATCCCGCTGTGAGATCCGCTAGATTCAGGACATGACTTGGCAACACTCTGCTGGGCTCCCACCCTGGGAAAAGGGCATACATAGGAGCCAATTCCCAGGGGCCCAGGACCCTTTGGGGGTGATGACATATTGAAGGGGCGATAGGTGGGATAGCTCAGTGGGCAAAGCATGAGGCTCTTCACCTCAGGGTTGCGGGTTCGAGACTCACGTTGGGGAAAAGAGCCCTGAATTGCAAAGTGTTGGAGTAGATGACCATCTGGGAGTCTTGCAACCCATTGCATAGATCCGGGGCCCAGTAAGGGCCCTTTTGGGGGGGCCCCTCCCTTCCCCATCACTGCATCTTCATCTTTTTGTCCTCTCTGCCCATCCGCCTCCCTTGCTCGCTCCTCCGGGAGTCTATTTCTGCGAGTCAGGCGGGGGTGCCACCCCCCCTCTATGATGGGGGGGGGAGTTCTTCCCTGTTCAGTTCTTCCTGTGCTGGACCCCCAGGGATCCTGCACCTCAGCCCACAAGGCCCCTTCTCTGCAAGGTGGTTCTTTGGCCACTTCTTCCCTGCCTCTGGTTTACAGAAAGCTGCGAAATCTGCACATGCCCAGAGTATGGAAGATTTTCAAAACTGTGGTTATGTTTGGTGTGGGGCAGAAAGGGGGGGGGGGAGCTGTCTGCGGACAAAGGTCCAGGGGTCCTTCGCCTGCGCCTTCCCTTTGGTGGGCATCGCACGTCAGTTTCCGCAAAGGGGCCCCTGGGGGTGCAGGGCAGGGGAGCATCTCTTGGCCCCCCAGGGAAAGAGAAACGTGTGTGTGTGTGTGTGTGCGGGGGGGGGGGGAGACTTCCAGGATGTACCCTGCCGCTTTAACAATCAGGTTTTTAGTCATTTCAAAGTAGGGATCCAGATGCACACTGCATAATGCAGAAACCCCCACCTCCCTTGTAGTCAGTCTGCAATAAGATGGGGGGGGCCCTTGATGCAGAGTCCTTGGCCCAGATGGAGGAGGGAGGGCAGCCCTAGAGCGCAGAAGCAGGCAGGGAGAGGGAGGGAGGGAGGGAGGGGCGGTCTGGGCGCCCTCGGCTTGCCAAGGGTTAAAAGGAGCAGAGCTGGATTCCTAGAGAGGACAGGAAGGGGAGGGCGGGGGGGGGCAAGGTCCTCCCCAGCAGAAGCCCCTCCCTGCCCAGTCCCTTCCTGCCAGCAAAGAGGAGGCTGCTCTGTTCTCTCTGCTTTGCAAAAACTTCCTCGGTGCCCCTCCTGGAATCTGGTGAGTCTCTTCTCTCTTCCCCCTTGGGGTGCAGCGGGGAGAAGGGGGTCCCAGGGCTGCAAGGGGGGAGGCAGGGGGGCCCCGTTCAGCTCATGCATGGGGGGGGGGGAGACCCCCAAGTCAAGGAACAGAGGGTCCGGCCCCCAATTACTCTCCTCCGAGGAAGGAGAAGCCCTGTGGAGTGGGGAGATACAGCCCCCCCCCAAGTGTGGAGACTGGAGGGGAGACCCTCTCCCACCATCTACCCATCTACAATTCCCAGAGTTCCCTGGCAAGAAGGGGGGATTGGTGACCACCCTGGGAATTGCAGTCTTTGGGCAGCAGGGCTGAAGCTGTCTCCTTGCAACTCTCAGGGTCCTGAACCAATTCTGGCTCCCAGGATTCTTGGGAGGAGTCCCTAGGGCCGGGTGAGATCTGGTTTCCAACCTTGTTAAACATCTGCCCCCTCCCAGCAGAGCAAGTGCACAGACTGGCATGTGCCACTCTTGGGAGCAGGAGCTGCATCCAGCCTTGCTCAGCTCAATATTTTTAGGAAGACCAAGCCCCTCCTGCCCTGGCAAGACACTGGGGTGAAGCTGCCGCCGCCATCAGCATCCTGTATGAATAATAATAATAATAATAATAACAATAGTATTTACCTGCCACCCATCTGACTGGGTTTTCCCAGAAACTCAGGGCTGCTTCCAGCACATATAATATACAGGGCTGCCTTCAGGTGTCTTCTTAAGGTTACATAGTTACTCATCTCCTTGACATCTAATGGGAGCGTGTTCCACAGGGAGGGTGCCACTACCAAGAAGACCCTCAGCCTGCTTCCCTGTAACTTCTCTTCTTACACTAAGGGAACCGCCAGAAGGCCCTTTGTGCTGGACCTCAGGGTCCAGGCTGAACGATGGGGGTGGAGATGCTCCTTCGGGTATCCTGGGCCGAGGCCGTTTAGGGCTTTAAAGGTCAGCATCAACACTTTGAATTGTGCTTGGAAACATACTGGGAACCAATGTAGTTCCTTTAGAAGCGGTCATACATGGTTCCAGCAGCCACTCCCAGTCACCAGTCTAGCCTCTGCATTCTGCAGAACACTAAGTGAATGACACAGAAGTTCCTGCAGACTAAAGTTAGAAAAGCTTTAATTGCTACAAATGGTATAAGGAAACATGATATGGAATTAAGGGAAAAGATGGTGTTGACCTGGAATGGTTACAAAATTTCTGGTCTCTCCCCGAGTGCCACGGGCCCTGCTTCAAAGAGAGCTTCTCTAAAGAAAGCACAACCAAAAATCACTCCATTTTGTGTGAATAAGGAAAATGAGGAGGTGGCAAAGAAACAGCAGGAGCCAGATCCTATTCCCAACCTTCTAGGGTCTCTCAGCAGCTCTATTGATGAGCAGAAAGAGGTTTGGGGCCCAGCCAGCTCAACTGCTAAAGCATCTCTTGCATTGAGACGTGGGGGCACCTACATGTAATAGCTACTCGGCTGTATTCTGCCCATGCTCTGGGGTTGCAGTTTTCAGGCTTGGGGACAGGATGGTGCCTGGTTTTTGCACCAAGTTCTATCCATAAGCCCCACTGAGTTCAATGGGGTCCACTCTCAAGTCACTACTGTGCATACCATGCCAGCCTTATAAAGTGGGGTGAGGTGCAAACAGATTAAGTTGGAATCACTGTAGATGTTTCAAATGGGGTTTCTGTTAGGAAGGGGTTGCCCCATTTGTGCTTCTCCAGGAGCAAGGGAATATCTAGGGCAGGAGAATCCCTGGCAGGGCCTCTGAGGCTCCCTTTGTTTCTTCCTCTCTCCCAGGTCCCTGCAGCTTGTGGTGGCTTCTCGACTCCTCAAGAAGGATGAAAGAGACTGAATCTGTAAACCTAGCGAGGATGGAAGGGGGAAGATGGACGGTTGACCTGGTCAGGTTGTCTCCTGCATCCCTCCTCACAGCCTCTGAGCGTTCCCTCCCAGGGACCTCCGAGATATCTGGTGAGTCCCAGGGGAGGGGAGATGGGGACATGGATGGATGGGGCTGGAGACGTACTGGGGCTTGCTCAGCTTGGGGGTGGGATGAGGCAGGCAGGCGGATGGAGTTTGAGAAGGTGGGCACCTTTTTGGCCTCCTCCACCTGCCTTCCAGCGCCTTTGACATCTGCAGGCAATTTGAGCCAGGAATACGTCACAGCTCCCCGGCCACCGCGATGTATTGGCGCCAGTACTGGGCTCTGAATGCCCTACCAATGTCAGAGAACTCACTGATCCGTCACACAGCACTAGAAGCCATGATTCTTTAAATTACCTGATCCTAATTTCAGGACTGATTGCCGATGGGGCCTTTGTGTTTTGCCTTTTACTTTTCTTTTAGGAATAACTTTTCCTTTTCTTTTAAAAACAAGGATCATATAAGACTAATATATGATACAAATATGTAGATTAAATAAATTTGCAGGAATAACATGTCGTTCCTCATTGGTGATCAGTGTATGAGTTTTGGGTTCATGAATTGGTATAAATTGAAACAAAAAAGGGTAAACAGCGGAGAACAGAGAACATTCAACATCGCATAGCCGAATTACTAGTCAGAAGCTCTTGTGACTGTCGTGCTTAGATTAAATGTGAGTAATAGTCATTTTCCATCTTCTGTTACCAATTAAACTATACTATGGTCCGGTGCACCCTATGGAGCGAAAAATACGGTATACAGAGTTGGTCTCCTCATGAAAATGAGAGGAGATTCAAAGTGAAGAAAGATATTTAGAAAAAAGTTTAAATTTAGACCAAATTTAGATTGGGGCAA
Organism: Podarcis cretensis; assembly: GCF_951804945.1. Taxonomy (NCBI): domain Eukaryota; kingdom Metazoa; phylum Chordata; class Lepidosauria; order Squamata; family Lacertidae; genus Podarcis; species Podarcis cretensis. The sequence continues at coordinate 124,349,290 of NC_137171.1, forward strand.
CAGCTGATGGGGAGTGTGCAGGGTGAAGATGTTCCTGCTTGTTTCAGAGGAGGCAGGGACGTTGCTGGATCCTGACAAGAGAGCTTTTTGTAAGGAAGTCAAGAAGGAGAATTGAGGGATCATGGACCCTCTAATTCCCTGTTAGATCATAACATCAGTTTTGAAATTCCATGCCTACCTCTATCTCAGGGGTGGCCAGCTTCCAAGAGACTGCGATCTACTCACAGAATTCAAAACTTGGAGTGATCTTCCCCTGTTTTGTAGGGGTTCAGGTCAAAGTTGTTGAGCTTTTATTAGCAGCTCACCAAAGGAGCGCTGGGGGGGAAACAGCCTCCAGCCTCGGTTTGTAAGCTCTGTCTTCCATTCTCCAACAATGGAGGGAGGATCCAGGAGGGGGTCAGCGATTGACTGCGATTGACCAAAACCTTGCAGGGATCTACCAGTAGATCGTGATCGACCTGTTGGACACCCCTGCTCTATTTGATGAACCTCCACTATTTGGAGGGAGACCAACAGCATCTGGGATTCTAACATCCACACCGTGAGCCCTGAATGGAGGGATATCAACTGTTTGTGAATATTCTTTGTCTAGTCATGCCTTTTGAAACAATGACCAGGCTTGTCTGAACCACCCAGGCCTTCTTAATTGTGGGCTTGAGAGTTTTTAGGGAAGTTGAAGTAACTTCTGTCAGGTTTGTTGTTTTGGCTTCTGTTTGCATTTGATTGACCAAAGAGATGACTGACCTTGCATATGGGGTGGATTCCAGGATTAAGCCAAATCAAATTATCCCAAATAAAAGCCAAGCAATATGTCAGTTAATATCAGCCAAGAAAGGCAATGTAAACTATTGTAAGGCCTCACATCTAACTTCAGTCCTTCCTTTATCACAAGCATTCATTAACTTTGTTCAATGATGGATGTGAACCACGTCCCCTTTGCTCTGAGTGGGGTTGGGGTCCGGGGCACCAATGCAGAGTTAGCACGACTTACCCTAACATGGCAGTGCATTGCTGGGGGAGGGGTCAGGTGGTGGGTTTGATGGTTCTGTGTCATCTGTGCCCCGGTCACAGTATGCTGGCAATGGCGCCCCACTGGTTTCAAGAGAGTCAGGCACCCCTCAGGCGTGCTCAAGTGTTAGGGGGTTGAAGATGCCACACATCTAGAATGCTGTTAAGTTAGACTTCAAGGATGTCCTCTTGAGGCTGAAATGGAGCACTCTCAAGTCTCTTAGTGAGTTGGGGGGCGGAGAACTCTGTTCAATAATCTGGAGCTCCATTTCTTCCTGAGGCGATAATTATCTTCTCTCTTCATTGCACATGGTGATGAATGGGAAGGGAAGAACAAGGGGGACCACAACAGAATCCACTTATCGGAGAAATCAAATAAATATTCAGAGTATGGAGAGAACATCGGCCAGAGCTCACAGTCCACCTCCAGTCAACGAAAGAGCTTAATTCGGAGGCATAGCCTCACTTCACATGAAAGAATTCACAGAGGAGAGAAATTGTATCACTGCAGAGAATGTGGAAAGAGCTTCAGTCGAAAGGATCATCTCACTTCCCATCAAACAATTCATACGGGGGAGAAACCCTATCAGTGCTTGGAATGTGGAAAGAGGTTTCGTCAGAATGGGAATCTCACTACCCACAACGGAATTCACACGGGGGAGAAACCCTATCAGTGCTTGGAGTGTGGAAAGAGGTTTCGTAGGAATGGGGATCTCACTACCCACAAAAGAATTCATACAGAGGAGAAACCCTATCAGTGCTTAGAATGTGGAAAGAGCTTTCATCAAAGCGCACAACTCACTTGCCACCAAAGAATTCATACAGGGGAGAAACCCTTTCAGTGTCTGGAATGTGGGAAGAGCTTCAGTTGCAGCTCAAATCTCACTTCCCATCAAACAATTCATTCAGGGGAGAAACCCTTTCAGTGTCTGGAATGTGGGAAGAGATCAGTTGCAGCTCAAATCTCACTTCCCATCAAAGAATTCATTCAGGGGAGAAATCCTTTCAGTGCTTAGAATGTGGAAAAAGCTTCAGTCAGAGGCAGGGTCTCACTTCCCATCAAAGAATTCATACAGGGAAGAAACCATATCAGTGCTTCGAATGTGGGAAGAGCTTCAGTCGAAAGGACAGTCTCACTTTGTATCAAAGAATTCATACAGGGGAGAAACCCTATCGGTGCCTGGAATGTGGGAAGAGCTTCAGTCGAAAGGACAGTCTCACTTTGCATCAAAGAATCCATATAGGGGAGAAACCCTATCAGTGCTTGGAATGTGGGAAGAGCTTCAGTCAAAAGGTCAAGCTCACTTTGCATCAAAAACTTCATAAAGGAGAGAAACCCTATAAGTGCTTGGAATGCGGAAAGTGCTTCAGTCAAAAGGCCACTCTCACTTTTCATCAAAGAATTCATACAGGGGAGAAACCCTATCAGTGCTTCGAATGTGGGAAGAGTTTCAGCCACAGTCGGAGTCTCTATTCCCATAAAAAAGTTCATACAAGAGAGAAACCACATCACTGCTTGCAATGTGGAAAGAGCTTCAGTCAAAAGGCCACTCTCACTTCCCATCAAAGAACCCATACAGGGGAGAAACCCTATCAGTGCTTCGAATGTGGAAAGAGCTTCAGTCAAATGTGGGAAGAGCTTCAGTCAGAGTGCCACTCTCATGGCCCACCAAATAATTCATACAGAGTTGAAAGCATATCAGCGCATGGAATGTGGATAAATTTTCACTTGTAAATAAGTCAATTCAAGAGCTCACAGCAGGGTGAATAATAGAATGGTAGATTCGGAATATAAAAGGTAAAGGTACCCCTGCCCGTACGGGCCAGTCTTGACAGACTCTGGGGTTGTGCGCCCATCTCACTTAAGAGGCCAGGGGCCAGCGCTGTCCGGAGACACTTCCGGGTCACGTGGCCAGCGTGACATCGCTGCTCTGGCCAGAGCCAGAGCCAGAGCCAGAGCGGCACACGGAAACGCCGTTTACCTTCCCTATTTATCTACTTGCACCCGGAGGTACTTTCGAGCTGCTAGGTTGGCAGGCGCTGGGACCGAGCAGCGGGAGCGCACCCCGCCGCAGGGATTCGAACCGCCAACCTTTTGATCGGCAAGCCCTAGGCGCTGAGGCTTTAACCCACAGCGCCACCTGCATAGTCCCCGCCAATGCAGAAAAAAACTCATTTCAAGTATCCATGACAGATGGCCATCCAACTTCTTCTTAAATACCTCCAATGAAGGAGAGTCCACCCCCTTCTGAGGGAGTTCCTTTTCACTGCTGGCTCTTACTATCAGAAAGTTCTTCCTGCTCTTTAGGAGACATCTCTTTTTGTGTTGCTTGAATCACCTCTTCAGATTCATTCATGACCTTGAGAAGGACTTCTGTAAGTCTGAGAATGTCCAGGGGATTGGACCATGCTCTATATTTGGGGGGGAACCCATGGAGAGGAGTCCGATATAGGGCTTAAGTCATCTAGGCATTGGTCAGATTGTCATAATTACAGACATACTTACTGGTTTGGACGGAAGTGATTCTTCCAGGGGAAGTGGTAACTGTGAGATTACAGGTGCTCTTGCCAATATTGTCCAACCGTCCAGTAAAACTTTGACACAGCAGACCAATACCCGCTGAGGTTGATGTATTGGGAGGTTAGGTTTAGGGCCGTGTGGTATTGCTTCATTGTATGTGGGGTCCCTATAAAGGGAATTTCTTCCTCCAGGTGGGAGGGAGACTGGTCAAGTTACCATCAGTTGAATGCAACATTTAAGTTAGATTTTAAAAAATGGATTTGCAGAACAAAACTCACAGTTTGAAAGCTTGCTATATGCTAAGGGAAAACTTCATGAAGATGATGCAGAGAAGTCAATCAAGATCATCAAGGGTCTGAAACCAAGCCTTCTGAGGAGGGCTTGAAGGAACTGGGGGGGGGCGTATCTATTTTAAAAAGGCTCTTTTGCAGTAAAGGGGGGCGCAAAAAGTGCCCACCGAGTCTCCTTGTTCACAGGCTTCCGCGCCTGTGATTTTAGGGGTCCCCGCTTCGCCGTAGCGGTCAGACCCGAACTCGTGGAGCAGCCCCTTCTCCGGAGATCAGAGAAAGAGCCGCCATTAGCGCTGGCGCCAACCGGAAGTCCCGATTTTCTCGGACATTTCAGCAATTTCCGCCCAGACGCTGTTTACAATTCTGGATGTCTGGCAACCATGTCTATATACAGTGGTACCTCGGTTCTCAAACAGCTGAGTTCCTGAACAACTTTGAACTCGAATGCTGCAAACCTGGAAGTCAGTGTTCCAGTTTGCGAACTTTGCTTCGGAAGCCGAACGTGCTCCTGAGCTTCTGTTTTCACTGTTGCGCTGCTAATTTGTGTCTCCCCTGCATTGGAATCAAAGCCTTCTTCCTTCTGTTTTCACTGTTGCGCTGCTAATTTGCGCCCCCCCCCACCATTGTAATCAAAGCCTTCCATTTGCAATTGCAGTGTTCTGAGGTGATATTTGGAGATTATATCTGGTGCTTTTTTTTGGTAAAAGAAATTGCGTTTTTATTTGGCTTTTTCGTTTTTGTGACTGTGGCTTGTTCTCTGTTTTTGATTGATTGTGTGACTGCGGCAATGTATAAAAGCCCCTCCCCCATCCAAACAATGTCTATCAATCAGTGCAGGTAAGAAAAAATAATAATTTTAATTTTAATCTAATGTACTGTCTTCTTTCTTTTATAGTACAGTACATTGATTATTGCTTTAATTTTATGGATCAATGCTCTCGTTAGATAGTAAAATTCATGTTAAATTGCTGTTTTAGGAGTTGTTTTTAAAAGTCGAATTGATTAATCTGTTTTGCATTACTTTCTTTATTTAAAATTTATTTTATTTTATTCGAGTTTAGGATTTCTTACATACATATATTATGTTCTTACAATTTTTAAATTTTAAATTATACTCATTGTCATGAAATCATAGCATCATAGGATCATAGAGTTCCTTTATATTTCCAACATTGGTTATTTACTTTATACATTTTTGCTAACTTCACTGGTGTAATGTACCACCTATAAATAATTTTCATTACATTTTCTTTAAGCAAACTGCAGGCTGTAAAGTTTATGCCTTCTTTCCATAATTTTCCCCAATCCTCAAACTGTATATTATGACCGATATCTTTTGCCCAATGTATCATACCTGATTAAACCTCTTCATGCTTGACATGCCATTCCAAAAGAAACTTATATATTTTTGATAATATCTTATTTCAGTATCTCTTTTCCTTTTCATGTTTCAGTTTTTTAGGAATGCAGCTAAAACAATGTCAAATTATAGTAATGTCAGGTCTTGTAATTTGAATCCATTGGTTGAGGTCCTACCCTCTAGAGATGAAGAAAACAAGCTTGCTCCATCTTATGTGACAGCACTTTAGATATCTGAACATAGATACCTAAAGATGGCATATCTCTTCTCAGTCTCCTTTTATCCAGGCTAAGCATACCCAGCTGCCTCAGGCAGGGAGCAGGCAGGGAGAGGGAGGGAGGGAGGGAGGGGCGGTCTGGGCGCCCTCGGCTTGCCAAGGGTTAAAAGGGTTAAAAGGAGCAGAGCTGGATTCCTAGAGAGGACAGGAAGGGGAGGGCGGGGGGGGGCAAGGTCCTCCCCAGCAGAAGCCCCTCCCTGCCCAGTCCCTTCCTGCCAGCAAAGAGGAGGCTGCTCTGTTCTCTCTGCTTTGCAAAAACTTCCTCGGTGCCCCTCCTGGAATCTGGTGAGTCTCTTCTCTCTTCCCCCTTGGGGTGCAGCGGGGAGAAGGGGGTCCCAGGGCTGCAAGGGGGGAGGCAGGGGGGCCCCGTTCAGCTCATGCATGGGGGGGGGGGAGACCCCCAAGTCAAGGAACAGAGGGTCCGGCCCCCAATTACTCTCCTCCGAGGAAGGAGAAGCCCTGTGGAGTGGGGAGATACAGCCCCCCCCCAAGTGTGGAGACTGGAGGGGAGACCCTCTCCCACCATCTACCCATCTACAATTCCCAGAGTTCCCTGGCAAGAAGGGGGGATTGGTGACCACCCTGGGAATTGCAGTCTTTGGGCAGCAGGGCTGAAGCTGTCTCCTTGCAACTCTCAGGGTCCTGAACCAATTCTGGCTCCCAGGATTCTTGGGAGGAGTCCCTAGGGCCGGGTGAGATCTGGTTTCCAACCTTGTTAAACATCTGCCCCCTCCCAGCAGAGCAAGTGCACAGACTGGCATGTGCCACTCTTGGGAGCAGGAGCTGCATCCAGCCTTGCTCAGCTCAATATTTTTAGGAAGACCAAGCCCCTCCTGCCCTGGCAAGACACTGGGGTGAAGCTGCCGCCGCCATCAGCATCCTGTATGAATAATAATAATAATAATAATAACAATAGTATTTACCTGCCACCCATCTGACTGGGTTTTCCCAGAAACTCAGGGCTGCTTCCAGCACATATAATATACAGGGCTGCCTTCAGGTGTCTTCTTAAGGTTACATAGTTACTCATCTCCTTGACATCTAATGGGAGCGTGTTCCACAGGGAGGGTGCCACTACCAAGAAGACCCTCAGCCTGCTTCCCTGTAACTTCTCTTCTTACACTAAGGGAACCGCCAGAAGGCCCTTTGTGCTGGACCTCAGGGTCCAGGCTGAACGATGGGGGTGGAGATGCTCCTTCGGGTATCCTGGGCCGAGGCCGTTTAGGGCTTTAAAGGTCAGCATCAACACTTTGAATTGTGCTTGGAAACATACTGGGAACCAATGTAGTTCCTTTAGAAGCGGTCATACATGGTTCCAGCAGCCACTCCCAGTCACCAGTCTAGCCTCTGCATTCTGCAGAACACTAAGTGAATGACACAGAAGTTCCTGCAGACTAAAGTTAGAAAAGCTTTAATTGCTACAAATGGTATAAGGAAACATGATATGGAATTAAGGGAAAAGATGGTGTTGACCTGGAATGGTTACAAAATTTCTGGTCTCTCCCCGAGTGCCACGGGCCCTGCTTCAAAGAGAGCTTCTCTAAAGAAAGCACAACCAAAAATCACTCCATTTTGTGTGAATAAGGAAAATGAGGAGGTGGCAAAGAAACAGCAGGAGCCAGATCCTATTCCCAACCTTCTAGGGTCTCTCAGCAGCTCTATTGATGAGCAGAAAGAGGTTTGGGGCCCAGCCAGCTCAACTGCTAAAGCATCTCTTGCATTGAGACGTGGGGGCACCTACATGTAATAGCTACTCGGCTGTATTCTGCCCATGCTCTGGGGTTGCAGTTTTCAGGCTTGGGGACAGGATGGTGCCTGGTTTTTGCACCAAGTTCTATCCATAAGCCCCACTGAGTTCAATGGGGTCCACTCTCAAGTCACTACTGTGCATACCATGCCAGCCTTATAAAGTGGGGTGAGGTGCAAACAGATTAAGTTGGAATCACTGTAGATGTTTCAAATGGGGTTTCTGTTAGGAAGGGGTTGCCCCATTTGTGCTTCTCCAGGAGCAAGGGAATATCTAGGGCAGGAGAATCCCTGGCAGGGCCTCTGAGGCTCCCTTTGTTTCTTCCTCTCTCCCAGGTCCCTGCAGCTTGTGGTGGCTTCTCGACTCCTCAAGAAGGATGAAAGAGACTGAATCTGTAAACCTAGCGAGGATGGAAGGGGGAAGATGGACGGTTGACCTGGTCAGGTTGTCTCCTGCATCCCTCCTCACAGCCTCTGAGCGTTCCCTCCCAGGGACCTCCGAGATATCTGGTGAGTCCCAGGGGAGGGGAGATGGGGACATGGATGGATGGGGCTGGAGACGTACTGGGGCTTGCTCAGCTTGGGGGTGGGATGAGGCAGGCAGGCGGATGGAGTTTGAGAAGGTGGGCACCTTTTTGGCCTCCTCCACCTGCCTTCCAGCGCCTTTGACATCTGCAGGCAATTTGAGCCAGGAATACGTCACAGCTCCCCGGCCACCGCGATGTATTGGCGCCAGTACTGGGCTCTGAATGCCCTACCAATGTCAGAGAACTCACTGATCCGTCACACAGCACTAGAAGCCATGATTCTTTAAATTACCTGATCCTAATTTCAGGACTGATTGCCGATGGGGCCTTTGTGTTTTGCCTTTTACTTTTCTTTTAGGAATAACTTTTCCTTTTCTTTTAAAAACAAGGATCATATAAGACTAATATATGATACAAATATGTAGATTAAATAAATTTGCAGGAATAACATGTCGTTCCTCATTGGTGATCAGTGTATGAGTTTTGGGTTCATGAATTGGTATAAATTGAAACAAAAAAGGGTAAACAGCGGAGAACAGAGAACATTCAACATCGCATAGCCGAATTACTAGTCAGAAGCTCTTGTGACTGTCGTGCTTAGATTAAATGTGAGTAATAGTCATTTTCCATCTTCTGTTACCAATTAAACTATACTATGGTCCGGTGCACCCTATGGAGCGAAAAATACGGTATACAGAGTTGGTCTCCTCATGAAAATGAGAGGAGATTCAAAGTGAAGAAAGATATTTAGAAAAAAGTTTAAATTTAGACCAAATTTAGATTGGGGCAACAGCTGATGGGGAGTGTGCAGGGTGAAGATGTTCCTGCTTGTTTCAGAGGAGGCAGGGACGTTGCTGGATCCTGACAAGAGAGCTTTTTGTAAGGAAGTCAAGAAGGAGAATTGAGGGATCATGGACCCTCTAATTCCCTGTTAGATCATAACATCAGTTTTGAAATTCCATGCCTACCTCTATCTCAGGGGTGGCCAGCTTCCAAGAGACTGCGATCTACTCACAGAATTCAAAACTTGGAGTGATCTTCCCCTGTTTTGTAGGGGTTCAGGTCAAAGTTGTTGAGCTTTTATTAGCAGCTCACCAAAGGAGCGCTGGGGGGGAAACAGCCTCCAGCCTCGGTTTGTAAGCTCTGTCTTCCATTCTCCAACAATGGAGGGAGGATCCAGGAGGGGGTCAGCGATTGACTGCGATTGACCAAAACCTTGCAGGGATCTACCAGTAGATCGTGATCGACCTGTTGGACACCCCTGCTCTATTTGATGAACCTCCACTATTTGGAGGGAGACCAACAGCATCTGGGATTCTAACATCCACACCGTGAGCCCTGAATGGAGGGATATCAACTGTTTGTGAATATTCTTTGTCTAGTCATGCCTTTTGAAACAATGACCAGGCTTGTCTGAACCACCCAGGCCTTCTTAATTGTGGGCTTGAGAGTTTTTAGGGAAGTTGAAGTAACTTCTGTCAGGTTTGTTGTTTTGGCTTCTGTTTGCATTTGATTGACCAAAGAGATGACTGACCTTGCATATGGGGTGGATTCCAGGATTAAGCCAAATCAAATTATCCCAAATAAAAGCCAAGCAATATGTCAGTTAATATCAGCCAAGAAAGGCAATGTAAACTATTGTAAGGCCTCACATCTAACTTCAGTCCTTCCTTTATCACAAGCATTCATTAACTTTGTTCAATGATGGATGTGAACCACGTCCCCTTTGCTCTGAGTGGGGTTGGGGTCCGGGGCACCAATGCAGAGTTAGCACGACTTACCCTAACATGGCAGTGCATTGCTGGGGGAGGGGTCAGGTGGTGGGTTTGATGGTTCTGTGTCATCTGTGCCCCGGTCACAGTATGCTGGCAATGGCGCCCCACTGGTTTCAAGAGAGTCAGGCACCCCTCAGGCGTGCTCAAGTGTTAGGGGGTTGAAGATGCCACACATCTAGAATGCTGTTAAGTTAGACTTCAAGGATGTCCTCTTGAGGCTGAAATGGAGCACTCTCAAGTCTCTTAGTGAGTTGGGGGGCGGAGAACTCTGTTCAATAATCTGGAGCTCCATTTCTTCCTGAGGCGATAATTATCTTCTCTCTTCATTGCACATGGTGATGAATGGGAAGGGAAGAACAAGGGGGACCACAACAGAATCCACTTATCGGAGAAATCAAATAAATATTCAGAGTATGGAGAGAACATCGGCCAGAGCTCACAGTCCACCTCCAGTCAACGAAAGAGCTTAATTCGGAGGCATAGCCTCACTTCACATGAAAGAATTCACAGAGGAGAGAAATTGTATCACTGCAGAGAATGTGGAAAGAGCTTCAGTCGAAAGGATCATCTCACTTCCCATCAAACAATTCATACGGGGGAGAAACCCTATCAGTGCTTGGAATGTGGAAAGAGGTTTCGTCAGAATGGGAATCTCACTACCCACAACGGAATTCACACGGGGGAGAAACCCTATCAGTGCTTGGAGTGTGGAAAGAGGTTTCGTAGGAATGGGGATCTCACTACCCACAAAAGAATTCATACAGAGGAGAAACCCTATCAGTGCTTAGAATGTGGAAAGAGCTTTCATCAAAGCGCACAACTCACTTGCCACCAAAGAATTCATACAGGGGAGAAACCCTTTCAGTGTCTGGAATGTGGGAAGAGCTTCAGTTGCAGCTCAAATCTCACTTCCCATCAAACAATTCATTCAGGGGAGAAACCCTTTCAGTGTCTGGAATGTGGGAAGAGATCAGTTGCAGCTCAAATCTCACTTCCCATCAAAGAATTCATTCAGGGGAGAAATCCTTTCAGTGCTTAGAATGTGGAAAAAGCTTCAGTCAGAGGCAGGGTCTCACTTCCCATCAAAGAATTCATACAGGGAAGAAACCATATCAGTGCTTCGAATGTGGGAAGAGCTTCAGTCGAAAGGACAGTCTCACTTTGTATCAAAGAATTCATACAGGGGAGAAACCCTATCGGTGCCTGGAATGTGGGAAGAGCTTCAGTCGAAAGGACAGTCTCACTTTGCATCAAAGAATCCATATAGGGGAGAAACCCTATCAGTGCTTGGAATGTGGGAAGAGCTTCAGTCAAAAGGTCAAGCTCACTTTGCATCAAAAACTTCATAAAGGAGAGAAACCCTATAAGTGCTTGGAATGCGGAAAGTGCTTCAGTCAAAAGGCCACTCTCACTTTTCATCAAAGAATTCATACAGGGGAGAAACCCTATCAGTGCTTCGAATGTGGGAAGAGTTTCAGCCACAGTCGGAGTCTCTATTCCCATAAAAAAGTTCATACAAGAGAGAAACCACATCACTGCTTGCAATGTGGAAAGAGCTTCAGTCAAAAGGCCACTCTCACTTCCCATCAAAGAACCCATACAGGGGAGAAACCCTATCAGTGCTTCGAATGTGGAAAGAGCTTCAGTCAAATGTGGGAAGAGCTTCAGTCAGAGTGCCACTCTCATGGCCCACCAAATAATTCATACAGAGTTGAAAGCATATCAGCGCATGGAATGTGGATAAATTTTCACTTGTAAATAAGTCAATTCAAGAGCTCACAGCAGGGTGAATAATAGAATGGTAGATTCGGAATATAAAAGGTAAAGGTACCCCTGCCCGTACGGGCCAGTCTTGACAGACTCTGGGGTTGTGCGCCCATCTCACTTAAGAGGCCAGGGGCCAGCGCTGTCCGGAGACACTTCCGGGTCACGTGGCCAGCGTGACATCGCTGCTCTGGCCAGAGCCAGAGCCAGAGCCAGAGCGGCACACGGAAACGCCGTTTACCTTCCCTATTTATCTACTTGCACCCGGAGGTACTTTCGAGCTGCTAGGTTGGCAGGCGCTGGGACCGAGCAGCGGGAGCGCACCCCGCCGCAGGGATTCGAACCGCCAACCTTTTGATCGGCAAGCCCTAGGCGCTGAGGCTTTAACCCACAGCGCCACCTGCATAGTCCCCGCCAATGCAGAAAAAAACTCATTTCAAGTATCCATGACAGATGGCCATCCAACTTCTTCTTAAATACCTCCAATGAAGGAGAGTCCACCCCCTTCTGAGGGAGTTCCTTTTCACTGCTGGCTCTTACTATCAGAAAGTTCTTCCTGCTCTTTAGGAGACATCTCTTTTTGTGTTGCTTGAATCACCTCTTCAGATTCATTCATGACCTTGAGAAGGACTTCTGTAAGTCTGAGAATGTCCAGGGGATTGGACCATGCTCTATATTTGGGGGGGAACCCATGGAGAGGAGTCCGATATAGGGCTTAAGTCATCTAGGCATTGGTCAGATTGTCATAATTACAGACATACTTACTGGTTTGGACGGAAGTGATTCTTCCAGGGGAAGTGGTAACTGTGAGATTACAGGTGCTCTTGCCAATATTGTCCAACCGTCCAGTAAAACTTTGACACAGCAGACCAATACCCGCTGAGGTTGATGTATTGGGAGGTTAGGTTTAGGGCCGTGTGGTATTGCTTCATTGTATGTGGGGTCCCTATAAAGGGAATTTCTTCCTCCAGGTGGGAGGGAGACTGGTCAAGTTACCATCAGTTGAATGCAACATTTAAGTTAGATTTTAAAAAATGGATTTGCAGAACAAAACTCACAGTTTGAAAGCTTGCTATATGCTAAGGGAAAACTTCATGAAGATGATGCAGAGAAGTCAATCAAGATCATCAAGGGTCTGAAACCAAGCCTTCTGAGGAGGGCTTGAAGGAACTGGGGGGGGGCGTATCTATTTTAAAAAGGCTCTTTTGCAGTAAAGGGGGGCGCAAAAAGTGCCCACCGAGTCTCCTTGTTCACAGGCTTCCGCGCCTGTGATTTTAGGGGTCCCCGCTTCGCCGTAGCGGTCAGACCCGAACTCGTGGAGCAGCCCCTTCTCCGGAGATCAGAGAAAGAGCCGCCATTAGCGCTGGCGCCAACCGGAAGTCCCGATTTTCTCGGACATTTCAGCAATTTCCGCCCAGACGCTGTTTACAATTCTGGATGTCTGGCAACCATGTCTATATACAGTGGTACCTCGGTTCTCAAACAGCTGAGTTCCTGAACAACTTTGAACTCGAATGCTGCAAACCTGGAAGTCAGTGTTCCAGTTTGCGAACTTTGCTTCGGAAGCCGAACGTGCTCCTGAGCTTCTGTTTTCACTGTTGCGCTGCTAATTTGTGTCTCCCCTGCATTGGAATCAAAGCCTTCTTCCTTCTGTTTTCACTGTTGCGCTGCTAATTTGCGCCCCCCCCCCACCATTGTAATCAAAGCCTTCCATTTGCAATTGCAGTGTTCTGAGGTGATATTTGGAGATTATATCTGGTGCTTTTTTTTGGTAAAAGAAATTGCGTTTTTATTTGGCTTTTTCGTTTTTGTGACTGTGGCTTGTTCTCTGTTTTTGATTGATTGTGTGACTGCGGCAATGTATAAAAGCCCCTCCCCCATCCAAACAATGTCTATCAATCAGTGCAGGTAAGAAAAAATAATAATTTTAATTTTAATCTAATGTACTGTCTTCTTTCTTTTATAGTACAGTACATTGATTATTGCTTTAATTTTATGGATCAATGCTCTCGTTAGATAGTAAAATTCATGTTAAATTGCTGTTTTAGGAGTTGTTTTTAAAAGTCGAATTGATTAATCTGTTTTGCATTACTTTCTTTATTTAAAATTTATTTTATTTTATTCGAGTTTAGGATTTCTTACATACATATATTATGTTCTTACAATTTTTAAATTTTAAATTATACTCATTGTCATGAAATCATAGCATCATAGGATCATAGAGTTGGAAGAGACCACAAGGGCCATCGAGTCCAACCCCCTGCCAAGCAGGAAACACCATCAGAGCACTCCTGACATATGGTTGTCAAGCCTCTGCTTAAAGACCTCCAAAGAAGGAGACTCCACCACACTCCTTGGCAGCAAATTCCACTGTCGAACAGCTCTTACTGTCAGGAAGTTCTTCCTAATGTTTAGGTGGAATCTTCTTTCTTGTAGTTTGGAACCATTGCTCCGTGTACGCTTCTCTGGAGCAGCAGAAAACAATCTTTCTTCCTCTATGTGACATCCTTTTATATATTTGAACATGGCTATCATATCACCCCTTAACCTCCTCTTCTCCAGGCTAAACATGCCCAGCTCCCTTAGCCGTTCCTCATAAGGCATCGTTTCCAGGCCTTTGACCATTTTGGTTGCCCTCCTCTGGACACGTTCCAGTTTGTCAGTGTCCTTCTTGAACTGTGGTGCCCAGAACTGGACACAGTACTCCGGGTGAGGTCTGACCAGAGCAGAGTACAGTGGCACTATTACTTCCCTTGATCTAGATGCTATACTCCTATTGATGCAGCCCAGAATTGCATTGGCTTTTTTAGCTGCCACGTCAACACTGTTGGCTCATGTCAAGTTTGTGGTCAACCAAGACTCCTAGATCACATGTACTGCTCTCAAGCCAGGTGTCACCCATCTTGTATTTGTGCCTCTCATTTTTTTTGCCCAAGTGCAATACTTTACATTTCTCCCTGTTAAAATTCATCTTGTTTTGGCCGAGTTTGTTTTGGCCCAATCTGTCAAGGTCATTTTGAAGTGTGATCCTGTCCTCTGGGGTGTTAGCCACCCCTCCCAGTTTGGTGTCATCTGCAAATTTGATCAGGATGCCCTTGAGTCCATCATCCAAGTCGTTGATAAAGATGTTGAATAAGACCGGGCCCAAGACAGAACCCTGTGGCACCCCACTAGTCACTCTTCTCCAGGATGAAGAGGAACCATTGATAAGCACCCTTTGGGTTTGGTCAGTCAGCCAGTTACAAATCCACTGAGTGGTAGCATAGTCAAGACCGCATTTTACCAGCTTCTTTACAAGAATATCATGGGGCACCTTGTCAAATGCCTTGCTGAAATCAAGGTAGGCTACATCCACTGCGTTCCCTTCATCTACCAGGCTTGTAATTCTGTCAAAAAATGAGATCAGGTTAGTCTGACATGACTTATTTTTCAGAAATCCATGCTGACTATTGGTGATCACAGTATTCATATTCATATATATATATATATATATATATATATATATATATATATAATATTTATTAAAGTTTCCAATTAATACAAAAAATAGACATACACAAAAAAGAAGTAATAAAAATACAAAAATACAAAAAGAACAATTAAAACAAATATAACTTCCATTACTCATTTCCATTAACTTATTTCCCAGACTTCCTCTCACCTCCCCCTTTTGTATTCCAATTCAGATTCTTAATTCAGCAAATCCTTATTATAACTTGTTGTAACTTATTATGACTTATTACTCAACCTCTACATTACAGCTGGTAACCACTTAATTTTCATCCGACATCACACTAATGTCACAGTTTTCCTTTCTAGGTGCTCACAGTCTGTTTGCTTAATGATCTGCTCCAGAATCTTCCCTGGTATTGATGTCAGACTGACTGGGCGGTAAATATTTGGGTCCTCTCTTTCCCCCTTTTTGAAAATAGGGACAACATTTGCCCTCCTCCAGTCTGCCGGGACTTTGCCTGTTCTCCAGGAATTCTCAAAGATGACTGCCAGTGGTTCTGAGATCACATCTGCCAGGTCTCTTCCAACTCTATGATTCTGATTCTATGACCTGGAGTTCTTTTAATACTCTTGGATGCAGAGTTTAGACTCTTTAAACTTGGGAACAGATATTTGGCTCCATGACCAAAATGACCAAAAGGGTCAGCTTCTAGAGGACTGGAAAGATCATGATTGTACTTCCCCTACCCTCAGCCCTAACCCTGTTGAGTATTTTTTGTTATGAGACTGAGTGTTTGGGGCTGATGCTGTAGCATTCTTGTCTGGGGGCTTGATGGAAAAACAGAAAAGTGTCCCTCACCTAACTCTCCAATGCCCTTCAACAAGAATGCTGTAGGAAATATTGCTAAGCCCAAAGGGAGCCAAGAATTTGCTTCAGTTCCACAACAGCAGCAAGAATACTTATCACAAAGTATTGGAAAACACAAGATCTACCCACCTGGGAAGAATGGCAGATGAAGGTGATGGACTACATGGAACTGGCTGAGATGACTGGCAGAATCCGAGACCAAGGAGAAGAGTCGGTGGAAGAAGATTGGAAAAAATTTAAAGTTTATTTTCAGAAATATTGTAAAATTAAGGAATGTTAGAAAGATGTTGGAATAAAACTATGTGGTTTTAGCAGAAAAGATATAAAGGATTAAGCAAAAATGAATTGGTGAAAGAGAATGTAAAATCACAGTATATTAAGATAAATTATTAAGATAAAAACAAAGCTGGAAAGGATTTGCTGAAATATCTAACTGAATTAGAATACAAAAATGGGAGGTGTGAGGAGGTCAAGGAAGTAAGCGAATGAAAGCAAGTGATGTAAAGGTTTGACTTTTTTCTCTTTATTTTATTTTTATTTTTTTGTTCTTGGATGATATTTGTTTTCTTATGTATTGTTCTTTCTTTTTCTTTTTTGATTGTTCTGTTTTGACTTATATTTTTTCTTTTTTTCTGTAACCTTTTAAAAAAAATTCTAATAAAAATTTACTAAAAAAGAAAAAAGAAAAAAAAAGAATTTGCTTCAGCTCACCTTGTTAATGGCAGAGCAAAAGGTATGCATGAGTCATTCTCAATCTACTTTCAGGACTGATTTTAGAACCCCATCATGCAAACATGACTATCCACACAGGGACCATCTATTTTTATTTTTTTCTGATACTGGATTTTAAGTTACAGTTACATCTTTTAAAACAGCTGTCAGTATATCACACTGTATTCCACTTGCCTTCCAAAGGAACACGTGGCTCTCCCCACATAGCGGGTTAGGTTGAGACTGCTGATCCAAAGTTATCAGTAATTTTTCCGGTAATTACAATCCTGCTTTCCCTTGTACCAGCTTACCTTGACTTCAGTAAGGCCTTTGAAAAGGTCCCCCATGATATTATTGCAAAAAAACTAGTAAAATGTGGGCTAGACAAAGCTACTGTTAGGTGGATTTGTAATTGGTTGACGGGCTGAGCCCAAAGAGTGCTCATCAGTGGCTCACCTTCATCCTGGGGAAAAATGACTATTGGGGTTCCACAAGGTTCTGTCCTGGGCCTGGTGCTATTCAATATTTTTATAAATGATTTGGATGATGGAATAGAGGGCGTGCTAATCAAATTTGCAAATGACTGCAAACTGGGAGGGGTTGCTAATACACCAGAGGACAGGGTCAGAATTCAAAATGACCTGAATAGCCTAGAGAGCTGGGCCAAAACCAACAATATGGAGTTCCATAGGGAGAAATGTAAGGTACTACACCTGGATAGAAAAAATGAAATGCACAGGTGGGGGACACTTGGCTTGACAACAGTACCAGTGAAAGGGATCTGGGAGTCTTAGTCAACCACAAGCTGAATATGAGTCAACAGTGTGATGTGGCAGCTAAGAACACCAATGCAATTCTGGGCTGCATCAATAGGAGTATAGTGTCTAGATCAAGCGAAGGAATGCCACCACACTATTCTGGTTGGTCAGACCACACCTGAAATACTGTGTCCAGTTGAAGAAGGATATTGTCAAGTTGGAGCATGTCCAGAGGAGGGTGACCAAAATGTAAAATGTCTGGAATCCAAGCCCTATGAGGAGAGACTTAGGGAGCTGGATTTGTTTAATCTAGAGAAGAGAAGGTTAAGGAGTGACATGATAGCCATGTTTAAATATTTGAAGGGATGTCATGTTGAAGAGGGAGCAAGCTTGTTTTCTGCTGTTCTAGAGACTAGGATGCAGAATAATGGATTCAAACTATGGGAAAAGAGATTCCACCTGGGCACGGTAATCTAGTCAGGGAAAAAGGGAGGCATACTATGCACCGTTTCCAGCCCCTTCCCCTTTTCGGGGTGAGCATAGTGGATCCTAAAAAGGGCTGCTCAGTCATGGATACAGCTGCTGAGCTGCTCAACTGCCTCATTCCTTGAGTCAGAACGACTGAATCTGTATCCACCGCCCATGTGTCGGTTCATGACTAGGGGCTTCACATTCCTGCCCCTGTAGCCATTTAGTGATTGCCATGGGGGGAGGGTTTGGGGGGTTGGGTTGGGTTTTTGGAAGATGCCTGTGCGTGAATTTGTTTTATGTGTGTAGATCAGTGCACGCTGACCAACGCACAGTCTTCGCAGTAGGGCTGTGTTCTGATGGCTTGAGTAGTCACGACGAACTGGTGGATCCTATCTGCTGCAGCCTTCATCTGCCTTCAGAGCCGTTGTAACACACTGCTTGTTATCACCCGCCTGTTCTGCCGTTGAGGACTTCTTGGATCATTCTTTGTCTAGCTCCTTCCCTGTTATGTACTAAGCTTGGATCCTAGAATGCAAGAACTGATTGGCTTGCAGAAAAAAACCAACCAGGCTCTAGGAGGGAAGCAGAATCAGCCAGTCATACGGGACTCATTGTGTAAATAATGTATATAAAAGCCTGAGGTTTGGGGGAAAATTCAGTCACTGTTTTACAAGCTGCAATAAAGAGCATGAAATCACTACAGGACTCTGAGCATATTTAATTTTCTTTGACCTTACTGCCTTGGGTGAGCCTGCTGGGAGTACGAGATTCCCAACCGCTTCACTCACAAGGGTCATAGGAATGTGCAAGCCCATTCACCATGACAAGTGAGAGAACTGAGATAGATTGTACTGAGCCCTGGTCTCGTTAGACAAAGCGTTCCACCAAAAAGGCTCTGGTTGAGGACAGCTGGATATGTTTTGGGCCAGGGACCTCCAGTAGGTTGCTGTTAGATGAGCGTCACACTCATGGGGGGTGTATTGGAAGATAATTCCCACAGATAAGAAAGGTCACAGACTGTTTAGGGCTTTAAAGATTAGCACCAAAACATTGAACCTGATTCGATACTCCACCTGGAGCCAATCCAGCTGATGAACAACCAACTGAATGTGGGCTCTCCACAAAGTCCAAGTAAGAACTCATGCATCTGCATTTTAGACCATATGGAGTTTCTGGAGCAGTCTCAAGGGTAGCCCTGCATATCTCTCTCTCTCTCTCTCTCTCTCTATCACATTTATACCCTGCACTCCCCGGCTCAGGTGTACAGCAAGTTAAAGTAGTCTAGTCTGCAGGTGACTACTGCATGGATCACCATGGCTACGTTGGAAAGGGACAGGTACAGTACCGATTGCCTAACCTGACATAGATTCAAAAATTCCAGTTTGGCTACATTTGTGACCAATGCCTCCATAGAGACAGAAGCATCCAGGATCACAAAGGGACTCCTGATGGCAGGTACAGGTGACTATTGCGCCCCATGAAGAGCTGGGAGCTGGCAAACCGAACTGAAGTCATTATGGCCCAGCCATTGGGCGCCCATCTTTAATGGATAGAGATTAAGCCGACTCCATTTCCTCCATCCCAGCACACCCACCTAAAAATTGGCCAATATATCCAGGGTAGCATCTGGCCAGGGCCATGAAGCAGTAGATCCATGATGTTTGTGGTCAGATCTGTGGTTATGTACAAGATATTTGAATAAAGGGTGAATTTGGGGTTCCCCAATGCAAAAAGTGTGATGATCCATGAGGATCCGTGCTTCAAAACCACGTTTTTGGTCCATGGTGTTGCCAGGGAGCCGTGGATCCTAGTTTTTTGTGGTGCGGGCTGTGGCCCTGGCCATGATGTGTGATTTGACGGTGAGTTTGGGTTGGCCCAATGGAAAATGCGTGAGGATCTATGAGGATCCATGCTTCGAAACCACGTTTTTGGGCCACGGTATGGCCAGGAACCCGTGGATCCGAGTTTTTTTGCGGTGCAAGCTGTGCTCCATGGCATGAAGTGTGATTTGACAGTGATTTAGGGGTGGCCCAGTGCAAAAGTGTGAGGATCCATGAGGATCTGTGCTTCAAAACCACGTTTTTGGGCCACGGTATGGCCAGGAACCCGTGGAACTGTGATTTTTGTGGTGCAGGTTGTGCCCCTGGCTATGACGTGTGATCTGACAGTGAGTTTGGGTTGGCCCAATGCGAAAAGCATGAGGATCCATGAGGATCCGTGATTCAAAACCACGTTTTTGGACCACGGAGTGGCCAGGAAGCCGTGGATCTGTGATTTTCATGGCGCAGGCTGTGCCCCTGGACATGATGTGTGATCTAACGGTGCGTTTGGGTTGGCCCAATGTGAAAGGTGTGAGGATCCATGAGGATCCGTGCTTCAAAACCACGTTTTTGGTCCATGGATTTGCCAGGCAGGTGTGGATCCGAGTTTTATGTGGTGTAGGCTGTGCCCCTGGACATGATGTGTAATCTGACGGTGAGTTTGGGTTGGCCCAATGCGAAAAGCGTGAGGATCCATGAGGATCCGCGATTCAAAACCACGTTTTTGGGCCATGGATTTGCTAGGAAGTCGTGGATCCGTGATTTTTGTGGTGGATGCTGTGCCCCTGGCCATGATGTTTGATCTGATGGTGGCTTTGGGCTGGTCTTGTGCAAAAATCATGAGGATCCATGAGGATCCGTGTTTTTTAACCATGTTTTTGCGCCCCTGCGGCCCCACGAAATAGTGGATGCGTGATTTTTTTGATGCTGTCTACAGAGTAAGACATAGTCTACAGTATCATGGTGGTTTTATTTAATTTGAATGAAAAAATCATATGAATTCACGAGGATCCGTCTAGATCCGCCTTTTACCTTTTTCCTTCAAGAACATACCAGTACAAGCAGTTGTGGCATTTCTGTGCACTCTGGTTTTCACCAATGTACCCCGTTGCGCCAGAAGCGGTCGAGTCCTGTGGGCCATGTGACCCGGAAAAGCTGTCTGCGGACAAACGCCAGCCCCCTTGGCCTGACAACAGAGACGAGCGCGCCAACCCCACAGTCGCCTGGGCAGAGAGGACAAAGAGATGAAGATGCAGTGATGGGGAAGGGAGGGCCCCCCAAAAAGGGCCCTTACTGGGCCCCGGATCTATGCAATCCAGCTGCAAAGTGGGAAGCCAACACCTGCAGGGCATGCCTGGCAGGATGAAGCCCTCCCCCCACGCACAATAACACTGGGATATTCAAAAGGTAAAGGACCCCTGGACGGTGATGTCCAGTCAAAGGCGACTGTGGGGTTGGGGCGCTCGTCTCTGCTGTCAGGCCCCCCCCATCTTATGCAGATGAACTTCAAGGGAGGTGGGGGTTCCCCGTTACCATTCTGCCATGTGCATCTGGATCCCTACTTTGAAATGACTCAATAAGTGAATGTTAAAGGGCCTCTCCTGGAAGCGCCTTCCCTGGGACCCACCGGCAGGGTAAGTTGGGGACCTGCAGGGTCTCCTTGGATGAGTCTCCCCCCCCCCCAAATACGTTTCTCTTTCCCTGGGGGGCCAAGAGATGCTCCCCTGCCCTGCACCCCCAGGGGCCCTTGATGCAGAGTCCTTGGCCCAGATGGAGAAGGGAGGGCAGCCCTAGAGCGCAGAAGCAGGCAGGGAGAGGGAGGGAGGGAGGGAGGGAGGGAGGGAGGGGCGGTCTGGGCGCCCTCGGCTTGCCAAGGGTTAAAAGGAGCAGAGCTGGATTCCTAGAGAGGACAGGAAGGGGAGGGCGGGGGGGGGCAAGGTCCTCCCCAGCAGAAGCCCCTCCCTGCCCAGTCCCTTTGTTCTCTCTGCTTTGCAAAAACTTCCTCGGTGCCCCTCCTGGAATCTGGTGAGTCTCTTCTCTCTTCCCCCTTGGGGTGCAGCTGGGAGAAGGGGGTCTCAGGGCTGCAAGGGAGGAGGCAAGCCCCCCCCCCCGCTCAGCTCATGCATGGGGGGGGGAGACCCCCAAGTCAGGGGCTGAGTGTCCCGCAGGTGTGCAACTCTCTTCTTCCTTTGGATCAAGATGCTGCCTTCCTTTTGGGGGAGGAGTCTTTGGGGCAACAAAAAGAGGGCAGATACAGCCCCCCCCCCCCAAGTGTGGAGACTGGAGGGGAGACCCTCTCCCACCATCTACCCAACTACAATTCCCAGAGTTCCCTGGCAAGAAGGGGGGATTGGTGACCACCCTGGGAATTGCAGTCTTTGCGCAGCAGGGCTGAAGCTGTCTCCTTGCAACTCTCAGGGTCCTGAACCAATTCTGGCTCCCAGGATTCTTGGGAGGAGTCCCTAGGGCCGGGTGAGACCTGGTTTCCAACCTTGTTAAACATCTGCCCCCTCCCAGCAGAGCAAGTGCACAGACTGGCATGTGCCACTCTTGGGAGCAGGAGCTGCATCCAGCCTTGCTCAGCTCAATATTTTTAGGAAGACCAAGCCCCTCCTGCCCTGGCAAGACACTGGGGTGAAGCTGCCATGTCATCAGCAATTTGTGTGAATAATAATAATAATAATAATAACAACAATAATATTTACCTGCCACCCATCTGACTGGGTTTTCCCAGACACTCAGGCCTGCTTCCAGCACATATAATATACAGGGCTGCCTTCAGGTGTCTTCTTAAGGTTACATAGTTACTCATCTCCTTGACATCTAATGGGAGCGTGTTCCACAGGGAGGGGGCCACTACCAAGAAGACCCTCAGCCTGCTTCCCTGTAACTTCTCTTCTTACACTAAGGGAACCGCCTGAAGGCCCTTGGTGCTGGACCTCAGGGTCCAGGCTGAACGATGGGGGTGGAGATGCTCCTTCGGGTATCCTGGACCGAGGCCGTTTAGGGCTTTATAGGTCAGCATCAACACTTTAAATTCTGCTTGGAAACATACTGGGAACCAATGTAGTTCCTTTAGAAGCGGTCATACATGGTTCCAGCAGCCACTCCCAGTCACCAGTCTAGCCTCCGCATTCTGCAGAACACTAAGTGAATGACACAGAAGTTCCTGCAGACTAAAGTTAGAAAAGCTTTAATTGCTACAAATGGTATAAGGAAACATGATATGGAATTAAGGGAAAAGATGGTGTTGACCTGGAATGGTTACAAAATTTCTGGTCTCTCCCCGAGTGCCACGGGCCCTGCTTCAAAGAGAGCTTCTCTAAAGAAAGCACAACCAAAAATCACTCCATTTTGCGTGAATAAGGAAAATGAGGAGGTGGCAAAGAAACAGCAGGAGCCAGATCCTATTCCCAACCTTCTAGGGTCTCTCAGCAGCTCTAATATGAGCAGAAAGAGGTTTGGGGCCCAGCCAGCTCAACTGCTAAAGCATCTCTTGCATTGAGACGTGGGGGCACCTACATGTAATAGCTACTCGGCTGTATTCTGCCCATGCTCTGGGGTTGCAGTTTTCAGGCTTGGGGACAGGATGGTGCCTGGTTTTTGCACCAAGTTCTATCCATAAGCCCCACTGAGTTCAATGGGGTCCACTCTCAAGTCACTACTGTGCGTACCATGCCAGCCTTATAAAGTGGGGTGAGGTGCAAACAGATTAAGTTGGAATCACTGTAGATGTTTCAAATGGGGTTTCTGTTAGGAAGGGGTTGCCCCATTTGTGCTTCTCCAGGAGCAAGGGAATATCTAGGGCAGGAGAATCCCTGCAGGGCCTCTGAGGCTCCCTTTGTTTCTTCCTCTCTCCCAGGTCTCTGCAGCTTGTGGTGGCTTCTCGACTCCTCAAGAAGGATGAAAGAGACTGAATCTGTAAACCTAGCGAGGATGGAAGGGGGAAGATGGACAGTTGACCTGGTCAGGTTGTCTCCTGCATCCCTCCTCACAGCCTCTGAGCGTTCCCTCCCAGGGACCTCCGAGATATCTGGTGAGTCCCAGGGGAGGGGAGATGGGGACATGGAGGGATGGGGCTGGAGAGGTACTGGGGCTTGCTCAGCTTTGGGGTGGGATGAGGCAGGCAGGCGGGTGGAGATGGAGAAGGTGAGCACCTTTTTGGCCTCCTCCACCTGCCTTCCAGCGCCTTTGACATCTGCAGGCAATTTGAGCCAGGAATACGTCACAGCTTCCCGGCCACCGCGATGTATTGGCGCCAGTACTGGGCTCTGAATGCCCTACCAATGTCAGAGAACTCACTGATCCGTCACGCAGCACTAGAAGCCATGATTCTTTAAATTACCTGATCCTAATTTCAGGACTGACTGCAGATGGGGCCTCTGTGTTTCGCCTTTTACTTTTCTTTTAGGAATAACTTTTCCTTTTCTTTTAAAAACAAGGATCATATAGGACTAATATATGATACAAATATGTAGACTGAGTCTTCTCAGTCTTCTCATATGATTCTCAAAACTAGTAGAAGTAATTTGCAGGAATGTCTATAACATATGGTTCATCATTAGTGGTCAGTGTATCAGTTCTGAGTTCATGAATTGGTTTAAACTGGAGGAGGAGAGATAGGAGAAAACAGAGCAACAGAACAAGTCACTGATCCATCGCGCAGCACTCGAAGCTGATCCTAAATTCTTAAACTACCTTATGCTAATTTCAGGATTGACTGCAGATGGGGCGTTCGTGAGTTGCCCCATTATCTTTTCTTTTTGGAATAACTTTTTATGCTTTTAAAAACAAGGATACAATAAATGATACAAATATATAGACTCATTGTTCTCATGTCATTTGTATATCTAAAAACTAGCAGAATAAATTTGCAGGAATAACATGTCGTCCCTTGTTGGTGATCAGTATATGAGTTCTGGGTTCATGAATTGGTATAAATTGAAACAAAAAAGGGTAAACAGCGGAGAACAGAGAACATTCAACTTCGCATAGTCAAATTCCTAGTCAAAAGCTCTTGTTGGGCTTAGATTAAGTGTGAGTAATAGTCATTTTCCATTTTATGTTACCAATTAAACTATCCTTATTTTTCGCTCTATCGGACGCACTTTTCCCCCTCCAGAAATGAAGAGGAAATGTTTGTACGTCCTATGGAGCGAATGCAGGCTGTCGCTGAAGCCTGGAGGGCGATAGGGGTCGGTGCGCAGCGGGGGTTGGCGCTGCACACCCAGGCTTCAGGCTGCTGTCCACGAGCCTTTGGAGCCCGGCGGGAACTCCCGCCACGCTCAGAAGGCTTGTGGATAGCTGCCTCTTCTGGGGGATGGGGTCGCTCAGGCTTCCCCCGCCCCAGCACCGCAGCTAAAAACGAAGCCAAGAGAGCAAGCGGGATCCATCCCGCTCGCTGTCTTGGCTTCTGCCAAAGCCGCCCGCAGCCTTTCCCCGCTGGTGAGTTTGCGTGCGACTAAAGAGGAAGCCAAGACAGCCAGCGGGATGGATCCCGCTCACTGTCTTGGCTTCTTTGCTCTTTGGGGCTGTGAGGGGGAATTATTTTTTCCCCTTTATTTCCCCCCTAAAGACTAGCTGCGCCCTATTGTCCGGTGCACTCTATGGAGCTAAAAATACAGTATACAGAGTTGGTCTCCTCATGAAAATGAGAGGAGATTCAAAGTGAAGAAAGAGATTTAGAAAAGAGTTTAAATTTAGACCAATTTTAGATTGAGGCAACAGCTGATGGGGAGTGTGCAGGGTGAAGATGTTCCTGCTTGTTTCAGAGGAGGCAGGGACGTTGCTGGATCCTGAGAAGAGAGCTTTTTGTAAGGAAGTCAAGGAGGAGAATTGAGGGATCATGGACCCTCTCGTTAAAATTCCCTGTTAGATCATAACATCAATTTTGAAATTCCATGCCTACCTCTATTTCAGGGGTGGCCAACTTCCAAGAGACTGCGATCTGCTTGCAGAATTAAAAATTGGGAGTGATCTACCCCTGTTTTGTAGGGGTTCAGGTCAAAGTTGTTGAGCTTTTATTAGCAACTCACCAAAGGAGTGCTGGGGGGAAAACAGCCTCCAGCCTCGGTTTGTAAGCTCTGTCTTCCATTCTCCAACAATGGAGGGAGGATCCGGGAGGGGGCCAGCGATTGGCTGCGATTGACCAAAACCTTGCAGGGATCTACCAGTAGATAATGATCGACCTGTTGGACACCCCTTTTCTATTTGAAGAACCTCCACTATTTGGATGGAGACCAACAGCATCTGGGATTCTAACATCCACACCGTGAGCCCTGAATGGAGGGATATCAACTGTTTGTGAATATTCTTTGTCTAGTCATGCCTTTTTAAACAATGACCAGGCTTGTCTGAACCACCCAGGCCTTCTTAAATGTGGGCTTGAGAGTTTTTAGGGAAGTTGAAGTAACTTCTGTCAGGTTTGTTGTTTTGGCTTCTGTTTGCATTTGATTGACCAAAGAGATGACTGACCTTGAATATGGGGTGGATTCCAGGATTGAGCCAAATCAAATCTATTCCAGATAAAAGCCAAGCAATATGTCAGTTAATACCAGCCAACAAAGGCAGTGAAAACTATTGTAAGGCCTCACATTTAACTTCAGTCCTTCCTTTATCACAAGCATTCATTAACTTTGTTCAATGATGGATGTGAACCACGTCCCCTTCGCTCTGAGTGAGGTTGGGGTCCGGGGCAGCAATGCAGAGTTAGCACGACTTACCCTAACATGGCAGTGCATTGATGGGGGAGGGCTCAGGTGGTGGGTTTCTTCCTGAGGCGATAATTATCTTTTCTCTTCATTGCAGTTGGTGATGAATGGGAAGGGAAGAACAAGGGGGACCACAACAGAATCCACATATCAGAGAAATCAAATAAATATTCAGAATATGGAGAGAACATCGGCCAGAGCTCCCACTCCACCTCCCATCAACGAAAGAGCTTCATTCGGAGGGATAGCCTCACTTCACATGAAAGAATTCACAGAGGAGAGAAATTGTATCACTGCACAGAATGTGGAAAGAGCTTCAATCGGAAGTATAATCTCACTTCCCATCAAAGAATTCATACGGGGGAGAAACCCTATCAGTGCCTGGAATGTGAAAAGAGCTTCAGTCAAAAGGACAGTCTCACTTTGCATCAAAGAATACATACAGGGGAGAAATCCTATCAGTGCTTAGAATGTGGGAAGCGCTTCAGTCACAGATCATATCTCACTTCCCATCAAAGAATTCATACAGGGGAGAAACCATATCAGTGCTTGGAATGTGAAAAGAGCTTCAGTCACAGGCAGAATCTCACTTCCCATCAAAGAATTCATTCAGGGGAGAAACCATATCAGTGCTTGGAATGTGGAAAAAGCTTCAGTCAGAGGCAGGATCTCACTTCCCATCAAAGAATTCATACAGGGGAGAAACCATATCAGTGCTTCGAATGTGGGAAGAGTTTCAGTCACAGACATCATCTCACTTCCCATCAAAGAATTCATACAGGGGAGAAACCCTTTCAGTGCTTGGAATGTGGAAAGAGCTTCAGTCGAAAGGACAGTCTCACTTTGCATCAAAGAATACATACAGGGGAGAAATCCTATCAGTGCTTAGAATGTGGAAAGAGCTTTAGTCACAGATCACATCTCACTTCCCACCAAAGAATTCATACAGGGGAGAAACCCTATCAGTGCTTCGAATGTGGAAAGAGCTTCAGTCAGAGCACCCATCTCGCTTCCCATCAAAGAATTCATACAGGGGAGAAACCCTATCAGTGCTTGGAATGCGGAAAGAGTTTCAGTCAAAAGAACACTCTCACTTTGCATCAAAGAATTCATACAGGGAAGAAACCTTTTCAGTGCCTGGAATGTGGGAAGAGCTTCAGTAGGAGCACCCATCTCACTTCCCATGAAAGAATTCATTCAGGGGAGAAATCCTTTCAGTGTTTGGAATGTGGAAAAAGCTTCAGTCACAGCCACAGTCTCACTTCCCATCAAAGAATTCATACAGGGAAGAAACCATATCAGTGCTTCGAATGTGGGAAGAGCTTCAGTCACAGCACCCATCTCACTTCCCATCAAAGAATTCATACAGGGGAGAAACCCTATCAGTGCTTGGAATGTGGGATGAGCTTCAGTCAGAGCAGCAGTCTCACTTCGCATCAAAGAATACATACAGGGGAGAAACCCTATCAGTGCTTGGAATGTGGGAAGCGCTTCAGTCACAGATCATATCTCACTTCCCATCAAAGAATTCATACAGGGGAGAAACCCTATCAGTGCTTGGAATGTGGGACGAGCTTCAGTCAGAGCAGCAGTCTCACTTCCCATCAAAAACTTCATAAAGGAGAGAAACCACATCAGTGCTTGGAATGTGGGAAAAGTTTCAGTCAAAGCCCCCATCTCATAATCCATAAAAGAATCCATACAGGGGAGAAACCATACCAGTGCTTGGAATGTGGGAAGAGTTTCAGTCACAGACATCATCTCACTTCCCATCAAAGAATCCATACAGGGGAGAAACCATATCAGTGCTTCGAATGTGGGAAGAGTTTCAGTCAGAGAGCACATCTCGCTTCCCACCAAAGAATCCATACAGGGGAGAAACCCTATCAGTGCTTGGAATGTGGAAAGAGCTTCAGTCACAGCCGCAGTCTCGCTTCCCATCACAAAATTCACACCAGAGAGAAATCTTCTTAGTGTTCGGAATGTGGGAAGAGCTTCAGTCAGAGTGCCACTCTTATGGCCCACCAAATAATTCATACAGGGTTGAAAGCATATCAGCGCATGGAATGTAGATAAAATTTCCCTCGTAAAAAAGTCAATTCAAGAACTCACAGCATGGTGAATAATAGAATGGTAGATTCGGAATCTAGTCCAACACCTGCCAACGCAGAAAAAACTCATTTGATGGCCATCCAACGTCTTCTTAAATACCTCCAATGGAGGATAGTCCTTTCTCTTCTGAGGGAGTTCCTTTTCACTGCTGGCTCTTACTATCAGAAAGTTCTTCCTGCTCTTTAGGAGACATCTCTTTTTGTGTTGCTTGAATCACCTCTTCAGATTCCTTCATGACCTTGAGAAGGACTTCTGTATGTCTGAGAATGTCCAGGGGATTGGACCATGCTCTATATTCGGGGGGAAACCCATGAAGAGGAGTCCGATATAGGGCTTAAGTCATCTAGGCATTGGTCAGATTGTCATAATTACAGACATACTTACTGGTTTGGACGGAAGTGATTCTTATTCCAGGGGAAGTGGTGACCCTGAGATTACAGGTGCTCTCACCAATATTGTCCAAACGTCCAGTAAAACCTTGACACAGCAGACCGAATGTTTACCCGCTGAGGTTGATGTATTGGGAGGTTAGGTTTAGGGCCGTGTGGTATTGCTTCATTGTATGTGGGGTCCCTATAAAGGGAACTTCTTCCTCTAGGTGGGAGGGAGACTGGTCAATTTACCATCAGTTGAATGCAACATTTAAGTCAGATTTTTTTAAACGGATTTGCAGAACAAAACTCACAGTTTGAAAGGGAGTTATTAGGCTCCTGGGTTAAAATATTATCTAAATGTTACTTGGGTGGGATACAAAGAATGAAATGATAAAATCATGAATGAGAAGCTGGGCCAGAGATGTAGGACAAAACATTGGCTTTGTTTTATGGGAACAACTGTGGAAAGTAAATTTAAGGTTTACAGCTAGCTACATGCTAAGGGAAAACTTCATGAAGATGATGCAGAGGAGTCAAGATCATCAAGGGTCTGAAACCAAGCCTTATGAGGAGGGCTTGAAGGAACGGGGGGGGGGCGTATCTATTTCAAGTGAAGTTTGCCGAAATCTACGCTTGCGACATGGGCTGTCATACGTCCAGATTTTCCCGGACATTTCAGCAATTTCTGCCCAGACACTGCTTACAATTCTGGATGTATGGCAACCATATCTGTATACAGTGGTACCTCGGTTTAAAAACAGCTTAGTTCCTGAACAACTTTGAACTCAAATGCTGCAAACCTGGAAGTCAGTGTTCCAGTTTGCAAACTTTGCTTCGGAAGCCGAACGTGCTCCTGAGCTTCTGTTTTCACTGTTCCGCTGCTAATTTGCGACCCCCCCCCCATTGTAATCAAAGCCTTCCGTTTCCAGTTGCAGTGTTCTGAGGTGATACTTGGAGCTTTTATTTGGTGCTTTTGTTTTTGCTAAAAGTAATTGCGTTTTTATTTGGCTTTTTCGTTTTTGTGACTGTGGCTTGTTCTCTGTTTTTGATTGATTGTGTGACTGCGGCAATGCATAAAAGCCCCATCCAAACAATGTCTAACATCAGTGCAGGTAAGAAAAAATAATAATTTTAATTTTAATCTAATGTACTGTCTTCTTTCTTTTATAGTACAGTACATTGATTATTGCTTTCATTTTATGGATCAATGATCTCGTTAGATAGTAAAATTCATGTTAAATTGCTGTTTTAGTTGTTTTTAAAAGTCTGGAATTGATTAATCTGTTTTGCATTACTTTCTTTTTTAAAAAAAATTATTCAATTTTTTACATACATATATTATCTTCTTACAGTTTTTAAATTTGCTGTACAATTTTTTCCCTCCCCTCCTCCCCCCCCCCCATACTCATTGGAAGGGTTCAAACAATTATCCTCAGCCACGGGCATAGCGTCTTTAGTTTCCACCGAATGTCTTTTGTTCCAGTAGTTTTTATCCATTCAAGATAGGGGTTCCCTCTGTTCCTTATCGTGATGGACTTGACCTTCCACATTGTTTCCTGTGACATGACTGCGACAGTGTCCGACGAAATAAGTTCAAACAAATAACTATTCCATGCCTCTACTGTCCATTTTCCTCTCTCTTTCCAACCTAAAGCTATCGTTGCCTTTCCCGCTAATATCATAGCTTTGAAGGTAAACTGGTCTCCTTTCTCTATTGCCATGTTTCCAAGTATACCCATTGTCATGAAATCAAAATCTATTGAAAGCTTCAATAGAATTGCATTGGCTTTTTTAGCTGCCGCGTCACACTGAACGCTTCCCTTTAAAAATTTCATTAATAACCTTTAGGATTTTTTTCCATAATTCCTTTACCTCTGGGAATTCCCAGTACATATGAGAAAACCATCCCTTGTCTTGTTTACAGTGCCAACAGCTAGAATTCAATCCTGCTACCATATTAGCAAGCTGGGCTGGAGTTCTGTACCATTTTAGAAAGATTTCAGCGCTCTAAATTTGCTTACTTTAATCTCATCTGTTCCTTTCATTATCCTTTCAACCGTTGCTTCGCTAACTTGTTCTTCCTTCCTCCACATCTTTTGAATAAGTTGGGTTGTCTGTTCATTTGTTTGTATAGTTCCTCTACTGGCTCTTCTAAACTCCGACTTCCTGTCTCTTGGACTTTGGAAATTTTGTTGTATAGTCCTCCAATTTTTAACCAATATTGGTTACCTATATTCTCTATTACTTCCTGCAATGACTTTTA
Source organism: Podarcis cretensis (assembly GCF_951804945.1). Lineage (NCBI taxonomy): Eukaryota > Metazoa > Chordata > Lepidosauria > Squamata > Lacertidae > Podarcis > Podarcis cretensis. Next base: position 124,380,098 of record NC_137171.1, read on the forward strand.
AGGACTCTCCTCTATACATACCTTTAACTATATGATATCCCTTAGCGTTTAGACTTCCCCACCATTTGGGATTATCTGTTACCTCATAAATCCTTTCTAAGGATGCACTTAGAGAAATCCTTTTTAACCATAAAGGTTACATAATCTCAGCTCGTTACAAACAGTGAAGATACCAGGTAGCCTGACATCTGGCTTGTTGATAGGGGATCAAATACTTATTTCACTCACTGTAATACACAGCAATCTCTGACTTTTGTCTTCTGGGTTTCTGGGGGTTTTCCTGTTGTTATTCCATCTCTCACAGCTACAATAAACCTACCATTAAAATTACGGACTGTTCATTTCTTTGTCAGAGGGCAAAGGGGCAAATTTAGCTGGGGATCAAATACTTGCCCCCCTCACTGTACCTTCATCACTTTAATACATACCGTATTTTTAGCTCCATAAGATGCACCTGACCATAAGGCGCACCTAGTTTTTAGAGGGGGAATGCAAGAAAAAAAAAACATAATTTAAACGGAGCGCTGAGCAGAGCCTGTACGCATCCCAGGCTCTGCTCAGCGCTCCCTTTCACGAGCTGCGTGGAGCGTATGTGTGTCGCTTGCAGGCTTTTCCCCTTCTCCCTCCTCGGGGAAAAGCCCCCAAGAGCCACACACACACACTCTGCGCAGCTCTTTAAAGGGAGCGTGGCTCTTGGGCGCTTTTGCAAGAGGTAGGGGAAGTGAGAAAGCCATGCTCTCCCTTCCCCCACCTCCCGCGAAAGCCATGGATTGCCGTGCGAAGCCGGCGCAGGGGAGCGGGATGAAGGCTCCCCGCTCCCCCGCGAAGACTTCACGCGGCTAAGCCGGAAGCTAGAACAGCGAGAGGGAGCACTGCGCAGTGCTCCCTCTCGCTGTTCTGGCTTCTGGGGTAGCCCGCAGGCCTGCATTTGCTCCATAGGATGCACATGAAGTGAAGGCCCAAGACAGGAGTTGATCATCATGTGAGCTGCGCACAGGTGGGCTGAAGCGAGCTGCCGGCTAGCCTGCAAGCTAGGCAGATACATTTTGGGCTGTGACCTTTACACATCTTCCAGTCCCGAGATCGTGGGGTGGTACAAGGTTATTTTGGCACCTGTTTCCACAGCGTCATTTTCCCCTTGCACAGTGTATGACGAAGGAGACAAAAGGTCTCCGGGACAAAGGTTACAGACAGGACACTGCAGACTGCTGAGACCGCAAAAGGTCAGACAGAGGGAACGATGTTCAGACAGCTGTGGCTTGTCTGAGGGGGAGTATGCTACGTACCCCAGGGTCACGCGTGCAGGCAGACTGTGGCTGCTTGCTGGTGGGGAAGTGTGCTCCCTCCGGACCCCACTCACCACTCCGCGATATCCCTACACGCACACACATTTCCCCTTTTTAGGAGGGGAAAAGTGTGTCTTATAGAGCAAAAAATACGGTAGCTAAACAAATTTACATATGAACACCACTACATTGTATGCACTCCGTACATTTAAAATTGCTTTTATCCTTTGAGTTTTTTGATGTGAAGGAGTGAACCCTGAGTGAAATACTTTCCACACTCCATACATTTAAATGGGTTTCCCCGTTTGTTGATGTTTTGCATGGGTTCTATTATCAGTGAAAGTCTCTCCCTGTGTGAGTTTGTTGATGCAAAGTAAGCTGTGCCTTCTAACAAACTCTCCATACATTTAAATGGTTTATACCCTGTGTGAGTTTGTTGATGCAAAGTAAGCTGTGCCTTCTAACAAACTCTCCATACATTTAAATGGTTTATACCCTGTGTGAGTTTGCTCATGTGAACTAAGGCTTGACTTCACATTCCACACATTCAATTTGTTTCTCTCCCGTGTGAGTTCATTGATGTACTCTTAAGTGATCGACTTTGACTAAACCCCTTTTCACACGCCATACATTTAAATGTGAATTTGTCTGGTGTATAGTAAGGTTTTATTTCAATCTGAACTATGTTTCACACGTCAAACAACCCTAGAATAAAGCAGTTTCCTGAACACTGAACAGGTCCTTTATGGATCAAAAAGGAACAATTATGTAAATATACAACCTGAGGCCACTGTGGGTACAAGGATGGGGCTGCATATGTGGGGCTGGAGCTGTGTGTCTTGTATTTCTCTTTATTTTTGCACATTTTTAATGCCAATACAAAAATTAAATAAAAATTTAAAAGGTATTGGTATGCCAGTGATCTATATTGGAATCATAGAATCTACTGTCAAACAGCTCTTACTGCCAGAAAGTTTTTCCGTATGTTTAGTCGGAATCTCCTTCCCTAAAACATGAAGCCATTGGTTTGAGTGAGTCCTTGTTAACTCTTTTTGTTAACCCATTTCCTACCTCAAGTAGTTGGGAGGGAGGGGAAGGTTCATCTCCAAGGTGGATTCTTTAAAGTTTATAAAGGCTTAGCCGAATCCTTTGCTATTCAATCTCAGAAATCACGTGTTGGTGTCCCTGTGTCAATTCTCTGAGAGCATGCAAGACGGGGGCACCGTCGGAAGCCATTTCAACACGCCACGACATGACCGGCTTCTCTCCCCCCCGTGGTTCCTTTGATGGCTCTTTAGCTTATACTTATCGTGAAACCTCTTCCCGCACTCGGGGCACTGATACGGCTTTTCCCCCATGTGCATTCTCTGGTGTGTGAGAAGGCGCGATTTTTCGTAAAAGCTCCTGCTGCATTCCAAGCAGTTGTAGGGTTTGTCTCCTGCGTGAATCCTCTGGTGCAACTTCAGGTTGGACGTCCGATGGAAGCTCTTCCCGCACACCGAGCACCGATACGGTTTCTCCCCTGTGTGGAGCCCTTTGTGGGAGGTCAGCTGCGAGCGCCAAATGAAGCTCTTGCCGCACACCAGGCATTTATGAGGCTTGTCCTTTGAATGAATTAACTGGTGCGGGTTCAGGCCCGACTTGTCGCAAAAGTTCCGGTGGCACACAGAACAGCTGTAGGGTTTCTCTCCCGTGTGTTTCCTTAGGTGGGCAGTGAGGCTTGTGTTCCGACTGAAGCTCTTCCCGCACTCGGAGCAGTGATACGGCCTCTCTCCCGTGTGGGTTCTCTGATGTGATGTGAAGTTGGCACGCTGCCGAAGGCTCTTTCCGCACACTGAGCACTGATACGGCTTTTCGCCCGTGTGGATTGTCTGATGAGTACCGAGGTGTGCGCTCTGCCTAAAGCTCACCCCGCACTCCAAACATCTGTGTTGCTTCAGACTCGTGTGGATTCTCCTATGAACACTGAGATCTGATTTGTAGCTGAAGTGTTTCCCACACACGGGGCAGATATTCCTTTTCTTTCCCTTGGGATTGTGTTCCTGAACTGGAACTTCGTGGAGGTTAATCCCTGGCCAATATGTCTTCTTGCCTTCCTCTGCTGGGTTTTTCTTCTGCTTATTCTCTCCTCCTGGAGTCCTGAAGTTCTCTTCCATCTCCTGAATCTTGCTTCCCCCTACTGGCCTGGCATATTGGTCTCCATGTTTCTCATCCCCCCCCAACACCTGCTGAAATCAGACAGAGAAACCTGGTAAGAGCACAGCAGGAGAAAAGAACATTATTATTATTATTATTATTACCCTGCCCTTCACCCAAAGATACCATGGTAGGTTACAGAAATTAAAACATTTAAAAAGTTTAATACAACTAACAATCACAGGAATAAGGAGGATCCTTAAAAAATACAGCAAACCCACAATTTACGCTCACTTTATTTGCACAAGCGACTGAAAAATAAGCAAATTTGAAAGATGCAGGGGGAAATTTGGAGATGGTTCTGTCTGAGAGCACGGCCACTCCTCAACTGGCGGGAAAGCTAAAAAGCAGGGAACGTGCGCTCCCACCCAGAAACATGCACTTGCACCAAAAGGACTTTGCTTGCACCGAAAGGCTCTCTCCCTCTCTAAGCAAGCTTCCTACCTTCCACAGCCAGCGAAGGAATTCAAAGCCAGCACCGGTTGGCTTCACGGTTTTAAGAACCGCTTCAACCACAAGAACATGCACACGTCCGGGGAGGCTGCATGTGAGCGCAAGGAGGAGTCAAATACATCTCCTCCTGAGCCCTTAAAACACTGGATAAACAACAAGGGATATGTGCCGGAACAAGTTATCCATGGGGGGAAATGCCTGAATAAAGTCTGACCGATGGGGAATTTGGTGTGAGTCTCCAGCCTTGACCCCCCAGAGGAATTTCTCCCACAAGGATACAGGTCAAGAGGAGTCCAAGTCTTGCTGAACTACCTCAAGTCAGAGCGCAGAGGGGATTGATTCTTACCCAGAGAGGCCACATTCCAAGAGTTCTCCAAGGTGACTTCTCCATGCAGGGATTTCTGAGTAGGGTGCTGAGTAGGGCCCACTCCTTGTTGCTGAAATACACGGCCACATCCTCGAAGGTCACCAGATCCTGGAAGGGGAAGCAGACATCCCTTAGGAACAGAGGACCCAAGGAACGGACTCCCTCAGGAGATGGGTGGCCATCTTTCAATTTAGTTGAAATTCCTGCATTGCATGGGATTGAACTAGATGACCTTTGGGGATGCCTGCCAACTCTACAACACATCCAAAGTTATAAGGTTCCCATGAGTCTCTGGACTTTCCCCTCCATGGGTTCTGTTGTTAAAACTTTTCTACTGCATCTTTTTTTTTTTTTTAATAATCCAAATTTATATAACTCTGTTGTGTCCATAGTTCTCGTTACATTACAAGTGTTATTGTAGTCCCACTAACATTTTGAAAGGCTTCAAGGTAAATTATAATTTTCCCTCATTCCTTATTAAAGTTTTGGTCTTCCTGGTTCCTAAGCTTTCCAGTCAGTTTTGCTATTTCAGCATAACCCATCAACTTAATTTGCCATTCTACTCTGGTAGGGACTTTATCTTCTTTCCATCTCTGGGCTAACAACATCTTTAGATTTAGGGGAGCTAGTCTCAAACGTTTGTTGGGGGAGACCTAGGGTTTTTTTTGGGGGGAGGTATTTGTCCTGTCTGCACGCTTCTTATGATGGAGGACCGCTGTAGCCAGCCCCAACGACACGTTCTCAAGATGGAGAGTGAGGGAACAGCTGCAGTCGCCTGCGGTTCCTGCACAATGTTTGCCATCTTGCCAAAGGTTGTAGGCAGCTTTACCTGCAGCAATTGCATGTTGATTGCCCTCTTAAAAGACAAAGTCCAGCAACTGGAGGAACGTGTGGCTACGCTCCAAAGAATTAGAGAGCTGGAGCTCTTCTTGGAAGCAACAGAGAACACCGTCTTCACCAAGGAGGAGACAGGGGACTCCCCTGAGAAGGAGGCTAGTTCACCAACACAGGAGCCAAATATATGGAAAAACGTGACTCAAAGAAGTAGGAGGCCCAGGGTTCGCTCTGATTGTTTAGAAATACACAGTCGCTTTGAGGTCCTCTCCCCTAGCATGGAAGACGAAGAGCAGACTCCATTTGAGGATCTCTCCCTCGTTACAGTCGATCAGATATATGAAGACGAGCAGCAAAGTCAGTCCTCAGGGAATGTGCAGGCAACCTTGGAACGGACAGCTCACGGAAGAACCCCGACCAAACCTAAGAGGAGGCGTGTAGTGGTGATAGGGGATTCCCTACTGAGGGGAACAGAAGCAGTGATCTGTGGGCCTGACAAGATGTCTCGAGAAGTGTGCTGTCTCCCCGGGGCTAAGATCCAAGATGTAACTGAACGACTGCAAGGAATCATAAAACCCACTGACAAATACCCCTTCCTCTTGGTTCATGTGGGAACCAATGACACTGCAAGCAATAGCCTCCAGAAGATCAAAAGGGACTATGAGGCTCTGGGCAGGAAATTGAAGCAATTAAATGCGCAAATTGTCATCTCATCTGTCCTCCCAGTTGAACGACGTGGCCCAGGGAGAGAAAGAAAAATAGTGGAAGTGAACAGCTGGCTTCGCAAATGGTGTAAACAGGAACGGTTTGGATTCTTAGATCACGGACTGGAGTTTCTTGAAGAGGGACTTCTGGCAAGCGATGGGTTGCACCTCACAACGGTTGGGAGAAATGTTTTTGCCAAAAATCTCAGAAACCTCATCAGGAGGGCTTTAAACTGACTAATGTGGGGGAGGGAGACAGTGCTCCTGAAGGTAGGAGTCTATCAATTGATGAAGATGATCATCCAAACGTCATAGACCAAATGGAGCAAACAGCACGCAGACCTAGTGGTGGGAGGAAAAAATCCTTAAATAAGAGACACGGGGGAATGATTAATGGACTTCAATGTCTGTACACTAATGCGCAAAGCATGGGAAATAAACAAGATGAGCTTGAGCTCTTGGTACAGCAAACTAAATATGACATAATAGGCATCACTGAAACCTGGTGGGATAAGTCCCACGACTGGAATGTAATAATGGAGGGATACAATCTATTTCAGAGAAACAGACCAGACAAGAAAGGAGGAGGAGTGGCGTTATATGTCAGGGATGTGTATACCTGTGAAGAGATCCAAGATTTAGAAGCTCAAAGCCAAAGTGAGAGCATTTGGGTCAAAATTAAGGGAGAGAAGAATAACAGGGACCTCGTTGTGGGAGTTTACTATAGATCCCCAAGCCAAACGGAGGACATAGATGATGCCTTCCTGGAACAGATGGCCAAGCATGCAAAAGGAAGGGAGATAGTAGTAATGGGGGACTTCAATTACCCGGATATTTGCTGGATGTCAAACTCAGCCAAGAGCATAAGGTCAAACAGATTCCTCACTGGCCTTGCAGACAACTTTGTTGTCCAGAAAGTGGGAGAAGCAACAAGAGGAACAGCCATTTTAGCTCTGGTCCTAACCAATGTTGATGACCTGGTTAGTGGGGTAGAAGTGGAAGGATCATTAGGCGCGAGTGATCATGCTCTTCTGAAGTTTACTATACAGCGGAAAGGAGCAGCCAAGCATACTAGGACTCAATTTCTTGACTTTAAGAAAGCCGACTTCATAAAACTTAGGGAAGTGCTGAGTGAGATCCCATGGACAGTAATACTAAAAGGAAAGGGAGTTCATGATGGCTGGGAGTTTGTTAAGAGGGAGATAGTAAAAGCACAACTTCAGGCAATACCAATGAGACGGAAACATGGAAGGTGCCTAAAGAAGCCAGGGTGGCTATCTAAAGAACTTTTAACTGAGTTAAGATTAAAAAAGGATGTGTACAAAAAATGGAAAAGGGGGGAAACCACCAAAGAGGAATTCAAACAAATAGCCAGCACGTGTAGACACAAAGTCAGAAAAGCTAAAGCACAGAATGAACTCAGGCTTGCTAGAGAGGTTAAAAGCAACAAAAAAGGCTTTTATGGGTAGGTTCGTAGCAAAAGGAAGAACAAAGAAACAGTGGGGTCACTCAGAGGAGAAGATGGTGAAATGCAAACAGGGGACACAGAAAGGGCTGAACTCCTCAATGCCTTCTTTGCCTCAGTCTTCTCCGATAAAGAAAACAATGCCCAACCTGAAGAATTTGGAGCAAATGATTCAGCAGAGGAAACACAGCCCAGAATAACTAAGGAGATAGTACAAGAATACTTGGCTAGTTTAGATGTATTCAAGTCTCCAGGGCCAGATGAACTGCATCCAAGAGTATTAAAAGAACTGGCAGATGTGATCTCAGAACCACTGGCAGTCATCTTTGAGAATTCCTGGAGAACAGGTGAAGTCCCGGCAGACTGGAGGAGGGCAAATGTTGTCCCTATTTTCAAAAAGGGGAAAAGAGAGGACCCAAATAATTACCGCCCAGTCAGTCTGACATCAATACCAGGGAAGATTCTGGAGCAGATCATTAAGCAAACAGTCTGTGAGCACCTAGAAAGGAATACTGTGATCACCAATAGTCAGCATGGATTTCTGAAAAATAAGTCATGTCAGACTAACCTGATCTCGTTTTTTGACAGAATTACAAGTCTGGTAGATGAAGGGAACGCAGTGGATGTAGCCTACCTTGATTTCAGCAAGGCATTTGACAAGGTGCCCCATGATATTCTTGTAAAGAAGCTGGTAAAATGCGGTCTTGACTATGCTACCACTCAGTGGATTTGTAACTGGCTGACTGACCGAACCCAAAGGGTGCTCATCAATGGTTCCTCTTCATCCTGGAGAAGAGTGACTAGTGGGGTGCCACAGGGTTCTGTCTTGGGCCCGGTCTTATTCAACATCTTTATCAACGACTTGGATGATGGACTCAAGGGCATCCTGATCAAATTTGCAGATGACACCAAACTGGGAGGGGTGGCTAACACCCCAGAGGACAGGATCACACTTCAAAACGACCTTGACAGATTAGAGAACTGGGCCAAAACAAACAAGATGAATTTTAATAGGGAGAAATGTAAAGTATTGCACTTGGGCAAAAAAAATGAGAGGCACAAATACAAGATGGGTGACACCTGGCTTGAGAGCAGTACATGTGAAAAGGATCTAGGAGTCTTGGTTGACCACAAACTTGACATGAGCCAACAGTGTGACGCGGCAGCTAAAAAAGCCAATGCAATTCTGGGCTGCATCAATAGGAGTATTGCATCTAGATCAAGGGAAGTAATAGTGCCACTGTATTCTGCTCTGGTCAGACCTCACCTGGAGTACTGTGTCCAGTTCTGGGCACCACAGTTCAAGAAGGACACTGACAAACTGGAACGTGTCCAGAGGAGGGCAACCAAAATGGTCAAAGGCCTGGAAACGATGCCTTATGAGGAACGGCTAAGGGAGCTGGGCATGTTTAGCCTGGAGAAGAGGAGGTTAAGGGGTGATATGATAGCCATGTTCAAATATATAAAAGGATGTCACATAGAGGAGGGAGAAAGGTTGTTTTCTGCTGCTCCAGAGAAGCGGACACGGAGCAATGGCTCCAAACTACAAGAAAGAAGATTCCACCTAAACATTAGGAAGAACTTCCTGACAGTAAGAGCTGTTCGACAGTGGAATTTGCTGCCAAGGAGTGTGGTGGAGTCTCCTTCTTTGGAGGTCTTTAAGCAGAGGCTTGACAACCATATGTCAGGAGTGCTCTGATGGTGTTTCCTGCTTGGCAGGGGGTTGGACTCGATGGCCCTTGTGGTCTCTTCCAACTCTATGATTCTATGATTCTATGATCTGCACAGCTGTTGTCACACACACTAAAAAGTCTTTTCTGCTCCCTTGGAATTTCAGCACCTACAATTCCTAATAGAAAAGCCTCTGGGTTTTTTTTTTGAACTTTTAGAACAGGAGGGTAGTAATTATAAATTGCAGAGCTTTGAGAAATTAAAGGATAAAGTGAGAGATTGGCTCCACTATTACCAAATAATGGAGGTCTATAAGATGGATAAGAAAATTGGCTTCCAGGTGGAAAAATCAAAATTAGAAACAGAACTGTTAGAACCCAATACTAAGAATTTGTCAAAAATGTATAACTTGCTGTTGAAATGGAATACACAGGATGAAACGGTTAAGTCAGCTATGATTAAGTGGGCACAAGATATTGGTCATAACATTATGTTTGCTGACTGGGAAAGGTTGTGGACCACCGGTATGAAATTTACGGCGTGTAACGCCTTGAGAGAGAATATTATGAAAATGATTTATAGGTGGTACATGACCCCAGTCAAGCTTGCAAAAATTTACCACTTATCAGATAACAAATGTTGGAAATGTAAAGAAAATGAAGGTACATTCTTTCACCTCTGGTGGACATGCCCAAGGATGAAGGCTTTCTGGGAAATGATATATAATGAAATGAAAAAGATGTTTAAATACACTTTCCTGAAGAAACCAGAGGCCTTTCTCCTGGGTATGGTCAGTCATGTGGTGTTAAGGAAGGACAGAACTTTGTTTTTATATGCAACAACAGCAGCAAGGATCCTTATTGCAAAGTATTGGAAGACACCAGATCTACCCACTCTGGAAGAATGGCAGATGAAGATGGCAGATTACATGGGACTTGCAGAGATGACGGGCAGAATCCGAGACCAGGAGAAAGAGACAGTGGAAGAAGACTGGAAGAAATTCAAGGACTATCTTAACAAATACTATAAGATTAAAGAATGTTAGATTGACATGGACTAAAAAACATTGTGGTTTTCAGAGACATTAGAGTAAGAAAAGGAATGGAATTTATAAAAAATTTGGGGAAATAAGGGAATGGAGTTGCTGATGGGATAATGAAACTAGAATACAATACGGTGAGGTATGAGGAAGTCGGGGAAATTAGGTTGTGAAATTAAGTTTTAAAATTATACTTGTTTTTTTTGTTTGTGTTTGTTTTCATTGTAGTTGTTTTGTATTTGTATGTTTGTATTGGAAAGTTTAGGGACGCGGGTGGCGCTGTGGGTAAAAGCCTCAGCGCCTAGGGCTTGCCGATCGGAAGGTCGGCGGTTCGAATCCCCGCGGCGGGGTGCGCTCCCGCTGCTCGGTCCCAGCGCCTGCCAACCTAGCAGTTCGAAAGCACCCCCGGGTGCAAGTAGATAAATAGGGACTGCTTACTGGCGGGAAGGTAAACGGCGTTTCCGTGTGCTGCGCTGGCTCGCCAGATGCAGCTTTGTCACGCTGGCCACGTGACCCGGAAGTGTCTCCGGACAGCGCTGGCCCCTGGCCTCTTGAGTGAGATGGGCGCACCAACCCCAGAGTCTGTCAAGACTGGCCCGTACGGGCAGGGGTACCTTTACCTTTACCTTTATTGGAAAGTTTAATAAATATCATTAAAAAAAGAAAAAGAAAAGCCTCTGGGTTTTTATTCTGGTAAAAGTTATTTTAAACATTTTTTCCAGTTCATTGTATATCATTTCCCAGAATGCTTTTATTATCTTACACTTCCACCACATATGATAAAAGGTGCCTTCTTTTTCTTTACATTTCCAACAGGTATTTGTACCTACGGTTCTACATTCTATGCAGCCCTTCATATGAGAAATACTGGGTTATGCTTGGGGGGCTCATAACACAGGCAAAACGCCCCCCCCCCCCGTGTGCCCCCCATGTCCTTAAACAGTTATTTCCCTTGTTGCAAAGGGTTAGATAAATACTTGATACCTTCAAGGTGTGCTCAAAAATCACAAACACAGCAATGAAGAAAAAGAAAGTAAGATTTATTGCTGACAGCAATAAGACCCAGCGGAAATTGGTTTCCAAAGACTGGGTGTGGAGCTCTGATACTTTGGATTTACAGTGGTACCACGGGTTAAGAACTTAATTTGTTCTGGAGGTCTGTTCTTAACCTGAAAATGTTCTTAACCTGAAGGACCACTTTAGCTAATGGGGCCTCCCGCTGCTGCTGCGCCGCCAGAGCACGATTTCTGTTCTCATCCTGAAGCAAAGTTCTTAACCCGAGGTAATATTTCTGGGTTAGCGGAGTCTGTATTCTGAAGCGTCTGTAACCCAAGGTACCACTGTATATCCCTTTTTCCAAACAGCATTAAACATTACATATTCATAAATTGCAGCAAAATCAAACCAATGAGCTTGGACACAATGCTTCCTAAATCCTCCTATGTCCATTTACAGATCACTTCTGCTTTTTTCCATATATGTACTCAGGATATTACTAATTGCTTCTACCTTATTATCAGCGAGCAAGCGGGGAAAAATCCCCTTTTGGCAGGCAAAGCCAAAATCCCCCCTTTTGTTATCAAGAAAAAGAAGAAGGAGTCTCAAAGTGGCTAACATTCTCCTTTCCCTTCCTCCCCCACAACAAACACTCTGTGAGGTGAGTGGGGCTGAGAGACTTCAGAGAAGTGTGACTGGCCTAAGGTCACCCAGCAGCTGCATGTGGAGGAGCGGAGACGCGAACCCGGTTCACCAGATTACGTGACTACCACTCTTAACCACTACACCACACTGGCTCTCAACCAGTGTGCAGACATCTGCGTAAGATGGAAAGTACCCAACTTCAGACATCCTGCTTTGTCAGGTCATGGTGACCATCTCATGAGCATGAGGAACATTCCTTACAGATTGCAAACGCAGCTAAATATATTTCTGTTTTCTGCAAGCACAGCAGCAAAAGAGAGACGGCATTTGATTCTTAGCATTTAGGCACTTTTAGCATTAAGCATTTTTAAGATACATGACAGCATATGAGGCACAAGGGTATACCTGTTATACCTTCTTTGGGTAACTTTGCCACACCCTACCTGAGCTGGCTGTACATCTGCCGCTTCCACGCCACCACAAAAATGGGGCATTTCCAGGGGCATGCAGGACATCCCTCGGGACCCTGCGAGGTGGCAGAAACAGAACGTTGAAAGCAGGCTGGGACTCTGGGAGAGGCTGGGCACAAAACACAGGCACTCGATAGGGAAAGACGGCCTGAGCACATGTGATGAAAAAGTTGGTTTTGCTGGACAGGTTGGATGCAACAAGCATTTATTTTTTCCCCTGCCAGCAAATAGTTAACAAATGGCAGCCTCTGATTGGCCGTGGTTCCAGGAGGGAGAGTTTAAAAGGAGAGGATTTGAGAAGAGGCAGTTAGTTGAGGAGGTTGAAACAAAATTTAAAAATTTCTTAAAGAAGGCTGATCGCCGAAGAATGGATGCTTTTGAATTATGGTGCTGGAGAAGACTCTTGAGAGTCCCATGGACTGCAAGAAGATCAAACCTATTCATTCTTAAGGAAATCAGCCCTGGAAGGACAGATCGTGAAGCTGAGGCTTCAATACTTTGGCCACCCCATGAGAAGAGAAGACTCCCTGGAAAAGACCCTGATGTTGGGAAAGATGGAGGGCACAAGGAGAAGGGGATGACAGAGGAGAGATGGTGGGACAGTGTTTGACCATTGATGAGCATGAGTTTGACCAAACTGCGGGAGGCAGTGGAAGACAGGAGTGCCTGGCGTGCTCTGGTCCAGGGGGTTACGAAGAGGTGGACACGACTAAACGACTAAACAACAACAAGCACCTTAGAGACCAACTAAGTTTGTTATTGGTATGAGCTTTCATGTGCATGCACACTTCTTCAGAAAGCTGATACCAATAACAAACTTAGTTGGTCTCTAAGGTGCTACTGGAAGAAATTTTTTATTTTGTTTCGACTACGGCAGACCAAAACGGCTACCTACCTATATTGAGAGGGTTGGTTGAGGTGAGCTGGAATTGAGGTTGGAGAGGCTGGGAGATAGGTAAGGAGACAGGTTAGGGGGCAGGTTGTGGTATAAAGAGTGAATGGGAGGAAGAGTTGGTTCTGGAAAAACAACTTCCACTCTGAGCATATTGTGAAGGACAGAGTGTGGTGTCCTGTAGATGGAACAGACCAGAATTTTACAGGGAGGCAGAGGTTGAGACAAGAGAAGTAGGAGCTGGAAAGGAACAGCCTACTCGGGACTCAAATCTAGTCTGGAGGGGAGAGATTCTTCTAAGGAAAGGAGGAAACTCCCAAACCCAGTGAAGGCTTTGTGTGTGTGTGTGTGTGTGTGTGTGTGTGTGTGTGTGTGTGTGTGGAGAGCCCTTAGGTCTATTACCTAAAGTACAGTAACTCAGGAGCAGGATTGTTAAAGGGGGTGGATAACTGAAAGAAACTATCACCGTATAAAGGAACCAAACCCTTTAGGCAAAAACGACTGAGAATGAATTAGAGTGAAACCGCACTTATACCAAAAGGGCAGAAGCATATCTATTAGGAATTTTGAATAAGGACATTCCCAATGACAAAAGTAACATATTTCTGTATGCAACAACGGCAGCGAGGATGTTGGCAGCCAGTCATTGGAAAGAAAATTATATCCCAACAAAGGGGGAATGGATAAGTAAACTTTGTGAGTACCTGGAGTTAGCAAAATTGACGGATTTAATAAGGCATAAATCAAAAATTATAATTCAGAAACAATAGAAATGTTTAAATGATTATTTATACAAGCAGGGCTCAAATACGAAAGTTTGGTTGCGGCGGGGTGCGCTCCCGCTGCTCGGTCCCAGCGCCTGCCAACCTAGCAGTTCGAAAGCACCTCCGGGTGCAAGTAGATAAATAGGGACCGCTTACCAGCGGGAAGGTAAATGGCGTTTCCGTGTGCGGCTCTGGCTCGCCAGAGCAGCGATGTCACGCTGGCCACGTGACCCGGAAGTGTCTCCGGACAGCGCTGGCCCCTGGCCTCTTAAGTGAGATGGGCGCACAACCCCAGAGTCTGTCAAGACTGGCCCGTACGGGCAGGGGTACCTTTACCTTTTAGACTAACCTTGTGAAGAACATAAAGATTTGATTGATTATGAAAGAATTTAAGGAAGGGAAATGACTGAAGGACAGATGTAAATTCGAGCAAGATAACTAAGAGACATGCAGTGAATGCGGTGGAAGTCTTTTAAAATATTTTAACTAAGATTATATACTGTAGTGTTTGAAGCAAGAATTTGTTAATATTTTCCTTTTTTTTCTTCTGTCTGCTTTCTTATAACTTTTCTTCTTTTTCTCTTGGAAAATATGTATATAAGGGTGTTTACAGTGCTATGTATCGTTTTTTGTTCTTTTTGTTGTCTTTTTACTGAAAAAAAATTGATAAAAAATTATTAATTTAAATAAAAAAATGTGAAACTGCACTGTATTCCTGAAGTAACCTGAGTTGAGTCTATTTGTGTTTATTTACTATCTTGCCTTAAATAGATCTTTATTGCTTATTTAAAGAAAACCTGTCTGAGACTCCAACCTACTAGCTACCCCCTCACAAAGGTCCCGGGGAGCAGGATACTCTGGGCTAGAATTTTAAGGGGAAAGGGAAATAAACCTTCGGGTAAAGGGTTGTTCAGTGAGGTGGGGTCAATTTATCTGAGTGAGAGCAGGCCAAACAGTAGGAGCGCATGGCGCCAATCCTGGCTGACTGCATTAGTTTCCGGGCTGGTTTTGACCTATAAAGACTTTGACCTATAAAGACCACAACACCTCAAGGCCAGCCTTGGGTATAGCTGGTGCCATATTTTACTTTGGCTTTAAGGCCTTCGTTTAAAGGGTTTTTAGGCTTCTTTCAGTGGGGCAGAAACTGTAAGACCTGTATTTTATTTTGTATTGATGTGTGCGCTTTTCAGTTTTATATTGATTGCTATTATTGTAATTGCTTTTAGCATTTCTACCGTGCTGGAAAGTTGCTTTGCATTATTATTTCACGAGTAGAGCGACCAAGAAACACTACTATTATTACAATTAACAATAATAATATTCAGTGTGTGCTACTATGCTTTGCTTTGTGGGGGTGTCATTGTTAATTTTAATTCCAACTATTTATTTGATTCCATGTATGAAACTTCCCATAACATATCTCAAAAGCCACTTCACAATAAATTAGTAACAACCCTCCCCCTTTCAAAAAATAGTAAAAAGATGACAATATCACACAACTTCACAACAGCTGCAATAATAGGAAAGCAATTGTGGATTTGGGGTTTTTAATTTGTTCTCAAGTTATAGTTTATGTATTTTAAGTTGTCGTTAAGTTGCACCAAAATTCAATTTGTAAAACAGAAAATAAAATTGCACAGCTTCACATATAAAAATAATTATGAGAAACTTCTTTAAAAAACACACACACACATTTAAAAACACTTTCATATGTAAAAACAATTTCAAATCTGATGCCATTACAAACTGGAATAACACCCCCCCCCCTTTATAAGACCTGTTGTTATTTCTCAGTTTCATTGGAAGCTGCTTTGAGATGGCCATGGAATTAAGCACTATACCAAATATAGGGGGCATCAGAGGGAGAAAACAGAGAAGGAGAAGGAAGAGGAGAGCTGATACAAAATCCTGCAGTTCTGAAGCCCAAAGTGTTATGTAGTGAAGTTTCACCCTGGGCCAGCAGGGGGATACTGTATATAGTTTTCACTTAGGTCTGTAGATAGTTTTCACTCAGGTCCACGTCAGTTATTTTAGGCGGGAAACTCTGGGTTGTTGTTGCTACAATGTTGACAGCCGGCTGCCTATAAAAGCAGGCCAGCTGAGCTGTTTGCTGTTCAGTTCTGTCCAGCTTGCAAGTAAAGAGCTGCTCTGGAGAGATCGCTGTGTCGTCTGCTATGTTCGCCCACAACTTAACACAAAGGATCCTCCCTTACCCAATGAATCATTCCGACTTTGTACCTCCTGGGAGATGCCCCACGAGAGGGGCTTTGAACAACGGTCAGTTGGGTCCTTCTCTGACTTGCGGGAATCAACGGCCACATCTAAGGACAGGCTTTGCACCTGAAACAGAAGCAAAGCACCCAGACAGGGAACAGGGAGAGGAGGCTAGGAAGGACAAACCAAGCAATGGATTCTCGCCCTCCTCCCTCAAGTCTTCTGGCAAAACTCTATTGCAGAAACCAGTGGAGCTGTGAGGCGGAAAGAGGACCTTCTCCGTGGCTCTAGTAAATGTTGTTAAGGCATAATCCCATTTAAAGATTGTGTGTATTCCCGCGCTGGGACTTCCGGGTGAAGAACGAATAACCAATCTATACCTGTATTAAGAACATAAGGGCCTGCTGGATCAGGCCAACGGCACATCAAACCTTATGAGGTATGGTTAATAATAATAATAATAATAATAATAATAATAATAATAATAATAATAAATTTATTATTTATACTTCGCCCATCTGGCTGGGCTTCCCCAGCCACTCTGAGCGGCTTCCAACAAAATATTAAAATACAGTAATGCATCAAACATTAGAAGCTTCCCTAAACAGGGCTGCCTTCAGATGTCTTCTAAAAATCTGGTAGTTGTTCTTCTCTTTGACATCTGGTGGGAGGGTGTTCCACAGGGTGGGCGCCACCACTGAGAAGGCCCTCTGCCTGGTTCCCTGTAACTTGACTTCTCTCAGTGAGGGAACTGCCAGAAGGCCCTCAGCGCTGGACCTCAGTGTCCAGGCAGAATGATGGGGGTGGAGTCGCTCCTTCAGGTATACTGTGCCGAGGCCGTTTAGGGCTTTAAAGGTCAGCACCAACACTTTGAATTGTGCTTGGAAATGTACTGGGAGCCAATGTAGGTCTTTCAAGACCGGTGTTATGTGGTCTTGGCAGCCACCCCCAGTCACCAGGCTAGCTGCTGCATTCTGGATTAGTTGTAGTTTCCGGGTCACCTTCAAAGGTAACCCCACATAGAGCACATTGCAGTACTCTAAGCGGGAGATAACCAGAGCATGCACCACTCTGGCAAGACAGCCTGCGGGCAGGTAGAGTCTCAGCCTGCGTATCAGGTGGAGCTGGTAGACAGCCGCCCTGGACACAGAATTGACCTGCACCTGCATGGACAGCTGTAAGTCCAGAATGACTCCCAGGCTGTGCACCTGGTCCTTCAGGAGCACAGTTACCCCATTCAGGACCAGGGAGTCCTCCACACCCGCCCACCTCCTGTCCCCCAAAAACAGTACTTCTGTCTTATCAGGATTCAACCTCAACCTGTTAGCCGCCATCCATCCTCCAACCGCCTCCAGACACTCACACAGGACCTTCACCGACTTCACTGGTTGAAGGAGCTGGGTACGTTTAGCCCAGAAAAGAGGAGATATGATAGCCATCTTCAAATATCTCAAGGGCTGTCACATGCAGGGAACAAGCTGGTTTTCTCCTGCTCTGGAGGGTAGGACTCGAACCCATGGCTTCAAGTTACAAAAAGTGAGATTCCGACTAAATCTACGGGGGGAAATTCTGACAGTTAAGAGCTGTTTGACAGTGGAACGGTTTCCCTCGGGAGGTGGTGGACTCTCCTTCCTTGTAGGTTTTTAAGCAGAGGTTGCGTGGCCAACTATCATGGATGCTTTATCTGAGATTTCTGCATTGCAGGGGGGTTGGACTAGAAATAAGCCTTTCTCAACCTGTGGGTCCCCAGATGTTGTTGAACTACAACTCCCATCACCCCTAGCTAGCAAGGCCAGAGCTCAGGGATGATGGGGGCTGTAGTCCAACAACATCTGGGGACCCACAGGTTGAGAACTGCTGGGCTAGAATAAGCGTGGGAGGTCCCTTCCAATTCTACAGTGGGAAACCAGCAAGCTAGACCGAAGAAGCACAAGAACACTCTCCTCTGCTGCGGTTTCCAGAAACTGGTATTCAGAACCATGGCTGCCTTCTCAGTTCCTTGGAACTGCCTGGATGATTGAGGTGGGGATAACCCTCTCACCTGCCTCTCTTCCTGCCTCCTCTCTTCTGTCTGGCTCAGGAGGAAGCCTTCGGCCAAGGCCACCGCCTGCGAACTCCACTCCACTCCACACTCCCTGACCCAGTTCTCCATCTCCAGGGGAAGGACAGCCAGGAACTGCTCCAAGACCACCAGGTCCAGGATCTGGGCTTTGGTGAGCCTTTCTGGCTTCAGCCACAGATGGCAGAGACTGTGGAGTCGGCTGCAAAAGTCTCTGGGCCCCTCAGCCTCCTGGAGGCCAAACTCCCTGAACCGCTGGCGCCGAACGTCTGTGCCGGCTTCTCCTGAACTTAGGATCTTCTTCACCATTCCTTCCCAGAATCCTCCACTGCTCCCAGTCTTGGTGGCACCAGGGTCTCCTCCTGCTCTGTCCGAAAGATCCATCTTGGACCTGTGGGGAGAGGCCTCCTGCTTACTCCCAGAAGTTCAATGAGGGACGTTAACTACAGTGTTTCCCAACCTTGTGCCTCCAGCTGTTTTTGGACTACAATTCCCATCATCCCTTGCCACTGGTCTTGCTAGTCAGGGATGATGGGAGTTGTAGTTCAAAAACAGCTGGAGGCACAAGGTTGGGAAACACTGCGTTAACAGACAGCTTCCAAGCAAGCTGAATGTTTCCAGCTGTCAACCTGAGAAAATCTCCCCTCCAGAAACAAACAGGAAGAACCAGAGATCGAGAGAACCTTGCACCATGCCCTTGTTCAGAAACATTCTTCCCCTGTCTCTCTTTCCCGTGGACGTAACTCCGTTGGTTAGAGCATGGTGCTGATAACGCCAAGGTTGCAGGTTCGATCCCCATATGGGACAGCTGCATATTCCTGCACTGTAGTGGGTTGGAATAGATGACGGACAGGGTTCCTTTCAACACTATGATTCTATGACTGCCCCCTATCTCTTGTTGTCAGTGTGTGTGTGTGTGTGTGTGTATTATTACAGAAAATCTAGGTGCTAGGCTGCTCAGTCACCAGCTCATCGGGCAGAACCCGCGGGTCTCTGCGGAATAAACGTAGGAGTCCAGCCACCAACCGGAGCAAATAGCTGTAGACCAAAGTTTATTGTGCAACAGGTTCAAAGAGGAATTTTGAACCCCGAGGATAGGGTGACAAGGACTTTTAAAACTTTCCCACCATATCCCAGAATACAGTTCGTACAGCATCATTGCTACATCACTGACATGTCACAAAAGGGGAGGGGTTAACCTTGGCAAACATGTCCAGGCAAGTCCTTGGTACAAGATTAGAATAAGCAGACATCGCAGGGCAAAACCCAGGTATAAGATGAGCATAGGCAAACACCTCTGAAGTCCCACCACCCAGATTACAATAGAACTTCCTTTGCATGTCTTGACCCCTTGGCAAGTTTTGGTGATGGGATTAGGCTTCCCTTGGCCAACCATCAGCTCAGCAATTGTCACCTCTGGGAACCTCCTGGAGTCCTTTTTCAAGGGGGAAATAGCTTTGGAATGCAGGAAACTGGCAAAGGAGTTGATTTTATATTATTTTTAAAGCTAGGTAACTTTCCTGAGCTGTCAAGTTGAAAGGATAAATTCAGGCATAATATTTGTAACATTTAACAACTTTAAAGATGTGCCCCCCCCCTAATTTCCGTAACACACATATATATAGAAGGTAAAGGGACCCCTGACCATTAGGTCCAGTCGTGGCCGACTCTGGGGTTGCGATGCTCATCTCGCTTTATTGGCTGAGGGAGCCGGCGTACAGCTTCCGGGTCATGTGGCCAGCATGACTAAGCCGCTTCTAGTGAACCAGAGCAGCGCACGGAAATGCTGTTTACCTTCCCGCCGGAGCGGTACCTATTTATCTACTTGCACTTTGACGTGCTTTTGAACTGTTAGGTTGTCAGGAGCAGGGACCGAGCAACGGGAGCTCACCCTGTTGCAGGGATTCGAACTGCCAACCTTCTGATAGGCAAGCCTTAGGCTCTGTGGTTTAACCCACAGCGCCACCTGTGTCCCTTTAACACACACACACACACACACAGAGAGAGAGAGAGTGAGTGTATATATAATCCAGACAAAGAGTCCTTTGTAACTTAAAAGCTGACACTTTTCTCTTGCTAAACATCAGAACCACATAGCAACATTCAAAAGCAATATGAAGAAATCATTAAAATGACTGGCTAATGGGGACATTCTAGAAACCTTCATAGGCCTGTTGGCGTACAAAGGTCTTCAATGTTGTTGTTGTTGTTGTTGTTTAGTCGTTTAGTCGTGTCCGACTCTTCGTGACCCCATGGACCAGAGAACGCCAGGCACTCCTGTCCTCCACTGCCTCCCGCAGCTTGGTCAGACTCATGCTGGTAACCTCGAAAACACTATCCAACCATCTCGTCCTCTGTCGCCCCCTTCTCCTTCTGCCCTCCATCTTTCCCAACATCAGGGTCTTCTCCAGGGAGTCTTCTCTTCTCATGAGGTGGCCAAAGTACTGGAGCCTCAGCTTCACAATCTGTCCTTCCAGTGAGCACTCAGGGCTGATTTCCTTCAGAATGGAGAGGTTTGATCTTCTTGCAGTCCATGGGACTCTCAAGAGTCTCCTCCAGCACCATAATTCAAAAGCATCAATTCTTCGGCGATCAGCCTTCTTTATGGTCCAGCTCTCACTTCCATACATCACTACAGGGAAAACCATAGCTTTAACTATACGGACCTTTGTTGGCAAGGTGATGTCTCTACTTCTCAAGATGCTGTCTAGGCCTGTCATTGCCCTTCTCCCAAGAAGCAGGCGTCTTTTAATTTCGTGGCTGCTGTCACCATCTGCAGTGATCATGGAGCCCAAGAAAGTAAAATCTCTCACTGCCTCCATTTCTTCCCCTTCTATTTGCCAGGAGGTGATGGGACCAGTGGCCATGATCTTCGTTTTTTTGATGTTGAGCTTCAGACCATATTTTGCACTCTCCTCTTTCACCCTCAATAAAAGGTTCTTTAATTCCTCCTCACTTTCTGCCATCAAGGTTGTGTCATCTGCATATCTGAGGTCTTCAATAGATGCCCCCAAACCGGTAGCTGTGTACAGCTCTCTCTCTCTCTCTCTCTCTCTCTCTCTCTCTCTCTCTCTCTCTAGCTCAGTCAGTAGGAACAAAAACAAACCAATAAACCACCCTCCCAAAACATATTTGCAGAGCACGAGACTCTCAGGGTCGTGGGTTTGAAACCCACGGTGGGCAAAAGATTCCCGCATTGCAGGAGGCTGGGCTAGGATGTCCCTCGTGCTCCTTGCAATTCTGCAATTCTCTGATTCCCTACGTCCAGGCTAAGGAGCATAGCTCAGTGGCAGGGCGTCTGCCTCGCATGCAGACGGTCCCGGGTTCAAACCCTGCATTCGGCGTCTGTAGGTAGGGCTGGGAATGCCCTTCCTCCGGAGCTTTGGAAAGTCGCTGCCAGCCCAACGTGGGCAACTCTTGATTCCGATGCCCGGAGTCCGCAACACAGACACACACACACACACAAGCCCACTCTGCATCCTGCCGGTGGGGTGGCATCACCTTCCACCCCCGCCCCCCAAATTCCACTCTCCTGTCCAGGCCCAAATGCAGCAGGATGTGACTCTCTCTGAAATGCGGGAGGGGGGGGAGTGTTTGGGTGGGTGGGATTTAACCCTTAGCGAGTCTGGCTTTTTTGGGCGGGGGAGGTCTTTGCACAGGGGGAGAGCAGACGGAGGAAGGGAATCAACCAGGGAGAGGCGATCACTCAGGCGTTGCTGGATCCGGGGAGAGATCCACTTCTTCTCTTCTTGCTCTTGCAAAGTAGCTTTGGAGAAGGGGGGGGGACTGTCCCCTCTCCCCCCCCCACGCTTTTCTTGCTACGGAAAAGTGCATCTCGGGGTTAAAGAGATGGAGTCCAGGGCGCTTAGAGAGGCTGCAGAGGGAACGGCAACACTTCTTCCTTACCGCTCACGCCCCCGCGCGCCTTCCTGCTTTTTGTGAATGGAGCTTGGAACGTTCGCATCACCCCACGTGGCTCCAGCAGCAGCGCCTCCCTCTTCCAGGAGGGCACAAATTGCGTTTGAGTGGCAAGCAAAATGCAGTATCCCCGAAGAGGAAAAACCAATGCTCTGGGGTTGCGCCAACTCCTGGCTGGATAGAAGGGGAGCTCGTGCCAATCTCTCTTTCTTCCACACACATCATTTCCTTTTCCTTTTTTTTTTTTTTACAAATTTAAACAGATAAATGTATATTTTGGATTTGGACTTAAAAGTTATCATCGACTTCCCTCTACCCACCCCCCCATCCATGGTTCATTTTATTAACTCTTTTCTACTACATAATCTAGGGGACGTGGGTGGCGCTGTGGGTTAAACCACAGAGCCTAGGGCTTGCCGATCAGAAGGTCGGCAGTTCGAATCCCCGCGACGGGGTGAGCTCCTGTTGCTCAGTCCCTGCTCCTGCCAACCTAGCAGTTCAAAAGCACGTCAAAGTGCAAGTAGATAAATAGGTATCGCTACGGCGGGAAGGTAAACGGCGTTTCCATGAGCTGCTCTGGTTCGCCAGAAGCGGCTTAGTCATGCTGGCCACATGACCTGCAAGCTGTACGCCGGCTCCCTCGGCCAATAAAGCGAGATGAGCGCCGCAACCCCAGAGTCGACCACAACCGGACCTAATGGTCAGGGGTCCCTTTACCTTTTACCACTCTCTCCGGTCATCCTCATCCTGTTTGGGGCCCTTCGGAAACCAGATGGGTATATTGGTTAAGGTACCTCCTCTTATACCAAGCTCAGAGTGACCTTATCTCTGCAATTATTGCAGCTCCCAGATGAAATTCCCAGTTTCATGGCTGGTGATGTGTTGTGTGACCCACGTCAAAGTGCAAGTAGATAAATAGGTACCGCTCCAGCGGGAAGGTAAACAGCGTTTCCGTGCGCTGCTCTGGTTTGCCAGAAGCAGCTTAGTCATGCTGGCCAAATGACCTGGAAGCTGTATGCCGGATCCCTTGGCCAATAAAGCGAGATGAGTGCCGCAACCCCAGAGTTGTCCGCGACTGGACCTAACAGGGATCCCTTTACCCATTACCTTTACTACATGATCTATTCCCCTCCCCCACATTCTCGTTTCCCCAGTTTTATATCAAATTTTTGTTATTTGCTCTTTAATTACTCCACTAGCTTGTGTTGCATCAAGTTCAGGATCTGTGCGCTTGCCTGTTGATTTTATTGCATTGCATATGAGTGTGCAAGTATAGCTCAGGCGACCCAAAATAATCAAAGAGACGGAACAATTCCCCTATGAGGAAAGTTTGCAGCGTTTGGGGGCTTTTTAATTCAAAGCAGGGCAGTCCAACCCCTCAGACCAAGTGGGCCGCAAGAATACCTTGATACGGGACCCAGGGGCCACTCACCGAATTAGATTTAGGGATGTGTGTTTATACTCCCCCCTCCATATCAGCACAGAGAATATTTAGGGTTCAGGGAAGGCTTGCAGTTTCGTCGTTTTATTTAGCATGTTTCTTTACTTAAGCAAATGCAATTCAAGATTACAAAGGAGAAAAATGTAAGTTTATCAAACTGATACAGAAAATGCCACCTAGCAAATTAGCACAAAAGAAACAAGTAATTCCCTAGGCGTAGGCCTGATTCTATCAACAAGAGAAGACAAGAGTTTGGTGCCCCAGAAGGTGGCAATATCTATACCCCGTCTCCCCTCTGAAGAGGAAATTTTTACAACACACATTCAAAATGATTGGTCATCTTCACAATTGCCAGAGGGAAATATCTCTTTTAGACCAAAGGAAAGCTATCCGATTTGTAGATCTGTACACATAAAAAGAAAGAAATCGTTCTATTATGAAGGCTACACATGCAGCTGTTTTCATCGAAACGTCCTTTACTTTTATAGTTGATGTGCTTAAGAGTAAAAGTTGGCACTCAGTAGATCTGGATTTCTACCAGGTCACATACTTCCTTTTCAGTCTAGACAGATTTAATTAATTGGCACATCGGTCCTTTGATTTGCTGAGCAGTTTGTTATAAAGATTTTCTTGTTGACAACAGAGAGACGCTTTGAGGCTTGGCTTGTGTTAAGAAAGGCCAGGGGGTTGGAACGCACTGCTTCACACTTCTGTCAAGGGAGCTCCTGGTTTCTTCACCAGCTCTCTGAACACTGAACTGAATTACGCTGGAGAAAATGGGGTATTCTGGCTATGTGGTTTAGGCCTGCTCCTTTTTCTTTGTAGAAGTGGAAGAACACAGGACATCCACAACAGCACAACAAACCACTGGTGGGTATAGGTGTTTGTGGGTGTTTAAATGGCCCTTTTGTGATTTGGAAAGTTATGAATGATTGACGCCATATCAGCAGATCAGGATAGCGATACGACTGCCCCGTAAACAAACCAGAATGAATTACCAATGACACCAGATTTAGACTAACCACCATGCTTCAACTGCGGAGGAATGTGGAATAATCTGAATAAGCAAGACATCTGGAAGAGACTATAGGCTTAATAAGGCCTGGACAGAAGCTTTAACCACAGAGTGATCAATTCTGCTGTCTCTCTCCTTATACGAGAGATAGTAAGGGCCTCACTGTGCAGAACTTCCGCAGAAGTGGAAGGATCCATAACGGTCAAACCGATCATGGAAAAAACTGGGCTCCCCCTGCCCGTTTATTACAATTTTTCAATAATACATATAGCAAAAATGTTAGTATGCATTGCTTATTCCGTAACTTTCTGTAATAAAACAAAATGAGACAAAAACAAAGGTGGGGGAGAGGAAAGAGCAAGACATAAAAGAAAAGAAGCTAAGAATCTGCAAGTGCATGGAGCTATATAACAGGTGATTGGACTGGATGACCTTTGGGGGAGCCGTCCAACACTACAATTCTCTGATTCTAGGGAGAGAGGAACTTTCCATTCGTGGGTCAATACATTTCATTCTAATTCAAGTTGTTGCAAATTCCATGCTATTTCATATGGCTGATCCACTGTATGGGTTCTTTGATGTGAAGTAAGTTTGCAGCTTGTACTGAAGCTCTTTCCACACTCAGCGCATGCACAGGGTTTCTCTCCCATGTTGTTTTTCTGATGTAAAGTAAGACTCCTACGAGAATTAAAACTCTTTCCACACTCCAGACATTTGTATGGTTTCTCCCCTGTGTGGGTTTTTTCATGTGAACTGAAGTTTGCCTTTCGACTGAAGCGCTTTCCACACTCCAAACACGTGTGTGGTTTCTCTTCTGTGTGGATTCTTTGATGTTTAGTGAGTGCTCCATTGTCCACGAAACCCTTTCCACACTCCAGACATTTGTGCGGCTTCTCCCGTTTATGGATTCTCTGATGTGAAGTAAGGTGCCCAGTTTGACTGAAGCGCTTTCCACACTCCATGCATTGATATGGTTTCTCTCCTGTGTGAATTCTTTGATGTGAAGTTAAGCGTCCATTTTGACTGAAGCTCTTTCCACATTCGTGGCATTCGTATGGTTTCTCCCCCGTGTGGGTTCTCTGATGTAAACGAAGGTGTCCACTCTGACTGAATCTCTTTCCACACTCTTTGCATTCATATGGTTTCTCCCCTGTGTGGGTTCTCTGATGTGAGGTTAGGAGGCCACTCTGACTGAACCTCTTTCCACATTCACGGCATTCGTATGGTTTCTCCCCCGTGTGGGTTCTCTGATGTAAAGTAAGGTGTCCACTCTGACTGAACCTCTTTCCGCACACTGTGCATATGTAGGGTTTTTCTCCCGTGTGGGTTCTTTCATGTGAAATAAGGTTTCCAATGTAACTGAAGCTCTTTCCACACTGCATGCATTCATACGGCTTCTCTCCCGTGTGGGTTCTTTGATGTAAATTAAGGTGTCCACTCTGACTGAAGCTCTTTCCACACTCCGTGCATGTATACGGTTTGTCTCCCGTGTGGGTTCTTTCATGTGTACTAAGGTTTCCCATGAAACTGAAGCTCTTTCCACACTGCATGCATTCATGCGGCTTCTCTCCTGTGCGGGTTCTGCTATGAGCATAAGTCCACAAGCATCTATATGATTTCATCCCTGTGTCGGCTATTTGATGTTCAGTAAGTGCTCCCTTAGCAAGCTCTTCCTGCACTCCTTGCATCTCCCCTGCTATAGGCTCTGCTATATTTATTTAACTTTGGTTTATTTTAGAATATTCCCCTTCCCCGCCCCAGGACCCTTTCCCTTGCTTATTGTCCCTTTGTCATATTCCACTGGGATCAAGATTTCGTGGATATCAACAACATGGAAGGATTTCTCTCTCTTTGTCTCTGTCTCTCTGGTTTCCTTTGTGCCTCAAATGTATCCTTGGATTTCTAGATGTCCTTTTTCTTCCTTCTTTCTGCTGACACCACATATGAATTTTATTTGTCCTGCTTTTGATCTGTTTGGGGAAATAAGAAATGAACATGAAAACCTGTTAGGTGTTCAAGCCTGCTACTCTTTATTCATCATCTCCAGAGTTCTCTCTCTTCCTCTTTCTATGCCCTGCTGAATAAATTGATTATGCTACTGTCTGAAGACAATAACATAAATTCCTTTCTGGTCCCTCTTGATAATAATAAAATAATAATAATAATAATAATAATAATAATAATATAATAAATATTTATTTATATCCCGCCCTCCCCAGCTGAAGCCGGGCTCAGGGCGACTAACAACAATAAAAATAATACAGCATTCTAAAATCATTTCATTATAAAATTAATCCAAATCAAATTGATGGCAACCATTGGGCTAGAGGTCTGTGAAGATTGCCAAAGGAGGGAGTCAGGCTGTGCCCTGGCCAAAGGCTTGGTGGATACCTCTCTTCATTTCCCAAGCACATCTCTCGCTTTCACATGTGTGGGTTTATGAGGAAATTTTTATCGGGAGGAAGGTAAGGGAGTAAAACTCTGAAGGGGTAGAACAGACTGTGTTTCATTCTGGAGACTGTGTTTCATTCTGGGGGCATTGAATTTGACTTTCACAAGTGCCATCTGTGGACATCAGATTAGTGAGCCCGAAATTAGGCAGACAGACAGCCTCTTGAGATCACCTGACGTTTTTAGTTTAGGACTGCTCTTCTATGTTTTTAAGGTACTCCCTGCTTTTGTCTTAGAGGTGTCAACTTAGAAACTGTTATGTTCTCGGTTGCCTTGTGTTACACACCTAATAATAATAATAATAATAATAATAATAATAATTTATTATTTATACCCCACCCATCTGGCTGAGTTTCCCCAGTCACTCTGGGCGGCTTCCAATCAAGTGTTAAAATCAATGCCACAGTAAATATTAAAAGCTTCCCTAAACAGGGCTGCCTTCAGATGTCTTTTAAAGATAAGATAGCTGCTTACTTCCTTCACATCTGAAGTTCCACAAGGCAGATGCCACTACCGAGAAGGCCTTCCGTCTGGTTCCCTGTAACCTCGCAATGAGGGAACCACCAGTAGATAAACTGAAGTTAAAAATGCATACCTACAAATAAACAGTCTCGTAATATATCTTATGGCCTTGTGCGTCCTGCACAAACATCTCTTCTCTGCAAAAAAAGCAGGAGATGAGCTCAGATTTCAGCAACAGGGGCCGTTCTTCCTGAGAAAGCAAAAGCATAAATGCTATTCATGACATTCACGAGACCACATTGGCTTCCAGTACGTTTCCGAGCACAATTCAAAGTGTTGGTGCTGACCTTAAAGCCACAAGTGACCTCGGCCCAGTATACCTGAAGGAGTGTCTCCACCCCCATCGTCCAGCCCGGACACTGAGGTCCAGCTCCAACGGCCTTCTGGCAGTTCCCTCCCTGCGAGAAGTGAGGTTGCAGGGAACCAGGCAGAGGGCCTTCTCGGCAGTGGTGCCCGCCCTGTGGAAACACCCTCCCATCAGATGTCAAGGGAATAAACAACTATCCGACTTTTAGAAGACACCTGAAGGCAGCTCTGTACAGGGAAGTTTTAAATGTTCGATGTTTTACAGTATTATACTTTTATGTTTGTTGGAAGCTGCCCAGAATGGCTGGGGAAGCCCAGTCAGATGGGCGAGGTATATATAATAAATTATTATTATTATTACGGCTGCAACAGAAATCTCAACCACACTCTCGCCAAGGTTGCAGGTTCAATCCCCGTACGGGACAGCTGCACGTTCCTGCATTGTAGGGGGTCAGACTACATGATCCGCAGGGTCTCTTCCCACTCTACGTTTCTACTATTCTAATTCATTGGATAACAAGTGTTGGGTTACTGTATGTGGGGTTCTATGTGGGGCTGCCTTGGGAAAGTGCTCAGAAACGTCAGTGGGCTCAAAAGAGCTGCAGTCAGATTGTTAACCAGGGCTGGTTATAAGACTCCCTTGTTACAACAACTCCACCGGCTAGCAGTCTGCCTCCAGGCACAATTCAAAGCAAGCTATCTTAAAGACTGTATTCCCTCCTAAGAACCTACCTGGGTTTTGAGATCTGCAATGGAGGCCCTTTTTCTCTGTCCTGCTACCCTCCTAGGGAGAGGGCCTTCTCGGTGGCTGCTCCCCCACTTTGGAATTGCCTCCCTAGAGAAGCCAGAGAAGCTTTCTCCTTGCGGTCTTTCCGCCGGCAGGCGAAGACTTTCTTGTCCCAACGGGCTTTTGGAAACTGACTGCTTTTCGCTGTTCTTATTTTATCCGTAAGCCACCTTGAGTCTCTGTCAGGAGGAAGGGGGGGTACAAATAAATATAACAACAACAACAACAACAACAACAACAACAACAACAACAACAACAACAACAGCTGCCTGGTAAGGTGGGCTGGTGTGAGAAAGGTTTAGCTGCCCCAACCACAACCTCAACCTAAAACCAACCCTAGCTGTCATACTGGCCCACCTTACAAAACTCTCGTGAGACTGTACTTTGAATCCTCAGCCAATAGTTTCTACTTTCTACCTTCGCTGTATTCTTTTCCGGACTCGTAGTTTTAGGCATGCCTACTGAGACACGTAAAAGTCGGCATGTCTTTTGCATCTGCAATTCTGCTGACAATTTAACAGGATGCAAATTTTATTTAAGAAGTAGTGAGGCGTGCTGTATGTGTGTATTTGTGTCAATGGTGTCTCCGAAAATTTTTTACACATTACTTGGGAAGACAGGCAAACTAATGCCAGTGTCCTAGAAGAAGCAAAGATCACCAGTGTCGAAG
The DNA here is from genome assembly GCF_951804945.1 of Podarcis cretensis. Lineage (NCBI taxonomy): Eukaryota > Metazoa > Chordata > Lepidosauria > Squamata > Lacertidae > Podarcis > Podarcis cretensis. Next base: position 124,409,263 of record NC_137171.1, read on the forward strand.
CAATGATTCTTCAACATCAACTTCATTGGACTGGTCATGTTGTGCAGATGCCTGAGTATCGTCTTCCAAAGCAACTACAGTGGTACCTCGGGTTAAGAACTTAGTTCATTCTGGAGGTTCGTTCTTAACCTGAAACTGTTCTTAACCTGAGGTACCACTTTAGCTAATGGGGCCTTCCGCTGCCGCTGTGCTGCCGCCGTGCGATTTCTGTTCTCATCCTGAAGCAAAGTTCTTAACCCAAGGTACTATTTCTGGGTTAGCGGAGTCTGTAACCTGAAGCGTCTGTAACCTGAGGTACCACTGTACTCTATTCCAAACTTAAAAACGGAAGGTGTAATGCTGGTGGTCAACAAAAGAGGTTTAAAGACTGTCTCAAGGCAAAAAATGTTTTTTTAAAAAAAGCAGTACAAACACCGGCAATTGGGAAACAGCCTTTACCAAAGGTGTCCTGGGCTTTAAAGACACTGCAACTCAGGACACAAGGGAGAAACATGCTAAGAGGAAGGCACGCTTGGCAAACCCTCACTGTGATCAACTCCCGCTTGGAAACCTACATCCCTACTGTGGAAGGATGTGTGGATCCAGAATTGGCCTCCACAGTCACTTACGGACTCATTGTTAAAACCGTGTTTGTGGAAAACAATCTTACTCAGTTACGAGTGATCGCCAAAGAAGAAGAATTTGTGTGTTACCGGAGAGGGTGGTAGTTGCAGCCCCAGAAGAAAAGGACCCTTCAACTCAGCACCATTCTGCCCAGAGCCAGTCCTGCCAGGGAAGTTCCCTCCATCAAACACATGTAGAAGCTCCTTTGAAACTCCAGGTGAGAAGGGAAGCAAATATTTTTTATTTCCTCCAGCCTTTTTAACAAGGCCACTGACAGCCTGGTTCTCAGGACGCCAGTCAGTTTCAAATGCTACCACCACCCTTTGCTTAGCACAAGGGTAGGCAAACTAAGGCACGGGGGCCGGATCCAGCCCAATCGCCTTCTCAATCTGGCCCACAGACGGTCCAGGAATCAGCGTGTTTTTACATGAGTAGAATGTGTGCTTTTATTTAAAATGCATCTCTCGGTTATTTGTGGGGTACAGGAATTCATTCATTCCCGCTGCAAAAAAATATAGTCCGGCCCCCCACAAGGTCTGAGGGACAGTGGACTGGCCCCCTGCTGAAAAAGTTTGCTGACCCCTAGCTTAGCAGGAAGGAAGCCAAACAGGCTTCTTTATTTTATTTATCTATATTATTTCTGTTGGGTCTCTGGACCGTAATAAAGATTGATTGATTGATTGGTTTTATTTATTTTATTTTTTCGGGTCAAGGAAAAAAGCAAGGAGCAGTTCACCTAATATGAAAACAACACAGCTGAAAACAAAGCAACCAAATATCCAAAATAAACTAGACCACATGATTAGCTTTGAATGCTTTCCTTAGCTTTTACTCTCCTTCCCCAGAGGTTTTTAAGCAGAGGTTGGATGGCCGTATGTCGTGGAGGCTTTAGATGAGTTCCCTGCACTGCAGGGGGTTGGACTAGATGACTCGTGGGGTACCTTCCAGTGTTTGTGCTGACCTTTAAAGCCCTAATCGGCCTCAGTCCAGTATACCTAAAGGAGCGTCTCCACCCCCATCATTCTGCCCAGATACTGAGGTCCAGCGCTGAGGGCCTTCTGGTGGTTCCCTCGCTACGAGAAGCCAAGTTACAGGGAACCAGGCAGAGGGCCTTCTCGGTAGTGGCACCCTCCCTGTGGAACGCCCTCCCACCAGATGTCAAAGAGATGTCAAATAAAAACAACAACAACAACTTCTCTCTCCACTTATACCCAGCTTTTGCAATGCTTCAATCTGGGACTGGGTAAAAGGCGGATCCAGCTGATTTTAAACGGATCCTCGTGAATTCATGTGATTTTTTTTCCATTCAAATTAAATAAAACCACCATGATACTGTAGGTCATGTCTTAGTCAGTAAGGTGCTGATTACCAGCACTTTTAGAAGACATCTGAAAGCAGCCTTTTTTAGGGAAGCTTTTAACGTGTAACAGACCACTGTATTTTAATACTCTGTTGGAAGAAACCCAGCCAGATGGGCGGGGTATAAATAATAAATTCTATTGCATTCTAATTCTGTTCTAAGATTCTATGATTCCATAACATGAAAGAATCAGAGCCCCCCCCCCAACTTTCCCCACCACGCCATATTCTCTGCATAGGACTGTTGGAAGGGAACCAGCGCTCGCTGCAGCTGGATAAGCCTGGATTCTTTGAGGTGGGGGTCCCTCCGTCCCTCTTTTTTTTTTGTGGGGAAGGGGAGGCAGGAGGAGTCCTGCTCCTGCTCCATCCATCCCACTCGGGCAAGGCTGTTTCTTCTGCATCCAGCCTCTTACTTCCACCCCACCCCGTCCATCCCATGTCGTCTGAGATCTGGGATTTGGGGGCCGGGGTGGGGGCTTCAAAGGATTTCGTGCAACGGAGAAGCATGCAGCCGCCTGGCCTCCGCTTTGCAGCTCCTTTGCATGGATTAGCACCCCCCCACCCCCCCACCCCATTCCAAAAAAGAAAAATAGAATTATCTCTCCCCTCTGCCCCTTTTACCTGTTTGACCTCTCCAGGCATCAGCCTCCTCCCCCATCGCCCAGAAGACGATTTCTTTCCCTGCAAAAAAGAAAAAAGGAGGGACTGTGACCCCCCCCAATCCTCCCCTTTGCAAAAAAAAAAAAAAACCTCCTGCCCCTCTAGGAAGCCCAAAATTCCTGGCCGGAAACCGCCTCTCGCCACTCAATCGCCTTTTTCCACGCATTTCAAGTGCGTCGCTCGCAACTTCGGGTTCGTTTTCGAACGCAGAGAGAGAGCCTATTGCGCTGTAGAGCAAACCCCTATGACTCCTGCCTGCGTTCGAGTGGGAACCGGAAGTGATGGGGTGCGCGCACACACACGAGCACGCAAACATACACAGACCCAAAACAAAAAAAATTCCTTCCTTTAGCACCTTAAAGACCAACTAAGTTAGTTCTTGGTATGAGCTTTCGTGTGCATGCACACTTCTTCAGATACACACTAGAGAAAGTGTTGCATAGTTTTCTTGCATATTCAGTGGGATACGTGGATTGTAGAGGGTTCTTAATTCTAAGACCCTTGGGTATAATGTCCAGGTTCTTGCATTTAGTAAGAAAGAAGATATCAGTCTGTACCTGTGCAAGTTTCTTGGTGAGGTTGATGGACTTCCATTTCATGCGGCTCAATGTGGTGCCTTCCATAGTTCCAGTTACAGATAGGTAGCCGTGTTGGTCTGCCATAGTCAAAACAAAAAAAATTCCTTCCAGTAGCACCTTAAAGACCAACTAAGTTAGTTCTTGGTATGAGCTTTCGTGTGCATGCACACTTCTTCAGATACACAGACCCAGAGTGCTGGACGAAGGGCCGAAAAGAGCTGAGATTTAAGGGGATTTTTGGGACACGGTGTCGCCAGGAAGCCGTGGATCCTTGATTTTTGTGGTGCATGCTGTGCCAATGGCTATGATGTTTGATCTGATGGTGACTTCGGGCTGATCTAGTGCAAAAATCATGAGGATCCGTGTTTTTTATTTTATTTTTTATTTTTTTAAAAATAATATTTATTAAAGATTTTCAAATATAACAGAAAAAGAAAAACATCCAAATTTAAAACCTTATTTTCATTGGCTTCTTTCCAAGACTTCCCCTCCCCTCCCCCTCTTGTATTCCAGTTCTTTCAAATAGATTCAACAAATTCTTACCCCAAATTTTAAAATTATTATCATTGGCCCAATTTAAAAAATATTTTCCCATCCCCTAAAATCGACCTGTTCCCTTCCGCGAGTTCCCCTCTTTAATATGCAATACAGATTAAGATAAACAGAAAAATAGAAAAAAGAATAAAATGTAATTTAACACCCTTTGGATTCCAAATTTCCCTCCCCCCCTTCCCGGTTGCGTTCCCAATGTCCGTCAATATCTACTGTCATCCTGGAGCTCCCACATCTAAACCACAGTCCTTCACCAATCCGCTTTGCCGTCTTTTTATTAGTCTTTGCCGTCTTTTGGTCATCTTTGATTTCACATGTCCGATCTTGGAAGGAGTCTATCTTCCAACTTTATCCAGTTCTTGTTATTCTTGTTGTTCTTATTGTTCTCTCTCCTCCTCTTTTTTTTTTCCCCCTGCTCTCCTGCAGAAATGTTCTAATTCCAAAAAGTTTCTAATTCCTCTGCAGAGGCTTTGTTATTCAGGAACAAAACATTACGTCAAGTCCCTTCCATTCTTCAATAGATAAATCTATTGTCTCTTTTAGTGTGTAGACCTCTGTAGACAAAATAGTGTTCCATTTCTGCAGTTTCCCAGGCGATAAAAAGTCCTGTTCAAATTCAATGCCAACAATACTTGTAGTGTCCCACAGCTCCTCTAGAGGGATTATAATAACTCAGTTTCCTTCCCGATCAGACCCAACAGTCAAAGTAACTTATTATTCCTTGTTTTAAACAATTTATATCCAATTTGTAACAAATGTGACCAGCAAAGTCCTCGTAACAAAGTTCTCTTTTTGTTCTTCCGCTTTGACAGCTCCTTTGACAGCTGTCAAAACCTCTATTTCTCCTCTCCCGAGGATCCGTGTTTTTTAACCATGTTTTTGCACCATTGCGGCCCCACGAAACAGTGGGTGTATGATTTTTTTGATGCTGCCTACAGACTAAGACATGGTCTGCAGGGACGCAGGTGGCAATGTGGGTTAAACCACAGAGCCTAGGGATTGCTGATCAGAAGGTCGGCGGTTCGAATCCCTGCAACGGGGTGAGCTCCCGTTGTTCAGTCCCTGCTCCTGCCAACCTAGCAGTTCAAAAGCATGTCAAAGTGCAAGTAGATAAAATAGGTACTGCTCTGGCAGGAAGGTAAACGACGTTCCCGTGCGCTGCTCTGGTTTGCCAGAAGCGGCTTAGTCATGCTGGCCACATGACCCGGACTGCGGACAAACGCTGGCTCCCTCGGCCAATAAAGCCATGAGTGGACCTAATGGTCCCTTTACCTTTACCTTACTGGCTAAGACATGGTCTACTGTATCATGGTGGTTTTATTTAATTTGAATGAAAAAAACCACATGAATTCATGAGGATCCGTTTAAAATCAGCTGGATCCGCCTTTTACCCAGTCCCAGATTGAAGCATTGCAAAAGCTGGGTATAAGTGGAGAGAGAAGTTGTTGTTGTTGTTGTTGTTGTTGTTGTTTTTATTATATCGCCCTATACCTGCAAATCTAGAAACTAGAACTCATGGACCTCCAAGGAATCTGAATGTTGGAAGATGGAAGACAGACAGAAGAAAGTCCTCCTTCACAAAGCGTATAATCAAACTATGATGCTTGCTCTTGCATGAAGCAGTGATGGCCACCAAGTTGGATGGCTTTTAAAGATGATTAGACAAATTCGCTGAAGTAGCCTTAAATGTTACCTGGGGACAGTGGGGGCACTAAAGCCTGTCTCTACCTAGTCCAGTGGTTCCCAACTTTTTCTGGCCGTGCCCCACCTCCCCCCACGTGTCCACCCCCATCGTTTTATCCGGACACTGAGGTCCAGTACTGAGGGCCTTCTGGCGGTTCCCTCACTGCGAGAAGCCAAGTTACAGGGAACCAGGCAGAAGGCCTTCTCGGTAGTGGCGCCCTCCCTGTGGAACGTCAAAGACTTTTAGAAGACATCTGAAGGCAGCCCTGTTTAGGGAAGCTTTTAATGTTTGATGTATTACAGCATTTTAATATTTTTTTGGAAGCCGCCCAGAGTGGCTGGGAAAGCCCAGCCAGATGGGTGGGGTATAAATAATAAATTATTATTATTATTATTATTATTATTATTATTATTATTATTATTACTAAGCATCTCTAAAATCCTAATGCCTCCTCCCCCGTGACATATAATCCTTATTATTCAAAAAGTGAACTCCTATTCACATGGAGGAAGCCAAAAGGTTAATAACTCATTCTTGAATTGCCCCCATGTGGGGCGTGTGCCCCACGTTGGGAACCACGGGTCTAGTCTCTGGAACAAGGGAAGAAAAAAATGCTGACAAGCTCTTTTGTCTTAGAAAACTTAGAAAACAAAGTGGCATTTTCCACCCTGTTCCTACCATCTGGATTTTTCTGGATCTTATCTACTGGATTCCAAATTCATCTCTCAACTATCCCCTAAGCTAAGCCCACAGGAAACTGTCTTTCCTCTTCTTCTTGGTGTTTTCATTTTGTTTTCTTTCCTCGTTTCTTAAATGCCTAGGTTCAATATGCGCTAGAGGTATTGTGGTGTCAGAGCTGATGTCCTCAGAGGCGATAGCGAGACTCTTGTGCATAGACCTTGTTAATCCTTAGCTACACCCTGGGTCTCTCTTTATTCTAGGTCAAGACAGCATGAACTCTATTCACAATTTAATAATCATCTTCTTCTATGGCGATCTCTCGTAGCCAAGCGAGACAGTCTTCATCCTCGTCATCAATAAGATGAAGAGGTCTTTGATTCCAGTGGCCTTCATTTCACCTTGGAGGGATTTAGATTTTTAAGTAATCTAGTGATTATAGTCATGACGGAAGCCTGCCTTCCTGTCCGATGAATGCGGGTGGCTGCTACTGCTAGAAGATGACAGGGAAAGTTCAGAGAACATAGTAGACCAGCATGACACACCCGATAAAAACAGCCAGAGTCCTATTTTGTAAAATGCAATGCTGCTTTCTGGCTTAATTTCAACACCCATAGGCCCTCCCCCCACTGCTGCCCGGCAAGATTTCAGAATCCCATCATCACTGGAAGTGTGCCCCCCTCTTCACAAATCATCCTTGCCCATGCTGAGGTGGTTTGGGGGCTCCAGCTGCTCTCCGGGGTGGGATCAAATATTGGGCACACTTTTCCTCTCCCTATCAAGGCTGCTTCCTCTGCACCAAGTCCCCCCCCCCCACTCTACCGCCAGGGAGGACTAGACTGGCAACAGAAATGACAGCAAAAGTGTTTTCCCTCTTTAGGAACCAAAATTTTGTGCTTTTGCCAACAGAGAACTGACAGTTTCTTCCGCTTGGTGTCTGGGCAGGGGTGAGGGGCACCCTGTGAATTTTGCTCCTCCCACTATCTTTCCAGTAGGGCCTGTTTTTCTCCTAATAATTTGATGAGGATGCCCTCCACCTCCAATGTCCCCCTCCTTTAAAATAAACAACAACAGAAAGAACAACAAAAACGTTTTGCCTCTCTAGGAACTAAAGTTTTGTGCTTTTGCCATCAGAGAACTGAATATTTCTCCTCCTTGGTGCGGGGCAGGGGTGGGGGGGACCTGTGAATTTTGCTCCCTGCCCACTCAGTGGCGCTGTGGGTTAAACCACAGAGCCTAGGACTTGCCAATCAGAAGGTCAGCGGTTCGAATCCCTGCGATGGGGTGAGCTCCTGTTGCTCGGTCCCTGCTCCTGCCAACCTAGCAGTTCAAAAGCACGTCAAAGTGCAAGTAGATAAATAGGTATCGCTACGGCGGGAAGGTAAACGGCGTTTCCATGCGCTGCTCTGGTTCGCCAGAAGCGGCTTAGTCATGCTGGCCACATGACCTGCAAGCTGTACGCCGGCTCCCTTGGCCAATAAAGCAAGATGAGCGCCGCAACCCCAGAGTCGACCACGACCGGACCTAATGGTCAGGGGTCCCTTTACCTTTTACCACTCTCTCTCTCCGGTCATCCTCATCCTGTTTGGGGCCTTTCGGAAACCAGATGGGTATATTGGTTAAGGTACCTCCTCTTATACCAAGCTCAGAGTGACCTTATCTCTGCAATTATTGCAGCTCCCAGATGAAATTCCCAGTTTCATGGCTGGTGATGTGTTGTGTGACCCATTATGCAGTCAGATGATATAGACACCTAGGTGTTGGCTGAGGGGGTAAATTGGTCGACCGGAGACCCAGATAACCATCTGAAGCAGAAATCATGTTTGGGGAAATTATTTTTTAAAAATCACCAGCATAATAAAAGTGAATGCAATTCATTTTATTTAAGGTGCAATAATCTACCATTCTTTTAAAAATAACACTATACAACGCACTGATTAAATGGGAGAAAGAAGTTGTGAAACTAAATCTATGAAAGCATCTGGTAACGTGGGCATTACCTGCCAACTATAATGTAGCTCAGGGGATTAAAATTAACTATGAATTTAACCATATCTAAGTACATGCATTCGCCTAGCTAAATTCCACCCCTCCTGTAATCTAATGCTTTATATTCCCAGAGCGACATCTTAATTTAACAGAAGCTGCCAACAGAGAGGTTAATCCCAGGGAACAAGCTCCTCTGGTCTTGGAGGAAGGTTAGACCCAAGGTCAAACTGGTGTCCAGGAAGAAGAGTTTGGGTTTGATATCCCACTTTATCACTACCCGAAGGAGTCTCAAAGCGGCTAACATTCTCCTTGCCTTCCTCCCCCACAACAAACACTCTGTGAGGTGAGTGGGGCTGAGAGACTTCAAAGAAGTGTGACTGGCCCAAGGTCACCCAGCAGCTGCATGTGGAGGAGCGGAGAGTGAACCCGGTTCCCCAGATTATGAGACTACTGCTCTTAACCACTACACCACACTGGCTTTCATCAAGGATAAACATCAAGGAAAACGCAAAATACAAACTCCACCGGGAGCCAGTGCAGCTGGAAAAGCACTGGGTGAATATGCTCCCATGGCAGAGACCCCGTGAGGAGCCTTGCTGCAGCCTTCTGCTCCCATTTTTAAAAACCCCAGAAGCTTTTCTATTAGGAATAACTGGTTTAGTGGTACCCAAAGAACAGAAAAAATTGTTTATGTATGCTACTACGGTTGCTCAAATGATATATGCCCAGAGATGGAAAGAAGCAGCAGTTCCAACCATGGAGGATTGGCAACAATAACTGATGACGTATGCAATAACGTACTGGAAGAATAAGAAATCAAGAAGGCAGATGCTTTAGTATAGAATTTATGGACTATTTGAAGGATCATTGTAAACAACTTAAAATCATTGCCAGGACTGATGTAAAAATGTGCAGTGAGAACAAGTTAAATAGAATATAAAAGAAAGAGTACGTAAAAAGGTTTGAATTGGATATGCAGTAGTAAAAGAGATAACATAGGTATCTGCAGAAAGGGAGGGGAGAGGGTCGATATTAAGATTTGGTGTTTTAAATTGATTATGTATTTTTTTTTGTTAAAATATCTGTAAAATAATAGAATGAAAAATGAAATGAAAAAATAAAGGAGAAGATAAAAAAAATTACTTATAACAACTAATTCATTGCCCAAGAAAAACCTCATTTTTTCTTTGGGCAACTCACAATGATCCAAGAGCTTTTTCAGGGTAGCCTCTGGTGGGCCAGAGCCAATGGACATGTCCATTGTCAGCCTTCCATCCCACTATGGGCTATGGCGGCACGGCTGGGCCGAAGCATACTCTCTACTCAGCATCTGATGAAGGAGACTCTAGGCAATACATGTCCAGCTGCCCCAAAGTTCTTGTTTCTACACTGTAGTTTCATGCCTCTCTTGGTTCTTCCATGTACAGTAAGGTTTCCTGCTCCCATTGCAGCTCTTTTCCTCTTCCATTCACTTAGAGGGTTTCTCCATGGTGTGGGTTTTGTGGTGTGATTTGAGACTTCCCATATCATGGCTCCTTCCACACTCATGAATTTCTCCCCAGCATGGGTTTTGGATAGAAGTTAAGGCTTCCACTATGTCTGAAACTCTTTTGATGTGCCATACATTTAAAGAGTTTCTCCCCAGTGTGGATTGGTCGATGGGATCTGAGGCTTAGAGAGGTTCTTTTCACATGCCATGCATTTAAATGGCTTCTATCCTGTGTGGGTTCTTTGATGCTTAGTAAGGTCACCTCTCCCAGCTGAAGTTCTTTCCACACTCCATGTGTAAATGTGGCTCCCCAGTGTGGATTATTTGATGTAAAATAAGAGAGTAAGAACAACTGAACCTCTTTCAATACTCCATACATTAATGCGAATTCTCCACTGTGTGGGTTCTTTGATGTAAAGTAAGATTACTCCTCTGACTGAAGCACTTTCCACATTCCATACATTTAAATGGTTTCTCCCCACTGTGGGTTCTTTGATGTAAAGTAAGATTACTCTTTTGACTGAAGCATTTCCCACACTCCATACATGTAAATGGTTTTTCGCCTGTGTGGATTTTCTGATGTAAAGTAAGTTTACTCCTCTGAGTGAAGCATTTTCCACACTCCATGCACTTGAATGGTTTGTCCCCTGTGTGGATTCTTTGATGTAAAGTGAGTTTACTTCTCTGACTGAAGTTCTTTCCACATTCCATGCATTTAAAGGGTTTTTCTCCCGTGTGGATTCTTTGATGTAAAGTAAGTCTATTTCCCTGACTGAAGCTCTTTCCACACTCCATGCATTTAAACGGTTTCTCCCCTGTGTGCATTCTTCGATGCACAGTAAGGTCACAAGTCCTACGAAAGTTCTTCCCACACTCCATGCATTTAAATGGTTTCTCCCCTGTGTGGATTCTTTGATGTGATTTGAGGCTTCCCCTATCACAGAAGTTCTTTCCACACTCCATGCATTTGTAGGGTGTCTCCCCTGTATGGGTTCTTTGATGCACAGTAAGGTCACTAGTCCTACGGAAGCTCTTTCCACACTCTCTGCATTGAAATGGTTTCTCCCCTGTGTGGATTCTTTGATGCACAGTAAGGGCACTACTCCTAGGGAACTTCTTGCCACATGCCATGCATTTAAATGGCTTCTCCCCAGTGTGGATTCTTTGATGTGATTTCAGGCTCCCCCTATCACAGAAGCTCTTTCCACACTCCATGCATTTATATGGTGTCTCTCCTCTATGGGATCTTTGATGCAAAGTAAGATAGTAATTGCGACTGAAGCTCTTTCCACACTCCATACATTTAAATGGTTTCTCCCCTGTGTGGGTTCTTTGATGTGCAATAAGGCTTCTGTTCTGGCTAAAGGTCATTCCACACTCCATACATTTCAGTAGTTTCTCACTGGTATGGATTCTGTCATGCACAGTAAGGTTATGCCTTGAACCAAAACTCTTTCCACACACCATACATCTGTGAGGTTTTGCTCCTGTATGGGTTCTCTGATGTGAAGCAAGGTTTCCACTCTGACTAAAACTCTTTCCACACTCCATACATTTAAATGGTTTCTCCCCTGTGTGGGTTATTTGATGTGCAGTAAGTCTTCCCTTCTGGCTAAATCCCTTTCCACACTCCATACATTTAAATGGCTTCTCCCCAGTATGGGTTCTCTGATGTGCGATAAGGCTTCCTTTCTGGCAAAAGCTCTTTCCACACTCCATACATTTAAATGGTTTCTCCGCTGTGTGGGTGATTTGATGTGCAATAAGTCTTCCGCTCTGACTGAAACCCTTTCCACACTGCATGCATTTAAATGGTTTCTCCCCTGTGTGGGTTTGTTGATGGAATCTAAGGTTTCCACTTGTGCTGAAACTCTTTCCACACTCTATGCACGCATATGGTTTGTTCCCTGTGTGTGTACTTTGATGTACATTAAGATACCCACTGCTACTGAAACACTTTCCACACTCCATACATTTAAATGGTTTCTCCCCGGTGTGCGTTCTTTGATGCTGAGTAAGGTCACCTTTCCCACAAAAGCTCTTTCCACACTCCATACATTTAAATGGTTTCTCCCCTGTGTGGATTCTTTGATGTGCAGTAAGGTTTCCACTCTGGGTAAAGCTCTTTCCACACTCGATACATGTGTAAGGTTTCTCTCCTGTATGGGTTCTTTGATGTGAATAAAGGTAACCTCTCCAACTAAAGCACTTTCCACATTCCTTGCATTTAAATGGTTTCTCCACTGTGTGAGTTGTGTAATGTAACTTAAGGCTTCCACCATGTCTGAAACTCTTTCCGCACACTATACATTTAAACGGTTTCTCCCCTGTGTGGGTTCTTTGATGTAAAGTAAGGGTATTCTTATGAGTGAAGTTCTTTCCACACTCCACGCAGTTGAACGGTTTCTCCCCTGTGTGGGTTCTTTGATGTAAAGTAAGGGTGTTCCTATGAGTGAAGCTCTTTCCACACTCCTTGCATTTATATGGCTTCTTCCCTGTGTGGGTTTTTAGATGCTTAGTAAGGTTACTAATGCCACTGAAGTTCTTTCCACACTCACTGCATTTAAATGGCTTCTCCCCTGTGTGCGTTGTTTGATGCTGAGTTAGAGTTCCACTGCGACTGAAGCTCTTTCCACACTCTAGGCATTTGAACGGTTTCTCCCCTGTGTGAGTTCTTTGATGTTGAGTAAGAGTTTTACTATGACTGAAGCTCTTTCCACACTTCAAACATTTCAGTGGTTTCTCCCCTGTGTGGATGTTGTAACGTACATTAAATTGAGTTGGGTGACTATATGGTTTGCTGCGTTCTGGACATGCTTTCCCAGTGTTCCCTGTGTGATCTTCCTGTGAACTCAGGGATACATGGACATTGATGTCCTCAGTAGCCGAGGATTTAATTCCCCCACTCTTCAACATGTTTCCTACATGCTTTTGGGGGGCTCCTTGATCTACAAAAGTCTCTTTCCATGCTTCTTGCTCTACATTTTCTGATGACACCCCGTTATTCTTCCTGTTTTGCCCATTACCTTTTTGGAGGGGAAGGAGAAAAAGAAAAGGTCATTCAAATTGCAAGGTAGAAGCAGACACTATGAACCGGGCCCATTTCTCTGCTACTCTGATTTTACCATTTTCAAGCATCTTCCCCTTCTCCTTTCCATGCCCAGCTGAATCTGAGGTTAGCAAGGGATATGTGTCATGTAGTGAGGGGGGCACAGTCCCAAGCACTAGCTGGAGAAGCTCTGGGGTCCACATTTGTCCTTGTGGGTTATTCCAAGAGCCCTACATGGGCCAAGTAGATGCGGACAAGAACCCAGAAGCAGTACATAAAGGCAACAGACCTCTCCTGGCAATCTTTACAAAGCTTTAGTTTATGGTTGCCATCAATTTTGATTTTAACTCATTTTTATAATGTTTTATAATGTCATACTGTTTTAATGTTGTTAGCCGCCCTGAGCCCGGCTTCGGCTGGGGAGGGCGGGATATAAATAAAATTTATTATTATTATTATTATTATTATTTCCAGAAGAAAAAGAACCCCAGAACACAACTAAGTACCTACCTGCTGAGGTCTCCCCTTCTTTGAGATCCTGGAGAAATGGATCGTGTCCTTCTTCCCAACAGGAACGGAGGTCTAATTCTTTCAAGGAAAGAGACAATGTTAGACACCTGTGGTCACAAAATATCCAGCCATTTCTAATCGATCCGTATCCACGAGTTCAAAGCCAAGGAAAGGGATTATGCATTGAGATGCTATAAATATGCACCACATGACTAGGAGGGGCCTGTGTGGTCCCTGCTATTACAAAGTGTGGGTTTATAATGTATTATGTATTTACCCAGTAACATTATGCCCATAAGAAGTTCAAACGCACAAAAAGAATAAAGGAAAACTGGTTAATTACTTGAAATGCAAGCGTAAATGGTCGATACCAGGGAAATGCAACATGGTTTGACTTCAGAAGACAAAACTTCCTCCAAAACTTTTACCATTGCACATAAATGGCGAGGAGGGGGAGAGGGTTGGTAGTTTTAAATACCTGGGCACTTACATCTCTGAGGACCTCTCATGGACTGCAAATATTAATATGGTTGTGAGGAAGGTGCAGGGGAGGTTGTATTTCCTGAGAATGCTCAGAGGATTGAATCTATCTCAGCACCTACTTCTGTCCTATTATCATAGTACCATTGAGAGTGTCTTAACCTATAGTATATTATCGTGGTATGGGAGCAGCTCTGGAATGGATAAAAAAGCCTTACAGAGAATAATTAAAATTGCCCAGAATGTTATTGGGCTCCAACTACCAACCCTGGATGAGATCTTCACGTCTCGCAGCTTGAAGAAGTCACACAATATCCTGAGAGATCCCACCCATCCTGCTCACAACCTCTTTGAACTGTTGCCTTCGGGCAGAAGATATAGGACAATGAAAACACGAACCACACGCCTTCTGAATAGTTTCTATCCAAGAGCTCTGATTGCACTAAACAATGATCTCAGGGCCAGTTGTAAGAAATAGCAAGCAGTGAGTAGTAAGGAATGAGATAGGTTTTAGGTTATGCTATGCTTCTAATAGGTTGTGTTATATTCTGGATTATGTATGTTTTAATAGATTATGTCTGAATAGGATGAGAGTGTTGGAGATACGTGCAAATGTGTATGTGAATCCGGTCTTGGGTGTTTGATTTTCGTTGTTGTGTATACTGTGTATATACGGACAATGACAATAAACTTATCTAATCTAATCTAAATGAGGAGGCTGATAAAAAGGAAGTTGGTAAATAATTCCACTTGATTTTATACTGTAGATCAGGAAAGGTACCAGGACAGGAAAGAGGACACCAGGACGGTTAATCAGCAGAGACAGAGAAGCAGCAAGAGACTAGAAGGTTTCCTTCGAAAAAGCTGAAATTTTGTCCAAATGAAGAGAACAAAAAGGAACACAAACTCTGGCAAGAAAAGATGCCAACAGACAGAAAGGGGTGCTAGAAAAGACACCGTGGAACACATTGCTAGAAAGATACCAAGGCCAACGACAAGAAGTGATTTAAATATGATTTAAGTTATTTAAATATCACTAGCAGTAAACTGGAAGGACAGATCCTGAAGCTGAGGCTCCAAGACTTTGGCCACCTCATGAGAAGAGAAGACTCCCTGGAAAAGACCCTGATGTTGGGAAAGATGGAGGGCGCAAGGAGAAGGGGACGACAGAGGGCGAGATGGCTGGACAGTGTCTTCGAAGCTACAAACATGAGTCTGACCAAACTGCGGGAGGCAGTGGAAGACAGGAGTGCCTGGCCTGCTCTGGTCCAGGGGTCACAAAGAGGCGGACGCGACTAAACGACTAAACAACAACAGCAGGAAACTGTCTAGGGAGGCATCTGGAAACCTGGGTGGCAAGAGAATCAAAGGAGTTGTGAAGGAAGAAAAGGAGATTGCAGAGAAGCTGAACAAATTATATCACAACAGAGGATATAGGGCAAATTCCAGGACCTGAATTAAGCTTTGCAGGAGACAAAAGTCTAGAGAAGTAAAGCGGATAGTGAGATATGAAGTTCTGGGCCTAATAAAATAAAACTCAAGGGGTGGTCAGCTGTCTTTGTCATGGCAATGTCTGTGGCAGTGTTGCACCGCTGGAAGATAAAGGTACTGCCCATTTTAACTGTCAGTCGAGAGTGTTCTGAGCAGTTAATACCCTGCTCAGTGCTAGATGAGAAGCTTACGCACATGGCCAACATGCAACGGCTTGGAATTTCTGTGGCGGATTCATTATTATTCTCTCCTGGACCTTGCTATCTGATTTTTCATCAGAGCACCTCATCAGCTCAGAGATTAATGGGGCTCCTTATTTTTCTCTGAACAACACTTCAAAATAGATGTCAGCATAGTCAAATGAATGTATCACACTTTTTTTAGTAAAACAATAATAAATTTAATAATAATACATTTTTATTTATACCCCGCCCTCTCCGGCTGGGCTCAGGGTGGCTAACACCGAAGATGAATTGCAATAAAATGTAATAGAAAAAACAACAACAACAACAACCAAACAATTAAAATACAGCTTAAAATGCAGCCTCATTTTAGTTGTTGTTGTTGTTGTTGTTTAGTCGTTTAGTCGTGTCCGACTCTTCGTGACCCCATGGACCAGAGCACGCCAGGCACTTCTGTCTTCCACTGCCTCCCGCAGTTTGGTCAAACTCATTTTAGTAGTAGCCCATAAATCAAGACCATAAAGGGAGGAAACATCTGATATTCACCCGAGCCAGCTATCCATGGTGGTCCTACATGGGCCAGCAAAAAAGCCAAGGGAAAATTTATATACCAAATCCCATACAAGGGGTCAGAGTGAGTCGAAGCCGAAGGCCAGGCGGAACAGCTCCGTCTTGCAGGCCCTGCGAAAAAAGGTGTCAAATCTCTTGTGACAGAGCATTCCACCATGTTGGGGTCAGTGCTGAAAAGGCCCTGGCCCTAGTTGAGACCAATCTACACTCAAATGTAATTAAAAATGATGTTTTAAAAGTAAAAACAAATAAATAAAATAGATCACTGGATCCAGTGGGCATCCATTCCAAGAGTTGACGAAGAACTTAAATTGCTGATCTTGCATCAAAAAATGTAACTTGTCCCTTCACCAGCCTCCGTACCCGACGACCAGGATAGCTCAGTTGGTTAGAGAATGGAGCTGAAAATGATAACGGGAAGCTTGCAGGTTTGATCCCTGCTCGGAACAGGTGCGTATTCCTGCATTACAATGCTTCTCAATGCCTGTTGCTGGAAACCAGGGGAAAGTTTCTCTTGTGCTCCCATCCTGCTTGTAGGTTTCCCACAGGCATCTGTTGGTCGCTATGAAAACAGGATGCTGGCCAAATGGACCACTGCACTGGCCTGATCCAACAGGCTGTTCTTATGCTCTTCCTACACTGCATGATTAAATGGCACAAAGAGCAAATTCACGCCTCCAACAGCCAAGAGGAATAAAAAATGCATCCTTACCTAGAGAGGCCACCATCTCATAATTCTCCTCCATGACTTCCGTGTGCAGAGCTCTTTGGCCTAGATCCAGCAGAGCCCACTCCTCCTCCGTGAAAAACACAGCCACCTCCTCAAAGGTCAAAAGGGCCTGGAAGAAGAAGAGGAAGAAGAAAACAGAGCTTCTCTTAGATCCCCACCAACCCCACTCAACACAGAGGGAGGATGGGTGGTCCCATCTGTGCCTCTTCCCTCCTCCCTGCTCCCGTTGCTCTTTCCCTACCTGAGGAAGCTGCCTGGCTCCTCTTTCCACTCCACCTTTAAGAAGAGACGGTACAAACAGTGCCTCTGAGGCCATTGCACTGGCTGTAGGGGATTTGGAGGAGGCGTAAACTGGGCCACTTCTGGGACTCTCCCAACTGTTGTCACGATGTACTTCAAAGTAGGGAGCAGCTCTGAAGTGGTGCCATTGTAGGGTCTGCAGGAGAGAGAAACAGGGAACATGTCGTCCTGTGTACAGGAGGTTTATAGTATTATAAGCTGTCTCAGCCCTTAGGGGACATTCAGCGTATGTTCACCCAGATACACAAGTAAAGTTTTAGGATCAAATTCAAAAACTAATAAAGAAAGGTTATTCTTAATTAATAATAATAATAATAATCTGCCCATCTGGCTGGGTTTCCCCAGCCACTCTGGGCAGCTTACAGCACATAAAAACAGTAAAACATTAGACATTAAAAATTTCCCTAAACAGGGCTGCGTTCAGATGTCTTCTAAAAGTCAGGATACAGTCATACTTCATGTTACATTTGCTTTATGTCACGTTATTTCAGGTTACGTCTCGCGGTGACCCGAAAGCACCGTAAAGGGTTACTTCCAGGTTTCACTGCTCGCGCATGTGCATAAGTGCTAAATCGCACTTCGTGCATAAGCGCCAAATCATAACCCGCGCGTGCGCAGACACACCACTGCAGGTTGCGCTCTTTTCATGTTGCGGACGGGCCTCCAGAATGGATCCCGTTCACAACCAGAGGTACCACTGTAGTTGTTAATTCCCTTGACATCTGATGGGAGGGTGTTCCACAGGGCAGGTGCCACTACCAAGAAGGCCCTCTGCCTGGTTCCCTGTAACCTCATTTCTCGCAGGGAACCAGCAGAAGACCCTCAGCGCTGAACGATGGTGGTGGAGACGCTCCTTCAGGTCTACAGGGCTGTTTAGGGCTTTAAAGGTCAGCACCAACACTTTGAATTGTGCTCGGAAACATACTGGGAGCCAATGTAGGTCTTTCACGACCGGTGTTATATGGTCTCGGTGGCCACTCCCAGTCACCAGTCTAGCTGCCACATTCTAGATTAGTTGTAGTTTCCAAGCCACCTTCAAAGGTAGCCCCATGTAGAGCGCATTGCAGTAGTCCAAGCGGGAGATAACCAGGGCATGCACCACTCTGTGGACACAGCCTCAGCCTGCATACCACTTGGAGATGGTAGATAGCTGCCCTGGACACAGATTTTGACCTGCACCTCCACGGACAGCTGTGAGTCCAAAATAACCCCAAGGCTGCACACCTGGTCCTTCAGGGGCACGGTTACCCCATTCAGGACCAGGGAGTCTCCCACACCTGCCATCCCCCACAAACAGTACACCAGTCTTGTCAGGATTCAACCTCAATCTGTTTTCCGCCATCCATCCTCCAACCTCTTCCAGACACTCATATATCTATAGACCTCCTCCAAACAGCCATCTGGCAAACCATTTCCTGACCTTTGCAAGCAACCTTGTAAATTATTGCCCATCTCTGGTTGGAAGAAAACTGATATCCGGAGGGAACCAGGTTGAAGAGCTCCATACAAGCTGGTGTGTGAGGTGGGATGCTTGAGAGCACTCTCAGGTCAAACTAGGACTGGGCGAAGGAGATACGAAGTTTGGTGATGTTGGCACCCCAGGCCAAAATCCAGCCCTCGAGTCCTCTCCATCCAGGACCCAGGAATCTCCCCAAGCCAAAACCCTCTCCATCGCTGCCCTGAGTCCTTGCTGACGGCTTTTACATGGTCGGAAAGGATCCTTTGAATGAATATACAGTGGTACCTTGGGTTACAGACGCTTCAGGTTACAGACTCCGCTAACCCAGAAATAGTACCTCGGGTAAAGAACTTTGCTTCAGGATGTTTCCACCTAAACATTAGAAATGTTAGGATGTTTCCACCTAAACATTAGGAAGAACTTCCTGACAGTAAGAGCTGTTCGACAGTGGGATTTGCTGCCAAGGAGTGTGGTGGAGTCTCCTTCTTTGGAGCTCTTTAAGCAGAGGCTTGATGACCATATGTCAGGAGTGCTCTGATGGTGTTTCCTGCTTGGCAGGGGGTTGGACTCGATGGCCCTTGTGGTCTCTTCCAACTCTAGAATTCTATGATTCTTGGATGAGAACAGAAATTCTGCTCCGGCGGCGCAGCAGCAGCAGCAGCAGGAGGCCCCATTAGCTAAAGTGGTACTTCAGATTAAGAACAGTTTCAGGTTAAGAACGGACCTCTGGAGCGAATTAAGTTCTTAACCAGAGGTACCAAAGCTCAGTCACATCCCTAGCTCCACCCACTTATGTCTCTGGCCCCGCCCACAAATGGAAGTGGCCCCTGGAAGGCTGCTAAGGGAGTGAATGTGGCCCTCTGGCTGAAGAACGCTCCCCTCTCCTGTTCCAACCACTACATTTTGCTCTGCTTATCATCCTGGCCCACCTTACAGGGTTGTTGTGTGAGCACTGCCCAAGTGGCGGGCTTTGGAACCCCTTTAACGCTAAGAGGTTTTCCCCTGTCAGTCTGGATGTTTTTAAGGCAGGGCCTACGAGAACGAGGCTGGCAGCCCAGGCTGAGAAAACACCCTCAGCATCCCTGAGCTGAGCCAATCCTGCAAGAGAGTCCAGATTCCACACACACACACACCCCCCACACACAGAGGCTTTGATCTCCCTCTCCAGCAAACTCCCAAGAGGGTATCTGGAGAATATCCCCTTTTCGGAAAGAAAAAGGCATCAAAACCTGCTGCTGCTGTTGGGGATACATGTTCTTCCCCTAGTGAGCTGGACAGGGGGCATTTATTTGATTCATCCAGCCTTGAGATTATTTAAAAGGCTTTTAAGTCCCTAAACCACTTCATATCCCTGCACCAAATGCAAGTCTCAGAATCCATTCCTCTGTTCAAACATGGGTTAAGATAGACAGATAGATAGATGATAAATAAGAGCAGCAGGCAAGCCCCACTTTGCACAATCAATCACATGACACGGCTCACACGCACCCCCCCCCCAATTTGAATGGCAATGCCCATCCACTTGGGTTAGTCCCAACCTTGGGCCTCCAGCTGTTTTTGGACTACAACTCCCATCATCCCTAGCTAGCAAGACCTGTGGTCAGGGATGATGGGAATTGTAGTTCAAAAACAGCTGGAGGCCCAAGGTTGGGAAACACTGGGTTAGTGGTAGCGGTCCCCTCAAATATTTTATGGGGGTAATCGAAGGGACCCCCCCCCCAGGACCTGGCTGCTCTGGATGGGGTGGAGAGACCATACTTTTCAGGGAGGGTGGCCTGGATCAACGTCCCAGGGGGAGGGGGGGCGCTCCTTCCTACTTTTCTCCCATTCACGCCCCTCCCAAACCCTTCCCCCTCCCCACCCCCAGCAATGCAAAATTACCCCCAAACGTGTTGCACCTCTTTCCTGCTCCTCTTCCGGGGAAAGCGGGTTAAGACCCCTCCCCGCCTCTCGAGTAGACGGAGGTCATTGAGCCAGAGAGGAGGGTGAAGATCTCCCTCTCCTTGCGAGCAGAAACCGGTGGCGCCACCACTGTCTGCTCCCCCCCCCCCACCCGCAGATCACAAGCTGGGAGGGGCGGCTCTGCATTCGTAGCTCTATGGGCCGCCGCGTTCGAAAGGGAACCCGAAGTGTCGCTGCCCTGGTTCTCAAAGCTGCAGGGAGCGCTGTTCGGAGGCTGTTTCCAAGCGGGGGGGGGGGGAGGGAAGAGTAGGGGATGGGTCCTCTAAGGCGGGAGATTTTAAGAGTGGGGAGGAGAGATTTCAGAGGATGCCCCTCCACTCTTTTTCCTGGTAGGGGAAACCCGCGAGGTCAGATCCCTTGGACTGAGGGGGAGGCCGGCTCCTGGGGAGGGCAAAGAGGTAAAGGCGCAGATTTTTTTTTTGGGGGGGTGATAATGGTGGGGAGGCGGGATGGGGGATCTGATCTATGCAATGTAGATGCAACTAAAAAGTTGCCCTTTTTTGCATTGCGCAAGATTTTTTTTTGCATTGCACAATTCTTATTTTTTTGCATTGCACAAAATTGTTTGACGCCCGCCCCCTCTCCAGTTTCCTGCACGGGATGAGCGGGAGGACGAGCCTTGTTGCGGAGGGAAATGGCCGAAGTTGAACTACGTGACAGAAGGAAAACAAGCTCCTCCCCACCCCCGACCAACGACGAGCAAAAACAAAAGGACGGCGAAGAGACCCCCCCCTTCCTAGGTATCCACGCTTCATGATAGGCTCTTCTTGACACCCCCACCCCTGTGGATCAACCCTCTGCAAAACAGAAATTTGCAGCTTTCCCTTACAGGGATCGAACCTGCAACCTTGGCATTATCAGCCTACCTAGGTGCTTCGGAGAATGGTTTAGTTTTAATCTGTTTCAGCGTTTTGACTTTTGTATATTGTAAAGTACTGTTGTATCTCCCCCACCCCACATTCTACTTGGCTGTCCTGGCATCTGCCAAAGAACCCTGGGAACTGTAGTTTAACAACAACAACAACAACAACAATTTATTTGTACCTCGCCCATCTGGCTGGGTTTCCACAGCAACTCTGGGCGGCTTCCAACAAAGACTAAAAATACACTAAGATGTCACACATTAAAAACTTCCCTGAACAGGGCTGCCTTCAGATGTCTTCTGAATGTCACGTAGTTGTTTATCTCTGTGACATCTGGTGGGAGGGTGTTCAACAGGGCGGGTGCCACTACCAAGAAGGCCCTCTGCCTGGTTCCCTGTAACTTGGCTTCTCGCAATGAGGGAACTGCCAGAAGGCCCTCAGCGCTGGACCTCTGCGCCCTGAATTAACAATGGGGATGGAAATGCTCCTTCAGGTATACTGGGCCGAGGCTGTTTAGGGCTTTGAAGGTCAACACCAACACTTTGAATTGTGCTCAGAAACATACTGGGAGGCAATGTAGGTCTTTCAAGATGCAGACTCGGGTTGCGCGCTTATCTCACTTTACAGGCCGAGGGAGCCGACATTTGTCCATAGACAACTTCCAGGTCATGTGGCCAGCATGACTAAGCCGCTTCTGGCGAATCAGAGCAGC
Organism: Podarcis cretensis; assembly: GCF_951804945.1. Lineage (NCBI taxonomy): Eukaryota > Metazoa > Chordata > Lepidosauria > Squamata > Lacertidae > Podarcis > Podarcis cretensis. The sequence goes on from NC_137171.1 coordinate 124,431,163, forward strand.
ACACGGAAATGCCGTTTACCTTCCCGCCAGAGCAGTACCTATTTATCTACTTGCACTTGATGTGCTTTTGAACTGCTAGGTGGGCAGGAGCAGGGACCGAGCAACGGGAGCTCACCCCGTCGCGGGGATTTGAACTGCCGGCCTTCCGATCGGCAACCCCTAGTCTCAGTGGTTTAGACCCGCGTCCCAAGGCTGGGCTTTTCTCTCTGGCCAGCTACTAGGGGGCGGAGAACATTTCCTCAGGATTGGCCTCATTGGAGCAGGGGAATGCAGCTGTCAAAATCTCTACCATGCCGTAGTCTTGTTGCTGAGCCGCAATGTTCAGAGCTCAGTGGAGTGAGACCAGCCAACTCTAAGAGTCTCTGAGGTGCTAGCATCCAAAGTGAGGTCCAGGAAGCAGGAAGCCTATAAGCGTTGTTTCCAGCATCTGACTGCTGCTTGATGTTCTGTGGCAAGGCCATCTGGAAGAGCTTTACCTTTATGCGTTATGTATAACCATATACCGTAACAATGCTTAATTGTTAATGCTAGAAGTGCTTAAAATCTTAAGAATCAGAGTCTCTCTCTGCCCTGTTCTGTGCTTGCAGAAAGTAAATAAATATTTAGCTACGCCTGCATTCTGTAGGGAACATTCCTCAGGCTGTTTCTTAGGCTCACGAAAATAGCACAAGACGTCACGCCGACCTGAGAAACAGGAAATTGGATGTTTGCCACATAACGTAAGGCATCTGCCTGATAACAGAAGGGGGGATTTTGGCTTCAACTGCCAAAGGGTTTCCCCCCTCTTTTTGCTAGTTTGCTGAAAATAGGGTAAAGGCCGTTATTTCTTATGCACATATATGGAAAAGCAGAAGTAATCTTTACATGGACATAGGAAGGGCTGCACCCATGTTCATTGGTTTGATTTTGCTGCAGTATATGAATATGTAATGTTTAATGCTGTTTGGAACAAGGTATATAAACCTAAAGCCCCCAGGGCTCTGGGCCCAGGCTCTGGAAATCATTCCTCTGGGTCTTTATTGCTCAGCAATAAATTTTTACTTTCTTTTTCTCCACTGCTGTGTCTGTCGATTCTTGAGCCTATCTTGAATGGGTAACAGGTATTCCTTATCTCCTTGCAACAGTTCTGCTTAAGAAGGATGAAGGCAGATGCTTCTCATAAGCGGCTTCTCCTCTGAGTCCTTGAAGGATGGTCAGCTGAAGGTGGAGTCACTCCTCTTCTTTCAGGCTGCTGTTCAGCAGGCAAAGTGGACTCCTGCCCCATGGCACTCTGCAGATTTGCAAACTGCCCTTTGAACCAGTTTCCTGCCTCCTGGAAAGCTGTATTTTTGTCTTCAGAAGTTTCCATAGGGCGTGAAAACAGGAAAGAGGAGAAGAGGTGATGAATGAAGAGAAGCAGGTCGTTGGTTTTGACCCCTCATCAGGTTATTGAACTCCTAACACATTTCCCTTCTTCCTTCTTTCCCCCAAACAGACAAAGGACAGGAGAAAAAGTTGTCCGTGGTGTCATCAGAAACAGGCAAGCAGAAACCAGGAAAAGAGGCGTCCGGGAATAGAAAGGGACTGATAAGGACAGAGAGAAACAAGTCAGAGAATAAATCATATACTCTTCAGGGTCCTGATAATTATGAACGCTCAATCCCACAGAAAAACAACAAAGGGAAAGAAAAGGTGAAGTATCCAGTGGGGAGGGAAATACTGAAAAAGAAGTCGGTTGACTTCCCTATAAAATTCCATCAATGCCCCTATAGTTTTCAGTGCTTTAGATTTTACTCTTTCATATGTCATTTCCACGAAAGGGTTTCCACTAATAAGAACATCCAGATATCTAAAAATGCGGGTTTGGTTTGTTCTATGGCTTGCTGGTCTAAGAACGACGTATGCCTACCAAAAACCACAATATTGGTCTTAGAGTAGTTTATGGATAAACATCCCTGCTTGCAATACACACTAAGCACGTTCAATAGATTTTTGAAGACCCAGCCGCGGGAGGGAGAGAAACACCAGATTATGAATTTCAGTAGGGACAAATGTAAGGTTCTACACTCAAGCAGGTAGAACCAGATGCAAAAATATAGGATGGTGGATACTTGGCTTACTAGCAGTACATGTGAAAAGGGCAGGCATGTCCAAAGTCCATTTCAGGGGCCTAATCTGGCCCTCTGGTCAGCTTAATCTGGCCCCTGTGGAAGTTTATTTTCTGGAGTAAAATCCTAAAAAAAACTCTCTCTGGCCCTCTTTGAAAAAAGTTTGGACACCCCTGGACCACAGGCTTAACATGCTATTCTAGGCTGCATCAACAGAAGTCTAGTCTCCAGATCAAGGGAAGTAATAGTAATACTCTATTCTGCCTTCGTCAGACCACACTTGGAATACTTTGTCCAATTCTGGGCACCACAATTTGAGAAGGATGTTGACAAGCTGGAACATGTGCACAGGAGGGCAACCAAGATGATCAAAGGCCTGGAAACAAAGCCTTATGAAGAACAGTTGAAGGAGCTGGGTATATTTAGCCTGGAAAAGAGGAGACTGAGATATAATAGCCATTTTCAAATATCTTAAGTGCTGTCACATGGAAGACAGAATGTGCTTGTTTTCTCCTGCTCTAGAGGGTAGGACTTTCTGACATTAAGAGCTGTTCAGCAGTGGAATGGGGTTCCACAAGAGCAGGTGGACTCTCCTTCCTTGGAGTTTTTTAAGCAAAGGTTGGGTGGCCATCTGTCATGGATGCTTTAGCTTAAATTCTTGCATTGCAGGGGGTTGGACTAGATGACCGCTGGGTCCCTTCCGGTTCTACATACATCAGAATACTGCATATATCAGAATACTGATATTTGGGGTATGTTAAAAAAGGGGTGTATGGGGTGGTACCTCTGGTGGGGGACACGTCATGCTCCTTCTCAGGTAGTTGGTCCAATTTTGGTCCCCAACCTGCACTCAGCTCTCACCTGTGGCTCCTAGAAGCTGCCAGCAGGCGACAGCAGTCACACTCTGGGAAACGGCTTCGACTGGCTGGCCAAACCAGGTGAGGGTAGCTGATGGGTATCAAACCCCTGGCAAGATGGGGACTTCCCATGCATGCGAAAACAGGCTCTGGTATATTGAGCAGACGGGATCATGAGTGGGTCCAACAGTTTGAAAGGTGCTTTCTTTTGTTGCAGAGGGAAGTGAGGGGCAGATGGTTCTCACCCACCTGGAAAAGGGAGCCCACCTAGGAGAAGGAAGTCTGATCCTTAACCTCCATTGCCTTGCAGGGTATCTTCAGGAGAGGAAAAGGCTACACAAATCCAGAGTGGAGTTCGTAAGATGATGCCTCGTATGCTTTCTTCCAGAAACTCCTGCAGCCAAGCTGGTGCCAAACATCTTCTCTGACTGTCTTGCCAGAGTGGTGCATGCTCTGGTTATCTCCAGCTTGGACTACTGCAATGCGCTCTCCATGGGGATACCTTTGAAGGCGACCTGGAAACTACGACTAATCCAGAATGCGACAACTAGACTGGGGAATGGGAGTGGCTGCCGAGACCATATAACACCAGTCCTAAAGTGTGACGCGGCAGCTAAAAAAGCCAATGCAATTCTGGGCTGCATCAATAGGAGTATTGCATCTAGATCAAGGGAAGTAATAGTGCCACTGTATTCTGCTCTGGTCAGACCTCACCTGGAGTACTGTGTCCAGTTCTGGGCACCACAGTTCAAGAAGGACACTGACAAACTGGAACGTGTCCAGAGGAGGGCAACCAAAATGGTCAAAGGCCTGGAAACGATGCCTTATGAAGAACGGCTAAGGGAGCTGGGCATGTTTTGCCTGGAGAAGAGGAGGTTAAGGGGTGATATGATAGCCATGTTCAAATATATAAAAGGATGTCACATAGAGGAGGGAGAAAGGTTGTTTTCTGCTGCTCCAGAGAAGCGGACACGGAGCAATGGTTCCAAACTACAAGAAAAAAGATTCCACCTAAACATTAGGAAGAACTTCCTGACAGTAAGAGCTGTTCGACAGTGGAATTTGCTGCCCAGGAGTGTGGTGGAGTCTCCTTCTTTGGAGATCTTTAAGCAGAGGCTTGACAACCATATGTCAGGAGTGCTCTGATGGTGTTTCCTGCTTGGCAGGGGGTTGGACTCGATGGCCCTTGTGGTCTCTCCCAACTCTATGATTCTATGATTCTAAAGGATCATCCCTGGCTCCCAGTATGTTTCTGAGCACAATTCAAAGTGTTGGTGCTGACCTTTAAAGCCCTAAACGGCCTTGGCCCAGTATACCTGAAGGAGCATTTACTCCCCCATCGTTCAGCCCGGACACTGAGGTCCAGCTCAGAGGGCCTTCTGGCGGCTCCCTCCCTGCGATAAGTGAAGCTACAGGGAACTAGGCAGAGAGCCTTCTCGGTAGTGGTGCCCGCCCTGTGAAACGTCCTCCCATCAGATGTCAAGGAAATAAACAACTATCTGACTTTTAGAAGACATCTGAAGGCAGCCCTGTTTAGGGAAGTTTTTAATGTTTGATGTTTTAGCGTATTTTTAATATTCTGATGGGAACCTCCATGGGGGAAACCCAGCCAGAAGGGCGGGGTATAAAAAGTAGAGCTGTTCTGAACAGAGCACTTTCCTACTATAAAGGTAAAGGGACCCTTGACAGTTAAGTCCAGTCGCAAAAGACTCTGGGGTTGCGGCACTCATCTCGCTTTACAGGCCAAGGGAGCTGGTGTTTGTCCTCAAGACAGTTTTTCTGGATCATGTGGCCAGCATGACTGAGCCGCTTCTGGCACTTTGATGTGCTTTTGATCTGCTAGGTGGTCAGGAGCTGGGACCGAACAACGGGAGCTCACCCCGTCGCGGCACAGTGGTTTAAACCACAGCGCCACCCATCTCCCTTCCTAGTATTTGCATTGGAATTTTAAACTGGGACATTTGAGAGGGATTGGTGGATGAGACTGAAGAGAGAGAGCTGGTGTCTTTGGTGGGAATGCCCAAAATCCAACTATTCTGGATCATACAAGAAATATGCAAAATAACTAAGCAAGTATTAGAAGTCACCCTACTAAACATCTTCCAAGACAATAATGCCCACTCACATCATAAAGAGCTCATAACCCACTGTCACGGGACTGCCAAGGAATGCCTTTGAGTCGGGGGTATAGAGTCAGAGCGGGAACAGTCAGAAGGAGACAGAAAGGAAGTGACGGAAGGGGAAGAGGGAGAGCCAGCAGGCGGGAAGGCTCCCTGATGCTGAAGCAGAGCCCCAGCACCGCACAGGGAGCTCAGGAACAGACAGAGAGCCTATGCAAAGGAGAAGGTTAAAGCGCAGGGATCAGAGACGTCCCATGAAGTTCCCCCACCTTTTCTATTGGAGGAGAAGCAGGAGAAGACCACTCCCCGAATCTGAACCGGACGATTCAGATGCATGATTGAACTGTGCTGCTTGTACATATGTAAAATAAAGAACTGTAAATATCTCTCTGAGTGAGCAGAGGGTGCTTATTGCGAAGAGCATACACAAACCATCACACCCACCTACCCTCAGCAGTCAGAAACACCATAGCCAGACACTGGAGAGACCTGTCAGGAATAAGCATGGACCAATGGTACCATATAGTATGGGAAACAACCTTATTAGAAAAACTAACCAATAAACTGAAACTGACACAGGGACAAATGGAAGAAGACGCCGTCACCCCGGTATGGCTCCCCTTTATCACATACACAGCCCAACAAGACAATGACAAGAATCCGCCAACAGCATACGAATCAATATGGTTAACCTGATTCAAAAACACCCGCCCACCCCACTCACACATGAAAACAAAGTTCGCCACGGCCAATCACACACAACCATACGCTAAGCCAACTCCAACCTCTCACCACCAAAGGAACACAAGCGAATGGTAGAGAGATCCCACACAAGTGACGCCGACACAAAACCCACATATACATTAAGTAGAAGCATTGCCACCCGACCCCCCCCACTCACCATGCCCCCTCCCTTTCCCCCTTTCCCTCCTAATGCATCACTAATGTCTCCACAAATGAAACTGATCTGTAGAAAATGGATCTTGAAAAAAGAAACATTGCACATACTTTTGTAAACCAATAAATCTTTAATAAAATAGGTTAATGAAACAAAACAAAACAGATGGTTGTTTGAGCTGTTTGGAGGCTTGATGGTGAGCCGGTTTGTGGCTGTGAGCCCACAGTCTGAGGGGTAGAAGCTACTGCTGAGAGGAAGTTGGAAGGAGTTGGAAACCATCAGCAGATATACTTAGCTGATTGCAGCTTCCAGGACCTTGTGAACAGGGGAATTTGTGAGGGTGTTTGGTGGCGAGGCTTGCAGTGCTCCCTCAGGGGCATAGGAACGTGAGGCTGCTGCTGCAAGGACTTGCCAGACCTGTGCCACGTTTATCTTCCTGCCGGAGAATGTGCAAAAGCACACCTGTGGCACCTTGCTGGAAGAGAAGGTACAGTAACTTGAGGTCCACCTAGTTGCCAGACTTCGAGCTTTGGGGCAAGATGTGGAGTCCCTTGACAGAGGTGAGTGGACTGTGCTGGAACACCAACTTGGATAGGTGCCCCTACAGAGGTGGAAGATCACCCATAGCAGGAGACAAGGTGCCTGGAAGTACGTGGCACAGGAAGACTGTCAGGAGCCAGGCTGACTCATTGGAGCTGCAAAATCAATTCCACTCCCTCACACCGTTTCTGGGCCGGAGGAGCTAGGACAGCAGTTGCTGACCTCAGAATGCACCAAGGTGGCTTTGAAAGGTACAGTGCCCAGAATGATTTCTGCCACACACACACCAGAGGAGGAGATTGACTTAGAGGAGTCGTTTTTCATCCTGGATCTAAACCCTTCAGATCGAAGGCTACTGATTGTGGATGCTCTGACAACTCATATATTCTAAAACTTTAAACAACAAATCCCAGGAAACCTTATCAAATACTTTCTCAACATCAAACGTTAAAGCCGCTTGTTTTTGTTGATGTGCGAGCAGCCACAGTGAATACAAAAATTCTGCCACTCCGCAGAGGTGAAAAAGATGTGGGGCACTGCTGGTGTCTCCCTACTGAGGTGGACAGAGGCAGCAGAATGTGCCGGGAGGTGTGTTCGTCTTCCAGGTGCATAAATTCAAGATTTGGCAGAGAAGTTGCCAAGTCTTATAAAGCCCACTGGTCAACTACCCGTTCCTTCTCATTCACAATACCGCCGCACACAGCCTTCAACGTCTAACAAGGGACTCTGGGCAAGAAGCTGAAAGGCTTTTGGGCACAGGTGGTGTGTTCATCATTTCTTCCTATTGAGGGCTGTGGCCCAGGGAGAGGAAATTACTGGAAACAAACCACTGGCCGTGCAAGTGGTGCCATCAGGAAGGGTTTGGCTTAAGCAAAAATCCCACCAAGACTTTGGTTGCAGAAGTCCTGGAAGGTGGTCATCACAGTCACCTGACTTGAACTGCATAGAAAACCTCTGGTGGGATCTGAAAAGGGCGGTTGAGGCGTGCAAACCCAAGAATATTACTGAACTGGAGGCCATTGCTCATGAGATTCTTCAGCTGCCAGAAGCTGGTGTCTGGCTACACATCTCATTTGCAGTAGGTCATAGGAGAAAAAACCGGTCTACTAAGTGCTAAAGATCCTTGACATTGTTTGAATAATAGTGAAACTGGATAAGCCTGTATAAGTTGCATTGTCAGCGGAATTTGGAGAAACCATTGGAAACATCAGTTGTGTTGAGTTTTTTCAATTGCCTTTCTTTGATTTGCTCATGGCAAACAGCTGAATGTCTGTAAATTTTGATAATGAACCTGTTTTGCAATGGAGGTTGAATAATTTCAATTGCAACTGTATTTAGAGAGAAACGTCCGTGTAGAAGAAACTGAAAAATTGAATGATGCCTTCCGAGAACAGATGACCAAACATTTAAAAAGGAGATATCGTAGTCATCAGAGACTTGAGCTACCCCAAACTCTGTTGGAACTCAAATTCTTCCAAGAATGTAAGGTCCAATAAATTCACCCATTGCCTTGGTGACTATTTCATTTCCCAGGAAGATGGAAGGAGCAACAAGGAGATCGTTTATCTTGGACCTGATGCTCACCAACAGAGAGGAACTGGTCGAAGTACTGGGAAACTTGGGAGGAAGTGATCATGTCCTCCTGGGTTTTATGATACACAAACAAGGAAAAGCTGAGTGTAGTCAGACATGCCAATTTCAAAAAGCTTAAGGAGCTCCAAGAGGAAGGGAGTCTAAAGCGGATGGGAGTTTCTTAAAGGTGAAATACTGAATGCCCAAATGCAGACAATCCAAACAAGACAGGAACATGGTATGGCTTAGAGATCAGCTGAGAATTAACAAGGGCATTTATAAGAAATGGAAGTTGAAGGGTGAATGTCAGGCGGGCTAAAGCTCAGGCTTGCAAAAGAGCTAAACATAATAATAAAGGTTTCTTCAGCTAGGTTCAAAGCAAGAGGAAGAACAAACAAGTGGTAGGTCCTCTCTGTGAAGAAGACTGAGAAATACTATTGACTAAGGGAAGGCAGAACTGCTGAACACCAACTTTGCCTCTGTCTTCACCCCAAAGGAAAGCAGTGCCAAACCTGGCGACAACAAAATAATTAATTTAAGGAAGGAGCTGCAGCCCAAGATAGAAAAAGAGGTGGTTCTATGTTTTTTATGATTTCTTCTTTGTGTGGATTCTTTGATGCCTAGTAAGGTCACCATTCCCACTGAAGCTCTTTCCGCACTCTGTACATTTAAACGGTTTCTCCCCTGTGTGTGTTCTTTGATGTAAAGTAAGGTGAGCATTCTGACTAAAGCTCTTTCCACACTCCTTGCATAGGAATGGTTTTTCCCTTGTGTGGATTCTTTTATGTTTAGTAAGGTCACCAGACCCACAGAAGCTTTTTCCACACTCCGTACATTTAAATGGTTTCTCCCCTGTGTGTGTTCTTTGATGTAAAGTAAGGTGAGCATTCTGACTAAAGCGTTTCCCACACTCCTTGCATAGGAACGGTTTTTCCTTTGTGTGGATTTTTTGATGCTTGATAAGTTCATCACCCCCACTGAAACTCTTTCCGCACTCTGGACACTTAAACTGTTTCTCCCCTGTGTGTGTTGTTTGATGCTGAGCAACGTCACCACTCCCACTGGAGCTCTTTCCACACTCCAAAGATTTGAACTGTTTCTCCCCTGTGTATGTTCTTTGATGAAAAGTAAGGTGAGCTCTTTGAATAAAGCCCTTTCCACACTCCATGCATTTGAAGGGTTTCTCCCTTGTGTGGATTCTGAGATGCTTAGAAAGGTCACCACTTCCAGTGAAACCTTTTCCACACTCCATACACTGAAACGGTTTCTCCCCTGTATGTGTTCTTTCATGTAAAGTAAGGTGAGCGCTCTGACTAAAGCATTTTCCACACTCTATGCACCTGAACGGTTTCTCCCTTGTGTGGATTCTCTGATGCTTAGAAAGGTCACCACGTCCAGGGAAACTTTTTCCACACTCGGTACATTCGAATGGTTTCTCCCCTGTGTGGATTCTATGATGCATGCTAAGGCTTCCACTATGGCTGAAGCTCTTTCCACACACCGTACATTTAAATGGTTTCACCTCTGTATGAATCCCATGAGTTCGGTAATGCATTTTTAATTGTGATTTATATCTAAGTATTTCACCACACTCTGTACATTTGTTTTCTGTGTGATCTTTCTTTGAGACGAGGGGTTCGTGGACATCAGTGTCCTGAGAAGCTGTGGATTTCTTTTTTGCTTTCTTTGACTTGTTTCTTTCAAGATCTGGGGTTTCTATTTGATTTACAGACATTTCTTTTGATGCTTCGTGTTCTGAGTTTTCTGACGACACCACGGCGGATGTCTCCCCGCAATCCTCATTGTTCTGCCCACTGCCTGTTTCAGGGGAGGGAGAAAAAGGAAATGTCACTCAAATGGCAAGCAGAGATCTCGTTATGGATTGAGCCCAGTTCTCTGCTTCTCTGATTTTGTCATTTTCAGAGTGGCTGGGGCAATGCAGCCAGATGGGTGGGGTAAAAATAAAATCATCATCATCATTATGATTAAGCATCTTCCATTTCTTCTCTTCATGCCCAGCTCAATCTGAGGTTAGCTTCTGAATATCCTACAGTCTCAAGACGGCAACAACACAAGCCCCTTCCTGCTCTATCTCCCACCTGGTTTCACTAAGCACAGGTGTGTCTCCTTTGATGCAATTGGGGTTGGGGGAGATAAGACATGAACAAGGCTGGGGAAGAGACCAGGCGGGGAACAAAGCGCTCATTCCTTGGTTATGGTTTTGGCTGCGGTCAAAAGACACTTGTAAATAGGAGCACAGAAATCTGCCAGGTGCTCAGCCAGTACATCTTGTTTTTCTTTGATAATTGATAAAGCTTACAAACAAACAAAAAATCTCATTCCAAGGGAAATCTGAGCACCTCTTACTCTTTCATTTGGGAGGAACATATCACCTATTGCTTGCTGCCCAGTTTGATTCAGGTAACTGGGATTTAATCAGGGTTACTCAGCTCTGCACGAATGATCATTCTTTTTAGAATGGTAATGCTGATATTTTATCAGGTTTTTATGTCATTAACCTCATTGATCTTCTTTTCTGATTTAGTCTGATTAAGTTTGATTAAGTTCTATGGAAGAAATGTCATTTCCATTTGCTGGAATGCTCACCCTTGTACACTAGACTGATACGACTAACTTCCTTAACGTGGCAGAAGTTAAAGAAGCAATCCAGCTGAAACAGTTAACCGTCAGCTTGGTTTCTGCTGTGCAGAAATCAGGTGTAGATTTGTCCTCCAAACAAGAGCGAAACTGTGACACCTTCAAATCCCTGAGCGAAAACACAACCTACCTGCTGATGTCTCCCCTTCTTTGTCATCTTGGAGAAGCTGCTCTTGCCTTTCTTCCCAGTACGAATTGAGGTCTGATTCTTTCAAGGAAAGAGAGCAGTTACTTTGGACCACAAAACATCCAGCCAATCCCAGTCAAGCCAAGTCTACGACCTCAAACCCAAGAGGGCCAATTTCGATCCCTTATTGACTAGCAAAAGGGCTCAGCATGAAATGGAGCTCAGCATGAAGAAGAGGAGTTTGGATCTGATATCCCGCTTTATCACTACCCGAAGGAGTCTCAAAGCGGCTAACATTCTCCTTTCCCTTCCTCCCCCACAGCAAACACTCTGTGAGGTGAGTGGGGCTGAGAGACTTCAGAGAAGTGTGACTATCCCAAGGTCACTCAACAGCTGCATGTGGAGGAGCGAGGAATCGAACCCGGTTCACCAGATTACGAGACTACTGCTCTTAACCACTACACCACACTGGCTCTCTCTGGCTCACACATGAAACCCTCTGTTGCAGGGATGAAGCTGCAGAACTTAGCAAAGCTAACTGTCTTGGTTTGGACTACAACAGCTCAAAACACAGAAAGCAAAAACCACCTCCCGGAAGCCAGCCCTTCTTCCTCATCCACAGCAAGCCAAGGCTGTGGGGTACTTCAAATTTGCAATTTGAGATGAAGCATTTTCCCATGGAGATTCAAGCCACTGCAACATTTCTGTGTTCACAGAATTGTAGAGTTGGAAGGGACCCTGCGGGTCATTTAGTCCAACCCCCTGCAATAAATCTTGGCGTTTCATGTGAAAGCGGACGTTTTGCAACCGTTTGCTCTTAAGACTTCACCAAATGTACTGGTTTTCTTTGGAACACCAGGAACCACCGGTGGGCAAGATGTTCTTTACCATGGGTAGGCAAACTAAGGCCTGGGGGCCGGATCCAGCCCAATCGCCTTCTAAATCTGGCCTGCAAACAGTCTGGGAATCAGCGTGTTTTTACATGAGCAGAATGTGCCCTTTTATTTAAAATGCATCTCTGGGTTATCAGTGGGGCCTGCCTGGTGTTTTTACATGAGTAGAATGTGTGCTTTTATTCAAAATGCATATCTGGGTTATTTGTGGGGCATAGGAATTCGTTTTTATTTTCAAAATATAGTCCGCCCCCCCCACAAGGTCTGAGGGACAGTAGACCGGCCCCCTGCTGAAAACGTTTGCTGACCCCTGTTCTTAACGCTAAGCTCCTGCTTGCGGCCTTCCCCACAGACATTTTCTTGGGATGATACTACCGTGAACAAGACACTGGGCTGGGGGGGTCACTGGATTGGACCAGTTATTCCTCCACTGCATGCAGAAATATGTTTCCTTACCCAGAGAGGTCACTGTCTCGTAATTCTCCTCCATGACTTCCCTGTTCAGAGCTCTTTGGCTTGGATCCAGCAGAGCACATTCCTCCTCTGTGAAACGCACGGCCACCTCCTCAAAGGTGACCAGACCCTGGAAGAAGGAGGAAATATCGCTTCTCTTAGATCCCTTCCCTACTCGACATAAAGGGAGGCAGAGTTGCCTCGTCCCTTGTCCCCATTGCTCTTTCCCTACCTGTGGGCGCTGCTTGACCCCTCTTTCCACTCCATCCCTAAGAAGAGAGGGTCCAGGTTGTGCCTCTGACGCCATTGTGCTGCCTTCGGAAGGAGATGGAGGCAGAAACTGGGCCGCACTTCAACGAAGGGAGCAGCTCTCAAGTGGTCCCTGCAGGGGAAATAAGGGGGAGGGGAAGTATTAAATCAATTCAATTTATATCACGATTTAAATCACTAGTCAGTAAGACTTGATTTAAATCTTTTTTCTTTTCTTTTTTTGCAGAAAGACTCATTCTTGGTGGTATAATCTTAATATTTACAATTCATTTTTGGAATAATAAATTCTCAGATGTTACAGTTTTTTACAGTTATATCAAAAATTTTACAGTTTTTTACTGTAAAAATTTTACAGTTATATCAAAAATTACTGATTTGGTTATACTATTAGAAATACATAGACTGATAATTTCCATAATAACAATTTAAACAATTTATGTAACTAAAACAACAATAATAGTAATAATAATTTATTCTTCCAACCAAATATTAAAATACAGTAATACATCAAACATTAAAAGCTTCCCTAAACAGGGCTGCCTTCAGATTATAACATTATAGCATATGTATCCACGTTTGTTAACTGCTGTGGTTAAACACTTTAAAAAAACACACCTTAGACTGAGTTATAGCACACACGAAAAACTTAAAACAAATCCTTATTTCCTGATGAATAGCCTTTGGACTATAATGGAACCTGAAAAGAAAACGATCTTTAGAAAAAGATTTTCCCTCCAAAACATTTTATTTAAAAAATCCAAATAAAATTAAAAAACCCCAACCTACGACCCTGAGAGTAAGAGGCCTCGTGCTCTACCAACTGAGCTATCCCTGTGCACCTTCCCAAAAAAGATCCTCTGCATCCCTGTTCTAACCATTTTACAGTGTTGCTGAGAGAGCAACGTGGAGGTGTTGCATCTTATCCTCAAACTAAATCTCAGGAGGAGCTCTGGACCAATCTCTTCAATGCAAGAAACGGCAGCAAAACTCCCTGGGGCAGGGTGGTATTTATTCCCCCCCCCCCAAGTCCAGCTGGGGCAGGGGCATTTTACTTATCTCCCCGATTAAGAACTCAATACAGTGTTACCTCGGGTTACATACGCTTCAGGTTACAGACTCTGCTAACCCAGAAATATTACCTCGGGTTAAGAACTTTGCTTCAGGATGAGAACAGAAATCGAGCTCCGGCGGCAGCAGGAGGCCCCATTAGCTAAAGTGGTGCTTCAGGTTAAGAACAGTTTCAGGTTAAGAACGGACCTCCGGAACGAATTAAGTTCTTAAACCAAGGTACCACCGTAGTTTAGTATGGGAGCACAAACAATTAATTATTGAGGCTGGCGGAACATCGCCCGGCTGTGGGGCGCAAAGCCTGCTCCATGCAAGGCCCCTTCCACCTGGCCTAGGGGGCTGGGCCCAGACTCACCCAGCCCCACTGAAGAGGCCCCTCATGAGGCCAGAGGAACATCCCCCAGCTGTGGGGCGCGAAGGCCGCTCTCCACAAGGCCCTTTCCACCTGGCCTAGGGGGCTGGGCCCACACTCACCAGCCCCACTGAAGAGGCCCCTGAGGCTGGAGGAACATCACCTGGCTATTGTTTTATTGATTTAATATGCTGTAAACCGCTTTTGAGATTTTCATTAAAAAATATTAAGCGGTATATAAATATTTATTTATTCTTATTTATTGAATTTGCATACTGCCCTAAATCCGCAGGTCTCGGGGCAGTTACAGCATAAAATCACAAAAATACATAACCAAAACAAAAACAATCCAATAAACGCCCCCTTCCCCAACATATTTTAACAGGAACTTTGGAACTCCCTGCCTATGGATATCAGAGGTGCCTTCCCTGCATTTCTTGCTAAAGATATTCTTATTCAGTCAAGCCTACCAGATGTTCAGAAAGTTTGTATGAGTTTTAATTTGCCGTAGTCTATTCTACTGTGGTTTTAACTGTTTGCATGTTTGAAATGATTGTTGCAATTTTTTCTTAAGTGATAATTTTACGGTGTTTTCTTTTTTTGTAAACTGCCTTGGGGTTTCCCCCCTAAAACCAAGAGGTTTATAAATTCTGTTCAATGAAGAAATCTCCTCCAGCCTTGACTCTTTGTCAAGACAGAGCAAAGGAATCTCACGTGGCCAGTTTGCCATTGTCTTATGACTCACAGCCTATTATCTCCTCCAAAGGCCATTTCTATTCTTTTGAGTTGGGGGCTACAAAAGCAGAACAGGAAACCCTCTGTTTCCTTCCTCTATAACAAAGATTTACCTCCCCCACCCCCACCAACAAGACCTGGGTTGATCTCTACAGAGAGGTGAAGGCAGCTCCAGAGAGGATCTGCTCTAGAGTTGGAAGGGGGCACCTCTGAGGGTCATCTAGTCCAACCCCTGCGATGCAGGAATCTCAGCTAAAGCATGCATAGCAGAGGGCAGAAACAATGGATTCCCAGAGGGAAAGGGGGAACGGGGTTCCCTGTTTTCCACTCGTCATAAAAACATCTCAACTAGGGCCAGGGCCTTTTCAGTACTGGCCCCGACTTGGTGGAAGGCTCTGTCACGAGAGACCAGGGCCCTGCGGGACTTGACATCTTTCCGCAGGGCCTGCAAGACAGAGCTGTTCGGCCTGGCCTTTGGTTTGGACTCGGTCTGACCCTTCTGTTTCCCTCCCCTTATGGTTTTGATCTATGGGCCACTTTTAAAATGAGGCTGCATTTTAAATTACATTTTAACCTGTATTTTAAATTGGTTTTATGTTTATGTTAAATTATGTTTTTACTGTAATTTTACTGGTGTTAGCCGCCCTGAGCCCGGCTCTGGCCGGGGAGGGCGGGGTATACATAAAATTTATTTTATTTTTATTTTTATTATTATTATTATTATTATTATTATTATTAAGAGCCAATGGCCTATCCAGCCCAGCACCCAATTCTCACAGAAGCCAAGCAGATGCCCGTGGGAGACAAGCCATCAGGATTCGAACACAAGGCCACTCTCCCTTCCTGCTGTTTCCAACAGCTGGCATTCAACTTGGGGCACCAGAGCACAACCTCCCAGGCTGGCAGCCCATTGATAGCCTTACCATCCCATGAGTTTGTCTCAATTCTCTTTCAATGCCACCCCAGGGTGGCCCATCGCTGCCTCCCACCCCGGGGGCGGGGAGCGCAGTGGCGTAGCGTGGGGGGTGCAGGGGGGCCGGCCGCAACATCTGGGGGTTAGGGTTAGGGGGCGCAAATCCACGTGTTAGGGGGCGCAAATTACTTGCCTTGCCCCGGGTGCTGACAACCCACGCTACGCCGCTGGGGGAGCGAGTTCCACAGTTTGACTCTGCACTGCATGTAGATGATCAAAGAACCGTAAAGTTGGGAGGGACAGCCACCCCCCAGGTTCATCTTGCCCAGCCTTTCTCAACCTGTGGGTCCCCAGATGTTGTTGGACTACAACTCCCATCCCCCCTAGCTAGCAAGGCCAGAGCTCAGGGATGATGGGAGTTGTAGTCCAACAACATCTGGGGACCCCCAGATTGAGAACCACTGAGTCAACCCCCTGCAATGCAATAGGCAGCCTGCCCCACACGGGGGTGGGGATCGAACCTGCAACCTTGCCCTTATCAGCACCCCCCCCCTCTAACCAACTGGGATGCTTTAGCTGAGATTCGTGCATTGCAGCGGGTCAGACTAGATGGCCCTTGGGGGGTCCCCTCCCGTTTCTACGATTCCTGAAACTTCCAACTTGCAGCTTTTTTGCGGGGGGTGGGGGGCAGCGGATCCGCCAGTTCTAGCACTGCGGAAGAGGGAGAAAAACTTTTTTCCCCTCCGTGCCATGCTCGGTTCTACAAACTTCTCTAAAACTGCAAAGTCCCAACACGTGTCGACCTTTTTTCACTCCCCCACCTCCCAAACTTCCCCCCCCTCCCTCCTCCTCTCCCAGATGCCCGGTTTGCAGATTCGGCATGGGGAGGGATGCAAATATCCCCCAACCACCCAAAATATCTCCCCCCAAATATGGTGCACCTTTCTGAATTCTTCCCTCTGCAGCCACCTCGCCTCCTTCCCAAAGTCTCTCCTCCGCGTGTGGCTGCAGAGATCAACACGCCCCCCCACGCCCCCTTCCCAGATAATAGCCGCTCCCGCCTCCTCTGAAACTTCCTGTCTCTCTAGGAAGCCGAGCTCCTCCTCCCACATTGGGGAAGGAGTGGCCCTGGGTCCCCATACCTGTGCGGGAAACCTGAACGGGATCCTGAAGTGTTTGGTAGAATCCAAGAATTGGAAGGGACCCCCAAAGTCATCTAGTCCAACCCCCACTCTTCCACCCAACACTGGGCTTGAAATTACAACCCTGACCATGAAGAGTCTCTTTTAGGTATACATAATTGATCAGGTTGCCATATTTCAAAAAGTGAAAATCTGAATAATAATAATAATAATAATAATAATAATAATAATAATTGTACCCTGCCCTCCCCGGCTGCAGCCGGGCTCGGGGCAGCTAACATCATAAAATTAACACAGTATGTTGTTGTTGTTTAGTCGTTTAGTCGTGTCCGACTCTTCGTGACCCCATGGACCAGAGAACGCCAGGCACTCCTGTCCTCCACTGCCCCCCGCAGCTTGGTCAGACTCATGCTGGTAACCTCGAAAACACTATCCAACCATCTCGTCCTCTGTCGCCCCCTTCTCCTTGTGCCCTCCATCTTTCCCAACATCAGGGTCTTCTCCAGGGAGTCTTCTCTTCTCATGAGGTGGCCAAAGTACTGGAGCCTCAGCTTCACAATCTGTCCTTCCAGTGAGCACTCAGGGCTGATTTCCTTCAGAATGGAGAGGTTTGATCTTCTTGCAGTCCATGGGACTCTCAAGAGTCTCCTCCAGCACCATAATTCAAAAGCATCCATTCTTCGGCGATCAACCTTCTTTATGGTCCAGCTCTCACTTCCATACATCACTACTGGGAAAACCATAGCTTTAACTATACGGACCTTTGTTGGCAAGGTGATGTCTCTACTTCTCAAGATGCTGTCTAGGCCTGTCATTGCCCTTCTCCCAAGAAGCAGGCGTCTTTTAATTTTAACACAGTATAGGTGAAAGGTAAACTAAACTGACCATTAGGTCCAGTCCTGGCCGACTCGGGTTGCGGCGCTCATCTCGCTTTACTGGCCGAGGGAGCCGGCGTCCACCTTCCGGGTCATGTGGCCAGCAGGACTAAGCCGCTTCTGGCGAACCAGAGCAGCGCACAGAAATGCCGTTTACCTTCCCGCTGGAGCGGTACCTACTTATCTACTTGCACTTGGACGTGCTTTCGAACTGCTAGGTTGGCAGGAGCAGGGACTGAGCAACGGGAGCTCAGCCCGTCGCAGGGATTCGAACCGCCGACCTTCTGATCGGCAAGTCCTAGGCTCTGTGGTTTAACCCACAGCGCCACCCGCGTCCCTTAACACAGTATACAAAGCACATAAAAACAGGCAATCAATTAATTAAAATACATCTCAAAATTAATTCAGAACAAATTAAAATCTGGACAGATTGCAGTCCACAGGTAAAATTGAGAGTGGGATATATGGGTGTAGCCAGGATTTTTGTTGGGGGGGGAAAGAACCTCAGTTTGTTATGATTTTTTAAAAATATTTTTAATGATTTATAGGAGGGACTTGGCTATGCCCATATCCGGACAAAAAAAATTGTTAAGCTTTTCTTAAGCAAAATCATGTACAAACAAAAACAACCCTTCACTTCCAACATGGCTACCATATGCCTGGGTATTCCCTGACATTTAAAACGGAAATTCTGCCCAGACACCATTTTTGGTGGACGGACCCTGGCTACGTCCGGGAAATTCCAGAAGTATGGCAGCCCTACTAGTGAACAGAAAAAAAATTGCTTGGTCCCTGCTCCTGCCAACCTAGCAGTTCAAAAGCACGTCAAAGTGCAAGTAGATAAATAAGTACCACTCTGGTGGGAAGGTAAATGGCGTTTCCATGCACTGCTCTGGTTTCGCCAGAAGTGGCTTAGTCATGTATGTTGTTAGCTGCTTTGAGCCCAGCTCCGGCTGGGGAGGGCGGGATATAAATAAAATTTTATTATTTTATTATTATTATTATTATTATGCTATCTGTGGACAAACCCCGGCTCCCTCAGCCAATAAAGCGAGATGAGCGCCACAACCCCAGAGTCATCCGCAACTGGACTTAACTGTCAGGGGTCCCTTTACCTTACACCGCTTTGAGATTTTTATTAAGAATATAAAGTGGTGTATCTTAAAAAGTAGAGACATCACCTTGCCAACAAAGGTCCGTATAGTAAAAGCTATGGTTTTCCCAGTAGTGATGTATGGAAGTGAGAGCTGGACCATAAAGAAGACTGATCGCCGAAGAATTGATGCTTTTGAATTATGGTGCTGGAGGAGACTCTTGAGAGTCCCATGGACTGCAAGAAGATCAAACCTCTCCATTCTGAAAGAAATTAGCCCTGAGTCCTTCACTGGAAGGACAGATCGTGAAGCTGAGGCTCCAGTACTTTGCCCACCTCATGAGAAGAGAAGACTCCCTGGAAAAGACCCTAATGTTGGGAAAGATGGAGGGCACAAGAAGAAGGGGACGACAGAGGACGAGATGGTTGGATAGTGTCTTCGAAGCTACAAACATGAGTCTGACCAAACTGCGGGAGGCGGTGGAAGACAGGAGTGCCTGGCGTGCTCTGGTCCATGGTGTTACGGCTAAAATCTGGGTGCGAGGCTGCTCTGCCACCCAGCTCATCGGACTAAGTCCGTGGGTCCCTGCGGAGGAAAATGAGCTCAGCCGGAGACAGGAGCAAACAGCAGAAGATCCAAGTTTATTGCGCAACAGGTTCAAGGCGAGATTGAACCCCGAGAATGGGGCGACATAAACTTTTAAAAGTTCCCTCCAAGTCCCAGAATACAGTGCAGAAAACGTCACGAATACATCACAAGAGGTGGGGTTACACAGATCAGCACTTCAGGAAGGTGGGTGGGGGGTTTACACAGATCATCACTTCAGTAAGGTAGGGGTCGCACAGATCAGCACTTCAGTAAGGTAGGGGTTGCATAGATCATCACTTCAGTAAGGTAGGGGTCGCACAGATCAGCACTTCAGTAAGGTAGGGGTTGCATAGATCATCACTTCAGTAAGGTAGGGGTCGCACAGATCAGCACTTCAGTAAGGTAGGGGTTGCATAGATCATCACTTCAGTAAGGTAGGGGTTGCATAGATCAGCACTTCAGTAAGGTAGGGATTGCATAGATCATCACTTCAGTAAGGTGGGGAGGGGGTTGCACAGATCAGCACTTCAGGAAGGGAGGGGGAATATGCAGAGCTGGAGATATGCACAGATAAACACTTCCCGGGGATGAGAAAACAATGGTCTCAAATATGCATAGTCTGTCACCTGACATTGCCTGGAGGAAAGGCTGATCAGAGCCATTTGACAGGATTAGGGTCTTAACACCTTGCTGGAGGGATTATGCTGGACAGGGGAGGTGTGATGGAGTCCTAGAGAAATTGAGCAAACTGGCACGTTGATTTTCTATGAATTTTATAGATTTTAGTCCCTTTTGACATTGACAATTGGAAATAAATGGATATATTGTAGCGAAGAAGAAGGTGAAGAAGACATGCCCCCCCCTTCCGTATCAATGTTTAATAGACTATTGTATTTTAAAATTCTGTTGGAAGCTGCCCAGAGTGGCTGGGGAAATTTATTTATATTTATTTATATAAATTTATTATTATTATTAATATCATCATCATCATCATCTGCTGGAGGGGCAACCCCCCCCTCAATCTTTACATAAATTCCTGCAACAGGTGGAAATGCAAACTGGGAACCTTCTGCTTTTAGCAGAGGAGGAAGGAAAGGGGCTGCACGGTGCAGGTTTGCAGCCAAAAAGGTCACCCTCAATTTGGGGAAAAGTGGAAGGGGGGTGCAAACGAGACCCGACCCCCCCCTTTCCCTCCCAGCATGCGCCTCCCCTCCTCCTTTCAGCGTCTGGTCTTTTCTCCTTGCATACTGGACCCAAAATGCACTCGCCAGCTCCCTTGCATATATATTTTTATTTTTTTGGTAGTGGTGGGGGAGATAGTAGAAGGGAGGCTCTAGATGGGGGGGGCAGGAAGTGGATGCTTCATGGCCTCTCTAGGCGTCCGGCTCTCTCTTTCTCCTTAACCCTGTGTTGGGTTACTCTCCACAAGAAACAAAAAGGGGGGGAGGAAGGAAAAGGGGTGTAAGCTTTGCACGCTCCCCTTGGGAAAACATAAACAAAAACAGCAACAAAAAAGCAGAGGGATTTTTATTTTATTTCTATTTTTTGAGGGCAGCGGGCTTGCTTTTTCCTCACGCCTCTGCTGGGCTTCTCTTCATCTAGCAAAGTGGGATTTTCTCAGTTAGGATTGCAAAGGGAATTGCAATGATTGCAAAAAAATGGGGATATAAATATATATATAGAGAGAGAGATTAGCAATTTTAAATTTTTTTTTGCAGTAATTGCAATTCTGTTTGCAATTGTAACTGCGAGGTTTGCAAAACCTCTTTCTTTGCTTCATCTAGCAAAGTGGGATTTTCTCAGTTAGGATTGCAAAGGGAATTGCAATGATTGCAAAAATGGGGATATATATATATATATATATATATATAGAGAGAGAGAGAGAGATTAGCAATTTTTTTTTTTGCAATAATTGCAATTCTGTTTGCAATTGTAACTGCGAGGTTTGCCAAACCTCTTTGTTTGCTTCATCTAGCAAAGTGGGATTTTCTCAGTTAGGATTGCAAAGGGAATTGCAATGATTGCAAAAATGGGGATATATATATATATATATATAGAGAGAGAGAGAGATTAGCAATTTTAAAAAAATTTTTTTTTTGCAATAATTGCAATTCTGTTTGCAATCCTAACCGCGAGATTTTGCAAAACCTCTTTGTTTGCTTCCTTCGGGCGAGAGAGCGAAGAAAATGGGTTAATGGGGGGGGGGGGGCGAGTCGCCTGCGCTTTCCTAGACAGGCACCGAGGAGGAAGAAGAGGAGGAGGAGGAGGAAGCGGAGACGGGAAGGTCACTTCCTCCCCCTTTTTGGGAAAGTTGGGAGGGGTCTGGTGAGTGAAATGGGAGAACTGGGGGGAACTGGGGGACGTGCGGGTGGGGGAGGGGGTGGGCCGGAGGAGGATCGGTGGTGCTTTTGGGGTGGGGGAAGGTCCTGGGGAGGAAAGTGGGGCGAGGGCAAAGTGGGGGGGGGGAGGGGAGGTGGTCTCTGGACCTTTCGTGGCGCAATCGCGCAACACGGTTGCAATTGCGGCGCAGGAGAATCCCTTTGATCTCCCACCCCTCCCCCTCCCCTGTAATCATCATGATCATAAACAATCCCAGGTCGGGAAAGAAAGAAAAGATCCACCCTCTTCAATGGATCCCGCACTTGTCTGATGCAATCTCTTGACTCCGCGGGGGGTGGGGGTGGAGGGGGTGTCACAATTTTTTGTGGGTTTGGAGAGACCACTCCCCCCCCCCAGTCCCGGGGTTCAAACCAGAAATTGTCGGTGCATCTTTGGGGGCGGGGAACCTCAGCTGCTGCGGATAGATGGGGGGCGAGGAGGGCCACGTCTTGTCCCCCCCCCACGGGATCTGGGGAACGCAAAGGAGGCCGTGTGGGGCAGGAAAGAGGTGGAAAGGGGTGGGGGGTGTCACTGCCAAAGCGCCTGCGTTGCATTATTATTATTATTATTATTATTATTATTATTATGTATTACTACTACAGCAGTCTGCATTATATAAGCCTCTGCTTCGTTGAATTACGCTCTGCATTGTTAATAGTATTGTTGCAACGTGCATTATTGTTAATAGTATTGTTGCAACGTGCATTATTGTTAATAGTATTGTTGCAACGTGCATTATTGTTAATATTGGAGTTGGAAAAGGACGCCAGCAGTCATCAAGTCCAGCCCCCCACGATTGCAACCGTGCTCTGTGCCACGATGCAATGTTATTCTTTATCATTCATAATAATAGCAATTAGACCAATGAATAACATCCCCTTGCAACTTATCAGGGTGGAGGGAGTTGGGATGCTTTAACTGGACCATCTAGCTCAGGGGTCAGCAAACTTTTTCAGCAGGGGGCCAGTCCACTGTCCCTCAGACCTTATGGGGGGGGATGGACTATATTTAGAAAAACAAAAAAAATGAACAAATTTCTATGCCCCACAAATAATCCAGGGATGCATTTTAAATAAAAGCGCACATTCTAATCATGTAAAAACGCACTGATTCCTGGACCGTCTGTGGGCCAGATTTAGAAGGTGATTGGGCCGCATCCAGCCCTTAGGCCTTAGTTTGCCTACCCATGGTCTAGCTCAGTAGTGCTTGCATGGACTGGTAGGCAGCGGCTTTCTGGAGTTTCAAGTAAAGGTTCACCCCGCCCCAACTGAAGATGCTGCCCAGGGATTGAACCCGGGGACCTAATGCATGCAAAGCCCATGCTTTGTCGCCAACCTGTGGTGTTTCAAAGTGCTATGAGATACGCCTCCCATTTTTCATGGCCATTGGCTGATGGATCGGGCCAAAGTTGGGGTGATCGTAGTCCAAAATCCAGTTCTCACAGTGAGTCCCAGGAATGTAAACCACATTTATTTATTTTTTTAATTTATAGTGGTTGGCGTTTTGTAAAAACTAAATAAAAATAAACTGGTGTTATTCAGAGACATATTGTAGCTCCGACAGTGGAGCAGCCAGTAACACACCAGTTGCAAAGTACTGAATTCATAGAGTTTTTTGTGGCAATTCAGAAAGCCCTGAATGGTTTGTTCTCCCTCTTCTATAACAGGCAGGATAATAATAATAATAATAATAATAATAATAATAATAATAATTTTTATTTATACTCCGCCCTCCCCAGCCAAGGCCGGGCTCAGAGCGGCTTACAAGCAATAATAAAAACAAGTTGAATGATTACAACTTAAAAACAACATTAAAATGCGGCCTCATCACAGGAGGAGAAGGAAAAAGGAAAAAGAAAGAGGGGGAAGGAATCAAATTGGCTCCAAGCCAAAGGCCAGGCGGAACAACTCTGTCTTACAGGCCCTGCAGAAAGAAATCAGATCCTGCAGGGCCCTGGTCTCATGAGACAGAGCGTTCCACCAGACCGGAGCCAGAGTTGAAAAGGCCCTGGCTCTGGTCGAAGCCAATCTAACTTCCTTAGGGCCCGGGACCACTAGGGTGTTGCTGTTTATGGACCTTGAGGCTCTCCATGGGGCATACCGGGAGAGGCGGTCCCGTAGGTTCGAGGGTCCTAGGCCATGAAGGGCTTTAAAGGTCAAAAGCAGCACCTTAAATCTGACCCTGTACTCCACCGGGAGCCAGTGCAGCTGGAAAAGCACTGGGTGAATATGCTCCCATGGCAGAGACCCCGTGAGGAGCCTCGCTGCAGCCTTCTGCACCCGCTGGAGTTTCTGGGACAGCTTCAAGGGCAGCCCCGCGTAGAGCGAATTACAGTAGTCAAGCCTGGAGGTGACCATTGCATGGATCACTGTGGCCAGGTCAGGGCGGGAAAGGTAAGGGACCAACTGCTTGATGCACGAAGGTGGAAAAATGTCGCCTTGGCTGTTGCTGTAACTTGCGCCTCCGGAAAAACCCAGTTCCTGGGACTCTGAATAGGAGAGAGTGCTGATGGTTTGTGGGGCATCCCATAATGGTTACACAGCTTTTGCCACTGTGAGAACAGGGTGCTTGGGCTGGGTGAGCCTCTGTTTGGGCAGAGCCAGCTGCCTCAGGATTCTTCTGATATATTATAAAAACCCTAGAACCGTAGAGGTGGAAGGGACCCAGGGGTCATCTAGTCCAACCCCCTGCGATGCAGGAATCTCAGCTAAAGCACCCATGACAGATGGGTTCTTCACATAAATCGTTGGTACTTCAGGATGAAATATGCATCATGTGTTTTGTTGTGCCTAGGAAACGTCAACCCAGTTTAGTCAGTCATGGGTCTGGCTTAGTTCAGGCAGAACCAGACGCCGCTTCCTGATTGGCTCGCTCTCCTCTCAGTGCTTCATCCCATTGGCTGTCTCTTGTGCCTGTCTCATTAGACCAAATGGGGGACCAGATGGGGCTCTTCTCTTCAGACCACAGAGGAGGCTTGGTCCTTTGGGACCCTGCTTCCTGATTGGTTCGTTCTCCCCTCAGCGCTTCATCTTGTTGGCTCTCTCCCATGTCTGTCTCATTAGACCACCTTTTCCTGCTGTTTCATCTCCCAGTACCAGAACTAGGGCGCCCCAACTGCCATTCCCTCAATAAAATAAAACCAACATTTTCACCGAACGTACACCCAAAACAGCTCCAGAGCACCCATTTTTTTTTTGCTGCTTAATAATAATAATAATAATAATAATAATAATAATAATAATATCTGGCTCGGTTTCCCCAGCCACTCTGAGCAACTTCCGACAAATATAAAAGCATAATAAAACACCAAACGTTAAAAACTTCTCTGTACAGGGCTGCTTTCAGATGTCTTCTAAAAATTGTGTTGTTCTTTATCTCCTTGTCATCTGGTGGGAGGGCTTTCCACACGGAGGGCACCACCACCAAGAAGGCCCTGTCCCTGGTTCCCTGTAACTTCGCTTCTCACTGTGAGAGAACCAGCAAAAAACCGCAGTGTCTGGGGTTGAGTGATGGGGGCGGAGATGCACCTTCAGGTATACTGGACCAAGGCCGTTTAGGGCTTTCAAGGTCAGCACCAACACTTTGATTTGTGCTCGGAAACGTCCTGGGAGCCAAAGTAGGTCTTTCAGGACTGGTGTTATATGCTCTCAGCGGCCAGTCCCAGTCACCAGTCTAGTTGCCACATTCTGGATTAATTGTAGTTTCTGAATCACCTTCAAAGGTTGTTGTTGTTTAGCCGTTTAGTCGTGTCCAACTCTTTGTGACCCCCTGGACCAGAGCACGCCAGGCACCCCTGTCTTCCACTGCCTCCCGCAGTTTGGTCACACTCATGCTGGTAGTTTCGAGAACACTGTCCATCCATCTCGTCTTCTGTCCTCCCCTTCTCCTTGTGCCCTCCATCTTTCCCAACATCAGGGTCTTTTCCAGGGAGTCTTCTCTTCTCATGAGGTGGCCAAAGTATTGGAGCTGTAGCTTCAGGATCTGTCCTTCCAGTGAGCACTCAGGGCTGATTTCCTTCAGAATGGATAGGTTTGATCTTCTTGCAGTCCATGGGACTCTCAAGAGTCTCCTCCAGCACCATAATTCATAAGCATCAATTCTTCGGCGATCTTTATGTTCCAGCTCTCACTTCCATGCATCACGACTGGGAAAACCATAGTTTTAACTATACGGAGCTTTGTCAGCAAGATGATGTCTTCTTTTTAAGATGCAGTCTAGGTTTGTCATTGCTTTTCTCCCCAAAAGCAGACGTCTTTTAATTTCGTGACTGCTGTCACCATCTGCGGTGATCCCCACATAGAGCGCATTGCAGTATTCCAAGTGGGGATAACTAGAGCATGCATCACTCTGGCAAGACAGTCCGTGGGCAGGTAGGGTCTCAGTTGGCGTACCAGGTGGAGCCAGAAGACCCTTGGAGCTGGACTGCTTGCTCTGGTTGCAGGATACAGGCTTAGATGGATATCAGGTGTGATCCAGCACCTGGGGAAGCTGCTCTCATGAACAACGTCCTTGTTCTTACAGGCTCACCAGAGAAGCCTCGGCTGCAGAGTTGCTGTGACGGAAGCAGAAGCCTTTTGTGGTCGGGATCTCTGAGCACCAGTGCGGAGCGATCCGGCAGACTCTCATCTGTGAGACCAGAGCAACAGTTGAGTGGGGAGCCTGTAGGATCTTTTCCCTGCCCCGCTGCCTTCCTCTGTCACAGGGGCAGGGGATGGAGGGAGGTTGCTGGTGGGTGGGATGAAAGAGGACCAGGAGATATCTGGAGGTCAATGTCTGGTAAAGGCGTTCTGCTTAGAGATTCCAGCTTTGCATGCGTGAGCCAGTCTTCAGTTTTCTGTGCCGGGAGTGAGGATGGCATCCATAGCTCCGTTGGCAGAACAAGTGGTTTGTATGCAGAAAACCCCCTCCTTAGGATCACTCGCCGAAGTGTCCCATTAAATGGGTGCCATTTAGCAGAGCTGGAAGAAGCCAGTTGGAGGAGAGGTTTTTCCTGGGCTGTTGTGGGTTAAACCACAGAGCCTAGGACTTGCCGATCAGAAGGTCGGCGGTTCGAATCCCGCGACGGGGTGAGCTCCCGTTGCTCGGTCCCTGCTCCTGCGAACCTAGCAGTTTGAAAGCACATCAAAGTGCAAGTAGATAAATAGGTACCGCTCCGGCGGGAAGGTAAACGGCGTTTCCGTGCGCTGCTCTCGTTTCGCCAGAAGCGGCTTAGTCATGCTGGCCACATGACCCGGAAGCTGTATGCTGGCTCCCTCGGCCACTAAAGCGAGATGAGCGCCGCGACCCCAGAGTCGGCCACGACTGGACCTAATGGTCAGGGGTCCCTTTACTTTTACCTTTATAGGCGGAGAGGCAATGAACATGGTACACCCCATCAAGTCACTTTGGAAGTGGGTGTAGGATCAGCAAGCAGAAAACTTTATTTGCACCCACCGGTCTCACACATTTGTTTTTATTATTAATACTGATTAAATTTTTATACCTCCCTCCATCCGTAAATCTCAGGGCAGTTCACAACATAAAAATACAATATAAAAAACCAGCGGAAGCAACATTTATATGTTTATTTCCTAATATTTACACATTGCTTGATTGAAAGGAAAAAAAGTTTTTAGGGGCTAACCAGGTTGGGATAGCTGGGATAGCAGGCTTGTTGGGTTTTGAATGTCTTGTGTAGATTTTTCAATTTCGTTCTGTATGGGACAATGACAATAAAGATTATCGTATCGTAAAAAAAAGAATAAACCAGTAAAATTATCAATAAATAATAATAAACACCAATAACAATAGAACTAAAAGCGGCTAAAAACAAACTTTTGTAAAGCTTTCGAAAAGAATTAAACGAGAAACTAAAAACAGATTAAAATACATGTCCGCGTCCTGTGGCTCTTGGGTTTCTCTGTTCTTTTTCCTTTCCTTCAGAGAGAGAGAGGCATCAATTGAATTGCCAGGAAACTCGTTGACCTTGTGAGACAGAGAAGGAGCAAGAATGAAAGTGAAGCTGGAGCAAGGAAGTCCTTTAGAGTCGTACGGGGCTCCGCTTGAGCACGAAGAAAAGTTTAGCGTGCAGAGCCAAGCTGGCGACCAATCTGGGAAGGGGGCAGGAAGAGACCCTCACGCCTTGGAGGCCAGGGGCAGCGGGGAATTCTGGGTAGGAAGCGTGCAGGAGATCCTGGCCGGGGACACAATCCGCTCAAAGGGACCATACCAGCGATTCAAGCATTTCAGCTACCAGGAGGCCGAGGGCCCCCGCGAGGTCTGCAGCCAGCTCCACGACCTTTGCCGCCAATGGCTGAAGCCGGAAAGGCACACCAAGGCCCAGATGCTGGACCTGGTGATCCTGGAGCAGTTCCTGGCTGTCCTCCCCCCGGAGATGGAGAACTGGGTCAGGGAGTGTGGAGCGGAGACCAGCTCCCAGGCGGTGGCCCTGGCAGAAGGTTTCCTTCTGAGCCAGGTGGAGGGGAAGAAGCAGGAGGAGGAACAGGTGAGTATTTCATCTAGATCGCAGAGTTGAAAATGCTTGCTTCGCTCGCCAGCCCTCCTGATTCCCCCTTTCCAAACCTTTAAACCTTTCAAGCCCTATACGGCCTAGGACCCTCGTACCTACGGGACCGCCTCTCCTGGTATGTCCCATGGAGGACCTTATGGTCTTCAAATAAAAACATCTTGGAGATCCCGGGCCACAGGGAGGTTAGGCTGGCCTCAACCAGAGCCAGGGTTTTTTCGGCCATGGCCCCGATCTGGAGGAACGCTCTGTCACAAGAGACCAGGGCCCTGCTTAATTGATTGTGATTTTATGTAAACTGTGCTATTTTTACCATTGTTAGCTGCTCTGAGCCTGGCTTTGGCTGGGAAGGGTGGGATATAAATAAATACAGTGGTGCCTCGCAAGACGAAAATAATCCGTTCCGTGAGTCTCTTCGTCTAGCGGTTTTTTCGTCTTGCGAAGCAACCCTATTAGCGGATTAGCGCTATTAGCGGCTTAGCGGCTATTAGCGGTTTAGTGGCTTAGAAAAAGGGGAAAAAAGGGAAAAAACTCGCAAGACTCGAAAGACGTTTTCGTCTTGCGAAGCAAGCCCATAGGGAAATTCGTCTTGCGAAGCGCCTCGAAAAACGGAAAACCCTTTCGTCTAGCAGGTTTTTCGTCTTGCGAGGCATTCGTCTTGCGGGGCACCACTGTAAATTGTTATTGTTGTTGTTATTATTATTACTATCATGCACAAACCTCAATAATGCCCAGGGCCGGATTACCAAATAGGCAGAGTTGGCACCGGCCTATGGGTCCCACGACTCCCTTGACTCAGAAACCTACATCATTGGGGGGGGGGGGAGCAAGATTTTTACTGCCTAGGGGCCTTCAAAGGGTTTAATCTGGCATTGCCAGACATCATCGTAATCACCATCATAATTTATTATTTATACCCCGCCAATCTGGCTGGGATTCCCCAGCCACTCTGGGCAGCTCCCAACGGAATGTTTAAAACACGATAAAACATCAAACATTAAAAACTAAACATTCCCACTCCCACTAATCTCTTCACTCACCAACACCTCCCTCCCTCCCCCTCCCTCCCTTCCCTCCCTATAAAATTGATTTATTTTCATTTCAACAATTTTTATTGGTGGTTCCCAAACTTGTCGCCCCCGCCACCATACACATTTTATTTCTATAATCGCACCCCCAGTGCGCCCCCGCCCTATAAAAAGCATTATTTAGTGTAGTGGTTTGCACAGCCCGCCAGGGAAGATAGTAACACGATAATATAAATGGGCAATAAAATTCAAAGCAACTCAAACCCTCTGCCATGGCAGAGCTACCATATTTTTCCGTGTATTACACACACCCGTATATAAGACACCCCCTGTTTTTGGGAACTCCAAATTCAGAGTTGTTGAGCTTTTTTGGGAAGAAAGTTGTCCAGAGTTGTTGAGCTTTTTTCTTCGGGAAAATCGCTCAGCACTGCATTGATAAATACACCTATGCCCATGCCGGCAGAAGCAGCCAATCGCCAGCACTACCGCGAATCAACACGAGCCCTTGCCGCAGCCAACAATAACATGCCCTACAGCTGCTGACAATCTCCGGCTCGTGGCAGCAGCCAGTCCCACGTCCCCACTTTGCACTATCTGTGTATAAGATGCCCCCCAGTTTTTCAGATGCTTTTTTTTTTTTAAAAAAAGACCTAGTCTTATACAATCATACCTCTGGTTACAGACACTTCTGCTTGCGCATTTTCTGGTTACGGACGTGCCAAAACCCGGAAGTACCGGAACGGGTTACTTCCGGGTTTCAGCACTCGCGCATGCACAGAAACACTAAATCACTCTTTGCACATGCGCATAAGCCCTGAATCGTGACCTGTGCATGCGTAGACGAGGTGCTGCGGGTTGCGAATGCTGCAGGTTGCGAACGTGCCTCCCGCAAGGATCATGTTCGCAACCCAAGCATCCACTGTATGGACCCTTGGGTTATGTACCGCTCTGGATACGTAATCTTTGGGTTGCAAAAGCGGCAAACCCAGAAGTGTATTCTTCCGAGTTTTGCAGCTCGCGCATGCACAGAAGCGATCTATTGCGCCATTCATGCGCTCAGAAGCAGCCCCTCTGGTTACGGATTTTTCGGGGTGCGCATGGACCCCCGAAACGAATTAAATTCGTAATCAGTGGGTCCACTGTATTTTCAATCAATGTGGGCAATGCATTTGGAGGAGTAAAAAGTTTCACACTGTTCTTGGGCTTGCATGTTAATAGGGAATTTTTCTTCCTCCACAAGGTTCCTGTGTCCTTTGAAGAGGTCCCTGTTCCTTTCACCAAGGAAGAAGAGGAAGAATGGGCACTGCTGGACCCAGGCCAAAACGCCCTGCCCAGGGAAGTCTTGGTGGAGGACTTTGGGAATCTAGCCTCGCTAGGTAAGTTTTTGCTCTGGGTTGTTAATATGAATTCCTTCTCTTAAATATTTGTTGTTTAGTCATTTAGTCGTGTCCGACTCTTCGTGACCCCCTGGACCAGAGCACGCCAGGCCCTCCTGTCTTCCACTGCCTCCCGCAGTTTGGTCAAACTCATGCTGGTAGCTTCGAGAACACTGTCCAACCATCTCGTCCTCTGTCGTCCCCTTCTCCTTGTGCCCTCCATCTTTCCCAACATCAGGGTCTTTTCCAGGGAGTCTTCTCTTCTCATGAGGTGGCCAAAGTCTTGGAGCCTCAGTTTCATGATCTGTCCTTCCAGTGAGCACTCAGGGCTGATTTCCTTAAGAATGGATAGGTTTGTTCTTCTTGCAGTCCATGGGACTCTCAAGAATTTCCTCCAACACCATAATTCAAAAGCATCAATTCTTCAGCCTTCTTTATGGTCCAGCTCTCACTTCATATATATATATATATATATATATATATATATATATATATATATGTATATATAATTTTTATAAAGTTTTTCTATTTTACATTTTAGAATATTCATTTAAACAACCTCAAATCAATGACTTCCCTTCTCTTTCTGTGGTTCAATTTACATACCATAAATCCTTGCATATTTTACATTCCATTTTAGTATTCCATTATTACTTCCATCAAAGCTTGTCTACACTGTTGAATTTATCTTAATGCTGCCAGCATTTTGATGTGTACACAATTTCCCCCATATATCCAGTAAACATTTTCCAATCTTTTTTAAACGTATGTTCTTCTTGTTCTATTATTCTATATGTTAAAATCTGCAAGCTGCACATAGCCCATCAATTTGCCATTCTTCTTTAGTTAGGACTTTGCTCGTTTTCCATTTTTGGGCCAACGAAACATGGGCCACTGTAGTGGCATACATAAATAGTCTTTTTTGACACCTGGAAATTTCTGTGAGTTATCCCCAACAGAAAGGACTCTTGCTCTCTATTGCAAGTGAAGATTTCACTGGGGAGGTCTGTGGCCTTGCCAGAGGGTGGCAGGGAGCTGCTACTGAGCATCTTTGGACCTGCTCCATTATCTTCTGGCCTGTCAGGATTTTGGAGTGTCTTCACAAGTAGGAAAAATCTGTACTTGGTGGTCCTCAGTCAGAGCTGAATGTTCGCAATGAGTAGGTGGCTTTTAGGTTAGGGTTTTCATTCCTTGTGCTGAGATGTTACTGACGGGCCACCCATGGGATCCAGGACATAAGGAGAGCTGTCATGGATCAGGCCAATGGCCCATCTAGTCCAGCATCCTATTCTTGCAGTGGCCAAGCACATGCCTGTAGGAAACTCACAAGCACGATTTGAGGAGAAGCTTACG
Source organism: Podarcis cretensis (assembly GCF_951804945.1). Taxonomy (NCBI): domain Eukaryota; kingdom Metazoa; phylum Chordata; class Lepidosauria; order Squamata; family Lacertidae; genus Podarcis; species Podarcis cretensis. The sequence continues at coordinate 124,463,046 of NC_137171.1, forward strand.
CTCCTGTCATTTCCAGCAACTAGTATTCAGAAGCCTAGGGACGTGGGTGGCACTGTGCTCTAAACCAGTGTTTCCCAACCTTGTGCCTCCAGCTGTTTTTGGACTACAATTCCCATCATCCCTTGCCACTGGTCTTGCTAGTCAGGGATGATGGGAGTTGTAGTTCAAAAACAGCTGGAGGCACAAGGTTGGGAAACACTGCTCTAAACCACTGAGCCTCTTGGGCTTGCTGATTGGAAGGTCGGCGGTTCGAATCCCCACGACGGGGTGAGCTCCTGTTGCTCTGTCCTAACTTCTGCCAGCCTAGCAGTTCAAAAGCATGCCAGTGCAAGTAGATAAATAGGTATCGCTATGGTGGGAAGGTAAACAGCTCTGGCACAGTCCTCCATGCACCAGTAGCGGTTAAGTGATGCTGACCACATGACCCGGAAAACTGTCTGTGGACAAACGCCGGCTCCCTTGGCCTGAAAGTGAGATGAACGCTGCATCCCATGGTCACCTTTGACTGGACTTAACCGCCCAGGGGTCTTTTACCTTATTCAGAAGCATTGCTGCCTCCAACTGTGTAGGCAGAGCATATTATTTTATTTGAAAACAAACAGTGAAAACCCCCAGGAGGCTGATACATTGGGTATACATAATCAATGATAACATATTCAAATCAACCATATGTACAATTCTATATACCTTAACACTCCTCCCTCCACAAGGTTTCTTTAATTTTTAAATTTATAATTGCCCCAAATTGTTCAAACCTACCCAGATAGTTCAATAGCTTCTCAAACCAATCCTCCTTCTCACTGACCTTAAACCCTTTCATTTTATGTATCTTCACAGTTAGATATTCTAAGATTATAATATTTTCCAATTTTTCTCTCCATTGGTTCAACCCTAGCTCTTCTGCATTTTCCCAGTTACTCACTATAACCTGTCTGGCTGCAATTACCATCAATTTTACCCATTTACATTCCTCTTTTGTTTCTAACTCGTGCTACTCAGGCTAATATTATTATCATCATTATTATTATTATTATTATTATTATTATTATTATTATTGCCACAAATTATTAAATTATATACAGTCCTTCATCAAGAGACCAATTTGGAGATGGTATTTAACACCAGTTAGATCAAATCAAATAAACAAGGAATATTTGGAGTTATGTTGGACGGGATGCCAGGAAACACGGAATTATGTTCACATGTGGTGGGGTGTAAATATGAACAATTCTTTTAGGCAAAGGGTGTTTAAGGAGATAACAGAAATCACTGGGTTAAAGCTGACCGAAAGACCAGAGATAGCATTATTATCAATTTACGATTGGGGTGGCAGTTATACAGGCTATCAAGGACTTGCTCACAAGTTTATTGTCAGCTGCACAAATTATGATAGCTAGGAAGTGGAAGGGGCAAGCGGAATATAAAATGGAAGAATGATATAAAGATGTGTGGGATATATCTATTAATGATAAATTAATGTGTGCCATTAAGGTAAGACAGAGTATATGCAGGAGAAATAATTTTGAGGAGATATGGAGGGTGTGTGTAGAATTTGTACTGTTAAAACAGAAAGGGGTCAAACCATCGCAAGAGGTGTTGAAATTTTGGGAGGTTGGATAGTTACTATGGAATGGTCTCAGTGGTGGGGTGCACATTTTTATTCTTATTTATTTAGGATTATTACTTTGTCCAAAAAAAAAAGAGAGACCACAGGAAGGTTTACAACATAGCCCTTGAGGCTAGTAGTTCTCAGTAGCCCTACTCTCAATAAATTTGTCTAATTCTCCTTTCAAGCCAACCAAGTTGGTGGCCATCACTGTAACAGTTGCATTCCAAAGGATTCCAGCAGGAAAACACTTGTAAGATTTTGATTGCCATTTCCCTTATGGAAGCAGAAACCAGTTTGAATGGGGATTTTGTCCACATTGCTGTCCAGTCTTCCTCATCTTTTTTCCAACCTAGCGGTTCTCCCGAAGTCTTTGGCAGGGCCAAGGAAGTAGAACCACACATGTAATAATTTGCCACACCACTGGGTTGGACTCAAAAGTTCCTTCTCGCCTCTTTTCTTGACTCTCTTTCTGTTCCAACAGGTGGCGGATGGCCCAGTAAGAACAACAACAACAACAACAACAGACCCTGTGAGAGAAGCAAGCTTCAAGAAATGGAAGAGAATTTCAGAAATCCAGAGGGACCGACAGAACAGGAGGAAAACCAGATGGAGAAGTGGCTGGATGAACCAGCCACTTCCCAGGATGAAAACTTCCGTGAAATCGTGGTTCAGCCAGAAAAATCAAGAGGAACAAGAAGGAATGCCTGCCCTGCGCTTGTGAAAAACGCCAGTCACAAATCAGACGTTAACGGCCACTGGAAAGTTCACACGGAAGAGAAGCCGTACAAATGCATGGAGTGTGGAAAGAACTTCAGCCAGAGCACTCTCCTTAGGTTGCATCAGAGAATCCACACGGGAGACAAGCCCTACAGCTGCTCCGAGTGCGGCAAGAGATTTTACGACAGATCTCACCTCAACAGCCACAAAAGAACCCACACTGGGGAGAAGCCATATAAGTGCTTGGAGTGCGGGAAGAACTTCAGCCACAAGGTGAACCTTACCTCCCACCAGAGGATCCACACGGGAGAGAAACCTTACAACTGCTCGGACTGTGGGAAGAGCTTTTGCGACAAGCAGAACCTTATCAGACACCAAAGAATCCACACGGGAGAGAAGCCGTACAAATGTATGGAGTGTGGGCAGAACTTCAGGCAGAGGGCGACCCTCACCTCTCACCAGAGAGTCCACACCGGGGAGAGACCCTACCAGTGCTTGGATTGCGGAAAGTGCTTCTTCAGAAAAGCGGAACTGAACCGACACCAGAGGATTCACAGGGGAGAAGAAAGGCCTGTCATCTCTTGGAGCGTCGAAATGGCATCAGACGGGGTGTCGATTTTATGTCCCATCAGAGAACTGGCACAGGAAAACCAGCCGATAACTCCCGTGATTAAACAAGAACAGTATTGCTAAAATAAGAGTCAGAATAATTTGCATGAGAGACAGACACACAAACACACTTTCCCCTCTGCCCCAATAAATGTTTGGGAGTGTAGAAAGAGCTTCAGCTAGAGCAGAATATATAATGTACAGTATACATACTCTGTGAGGAAACAAACTTTTAACGCAGATCATACCTGAGGCTGATGGACCAGGCTCCCTTCACGAGCAAAGAGTTGGCGCCCTGTTCTTCGGCTTCCGATGTGTAAATCTCTCATGTGCCTTACTGAGTCCTGTCATCACTTGCGAAAGCTGACTAGTCAGCCTGCTTCCTTTGTGCCTATTTTTCCTATTAAAATATACACATTTGACGCAAAAACAATTCCTGTCCATTGAACTGTAGTTCCTTCTTGGAGCGATGCATATTAAGACACATTTCGCTAACTGAGAGTTGTTGTGCTTTTTGTAACTGGAATGGTGGACTTAAATGATCCTAGAATTATCCCAGTGTAGAAAGAGTGGTACCTCGGGTTACAGACGCTTCAGGTTACAGACTCTGCTAACCCAGAAATAGTACCTCGGGTTAAGAACTTTGCTTCAGGATGAGAACAGAAATCGCGCGGTGGCAGCAGGAGGCCTCATTAGCTAAAGTGGTGCTTCAGGTTAAGAACAGTTTCAGGTTGAGAACGGACCTCCAGAACGAATTAAGTTCTTAACCCGAGGTACCACTGTACATTGAGGTTCCAGTTCCCAGATTCTGGTGTTGCTGGCTAGGGGTGAGTAGAAGCCCCCAATTTAACGCCTGCTTCCTGCTGCATAGCAGCAAAGCCAATACTGGAATACGCTACAGACATCGACTAGCAAAGGGATGGACTTTTCTGCCTGCAACCTATAATAGAGTGAGTCTCACTACGTACATCTGTCAGGGGTGGGGAATCACAAGCCTGGGGGCCGAATGCGATCCACTGGGTCAGTGGTTCTCAACCTGTGGGTCCCCAGATGTTGTTGGACTACAACTCCCATCATCCATGAGCTCTGACCTTGCTAGCTAGGGATGATGGGAGTTGTAGTCCAACAACATCTGGGGACCCACAGGTTGAGAACCGCTGCACAGGGTGTCTCTATCTGGCCCCTAGGGCTCACACCCCTTGCCGGCTCTGCTTTGCACCCCCAAGTCAGTGGAGCCCTAATTATGTGTTGGATTTGGGCCAGAAAAAAGGAGAGGTAATAATAATAATAATAATAATAATAATAATAATAATAATAATAATAATAATATATTATTTCTACCCTGCCCACCTGACTGGGTTTCCCCAGCCACTCTGGGCAGCTTCCAGCAAAAGATAAATACATTAAAACAACAGTCAATTAAAACTTCCCTAAACAGGGCTGCCTTCAGATGTCTTCTAAATGTCATATAGTTGTTTATTTCTTTGACATCTGATGAGAGGGCGTTCCACAGGGTGGGTGCCACTATCGAGAAGGCCCTCTGCCTGGCTCCCTGTAACTTTGCTTCTTGCAGTGAGGGAACCGCTAGAAGGCCCTCGGCGCTGGACCTCAGTGTCTGGGTTGGACGATGGGGGTGGAGACGCTCCTTCAGGTATTTATTATTATTTTATTAAAACCAGTTTCATATACCACTTAATCACCAGAGACTGCTAAGCCATTTACATAAATCAGTATAAAATATTAGTTTTAAAAATGTTGGTTGTCATCCATCTGTTTTGGGTGACAATGTAGGAGTGCGCCTTTGGGGTTGAGGTCAAGCTGTTGGAAGGTTGCAGCCCCTGCCGTGGCTATGGAGACCAACATGGGAGAGACATGTTTTGTTGCAGCCGGGGCAGAGGAAGGCATCCGGTTGTGCTGCTGCAGATGCGCCATGACATTTCTTCTCTCTGTGCTCCTCCCAGCCATGTTCCTCTTCTGGTAACTGCTACGGATGCACAACTTGACTGCCTGTCTCCAGGCATTGCGGTCGTCTACAAGGGATTCCAACGTCGCGGGGCTGATTTTGCCTGCCTTCATGTCACATTTGCAGACATTTTGGTTAATGCAGAGTTGGTTTGCCAACGGGCCGGTGCCTGAAGCCAGCTCCCCTGTAGAGCACGATCTTGGGGGTCCTGCCATCTTCCATTCTGTGGACAAGGCCAAGCCAGTGTTAATCAATTTAAAATATTGGTAATTTGACAATACCATTAAAATCAAATGTTAATTACTGTACAAGTTGGTCTAAAATTTATCAAGATACAAATAAAATTGGGAGATTTTTTATTTAAAAGATTGAAATCATTTTTATTTGATTTTACAATACAAAATTATCAAAAAATTCAAATACATACCTATATGCAGAGATTCCTCTGACTCTCAGGACTCCCCACCCCCTCCATGGAGTCCCATTTTAAGCATTTAAAACTGCATCGTCTTCCAAAACTACTATATCAATCCATATTTTCCATGGTGATTTTTATAGTGCAAGTGAAAATCCTGCCAGTACAGTGGTACCCGGGTTACATACGCTTCAGGTTATAGATGCTTCAGGTTACAGACTCCACTAACCCAGAAATAGTATCTCAGGTTAAGAACTTTGCTTCAGGATGAGAACAGAAATCGTGCTCCAGCAGCGCGGCATCAGCAGGAGGCCCCATTAGCTAAAGTGGTGCTTCAGGTTAAGGACAGTTTCAGCTTAAGAATGGACCTCCGGAACAATTAAGTACTTAACCCGAGGTACTACTGTATTTCCATCTGCTTAACAGTGGTCTCTTAAATAACTTATAATTTTTTCCCATGATTTTGTAAAGTTTCTGTCTTCTTGGTTCCTGAGTTTTTCAGTCAACTTTGCCATTTTTGCACAGCTTGGTTTGCCATTCTTCTTTAGTAAGAACTTTGTCGTCTTTTCATCTCTGGGCTAGTAGCATCCGGGCGGCTGTAGTTGCTTACATAAAAAGTCTTTTTCTGGTCCTTTGGGATGTCGGTACCTGTAATTCCTAATAAAAGGCTTCTGGTTTTTTAACAAAAGTTATTTTAAACATTTTTTTAAATTTCATTGTATATCATCTCCCAGAAAGCTTTTACCACCTTAAAGGTCCACCACATACGATAAAAAGTAACTTTTTTTCTTTACATTTCCAGCAGGTATTTGTACTTGTCCTGTACATTTTTGCCAGCTTAAAGGTAAAGGGACCCCTGACCGTTAGGTCCAGTTGTGGCCGACTCTGGGGTTGTGGTGTTCATCTCGCTTTATTGGCCGGGGAGCCAGCGTACAGCTTCCGGGTCATGTGGCCAGCATGACTAAGCCGCTTCTGGTGAACCAGAGCAGCACACAGAAATGCCTTTTACCTTCTCGCTGGAGCGGTACCTATTTATCTACAACACTTTGACGTGCTTTCAAACTGCTAGGTTGGCAGGAGCCGGGACCGAGCAACGGGAGCTAACCCTGTCGTGGGGATTCGAACCGCCGACCTTCTGATCGGCAAGACTTAGGCTCTGTGGTTTAACCCACGGCCCTACCCACCAGCTTAGTAGGAGTCAAATACCACTGGTATACCACTGGCTTAGTAGGAGTCAAATACCACTGGGAGTTTTGATCGCAAGTGCTCTACAAAAATATAAAAGGAAGCATTAGAATTATGGATAAAAAAATAGTTACAACCAGACATTCAAAATATTCAAGAGGTAGCTAAAAAATGAAACACGCTTGTATAAACTTGCAAACACCTTTTTGTTGTTGTTGTTGTTTAGTCGTTTAGTCGTGTCCGACTCTTCGTGACCCCATGGACCAGAGAACGCCAGGCACTCCTGTCCTCCACTGCCCCCCGCAGCTTGGTCAGACTCATGCTGGTAACCTCGAAAACACTATCCAACCATCTCGTCCTCTGTCGCCCCCTTCTCCTTGTGCCCTCCATCTTTCCCAACATCAGGGTCTTCTCCAGGGAGTCTTCTCTTCTCATGAGGTGGCCAAAGTACTGGAGCCTCAGCTTCACAATCTGTCCTTCCAGTGAGCACTCAGGGCTGATTTCCTTCAGAGCGCAGCAAAGATGTTTTTACTCTCTTACTCTCTTTCAAGTTAAGCAAATTGTTGCTGGCTCCGTTGCAGACCCACACTATGCATCGAAGTGCATTTGACGCACATTTAAAGCACATAACTCCCACCCCACCTAAAAGCTTTCTTCACCCCCTCAGCCCTGCTATGTAAAGCTGGCCAAAGACATTCCCCGCCACGGAGGCCACTTGGCAAACCCTTGTATAGGTTTCCTCTTCCTCCAGAAAAGGTGTGTGTGTTTGTGGGGTGGGTGGGTGTTAGTGCTGAACTCCATGTACTTTTGGGAAGAGGGTGTTGTCTCTCTCTCTCTCTCTCTCTCTCTCTCTCTCTCTTTCATACCACCTGGAATCTATTGTTTTAACCCTGAGATGACCTCTTCCCCGCAAGGTTTCCAAATTCCTTGATTTGGAAATGCAAGAAAGAGTGGGATGATATTATTTTCATCATCACCATCAATTTTATTTATACTTTTCAGATATATACATTTCACTGATTTTATATTCATTTTGACATTTTAAAACTTGACTTCCTTCCCCCTCTTCCTGCAGTCCCTTAAATTCATTTTTTATATCTTCTGCCTGTCCAAATTCATTTAATTTGCTCATTTAATTGTCTGCTTTAAATATATACTCTTATGAAACTGCAGGTTATTACAACAATCCTGCTAATGTTTTTATCTGTTTACAATTTATCTGTAATTATTCAATAAACCATTTCCATTCTTTTATAAAAAGGTTGTTATCTTGATTTCTTATTCTTCTGGTAAGTTTCGCCATTTCTGCATATTCCATAAATTTTTGTATCCATGCTTCCTTTGCTGGGACTTCTTCTTTCCATTTTGGGGCTAGTAACATTCTTGCCGCTGTTGTCACATACGTGAATAAATTACATTTTAGGTAGTTCTATCCCTATAAATTCCAGAAGAAACGTTTCTGGTTTTTGTGGGGGGGGTTTTACCAACGTTATTTTAAACATACTTTTCATTTCATTATACAGTCATACCTCAGGTTGAATATGCTTCATGTTGAGCGTGTTCGAGTTGCGCTCCGCGGCAACTCGGAAGTAATGGAGTGCGTTACTTCTGGGTTTTGCCGCTTGCGCATGTGCAGATGCTCAAAATGACGTCATGCGCATGCGCAGAAGCGGCGAAAAACTATGTGCGTGTGCGCAAACCTGCCGTCGCTAGTTATGTTTGCTTCTGGATGTGAACGGGGCTCCGGAGCGCATCCCGTTCGCATCCCAAGGTACCACTGTATATCATTTCTTTTTCTTTCTTTTTTTGCCAACATCATTGCCATTTTTATTGGATTTAAAGTTTTCTTTATTTAGGTACCCAGAAGACATGAGACAACATATTCCTCTGGCCATCTGTATGTTGCCCAGTCCTCAGCTCTATCTATGGTTCTAAAGCTCTCATTTTTCGTCTGTTCTGCGTGTGCTTGGTTCCTGGCTGTGTTTTCTTGATACTCTTTCTTTAAGCATCGCCATCGCCTCATTTCTCTGTCAAAATCATTGCAACGACCAAAATATCTCATGATGGAGTGCTCTTTGTGGCAATAAATGTCAAGGCAATAAACAACTATTTTACTTTTAAAAGACAACTGAAAGCTTTTAGGGAAGTTTTTAATGTCTGACGCTGTGTTGTTTTTAATATTCGGTTGGAAGCTGCCCAGAGTGGCTGGGGTATAAATAATAAATTATCATCATCATCATCACTCCTTGAGCAGTTACAGATAGGTTGGTCTGCCATAGTCAAAACAAAATAAAAAAATTCCTTCCAGTGTTATGTTAAATAAAAAAAATTCCTTCCTGTTTCAGTGTATCTGAAGAAGTGTGCATGCACACGAAAGCTCATACCAAGAACTAACTTAGTTGGTCTTTAAGGTGCTACTGGAAGGAATTTTTTTATTTTGTTTTGACTCCTTGAGCAGACCGATAATAAGGTTGCATTCTTCGCTGTGCAGAGGAGGAGACAGATCTGGGTGCATCGCAAATTAAGGAGAGCTCATGAGCAAAATCTGAAGTCTAACAGCGTCTAGCAGCGCCTGCTGTTTCCCGTCAATTCACAACTAAGTTCTGCAAAACTCCCAGCCCGCCTGGAACAGACGGGAATTCAAAGAAAGGGCAAAACCCGGATGTAAGCTTCGTTCAGACCCGGAAGTTGTTGTTCTTTGACCGCTTCCGTCACACGGAAACCTCGCCTCTCCTGCTGCAGCTCATCGCGCACAACTGACGCATGCGCGATCGGAACAGGAGACGAGGAGCGCTGGGGGGCTTCTGTTGACTATCGCGGTTCGCGCTCTGCGCAGCCGCCGACGCGGCGCGTGGCACCGCTAGGGCGGTGATTGGATTGGCTTTGGCGCAGGAGAAGGCGGCAGCTGATTGGCTGGTTCAAAGCTGAGGAGACGGTTTGGCGGGCGGCGGTAGGGGCTGAGCAAGTTCGTCTTGAGGGTGGCGGAAGCGCAGCTGAGGTAACGGGGCTGCCCCTTTCCCTCAGAAGAAAGCGAGCCTTGGGAAACGGTACGTTGTAAATCAGTTTATTTTCATCCGGCTCTTCTTCCGAGGAGCTCAGAACGGCCCATAACATAGTGGGATCCCCATCTCTTCCTGGCGACAACCCTGTGAGGTGGGTAACCCAAGTAATGGCCTTTGGGTCTGGGGTGCCGGATGACGCCATTATATATTTCCCAGTAAACCTTAAGCTTACTACAAGACCACCACATACAATAAAAAAAAATCTTTCTCTTTACATTTCGAGATTTTCCGGCTGATAACGATAATCTTTATTTATCATTGTCCCATACAGAACAACGAAATTGAAAAAAATAATAGACATTCAGAAACCAACAAGGCTGTTATCCCAGCCTGGTTAGCCCCCTAAAAATTCTGATACCCCATAATTAAATACAATATACTCCCATAGATACTACAGTAGTACCTCAGGTTACATACGCTTCAGGTTACGGACTCCGCTAACCCAGAAATAGTACCTCAGGTTAAGAACTTTGCTTCAGGATGAGAACAGAAATTGTGCTCCGGCGGCACAGCAGCAGGAGGCCCCATTAGCTAAAGTGGTGCTTCATGTTAAGAACAGTTTCATGTTAAGAACAGACCTCCAGAACTGAGGCATCTAATCATAAGCCTGCATTTTTATCAAAGCTTATATTTTTGATTAAGGCCTGTATATAAAGATGAGCTTAAAGATTTTCAAATGTTTCATGCCAGGCAGAAGACCAGCTGCCTAAGAACCTTGGCAATGTTTATTCTCCTGGACAAGGGGGCCCCCTGATTTATAGCAGAAAACAATTCTCAAAGTTGTAAAAAGGGAATTACAGGCTGAGAGCCAAGGTTACACTGACCCTACATATTACAGAAGATAAAAAAAAAGAGATAAACATAATTAAGAGTGGGTAAATAGTAAAATAAAACCATGTGCCTTCCATTAAACTTGAGCCATATTTTCCTAAGGTTGAAAGGTCAAGAGCAGTGAAAAAGGCAACTGGCTTGGCTGGAGAAGATAGGTTTCTTCCTATCTTATTTTGAGGCTGGAAACTGTTCCTTCCTTTTTTACTTTGAGAAGGTTTATTCTTCTAAAAAGCTATCTATGTTATGTATTAAATATATTGGTTTAAATGTAATTATGCAAAGGATTTAGAAACTAAGAAATAAATCCTTATGCTAGATTCTTATTTCATATAGTTGAAAGAGATCACAGGGGCCATCAGCCCAGCCCCCCTGCCAAGCAGGAAACATCATTAGAGCACACATATGGTTGTCAGGCCTTTGTTTAAAGACCTCCAAAAGAAGGAGATCTTTCAATGATGATGTGAACTCAAGATCCTTGACATCTGTTTAAGATAAAAATTTAAGATTAACCATTTGTTAAGGAGGGCAAGGAGGGCAAGAGGTGAGCTGGTAATTAAGGTTCCTTGTTGAGACACATGTAAGATATATTACTACTTATTTGTCGTTTATAGATAGAAGAATATATAGCTTTTTGTTTCCCATAAAAGGGCAAAAGGAAATGGGTGTATCTTTTGTGATTGGTTCTAGCAAACAGCCAATAGGAATTTCAACCAGGCTGATTGGACAGAGGCAGCCACAGGAGGAGCAAGGGGGCTGGATTAAGGAAATATAAGTGCTGGCCAGAATGGCAGGAGGGCAGGCCAGAGCTTGGTAACCATATACCACTGTGCCTCTCATTTATTTGTCTGACAAATAAATTATTATTTTAATTTCTCTATTGCTGCGTTGAATATTTCATTCCAGCTAAGCGTTAACCACAAGCAGGGTGCTACAGAACGAATTAAGTACTTAACCCAAGGTACCACTGTACCTTAAAAAGGTAAAGGGACCCCTGACCATTAGGTCCAGTCGTGGCCGACTGGGGTTGCGGCACTCACCTTGCATAATTGGCCAAGGGAGCTGGCGTACAGCTTCCGGGTCATGTGGCCAGCATGACTAAGCCGCTTCTGGCGAACCAGAGCAGCGCACAGAAACAGTCTTTACAACCCTGGATAGCATTGTTTTTTCCCTGACCGTGCAGCTTCCAAACCACACACATAGACCATAAGTTAATACACTCTCCACAGTACAATGGTAAAATGCCATCAACAGGTCCTTTGAGAGATTATTTTTCTGGAGGATTCTCAGAAAATATAACCTCTGCTGTGCTCTCTTCATCAGGTCTTTGCTGTTTTCTCCCCAGGTTAGGTCATGATATGACCGGTACCAACTCTATGCTGTTTTCAGCCTGTTGTAATCATATTTCTTTAGTCTCTTGATCTTTCGTCATAACTTGGTTTATTAATAATTTGAAGGAAAGGAAGAAAAATGCAGCACAGAAAACGGAATAAACGCAATTAACACCAGCACACCCATCTTTTCCCTCTCTGCACATAGAATCGGGACGGACCCCTGAGGGTCATCCAGTCCAGCCCCTCCCCCCGCAATGCAGGAATCTCAGCTAAAGCATCCCTGACAGATGGCCATCCAACCTCTGCAAGGAAGGAGAGTCTGCCACCTCTGGAGGGAGACTGTTTGGGGGCATTGGTTTTGGGCATAAGTCCCTCTCAAGGGTTAAAGAAAGGGAGGCCAGATGCCTAGAGAGGCCTGGAAATAGACACTTCTCTCCCCCTTTCTGCTCCCCCCGCCCCGCCACACACACAGTCTTTCTCAAAAAAATCATATTGCAGTGTGTGCATTGACGCAAAGGAGCGGGGCCGTCTCCATTCACGATCAGGTGGGTACAATGGGAGGAGGGTCTGGGTAGGGAAAAAAAATGAGAGGTGGAATTTTTATTTATAGGGGTGGTTTGCATCACTTCTTGCAGACCTGCCTGTGCGCCATGGCTCGGTGCTAAAGCGATGGTCATGGGGTTCACGCAAAGCATAGAATCCTAGAATCATAAGAGTTGGAAGGGATCCCCACAGGTCCAACTCCCTCAGCTCAAACATTCAGGACAAATAGGAAAAAGGAAAAGCGGGGAGGGAGGTACAGAGAGAGGGGAAAGCGGGGGGGGGCAGGGGCACGCCAGCCCTAACACGCATAACAGACCACATGCATGCACACCATTTGAATGGCAATGCCCAGCAACTTGGGGGTGTTGGTTACACACACCCTCCATATCTTCTCAAAATTATTCCTCCTGCGTATTCCCTGTCTTACACTAATGGCACACATTAATTTATCATTAATAGATATATCCCACACCTCTTTATACCATTATTCCATTTTATATTCCGCTCGTCCCTTCCACTTCCTAGCTATCATAATTTGTGCAACTGTCAATAAATTTGTGAGCAAGTCCTTCCTAGCCTGCGAACCTTCCACCCCATCGTAAATTGATAATAATGCTACCTCCAGACTGGGCAAGCCTAAAGGAGAGTGACCCTAAGAAGGGTCAGGACTTCCTGTGGAAAGGAGGGAGGGTACTGGTCAATTTTTTGTTTGTGATGTATGATGTATACTCTACTTTTCTATTGACAAAGGTTTTGTGGAAGAATGGAAACCGTTTTCGGATTATTTAAGGAAATGTTATATGGTGAACAGGTGAGCAGGATTTGAACCACAAGCAACAGAAGGGATTGGAGATTATAGTAGTTTTGTTAAGGTTTAAGAGACAGAAGAGAGGATGCAGCACAGGGAGAGAAACAAGCACTATGGAAAAGGGGGTGGGTAGTTGGGAATATTTTATTATGTATTGAAATGTGTGTGTGAACTTTTGGAAAACTTAATTAAAAAAAAATCACAAAAGTATACTTTATTTTTCTCACCAGCTGAAACTGTTTAAGTCATTTTGGAACAAATATTGTATAGATTTGGATTTGATATCCCGCTTTATCACTACCCGAAGGAGTCTCAAAGCGGCTAACATTCTCCTTTCCCTTCCTACCCCACAACAAACACTCTGTGATGTGAGTGGGGCTGAGAGACTTCAGAGAAGTGTGACTGGCCCAAGGTCACCCAGCAGCTGCATGTGGAGGAGCGGAGACGCGAACCTCGTTCACCAGATTACGAGTCCACCGCTCTTAACCAATACACCACACTGGCTCTCCGAGGAAGCCATGACTACAGTGTCATAATGCCTGGAAGTTGGGCCTGTAGGAGGAGCCTGGACAGACATTTAAAGCCAGAATGAAAATATTGCTTGTGTTTTGGGGGGGGGGCGGGTTCAGAAAGGGGATTGATAAGTGTCCATTAAAGAAAGGGGAGCAAGATCTGGGGATGGAATCACAACAGTTGATGCTGAAAACAGAGAAAATTGTTCATCCAAGGAGAAGCTGAAAAGCTGCATTAAAATGTTACAAGGCTGGAGCCCATGTGCTAAGTTGGTGTTAAGAAAAGCAAAGCTGCTCAGAGTTAACAGCACTTCTGAAAGTAGATGAAAAGGTCTATGTCGTAATAGACCCTTCAGAGGGTGAATCTCAGATGCTCAGACAACATCATGCTCAATCAGGGCACCAGGGAATGGACAAGACAGGCTCTCCGTACCCCTGGGGATATTTTATGCACAAAACTTTTCAGATAACAGTGCAAGAAATTAGCTCACCTTGCCATTATGCCTAATGCTTAGTTGATTGCTTTCACAGGCAATCACTGGCTGAATCCCTGGAGCTTTGGTAAGAATTAAGAATAATTATAAGGGAAAGAAGCATCACCTTGGCAACATTCCAGTGGCGCTCGTGGTGTATGTGCAGAGCAGAAGAAAAACATGTTTATGGGATCTCACAGAAGTGTCTCCCTGGTGTCGACGTGGCCATTAACGGACAAAGCACTTTCATAAAATTGGGGACCAATATATTATTTTACGATATATGTGAATGTGTTTGTGTTTGAACAAACACCATGGAATCATCTCAGAACAATTGTGAGTTCATTAAACTACTTCTAGGGGGTGCCATACACCCCTGATATCACGTTCATGGCAACCCATGTCGGAAGTGCTGATTTTTTTGGTGAATTTCCTTAAAAAGCTGTCTTACACGCCCTGTCTTACACGCCCTGCGGAAAGAAATCAGATCCTGCAGGGCCCTGGTCTCATGAGACAGAGCGTTCCACCAGGCCAGAGCCAGTGTTGAAAAAGCCCTGGCTCTGGTTGAGGCTAATCTAACTTCCTTAGGGCCCGGGACCTCTAGGGTGTTGCTATTTATGGACCTTAAGGTCCTCCATGGGCCATACCAGGAGAGGCGGTCCCATTGGTACGAGGGTCCTAGGCCGTGAAGGGTTCTAAAGGTCAAAAGCAGCACCTTAAATCTGACCCTGTACTACACCGGGAGCCAGTGCAGCTGGAAAAGCACTGGGTGAATATGCTCCCATGGCAGAGACCCCGTGAGGAGCCTCACTGCAGCATTCTGCAACTGGTGGAATTTCTGGGACAGCTTCAAGGGTAGCCCCACGTTGAGCGAATTACAGTAGTCAAGCCTGGAGGTGGCCGTTGCATGGATCACTGTGGCCAGGTTGGGGCGGTAAAGGTAAGGGAATCAACTGCTTGAATCCTTCCTGCAAAATATTGACTGTCTGGAGGCACACTCTGATTTCATAGGTTCCAGTTGCCTCCATATGCCAGGACCATGAACTTAGGTGCTTATCAGTTGAAGCTGACGCTTCATGCCTTCCTCCGAATCATTTAATCATTCTCCACTTTTCTGTGCGTTTTTGTGTAACTTTCAAAATTGCAAACCATTTTTAAAAGGGGCCTTCTTGCACTATGGCAGAAATCTTTAATTGCAGGAAAACAAAGTTCTGTCATGCGCTGGAATCCCTCCTGCAAAATATTGACTGTCTGGAGGCAGACTCTGATTTCTTGGGTTCCAGTTGCCCCTATATGCCAGGACCATGAACTTAGGTGCTTCTCAGTTGAAGGTGCAGCAGCAGCTGATGCTGAAGTCCTGACTGAACATGAGTATGCTGCATCTGAGAATGTTACGATTGTGCAAAGTTGAATTTAAAAATCCAAACCTAAAAGGAGGTAAATAATGCAGCTGACTGTAAACACAGCTGAAATGCAATCTCATGAAATGTTCATGATGGTGAAAGTTGTGGTCAGTTTCACTATGGTGTCAGTCCACCTTCAGTGAGGCTGATGGGCCTTTCCTCTCTCCTACAGGCCGCTAGTGGAAGGTATTTGAGCATCTCAGGGTGGACTCGTTTTATTTTCTGTGCTGGAAACAGCTGAGAGTTTAGATACAGGAAGAATTAGAAACGTTGTTTTCATTCAGTGGAGGGGGGCACTTTTTCATTCCAGTGGCTATCGTGGGAAATTGTGGAATGTCCTGTCCTTCCTGGCTGCCATTCGTGAAATCAATCAGGACCCCAGGCTCTTACCCAACGTCACCCTCGGCTATGTCATCTATGACCATTATTCTAATGCAAGGAGGACTTCTGATGCCCTGCTAGACCTGCTCTCTACTGGGCACGCAGGCATTCCAAACTATGACTGTGGGAAGAGGAATAACCTGTTGGCTGTTCTTGAAGATGCTGAACCTGATATTTCTAGA
This sequence comes from Podarcis cretensis, assembly GCF_951804945.1. Taxonomy (NCBI): domain Eukaryota; kingdom Metazoa; phylum Chordata; class Lepidosauria; order Squamata; family Lacertidae; genus Podarcis; species Podarcis cretensis. Next base: position 124,479,070 of record NC_137171.1, read on the forward strand.
TATGTGTCAACTGTGTCAAGCATCTACAAAATCCCACAGGTATGGCTGGTTTGGTGTTAAGACGGAATTGTGCCTCTGCCATGGGCTTTTCATTCTTTCCTTTTTGGACTCTCCCAAAGGTGAGGGTGGGATGGAACCTGGAAGCAGGAGCACTCAACACTGGTGTCAGATGCCCTATGCCACCCCACCACTGCTTTTAAAAACCATGTTGCTTGTTTACAATGCATTCAAAACACAGTTTTTTGAGTAATGTAGCTGAGTCCCTAGTCTAATATTCTGGGATGTGATTCAGTCCCAAAAAATATTGAGAGTCTGGAGGCATTCCTGGAAGACCTCCTCCCGTTCTACACGGTCAGCATTTTGTCTGTGCTCTTTGAGTGCATGTGTGGGGGACTGTAGTTGGTCAACTGTCTGAGATTTGTCCTGGAACCAGAGCACAGCACTCACCTCTCCCTTTGCGTCCTGGGCAAGTTATGGATATACTGTTCCTCCTATTCATGATAAAACCCAGTTCCCCTTTTTCTTCCAGATGGCCACAAATGGAGATCCCCTGAATCTGGGGGTGGTCCAACTGCTCCTGAATTTCAGATGGATGTGGATTCCCATATTGCATGGAAAAGTCCTTAAAACAATAACAATAGCAATAGTTTATTTATACCCCATCCATCTGGCTGGGTTTCTCCAACCACTCTTGGTGGCTTCCAGCAAATTTTTAAAATACAATAATTCATCACATATTAAAAGCTTCCCTAAACAGGGCTCCCTTGAGATGTCTTCTCAAAGTCAGATAGTTGTTTATTTCTTTGACATCTGGTAGGAGGGCATTCCACAGGGTGGGTGAAACTACCGAGAATGCCCTGTAACTTCACTTCCCGCAGTGAGGGAGCCAGCAGAAGACCCTGGGAGTTGGACCTCAGTGTGCAGACAGGATGGGGGTGGAGACACTCCTTCAGGTATAATGGGCCGAGGCTGTTAAGGGCTTTAAAGGTGAACACCAATACTTTGAATTTTGTCCAGAAACGTACTGGGAGCCAATGTAGGTCTTTCAGAACCCGTGTTATGTGGTCTCGGCAGCTACTCCCAGTCACCAGTCTAGCTACCGCATTCTGGATTAGTTGTAGTTTCCAGGTCACCTTCAAAGGTAGCCCCACATAGAATGTGTTGCAGTAGCCCAAGCGAGTCCTCAACACCTGCCCGCCCCCTGTCACCCAAGAACAGCACTTCTGTCTTGTCAGGATTCAACCACAATCAATTACCTGCCATCCATCCTCCAACCGCCTCCAGACACACACAGGACCTTCAGCACTTTCACTGGTTCCGATTTAAAAGAGAGTTAGAACAGGGTATCATCCGCATACTGATGAACACCCAGCCCAAACCTCCTGATGATCTCTCCCAGGAGCTTCATGTACATGTTAAAAAGCACGAGGGAGAGGATGGAACCCTGAGGCACCCCACAAGTGAGAGCCCAGGGGTCTGAACACTGATCCCCCCCCCACTTTCTGAACACGGCCCAGGAGGAAGGAGTGGAATTACTGCATAACTCCCAGCTCCTCTAGGCGGTCCAGAAGGATGTCATGGTCGATGGTATCAAAGGCCACTGAGAGCTCCAGCAGAACCAGGAAACAGCTTTCACAGTTGTCCCTAGAGCGCCGGAGATCATCGACCAGCACAACCAAGGCAGTTTCAGTCCCAATATGAGGCCTGATTCCCGATTGGAAGGGATCCAAATGGTCCCCATCCTCCAGGCATGCCTGGAGCTCTTCAGCAACCACCTGCACAATCACATGAATTTCTTCATGGGAAGCTAGACAGCTCTTGGAAGAGAAGCTGTGTGCACATTTCTAATCCGCTTCATGCCCTGTACAGTGGTACCTCAGGTTACAGATGCTTCAGGTTACAGACTCTGCTAACCCAGAAATAATACCACGGGTTAAGAACTTTGCTTCAGGGTGAGAACAGAAATCATGAGGTACCAGCGTGGGGCCCCATTAGCTAAAGTGGTGCTTGAGGTTACGAACAGTTTCAGGTTAAGAATGGACCTCCAGAACGAATTAAGTTCTTAACCTGAGGTGCCACTGTATGGGTTCTTTGATGGCGGATGAGACCTGCCCTCTTTCTGAAGCTTTTTCCACATTCCAAGCAGTGGTAGGGTTTCACCCCTGTATGAATGCTGTGATGGGAAGTGAGATGGGTGCTCTTTCTGAAGTTCTTTCCACATTCCAAGCACTGATAGGGTTTCTCCCCTGTATGAATGCTGTGATGGGAAGTGAGATGGGTGCTCTTTCTGAAGTTCTTTCCACATTCCAAGCACTGATAGGGTTTCTCCCCTGTATGAATTCTGTGATGAGAAGTGAGACTGTGGCTGTGAGTGAAGCGCTTTCCACATTCCAAGCAATGATAGGGTTTCTCCCCTGTATGAATGCTGTGATGGGAAGTGAGATGGATGCTGTGACTGAAGCGCTTTCCACATTCCAAGCACTGATAGGGTTTCTCCCCTGTATGAATTCTGTGATGAGAAGTGAGACTGTGGCTGTGACTGAAGCGCTTTCCACATTCCCAGCACTGATAGGGCTTCTCCCCTGTATGAATTCTTTTATGGGATGTGAGATGGGTGCTCCGACTGAAGCTCTTCCCACATTCCACGCACTGATAGGGTTTCTCTCCAGTATGAATTCTTTTGTGGGAATTGAGAACCCCACTCTGACAAAACCTCTTTCCACATTCCAAGCACTGATAGGGTTTCTCTCCTGTATGAATTCTGTGATGTGAAGTGAGATTGTCCTTCCGACTGAAGCTCTTCCCACATTCTGAGCACTGATAGCCTTTCTTCCCACTGTGAGTTCTTTGATGGGAACGGGAACTCTGACTGGAGCTCTCTCCATACTTCTCCACTGTGTAGATTTTCTCATGCTCTAACCCATTCTGCATTTCCAATTCATCACCACCTACAACAAAGACAGAAACTAATTAGATCCTCAGGAAGAAATGGAGCCCCCAATTATTGAACAATGCTAATGAACATTTGTGAAAGAGGAAGAACAGAAGGTGTGAGGTCTTTCTACAGAGGTCATGGCTTTTGTCGACCAGCATTCACAGATGTATTTTTGAGAACTAGACGTTCAGAAAGTCTGACTCTTTTCTAGGACGAATTTTTGTTGACACAATCATGAAATCCACTCCAACTCTAACATTGGTCTTCTCTTTAAAAATTGGGCAGAGGCTAAAACAGAAACCCAAACCTGACAGAAATTACCTCAACTTCCCTAACAATTCTTGTATGTAAATGTTGCCTCCAAGTTGCTATGGAAAGGGTGACTGTCACTCCAGAAGGCCGTTTTTTCAGTTAGGTCTGTTCTCAACTGTCGAGTGAGAGAGAGGTTTTCTGTGAGAGCACCTGCTGCCTGTTTTATGCTGCTATGTGCCTCAGAAAAAGTCTGTAAAGTCCCATATAGATAGAAGCACTTGTAATTCACTCTTCATACCTAATGTAGCAGTATTATTTGATGTTGAATTATTTTGGTTTTTTGAGTGTAACTTATTGTCTTGAATAACGAATGGGATAAATGTAGAAATAATCTAAATCAGTAAAGAATAGATATATAGATCTATTAGATATAAGCACATGTAAACGTGTTTTAGTATATCAAGTAATGTAATGTGTTCTGTATAAACTCTAAACAGATCCTTTTCTAGAAGAAGAAAAAGCTATGTTTTTCAAGGGTCAAACCACCTGGGACAACCTCCATACATATAAATACCACAGAAAATGGGTTTGGGTCCCACAAAATCCAGAAAACCACGAATAATCCAGAAAGACAGGTGCAGAGTGACACGTTTTACCTCAGAAACTGACATTAACATTTTGACCACTTTGCCAGTATACTCTTAATTATTCTCTCAGAAACAATTTTTAAAGGCAGACTGAAAAGTAGAAAGAAATTTTTAGGATGCATAGAGGAAATTTTACACAGTGGAATAGTAGAATGAGAATAGTGTTATACAGATTTGAAGTGATACAATGTATTGAGGCAGATGTCTTACTGCCAGAGAAATTCTTCACAATTTAAAGAAAGTTTATGAATTTAGAAGATGTCATCACAATTTAATAAGAACCCTTTTTTTTTGTCTAAAACATGAAGAAAAGATAGATTGCCAGAGTCATGTGACAGAATTTTAACTATCATTGAAAAGTTAAAGCTGGCAGAATATTCTATGTCAGAAAGGGAGCTATATTCTAGGATCTCTTGGGGGGGAAATTTGACGTTTTCATATCCAAATTTAACACTCTGAATTAGCAGAGGAACACATTGAAGTTACTGGGCAGTTCAGACAAACCTGGTCATTGTTTAAAAAGGCATGACTAGACAAATAACATTCACAGTTGATCTCCTTCTATTCAGGGTTCATGGTGGGGATGTTAGAATCCCAGATGCTGTTGGTCTCCATCAAAATAGTGGAGGTTCAGCACATAGAGGTATGTATGGAATTTCAAAACTGATCTTATGATCCAACGGGGAACTTTACCAAGAGGGTCCATGATCCCACGATTCTCCTCCGTGACTTCCTTATGCAGAGTTCGTTGCTTCTACTGCTGTGTGATGGAGCAGTAAGTTTTTTGACACTGGTAGGGCATTCAGGTCACGACACTGGTATTAGACATTTTGAGCTGCCAATACATTGTGGTGGCCGGGGAGCTGTGATGTATTCCTAGCTCAAAGAAAGTCCCAAATAACAAAGGCAGATAACAAAGGCGCAGGCAGGCAGGCAGGTGGTGGAGCCCAGAAAGTTGCTCACCTTCTCAATCTCCACCCGCCTGCCTGCCTCCCCCCACCCCCAGGCTGAGCAAGCCCCAATACCTCTCTGGCTCCATCCCTCCATGTCCCCATCTCCCCTCCCCTGGAACTCACCAGATCTCTCTGAGAGCCCTAGAGAGGAACGCTCAGAGGTTGTGAGGAGGGATGCAGGAGACAACCGGACCAGGTCAACCGTCCATCTTCCGCCTTCCATCCTCGCTAGCTTTTCAGGATCCATCTCTTTCATCCTTCCTGAAGAGTCAAGGAGCCAAAACAAGCTGCAGGGTCCTGGGAGACAGGAAGAAGCAAAGGGAGCCTCAAAGGCCCTGCAGGGAAGAAGATGGAGAGAAAAAGAAGAGTTTGAATTTGATATCCCACTTTATCAAAGTGGCTAACATTCTCCTTGCCTTCCTCCCCCATAACAAACACTCTGTGAGGTGAGTGGGGCTGAGAGACTTCAGAGAAGTGTGACTAGCCCAAGGTCACCCAGCAGCTGCATGTGGAGGAGCGAAGATGTGAACCCGGTTCACCAGATTATGAGTCTACCGCTCCTAACCACTACACCACACTGGCTCTCACTGGATTCTCCGGCCCCTGGAAAAGCACAAATGGGACAGCCCCTGCCCAACACAACCCCATTTATAAACCTTTCCAGTGGTTCCAATTTCCTCCATTTACACCTCTCCCCACTTCGTAAGGCTGGCATGGTCTGCACAGTAGAGACCTGAGAATAGATCCCAATGAACTCAGTGGGGCTTATGGATAGAACTTGGTGCAAAAACCAGTCACCATCTTGTCCCCAAGCCTGAAGACTGCAACCCCAGGCATGCTTATCTATGGTATCATAAGGCAAAATATCATAAAAGGTTTCATAGTCATAATAAGAAACTCGATTCTTAAAGTTTGGTGGGAAATATAAAGATGTATTTGAAAAGAAAACAGCATGGTGACTTTCCCCACTAGAAGCAGTATCTTTGAAAAAAGTAAATTGGCCGACATATAAAGAGCTGTTAACAGAAACTGACAACCAATTATATTAAAGGACTTTGAAGAAGTAAGAGAAAATGTAATAGACTGCTTACGATATTTACAACTAAATGAAACTTTTAAAAATCATAAAAAGAAAGGATTTAGTTATCAAGTGTCAAGATTTCAGAGAGAAATAGTAGAAAGTAGTAGAAAACTGCTGTGAAAAATGAACGATCTGCTTTTGGAATGGGACACTAAAGAGGACCAGGTCAAATGCGTTATGATAAATTGGGCAAAGGGTGTGGGACATAATATATGAATGACGGACTGGGAAAGGCTTTGGACATTAGATTTGGAAGTTAGGCCACCAGGACCACCTAACACCGGTCTTGAAAGACCTACACTGGCTCCCAGTATGTTTCCGAGAACAATTCAAAGTGTTGGTGCTGACCTTTAAAGCCCTAAACGGCCTTGGCCCAGTATACCTGAAGGAGCATCTCCACCCCCATCGATCAGCCCAGACACTGAGGTCCAGCGCCGAGGGCTTTCTGGTGGTTCCCTCCCTGCGAGAAGCCAAGTTACGGGGAACCAGGCATAGGGCCTTCTCGGTAGTGGCACCCGCCCAGATGTCAAAGAGAAAAACAACTACCAGACTTTTAGAAGACATTTGAAGGCAGCCCTGTTTACAGAATCTTTTAATGTTTAATAGATTATTGTATTTTAATATTCTGTTAGAAGCCACCCAGAGTGGATGGGGAAAGCCAGCCAGATGAGCGGGGTATAAATAAATTATTATTATTATTGTTGTTGTTGTTGTTGTTATTGATTTGACATTTTCTGCATGTACTTTACTGAAGGAGCAGCAGAAACAAAAAAGATGAATTTTAACAGGGAGAAATGTAAAGTATTGCACTTGGGCAAAAAAAAATGAGAGGCACAAATACAAGATGGGTGATACCTGGCTTGAGAGCAGTACAAGTGAAAAGGATCTAGGAGTCTTGGTTGATCACAAACTTGACATGAGCCAACAGTGTGACGCGGCAGCTAAAAAAGCCAGTGCAATTCTGGGCTGCATCAATAGGAGTATAGCATCTAGATCAAGGGAAGTAATAGTGCCACTGTATTCTGCTCTGGTCAGACCTCACCTGGAGTACTGTGTCCAGTTCTGGGCACCACAGTTCAAGAAGGACACTGACAAACTGGAACGTGTCCAGAGGAGGGCAACCAAAATGGTCAAAGGCCTGGAAACGATGCCTTGTGAGGAACGGCTAGGGGAGCTGGGCATGTTTAGCCTGGAGAAGTGGAGGTTAAGGGGTGATATGATAACCATGTTCAAATATATAAAAGGATGTCACATAGAGGAGGGAGAAAGGTTGTTTTCTGCTGCTCCAGAGAAGCGGACACGGAGCAATGGATCCAAACTACAAGAAAGAAGATTCTACCTAAACATTAGGAAGAACTTCCTGACAGTAAGAGCTGTTCAACGGTGGAATTTGCTGCCAAGGAGTGTGGTGGAGTCTCCTTCTTTGGAGGTCTTTAAGCAGAGGCTTGACAACCATATGTCAAGAGTGCTCTGATGGTGTTTCCTGCTTGGCAGGGGGTTGGACTCGATGGCCCTTGTGGTCTCTTCCAACTCTTATGATTCTATGATTCTAAGGAGAACTACATGAAAATGGTGTACGGATGGTATTTGTCCCCAGTTAAATTACCAAAAAAGTACTCGCTGGATCAACACCTTGTTGTGGTGAGTGGGCTTGCACATTCCTATGACCCTGGTGAGCGAAGCCATCGGGAATCTCCCAGCAGGATCACCCTGGTACTTTACTAATCATATTGGAAGTGATGCAGAGAGTGACTCTTCTGAATATTCCTTGTATACCAGTAGTATACAAGGAATCTTTACAACCCCAACCTGGAAATGGAGCCCCATGTGCTTCCCCATCTCTTAAGTCCCACCTGGCCCTGAGGGAACTGGATTCGCAGGAGAAACAGTTCCCCTCTCCTCTCCTCGGACAAGTGAAAGGAAGTCTCCTCTGCTGAAGAAATGACAGCCCTGCTTGCCTGGAATTCACATTTTATTGACCACGCTGCACTGATTCTCCCAGTCTCCTCGCTAGAACAGAGGAGCGGGAACATGATGGTACAGGACCTTTTCCCTCGTCACAGAAGGAGACGCAGTTACAACTATCTCAACCCAATGTGAAGCCCTTGCTCCTGCAAAAATTACCCACAATGCAACTGCGTGACAATCAAGTGACCTAGCTTTTCTCCTGGAATGTGGCCGGGTGGTCTGCATCCAGCAGAGATCCTTGTTTTAAAGACTTTCTCTCCCACCATTGCGTCATGATTCAACGGATTTCATTCATTCTCAACTGGGGCAGATCTAGGGGTAAAGCGTGGAAGAGCGAAAGGGGGCCTGGGGGTCTTAGTCTCCACTCCCCTACGTGCCATTTCAAGCCCTCTCCCCCCATTCAAGTTATAAGCCAGGGCAGTGTTAATCCAATTCAGCCACCAGGCCCTGTAGGTAATTTACGCTGATGTGACCCCAATGAGGCAGAAATCTCAGATCAGAGACTTGTGGGTTGAAAAGGAAATTTATACCACTGACCTTATTTTGCTGAACCCAAAGGCATCTGTAGTTTTAGGAGGGGATCTCAATGCCAGATTGGGCCCTTATTATCATGCCCTTTATGCACAGCACAAATGGTCTCCTCCCAACCGTGAAGCCAGTGGATTCCTCCTCACCCGTTGTTCCAAAGATCAGAAATCAAACTTTGCAGGCATCTGCTTGGCTCAAACAGCATTCAGGCTAAACCTCTACATCTTAAATGGTGCCCTTGAAAGTGACTATCCAGACCTCTCTGGCTCCAGAAGGAGTGCTATAGACCTGGGGTCAGCAACCTTTTTCAGCCATGGGCTGGTCCACCATCCCTCAGACCATGTGGTGGGCTGGGCTATATTTTGAAGAAAGAAAGAAAAATGAATGAATTCCTATGCCCCACAAATAACCCAGAGATGCATTTTAAATAAAAGGACATACAGTGGTACCTCGGGTTACATACGCTTCAGGTTACAAATGCTTCTGGTTACAGACTGCGCTAACCCAGAAATAGTACCTCAGGTTAAGAACTTTGCTTCAGGATGAGAACAGAAATTGTGCTCCAGCGGCACGGCAGCAGCGGGAGGCCCCATTATTATTATTTAGCTAATGTGGTCCTTCAGATTAAGAACAGTTTCAGGTTAAGAGCAGACCTCCGGAACGAGTTAAGTACTTAACCCAAGGTACCACTGTATTCTACTCATGGAAAAACCAGGCTGATTCCTGGACCGTCCAGGGGCCGGATTTAGAAGGCGATTGGGCCGGATCCGGCCCCTGGGTCTCAGTTTGCCTAGCCCTGCTCCTGACAATGTACTCCAAACCTGCCTGGTGTTTTTACATGAGCAGAATGTGTGCTTTTATTGAAAATGCATCTCTGGGTTATTTGTGGGGCATATTCCCTAGACCAGATATTGTTTCCTATATAGTTTGATATACAAAGTACGTCCTGGAGGCTGACATCCGTATAAACGACCAAACTGATTAAAGAACGAAAAAAGCTGAGCTACGTTAGAAAAGCGATCCAGTAATAAGAGATCTGGCTCTCATCGCCCTGCTAAAAATGTAGCAGTTTCTGCTTGGAGAAAAGACACAGTAGCGATGCTGGCCAAGAGGAAGACCCCCCTTCCTCCTCCTCCTCCTCCGCTCTTTCTCGAGACCCCAGGGCTCTCTCTGCAGGCTCCCCCCTCCAAGACCCCCTCCCCTCCCCCCCAGGGCCCTGGCCCCCTCGCCCCCCAGGCATGATCTGGCCAGCCCCCCCCAGGCATCCTCCCCCACAGCCCCTTCTCCCCATTGCACCAGACTCACCCCCAGGCAGCTCTTGCAAGAGAGAGGGGGGGGGAGGCGGAAGCAGCCCCTCCGCTTGCAGGTGGGAAGGGCGAGGGAGGGGCTTTTGCTCGGGAGGACCTTGCCCCCCCCACGCCTCCACTTTCTGTCCTCTCTAGAAACCCAGCTCTGTGCCTTTTAACCCTTGGCAAGCCGAGCACAACCGGAGCCCCGCTCTCTCCTCCTCCAAGGCAGGAGCTCAGGAAGAGTTGCTAACCCAGAAATATTACCTCGTGTTAAGAACTTTGCTTCAGGATGAGAACAGAAATGGCCTTGGATCCTAAGCCTATGTAGCAAATGCATAGTTTGGGGGTACTCTTGTATACACCTTTGTCACTAGAAACCCACGTGTCCTCTAGGGCTGTTTGTGAACAGGAATAGCCGGACCACTGGAGCCCATGCATTGGGAAACTTGGAGCTGGACTGCTGCAATGCACTCTTTCTGGGGCTGCCCTTGGGTCTGGTGCAGAATCTCTAGTTGGTGCAAAATGATGTGGCCAGATTGTTCTTGTGAGCTTTTGGTCAAGAACATCTGGCACCACAGCCCCCCATTTGGAGGACTCTCCACTTAATACTATTTTGTGCTTCCTTTAACTTCCATTCCAGATCCACAAGAGGACCTCTTCTCTTATTCCAGGGCTACTAAGCTTACTCAGGAGGAACCTTGATGAAAGTGTCAGGATGCGGTGTCTCTCCCCCACACAACATGACTCCAGCAGTTAATTGTGGTGGTCAGGTGGGATTGCTATGAGGAATTATGGAAAATGTAGAAAGCCATTGTGTCAGCAATGAACGCATTGCTTTGACTGGGCTTGAGCCATCTGACATGATTTCTAATCGAATCCCACAAGCCTCTGCACCTCTGCCATTTTCTCACTGCCTGACAGTCACGTATAGCATGCTAAAACACAGACCAGTTGCTTCACCAGGCGTCCTCAGTACATAAAGACAGAAAGCTTTGATGTAGATTTTGTTAATCTTTAGGTCGATCTTAAGGGCCAAGAAGAGAGTTCAGAAGGAGATGGTAAATAAGGTCTTTCTTTCCTATAGGTTTATGACCTCTGGGTTTCCTAAATGCATTCCTCCTAAATGCATTCCTCCTAGTTTCTTTGTAGTTAAAAGGATTACTCTGATCTGACTTTGTCCCACGTGGGGGATTTTTTGAAATGCTCAGAGGAAATCTGATTGGGTCTTACAAACGCTGTGTTAAGAGTTCTTTTCTTAATAAAAGGGACCTGGGCCAGGGTGTGGCAGATTATATTATTGGCACTTCCTCCCAGAGTCTTGCTAGCCAAGCCTCGTGTGTATTTTATTAATCAGGGCCCAATCCTTTCCTTCGCCTTCAGAACGCAACATTAATTAATGCAGATTTATTACTACATTACACGGAGGTCTGGTAAGAGCTAAGCTTTATCAATTCTCCAATGATGATCCAGTTGCCGAAACATGGCGATTTCTCCCTTTCCTGCCCCAACAAGAAATCCCCCACTTTTTCCTCCTTCCAGCCCCCCTCTTCTCAGCTAGCTTCGAAAGTCTCCTGTTTCTGAGCAATTCCACCCCTCATATCTCCCCTTCTCTTGTGTCTTCATTGGAGCCTGTGAATTGCATTCCAGTTCACTGTACCTCACTCTGTACAGAGGTCACATTCCTGCTACTCCAGGGTTGCCAGGCGTCCCTGGATTTCCAAATCTGTCCCCGGACAAATTCTGTCCACGGAATGTCCCCAGATTTGCAGATCTGTCCCTGGGAAACATGGCAGCAGCAGCCTCAGCAGCCCAGAGCCAGCCTTTTAACACAGTTGGCTCTGGCTGGCTTCAGGAGTTGCTCACTGCCATGGCGCCCACCATTTTTCCTGCACCACAGCAGCGAGCAGCGAGCAGCTCCTGAAGCCAGCCAGGCTGTCCCCTCCTGGGCAACGGCCGCCCGCCCATGACTCCCGAGCCTCCCCTGATCTGTCAAAACAAAGAGAGAAGGGGGCAGGAGATCAGGGAAGGCTTGGGAGTCACGGGTAGATGGTGCACTGTTGCCCAGTTTTTTAAAAAAGACTCTGCGCATTTATCTTTCGCAGGGTGCGAAAGGAGGGCTTTGCACCTTTAGACAATATGCATGCGTGCTTGGGCCCAGGGTCTTTTGCCTCACCATCCCCACTACTGACTCCCTGCTGCTACTCAGCTTCATTTAAAAAAATCTGGTAACCATACTTCTCCTTCCTCTCTGAGGAGGAGGCCAGCTCTTCCCTCCGCCTCTGTGCCTGTTTGATCTACCCTTGTCAGGGAAGCAACTTCTCTGACAGAACGTTTTTTGGGAAACCCAGGGGGTGGGGTGGGTGGGTGTTTATTACATTTGTCCTTCACCCAATGATCTCAGGGAAGTTCGCAGCATAAAAATACAGGATAAAACCACAAAACATATAATAATAATAAACCTACGAAACTACATCTGCTGAATCGTCTCTGTCTTTACTTGCAATTTCGGTTCCCTTTTCCACCTCTCAAATTCATCAGAGTTGCCCTATCCTGAGCTGGCATCAGTGGGGGGAAATTTGTTAAAAGAACCAGAAAACCAACAGGATTCTGCCAGAGCTCACGTATGATAGTTCAGGGAACTTCTAACTCTTAATCTTGGTACTTTTCACCAGTCTTTGGCATTTGCATCTCACAGTTTGGAGGCAGATCTTGGAGTTTTCATAAACATGTTTTTCTTCAGCCCAGCAGTTGCAGGTGGAGCTGCATAAAGTGTCTAGGAACTTGCAGAGGTGGTACTTCTTCTCCGTATAATTATCAAAATGATAGTGTGTGTGGTTTTTTTGCTTCCAAAGATCACATTTGAGTCCACTAAACATGATGTTATGGATATGAGGCAGAAAGGTCTGGCAGATATATGCTTCCTGAGCCACCCAAAACTGGGGGGGGGGGGGGCTGAGATTTAGGACAGATGATAACTGCACCAGAATGAGGTTGGCTTGACTTCTCTCCACTTCAGATGTGACCCCTCTGCAGGGCTCTGTTAGTAAGAAGAAAGTTATTGCATCTTGCAAGGACCACAACAAAAGACTTCTAATTCTTTGTAAGGGAGGTGCTCGTTCCTGGGAGGAAAAAGATGGTCCTCATTCTACTGCTTCTACTGCCTTATGGGGACTGTGGGAAACTGAAGACAAAATGCCTCTTGTCTTTGGAAAGGGATGAGATAGATTCACCTAATTATTTCAGGCCAGGAGACCACCTCATCAGTGGGGTCATCTCTGCCACAAACACTATGTTTCATCCTCATATCTTTAGCCAATGTCCTTCCACCAGCTTTTTTTGGTAAGACCATTTGTGGGGATGGAAGTTCCTGGTGTTCCACTTGCTACCATTTCCATGAGTTCTAACTCATCTCCAGTTACTTTCTGGGGCCTTTCTCATGATCTGGTACCTGCCTTTAAGAACATAAGAAGATCCCTATGGCAGATAAATTGGGGGATGATTAGGCTCTCAGCAGCTACCAGTCACAATGGCTATGTTCTCCATTCACTGTCACAGGCACTATGCCTCTGGGTACCAGTAACTGAGAATCTCAAGTAGGGGAAGAGTTCCTGTGCTTCTCAGTTTTCCATGTGCATCTGGTTGGCCGCCTTGAGAATGCTGGAACAGATGAGCCTTGGGGCTGATTCTGCAGGATTCTTCTGAAAAATGATGGTAGGAGAAAGTGTATTTTTGCCTTAGATTTAACATAAAAGGGGAAAATATCTACATTCTCAAAGTGGAATTATGATAGTGCTTTCTGGATCTTTTAATCACTGTCTTAGATCCATAATAATAATAATAATAATAATAATTATAATAATAATAATAAAAATTTATACCGCACCCATCTGGCTGGGTTTTCCCAGCCACTCTGGGTAGCTTCCAACAAAATATTAAAATACAGTGGTCTGTTAATCATTAAAAGCTTCCCTAAACATGGCCGACTGCTTCTAAAAGTCTGGAAGTTGTTCTTCTCTTTTACACCTGGTGGGAAGGTGGGTGCCACTACCGAGAAGGCCCTCTGCCTTGTTCCCTGCAACTTGGCATCTTGAAGTGAGGGAACTTCCAGAAGGCCCTCGGCGCTGGACCTCAGTGTCCGGGCTGAACGATGGGGGTGGAGACGCTCTTTCAGGTATACTGGATCAAGGCCGTTTAGGGCTTTAAACGTCAGCACCAACACTTTGAATTGTGCTTGGAAATGTACTGGGAGCCAATGTAGATCTTTCAAGACCGGTGTTATTTGGTCTCGGCGGCTGCTCCCAGTCATCAGTCTGCTGCATTCTGGATTAGTTGTAGTTTCTGGGTCACCTTCAAAGGTAGCCCCACATAGAGCGCACTGCAGTAATCCAAGCGAGACATAACTAAAGCATGCACCACTGGCGAGACAGTCTGCGGGCAGGTAGGGTCTCAGCCTGCGTACCAGAGGGAGCTGGTAAGCAGTTGCCCTGGACACAGAATTGACCTGCGCCTCCATGGACAGCTGTGAGTCCAAAATGACTCCCAGGCTGCGCATCTGGTCCTTCAGGGGCACAGTTACCCCATTCAGGACCAGGGAGTCCTCCACATCTGCCTGCCTCCCGTCCCCCCTAAACAGTACTTCTGTCTTGTCAGGATTCAACTTCAATCTGTTAGCCGCCATCCATCCTCCAACCGCCTCCAGACACTCACACAGGACCTTCACTGCCTTCACTGGTTCTGATTTGAAAGAGGTAGAGCTGAATATTAGAGGTAGAACAGAAATATCACTTGGACAGTGTTGGCATGTATATAATTTCTCCCCCCAGGAAAGGACCCACAAAGTACTGGCAGCTCCTCTCCTTCTTGTATGCCATTCAAGCGATCAACCAGAATCAAAAGCTGTTACCAAACATCACCCTGGGCTACAGCATCCATGAGAACTTTTTTGATGGAAGGGTGACCTATGATGCTTTGCTAGACATGCTGTCCATTGGGCAGCTGAACTTTCCAAACTACAGCTGTGGTAAACAGACTAACCTACTGGCTGTTCTCGAAGGGTCCGACTCTCAAAACTCCATCCAGATTTCAAACGTGTTGGGCATCTATAAAATCCCACAGGTAGGAATGGAGAGAGGTATAATAGCATTATGATATTGGCAGTCTTATTTTCAGCTACCCTCCTGTTGATCCCTAGCATCAAATTTGCCTTCTTTACGGCTGCCACAACCTTCAAAGAAATCACCGTTCCCACCAAAGGGTCCTTGCACTAGACCTTCCTCCTTCCTAAGACCTTCCCAATCTCATGTTGGGCTTAGAAATATTTAGGCTTTGATCTGAAATCAAACAAGATACAAATCTTCCTTCTCTTCCCAGATCACTTATGCTTTTGTCTCTCATGTTCTGAATGATAAGAGGCATTTCCCTTTTTTCTACCGGATGCTCCCCAAAGAAGAAGCCCTGTACCCAGGGATTGTCAAGCTGCTCCAGCACTTCCGATGGACCTTGATTGGCCTCCTTGCACCAGACACCAACAATGGAGAGAGGTTCCTGAAGAGCTTGACACCCGTGCTCGTCAAGAGCGGTGTCTGTGTTGTCATCTCACAAAGCATCCCAGGACCGAATACAAATGGAGTATACATTCCTCGTCTTCCATTCCGCAAGTGGAGGCAAGTGCATGTATTTGTTTACTATGGGGAAATGACTTATTTCTTAAATGGACTACTCTTTATACAACTGTTTTTTGACATATTGATGAAATTCATTGTTGGAAAAATCTTCATCACAACAGTTTTGTGGGATGTTGCCCTGGAGCTGATGTATAATGAGATATCTTTCCAACACATCCATGGTATATTTTCCTTCTTCACTGAGACAAGTAAAGGGGCAAAATACGGTGATTTTCCACCCTTTTTCTTTGGTATTAAGAAGTTTTGGGAGAGTGCTTTTAATTGTTCCTATTCAAAGCATGCATTCTCAGTGAAAGGCCGGACAAGATGCAGAGAGAGAGAGAAACTGGAGAGGCTTCCCCAAGATGATCTGGAAAGAATCCTCTCTCTAGACAGCTACAGGATCTACAACACTCTGCAAGCCGTGGCTCGTGCCTTAAATGCTGCATATTCATCTAGATCTAAGCAGAGGGGAACTGAGAGAATGGGACTTCAAAGGCTACAGCCATGGCAGGTATTTTCTTTCCCTTCATAGACATCTCAACTGAGCATGACAATTGATTGTAGTGTTGCAGATATTGAATATTTTCCTTTGGAAATGAATTATTGTCCAGGCGCATAGAAATATTATTCACTCTTTACTCGCAGAATATCTCTCTCTCTCTCTCTCTCTCTCTCTCTCTCTCTCTCTCTCTCTCCTGCCTTTCTGCCTCCAGGCATTTGCTTTACCTTCAGGAGAGCTTCCTTTACATATTGACTCTATTGAGTTTTGGAGCCAAAGACAAAAAGGCAACTCCCTTCAAAAAGGAGATATTGCAATCCAATACCTTCATCACATGATCTAAGGTTACAACACTCACATGTTAGCTAGCAGAGAACAGCATCCAGTTAGTTAATCTTAATCTCAGCAAGAGACCGGAGCCCTTTAGAAAAAAACTACGATGGAAAAAACCCAAAGTTTGCAGAACACATTAGCCATTTTCCATTTTAAACCTTCCTTAATACATATACTTTTTTCATTTCTTTTTGCTGTTCTTATTCTTGCCTCATTGCACAGCCCCCTGAGCAACTGCTCCCATTATGTGCCCAATTCTCCTTTCCCCGCAAGTTGGAATTATTTTTGGCAGGGGAGATGACATTGATCAGGCTGTCTCTAGTCTCTATTCCTTTGACACACGCTTGACTCTGCTCTGGCTCTCTGCTCCCTCCACCAAGCTCCTGCCTTTCCCTGCTGAAGCCCATATTGGAGATTTCATTCAGTTTGCCTTGAAAGGAAAAACGAAGCTAATTCACTCTTTCTGAAATAATCCAAGGGGGCAGCATCCTTCAAAAACATGCTTACTAGGAGAAAATCACACAGAAATGCTGAAGAATTCTGATGAGCTTTTTTATTATTTAAAAAATGCTTCAGAAATGTGGAGAACTGAATTTAAGATTGGGGTTTGTGTGTGAGAGAGAAAACAGTATGAACCAAAAGTGACAAGATCTCTCCATTACTATTTGAGTCTGCAACCAGCCCTAAGCAAAGGGGAAGTGGATTGTCAGTATGCTTCCATCATCATCATCATCATCATCATCATCATATAATTTTTATTAAATTTCAAATTGAACAATTCCAAATAAACATTTTACAAACTCTAAAATATCCAATGACTTCCCTTCTTCTCTTTCCTTGGTTCATTTTACATCTTATACACCCCTGTATATTTTGCTATAACCATTCAAATCAGTTTTCTACTTTTACATCCATCAAACATTATTTTCGGGGTTGAATTTGTCTTAATGCTGCCACTGTTTTCAGCTGTATAGTGTTATTTTCCATATATTCAATAAATGCTTTCCACTCTTCTTTCAATGTATCTTCTTCTTGCTCTCTTATTCAGTATGTTAAATCTGCACGTTCTCCATATTCTGTCCACTTAAGTTGCCAGTCCTCTTTAGCTGGGACCTCGCTGACTTTCCATTTCTGGGCTAGCAAAACAGGGGCCTCTGCTTCCCTTTATTCTAAATGCTCTCATCTTTGCTTCTGTTCCAGCTCCACCCTTTCCTAGGAAACACCCAGTTCTACAATTCTTCCATGGACAGAGTGTATTTGGATGAGAATGGGGAGCTGGCAGCTGACTTGGACATTGTGAACTGGGTGGTGTTCCCCAATAAATCCGTCCTCAGGGTGAGGTTTGGGAGTATCGACAGACAGGGATCCCCAGACCTGAAGTGCACCATCGACCAGGAGGCCATTGTGTGGCCCAAGTGGCTCAATCAGGTGACGGGGAGTGGGAATCATGCCTGTCATTTTGCTGTCTTTTCTATGAGCTCTAATAAGTGCTCCCTGTTCTGTGGGCTGCTGCCCTCACTTGCCTGTCAACTCCAGCACTGGGCTGTTGTTCCAGATAGTTCCTACAGCTCCTCTGCTCAGCTGGGTGCCAAAGGAGGCTTCCTGCTAAACTGTGTGTATGGGGAAAGGGGGGTTCCTTGGTTTTCTGTTGCTACCTGAATTTTATTAGTAGTGAATAGCTCATGGCCCATATACAGAACTTTATTTAATGGAGGTCCTTTGTTTTTTTCTGAATTTAATCATGAATCATTCATGTAATGGACAGGGATGGGAAATGCTGAGTTTCAAGCTATAGCCTAGATGCTACAGCAGATGACAACATACTATTTCTCAAAGAACAATTCTCACTGACGCTCTTCGTCTTTGTGCCTAGACCCTTCCTACTTCCAGGTGTGTGGAAAGCTGTTGCCCTGGATCCGTCAAGGTGATTCAGGAAGGGAAGCCTCTTTGCTGTTATGAATGTCTTCCCTGTGCAGAAGGGACCATCTCCGCTCAGGAAGGTGGGTGACTCCAAGGGGAAGGCTGGCCTTGGGGAAGAGAGAAGGGTTCCGTCAGGAATCTCTCAAAACCAATTCTGGGCAGGACAAGGCTGGTATGGTTCATGTGTGGGAGGGAACTGGGTGGTCCAAATTATCATCATCATCAATCTGTTTTGATTATTATAGTTTGTGATATTGTTCTAAAATGTATCATCATCATCATCATATATATATATATATATATATATATATATATATAGTAAGCTGATTGGGAAAGCAGAATATAAACATGTCAGTCACTAAATGCCTGCCCAGCCAAATTCCACTCCTTAGCCCTACTTCTAATCCTTACTCCAAAAAATAC
Source organism: Podarcis cretensis (assembly GCF_951804945.1). NCBI lineage: Eukaryota > Metazoa > Chordata > Lepidosauria > Squamata > Lacertidae > Podarcis > Podarcis cretensis. The sequence goes on from NC_137171.1 coordinate 124,497,564, forward strand.
CTTTGATCAAATGTGAAGGAGGGAGGTCTAAACCACGGAGCCTCTTGGTCTTGCTGATCGGAAGGGCAGCAGTTTGAAACCACGCGACGGGCTGAGGTCCCGTTTCTCTGTCTCAGCTTCTTCCATCCTTGCAGTTTGAAAGCACACCAGGGGGAGTTTGGATTTGATATCCCGCCTTTCACTCCCTTTATGGAGATTAAAGAAATAATGAAATGCGTTTAAGTCAATTGGAAAAATAAAGTAGCGTAACAAGAATGGCTGGAAGAAGAAGAGTTTGGATTTGATATCCCGCTTTATCACTACTCGAAGGAGTCTCGAAGCGGCTAACATTCTCCTTCCCCTTCCTCCCCCACAACAAACACTCTGTGAGGTGAGTGGGGCTGAGAGACTTCAGAGAAGTGTGACTGGCCCAAGGTCACCCAGCAGTTGCATGTGGAGGAGCGGAGACTCGAACCCGGTTCCCCAGATTACGAGACTACCGCTCGTAACCACGACAGTGCAAGTAGATGGATAGGTTTCACTGAAGCGGGAAGGTAAATGGTGCTTCGGGGTGCTCTGGCATTCGTCTTGGTGTCCCTTTGCACCAGAAGCGGTTTAGTCATGCTGGCCAGAAGCTGTCTGTGGACAAACACCAGCTCCTTTGGCCTGAAGCGAGATGAACGGTGCACCCCATGGTTGCCTTTGACTAGACTTAACTGTCCCGGGGTCTTTAAGGAGAGAGATTGTTATGGACCTAGGGTGGATATTAGACTTCTGCACAGACCCCTGATCCTCCTTTTGGTCCTATTATAGGGGGCTCCAAGCAGCCCAACCTGCCAGAGGCCAAGCAGGGGATCTTCAGCCCTGGAATCTATCCCACATTTCTTCGGGGTAGAGCTAATGTTTAGAAAAACCTAATTAAATACCTGTAGTGATCTGTGGCTGTCTAAGACTGACTTCTTCTACAACTGAATCTCTCCCAAGAGGCTAGATGCTGCTCAGGGCTTGGCTGAATCCAGAGTAGTAGACATTACTCTCTTTCTCTTTCTCTTGCAGATGCAGACCATTGCCAAAAATGCCCAGAAAATCAGCATCCAAACATGAACCGAGATCAATGTGTGTTCAAGCATATCACCTTCCTAGCCTATGAAGAATCTCTGGGGGTTGTCCTACTTTCCCTTGCCCTACTGGGGTCCTTAGCCACAAGCTTTGATTTAGGAATCTTTATTAAATACAACGAAACTCCCATAGTCAAAGCCAATAACCGGGACCTCTCCTACATCCTCCTCGTCTCCCTCCTGCTTTCCTTTTTGTCCTCCTTCCTGTTCATTGGGAGGCCAAGGAAAGGGACCTGCCTTCTCCGACAAACGGCCTTCAGCATCATCTTCTCTGTTGCTGTTTCTTCTGTGTTGGCAAAAACCATCACTGTGGTTCTGGCCTTCCTGGCCACCAAGCCAGGGACCTCAGTGAGGAGATGGCTGGGGAAGAGTCTGGCCAACTCCATTGTCATTTCCTGTTCCTGTGTCCAAGTTGTCATCTGCACCATCTGGCTGGGGATCTCGCCACCATTCCCAGACTCTGACATGCACTCCCAGCCTGGGGAGATCATCCTGCAATGCAACGAAGGGTCTGTGGCCATGTTTTATGTTGCCCTCGGCTACATGGGCTTCCTGGCGGCCATCTGCTTCACGGTGGCTTTCCTAGCCAGGAAGCTGCCTGGGGCCTTCAATGAAGCCAAGCTGATCACCTTCAGCATGCTTGTCTTCTGCAGTGTTTGGGTGTCCTTTGTGCCCACCTACCTGAGCACCAAGGGGAAATACATGGTAGCCGTTCAGGTTTTCTCCATCTTGGCCTCCAGTGCTGGGCTCCTGGGCTGCATCTTCATGCCCAAATGCTACATTATTTTGCTGAGACCTGATCTGAACGCAAAGGAGCACCTGACAGCAAAAACTAAAAATAGCATCTGATTCTTAAATTATTATTTTTCAAGAAGATAGAGAAGTAATGTTCTTGAAAAATAATGTTTCAATTTAAAAAATCATTACCCTCATTTGATCATGTAGAACCAACCAACTTAATGGAAGTAGTTATGAAATTTGGATTTGGCTGAAAATTTGTTAATACTTTGGAAGATATAGATCATATAGATCACAGGGAATTCACATTACCAAAATTTTGTAATTATTCTTGGAACGGAACATGGATGTCCACTGTCACTCCTGTTATTTCTCCAAGTGAATCTCCATCCCCCGGCTCTCTCACTTCCTCATTCATCATCACCTCCTCTGCTGGTGCTGCTAAGTACCCTCTGTCTTTGAGCTCTTTGCTCTCCTACTTTTAAGGCTCGCTGGGTTCTGGAAGATGGTGGGTCTAGAATGCTTTCTAATGACATGTCAACCAGGTGTTGCTCTGGCTCTCCCATGATTTCCCAACTTTCCCCCTCATTTGCCTCTGAACTGTGACTTCCCTTTATACTGTCTTCCTCTTCCTCCTCCCTGGGAGGGTCAGGATGGAGAGGTGGTCTCACCCATTCCTCCCTGGCCCTTGGTCATCTTGGTTAGCCTCCACCCCATACCTGCCAACTCATCAATATCTACCTTAATATATGGTGCCCAGAACTGGACACAGTATTCCAGGTGTGGTCTGACCAAGGCAGAACAGACTGGGAATATTACTTCAATTGATCCGGACACTATACTTCTGTTGAAGCAGACTAAGATTTCAACATTATTTTTATTAGAGTTAAAATTTGTTATCTTTTCCCCCTATTTGTATAATTAAAAAAACACACACCTTTCAATGCTGTATTTTAAAATGTTGTGAGCCATGCAGGGACCTTACAGTGAGGATGGGTAATCAATATTATTATTTAATATATAAAAAGGTTGCTGCATCACACTGTTGAGTCATGTTAAGCTTCTGGTGTAATAAGCCAGTTGTCCTATATTTAGGCCTCTGCTTATTCTCTTCAGCCTCAGCAAAGGTGTTGTTAACATTTTGCTCCTTCAGACCATATACACAGGGACCTAGGTCCACATTTGTCCAGAATCTTACCTGCTCAACTGTCATCTCTAACCCCCCCCCAAATAATTCAATTCCCCCCCGCCCCCGTTTCATTTCACTTCCTCAGAAGAATCCTCGAATGTTTCCACTGAATGTAGTAAGAAGGGAGTGTATTATGGAGGGGGGAGCTCCAGGCGGACATTTCCACAGTGGTGGGAATGTTTTGGCGGTTTTTTTTTATTAAAAAATTGATGATTTACAAAAGTGTGCAATGTCTCCCTCTCGTATTTTCCCCCATGTAACATTTTTACAATTCAGTATCATTTTTTGAGACATTAGGAAGAAAAGGGGGAGAGGGGTGGAGGGGGGGGAGACGATTGGGGTTGGGGTCGGGCGGCGATGTTTCTATTTTACTTAGTATATGTAGGGTTTGGTGTCAGCGTTGCTTGTGCAGGTTCTTTGCTGTTCACTTGTGTTTCTTTGGTGGTGAGAGAGGTTGGGGTTGGCCTAGGGTGTGGTTGTTCATTTGTGGTTGGCTGTGGTGGTCTTTGTTTTCATGGGTGAGTGGGGTGGGTGGGTGTTTTGGATCAGGTTAGCCATATTGATTTGTATGCTGTTGGTGGGTTTTTGTCATTGTCTTGTTGGGCTGTGTGTGTGATAAAGGGGAGCCATACCGGGGTGAAGGTGTCTTCTTCTATTTGTCCCCATGTCAGTTTCAGTTTATTGGTTAATTTTTCCAGTAGGGCTGTTTCCCATACTATTTGGTACCATTGGCCCATGCTTATTCCTGACAGGTCTCTCCAGCGGTGGGAATGTTGTGGGAAAGTGAATGACAATGAAACAGAGGAGGAAGAGGAGGAAAGGAAAGGGTGAAGGCTTGTTGCTTGGGGAGCGGGGTAGACAAAAGAGTGAAGGACAAGGCAGTTCTGGGCAGCCTCGGCAACTGCTGCTTAGGTGGACCAGAAAGCAAAGAAAAGGCCTTTGCTGCAGTCAGGCCAAAGGAGAGCAAAATAGGGAAGGGAGGGCTAGCCAGGAAGAAGAGTGGGAGCTGCCCTTGTTGCTGCATATAAGAAAGAAAAATAGAGTATGTACTAGAGTTATAACTTTTTGACCTCAAAAACAAACAAACAAACAAACAAACAAACAAACAAACAAACCCCACTCCCTGTATTATAATGGGATGAACTTTTGCTTAGAAATACTGAAAAGGGGACTAATTCTTCTCAGTTGTGAAAAAAGGTCACCCATAGAGGACACGTGGCTCTCTAGTGACAAAGGCATATCCAAGAGTACCCCCAAACTATGCATTTGCTACATAGGCTTAGGATCCAAGGCCATTTCTGTTCTCATCCTGAAGCAAAGTTCTTAACACGAGGTAATATTTCTGGGTTAGCGGCTCCTCCTGGGCTCCTGCCTTGGAGGAGGAGAGAGCAGGGCTCCGCTTGTGCTCGGCTTGCCAAGGGTTAAAAGGCACAGAGCTGGGTTTCTAGAGAGGACAGGAAGTGGAGGCGTGGGGGGGGGCAAGGTCCTCCCGAGCAAAAGCCCCTCCCTCGCCCTTCCCACCTGCAAGCGGAGGGGCTGCTTCCGCCTCCCCCCCCCCTCTCTCTCTTGCAAGAGCTGCCTGGGGGTGAGTCTGGTGCAATGGGGAGAAGGGGCTGCGGGGGAGGGTGCCGGGGGGGGGGGGCTGGCCAGATCATGCCTGGGGGGCGCCAAATGGGGGGGAGGGGGATTGAAGGGGGGGCCTGCAGAGAGAGCCCTGGGGTCTCGATCAAGAGCTGAGGAGGAGGAGGAGGAGGAGGAGGAAGGGGGGTCTTCCTCTTGGCCAGCATCGCTACTGTGTCTTTTCTCCAAGCAGAAACTGCTACATTTTTAGCAGGGCGATGAGAGCCAGATCTCTTATTACTGGATCGCTTTTCTAACGTAGCTCAGCTTTTTTCGTTCTTTAATCAGTTTGGTCGTTTATACGGATGTCAGCCTCCAGGACGTACTTTGTATATCAAACTATATAGGAAACTATATCTGGTCTAGGGAACTATGCCCCACAAATTACACAGAGATGCATTTTCAATTAAAGCACACATTCTGCTCATGTGAAAACACCAGGCAGGTTTGGAGTACATTGTCAGGAGCAGGGCTAGGCAAACTGAGGCCCGGGGGCCGGATGCAGCCCAATCGCCTTCTAAATCCGGCCCACGGACCGTCCAGGAATCAGCCTGGTTTTTCCATGAGTAGAATACATTGGTACCTCGGGTTAAGTACTTAATTCGTTCCGGAGGTTTGTTCTTAACCTGAAACTGTTCTTAATCTGAAGCACCACTTTAGTTAATGGGGCCTCCTGCTGCTGCCACATCGCCGGAGCACAATTTCTGTTCTCATCCTGAAGCAAAGTTCTTAACCTGAGGTACTATTTCTGGGTTAGCGGAGTCTGTAAGCTGAAGCGTATGTAAGCTGAGGTTACCACTGTATTTAAAATGCATCTCTGGGTTATTTGTGGGGCATAGGGATTTGTTCATTTTTCTTTCTTTCTTTCTTTCTTTCTTTCTTTCTTCAAAATATAGTCCAGCCCACCACTTGGTCTGAGGAATGGTGGACCGGCCCACGGCTGAAAAAGGTTGCTGACCCCTGGTCTCCTTCTGGAGCCAGAGAGGTCGGGATAGTCACTTTCAAGGGCACCATTTAAGATGTAGAGGTTTAGCCTGAATGCTGTTTGAGCGAAGCAGATGCCTGCAAAGTTTAATTTCTGATCTTTGGAACAACGGGTGAGGAGGAATCCACTGGCTTAACTTCCAGATCTAACTTGCAAAGCCTGTCCCAGTCTGTCATTCATATATTATGTCCCACATCCTTTGCCCATTTTATCATAACACAATTTACCTGGTCCTCTTTAGTGTCCCATTCCAGAAGCAGATCGTTCATTTTTGACAGCAGTTTTGTACTACCTTCTACTATTTCTCTCTGAAATATTGGCACTTGATAACTAAATCCTTTCTTCATATGATTTTTTAAAGTTTCATTTAGTTGTAAATATTGTTACCAGTCTATTACATTTTCTCTTACTTCTTATTATGACTATGAAAACTTTTATGAACTTTTGCCTTATGATACCATAGATAAGCATTCCTGGCGTTGCAGTCTTCAGGCTTGGGGACAAGATGGTGCCTGGATTTTGCACCAAGTTCTATACATAAGCCCCACTGAGTTCAATGGGATCTATTCTCAGGTCACGACTGTGCAGACCATGCCGGCCTTACGAAGCGGGGAGAGGAGTAAACGGAGGAAATTGGAACCACTGGAAAGGTTTATAAATGGGGTTTCTGTTGGGAAGGGGCTGCCCCATTTGTGCTTTTCCAGGGGCAGGAGAGCCAGTGTGGCGCAGTGGTTAAGAGCGGTAGACTCAGAATCTGGTGAACTGGGTTCGCGTCTCCACTCCTCCACATGCAGCTGCTGGGTGACCTTGGGCTAGTATCTCAGCCCCAGTCACCTCACAGAGGTGTTTGTTGTGGGGGAGGAAGGCAAGGGGAATGTTAGCCGCTTTGAGACTCCTTAGGGTAGTGATAAAGCGGGATATCAAATCCAAACTCTTCTTCTTCCCTGCAGGGCCTTTGAGGCTCCCTTTGCTTCTGTGAAAACGTGGCGTGGCTAATGGGTATTGAACCCCAATTAGCCGTAACTAATTGAATTACAGCTCGGCACACTTCCCTTGTGCGCCTCCCTGCTGCTTCGATCCTCCGTCTTCCGTCAGCCACAATTGCAGAGCTTTCTCTCGCAGCGTGCTGTTGCTCTCCGGTGTTTAGCAGATCAATCACACTTAGGCATCAGTGTGTATATAGTATCAGTCTTTATTCAAGCAGTTAAACAATAAAAGACAGATTTCCTGGGCTCAGAGCGCTCATCCTGCTTCTTTTCCCTTCAGAAGCCGGAACAAAACAGGCAGCGAGAAAAAGCCACTCCCTCATTCTAGTCATGCCTCAGGAATGGAGAGACGTCACTCAGAACTCCTTAACCCTGTGAGTTCTGAAACTAGCCACAGCTTCTTCCTGTCTCCCAGGACCCTGCAGCTTGTTTTGGCTCCTTGACTCTTCAGGAAGGATGAAAGAGATGGATCCTGCAAAGCTAGCGAGGATGGAAGGGGGAAGATGGACGGTTGACCTGGTCCGGTTGTCTCCTGCATCCCTCCTCACAACCTCTGAGCGTTCCTCTCTAGGGCTCTCAGAGAGATCTGGTGAGTTCCAGGGGAGTGGAGATGGGGACATGGAGGGATGGAGCCAGAGAGGGATTGGGGCTTGCTCAGCCTGGGGGTGGGGGGAGGCAGGCAGGTGGGTGGAGATTGAGTAGGTGAGCACCTCTTTGGGCTCCACCACCTGCCTGCCTGCCTGCCTTTGCCATCTGCAGGGAATTTGAGCTAGGAATACATCACAGCTCCCTGGCCACCACGATGTATTGGCAGCTCAAAATGTCTAATACCAGTGCCATGACCTGAATGCCCTGCTTATGTCACAAAACTTACAGCTCCGTCACACAGCAGTAGAAGCAACGACTCTTTAAAGTAACGTGATGCTGCTTTGCAGTTTGAATGCAGATGGGGCCTATGCTGTGTGTCGCCCTTTTCTTTTCTTTTTGGAGTAACTTTTTATTTGTTTTTAAAAACAAGGAACATGTGAATAATAAATGATACAAACATGTAGACCGGGTCTTCTCATGTCATTTGTATATCTCAAAACTAGCAGAATAAATTTGCAGGAATGTCTATAACATATGGTTCATCATTAATGGTCAGTGAATGAGTCCTGGGTTCATGAATTGGTTTAAACTGGAACACAAAAACGGGAAATAGGAGAGAACAGAGAGCATTCAACATCACATAGCTGGTTGTCTATTCAGGATCACATAGCTGGTTGTCTATTCAGGAGCTCTTTGTGGTTGTTGTACTTAGATTAAGATTAAGGAGAGCCAGTGTGGCGCAGTGGTTAAGTGCGGTGGACTCGTAATCTGGTGAACCGGGTTCGCATGTCCGCTCCTCCACATGCAGCTGCTGGGTGACCTTGAGCTAGTCACACTTCTTTGAAGTCTCTCAGCCCCACTCACCTCACAGAGTGTTTGTTGGGGGGGGGGGAAGGGAATGGAGACTGTTAGTCACTTTGAGACTCCTAAAAGGGGAGTGAAAGGTGGGATATCAAATCCAAACTCTGCTAGCAGTCATTTTCCCTCTTATGTTAGCAATGATACAGAGTTGGTCTCCTCAAGAACATGGGAGGGGGTTCAAACTGAAGAAAGTGATTTACATATAAATTTAAATTTAGACCAACCAGATTGAGGCAACAGCTGATGGGGAGTGTGCAGGTGAAGATGTTGCTGCTTGTTTCAGACGAGACGTGGACATTGCTGGATCCTGACCAAAGAACTCTGCATAAGGAAGTCACGGAGGAGAATCGTGGGATCATGGACCCTCTTGGTAAAGTTCCCCGTTGGATCATAAGATCAGTTTTGAAATTCCATACATACCTCTATGTGCTGAACCTCCACTATTTTGATGGAGACCAACAGCACCTGGGATTCTAACATCCCCACCGTGAACCCTGAATAGAAGGAGATCAACTGTGAATGTTCTTTGTCTAGTCATGCCTTTTTAAACAATGACCAGGTTTGTCTGAACTGCCCAGCAACTTCAATGTGTTCCTCTGCTAATTCAGAGTGTTAAATTTGGATATGAAAACGTCAAATTCCGCCCTCCCCCCAAGAGATCCTAGAATATAGCTCCCTTTCTGTTCTTCAGACATAGAATATTCTGCCAGGTTTAACTTTTCAATGATAGTTAACATTCTGTCACATGACTGATAATTTTTTTCCCTTCATGTTTTAGAGCAAAAAAGTTTCTTATTAAATTGCGATGACATCTTGTAAATTCATAAACTTTCTCTAAATTGTGAAGAATTTCTCTGGCAGTAAGACATCTGCTCAATACATTGTATCACTTCAAATCTGTATAACACTATTCTCATTCTTCTCTTCCACTGTGTCAAATTTCCTCTATGCATCCTAAAAATTTCTTTCTACTTTTCAATCTGCCTTTAAAAATTGTTTCTGAGAGGATAATTAAGAGTACACTGGCAAAGAGGTCAAAATGTTAATGTCAGTTTCTGAGGTAAAATGTGTCACTTTACAACTCTGCACCTGTCTTTCTAGATTATTCGTGGTTTTCTGGATTTTGTGGGACCCAAACCCATTTTCTGTGATATTTATATGTGTGGAGGTTGCCCCGGGTGGTTTGACCCTTGAAAAACATAGCTTTTTTTTCTTCTAGAAAAGGCTCTGTTTAGAGTTTATACAGAACACATTACATTACTTGATATACTAAAACACGTTTACATGTGCTTATATCTAATATATCTATATTCTTTACTGGTTTAGATTATTTCTACATTTATCCCATTCCTTATTCAAGACAATAAGCTACACTCAAAAAACCAAAATAATTCAACATCAAATAATACTGCTACATGAGGTATGAAGAGTGAATTACAAGTGCTTCTATCTATATGGGACTTTACAGACTTTTTCTGAGGCACATAGCAGCATAAAACAGGCAGCAGGTGCTCTCACAGAAAACCTCTCTCTCACTCGACAGTTGAGAACAGACCTAACTGAAAAAACGGCCTTCTGGAGTGACAGTCACCCTTTCCATAGCAACTTGGAGGCAACATTCACACACAGAGTTGTTAAGGAAGTTGAGGGAATTTCTGTCAGGTTTGGGTTTCTGTTTTAGCCTCTGCCCGTTTTTTAAAGAGAAGACCAATGTTAGAGTTGGAGTGGATTTCATGATTGTGGCAACAAAAATCCATCCTAGAAAAGAGCCAGACTTTCTGAACCTCTGGTTCTCAAAAATACGTCTGTGAATGCTGGTCGACAAAGGCCATGACCTCTGTAGAAAGACCTCACACCTTCTGTTCTTCCTCTTTCACAAATGTTCATTAGCATTGTTCAATAATTGGGGGCTCCATTTCTTCCTGAGGATCTAATTAGTTTCTGTCTTTGTTGTAGGTGGTGATGAATTGGAAATGAAGAATGGGGGAGACCATGACAAAATCCATACAGTGGAGAAGCCATATCAAAATTGGGAGTATGGAGAGAGCTCCAGTCAGAGTTCCTGTTCCCATCAAAGAACTCACAGTGGGAAGAAAGGCTATCAGTGCTCAGAATGTGGGAAGAGCTTCAGTCGGAAGGACAATCTCACTTCGCATCAAAGAATTCATAGAGGAGAGAAACCCCATCAGTGCTTGGAATGTGGAAAGAGGTTTCGTCAGAGTGGGGCTCTCACTTCCCACGAAAGAATTCATACAGGTGAGAAACCCTATCAGTGCTTGGAATGTGGAAAGAGCTTCAGTCAGAGCACCCATCTCACTTCCCACCAAAGAATTCATACAGGAGAGAAACCCTATCAATGCTTTGAATGTGGAAAGAGCTTCAGTCAGAGCACCCATCTCATGTCCCATCAAATAATTCATACAGGGGAGAAACCCTATCAGTGCTTGGAATGTGGAAAGAGCTTCAGTCAGAGTGGGGTTCTCACTTCCCACAAAAGAATTCATACTGGAGAGAAACCCTATCAGTGCGTGGAATGTGGGAAGAGCTTCAGTCACAGGCAGAGTCTCACTTCCCATCAAATAATTCATACAGGGGTGAAACCCCATCAGTGCTTAGAATGTGGAAAGAACTTCAGTCACAGCCACAGTCTCGCTTCCCATCAAAGAATCCATACAGGGGAGAAACCCTATCAATGCTTGGAATGTGGAAAGAGTTTTCGTCGGGGTGTGGATCTCACTTCCCATCAAAGAAATCATACAGGGGAGAAACCCTACCAGTGCTTGGAATGTGGGAAGAGCTTCAGAAAGAGGGCCGGTCTCACCCGCCATCAAAGAACTCATACAGTGGCACCTTAGGTTAAGAACTTAATTAGTTCTGGAGGTCAATTCTTAACCTGAAACTTTTTTTTCCTTTCAAAAATTTTATTAGTTTTTACAATATCAATGACAAACAAAAACATAAAACAAACAAAACATAACAAACATAAATCATAACCTTATTGAAAATAACAGTTATTTACTTTGTAAAATGACTTCCTCGTTTCCCTTTAGTTGAATTTCATTGCATATCCTTATAACGGTTTTCCAAATCCCAATTTTAATACCCTTTAAATTAAACATTAACATCTTTAAATCTTTTCCTTCTTGTATTAAACATATTATTTTATCAGTTAACATAAATACAATCCTAAGCTCATTAAGTATCTGGACGCTATTTTCAGTTATTTTAGCTTAACAAATTTAGCTGAATAATCATTAAATTTCTTCCATTCTTTGTGGTGTTCCTCCTCCTTCTGGTCGCGGACGGCTAGCTCCATAAAATCCATCATCTTCATCTGCCATTCTTCTACTCTTGGTAATTCTTGAGTTTTCCACTTTTTAGCTAACAAAATACAAGCCGCAGTTGTGGCATACAAAAATAGATTAACATCTTTCTTGGTCAATTCCAACCTGAAACTCTTCTTAACCTGAAGCACCACTTTAGCTAATGGTGCCTCCCACTGCTGCCACGCTGCTCTCTTGCAATTTCTGTTCTCACCCTGAAGCAAAGTTCTTAACCCGAGGTACTATTTCTGGGTTAGCGGAGTCTGTAACCTGAAGCGTCTGTAACCTGAGGTAACACTGTACAGGGCATGAAGCGTAATAGAAATGTGGAAACAGCTTCTCTTCCAAGATGCTTCTAGCTTCCCATGAAGAAATTCATGTGATTGAGCAGGTGGTTGCTGAAGAGCTCCAGGGATGCCTGGAGGATGGGGAGCATTTGGTTCCCTTCCAACCGGGAATCAGGCCTCATATTGGGACTGAAACTGCCTTGGTTGTGCTGGTCGATGATCTCCGGCACTCTAGGGACAAAGGTGAAAGCTGTTTCCTGGTTCTGCTCGAGCTCTCAGTGGCCTTTGATACCATCGACCACGACATCCTTCTGGACCGTCTAGCGGAGCTGGGAGCTGAGGGTTATACAGTGGTTCCACTCCTTCCTCCTGGGCTGTGTTCAGAAAGTGGGGGGAGATGAGTGTTCAGACCCCTGGGCTCTCACTTGTGGGGTGCCTCAGGGTTCTGTCCTCTCCCCCATGCTTTTTAACATCTACATGAAGCTCCTGGGAGAGATCATCAGGGGGTTTGGGCTGGGTGTTCATCAGTATGCGGATGATACCCTGCTCTAACTCTCTTTTAAATCGGAACCAGTGAAAGCGGTGAAGTTCCTGTGTGAGTGTCTGGAGGGGGTTGGAGGATGATGGCAGGTAACTGATTGTGGTTGAATCCTGACAAGACAGAAGTGCTGTTGTTGGGTGACAGGGGCGGGCTGGTGTTGAGGACTCGCTTGGGCTACTGTAACACATTCTATGTGGGGCTCCCTTTGAAGGTGACCTGGAAACTACAACTAATCTAGAAAGGGGTTATCTTTGAAGAGAGGACATAACACCGGTCTTGAAAGACCTACATTGGCTCCCAGTACATTTCTGGACACAATTCAAAGTGTTGGTGCTCATCTTTAAAGCCCTTAACCGCCTTGGCCCAGTATACCTGAAGGAGTGTCTCCACCCCCATCCCTATGTCTGGACACTGAGGTCCAACTCCCAGGGTCTTCTGGCTCCCTCAGTGCGAGAATGAAGTTACAGGGCCTTCTTGGTAGTGGCACCCGCCCTGTGGAATGCCCTCCTACCAGATGTCAAAGAAATAAACAACTGTCTGACATCTCAAGGGAGCCCTGTTAGGGAAGCTTTTAATATGTGATTAATTATTGTATTTTAATATTTTGCTGGAAGCCTCCCAGAGTGGTTGGAGAAACCCAGCCAAATGGATGGGGTATAAATAAACTATTGCTATTGTTATTGTTTTAAGCACTTTCCCATGCAATATGGGAATCCACATCCATCTGAAATTCAGGAGCAGTTGGACAACCCCCAGATTCTGGGGATCTACTTTTGGGGCCATCTGGTAGAAAAAAGGGGAACTGGGTTTTATCATGAAGAGTCGGAAGAATGTATCCATAACTTGTGACGAAATCTGATAAGATCTTAATTGCACTGGCCAGCTAATTGCTTTATGGCCCCAATTAGCCCAGCATAATGCGGTCCGGCACGCTTCCCAGCCAAGCTGCTCTCAGACCTTCTTCTCCTCCGGTTTCGCCTTGCAGAGTAAAAACACAGCGGATCAAAAACCTGTTGCAGTCTGCTTCAGATCCAAACACACCAAGCACTGTGTTTGTCCAAATTCAACAGTTCTTTATTGCAGCAAATATTTACAGCTCAGCATTCCTCAGCTCCTCCTGGACTGCTAGCATTCATGGCGTCCTTCTCTCTCAGAGACACAGAGACAACAACAAGTAGAGCTCCTCCCTCCTTTCAAACGTCAGAATAGGAGGCACAACTCAGAACACAATTAACCCAGTAAGTTCTGAATCCCAACACCCCCTCTTGTCGAGTATTCTGACAAGACCTGTGGATGTACCTTTGCAGACCTCTGTGAGATCAATCCCTTCCCCAATGCCTTGCGCCCTCTCCTGGCGTCCCTGTCAGGCATCTGTGGAATATCCTCACAACTCTCAGAATCACACTGTGCGAAACTTACCCACGCACCTGTGGCCTGATACCTCTCAGGTGGAATTCCCTTCGTTGTGCGACTGGACCTCCTGGGCACAAACTCAGGCACTTCCTCTGACTCACTGTGGTCAGCAGGTGTGTCCTCTGCATCCTGGGATTCCCCCTCTGACTTAACGCGTCTTCGAACCCTTGGAATTACCCTCACAGGAGAACTAGGCTCACTCTTGGGCTCTCTTTTTACAACTAGTGGAGATGCCCCATCCTGCTCCTGACTTTGGTCAGTGAGCTGATCGTCATCAGCAGACTCAGCCCCTGGCTCTCCTTCCTCCTCATCAGAACCTTCCTGCTCTGAATCAGAAAGACATTCTGAAAGAATATCGCGTCTGGCAGGGGTCTTTGACTTTTCCTCCTGCTTACAGAACTCAGCGTGTTTACTGATCAGCAGCTTACTCTGATCACCTGACGGATACGCAAACCTCCATGCACGAGCCGCTGGCTCATACCCACAGAAGATCATTTTCTGGAACTTGGGTTCACCTGGCCCTCGCAAAGCTTCAGGCACCGGCAGCAAGGCCGTTGATCCGAACTCACGGAGGAAATGTACCTGCGGCTTCCTCCCGTGAAGCATGAAAAACGGTGTGTCTCCTACCACTGAATTGTAGGACCGATTCCAGGTGAAGCTCACATATTTAACTGCCTCCATCCAAAACTTCGGAGGTAACCCAGAATCTGACAGCATCACCTGTGCAGCTTTAACCAGAGCCTCACTTCTGAGCTCTGCCACCCCCCTCTGTTGAGGAGAAGTCACTGTGTGACTTATCCCTTTCTTGTGAAAGAACTTCTGCAAAGCAGACCCAGTAAACTGTGCGTATCTGTCACTAGCAATTTCCCTGACTCTGGTGGAGAACATTAGTTCCACCTCCTCAATCCAACGCCTAATCAGCTGTGCTGCATCTTCCTTGGATTTGAGACCATGTGTCCAGGTGTTCTGCGAAAAATCATCCTGCAGTGTCAGCAGAAACCTGGCCCCTCCCAGACTTGGTTCCTTCATGGGACCCAACAGATCTATGTGCACAAGATCAAAAGGTTTTGTGGTTACCCTCTCCACCCTGGGGTAACTGCACCCTCTTACCTTTGCCTGTCTGCAAGCCTGACAATCTAGGACTCTTGCACATTCTTCAATTCTACAGCCTTTGGAAACCTCAGGTAGCACCTGTAGTTCTTCAAGACAAGCATGGGCTGTCTTCTTATGCCACACACAAGAACATGAAACATGAGTGGGAACTGTAGCACGCAGGGCTTGTGCTTTCTCAACCTTCCCCTCACCCTCCAGAGACGTTTTAAGAATGAAGAGATCATTCTGCCCCTTTGCAACTCTGACCAGTTGCTTCCCTCCTTTGGAGATTGTACAAACATCGTGTTCAAAGCAAACCTTAAACCCCTTTTTCAACAAATAAGGCACAGATAAAATACAGTGTTGCACTCCTGGCACAATGCAAACTTCCATCTGCTCCTGCAAAACAGAAAACAATACATTTGCAATGTTATTCACATTTTTCTTTTCCCCACTTGCAAACTGAACAGTTTTCCCAGCCGGAATTGCCTTGCAATTCCACATCTCGACTGCAGGGGTCTCTGGGATCAGGTTGCAGTTAGCTCCTGAGTCGATTAAAAAACGAAAATCAGTGTGTCCCTCAGAGCTGTCCTCAAACAACGCCATGCTGGCAACAAACGTATCGCTACCCCCTCTCTTTGGGCTTCTGCAGCAGTTCTGTCTGCTTGTCTTGGCAACCAACTCCCCCTTGCTCAGGACCTTGGCAGCTTCCGTAGAAGTAGCCTCCTCCGTTGCCTTGGAGACCGGCCTGGCCTCTGCGTTCTCACGCGACTCTTTAGGCCTTATCTTCACTTTGTCCAGGTGGCCGACCTTGAAGCGTCTAGCTCGCCTCAGCCTTCCAGCCTTTGGCTGACGACAACCCTCAGTGGAAAAATACTGCCCAGGGCTCCTTTCAGCTGGCCTGGCCCCCCTTCTTCCGGAAGAGCCCTCTGTGCCAGCCCTGCCCTCGCTGAAACTGCGTTCCACTTCAGCACTCACAGTGGAAAACTTTTGAAACTTGCCTTTGGAACTCTCAGCCCCCCCGACTTGCACCTCAGGGACTGGGGCTTCAGCCATTTCCAGGCTCTGCATGACTCCTCCAGGGCTCTGGCCTCCTGCTGAAGTTTCACACAAACTTCTCAGCACCTCCCAGGCAGCCCTTGCTGACTTTACGCCCTCCAAACTGGGCAAAAGTGATGCATGTACGCATGCTTTTAGCATAGCAAGCTCTCTTTGCATTCTCTGCTGGCTTTCTTCAGGCAACGCAGCCTCAAAGCCTGCAATCCCTTCAGGATTCAGGGGAAGTGGTTCTTTCTGGCTTACATCCCAAAGCCCAGTGACCAGAAACCAACCCCTTACTCTTCTGGACCAGGTTGCCCAACTTCTTAAAGTGAGCTTCTCAAGCGGAACGTCCTCAAAGACCTGGCTGTCTGCCATTCTCTCCTCTTTCCCGGGGCCCCAGCTGCTGTACTCACGTTTCACCAGTCAGCTCTCCGGCACCCGATTCCTCAGCTGCTTTCCCAGCTCTCTGCCTCAGCAACTCTTGCCTCTCTGCAGCAGGCAAAACACAGAACGCAGACCTCTGCCGCTTCAGTAGCGTCTTCAAGCTAATGCCAAGCTGACTTCAAAGAACACCGGCAGACTTTCAGCAACAGTTTTATTAGCGGTAATTAGGTCCTCCATAACCTGTGACGAAATCTGATAAGATCTTAATTGCACTGGCCAGCTAATTGCTTTATGGCCCCAATTAGCCCGGCATAATGCGGTCCGGCACGCTTCCCAGCCAAGCTGCTCTCAGACCTTCTTCTCCTCCGGTTTCGCCTTGCAGAGTAAAAACACAGCGGATCAAAAACCTGTTGCAGTCTGCTTCAGATCCAAACACACCAAGCACTGTGTTTGTCCAAATTCAACAGTTCTTTATTGCAGCAAATATTTACAGCTCAGCATTCCTCAGCTCCTCCTGGACTGCTAGCATTCATGGCGTCCTTCTCTCTCAGAGACACAGAGACAACAACAAGTAGAGCTCCTCCCTCCTTTCAAACGTCAGAATAGGAGGCACAACTCAGAACACAATTAACCCAGTAAGTTCTGAATCCCAACATAACTTGCCCAGGACGCAAAGGGAGAGGTGAGTGCTTTGCTGTGGTTTCAGGACAAATCTCAGATGGTTGACCAACTACAGTCCCACACACACGCACACAAAGAACAAGACAAAATGCTGACCGTGTAGAACGGGAGGAGGTCTTCCAGGAATGCCTCCAGACTCTCAATATTTTGTGGGACTGAATCACATCCCAGAATATTAGACTAGGGACTCAGCTACATTACTCAAAAAACTGTGTTTTGAATGCATTGTAAACAAGCAACATGGTTTTTAAAAGCAGTGGTGGGGTAGCATTGGGCATCTGACACCAGTGTTGAGTGCTCCTGCTTCCAGGTTCCATCCCACCCTCACCTTTGGGAGAGTCCAAAAAGGAAAGAATGAAAAGCCCATGGCAGAGGCACAATTACTTCTTAACACCAAACCAGCCATACCTGTGGGATTTTGTAGATGCTTGACACAGGTGACATATGTCTAGAAATATCAGGTTCAGCATCTTCAAGAACAGCCAACAGGTTATTCCTCTTCCCACAGTCATAGTTTGGAATGTCTGCGTGCCCAGTAGAGAGCAGGTCTAGCAGGGCATCAGAAGTCCTCCTTGCATTAGAATAATGGTCATAGATGACATAGCCGAGGGTGACGTTGGGTAAGAGCCTGGGGTCCTGATTGATTTCACAAATGGCAGCCAGGAAGGACAGGACATTCCAGAATTTCCCACGATTGCCACTGGAATGAAAAAGTGCCCCCCTCCACTGAATGAAAACAACATTTCTAATTCTTTCTGCATCTAAACTCTCAGCTGTTTCCAGCACATAAAACAAAACGAGTCCACCCTCAGATGCTCAAATACCTTCCATTAGCGGCCTGTAGGAGAGAGGAAAGGCCCATCAGCCTCACTGAAAGTGGACTGACACCACAACTTTCACCATCATGCACATTTCATGAGATTGCGTTTCAGCTGTGTTTACAGTCAGCTGCATTATTTACCCCCTTGTAGGTTTGGATTTTTAAATTCCACTTTGCACAATCGTAACATTCTCAGATGCAGCATACTCATGTTCAGTCAGGACTTCAGCATCAGCTGCTGCTGCACCTTCAACTGAGAAGCACCTAAGTTCATGGTCCTGGCATATAGGGGCAACTGGAACCCAAGAAATCAGAGTGTGCCTCCAGACAGTCAATATTTTGCAGGAGGGATTCCAGCGCATGGCAGAACTTTGTTTTCCTGCAATTAAAGATTTCTGCCATAGTGCAAGAAGGCCCCTTTTAAAAATGGTTTGCAATTTTGAAAGTTACACAAAAACGCACAGAAAAGTGGAGAATGATTAAATGATTAGGAGGAAGGCATGTCATCCCCTCTTATGCAAATCTGGGTAGAAATTCCATTGAATATTGTATAATCTCCCTGCCCACAAATCACAACAAATGTTCCATTTTCCCACCTTCACCTCATCAAGCAGTTGGTCCCTTACCTTTCCCGCCCCGACCTGGCCACAGTGATCCATGGGACGGCCACCTCCAGGCTTGACTACTGTAATTCGCTCTACACGGGGCTGCCCTTGAAGCTGTCCCAGAAACTCCAGCGGGTGCAGAATGCTGCAGCGAGGCTCCTCACGGGGTCTCTGCCATGGGAGCATATTCACCCAGTGCTTTTCCAGCTGCACTGGCTCCTGGTGGAGTACAGCGTCAGATTTAAGGTTTAAGATTTAAGATTTTAAAGCCCTTCACGGCCTAGGACCCTCATACCTACTGGACCGCCTCTCCCAGTATAATAATAATAATAATAATAATAATAATAATAGTAATAATAATTTATTTATACCCCGCCCATCTGGCGGCTTCCAATCAAATGTTAAAAACAACACAGCATTAAATATTAAAAACTTCCCTAAACAAGGCTGCCTTTGTTGATATTTGCAGTGTCACGTGCACAGCGGAATGATGAGGAATACGTGCCAACATGCTCTAAATTGCTTTATTTACATTTCAAAGCTGGTAGATTACAGAAAAACATCTTGCCTCTGCCGGAGCAGAGAATGCATCCTCTCTCCTCTGAAGCACGGAGAGAAACAACACCAGACACTGAACTGCAAAGAACAGTGAAAAACAGGAAACCAGTGTACGTCACATCCAGTCTCCCTTTCCCGTGAGAAAACCCAACAGCAATTGACTGTGGAATGTAAACACCTGTCTCGTGACAAGCACTTTCGCTGCACAGTGAAGAGAGCAGAAACCAACAGCCTTCAGATGTCTTTTAAAAAGAAGATAGCTGCTCATTTCCTTCACATCTGAAGGGAGGGCGTTCCACAGGGCAGGTGCCACTATCGAGAAGGCCCTCTGTCTGGTTTCTGTAATGAGGGAACCGGCAGAAGGCCCTTGGTGCTGGATCTCAGTGTGGAGGTGGAGACGCTCCTTCAGGTATACAGGTCCGAGGCCATTTAGGGCTTTAAAGGTCAGCACCAACACTTTGAATTGTGCTCGGAAATGTACTGGGAGCCAATGCAGATGTCTCAGGACTGGTGTTATGTGGTCCCGGCAGCCACTCCGAATCACCAGTCTAGCTGCCGCATTTTGGATTAATGGGTATGGCCCACGGAGGACCTTAAGGTCCATAAATAGCAACACCCTAGAGGTCCCGGGTCCTAAGGAAGTTAGATTAGCCTTTTCAACACTGGCTCCGGCCTGGTGGGACGCTCTGCCTCATGAGACCAGGGCCCTGCAGGATCTGATTTGTTTCCACAGCGCCTGTAAGACAGAGTTGTTCTGCCTGGCTTTTGGCTTGGAGTCAATTTGATTCCCTCCCCCTCTTTCTTTTTCAATTCTCCTGCTGTGATGAGGCTGCATTTTAATGTTTTAGTGTTTTAATGTTGTATTTTCTTGTTTTTAAGTTGTATTCATTCAACTTGTTTTTATTATTGCTTGTTAGCTGCCCTGAGCCCGGCCTTGGCTGGGGAGAGCAGGGTATAAATAATAATAATAATAATAATAATAATAATAATAATAATAATTATAGAGCACCACATAATCAAGTAAATCAGGACGAATGCTGAATCAGCAGGGTGTCTGGAGAAGACTTGAATCAGGTGGAGAGCATTATTGTTTGTTTGGTTGACTGATTCATTGACTGAATCAGAAGCAGGATGTCACCTCACGTTCCTCTCAAAAATGGGGTCCATTTTAGTGGACCCAAAGGAGAACTTTGGACAAATCCCTTGAGTTTTCATGAGAAGTAAAGGAAAGGGGAAGTGGGAAGAGTGATGTTGTGTCAGGCGTGGAGAGTTCTCCTCTCCCTTTGGTAACATCACAGATAAGAATTAACAAGCAGTTGATCTATTTATAGTCCTTTTATTACAGCATCATGTTGCAAGCAGAAATACACAGCTCTTTGCAAGGAGGGCTGTTGGCTGCTCTAAATCCTCCTTCCGACTTCCGTAGCATCTTAGGTGCCAATGGGAAGTTCCTCCCTCCCTCTGACTTCTTTGCTCTCTGTTATGTTCAGTCCGAGTTGGTGGTGAGGGGGGTTCCCAACACTCTCAAGAGACATCTGAACTAGCTGCCCCCTCCTTTTGGGTTCCCTTGTCGTTATCTTGTACCTGGGCAACTCCTCCCTCAGCTGTTCAGCTCCTGTCTCTCTCTTTGCTTCTGAACACGCTGTGGACTGTCGGACTTGTGTGCAACCGAGCGACTCTTCCAGCAGTGTGATCTACTGAGCTTCTTGGGCTTGCTGGTCAGATGGTTTCCTGTTCAAATCTGTGCGACAGAGGCAAGATCCCATTGCTCTGTCCCAGCTCCTGCCAACCTAGCATACAACAAAATGTAATACAAGATTCAAATGCCGAAATTACGCTTAATCTCATGCCTTCCCCCCATTCCTTCTATGGGGACTAGAGGTTATATTTACACCTGCACATCAAAACTGTCCAGATGCCCAGGCGGGGGCTAGGGCCATAGCACTCCTCCAACAGGGACCCCTCAGTGGTAACCCCTACTTGATGTAGGTCATGGGGGGCAGGTGTGGATTACCCTTAGATGCACCCCCAGTAGATGGACTGGGGTGGAATAAGTGGCTATACGCAATGCCGATGCCAAACCATTCACATCTGTAATCAACAGAGTTGTGGCTCATTTGGACCCAATGTTATGCTGTTGTCTTGTTTCCATCACTTAGGGAGTGACAGGAAAACAGAAGCTTGGAACACAATTTGTAGGCTTTTTGGATGATTCCCACTTCTAAAGGAGCAAGTGCATAATTTGGGGGTACTCTTGGATACACCTTTGTCACTAGAGACCCACGTGTCCTCTATGGCTGTTTGTGACCACTGGAGTAATGGAAAACTTGGAGCTGGACTACTGCAATGCACTCTTTCTGGGGCTGCCCTTGGGTCTGGTGCAGAATCTCTAGTTGGTGCAACGTGATGTGGCCAGATTGTCCTTGTGAGATTTTGGTCAAGAACATCTGGCACCCCCCCCCCCATTTGAAGGACTATCCACTTAAACCAATTTTCGGCTTCCTGCAACTTCCATTCCTGATCCACCAGAGCACCTCTTCTCTTATTCCATGACTACTAAGCTTACCCAGGAGGCACCTTGTGGAACGCTTTTTTGGAATTCCAAGTGTTGGTTTGTCTGTTTCTTTATTAAATTTGTACACCGCCCTTCACCCAATGATCTCAGGGTGGTTCACAGCATAAAAATACAGGATAAGACCAAAAAGTATATAATAACAACAAGAACAAAAACAAAACAAGAAACCTACAAAAAAATCTGCTGAATCGCCTCTGTCTTTGCGTGAAATTTCAGTTCCCTTGTTCACCTCTCAAATTCATCAGAATAGCCCTATCCTGCGTTAGCATCAGTGCGCGCGCGGGGGGGGGGGGGGGATTCTGCCAGGGCTCACGTATGATAGTTCAGGTTACTTCTAACTCTTAATCTTGGTATTTTCCACCAATCTTTGGCATTTGCATCTCACAGTTTGGAGGCAGATCTTGGAGTCTTCGGAAACATGTTTTTCTTCAGCCCTGCAGTTGCAGGTGGAGCTCCATAAAGTGTCTAGGAACTTGCAGAGGTGGTACTGCTTTTCCATATAATTATCAAAATGATAGTGTGTGTGGTTTTCTTGCCCTCCAAAGATCACATTTGAGTCCACTAAATGTGATGTTATGGATCTGAGGCAGAAAGGTCTGGCAGATATATGCCTCCTGAGCCACCCAAAACTTAGGGGGGCTGAGATTTAGGACAGATGATAACTGCACCAGAATGAGGTTGGCTTGACTTCTCTCCACTTCAGATGTGACCCCTCTGTAGGGCTCCGTTAGTAAGAAGAAAGTTACTGCATCTTGCAAGGACCACAACAAAAGACTTGTAATTCTTTGTAAGGGAGGTGCTCGTTCCTGGGAGGAAAAAAGATGGTCCTCATTCTACTGCTTCTACTGCCTTATGGGGACTGTGGGAAACTGAAGACAAAATGCCTCTTGTCTTTGGAAAGGGATGAGATAGATTCACCTAATTATTTCAGGCCAGGAGACCACCTCATCAGTGGGGTCATCTCTGCCACAAACACTATGTTTCATCCTCATATCTTTAGCCAATGTCCTTCCACCAGTTTTTATTGGTAAGACGTTTTGTGGGGATGGAGTTCCTGGTGTTGCTACTATTTCCATGAGATCCAACTCATCTCCAGTTACTTTCTGGGGCCTTTCTCATGATCTGGTACCTGCCTTTAAGAACATAAGAAGATCCCTATGACAGATAAATTTGGGGGTGATGAGGCTCTCAGCAGCTACCAGTCACAATGGCTATGTTCTCTATTCACTGTCACAGGCACTATGCCTCTGGGTACCAGTAACTGAGAATCTCAAGTAGGGGAAGTGTTATTGTGCTTCTCAGTTTACCATGTGCATCTGGTTGGCCGCCTTGAGAATGCTGGAACAGATGAGCCTTGGGGCTGATTCTGCAGGATTCTTCTGAAAAATGATGGTAGGAGAAAGTGTATTTTTGCCTTAGATTTAACATAAAAGGGGGAAATATCTACATTCTCAAAGTGGAATTATGATAGTGCTTTCTGGATCTTTTAATCACTGTCTTAGATCCATAATAATAATAATAATAATAATAATAATAATAATAATAATAAAAATTTATACCGCACCCATCTGGCTGGGTTTTCCCAGCCACTCTGGGTAGCTTCCAACAAAATATTAAAATACAGTGGTCTGTTAATCATTAAAAGCTTCCCTAAACATGGCCGACTGCTTCTAAAAGTCTGGAAGCTGTTCTTCTCTTTTACACCTGGTGGGAAGGTGGGTGCCACTACCGAGAAGGCCCTCTGCCTTGTTCCCTGCAACTTGGCATCTTGAAGTGAGGGAACTTCCAGAAGGCCCTCGGAGCTGGACCTCAGTGTCCGGGCTGAACGATGGGGGTGGAGACGCTCTTTCAGGTATACTGGATCAAGGCCGTTTAGGGCTTTAAACGTCAGCACCAACACTTTGAATTGTGCTTGGAAACGTACTGGGAGCCAATGTAGATCTTTCAAGACCGGTGTTATTTGGTCTCGGCGGCTGCTCCCAGTCACCAGTCTAGCTGCCGCATTCTGGATTAGTTGTAGTTTCCAGGTCACCTTCAAAGGTAGCCCCACATAGAGCGCACTGCAGTAATCCAAGCGAGACATAACTAAAGCATGCACCACTGGCGAGACAGTCTGCGGGCAGGTAGGGTCTCAGCCTGCGTACCAGAGGGAGCTGGTAAGCAGTTGCCCTGGACACAGAATTGACCTGCGCCTCCATGGACTCCCAGGCTGCGCATCTGGTCCTTCAGGGGCACAGTTACCCCATTCAGGACCAGGGAGTCCTCCACATCTGCCTGCCTCCCGTCCCCCCTAAACAGTACTTCTGTCTTGTCAGGATTCAACTTCAATCTGTTAGCCGCCATCCATCCTCCAACCGCTTCCAGACACTCACACAGGACCTTCACTGCCTTCACTGGTTCTGATTTGAAAGAGGTAGAGCTGAATATTAGAGGTAGAACAGAAATATCACTTGGACAGTGTTGGCATGTATATAATTTCTCCCCCCAGGAAAGGACCCACAAAGTACTGGCAGCTCCTCTCCTTCTTGTATGCCATTCAAGCGATCAACCAGAATCAAAAGCTGTTACCCAACATCACCCTGGGCTACAGCATCCATGAGAACTTTTTTGATGGAAGGGTGACCTATGATGCTTTGCTAGACATGCTGTCCATTGGGCAGCTGAACTTTCCAAACTACAGCTGTGGTAAACAGACTAACTTACTGGCTGTTCTCGAAGGGTCCGACTCTCAAAACTCCATCCAGATTTCAAACGTGTTGGGCATCTATAAAATCCCACAGGTAGGAATGGAGAGAGGTATAATAGCATTATGATATTGGCAGTCTTATTTTCAACTACCCTCCTGTTGATCCCTAGCATCAAATTTGCCTTCTTTACGGCTGCCACAACCTTCAAGGAAATCACCGTTCCCACCAAAGGGTCCTTGCACTAGACCTTCCTCCTTCCTAAGACCTTCCCAATCTCATGTTGGGCTTAGAAATATTTAGGCTTTGATCTGAAATCAAACAAGATAATAATAATAATAATAATAATAATAATAATAATAATAATAATAATAATAATTTATTATTTATACCCCGCCCATCTGGCTGGGCCTCCCCAGCCACTCTGGGCGGCTTCCAAAAGAATATTAAAATACTATGATACATCAAACATTAAAAGCATCCCTGAACAGGGCTGCTTTCAGATGTCTTCTAAAAGTCTGGTAGTTGTTGTTCTCTTTGACATCTGGTGGGAGGGCATTCCACAAGGAGGGCGCCACTACCGAAAAGGCCCTCTGCCTGGTTCCCTGTAACTTGGCTTCTCGCAGTGAGGGAACCGCCAGAAGGCCCTTGGTGCTGGACCTCAGTGTCCGGGTAGAACGATGGGGGTGGAGACGCTCCTTCAGGTATACTGGACCGAGGCCGTTTAGGGCTTTAAAGGTCAGCACCAACACTTTGAATTGTGCTCGGAAACGTACTGGGAGCCAATGTAGGTCTTTCAAGACCGGTGTTATATGGTCTCGGTGGCCGCTCCCTGTCACCAGTCTGGCTGCTGCGTTCTGGATTAGTTGTAGTTTCTGGGTCACCTTCAAAGGTAGCCCCACGTAGAGTGCATTGCAGTAATCCAAGCGGGAGATAACCAGAGCATGCACCACTCTGGCGAGGCAGTCCACAGGCAGATAGGGTCTCAGCCTGCATACCAGATGGAGCTGGTACACAGCTGCCCTGGACACGGATTTAACCTGTGCCTCCATGGACAGCTGTGAGTCCAAAATGACTCCCAGGCTGCGCACCTGGTCCTTCAGGGGCACAGTTACCCCATTCAGGACCAGGGAGTCCTCCACACCTGCCCGCCTCCTGTCCCCCAGAAACAGTACTTCTGTCTTGTCAGGATTCAATCTCAATCTGTTAGCCGCCATCCATCCTCCAACTGCCTCCAGACACTCACACAGGACCTTCACCGCCTTCACTGGTTCTGATTTGAAAGAGAGGTAGAGCTGGGTATCATCCGCATACTGATGAACACCCAGCCCAAACCCCCTGATGATCTCTCCCAGCGGCTGCATGTAAATGTTGAAAAGCATGGGGGAGAGGACAGAACCCTGAGGCACCCCACAAGTGAGAGCCCAGGGGTCTGAACACTCATCCCCCACCACCACTTTCTGAACACGGCCCAGGAGGAAGGAGCGGAAACACTGTAGGACAGTGCCCCCAGCTCCCAGCCCCTCAAGACGGTCCAGAAGGATGTTATGGTCGATGGTATCAAACGCCGCTGAGAGATCCAGCAGAACTAGGAAACAGCTCTCACCTTTGTCCCTAGCCCGCCGGAGATCATCAACAAATCTTCCTTCTCTTCCCAGGTCACTTATGCTTTTGTCTCTCATGTTCTGAATGATAAGAGGCATTTCCCTTTTTTCTACCGGATGGTCCCCAAAGAAGAAGCCCTGTACCCAGGGATTGTCAAGCTGCTCCAGCACTTCCGATGGACCTTGATTGGCCTCCTTGCACCAGACACTGACAATGGAGAGAGGTTCCTGAAGAGCTTGACACCCGTGCTCGTCAAGAGCGGTGTCTGTGTTGTCATCTCACAAAGTATCCAAGGACTGAATACAAATGGAGTATACATGTCTCATCTTCCATTCCACAAGTGGAGGCAAGTGCGTGTATTTGTTTACTATGGGGAAATGACTTATTTCTTAGATGGACTACTCATTATACAACAGATTTTTGACACAGTGATGAAATTCATTGTTGGAAAAATCTTCATCACAACAGTTTTGTGGGATGTCGCCCTGGAGCTGATGTATAATGACATATCTTTCCAACACATCCATGGTATATTTTCCTTCTTCACTGAGACAAGTAAAGGGGCAAAATACGGCAATTTTCTACCCTTTTTCTTTGGTATTAAGAAGTTTTGGGAAGATGCTTTTAATTGTTCCTATTCAAAGCATGCATTCTCAGTGAAAGGCCGGACAAGATGCAGAGAGAGAGAGAAACTGGAGAGGCTTCCCCAAGATGATCTGGAAAGAATCCTCTCTCTAGACAGCTACAGGATCTACAACACTCTGCAAGCCGTGGCTCGTGCCTTAAATGCTGCATATTCATCTAGATCTAAGCAGAGGGGAACTGAGAGAATGGGACTTCAAAGGCTACAGCCATGGCAGGTATTTTCTTTCCCTTCATAGACATCTCAACTGAGCATGACAATTGATTGTAGTGTTGCAGATATTGAATATTGTGCAGTTTGAAATGATTAGAAGCATAAGAACTGGAAGCATTCATTTCCTTTTGGAAATGAATTATTGTCCAGGCCCATAGAAATATTATTCACTCTTTACTCACAGAACTCTTTATAACAGAATGAGAACATCATTCTGTCCAACACAGGCTCGGGATCTCTCTCTCTCTCTCCCTCTCTCCCTCTCTCCCTCTTTCTCTCTCTCCTGCCTTTCAGCCTCCAGGCTGTTTGCTTTACCATCTGGACAGCTTCCTTTACATATTGACTCTGTTGAGTTTTGGAGCCAAAGACTAAAGGGCAACTCCCTTCAAAAAGGAGATATTGCAATCCAATACCTTCGTCACATGATCTAAGGTTACAACACTCGCGTTAGCTAGCAGAGAACAACAACCAGTTAGTTCATCTTAATCTCAGCAAGAGCCTGGAGCCCTTCAGAAAAAAAGCTACTATGGAAAAAACCCAAAGTTTGCAAAACACATTAGCCATTTTCCATTTTCAACCTTCCTTAATACATATACATTTTTCATTTCTGTTTGCTATTCTTATTCTTGCCTCATTGCACAGCCCCCCGAGCAACTGCTCCCATCATGTGCCCAATTCTCCTTTCCCCGCAAGTTGGAATTATTTTTGGCAGGGGAGATGACATTGATCAGGCTGTCTCTAGTCTCTATTCCTTTGACACCCGCTTGACTCTGCTCTGGCTCTCTGCTCCCTCCACCAAGCTCCTGCCTTTCCCTGCTGAAGCCCATATTAGAGATTTCATTCAGTTTGCCTTGAAAGGAAAAACAAACCTAATTTCTGAAACAATCCAAGGGGGCAGCATCCTTCAAAAACATGCTTACTAGGAGAAAATCACACAGAAATGCTGAAGAATGAGTTTCTATTATTATTTTAAAAATGGTTCAGAAATGTGGAGAACTGAATTTAAGATTGGGGTTTATGTGAGAGAGAAAAGAGTATGAACCAAAAGTGACAAGATCCCTCCATGACTATTTGAGTTTGCAACCAGCTCTAAGCAAAGGGGAAGTGGATTGTCAGTATGCTTCCATTATTATTATTATTATTATTATTATTATTATTATTATTAGATAATTTTAATTAAATTTTCAATATAACAATTCCAAATAAACATTTTACAAATATCCAGTGACTTCCCTTCTTCTCTTTCCTTGGTCCATTGGTACATCTTATACACCCCTGCATATTTTACTATAACCATTCAAATCAGTTTTCTACTTTTACATCCATCAAACATTATTTACGGGGTTGAATTTGTCTTCCCCTCTGCAGGGAGGTGGGACCAATTCGGATGGTCCGCCCCCGCCACTTAATGGATCCAAATGGTTTCCAGAGAGTGGTAGGGGATGCTTTATCCCATGTTGATGGCCTTTCAGCTGATTCCCTGGTGGCCCGCTGGAATGCGGAGTTAACCAGGGCTATCGACTGTCTGGCTCCGAAGCGCCCTCTCCGATTGCATGGAGCCCGGACAGCTCCGTGGTTTTCTTCGGAGCTGAGGGCGATGAAACAATCGCTGAGATGGCTAGAGCGTCGGTGGCAAAAAACTCACTCCGAATCTGACCGGACACAGGTTAGAGCTCAACGTCGAGCCTACCAAGTGGCGATAGCGACGGCGAAGAAGACTTTCTTCACCGCCTCTTTTGCATCTGCAGAAAATAGTAGCAGGAGACTCTTTCAGGTGGTTCGTAATTTAATGGAACCACCTTTACCACCGGGGCCTTGTAAAGACCCCAAGATCTCCTGCATCGATTTTGCAAAGTTTTTTGCAGATAAAATCACTCATATTCGGAAGGAGCTAGACACCACCGTGGGAGCAGTGCCGGGGCGGGAGAGTGCTAGAGCTCTGTCTGGTCAAGTTGCATGGAATCAATTTCAATCCGTTACCCCCGAGGATGTGGACAGGCTGCTTGGACGCGTGAAACCAACCACCTGTCTCCTGGATCCTTGCCCATCCTGGCTAATAAAAGCAAGCCGGGAAGGGCTGGGCGATGGGCTCTGCGGGGTGGTGAATGCTTCCCTCTGTGAGGGAACATTCCCAGATCCGCTGAAAGAGGCGGTCATTAAACCGCTTCTTAAAAAACCATCTTTAGACCCGGCCAGTATGGCCAACTATCGCCCAGTCTCAAATCTTCCTTTCTTGGGCAAGGTGATTGAGCGCGTGGTTGCTGAAGAACTCCAGGCACGCCTGGAGGATGCGGACCATTTGGATCCCTTCCAGTCAGGATTCAGGCCTCATCATGGGACTGAAACTGCCTTGGTCGCGCTGGTTGATGATCTCCGGCGAGCTAGGGACAAAGGTGAGAGTTGTTTCCTAGTTCTGCTGGATCTCTCAGCGGCCTTTGATACAATCGACCATTACATCCTTCTGGACCGTCTAGAGGGGCTGGGAGCTGGGGGCACTGTTATACAGTGGTTTCGCTCCTTCCTCCTGGGCCGTGTTCAGAAAGTGGTGGTGGGGGATGAGTGTTCAGACCCCTGGGCCCTCACTTGTGGGGTGCCTCAGGGTTCCGTCCTCTCCCCCATGCTTTTTAACATCTATATGAAGCCGCTGGGAGAGATCATCAGGGGGTTTGGACTGGGTGTCCATCAATATGCAGATGATACCCAGCTCTACCTCTCTTTCAAATCAGAACCAGTGAAGGCGGTGAAGGTCCTGTGTGAGTGTCTGGAGGCGGTTGGAGGATGGATGGCGGCTAATGGATTGAGGTTGAATCCTGACAAGACAGAAGTACTGTTTTTGGGGGACAGGGGGCGGGCAGGTGTGGAGGACTCCCTGGTCCTGAATAGGGTAACTGTGCCCCTGAAGGACCAGGTGCGCAGCCTGGGAGTCATTTTGGACTCACAGCTGTCCATGGAGGCGCAGGTCAATTCTGTATCCAGGGCAGCTGTCTACCAACTCCACCTGGTACGCAGGCTGAGACCCTACCTGCCTGCGGACTGTCTCGCCAGAGTGGTGCATGCTCTGGTTATCTCCCGCTTGGACTACTGCAATGCGCTCTACGTGGGGCTACCTTTGAAGGTGACTCGGAAACGACAACTAATCCAGAATGCAGCAGCTAGACTGGTGACTGGGGGCGGCCGCCGAGACCACATAACACCGGTCTTGAAAGACCTACATTGGCTCCCAGTATGTTTCCGAGCACAATTCAAAGTGCTGGTGTTGACCTTTAAAGCCCTAAACGGCCTCGGCCCAGTATACCTGAAGGAGCGTCTCCACCCCCATCCTTCTACCCGGACGCTGAGGTCCAGCGCCGAGGGCCTTCTGGCGGTTCCTTCATTGCGAGAAGCAAAGCTACAGGGAACCAGGCAGAGGGCCTTCTCGGTAGTGGCGCCCGCCCTGTGGAACGCCCTTCCAGCAGATGTCAAAGCAATAAATAACTACCTGACATTCAGAAGACATCTTAAGGCAGCCCTGTTCAGGGAAGTTTTTAATCTGTGATATTTTAGTGTATTTTTGGTTTTTATGGAAGCCGCCCAGAGTGGCTGGGGAGACCCAGCCAGATGGGCGGGGTACAAATAATAAATTATTATTATTATTATTATTATTATTATTATTATTATTATTATTAATGCTGCCACCATTTTCAGCTCTATACAGTTATTTTCCATATATTCAATAACTGCTTTCCACTCTTCTTTCAATGTATCTTCTTCTTGCTCTCTTATTCTGTATGTTAAATCTGCACGTTCTCCATATTCTGTCCACTTAAGTTGCCAATCCTCTTTAGCTGGGACCTCGCTGACTTTCCATTTCTGGGCTAGCAAAACAGGGGCCTATGCTTCCCTTTATTCTAAATGCTCTCATCTTTGATTCTGTTCCAGCTCCACCCTTTCCTAGGAAACACCCAGTTCTACAATTCTTCCATGGACAGAGTGTATTTGGATGAGAACGGGGAGCTGACAGCCGACTTGGACATTGTGAACTGGGTGGTGTTCCCCAATAAATCCGTCCTCAGAGTGAAGTTTGGGAGTATCGACAGACAGGGATCCCCAGACCTGAAGTGCACCATCGACCAGGAGGCCATTGTGTGGCCCAAGTGGCTCAATCAGGTGACGGGGAGTGGGAATCATGCTTGTCATTTAGCTGTCTTTTCTATGAGCTCTAATAAGTGCTCCCTGTTCTGTGGGCTGCTGCCCTCAGTTGCCTGTCAACTCCAGCACTGGGCTGTTGTTCCAGATAGTTCCTACAGCTCCTCTGCTCAGCTGGGTGCCAAAGGAGGCTTCCTGCTAAACTGTGTGTATGGGGAAAGGGGGGTTCCTTGCTTTTCGGTTGTTACATGTATTTCTATCAGTAGTGAATGGCCCATATACAGAACTTTATTTAATGGAGGTCCTTTCTTTTTTTCTGAATTTAATCATGAATAATTCATGTAATGGACAGTGATGGGAAATGCTTAGTTTCAGCAGATGACAACATACTATTTCTCAAACAACAATTCTCACTGACGCTCTTCGTCTTTGTGCCTAGACCCTTCCTACTTCCAGGTGTGTGGAAAGCTGTCGCCCTGGATCCGTCAAGGTGATTCAGGAAGGGAAGCCTCTTTGCTGTTATGAATGTCTTCCCTGTGCAGAAGGGACCATCTCCGCTCAGGAAGGTGGGTGACTCCAAAGGGAAGGCTGGCCTTGGGGAAGAGAGAAGGGTTCAGTCAGGAATCTCTCAAAACCAATTCTCCTCGGCCTGAAGCGAGATGAACACCAGCTCCTTTGGCCTGAAGCAAGATGTATGCTGCACCCCATGGTTGCCTTTGACTAGACTTAACTGTCCCGGGGTCTTTAAGGAGAGAGATTGTTATGGACCTAGGGTGGATATTAGACTTCTGCACAGACCCCTGATCCTCCTTTTGGTCCTATTATAGGGGGCTCCAAGCAGCCCAACCTGCCAGAGGCCAAGCTGGGGATCTCTAGCCCTGGAATCCATTCCAAATTTCTTTGGGGTAGAGCTAATTAAATACCTGTAGTGATCTGTGGCTCTCTCAGACTGACTTGGTCGACAGCTGAATCTCTCCCAAGAGGGTAGATACTGCTCTGGGCTTGGCTGAATCCAGAGTAGTAGACATTACTCTTTCTCTCTCTCTCTCGCAGATGCAGACCATTGCCAAAAATGCCCAGAAAACCAGCATCCAAACAAGAACCAAGATCAATGTGTGTTCAAGCATATCACCTTCCTAGCCTACGAAGAATCTCTGGGGGTTGTCCTACTTTCCCTTGCCCTACTGGGGTCCTTAGCCACAAGCTTTGATTTAGGAATCTTTATTAAATACAACGAAACTCCCATAGTCAAAGCCAATAACCGGGACCTCTCCTACATCCTCCTCGTCTCCCTCCTGCTTTCCTTTTTGTCCTCCTTCCTGTTCATTGGGAGGCCAAGGAAAGGGACCTGCCTTCTCCGACAAACGGCCTTCAGCATCATCTTCTCTGTTGCTGTTTCTTCTGTGTTGGCAAAAACCATCACTGTGGTTCTGGCCTTCCTGGCCACCAAGCCA
Organism: Podarcis cretensis; assembly: GCF_951804945.1. NCBI lineage: Eukaryota > Metazoa > Chordata > Lepidosauria > Squamata > Lacertidae > Podarcis > Podarcis cretensis. The sequence goes on from NC_137171.1 coordinate 124,529,672, forward strand.
GGGACCTCAGTGAGGAGATGGCTGGGGAAGAGTCTGGCCAACTCCATTGTCATTTCCTGTTCCTGTGTCCAAGTTGTCATCTGCACCATCTGGCTGGGGATCTCGCCACCATTCCCAGACTCTGACATGCACTCCCAGCCTGGGGAGATCATCCTGCAATGCAACGAAGGGTCTGTGGCCATGTTTTATGTTGCCCTCGGCTACATGGGCTTCCTGGCGGCCATCTGCTTCACGGTGGCTTTCCTAGCCAGGAAGCTGCCTGGGGCCTTCAATGAAGCCAAGCTGATCACCTTCAGCATGCTTGTCTTCTGCAGTGTTTGGGTGTCCTTTGTGCCCACCTACCTGAGCACCAAAGGGAAATACATGGTAGCCGTTCAGGTTTTCTCCATCTTGGCCTCCAGTGCTGGGCTCCTGGGCTGCATCTTCATTCCCAAATGCTACATTATTTTGCTGAGACCTGATCTGAACGCAAAGGAGCACCTGACAGCAAAAGCTAAAGATAGCATCTGATTCTTAAAATATTATTTTTCAAGAAGGTAGGGAAGTGAGATTCTTGAAAAATGATGTTTCATTTTAAAAAACCGTTACCCTCATTGGATCATGTAGAACCAACCAACTTAATGGAAGTAGTTATGAAATTTGTATTTGGTTGAAAATTTGTTAATACTTTGGAAGATATAGATCACATAGATCACAGGGAATTCACATTACCAAAATTTTGTAATTAGTCGCTGCATGGAACAAAGATGTCCACTGTCACTCCTGTTATTTTTCTTAATTTTAGAGGAATATCCCTCCAATTATACAATGCCCTTTCTGGCATAGGAGTAAGTATAAATGAAAATAACAAATGTAGGCCTCTATGCAGACTAAACATGCGCAATGTTAGGGTGCTATCAACGGTTCCTGGCTGATTGCCCAGGAAACTATAAAGACAAGGAAAAGTTTCTTACAGTCCTTTCCCCTCCCCTCCCCTCCCCAAGCTTACAGAGTGAGGCCATAGAACCCAGCCTCCTGGATAATGGTGTTGTCCTGAGTGAATCTCCACCCCCAGTCTCTCCCACTTCCTAACTCATCATCATCACCTCCTCTGCAGGTGCTGCTAAGTACCCTCTGTCTTTGAGCTCTTTGCTCTCCTACTTTCAAGGCTCGCCGGGTTCTGGGACATGGTGGGTCTAGAATGGTTACTAATGACATGTCAGCCAGATGTTGCTCTGGCTCTCCCATGATTTCCCAACTTTTATCCTCATCTTCCTCTGAACTGTGACTTCCCTTTATACTTTCTTCCTCTTCCTCCTCCCTGGGAGGGTCAGGATGGAGAGGTGGTCTCGCCCATTCCTGCCTGGCCCTTGGTCATCTTGGTCACTCTCCACCTCATACCTGCCAACTCATCAATCTCTTCCTTAATTTATGGTGCCCAGAACTGGACACAGTATTCCAGGTGTGGTCTGACCAAGACAGAACAGACTGGGACTATTACTTCCCTTGATCCGGACACTATACTTCTGTTGAAGCAGACTAAGATTTCAACATTATTTTTATTAGAGTTAAAATTTGTTATTCCCCCCCCCCCCCCCTATTTGTAAAATTAATAAATCAACACCTTTCAATGCTGTATTTTAAAATGTTGTGAGCCATGCAGGGACCTTACAGTGAGGGAGGGTCATCAATATTATTATTTAATATATAAAAAAGTTGCTGCATCACACTGTTGACTCATGTTAAGCTTCTGGTGTAATAAGCCAGTTGTCCTATATTTAAGCCAGGCGGACATTTCCACAGTGGTGGGAATGTTTTGGCGGTTTTTTTATTAAAAATTTGATGATTTACAAAAGTGTGCAATGTCTCTCGTATTTTTTTTCCCATGTAACTTTTTTACAAATCAGTTTCATTTGTTGAGACATTAGGAAGAAAAGGGGGAGAGGGGTGGGGGGGGGAGACGATTGGGGGTGTGGTTGGGTGGCAATGTTTCTGTTTTACTTACTATATGTAGGGTTTGGTGTCAGCATTGCTTGTGCAGGTTCTTTGCTGTTCACTTGTGTTCCTTTGGTGGGGAGGGAGGTTGGGGTTGGCCTAGGGTGTGGTTGTTCATTTGTCGTTGGCTGTGGTGGTCTTTGTTTTTGTGTGTGAGTGATAAAGGGGAGCCATACAGGGGTGAAGGTGTCTTCTTCTATTTGTCCCCATGTCAGTTTCAGTTTATTGGTTAATTTTTCCAGTAGGGCTGTTTCCCATACTATTTGGTACCATTGGCCCATGCTTATTCCTGACAGGTCTCTCCAGTGGTGGGAATGTTGTGGGAAAGCGAATGACAATGAAACAGAGGAGGAGGAAGAGGAGGAAGAGGAGGAAAGGAAAGGGTGAAGGCTTGTTGCTTGGGGAGCGGGGTAGACAAAACAGTGAAGGACAAGGCAGTTCTGGGCAGCCTGGGCAACTGTTGCTTAGGTGGACCAGAAAGCAAAGAAAATGGCCTTTGCTGCAGTCAGGCCAAAGGAGAGCAAAATAGGGAAGGGAGGGCTAGCCAGGAAGAAGAGTGGGAGCTGCCCTTGTTGCTGCATATAACCAAGAAAAATAGAATATGCACTAGAGTTATAACTTTTTGACCTCAAAAACAAACCAACAGACAAACCCCACTCCCTGTATTATAATGGGATGAACGTTTGCTTAGAAATACTGAAAAGGGGACTAATTCTTCTCAGTTGTGAAAAAAGGTCACCCCGAAATGTAAAGTTGGAATCACTGTATCTGTAACATTACTACTCATAAGTATTAGCACTTTTTAAAACTTTATGGAACTCTTTAGAACTTTTGCAGCTGCCTGGAACTTCCGAAAAATGTATTGGAGAATCACGGCAGGCGGGAGCCATCCGTACTCCAGACACCAAGAAGCATTCAGGGTGCGTTGCGCAATCAAAGTGGTGCGGGAATTTTACGGTCCTTGCGTTCAGGACCCTTGTGTTTCTGGGACCCAAGGATGGCTGTGGGGACATGCAACAGACTACGCTTATAGAGAGCATGAAACCCACAAAAATGGTTAGCTCCATTGGGCCCTTAACTTTAAAAAAGGAGGGAGTTTCAGGGAGGATGTGGAAGATTGGGGAAAATCAAAACCCATTTCTCCTGATCAGAACTGATGAGTTGATGACCACTGTAAGCAGATGAAAACATTCGCAGGATTGCAATAAGACTTGTAATGTAGCAATTGCTATGGAGAAAATGGAATGAGGGATGAGATGGTTGTGCACAACCTGCCACCCTTAAAAATATGTTTGTGGTGACATTTAAAACTAGCCCGTTTGGGGTGTCCTAAAAGCATGAGGGAAAGGAGGAAGAGCACAGCCACTTTTCATTTGTGATGTAGGCTTTTTGCTCTATCCCTCTCACCATCTGCAGCTGTTTAGGGAATTGACAAGACAGGGGATATTTTATGCACCAAACCTTTCAGACACAGTGTGAGAAATTATGAATCTCTGGAGAAATCCCTGGGAAAAATAAGAATATTTATGAGTCGGGGAAGCATCGCCCTGGCAACCTTCTGGAGTCTCTCTGTGGCTTGAGGAGCAGATGCAGAGCTGGAGAAAACATGTTTGCAAGAACACAGAGAAGCAGCTGCCCTGTTTTGACATGGGCCAGCATAGGGTGGAAAGGTCAGCTTGGATTTTAGATAGCAATGCACCTTCGTTGGGGTCAGAACCAATATATTCTTTTAGGATGTATGCAAATATATACACGCTCTACATAGAGTACCTACATCTGAACACTGTGAACTCATGAAACCCACTCCCTTTACAAGAAGATGATGATGATGATTATTAATTTATGGGGTTTATTTACCGTTGTATACATAGAGGTTTCAGGGGAGTTCACAGAAGAGATCACAACATATATAACCAGAATAAAAACAGCAACCCAATAACACCCCCCCCCCGAAAGGAGCCACATTTTAAAAGGGTATAGGATTTCAGTCAGGTCAACCCAAGGCCTGGTTAAAGGGGAAGGTTTTTGCCCAGTGCCTAAAGGTGTATAATGAAGGCGCCAGGCGAACTTCCCTGGCAAGAGCATTCCACAGACAGGGAGCCACTGCAGAGAAGGCCCTATTCTTGTGTTGCCGCCCTACAGACCTCTCGAGGAGGAGGCACACGAAGGAGGGCCTCAGAAGATGATCTCAGGGTCCAGGTAGGTTTATATGGGAAGAGGCGGTCCTTGAGGTATTGCAGTCCTGAGATTACACTGACATGCTTGGATCTCCACATCCCCAAGGCCATCTTCCCCCTTACCAGACACATTCTCCACTAACTGAACCATCTGAATTATCACAAAAGATTTGTTTGTTTGTTTTTTTAAATAATATTTATTACTTTTCCAACAATTTAAACACTACAAAACAAAATAGACAATACAATACAATACAAAAACACCACACAACACTAACACATTAGACTAACACTACAAAATAAAAACAGTTTAAAACACATCATACAGTTTCACCATCCTATCCTTCATTCACTTATTTCAGCGACCTCCTCACACTTCCCTTTTTGTATTCCACTTCTGTTAATTGGCAGAGATGACGAGCAGAATCCGAAACCAGGGAAGCGGTGGAAGAAGATTGGAAAAAATTCAAGGACTATCTAAAGAAATATCTCAAAATTAATGAATGCTAGATTGACGCTGGAGGAGAAAATCAGGGGTTAATAGCGGTAATGGTTAAGTTAAAAGAAAATGAGTGTTATTAAAATTAAGTTAAAAGTGACTTCCGGGTTAGCGCGATCTGGTTAATGGCGGATTCCCTCCGAGCTCCGGAGGGAATCGGCTCTGCTGGAGAAGGGTTCTACCGCGACGGCAACGCGGGGACCCTCAGAAACCGCAGGCGCTGAAGCCTGCGGACTTGGTGACTCGGCGGGCACCTTAAGCGCCCCCCCGGCCCACGAAGAGCCTTTTTAAAAGCTGCGGAGAGGGTACGGGGAGCGGCGTGGTGCTGTGAGTGGACCGCTACTGCAGTGGAGCGTAGCTGCGAGCCATGGCCGGAGACCGCTGACTTTCTTCCCTGAAATTCGGACTTTAATTAACCTGTGAGTAGAATGGAATTTGGACTTTAAAATTTTTACCTTCGAATTCGGCACGATCGGGGGATGTGCTAAAGGGAAGTCCGCACCCCCCTGCTTACAGAAGATTTAAAGCAAGGATCGGAGAACTAAGGTGGAGAGTTTTTTCTTTTTGGTGTTTTTTAAAAGATAATATTTTCATGAGTTTGACAGAAGAAGATTTGTGCTGGAGAGTAAGAGTGGAATTTTAGAAGCTTTTGTTTAACCCCCCCCCCCTCAGACCCGGGAGTGTCCTGTATGTGAGCTGGAGAAAAAGGAACAGGAGTTTGACAGCTGTCAAAGGAGCTGTCAAACGGGCAGTGAAAGTTAAAAATCTTATTATTTAACACTTCTCTGGACCAAATTTATTACATTTGAATTAAAGAGGTTGGGAACAAAGTAGTGAAATAACAAAGTAACGGACTGCTGGGAAAGGACTATTAAGTAACCAGAATCCCCCTAGGGGAAACATTGAAACACTACAATGGCTGCAGATGGAAAATTACAGGCAGAGATAGAAAGAATGTTCTTTCTCGTGGGAATTTTGTGTTGTGTTGCCGCTCTACGGACCTCTCGAGGAGGAGGAGGGCCTCAGAAGATGATCTCAGGGTCCAGGTAGGTTTATATGGGAAGAGGCCGTCCTTGAAGTATTGCAGTCCTGAGATCACGCTGACATGCTTGGTTCTCCATATCCCCAAGGCCATCTTCCCTCTTATCAGACACATTCTCCACTAACTGAACCATCTGAATTATTACAATTACAAAGAACTCCAAGCATCTGCTATCATCCCCACCAAACAGAACTTTATTTCTGCAATACAACACAACTTAAATACAGGCAACTCGCCGTTTGCATGGGGGTTCCGTTCTGGGTCATCTTTCATTGCGCTGCTAGTGTTCGTCAGATCACCCACCACCATAGCTTGGTTCTGGATCTTGCTATGGACCTGTGGTTGGTCGCCTTGGTCGCCCAAGGGGCCTGGTAGGAATTTTTATGCAAATGTCAGATTGGCATTGGCCACTTGGTTTTTCGCCTACCTCGTAGCAAATCGTCACAACTTTTTGGGTATTGGCGGTTAGGCATTGGAATATGTTTGTGTATTGGAGGGCAGGGTGTGGCCGTCGCCTACCTCTCCACTTTATGGGTATTCCGGTAAAGGAATCTGGCGTTCGTGGATCCTGTCCGGCGCCCTTGCTGGTGGCTAGGGCCATGGCACAAGCGGCGGTGACATCAGGGGGAGTTTACAGTTGTACTGAATAAGCTTAGTAGCCATGGAATAAGAGAAGAGGTCCTCTTGTGGATCAGGAATGGAAGTTGCAGGAAGCAGAAAATAGTATTAAGTGGAGAGTCCTCCAAATGGGGGGCTGTGGTGCCACATGTTCTTGACCAAAAGCTCGCAAGAACAATCTGGCCACATCATTTTGCACCAACTAGAGATTCTGCACCAGACCCAAGGGGAGCCCCAGAAAGAGTGCATTGCAGCAGTCCAGCTCCAAGTTTCCCAATGCATGGGCTCCAGTGGTCCGGCTATTCCTGTTCACAAACAGCCCTAGAGGACACGTGGCTCTCTTAGTGACAAAGGTGTATCCAAGAGTACCCCCAAACTATGCATCCAAGGCCATTTCTGTTCTCATCCTGAAGCAAAGTTCTTAACACGAGGTAATATTTCTGGGTTAGCGGCTCCTCCTGGGCTCCTGCCTTGGAGGAGGAGAGAGCGCGGCTCCGCTTGTGCTCGGCTTGCCAAGGGTTAAAAGGCACAGAGCTGGGTTTCTAGAGAGGACAGAAAGTGGAGGCGTGGGGGGGGGCAAGGTCCTCCCGAGCAAAGCCCCTCCCTCGCCCTTCCCACCTGCAAGCGGAGGGGCTGCTTCCGCCTCCCTCTCTCTCTCTCTTGCAAGAGCTGCCTGGGGGTGAGTCTGGTGCAATGGGGAGAAGGGGCTGCGGGGGAGGGTGCCTGGGGGGCTGGCCAGATCATGCCTGGGGGGCGAGGGGGCCAGGGCCCCGGGGGGGAGGGGGTCTTGGAGGGGGGGCCTGCAGAGAGAGCCCTGGGGTCTCGAGAAAGAGAGGAGGAGGAGGAGGAGGAGGAGGAGGAAGGAGGGTCTTCCTCTTGGCCAGCATCGCTACTGTGTCTTTTCTCCAAGCAGAAACTGCTACATTTTTAGCAGGGCGATGAGAGCCAGATCTCTTATTATTGGATCGCTTTTCTAACGTAGCTCAGCTTTTTTCTTTCTTTAATCAGTTTGGCCGTTTATACGGATGTCAGCCTCCAGGACGTACTTTGTATACCAAACTATATAGGAAACAATATCTGGTCTAGGGAACTATGCCCCACAAATAACCCAGAGATGCATTTTCAATAAAAGCACACATTCTGCTCATGTAAAAACACCAGGCAGGTTTGGAGTACATTGTCAGGAGCAGGGCTAGGGAAACTGAGGCCCGGGGGCTGGATGCGGCCCAATCGCCTTCTAAATCCGGCCCCTGGACGGTCCAGGAATCAGCTTGGTTTTTCCATGAGTAGAATACAGTGGTACCTTGGGTTAAGTACTTAACTCGTTCCGGAGGTCTGCTCTTAACCTGAAACTGTTCTTAATCTGAAGGACCACATTAGCTAAATAATAATAATGGGGCCTCCCACTGCTGCCGTGACGCCGGAGCACAATTTCTGTTCTCATCCTGAAGCAAAGTTCTTAACCTGAGGTACTATTTCTGGGTTAGCGCAGTCTGTAACCAGAAGCGTCTGTAACCTGAAGCGTCTGTAACCTGAGGTACCACTGTATTTAAAATGCATCTCTAGGTTATTTGTGGGGCATAGGAATTCGTTCATTTTTCTTTCTTTCTTCAAAATATAGTCCAGCCCACCACATGGTCTGAGAGATGGTGGACCGGCCCATGACTGAAAAAGGTTGCTGACCCCAGGTCTATAGCTCTCCTTCTGGAGCCAGAGAGGTCTGGATAGTCATTTTCGAGGGCACCATTTAAGATGTAGAGGTTTAGCCTGAATGCTGTTTGAGCCAAGCAGATGCCTGCAAAGTTTGATTTCTGATCTTTGGAACAACGGGTGAGGAGGAATCCACTGGCTTCACGGTTGGGAGGAGACCATTTGTGCTGTGCATAAAGGGCATGATCATTAGGGCCCAGTCTGGCATTGAGATTCCCTCCTAAAACTACAGATGCCTTTGGGTTCAGCAAAATAAGGTCAGTGGTATAAATTTCCCTTTCAACCCACAAGTCTCTGATCTGAGATTTCTGCCTCATTGGGGTCACATCAGCGTAAATTACCAAGAGGGCCTGGTGGCTGAATTGGATTAACACTGCCCTGGCTTATAACTTGAATGAGGGGAGAGGGCTTGAAATGGCACGTAGGGGAGTGGAGACTAAGACCCCCAGGCCCCCTTTCGCTCTTCCATGCTTTACCCCTAGATCTGCCCCAGTTGAGAATGAATGAAATCCGCTGAATCATTATGATGCAATGGTGGGAGAGAAAGTCTTTAAAACAAGGATCTCTGCTGGATGCGGACCAGCCGGCCACATTCCAGGATAAAAGCTAGGTCACATGATTGTCACACAGTTGCATTGTGGGTAATTTTTGCAGGAGCAAGGGCTTCGCATTGGTTTGAGATGGTTGTAACTGCGTCTCCTTCTGTGACGAGGGAGAAAGTGCTGTACCATCATGTTCCTGCTCCTCTGTTCTAGCGAGGAGACTGGGAGAATCAGTGCAGCGTGGTCAGCAAAATGTGAATTCCATGCAAGTAGGGCTGTCATCTCTTAGCAGAGGAGACTTCCTTTCACTTGTCCGAGGAGAGGAGAGGGGAACTATTTCTCCTGCGAATCCGGTTCCCTCAGGGCCAGGTGGGACTTCAGAGATGGGGAAGCACATGGGGCTCTATTTCCAGGTTGGGCTTCTTCAAGTGCTTGTCAGAGGTTTCTTTTGCTTGCAGGGCAGATTCTTTGGGGAATCAGCTACTTGGGGTTGTAAAGATTCCTTGTATACTACTGGTATACAAGGAATATTCAGAAGAGTCACTCTCTGCATCAATTCCACTATTATTAGTAAAGTACTAGGGTGATCCTGCTGGGAGCACAAGATTCCCGGTGGCTTCGCTCACAAGGGTCATCGGAACGTGCAAGCCCACTCACCACAACAAGGTGTTGATCCAGCAAGTGAGAAGTACATTTTTGCTAATTTAACCGGGGACAAATACCATCAAAACACTAGAAAATTTAAAACCAACAATACTAATAATAATAATTTATTATTTATACCACTCCCATCTGGGTGGGTTTCCCCATCCACTCTTTGTGGCTTCCAACAGAATATTAAAATACAATAATCTATTAAACATTAAAAGCTTCCCTAAACAGGGCTGCCTTCAGATGTCTTCTAAAAGTCTGGTAGTTGTTTCTCTCTTTGACATCTGGTGGGAGAGCATTCCACAGGGCAGGAGCCACTACCGAGAAGGCCCTCTGCCTGGTTCCCCGTAACTTGGCTTCTCGCAGGGAGGGAACCGCCAGAAGGCCCTCGACACTGGACCTCAGTGTCTGGGCAGAATGATGGGGGTGGAGACGCTCCTTCAGGTATACTGGGCTGAGGCCATTTAGGGCATTAAAGGTCAGCACCAACACTGTGAATTGTGCTTGGAAACGTACTGGGAGCCAGTGTAGGTCTTTCAAGACCGGTGTTATGTGGTCTCAGCGGCCTAACTTCCAAATCTAACTTCCAAAGCCTTTCCCAGTCCATCCTTAATTTATTATTTCCCACATCCTTCACCCATTTTATCATAACGCATTTGACCTGGTCCTCTTTAGTGTCCCATTCCAAAAGCAGATCATTCATTTTTGACAGCAGTTTTGTTCTACCTTCTACTATTTCTCTCTGAAATCTTGACACTTGATAACTAAATCCTTTCTTTTCATGATTTTTAAAAGTTTCATTTAGTTGTAAGTATTGTAACCAGTCCATTACATTTTCTCTTACTTCTTCAAAGTCCTTTAATTTTAATTGGTTGTCAGTTTCTGTTAACAGCTCTTTATATGTCGGCCAATTGATCTTCATATTTACTTTTTTCAAAGATATTGCTTCTAATGGGGAAAGTCACCATGCTGTTTTCTTTTCAAATACATCTTTATATTTCCCACCAAACTTTAAGAATCTCGTTTCTTTTTATGACTATGAAACCTTTTATGAACTTTTGCCTTATGATACCATAGATAAGCATGCCTGGCGTTGCAGTCTTCAGGCTTGGGGACAAGATGGTGACTGGTTTTTGCACCAAGTTCTGTCCATAAGCCGCATTTAATTCAATGGGATCTATTCTCAGGTCTCTACTGTGCAGACCATGCCGGCCTTACGAAGTGGGGAGAGGAGTAAACAGAGGAAATTGCAACCACTGGAAAGGTTTATAAATGGGGTTTGTGTTGGGCAGGGGCTGCCCCATTTTTGCTTTTCCAGGGGCAGGAGAATCCAGTGAGAGCCAGTGTGGTGTAGTGGTTAAGAGCGGTAGACTCGTAATCTGGTGAACTGGGTTCGCGTCCCCGCTCCTCCACATGCAGCTGCTGGGTGACCTTGGGCTAGTCACATTTCTCTGAAGTATCTCAGCCCCGCTCACCTCACAGAGTGTTTGTTGTGGGGGAGGAAGGGAAAGGGGAATGTTAGCCGCTTTGAGACTCCTTCGGGTAGTGATAAAGCGGGATATCAAATCCAAACGCTTCATCTTCTCTTCTTCTTCCCTGCAGGGCCTTTGAGGCTCCCTTTCTTCTTCCTCTCTCCCAGGACCATGCAGCTTGTTTTGGCTCCTTGATTCTTCAGGAAGGATGAAAGAGATGGATCCTGCAAAGCTAGTGAGGATGGAAGGGGGAAGATGGACGGTTGACCTGGTCAGGTTGTCTCCTGCATCCCTCCTCACAACCTCTGAGCGTTCCTCTCTAGGGCTCTCAGAGAGATCTGGTGAGTTCCAGGGGAGGGGAGATGGGGACATGGAGGGATGGAGCCAGAGAGGTATTGGGGCTTGCTCAGCCTGGGGGTGGGGGGAGGCAGGCAGGCGGGTGGAGATTGAGAAGGTGAGCAACTTTCTGGGCTCCACCACCTGCCTGCCTGCCTGCCTGCCTGCGCCTTTGTTATCTGCAGGCAATTTGAGCTAGGAATACATCACAGCTCCCCGGCCACCACGATGTATTGGCAGCTCAAAATGTCTAATGCCAGTGCCGTGATCTGAATGCCCTACCAGTGTCAAAAAACTTACTGCTCCATCACACAGCAGTAGAAGCAACAAACTCTGCATAAGGAAGTCAAGGAGGAGAATCGTGGGGTCATGGACCCTCTCGGTAAAGCTCCCCGTTGGATCATAAGATCAGTTTTGAAATTCCATACATACCTCTATGTGCTGAACCTCCACTATTTTGATGGAGACCAACAGCATCTGGGATTCTAACATCCCCACCATGAACCCTGAATAGAAGGAGATCAACTGTGAATGTTCTTTGTCTAGTCATGCCTTTTTAAACAATGACCAGGTTTGACTGAACTGCCCAGCAACTTCAATGTGTTCCTCTGCTAATTCAGAGTGTTAAATTTGGATATGAAAACATCAGCCCTCCGCAAGAGATATATAGCTCCCTTTCTGTTCTTCAGACATAGAATATTCTGCCAGCTTTAACTTTTCAATGATAGTTAAAATTCTGTCACATGACTCTGGTAATCTTTCCTTTCTTCATGTCTTAGACCAAAAAAGTTTCTTATTAAATTGCGATGACATCTTCTAAATTTATAAACTTTCTCTAAATTGTGAAGAATTTCTCTGGCAGTAAGACATCTGCCTCAATACATTGTATCACTTCAAATCTGTATAACACTATTCTCATTCTCCTATTCCACTGTGTAAAATTTCTTCTATGCATCCTAAAGATTTCTTTCTACTTTTCAATCTGCCTTTAAAAATTGTTTCTGAGAGGATAATTAAGAGTGCACTGGCAAAGTGGTCAAAATGTTAATGTCAGTTTCTGAGGTAAAACGTGTCACTTTGCAACTCTGCACCTGTCTTTCTGGATTATTCGTGGTTTTCTGGATTTGGTGGACCCCAAACCCATTTTCTGTGATATTTATATGTGTGGAGGTTGTCCCGGGTTGTTTGACCCTTGAAAAACATAGCTTTTTTTTCTTCTAGAAAAGCCTCCACAATATTCTCTGTTTAGAGTTTATACAGAACACATTACATTACTTGATATACTAAAACACGTTTACATGTGCTTATATCTAATAGATCTATATATCTATTCTTTACGGATTTAGATTATTTCTACATTTATCCCATTTGTTATTCAAGACAATAAGCTACACTCAAAAAACCAAAATAATTCAACATCAAATAATACTGCTACATTAGGTATGAAGAGTGAATTACAAGTGCTTCTGTCTATATGAGACTTTACAGACTTTTTCTGAGGCACATAGCAGCATAAAACAGGCAGCAGGTGCTCTCACGGAAAATCTCTCTTTCACTCGACAGTTGAGAACAGACCTAACTGAAAAAACGGCCTTCTGACAGTCACCCTTTCCATGGATTTCATGATTGTGGCAACAAAAATCCGTCCTAGAGAAGAGCCAGACTTTCTGAACCTCTGGTTCTCAAAAATACGTCTGTGAATGCTGGTCGACAAAGGCCATGACCTCTGTAGAAAGACCTCACACCTTCTGTTCTTCCTCTTTCACAAATGTTCATTAGCATTGTTCCATGATTGGGGGCTCCATTTCTTCCTGAGGTTCTAATTAGTTTCTGTCTTTGTTGTAGGTGGTGATGAATTGGAAATGAAGAATGGGGGAGACCATGAGAAAATCCACACAGTGGAGAAGCCATATCAAAATTGGGAGTATGGAGAGAGCTCCAGTCAGAGTTCCCGTTCCCATCAAAGAACTCACAGTGGGAAGAACGGCTATCAATGCTCAGAATGTGGGAAGAGCTTCAGTCGGAAGGACAATCTCACTTCTCATCACAGAATTCATACAGGAGAGAAACCCTATCAGTGCTTGGAATGTGGAAAGAGGTTTTGTCAGAGTTGGGGTCTCACTTCCCATCAAAAAATTCATACAGGGGAGAAACCCTATCAGTGCTTGGAATGTGGGAAGAGCTTCAGTCAGAGGAGCAGTCTCGCTTCCCATCACAGAATTCATACAGGGGAGAAACCCTATCAGTGCTTTGAATGTGGAAAGAGCTTCAGTAAGAGCAGCAATCTCACTTTTCATCAACGAATTCATTCAGGAGAGAAACCCTATCAGTGCTTTGAATGTGGAAAGAGCTTCAGTCAGAGCACCCATCTCATGTCCCATCAAATAATTCATACAGGGGAGAAACCCTATCAGTGCTTTGAATGTGGAAAGAGCTTCATTCGGAAGGACAGTCTCGCTTCCCATCACAGAATTCATACAGGGGAGAAACCCTATCAGTGCTTTGAATGTGGAAAGAGCTTCATTCGGAAGGACAGTCTCGCTTCCCATCACAGAATTCATACAGGGGAGAAACCCTATCAGTGCTTTGAATGTGGAAAGAGCTTCAGTAAGAGCAGCAATCTCACTTCTCATCAACGAATTCATTCAGGACAGAAACCCTATCAGTGCTTAGAATGTGGAAAGAGCTTTTTAAAGAGTGGGGTTCTCAATTCCCACAAAAGAATTCATACTGGAGAGAAACCCTATCAATGCTTGGAATGTGGAAAGAGCTTCAGTCAGAAGGACAGTCTCACTTCCCATCAAAGAATCCATACATGGGAGAAACCCTATCAATGCTTGGAATGTGGAAAGAGTTTTCGTATGAGTGGGGATCTCACTTCCCATCAAAGAATTCATACAGGGGTGAAACTCCATCAGTGCTTGGAATGTGGAAATGGCTTCAGTCACAGGCAGGGTCTCACTTCCCATCAAAGAATCCATACAGGGGAGAAACCCTATCAATGCTTGGAATGTGGGAAGAGCTTCAGTCAGAGGAGCAGTCTCACTTCCCATCAAAGAATCCATACATGGGAGAAACCCTATCAATGCTTGGAATGTGGAAAGAGTTTTCGTATGAGTGGGGATCTCACTTCCCATCAAAGAATTCATACAGGGGAGAAACCCTATCAGTGCTTGGAATGTGGAAATAGCTTCAGTCACAGGCAGGGTCTCACTTCCCATCAAAGAATCCATACAGGGGAGAAACCCTATCAATGCTTGGAATGTGGGAAGAGCTTCAGTCAGAGGAGCAGTCTCGCTTCCCATCAAAGAATTCATACAGGGGAGAAACCATATCAATGCTTGGAATGTGGGAAGAGCTTCAGAAAGAGGGCAGGTCTCACCCGCCATCAAAAAACTCATACAGTGGTACCTTAGGTTAAGAACTTAATTAGTTCTGGAGGTCGATTCTTAACCTGAAACTTTTTTTTTCTTTCAAAAATTTTATTAGTTTTTATAATATCAACGACAAACAAAAACATAAAACAAACAAAGCATAACAAACATAAATCATAACCTTATTGAAAATAACAGTTATTTACTTTGTAAAACGACTTCCTCGTTTCCCCTTAGTTGAATTTCATTGCATATCCTTATAATGGTTTTCCAAATCCCAATTATAATACCCTTTAAATTAAACATTAACATCTTTAAATCTTCTCCTTCTTGTATTAAACATATTATTTTATCAGTTAACATAAATACAATCCTAAGCCCATTAAGTATCTGGACGCTATTTCCAGTTATTTTAGCTTAACAAATTTAGCTGAATAATCATTAAATTTCTTCCATTCTTTGTGGTGTTCCTCCTCCTTCTGGTCGCGGACGGCTAGCTCCATAAAATCCATCATCTTCATCTGCCATTCTTCTACTCTTGGTAATGCTTGAGTTTTCCACTTTTTAGCCGCAGTTGTGGCATACAGTTGCCGCAGTTGTGGCATACAATAATAGATTAACATCTTTCTTGGTCAATTCCAACCTGAAACTCTTCTTAACCTGAAGCACCACTTTAGCTAATGGTGCCTCCCACTGCTGCCACGCTGCTCCCTCGCAATTTCTGTTCTCACCCTGAAGCAAAGTTCCTAACCCGAGGTACTATTTCTGGGTTAGCGGAGTGTAACCTGAAGCGTCTGTAACCTGAGGTAACACTGTACAGGGCATGAAGCGTAATAGAAATGTGGAAACAGCTTCTCTTCCAAGATGCTTCTAGCTTCCCATGAAGAATTTCATGTGATTGAGCAGGTGGTTGCTGAAGAGCTCCAGGGATGCCTGGAGGATGGGGAGCATTTGGTTCCCTTCCAACCGGGAATCAGGCCTCATATTGGGACTGAAACTGCCTTGGTTGTGCTGGTCGATGATCTCCGGCATGCTAGGGACAAAGGTGAAAGCTGTTTCCTGGTTCTGCTCGAGCTCTCAGTGGCCTTTGATACCATCGACCACAACATCCTTCTGGACCGTCAAGAGGAGCTGGGAGCTGAGGGTTGTACAGTGGTTCCACTCCTTCCTCCTGGGCCGTGTTCAGAAAGTGGTGGGGGGAGATGAGTGTTCAGACCCCTGGGCTCTCACTTGTGGGGTGCCTCAGGGTTCCATCCTCTCGCCCATGCTTTTTAACGTCTACATGAAGCTCCTGGGAGAGATCATCAGGGGGTTTGGGCTGGGTGTTCATCAGTATGCGGATGATACCCTGCTCTAACTCTCTTTTAAATCGGAACCAGTGAAAGCGGTGAAGTTCCTGTGTGAGTGTCTGGAGGCAGTTGGAGTATGGATGGCAGGTAACTGATTGTGGTTGAATCCTGACAAGACAGAAGTGCTGTTCTTGGGTGACAGGGGGCGGGCTGGTGTTGAGGACTCGCTTGGGCTACTGTAACACATTCTATGTGGGGCTCCCTTTGAAGGTGACCTGGAAACTACAACTAATCTAGAAAGGGGTTATCTTTGAAGAGAGGACATAACACCGGTCTTGAAAGACCTACATTGGCTCCCAGTACATTTCTGGACACAATTCAAAGTGTTGGTGCTCATCTTTAAAGCCCTTAACCGCCTTGGCCCAGTATACCTGAAGGAGTGTCTCCACCCCCATCCCTATGTCTGGACACTGAGGTCCAACTCCCAGGGTCTTCTGGCTCCCTCAGTGCGAGAATGAAGTTACAGGGCTTTCTTGGTAGTGGCACCCGCCCTGTGGAATGCCCTCCTACCAGATGTCAAAGAAATAAACAACTGTCTGACATCTCAAGGGAGCCCTGTTAGGGAAGCTTTTAATATGTGATGAATTATTGTATTTTAATATTTTGCTGGAAGCCTCCCAGAGTGGTTGGAGAAACCCAGCCAGATGGATGGGGTATAAATAAACTATTGCTATTGTTATTGTTTTAAGCACTTTCCCATGCAATATGGGAATCCACATGGGAATTCAGGAGCAGTTGGACAATCCCCAGATTCTGGGGATCTACTTTTGGGGCCATCTGGTAGAAAACGGGGAACTGGGTTTTATCATGAAGAGTCGGAACAGTGTATCCATAACTTGCCCAGGACGCAAAGGGAGAGGTGAGTGCTTTGCTGTGGTTCCAGGACAAATCTCAGACGGTTGACCAACTACAGTCCCACACACACGCACACAAAGAACAAGACAAAATGCTGACCATGTAGAACGGGAGGAGGTCTTCCAGGAATGCCTCCAGACTCTCAATATTTTGTGGGACTGAATCACATCCCAGAATATTAGACTAGGGACTCAGCTACATTACTCAAAAAACTGTGTTTTGAATGCATTGTAAACAAGCAACATGGTTTTTAAAAGCAGTGGTGGGGTAGCATTGGGCATTTGACACCAGTGTTGAGTGCTCCTGCTTCCAGGTTCCATCCCACCCTCACCTTTGGGAGAGTCCAAAAAGGAAAGAATGAAAAGCCCATGGCAGAGGCACAATTACTTCTTAACACCAAACCAGCCATACCTGTGGGATTTTGTAGATGCTTGACACAGGTGACATATGTCTAGAAATATCAGGTTCAGCATCTTCAAGAACAGCCAACAGGTTATTCCTCTTCCCACAGTCATAGTTTGGAATGTCTGCGTGCCCAGTAGAGAGCAGGTCTAGCAGGGCATCAGAAGTCCTCCTTGCATTAGAATAATGGTCAAAGATGACATAGCCGAGGGTGACGTTGGGTAAGAGCCTGGGGTCCTGATTGATTTCACGAATGGCAGCCAGGAAGGACAGGACATTCCAGAATTTCCCACGATAGCCACTGGAATGAAAAAGTGCCCCCCTCCACTGAATGAAAACAACATTTCTAATTCTTTCTGCATCTAAACTCTCAGCTGTTTCCAGCACAGAAAATAAAACGAGTCCACCCTCAGATGCTCAAATACCTTCCATTAGCGACCTGTAGGAGAGAGGAAAGGCCCATCAGCCTCACTGAAAGTGGACTGACACCACAACTTTCACCATCATGCACATTTCATGAGATTGCGTTTCAGCTGTGTTTACAGTCAGCTGCATTATTTACCCCCTTGTAGGTTTGGATTTTTAAATTCCACTTTGCACAATCGTAACATTCTCAGATGCAGCATACTCATGTTCAGTCAGGACTTCAGCATCAGCTGCTGCTGCACCTTCAACTGAGAAGCACCTAAGTTCATGGTCCTGGCATATGGGGGCAACTGGAACCCAAGAAATCAGAGTGTGCCTCCAGACAGTCAATATTTTGCAGGAGGGATTCCAGCGCATGGCAGAACTTTGTTTTCCTGCAATTAAAGATTTCTGCCATAGTGCAAGAAGGCCCCTTTTAAAAATGGTTTGCAATTTTGAAAGTTACACAAAAACGCACAGAAAAGTGGAGAATGATTAAATGATTAGGAGGAAGGCATGTGATCCCCTCTTATGCAAATCTGGGTAGATATTCCATTGAATATTGTATAATCTCCCTGCCCACAAATCACAACAAATGTTCCATTTTCCCACCTTCACCTCATCAAGCAGTTGGTCCCTTACCTTTCCCGCCCCGACCTGGCCACAGTGATCCATGGGACGGCCACCTCCAGGCTTGACTACTGTAATTCGCTCTACACGGGGCTGCCCTTGAAGCTGTCCCAGAAACTCCAGCGGGTGCAGAATGCTGCAGCGAGGCTCCTCACGGGGTCTCTGCCATGGGAGCATATTCACCCAGTGCTTTTCCAGCTGCACTGGCTCCTGGTGGAGTACAGCGTCAGATTTAAGGTGCTGGTTTTGACCTTTAAAGCCCTTCACGGCCTAGGACCCTCATACCTACTGGACCGCCTCTCCCAGTATAATAATAATAATAATAATAATAATAATAATAATAGTAATAATAATTTATTTATACCCCGCCCATCTGGCGGCTTCCAATCAAATGTTAAAAACAACACAGCATTAAATATTAAAAACTTCCCTAAACAAGGCTGCCTTTGTTGATATTTGCAGTGTCACGTGCACAGCGGAATGATGAGGAATACGTGCCAACATGCTCTAAATTGCTTTATTTACATTTCAAAGCTGGTAGATTACAGAAAAACATCTTGCCTCTGCCGGAGCAGAGAATGCATCCTCTCTCCTCTGAAGCACGGAGAGAAACAACACCAGACACTGAACTGCAAAGAACAGTGAAAAACAGGAAACCAGTGTACGTCACATCCAGTCTCCCTTTCCCGTGAGAAAACCCAACAGCAATTGACTGTGGAATGTAAACACCTGTCTCGTGACAAGCACTTTCGCTGCACAGTGAAGAGAGCAGAAACCAACAGCCTTCAGATGTCTTTTAAAAAGAAGATAGCTGCTCATTTCCTTCACATCTGAAGGGAGGGCGTTCCACAGGGCAGGTGCCACTATCGAGAAGGCCCTCTGTCTGGTTTCTGTAATGAGGGAACCGGCAGAAGGCCCTCGGTGCTGGATCTCAGTGTGGAGGTGGAGACGCTCCTTCAGGTATACAGGACCGAGGCCATTTAGGGCTTTAAAGGTCAGCACCAACACTTTGAATTGTGCTCGGAAATGTACTGGGAGCCAATGCAGATGTCTCAGGACTGGTGTTATGTGGTCCCGGCAGCCACTCCGAATCACCAGTCTAGCTGCCGCATTTTGGATTAATGGGTATGGCCCACGGAGGACCTTAAGGTCCATAAATAGCAACACCCTAGAGGTCCCGGGTCCTAAGGAAGTTAGGCTTTTCAACACTGGCTCCGGCCTGGTGGGACGCTCTGCCTCATGAGACCAGGGCCCTGCAGGATCTGATTTGTTTCCACAGCGCCTGTAAGACAGAGTTGTTCTGCCTGGCTTTTGGCTTGGAGTCAATTTGATTCCCTCCCCCTCTTTCTTTTTCAATTCTCCTGCTGTGATGAGGCTGCATTTTAATGTTTTAATGTTTTAATGTTGTATTTTCTTGTTTTTAAGTTGTATTCATTCAACTTGTTTTTATTATTGCTTGTTAGCTGCCCTGAGCCCGGCCTTGGCTGGGGAGAGCAGGGTATAAATAAAAATTATTATTATTATTATTATTATTATTATTATTATTATTATTATAGAGCACCACATAATCAAGTAAATCAGGATGAATGCTGAATCAGCAGGGTGTCTGGAGAAGACTTGAATCAGGTGGAGAGCATTATTGTTTGTTTGGTTGACTGATTCTGTAGCACCCTGCTTGTAGTTAACGCTTAGCTGGAATGAAATATTCAAGGCAGCAATAGAGAAATTAAAATAATAATTTATTTGTCAGACAAATAAATATGAGGCACAGTGGTATATGGTTACCAAGCTCTGGCCTGGCCTCCTGCCATTCTGGCCAGCACTTATATTTCCTTAACCCAGTCCCCTTGCTCCTCCTTTGGCTGCCTCTGTCCAATCAGCCTGGTTGAAATTCCTATTGGCTGTTTGCTAGAACCAATCACAAAAGATACACCCATTTCCTTCTGTCCTTTTATGGGAAACAAAAAGCTATATATTCTTCTATCTATAAATGACAAATAAGTAGTAATATATCTTACATGTGTCTCAACAAGGAACCTTAATTACCAGCTCACCTCGCCCTATTGTCCTCCAAAACAGATGGTTAATCTTAAATTTTTATCTTAAACAGATGTCAAGGATCATCATTGAAAGATCTCCTTCTCTTGAAGGTCTTTTAAACAAAGGCCTGACAACCAGTGCTCTAATGATGTTTCCTGCTTGGCGGGGGGGGGGGCTAGGCTGGTGGCTGATGGCCCCTGTGATCTCTTCCAACTATATGAAATAAGAATCTAGCATAAGGATTTAACATTTCTTAGTTTCTAATTCCTTTGCATAATTACATTTAAGCCAATATATTTTTAATACATAACATAAATGACTTTTTAGAAGAATAAACCTTTTCAAAGTAAGGAACAGTTTCCAGCCTCAAAAATAGAAAGAAAGAAAACCTATCTTCTCCAGCCAAGCCAGTTGCCTTTTTCACTGCTCTTGACCTTTGAACCTTAGGAAAATATGGCTCAAGTTTAATGGGAGGCACATGGTTTTATTTTACTATTTACCCACTCTTAATTATGTTTATCTCTTTTTTTATCTTCTGTAATATGTAGGGTCAGTGTAACCTTGGCTGTCAGCCTGTAATTCCCTTTTTACGACTTTGAGAATTGTTTTCTGCTATAAATCAGGGGGCCCCCTTGTCTAGGAGGAAAAACATTTTGCCAAGGTTCTTAGGCAGCTGCTCTTCTGCCTGGCATGAACATTTGAAAATCTTTAAGCTCATTTTAAGATACAGGCCCTGATCAAGCCTCAATAAAAATGCAGACTATGATTAGATGCCTCAATTCATTGACTGAATCAGAAGCAGGATGTCACCTCACGTTCCTCTCAAAAATGGGGATCATTTTAGTGGACCCAAAGGAGAACTTTGGACAAATCCCTTGAGTTTTCATGAGAAGTAAAGGTAAGGGGAAGGGGGAAGAGTGATGTTGTGTCAGGCATGGAGAGTTCTCCTCTCCCTTTGGTAACATCACAGATAAGAATTAACAAGCAGTTGATCTATTTATAGTCCTTTTATTACAGCATCATGTTGCAAGCAGAAATACACAGCTCTCCGCAAGGGGGGCAGTTGGCGGCTCTAAATCCTCCTTCCGACTTCTGTAGCATTTTAGGTGCCAATGGGAAGTTCCTCCCTCCCACTGACTTCTTTGTTCTCTGACATGTTCAGACCTCCGAGTCTGTGGTGAGGGGGGTTCCCCACACTCTCAAGGGACCTCTCAACTAGCTGCCCCCTCCCTTCGGGTTCCCTTGTCATTGTCTCGTACCTGGGCAACTCCTCCCTCAGCTGTTCAGCTCCTGTCTCTCTCTTTGCTTCTGAACACGCTGTGGACTGTTGGACTTGTGTTTGACCGAGCGACTCTTCCGACAGTGTGATCTACTGAGCTTCTTGGGCTTGCTGGTCAGAAGGTTTCCGGTTCGAATCTGTGCGACAGTGGCAAGCTCCCATTGCTCTGTCCCAGCTCCTGCCAACCTAGCAGTTTGATGCTGTTTTTTTTTTTAAAAAAAATTATTTGATTTTAAAACATAAATATACATACAGCAAAATGCAATACAAGATTCAAATGCCGAAATTACGCTTAATCTCATGCCTTCCCCCCATTCCTTCTATGGGTCCTAGAGGTTATATTTACACCTGCACATCAAAACTGTCCAGATGCCCAGGCGGGGGCTAGGGCCATAGCACTCCTCCAACAGGGACCCCTCGGTGGTAACCCCTACTTGATGTAGGTCATGGGGGGCAGGTGTGGATTACCCTTAGATGCACCCCCAGTAGATGGACTGGGGTGGAATAAATGGTTATACGCAATGCCGATGCCAAACCATTCACATCTGTAATCAATAGAGTTGTGGCTTATTTGGACCCAATGTTATGCTGTTGTCTTGTCTTGTTTCCATCACTTAGGGAGTGACAGGAACACAGGAGCTTGGAACACAATTTGTAGGCTTTTTGGATGATTCCCACTTCTAAAGGAGCAAGTGCATAATTTGGGGGTACTCTTGGATACACCTTTGTCACTAGAGACCCACGTGTCCTCTATGGCTGTTTGTGACCACTGGAGTAATGGAAAACTTGGAGCTGGACTACTGCAATGCACTCTTTCTGGGGCTGCCCTTGGGTCTGGTGCAGAATCTCTAGTTGGTGCATCGTGATGTGGCCAGATTGTCCTTGTGAGATTTTGGTCAAGAACATCTGGCACCCCCCCCCCCCCATTTGAAGGACTATCCACTTAAACCAATTTTCGGCTTCCTGCAACTTCCATTCCTGATGCCACCAGAGGACCTCTTCTCTTATTCCATGACTACTAAGCTTACCCAGGAGGCACCTTGTGGAACGCTTTTTTAGAATTCCCAGTGTTGGTTTGTCTGTTTCTTTATTAAATTTGTACACCGCCCTTCACCCAATGATCTCAGGGTGGTTCACAGCATAAAAATACAGGATAAGACCAAAAAGTATATAATAACAACAAGAACAAAAACAAAACAAGAAACCTACAAAAAAATCTGCTGAATCGCCTCTGTCTTTGCGTGAAATTTCAGTTCCCTTGTTCACCTCTCAAATTCATCAGAATAGCCCTATCCTGTGTTAGCATCAGTGCGCGCGGGGGGGGGGGGGGGATTCTGCCAGGGCTCACGTATGATAGTTCAGGTAACTTCTAACTCTTAATCTTGGTATTTTCCACCAATCTTTGGCATTTGCATCTCACAGTTTGCAAACATGTTTTTCTTCAGCCCTGCAGTTGCAGGTGGAGCTGCATAAGGTGTCTAGGAACTTGCAGAGGTGGTACTGCTTTTCCATATAATTATCAAAATGATAGTGTGTGTTGTTTTTTTGCTTCCAAAGATCACATTTGAGTCCACTAAACGTGATGTTATGGATCTGAGGCAGAAAGGTCTGGCAGATATATGCCTCCTGAGCCACCCAAAACTTAGGGGGGCTGAGATTTAGGACAGATGATAACTGCACCAGAATGAGGTTGGCTTGACTTCTCTCCACTTCAGATGTGACCCCTCTGTAGGGCTCCGTTAGTAAGAAGAAAGTTACTGCATCTTGCAAGGACCACAACAAAAGACTTGTAATTCTTTGTAAGGGAGGTGCTCGTTCCTGGGAGGAAAAAAGATGGTCCTCATTCTACTGCTTCTACTGCCTTATGGGGACTGTGGGAAACTGAAGACAAAATGCCTCTTGTCTTTGGAAAGGGATGAGATAGATTCACCTAATTATTTCAGGCCAGGAGACCACCTCATCAGTGGGGTCATCTCTGCCACAAACACTGTGTTTCATCCTTATATCTTTAGCCAATGTCCTCCCACCAGCTTTTATTGGTAAGACCATTTGTGGGGATGGAAGTTCCTGGTGTTCCACTTGCTACCATTTCCATGAGTTCTAACTCATCTCCAGTTACTTTCTGGGGCCTTTCTCATGATCTTGTACCTGCCTTTAAGAACATAAGAAGATCCCTATGGCAGATAAATTGGGGGATGATTAGGCTCTCAGCAGCTACCAGTCACAATGGCTATGTTCTCCATTCACTGTCACAGGCACTATGCCTCTGGGTACCAGTAACTGAGAATCTCAAGTAGGGGAAGTGTTATTGTGCTTCTCAGTTTTGTATGTGCATCTGGTTGGCCGCCTTGAGAATGCTGGAACAGATGAGCCTTGGGGCTGATTCTGCAGGATTTTTTTTGAAAGACAGATAGAGCTGAATGTTAGAGGTAGAACAGAAATATCACTTGGACAGTGTTGGCATGTATATAATTTCTCCCCCCAGGAAAGGACCCACAAAGTACTGGCAGCTCCTCTCCTTCTTGTATGCCATTCAAGCGATCAACCAGAATCAAAAGCTGTTACCCAACATCACCCTGGGCTACGGCATCCATGAGAACTTTTTTAATGGAAGGGTGACCTATGATGCTTTGCTAGACATGCTGTCCATTGGGCAGCTGAACTTTCCAAACTACAGCTGTGGTAAACAGACTAACCTACTGGCTGTTCTCGAAGGGTCCGACTCTCAAAACTCCATCCGGATTTCAAACGTGTTGGGCATCTATAAAATCCCACAGGTAGGAATGTAGAGAGGTATAATAGCATTATGATATTGGCAGTCTTATTTTCATCTACCCTCCTGTTGATCCCTAGCATCAAATTTGCCTTCTTTACGGCTGCCACAACCTTCAAAGAAATCACTGTTCCCACCAAAGGGTCCTTGCACTAGACCTTCCTCCTTCCTAAGACCTTCCCAATCTCATGTTGGGCTTAGAAATATTTAGGCTTTGTTCTGAAATCAAACAAGATACAAATCTTCCTTCTCTTCCCAGATCACTTATGCTTTTGTCTCTCATGTTCTGAATGATAAGAGGCATTTCCCTTTTTTCTACCGGATGGTCCCCAAAGAAGAAGCCCTGTACCCAGGGATTGTCAAGCTGCTCCAGCACTTCCGATGGACCTTGATTGGCCTCCTTGCACCAGACACCGACAATGGAGAGAGGTTCCTGAAGAGCTTGACACCCGTGCTCATCAAGAGCGGTGTCTGTGTTGTCATCTCACAAATCATCCCAGGACCGAATACAAATGGAGTATACATTCCTCGTCTTCCATTCCGCAAGTGGAGGCAAGTGCGTGTATTTGTTTACTATGGGGAAATGACTTATTTCTTAAGTGGACTACTCTTTATACAACTGTTTTTTGACATATTGATGAAATCCATTGCTGGGAAAATCTTCATCACAACAGTTTTGTGGGATGTCGCCCTGGAGCTGATGTATAATGAGATATCTTTCCAACACATCCATGGTATATTTTCCTTCTTCACTGAGACAAGTAAAGGGGCAAAATACGGCAATTTTCTACCCTTTTTCTTTGGTATTAAGAAGTTTTGGGAGGATGCTTTTAATTGTTCCTATTCAAAGCATGCATTCTCAGTGAAAGGCCGGACAAGATGCAGAGAGAGAGAGAAACTGGAGAGGCTTCCCCAAGATGATCTGGAAAGAATCCTCTCTCTAGACAGCTACAGGATCTACAACACTCTGCAAGCCGTGGCTCGTGCCTTAAATGCTGCATATTCATCTAGATCTAAGCAGAGGGGAACTGAGAGAATGGGACTTCAAAGGCTACAGCCATGGCAGGTATTTTCTTTCCCTTCATAGACATCTCAACTGAGCATGACAATTGATTGTAGTGTTGCAGATATTGAATATTGTGCAGTTTGAAATGATTAGAAGCATAAGAACTGGAAGCATTCATTTCCTTTTGGAAATGAATTATTGTCCAGGCCCATAGAAATATTATTCACTCTTTACTCACAGAACTCTTTATAACAGAATGAGAACATCATTCTGTCCAACACAGGCTCGGGATATCTCTCTCTCTCCCTCTCTCCCTCTTTCTCTCTCTCCTGCCTTTCAGCCTCCAGGCTGTTTGCTTTACCATCTGGACAGCTTCCTTTACATATTAAAGGGCAACTCCCTTCAAAAAGGAGATATTGCAATCCAATACCTTCGTCACATGATCTAAGGTTACAACACTCACGTTAGCTAGCAGAGAACAACAACCAGTTAGTTAATCTTAATCTCAGCAGGAGCCTGGAGCCCTTCAGAAAAAAAAAAAACTACTATGGAAAAAACCCAAAGTTTGCAAAACACATTAGCCATTTTCCATTTTCAACCTTCCTTAATACATATACATTTTTCATTTCTGTTTGCTATTCTTATTCTTGCCTCATTGCACAGCCCCCCGAGCAACTGCTCCCATCATGTGCCCAATTCTCCTTTCCCCGCAAGTTGGAATTATTTTTGGCAGGGGAGATGACATTGATCAGGCTGTCTCTAGTCTCTATTCCTTTGACACCCGCTTGACTCTGCTCTGGCTCTCTGCTCCCTCCACCAAGCTCCTGCCTTTCCCTGCTGAAGCCCATATTAGAGATTTCATTCAGTTTGCCTTGAAAGGAAAAACAAACCTAATTTCTGAAACAATCCAAGGGGGCAGCATCCTTCAAAAACATGCTTACTAGGAGAAAATCACACAGAAATGCTGAAGAATTGTGATGAGTTTCTATTATTATTTTAAAAATGCTTCAGAAATGTGGAGAACTGAATTTAAGATTGGGGTTTATGTGAGAGAGAAAAGAGTATGAACCAAAAGTGACAAGATCCCTCCATGACTATTTGAGTTTGCAACCAGCTCTAAGCAAAGGGGAAGTGGATTGTCAGTATGCTTCCATTATTATTATTATTATTATTATTATTATTATTATTATTAGATAATTTTAATTAAATTTTCAATATAACAATTCCAAATAAACATTTTACAAATATCCAGTGACTTCCCTTCTTCTCTTTCCTTGGTCCATTGGTACATCTTATACACCCCTGCATATTTTACTATAACCATTCAAATCAGTTTTCTACTTTTACATCCATCAAACATTATTTACGGGGTTGAATTTGTCTTCCCCTCTGCAGGGAGGTGGGACCAATTCGGATGGTCCGCCCCCGCCACTTAATGGATCCAAATGGTTTCCAGAGAGTGGTAGGGGATGCTTTATCCCATGTTGATGGCCTTTCAGCTGATTCCCTGGTGGCCCGCTGGAGTGCGGAGTTAACCAGGGCTATCGACTGTCTGGCTCCGAAGCGCCCTCTCCGATTGCATGGAGCCCGGACAGCTCCGTGGTTTTCTTCGGAGCTGAGGGCGATGAAACAATCGCTGAGACGGCTAGAGCGTCGGTGGCAAAAAACTCACTCCGAATCTGGCCGGACACAGGTTAGAGCTCAACGTCGAGCCTACCAAGTGGCGATAGCGACGGCGAAGAAGACTTTCTTCACCGCCTCTATTGCATCTGCAGAAAATAGTAGCAGGAGACTCTTTCAGGTGGTTCGTAATTTAATGGAACCACCTTTACCACTGGGGCCTTGTAAAGACCCCAAGATCTCCTGCAACGGTTTTGCAAAGTTTTTTGCAGATAAAATCACTCATATTCGGAAGGAGCTAGACACCACCGTGGGAGCAGTGCCGGGGCGGGAGAGTGCTAGAGCTCTGTCTGGTCAAGTTGCATGGAATCAATTTCAATCCGTTACCCCCGAGGATGTGGACAGGCTGCTTGGACGCATGAAACCAACCACCCGTCTCCTGGATCCTTGCCCATCCTGGCTAATAAAAGCAAGCCGGGAAGGGCTGGGCGATGGGCTCTGCGGGGTGGTGAATGCTTCCCTCTGTGAGGGAACATTCCCAGATCCGCTGAAAGAGGCGGTCATTAAACCGCTTCTTAAAAAACCATCTTTAGACCCGGCCAGTATGGCCAACTATCGCCCAGTCTCAAATCTTCCTTTCTTGGGCAAGGTGATTGAGCGCGTGGTTGCTGAACAACTCCAGGCACGCCTGGAGGATGCGGACCATTTGGATCCCTTCCAATCGGGATTCAGGCCTCATCATGGGACTGAAACTGCCTTGGTCGCGCTGGTTGATGATCTCCGGCGAGCTAGGGACAAAGGTGAGAGTTGTTTCCTAGTTCTGCTGGATCTCTCAGCGGCCTTTGATACAATCGACCATTACATCCTTCTGGACCGTCTAGAGGGGCTGGGAGCTGGGGGCACTGTTATACAGTGGTTTCGCTCCTTCCTCCTGGGCCGTGTTCAGAAAGTGGTGGTGGGGGATGAGTGTTCAGACCCCTGGGCCCTCACTTGTGGGGTGCCTCAGGGTTCCGTCCTCTCCCCCATGCTTTTTAACATCTATATGAAGCCGCTGGGAGAGATCATCAGGGGGTTTGGACTGGGTGTCCATCAATATGCAGATGATACCCAGCTCTACCTCTCTTTCAAATCAGAACCAGTGAAGGCGGTGAAGGTCCTGTGTGAGTGTCTGGAGGCGGTTGGAGGATGGATGGCGGCTAATGGATTGAGGTTGAATCCTGACAAGACAGAAGTACTGTTTTTGGGGGACAGGGGGCGGGCAGGTGTGGAGGACTCCCTGGTCCTGAATAGGGTAACTGTGCCCCTGAAGGACCAGGTGCGCAGCCTGGGAGTCATTTTGGACTCACAGCTGTCCATGGAGGCGCAGGTCAATTCTGTATCCGGGGCAGCTGTCTACCAACTCCACCTGGTACGCAGGCTGAGACCCTACCTGCCTGCGGACTGTCTCGCCAGAGTGGTGCATGCTCTGGTTATCTCCCGCTTGGACTACTGCAATGCGCTCTACGTGGGGCTAACTTTGAAGGTGACTCGGAAACTACAACTAATCCAGAATGCGGCAGCTAGACTGGTGACTCGGGGCGGCCGCCGAGACCACATAACACTGGTCTTGAAAGACCTACATTGGCTCCCAGTATGTTTCCGAGCACAATTCAAAGTGCTGGTGTTGACCTTTAAAGCCCTAAACGGCCTCGGCCCAGTATACCTGAAGGAGCGTCTCCACCCCCATCGTTCTGCCCGGACGCTGAGGTCCAGGGCCGAGGGCCTTCTGGCGGTTCCTTCATTGCGAGAAGCAAAGCTACAGGGAACCAGGCAGAGGGCCTTCTCGGTAGTGGCGCCCGCCCTGTGGAACGCCCTTCCAGCAGATGTCAAAGCAATAAATAACTACCTGACATTCAGAAGACATCTTAAGGCAGCCCTGTTCAGGGAAGTTTTTAATCTGTGATATTTTAGTGTATTTTTGGTTTTTATGGAAGCCGCCCAGAGTGGCTGGGGAGACCCAGCCAGATGGGCGGGGTACAAATAATAAATTATTATTATTATTATTATTATTATTATTATTATTATTATTATTATTGCTGCCACCATTTTCAGCTGTATACAGTTATTTTCCATATATTCAATAACTGCTTTCCACTCTTCTTTCAACGTATCTTCTTCTTGCTCTCTTATTCTGTGTGTTAAATCTACAATTTCTGCATATTCTGTCCACTTAAGTTGCCAGTCCTCTTTAGCTGGGACCTCACTGACTTTCCATTTCTGGGCTAGCAAAACAGGGGCCTCTGCTTCCCTTTATTCTAAATGCTCTCATCTTTGCTTCTGTTCCAGCTCCACCCTTTCCTAGGAAACACCCAGTTCTACAATTCTTCCATGGACAGAGTGTATTTGGATGAGAACGGGGAGCTGACAGCCGACTTGGACATTGTGAACTGGGTGGTGTTCCCCAATAAATCCGTCCTCAGAGTGAAGTTTGGGAGTATCGACAGACAGGGATCCCCAGACCTGAAGTGCACCATCGACCAGGAGGCCATTGTGTGGCCCAAGTGGCTCAATCAGGTGACGGGGAGTGGGAATCATGCCTGTCATTTTGCTGTCTTTTCTATGAGCTCTAATAAGTGCTCCCTGTTCTGTGGGCTGCTGCCCTCAGTTGCCTGTCAACTCCAGCACTGGGCTGTTGTTCCAGATAGTTCCTACAGCTCCTCTGCTCAGCTGGGTGCCAAAGGAGGCTTCCTGCTAAACTGTGTGTATGGGGAAAGGGGGGTTCCTTGCTTTTCGGTTGTTACATGTATTTCTATCAGTAGTGAATGGCCCATATACAGAACTTTATTTAATGGAGGTCCTTTCTTTTTTCCTGAATTTAATCATGAATAATTCATGTAATGGACAGTGATGGTAAATGCTTAGTTTCAGCAGATGACAACATACTATTTCTCAAACAACAATTCTCACTGACGCTCTTCGTCTTTGTGCCTAGACCCTTCCTACTTCCAGGTGTGTGGAAAGCTGTCACCCTGGATCCGTCAAGGTGATTCAGGAAGGGAAGCCTCTTTGCTGTTATGAATGTCTTCCCTGTGCAGAAGGGACCATCTCCGCTCAGGAAGGTGGGTGACTCCAAGGGGAAGGCTGGCCTTGGGGAAGAGAGAAGGGTTCCGTCAGGAATCTCTCAAAACCAATTCTCCTCGGCCTGAAGCGAGATGAACACCAGCTCCTTTGGCCTGAAGCAAGATGTATGCTGCACCCCATGGTTGCCTTTGACTAGACTTAACTGTCCCGGGGTCTTTAAGGAGAGAGATTGTTATGGACCTAGGGTGGATATTAGACTTCTGCACAGACCCCTGATCCTCCTTTTGGTCCTATTATAGGGGGCTCCAAGCAGCCCAACCTGCCAGAGGCCAAGCTGGGGATCTCTAGCCCTGGAATCCATTCCAAATTTCTTTGGGGTAGAGCTAATTAAATACCTGTAGTGATCTGTGGCTCTCTCAGACTGACTTGGTCGACAGCTGAATCTCTCCCAAGAGGGTAGATACTGCTCTGGGCTTGGCTGAATCCAGAGTAGTAGACATTACTCTTTCTCTCTCTCTCTCGCAGATGCAGACCATTGCCAAAAATGCCCAGAAAACCAGCATCCAAACAAGAACCAAGATCAATGTGTGTTCAAGCATATCACCTTCCTAGCCTACGAAGAATCTCTGGGGGTTGTCCTACTTTCCCTTGCCCTACTGGGGTCCTTAGCCACAAGCTTTGATTTAGGAATCTTTATTAAATACAACGAAACTCCCATAGTCAAAGCCAATAACCGGGACCTCTCCTACATCCTCCTCGTCTCCCTCCTGCTTTCCTTTTTGTCCTCCTTCCTGTTCATTGGGAGGCCAAGGAAAGGGACCTGCCTTCTCCGACAAACGGCCTTCAGCATCATCTTCTCTGTTGCTGTTTCTTCTGTGTTGGCAAAAACCATCACTGTGGTTCTGGCCTTCCTGGCCACCAAGCCAGGGAACAAGGTGAGGAGATGGCTGGGGAAGAGTCTGGCCAACTCCATTGTCATTTCCTGTTCCTGTGTCCAAGTTGTCATCTGCACCATCTGGCTGGGGATCTCGCCACCATTCCCAGACTCTGACATGCACTCCCAGCCTGGGGAGATCATCCTGCGATGCAACGAAGGGTCTGTGGCCATGTTTTATGTTGCCCTCGGCTACATGGGCTTCCTGGCTGCCATCTGCTTCACGGTGGCTTTCCTAGCCAGGAAGCTGCCTGGGGCCTTCAATGAAGCCAAGCTGATCACCTTCAGCATGCTTGTCTTCTGCAGTGTTTGGGTGTCCTTTGTGCCCACCTACCTGAGCACCAAAGGGAAATACATGGTAGCCGTTCAGGTTTTCTCCATCTTGGCCTCCAGTGCTGGGCTCCTGGGCTGCATCTTCATTCCCAAATGCTACATTATTTTGCTGAGACCTGATCTGAACACAAAGGAGCACCTGACAGCAAAAGCTAAAGATAGCATCTGATTCTTAAAATATTATTTTTCAAGAAGGTAGGGAAGTGAGATTCTTGAAAAATGATGTTTCATTTTAAAAAACCGTTACCCTCATTGGATCATGTAGAACCAACCAACTTAATGGAAGTAGTTATGAAATTTGTATTTGGTTGAAAATTTGTTAATACTTTGGAAGATATAGATCACATAGATCACAGGGAATTCACATTACCAAAATTTTGTAATTAGTCGCTGAATGGAACAAAGATGTCCACTGTCACTCCTGTTATTTTTCTTAATTTTAGAGGAATATCCCTCCAATTATACAATGCCCTTTCTGGCATAGGAGTAAGTATAAATGAAAATAACAAATGTAGGCCTCTATGCAGACTAAACATGCGCAATGTTAGGGTGCTATCAACGGTTCCTGGCTGATTGCCCAGGAAACTATAAAGACAAGGAAAAGTTTCTTACAGTCCTTTGCCGTCCCCTCCCCAAGTTTACAGAGTGAGGCCATAGAACCCAGCCTCCTGGATAATGGTGTTGTCCTGAGTGAATCTCCACCCCCAGTCTCTCCCACTTCCTAACTCATCATCATCACCTCCTCTGCAGGTGCTGCTAAGTACCCTCTGTCTTTGAGCTCTTTGCTCTCCTACTTTCAAGGCTCGCCGGGTTCTGGGACATGGTGGGTCTAGAATGGTTACTAATGACATGTCAGCCAGATGTTGCTCTGGCTCTCCCATGATTTCCCAACTTTTATCCTCATCTTCCTCTGAACTGTGACTTCCCTTTATACTTTCTTCCTCTTCCTCCTCCCTGGGAGGGTCAGGATGGAGAGGTGGTCTCGCCCATTCCTGCCTGGCCCTTGGTCATCTTGGTCACTCTCCACCTCATACCTGCCAACTCATCAATCTCTTCCTTAATTTATGGTGCCCAGAACTGGACACAGTATTCCAGGTGTGGTCTGACCAAGACAGAACAGACTGGGACTATTACTTCCCTTGATCCGGACACTATACTTCTGTTGAAGCAGACTAAGATTTCAACATTATTTTTATTAGAGTTAAAATTTGTTATTCCCCCCCCCCATTTGTAAAATTAATAAATCAACACCTTTCAATGCTGTATTTTAAAATGTTGTGAGCCATGCAGGGACCTTACAGTGAGGGAGGGTCATCAATATTATTATTTAATATATAAAAAAGTTGCTGCATCACACTGTTGACTCATGTTAAGCTTCTGGTGTAATAAGCCAGTTGTCCTATATTTAAGCCAGGCGGACATTTCCACAGTGGTGGGAATGTTTTGGCGGTTTTTTTAATTAAAAATTTGATGATTTACAAAAGTGTGCAATGTCTCTCGTATTTTTTTTCCCATGTAACTTTTTTACAAATCAGTTTCATTTGTTGAGACATTAGGAAGAAAAGGGGGAGAGGGGTGTGGGGGGGAGACGATTGGGGGTGTGGTTGGGTGGCAATGTTTCTGTTTTACTTACTATATGTAGGGTTTGGTGTCAGCATTGCTTGTGCAGGTTCTTTGCTGTTCACTTGTGTTCCTTTGGTGGGGAGGGAGGTTGGGTTTGGCCTAGGGTGTGGTTGTTCATTTGTCGTTGGCTGTGGTGGTCTTTGTTTTTGTGTGTGAGTGATAAAGGGGAGCCATACAGGGGTGAAGGTGTCTTCTTCTATTTGTCCCCATGTCAGTTTCAGTTTATTGGTTAATTTTTCCAGTAGGGCTGTTTCCCATACTATTTGGTACCATTGGCCCATGCTTATTCCTGACAGGTCTCTCCAGTGGTGGGAATGTTGTGGGAAAGCGAATGACAATGAAACAGAGGAGGAGGAGGAAGAGGAGGAAGAGGAGGAAGAGGAGGAAAGGAAAGGGTGAAGGCTTGTTGCTTGGGGAGCGGGGTAGACAAAACAGTGAAGGACAAGGCAGTTCTGGGCAGCCTGGGCAACTGTTGCTTAGGTGGACCAGAAAGCAAAGAAAATGGCCTTTGCTGCAGTCAGGCCAAAGGAGAGCAAAATAGGGAAGGGAGGGCTAGCCAGGAAGAAGAGTGGGAGCTGCCCTTGTTGCTGCATATAACCAAGAAAAATAGAGTATGTACTAGAGTTATAACTTTTTGACCTCAAAAACAAGCCAACAGACAAACCCCACTCCCTGTATTATAATGGGATGAACGTTTGCTTAGAAATACTGAAAAGGGGACTAATTCTTCTCAGTTGTGAAAAAAGGTCACCCCGAAATGTAAAGTTGGAATCATTGCATCTGTAACATTACTACTCATAAGTATTAGCACTTTTTAAAACTTTATGGAACTCTTTAGAACTTTTGCAGCTGCCTGGAACTTCCGAAAAATGTATTGGAGAATCACGGCAGGCGGGAGCCATCCGTACTCCAGACACCAAGAAGCAATCAGGGTGCGTTGCGCAATCAAAGTGGTGCGGGAATTTTACGGTCCTTGCGTTCAGGACCCTTGTGTTTCTGGGACCCAAGGATGGCTGTGGGGACATGCAACAGACTACGCTTATAGAGAGCATGAAACCCACAAAAATGGTTAGCTCCATTGGGCCCTTAACTTTAAAAAAGGAGGGAGTTTCAGGGAGGATGTGGAAGATTGGGGAAAATCAAAACCCATTTCTCCTGATCAGAACTGATGAGTTGATGACCACTGTAAGCAGATGAAAACATTCGCAGGATTGCAATAAGACTTGTAATGTAGCAATTGCTATGGAGAAAATGGAATGAGGGATGAGATGGTTGTGCACAACCTGCCACCCTTAAAAATATGTTTGTGGTGACATTTAAAACGTTTGGGGTGTCCTAAAAGCATGAGGGAAAGGAGGAAGAGCACAGCCACTTTTCATTTGTGATGTAGGCTTTTTGCTCTATCCCTCTCACCGTCTGCAGCTGTTTAGGGAATTGACAAGACAGGGGATATTTTATGCACCAAACCTTTCAGACACAGTGTGAGAAATTATGAATCTCTGGAGAAATCCCTGGAGAAATCCCCGGGGAAAATAAGAATATTTATGAGTCGGGGAAGCATCGCCCTGGCAACCTTCTGGAGTCTCTCTGTGGCTTGAGGAGCAGATGCAGAGCTGGAGAAAACATGTTTGCAAGAACACAGAGAAGCAGCTGCCCTGTTTTGACATGGGCCAGCATAGGGTGGAAAGGTCAGCTTGGATTTTAGATAGCAATGCACCTTCGTTGGGGTCAGAACCAATATATTCTTTTAGGATGTATGCAAATATATACACGCTCTACATAGAGTACCTACATCTGAACACTGTGAACTCATGAAACCCACTCCCTTTACAAGAAGATGATGATGATGATTATTAATTTATGGGGTTTATTTACCGTTGTATACATAGAGGTTTCAGGGGAGTTCACAGAAGAGATCACAACATATATAACCAGAATAAAAACAGCAACCCAATAACACCCCCCCCCCGAAAGGAGCCACATTTTAAAAGGGTATAGGATGTCAGTCAGGTCAACCAAAGGCCTGGTTAAAGGGGAAGGTTTTTGCCCGGTGCCTAAAGGTGTATAATGAAGGCGCCAGGCGAACTTCCCTGGCAAGAGCATTCCACAGACAGGGAGCCACTGCAGAGAAGGCCCTATTCTTGTGTTGCCGCCCTACAGACCCCTCGAGGAGGAGGCACACGAAGGAGGGCCTCAGAAGATGATCTCAGGGTCCAGGTAGGTTTATATGGGAAGAGGCGGTCCTTGAGGTATTGCAGTCCTGAGATTACACTGACATGCTTGGATCTCCACATCCCCAAGGCCATCTTCCCCCTTACCAGATACATTCTCCACTAACTAAACCATCTGAATTATCACAAAAGATTTGTTTGTTTGTTTTTTAAATAATATTTATTACTTTTCCAACAATTTAAACACTACAAAACAAAATAGACAATACAATACAATACAAAAACACCACACAACACTAACACATTAGACTAACACCACAAAATAAAAACAGTTTAAAACACATCATACAGTTTCATCATCCTATCCTTCATTCACTTATTTCAGCGACCTCCTCACACTTCCCTTTTTGTATTCCACTTCTGTTAATTGGTAGAGATGACGAGCAGAATCCGAAACCAGGGAAGAGAAGCGGCGGAAGAAGATTGGAAAAAATTCAAGGACTATCTAAAGAAATATCTCAAAATTAATGAATGCTAGATTGACGCTGGAGGAGAAAATCAGGGGTTAATAGCGGTAATGGTTAAGTTAAAAGAAAATGAGTGTTATTAAAATTAAGTTAAAAGTAAGGGAAGGATTTGTTGACAAATTTATTAGACATGAGAATACAGAAAGGGGAGGTATGAGGAAGTCGGGAAAGTAAGTTACATGAAACGAAGAGTTGAAATTATATGTGTTTTTTGTTTTTTTATTGTTAAGTTTTGTTGGTTAATGTTTTGTTTGTTGTTAAAAAACTTGGTGGAAATTTCAATAAAAATTTATTTTAAAAATAAATGTTAATTGTTTCAGCAATTCCTTTCCATCTTCCTCTGTTTTCTATCCTATAATTATCTTAACATATTCTAACCTTATTTTTTCTTTTAATACTCTAATAATCTATTTATACTTAATTCCTTATAACATTTCTACTTGTTGTTGTTTAGTCGTTTAGTCGTGTCCGACTCTTCATGACCCCATGGACCAGAGAACGCCAGGCACTCCTGTCCTCCACTGCCCCCCGCAGCTTGGTCAGACTCATGCTGGTAACCTCAAAAACACTATCCAACCATCTCGTCCTCTGTCGCCCCCTTCTCCTTGTGCCCTCCATCTTTCCCAACATCAGGGTCTTCTCCAGGGAGTCTTCTCTTCTCATGAGGTGGCCAAAGTACTGGAGCCTCAGCTTCACAATCTGTCCTTCCAGTGAGCACTCAGGGCTGATTTCCTTCAGAATGGAGAGGTTTGATCTTCTTGCAGTCCATGGGACTCTCAAGAGTCTCCTCCAGCACCATAATTCAAAAGCATCAATTCTTCGGCGATCAGCCTTCTTTATGGTCCAGCTCTCACTTCCATACATCACTACTGGGAAAACCATAGCTTTAACTATACGGACCTTTGTTGGCAAGGTGATGTCTCTACTTCTCAAGATGCTGTCTAGGCCTGTCATTGCCCTTCTCCCAAGAAGCAGGCGTCTTTTAATTTCGTGGCTGCTGTCACCATCTGCAGTGATCATGGAGCCCAAGAAAGTAAAATCTCTCACTGCCTCCATTTCTTCCCCTTCTATTTGCCAGGAGGTGATGGGACCAGTAGCCATGATCTTCATTTTTTTGATGTTGAGCTTCAGACCATATTTTGCACTCTCCTCTTTCACCCTCAATAAAAGGTTCTTTAATTCCTCCTCACTTTCTGCCATCAAGGTTGTGTCATCTGCATATCTGAGGTTGTTGATATTTCTTCCGGCAATCTTAATTCCGGCTAGGGATTCATCCAGCCCAGCCTTTCGCATGATGAATTCTGCATATAAGTTAAATAAGCAGGAAGACAAAATGCAGCCTTGTCGTACTCCTTTCCCAATTTTGAACCAGTCAGTTGTTCCATATCCAGTTCTAACTGTAGCTTCTTGTCCCACATAGAGATTTCTCAGGAGACAGATGAGGTGATCAGGCACTCCCATTTCTTTAAGAACTTGCCATAGTTTGCCATGGTCGACACAGTCAAAGGCTTTTGCATAGTCAATGAAGCAGAAGTAAATGTCTTTCTGGAACTCTCTAGCTTTCTCCATAATCCAGCGCATGTTTGCAATTTGGTCTCTGGTTCCTCCGCCTCTTCTAAATCCAGCTTGCACTTCTGGGAGTTCTTGGTCCACATACTGCTTGAGCCTTCCTTGTAGAATTTTAAGCATAACCTTGCTAGCGTGAGAAATTAGTGCAATTGTGCGATAGTTGGAGCATTCTTTGGCACTGCCCTTCTTTGGGATTGGGATGTAGACTGATCTTCTCCAATCTTCTGGCCACTGCTGAGTTTTCCAAACTTGCTGGCATATTGAGTGTAGCACCTTAACAGCATCATCTTTTAAAATTTTAAATAGTTCAGCTGGAATACCATCACTTCCACTGGCCTTGTTATTTGCAGTGCTTTCTAAGGCCCATTTGACTTCACTCTCCAGGATGTCTGGCTCAAGGTCAGCAACCACACTACCTGGGGTATATGAGACATCCGTTTCTTTCTGGTATAATTCCTCTGTGTATTCTTGCCACCTCTTCTTGATGTCTTCTGCTTCTGTTAGGTCCTTTCCACTTTTGTCCTTTATTATGGAAATCTTTTAGAAATGTTTTTTTTTGTTTTTGTTTTTTAAAGACAACAGGCATAAAAAAAACATTTCTACTAAAACCATATAAATTCATTCCCACATTTTTCTAACACTCATTAATTTTACAATATTTCTGTAAATAATCTTTAAACGTTTCCCAGTCTTCTTCCACCGACTCTTCTCCCTGGTCTCGGATTCTGCCAGTCATTTCCGCCAGTTCCATATAGTCCATCAACTTCATCTGCCATTCTTCCCGGGTGGGTAAATCTTGTGTCTTCCAATACCTCGCTATAAGTATTCTTGCTGCTGTTTTTGCATACATAAAAAGAGTTCTATCCTTCTTTGGCACCAACTGGCCGACCATGCCCAGGAGAAAAGCCTCTGGTGTCTTCAGGAAGCTATATTTAAATACCTTTTTCATTTCTTTATAAATCATCTCCCAGAATGTCTTAATCCTTGGGCATGTCCACCAAAGGTGAAAGAATGTACCTTCAGTCTCGTTACATTTCCAACATTTATTTTCGGGCAAATGGTAAATTTTTGCAAGCTTGACTGGTGTCATGTACCACCTATAAATCATTTTCATTAAATTTTCTCGTAAGGCATTACATGCCGTGAATTTCATTCCTGTGGTCTATAACTGTTCCCAGTCAGCCATCATTATGTTATGTTCAACATCTTGTGCCCATTTAATCATAGCTGATTTCACCATTTCATCCTGTGTGTTCCATTTCAACAGGAAGTTATACATTCTTGACAAATTCTTAATTTTTGAATCTAACAATTCTATTTCCAATTTTGATTTCTCCACCTGGAAGCCAACTTTTTTGTCCAAATTGTATGCCTCCATTATTTGGTAATAATGGAGCCAATCTCGCACTTTGTTTTTCAATTTTTCAAAACTCTGCAGTTTTATTCTGTCTCCATCTTGTTCCAGAATTTCCCAATATTTCGGCCATTTGGCCTCCATATTGAGTTTTTTCTGTGCCTTCGCTTCCATTGGTGACAACCATCTTGGGGTTTTCTTTTCTAACAAATCCTTATATCTTATCCAAACATTAAGCAGTGCTTTTCTAACAATATGATTTTTGAACGCTTTATGTGCTTTTACCTTATCGTACCACAGATATGCATGCCAGCCAAATACATTATTGAAGCCTTCTAGATCCAACACATCAGTGTTTTCAAGAAGCAGCCATTCTCTCAGCCAGCAAAAAGCAGCTGATTCATAATGCCCCTTCCGATCTTCAGGAGGAGGGGGGGTTGTGGGATCACGACCCCGCCCACACTCACTCTGCGAGGCTGGCGTCAGCCTCGCAGGAGACAGGGATTCACCCAATTAGCATACTCTGTGGCGCCAGCCAATTGGCTGGCGGCAGGGGCGGGCCTTCCTAGGGCCACTTAAGGTCAGGGCAGCCCCTGGCTCGCCCCCTTTCTTCCCTGGAGAGGACGCAGTTTGGAGTTTGGGTTTCCCTCAGCTGCTGGACCACGTGGAGTTTTTTCGGAAGAGGCTTGCCGGCAGGGAAGTTTACCTTTCGTTATTCCTTTCTCCTCTAGGAGTGAGCGCTGCTTAATTCGTCTTTATTGCGCTGCTCTCTTCATAATTGGGTACTTTGGCTGAATTTTAATTGATTGGGGTGCCTGGGGGGTGACTGCATTGCCATTCGTCGTTAATTCCGCTGGTGCGTTGCTGTTTGTGTGTGTGTTTATTGTTCCCGTGGTCAGCAGAGGTGCTTCAGAATTTCCTCATCCTTCCTCCTTTGCCCCTTCTCCCCCTCTCTCCCCGTGGTTTGAATGCTCTTTAATCAGCTGATTTTAAACGGTCTCCATTCTGCCTCTTCGTTTCTCCCCCTCCCTTAAACAGCCGACTTTAATCAGTCTCCGTTCCGCCCCTTCGTTTCTCCCCTCTAAACCACTTGGTTTGACTGCTTTTTAAACAGCTGATGTTGAACAGTCTCTGCTTCTCCTTCTGTTATTTGTTATTTGTTATTCTGTTATTTGTTATTTGTGGACATTGTAATTGCTCCCATTCCCTGTTACCCTCCCCACCAGCTTGTTTAAAGTGGGCATTTTACTTCCGTGTCTGCTTGGGTTTTTAATTCTTCCCTGGGCTCCGAGCTCCTTCCCCCCCCTCCCTACCCCTGCTGGGGCTGCATTCTGTGGTTGTCATAGAAACGCTATTGTTGTTACTCCATTAAGGAGGCTTTTGTTGCCTGCTGGCTGTTTGTGTAGCCATAGGAACGTCTTTGTGTGCTGGCCGGCAGGTCAATTCACAGCTAATGAGCGATAATTAAGGGCAATGTCTCCAGAGGCTGATCTGCTATACGCTGTTGCATAGTACTGAGTTTGGTTCCTTGTTCCCCTGCCGGTCTCCATTTTGGGAGGCCACGTGTGAAGCTGGGGCAGCCATTTTGTTTAAGGAAAAGGGGCTGGCAACCGCATTTAAAATTTTAAATATTCTTGCCTGCGATTTGTTTTGAGTTTATATAGATTCCCCGTGGTTCTAGGCTCTGATACACTCAGGTCTTCTATCAGCGCGCCTCTAAGCCACCAGCAGGGGAGCCCCTGCCAGTGCAGTTCGCTGGGAAATAAATAAATAAATAAATAGACAAATAAATAAATAAAAAATAATAATAAAAGCCTCATACTTACGCTCCTAACTACTAATCAGTAAAAATCCAGGAGACAATAATAATATATTACATTTGCATTTGGCAGCTACTGTTTATTTAGCGTTTTGGTGAACAACAAATTTCTATTTACGTTGGTTCCCGTCTTCTGCGGTGGGTTTAAGCGAATTCCTGGCGAACACTGCCATCTAGCGGCAAGAAGTATAATTGCAGCATTTTGTGAAGTGCATTTCAGATCCCTTATTTACAGCAACAGCCAGTGATTGTGGGGCAGATCAGGTTGCCTGTTTCCCATTGCGGTTGTTGATTATAAACAAGAATTATATAAATAAATAAGTAAATGAATAAATAAATAAATAAATAAATAAATAAATAAAATAAATAAAATAAAAAAAATAAAAATAAAAAAATAAATAAATAAAAATTGTTTTGGTAAAGATAGGTAGAAAACAATAAATAAACATTAAATAAATAAATAAATAAATAAATAAATAAATTCCCGATTTGCATAAAACTTGACTGCCCCCCCAAGTCGCTGCTTTTGGCTTGGACATGGAGAGCAACAGCAATCCCCAACAATCTCAGCGTGGTAACGCCCTGGTACCAACAGGCCCTTGTAACCCTCAGGCCATGGCCCAGCTTTTTTCCACGCTGCAAGCATTCTACGCACAGTGCAGGACACCCATCACTCCCTCCCCAAACATCGTCGAGGTGTCACAAGATTGCATACCAGACACCCCCCCAGTCAGCAGGGTCAGGATGGTCCCTCCACTAGTGCAGCCAACGTGGTTGAGCAGGCCCCCAGCAGGCCACGGACACGCTTACAAGCTGCCCGAACTCAAAAATCTAAGTCTGGTTCACTAAAAGGCAAGGCACCAGCTAAAAAACCTAGAGCGAGCGCTCAAAGTGCCGGGCCGGCAGTGGCCTCTACATCAGCCCCCCGCCAAGAGGTGGTGGATGTTCCCAGTGTATTTCGGGACAACCCTAGGCGACCGGGCACCTCGGAGGAGTCATCTTCCGAGGAAGAGCTGCCCCCTCAGCAGGTGGCCTCAGCCAGCGACCCGGCCCCCGGTGACGACACATCACGGAGCGGAAAGCGGAAGGCGAAGAAGAAGCACCGGTCCAAGAAAAGCAAGAAGAGGGATACTTCGGACTCCGACGATGAAACA
Organism: Podarcis cretensis; assembly: GCF_951804945.1. NCBI lineage: Eukaryota > Metazoa > Chordata > Lepidosauria > Squamata > Lacertidae > Podarcis > Podarcis cretensis. The sequence continues at coordinate 124,570,970 of NC_137171.1, forward strand.
GGTACCTCCTCCTCAGATGGGGATAGTGACGCTCCAATGGAATCATATTGGGGAGAGGGGGAGGACATTGGAGCTCCCCAGTGGGTGCACGAACGGAGGGCCAACTCACACAGGAAGACATTTAATGGCACACTTGATTGGAAGGATGGGGCCCTGGTTCCAGACGTTAAAGTCTCAACCAACGCCGCCACTGACTTTATTCTGGGGAACCACCTCTCTAAGAGGAAGAGGAACAAGATATTGAATGGCAATTATGTAGATATGTTCTCCTTGCTGCCCCCAGCTCAGGTCAAGGGAAAAGGGGAGAAAATTAAGTACTATGGGAAAAGGAGGTACAGGGTACCCCGGGTAGAGCGAACGTTTGAGAATTGGCTTAATGGCTATCAAGTGTTTATGGCTGTGGTGTCAAGTTGCTATCCCAAGAGGGGCGCGCATCTCGTGTCCTACCTGGCACACGTCAGGAGGGCACGGGAGTTGGCAGGAGATGAAGCTGCTTTGGCGTATGATGAAGACTTTCGGAGGAATGCCTCGCTACTGTCTTCAACGCGCTGGGACCAAAAGGACAACAATTGCTGGTTTGACCATGTGGGGCCCAATATCGAGAAGAAAGCCACCCAACAGCCAAAATTTGGTAAGGTGGAGACCCAACGCCGTAGGCAGTGCTGGGACTTCAACAAGGGTACCTGTCAGCGCGTTAATTGTAAGTACTTGCATGAATGCGATAGGTGCTTAGGCAGCCACCCTGCAGTCAACTGCTTCAAAGGGAGGCAGCAGCCCTTTCGGGGAGGCAGGGGTCACCTCGCTCGGGGAAACAGGGGTGGCTCCGTCGGACCAGCAGCCCCCGCCCAAGGGCCAGCTGGGGCTCGTTTCTAACATCTCCCTAGGCCTCGCGTGCTCTCCGATAAAATTGGAACCCTTGAGAGCATTGCTAAAGTTCTATCCAAATAGATGTGCAGCCCACCTACTGGATGAAGGGTTTTCTGAAGGTTTTAGAATTCCGGTTGCCTTCACACCCAATTCCAGTTGCCCCCCTAACCAGAAATCAGTCTTGGAAAGGCCTGACATCGCGTTTAAAAAGATACAGAAGGAGGTTACAGCCGGCAGGGTGGCCGGTCCATTCGCAACTCCGCCTATCGAAGGGCTTCATATCTCCCCGCTTGGTATTGTCCCAAAGAAGGCCCTCGGCGAATTTAGAATGATACACAACCTGTCCTATCCCAAAGGAACCTCGGTTAATGACGCCATTCCCCAAGAGATGTGCACGGTGAAGTATTCGTCTTTCGATCAAGCTGTGCGGTTGGTGCGGAGCTTTGGCAGAGGCGCCTTTTTGGCAAAATGCGACATTGAGTCAGCATTTCGCTTACTTCCGGTTCATCCGGAAGACTACCGCTGGTTGGGTTTCAAATTCCAGGGAGCTTACTTCATTGACAAAGCTATGCCCATGGGTTGTTCTATTGCCTGTGCTGCATTTGAGACTTTCAGCACATTCTTGGAATGGGCCCTAAAGTTTAGAACTGGCTCTCTAGGGGTGGGTCATTATCTCGATGATTTTATTTTGGTGGCAAGTGATGCAGGGGAGTGCAGGTCCCTCCTCCTGGCCTTCGAGTCCTTAGCTAGGGAGCTGGGGGTCCCTCTGGCAAGCGAGAAGACCGAGGGTCCGGTCACTACCATGACCTACCTGGGCATTGAACTTGATACCGTAGCCCAAACCTCGCGCTTACCGGCGGAAAAATTGGTTACCTTAAGAGAGCTTATCGGCCAAATGCTGCCCCTAAAGAAGGTCACCTTGAGGCAAATTCAATCCCTCCTGGGGCACCTCAACTTTGCCTGCCGTGTAATTTCCCCCGGTCGTCCTTTTTGCGGCCGCCTAGCAAAGCTGTCCACGGGCTTACGGTCACCCCATCATAGGGTACGCCTTTCCAAGGCAGTAAAGTCGGACCTCCTTGTTTGGTTGCAATTCCTGGATGGTTTCAATGGCATATCGCTTTGGCAGGATAGTTTGGCGCTGCAGTCTGATTTCCAAATACATTCGGATGCGGCTGGGTCCTTAGGTTTTGGGGTCTACTTCAGGGGCCAGTGGTGTGCCCAGCACTGGCCTCCCTCCTGGCAAGGCAAACCGATACTACGTGACCTGACATTCTTAGAATTCTTTCCCATCGTTGTTGCAATTCATTTATGGGAAGACCAGTTCAAAAACCATAGGGTGTGTTTTTGGACGGACAATCTATCGGTCGTGTCAGTTTTGAATAAACAGTCATCACGCTCACCCAGAGTAGCGTCCCTTTTACGGTACTTTGTCCTTACCTGCTTGCGCTTGAACCTTCACGCTTCAGCCAAGTTTGTCCCTGGTATTGATAATAACATCGCGGATGCTTTATCTCGTTTCCAGATGGAACGCTTTCGCTCATTGGCGCCGGATGCGCAGCAGCAGCCGCAACCATTCCCGGAGCACCTCTGGAATATTGGCAACGAGAAGCAATAAAGGGAGTATTGTCTGCGCTAGCGCCCTCTACCCTGAGATTGTATAATAAGGCATGGCTAGACTTCACATCCTTCCGCATCAGAAAGGGACGGTCCAAGCCAGGCAGGCCACCGTCCAAGTCTGAAGTCATAGAGTATTTGGTCCATCTTAGAGATCTTGGCCGGGCCCCCAAAACCCTCAATATTCATTCAGCGGCTATATCCTTCTTTTCTAAAACTCTATTTTCGGTGGATCCCTGTTCGCATTTCGTGGTGCGTAAAATGCTTGAGGGCTGGCGCAGGGCCAGGCCTCAAGGCCGGGACAGAAGAAGGCCAATAACTTTAGATATACTCACCCAAATCCGTAGGAAGCTCAGGGCCCTGTGTTGGTCAAGATATGAAGCAAGATTATTTTCAGCAGCGTTTTCTTTTGCATTTTTTGGCACCCTACGCATAGGCAAAGTGGTCTGTGAGGACCGCGCAGCCTCTAGGGGACTATTGCTGGAGGACGTAACTGTGGGTAGTTCGCATGTAATGTTAAAAATCCGTAGTTCTAAGACTGATCAGCTTGGCAACGGAGCCTTGGTTCGCCTTCAGGCGACTCAAAAGGCGGGCCCTTGCCCTGTAAAGGATGCTAGAAAATACCTGTGTGTAAGACCAGAATCTCGGGGCCCCTTTTTCTTGCATTCCAACGGTTCCTCCCTCTCAAAGCAGCAGTTCACCAGGGTCTTGCGCAAAGCAATTGCCGCCATCGGGCTTCCCCAAGAGGAGTATGCCGCGCACTCCTTTCGCATTGGAGCAGCGACCACCGCCGCCCATATGGGCTTACCGGCGGAAAGAATTATGGACATGGGTCAATGGAAATCTAACGCATACCAGGGTTATATCCGTAAGCCCTTCTAAATTCCCCTCAGCTTTCTCCCCGGGCACTCCTCCTGATCCGGTTCTCCGATTCTCTCTTTTCAGGTACTGGTGTGGTTCGACTGTGGATCCTCGGCCACAGCATCGTATATTGGGCAAAGCGGCGCGCCGAACAAAGGGGCTGGGATAAGGAGCTACGGCTACCCAGCAGGGTCAAATTGTCATGGATCACTAGGAGGGGTATGTGTTGGGAAGAGTTTTTCCCAGTCGTATCCAGAAAAATCGCTGCCGAGGGCCCACCCAGTGCCATGGTCATCCAGCTGGGCGAGAACGACTTGGCGTATAGGAAAGGGGTGGACTTGATATGGAACATTATCAATGACTTGGAATTGTTGAGGGCATCCCATGAAAACATTACAATACTTTGGTCATCTTTGCTGGAAAGGCGATGTTGGCGGGATGCAGAGAAACCCGTGGCTGTGAACAAAGCTAGGAGGATTGTGGAGCGCACGGTGGCTCGTAGAGTGGCCGCATGGGGCGGTCGGGTCATTCAGCACCCATGCATACGGTTTGACGAGGAAATGCTTTATCGCTGGGATGGCGTGCATCTATCTGATGCTGGCAATGATATTTGGTTGGCAGATATTTTTCAAGGCGTTAGGGATTGGTTACAGGTCTGAGGGTATTGGCGGTGAGCCGGCTTGCGGCTCGGTGGCGGTAGGCATTGGCCGGGGTATTATCATGCAGATGAGTTTGGGGGGGAGGAACGCCATCACCTCCCCCAATGCTTGAAGGGTAGTTCGTTAAAGGACTCCGAGGGGCGACGCCTCGTCCGAAACCTACGGAGGCTAGGGCCTAAAGCGCGCCCCCGAGCGGTAACCCCTCGGGGAGCGCCTAGGGATATGCATCTCGGGTGGCTCCCCCTGTTGGTGTTTAACCCTTCCCGGTCAGACCGGATAGTCGGTTAGGGCCAATGCCTAAAGCCAATACCCTTCTTTCCTGTAATCAATAAAGTTGTGGCCATTTTCGCCCATTAACCTAAAACTCTGTGTCCGTTGTCTTCATTTATTCCACCTGTGGGGGGGAGGGAATAGCCACACAATAAAGTTTAAGGTCTGGCAGGGCAAAAGATTTGTCTCTTTGCGCGTTCTCTGAGCTTTACAAAGAACTCCAAGCATTTGCTATTATCCCCACCAAACAGAACTTTATTTCTGCAATACAACACAACTTAAATACAGGCAACTCACCATTTGCATGGGGGTTCCGTTCTGGGTAATCTTTCATTGCGCTGCTGATTTTCATCAGATCACCCACCCACCCTCTCTTTAGTTCACTGCTTGGTTCTTGATCTTGCTATGGACCTGTGGTTGGTCACCTTGGTTGCCCAAGGGGCCTGGTAGGAATTTTCATCCAACTGGCAAATTGGCATCGGCCACTTGGTTTTTCGCCTACCTCGTAGCAAATCGTCACAACTTTTGGGGTATTGGCGGTTAGGCCATGTTTGTGTATTGGAGGGCAGGGTGTGGCCATCGCCTACCTCTCCACTTTATGGGTATTCCGGTAAAGGAATCTGGCGTTCGTGGATCCTGTCCGACACCCTTGCTGGTGGCTAGGGCCATGGCACAGCCGGCGGTGACATCAGGGGGAGTTTACAGTTGTACTGAATAAGCTTAGTAGCCCTGGAATAAGAAAAGAGGTCCTCTTGTGGATCAGGAATGGAAGTTAAAGGAAGCAGAAAATAGTATTAAGTGGATAGTCCTCCAAATGGGGGGCTGTGGTGCCAGATGTTCTTGACCAAAAGCTCACAAGAACAATCTGGCCACATCATTTTTCACCAACTAGAGATTCTGCACCAGACCCAAGGGCAGCCCCAGAAAGAGTGCATTGCAGCAGTCCAGCTCCAAGTTTTCCAGTGCTCCAGTGCTCAGACTATTCCTGTTCACAAACAGCCATAGAGGACACGTGGGTCTCTAGTGACAAAGGCGTATCCAAGAGTACCCCCAAACTATGCATTTGCTACATAGGCTTAGGATCCAAGGCCATTATTGTTAAAATGAATTAATTGTAAGTAAAGAACCCTTTTTCTGTACCAGTCGGACTCCTGAGTATTTTATTTTACCTTTTTAGTCATGCTAATGTGTGAATGAGACCGATTTTGAGTGGTGCCATGGCTGGCACAACCAAAGAAGTTGCCCTGTGCCATAGAACATATGAGTGGGCCTCCCTGCCTCCACCTAGCCGCCAGGTAGGAGAACGAAAGCCAGAGTTGTCTGAGTGAGTGGAGCTGGAAGCAGGATGGAAGTTGGACGCACAAAGACATACATGCTCTGTGCTGGATTCAAAGCAGTGACTAATGCAGTGCTGATGCTCCGTGGAGTATTAATGCGGTGAAGTCCTACTATCTATGCTCAGATTGCATGCGCAGTGGTACCTCGGCTTAAGAGCTTAATTCGTTCCAGAGGTCCGTTCTGCAGAGAGAGCCCTGGAGTCCCGAGAAAGAGAGGAGGAGGAGGGGGGTCTTCCTCTTGGCCAGTATCGCTACTGTGTCTTTTCTCCAAGCAGAAACTGCTACATTTTTAGCAGGGCGATGAGAGCCAGATCTCTTATTACTGGATCGCTTTTCTAACGTAGCTCAGCTTTTTTCGTTCTTTAATCAGTTTGGTCGTTTATACGGATGTCAGCCTCCAGGACGTACTTTGTATATCAAACTATATAGGAAACTATATCTGGTCTAGGGAATATGCCCCACAAATAACCCAGAGATGCATTTTCAATAAAAGCACACATTCTGCTCGTGTAAAAACACCAGGCAGGTTTGGAGTACATTGTCAGGAGCAGGGCTAGGGAAACTGAGGCCCGGGGGCCGGATGCGGCCCAATCGCCTTCTAAATCCGGCCCCTGGATGGTCCAGGAATCAGCCTGGTTTTTCCATGAGTAGAATACAGTGGTACCTTGGGTTAAGTACTTAACTCGTTCCGGAGGTCTGCTCTTAACCTGAAACTGTTCTTAATCTGAAGGACCACATTAGCTAAATAATAATAATGGGGCCTCCCACTGCTGCCGTGCTGCCGGAGCACAATTTCTGTTCTCATCCTGAAGCAAAGTTCTTAACCTGAGGTACTATTTCTGGGTTAGCGCAGTCTGTAACCAGAAGCGTCTGTAACCTGAAGCGTCTGTAACCTGAGGTACCACTGTATTTAAAATGCATCTCTAGGTTATTTGTGGGGCATAGGAATTCGTTCATTTTTCTTTCTTTCTTCAAAATATAGCCCAGCCCACCACATGGTCTGAGGGATGGTGGACCAGCCCATGGCTGAAAAAGGTTGCTGACCCCTGGTCTATAGCTCTCCTTCTGGAGCCAGAGAGGTCGGGATAGTCATTTTCGAGGGCACCATTTAAGATGTAGAGGTTTAGCCTGAATGCTGTTTGAGCCAAGCAGATGCCTGCAAAGTTTGATTTCTGATCTTTGGAACAACGGGTGAGGAGGAATCCACTGGCTTCACGGTTGGGAGGAGACCATTTGTGCTGTGCATAAAGGGCATGATCATTAGGGCCCAGTCTGGCATTGAGATTCCCTCCTAAAACTACAGATGCCTTTGGGTTCAGCAAAATAAGGTCAGTGGTATAAATTTCCCTTTCAATCCACAAGTCTCTGATCTGAGATTTCTGCCTCATTGGGGTCACATCAGCATAAATTACCAACCGGGCCTGGTGGCTGAATTGGATTAACACTGCCCTGGCTTATAACTTGAATGAGGGGAGAGGGCTTGAAATGGCACGTAGGGGAGTGGAGACTAAGACCCCCAGGCCCCCTTTCGCTCTTCCATGCTTTACCCCTAGATCTGCCCCAGTTGAGAATGAATGAAATCCGCTGAATCATTATGATGCAATGGTGGGAGAGAAAGTCTTTAAAACAAGGATCTCTGCTGGATGCGGACCAGCCGGCCACATTCCAGGATAAAAGCTAGGTCACATGATTGTCACACAGTTGCATTGTGGGTAATTTTTGCAGGAGCAAGGGCTTCGCATTGGTTTGAGATGGTTGTAACTGCGTCTCCTTCTGTGACGAGGGAGAAAGTGCTGTACCATCATGTTCCTGCTCCTCTGTTCTAGCAAGGAGACTGGGAGAATCAGTGCAGCGTGGTCAGCAAAATGTGAATTCCATGCAAGCAGGGCTGTCATCTCTTAGCAGAGGAGACTTCCTTTCACTTGTCCGAGGAGAGGAGAGGGGAACTATTTCTCCTGCGAATCCGGTTCCCTCAGGGCCAGGTGGGACTTCAGAGATGGGGAAGCACATGGGGCTCTATTTCCAGGTTGGGGTTGTAAAGATTCCTTGTATACTACTGGTATACAAGGAATATTCAGAAGAGTCACTCTCTGCATCAATTCCACTATTATTAGTAAAGTACTAGGGTGATCCTGCTGGGAGCACAAGATTCCCGGTGGCTTCGCTCACAAGGGTCATCGGAACGTGCAAACCCACTCACCACAACAAGGTGTTGATCCAGCAAGTGAGAAGTACATTTTTGCTAATTTAACCGGGGACAAATACCATCAAAACACTAGAAAATTTAAAACCAATAATACTAATAATAATAATTTATTATTTATACCCCTCCCATCTGGGTGGGTTTCCCCATCCACTCTTTGTGGCTTCCAACAGAATATTAAAATACAATAATCTATTAAACATTAAAAGCTTCCCTAAACAGGGCTGCCTTCAGATGTCTTCTAAAAGTCTGGTAGTTGTTTCTCTCTTTGACATCTGGTGGGAGCGCATTCCACAGGGCAGGAGCCACTACCGAGAAGGCCCTCTGCCTGGTTCCCCGTAACTTGGCTTCTCGCAGGGAGGGAACCGCCAGAAGGCCCTCGACACTGGACCTCAGTGTCTGGGCAGAATGATGGGGGTGGAGACGCTCCTTCAGGTATACTGGGCTGAGGCCATTTAGGGCATTAAAGGTCAGCACCAACACTGTGAATTGTGCTTGGAAACGTACTGGGAGCCAGTGTAGGTCTTTCAAGACCGGTGTTATGTGGTCTCAGCGGCCTAACTTCCAAATCTAACTTCCAAAGCCTTTCCCAGTCCGTCCTTAATTTATTATTTCCCACATCCTTCACCCATTTTATCATAACGCATTTGACCTGGTCCTCTTTAGTGTCCCATTCCAAAAGCAGATCATTCATTTTTGACAGCAGTTTTGTTCTACCTTCTACTATTTCTCTCTGAAATCTTGACACTTGATAACTAAATCCTTTCTTTTCATGATTTTTAAAAGTTTCATTTAGTTGTAAGTATTGTAACCAGTCCATTACATTTTCTCTTACTTCTTCAAAGTCCTTTAATTTTAATTGGTTGTCAGTTTCTGTTAACAGCTCCTTTATATGTCGGCCAATTTATCCTCATATTTACTTTTTTCAAAGATATTGCTTCTAATGGGGAAAGTCACCATGCTGTTTTCTTTTCAAATAAATCTTTATATTTCCCCCCAAACTTTAAGAATCTCGTTTCTTTTTATGACTATGAATACTTTTATGAACTTTTGCCTTATGATACCATAGATAAGCATGCCTGGCGTTGCAGTCTTCAGGCTTGGGGACAAGATGGTGCCTGGTTTTTGCACCAAGTTCTGTCCATAAGCCCCATTTAATTCAATGGGATCTATTCTCAGGTCACTAGTGAGCAGACCATGCCGGCCTTACGAAGTGGGGAGAGGAGTAAACAGAGGAAATTGGAACCACTGGAAAGGTTTATAAATGGGGTTTCTGTTGGGAAGGGGCTGCCCCATTTGTGCTTTTCCAGGGGCAGGAGAATCCAGTGAGAGCCAGTGTGGTGTAGTGGTTAAGAGCGGTAGACTCGTAATCTGGTGAACCGGGTTCTCATCTCTGCTCCTCCACATGCAGCTGCTGGGTGACCTTGGGCTAGTCACATTTCTCTGAAGTATCTCAGCCCCGCTCACCTCACAGAGTGTTTGTTGTGGGGGAGGAAGGGAAAGGGGAATGTTAGCCGCTTTGAGACTCCTTCGGGTAGTGATAAAGCGGGATATCAAATCCAAACGCTTCATCTTCTCTTCTTCTTCCCTGCAGGGCCTTTGAGGCTCCCTTTCTTCTTCCTCTCTCCCAGGACCCTGCAGCTTGTTTTGGCTCCTTGATTCTTCAGGAAGGATGAAAGAGATGGATCCTGCAAAGCTAGTGAGGATGGAAGGGGGAAGATGGACGGTTGACCTGGTCAGGTTGTCTCCTGCATCCCTCCTCACAACCTCTGAGCATTCCTCTCTAGGGCTCTCAGAGAGATCTGGTGAGTTCCAGGGGAGGGGAGATGGGGACATGGAGGGATGGAGCCAGAGAGGGATTGGGGCTTGCTCAGCCTGGGGGTGGGGGGAGGCAGGCAGGCAGGTGGAGATTGAGAAGGTGAGCAACTTTCTGGGCTCCACCACCTGCCTGCCTGCCTGCCTGCCTGCCTGCGCCTTTGTTATCTGCAGGCAATTTGAGCTAGGAATACATCACAGCTCCCCGGCCACCACGATGTATTGGCAGCTCAAAATGTCTAATGCCAGTGCCGTGATCTGAATGCCCTACCAGTGTCAAAAAACTTACTGCTCCATCACACAGCAGTAGAAGCAACAAACTCTGCATAAGGAAGTCAAGGAGGAGAATCGTGGGATCATGGACCCTCTCGGTAAAGCTCCCCGTTGGATCATAAGATCAGTTTTGAAATTCCATACATACCTCTATGTGCTGAACCTCCACTATTTTGATGGAGACCAACAGCATCTGGGATTCTAACATCCCCACCATGAACCCTGAATAGAAGGAGATCAACTGTGAATGTTCTTTGTCTAGTCATGCCTTTTTAAACAATGACCAGGTTTGTCTGAACTGCCCAGCAACTTCAATGTGTTCCTCTGCTAATTCAGAGTGTTAAATTTGGATATGAAAACGTCAAATTTTCCCCCCAAGAGATCCTAGAATATAGCTCCCTTTCTGACATAGAATATTCTGCCAGCTTTAACTTTTCAATGATAGTTAAAATTCTGTCACATGACTCTGGTAATCTTTCCTTTCTTCATGTCTTAGACCAAAAAAGTTTCTTATTAAATTGCGATGACATCTTCTAAATTTATAAACTTTCTCTAAATTGTGAAGAATTTCTCTGGCAGTAAGACATCTGCCTCAATACATTGTATCACTTCAAATCTGTATAACACTATTCTCATTCTCCTATTCCACTGTGTAAAATTTCTTCTATGCATCCTAAAGATTTCTTTCTACTTTTCAATCTGCCTTTAAAAATTGTTTCTGAGAGGATAATTAAGAGTGCACTGGCAAAGTGGTCAAAATGTTAATGTCAGTTTCTGAGGTAAAACGTGTCACTTTGCAACTCTGCACCTGTCTTTCTGGATTATTCGTGGTTTTCTGGATTTGGTGGACCCCAAACCCATTTTCTGTGATATTTATATGTGTGGAGGTTGTCCCGGGTTGTTTGACCCTTGAAAAACATAGCTTTTTTTTCTTCTAGAAAAGCCTCCACAATATTCTCTGTTTAGAGTTTATACAGAACACATTACATTACTTGATATACTAAAACACGTTTACATGTGCTTATATCTAATAGATCTATATATCTATTCTTTACGGATTTAGATTATTTCTACATTTATCCCATTCGTTATTCAATACAATAAGCTACACTCAAAAAACCAAAATAATTCAACATCAAATAATACTGCTACATTAGGTATGAAGAGTGAATTACAAGTGCTTCTGTCTATATGAGACTTTACAGACTTTTTCTGAGGCACATAGCAGCATAAAACAGGCAGCAGGTGCTCTCACGGAAAACCTCTCTTTCACTCGACAGTTGAGAACAGACCTAACTGAAAAAACGGCCTTCTGACAGTCACCCTTTCCATGGATTTCATGATTGTGGCAACAAAAATCCGTCCTAGAGAAGAGCCAGACTTTCTGAACCTCTGGTTCTCAAAAATACGTCTGTGAATGCTGGTCGACAAAGGCCATGACCTCTGTAGAAAGACCTCACACCTTCTGTTCTTCCTCTTTCACAAATGTTCATTAGCATTGTTCCATGATTGGGGGCTCCATTTCTTCCTGAGGTTCTAATTAGTTTCTGTCTTTGTTGTAGGTGGTGATGAATTGGAAATGAAGAATGGGGGAGACCATGAGAAAATCCACACAGTGGAGAAGCCATATCAAAATTGGGAGTATGGAGAGAGCTCCAGTCAGAGTTCCCGTTCCCATCAAAGAACTCACAGTGGGAAGAACGGCTATCAATGCTCAGAATGTGGGAAGAGCTTCAGTCGGAAGGGCAATCTCACTTCTCATCACAGAATTCATACAGGAGAGAAACCCTATCAGTGCTTGGAATGTGGAAAGAGGTTTTGTCAGAGTTGGGGTCTCACTTCCCATCAAAAAATTCATACAGGGGAGAAACCCTATCAGTGCTTGGAATGTGGGAAGAGCTTCAGTCGGAAGGACAGTCTCGCTTCCCATCACAGAATTCATACAGGGGAGAAACCCTATCAGTGCTTTGAATGTGGAAAGAGCTTCAGTCAGAGCAGCAATCTCACTTTTCATCAACGAATTCATTCAGGAGAGAAACCCTATCAGTGCTTTGAATGTGGAAAGAGCTTCAGTCAGAGCACTCCTCTCATGTCCCATCAAATAATTCATACAGGGGAGAAACCCTATCAGTGCTTTGAATGTGGAAAGAGCTTCATTCGGAAGGACAGTCTCACTTCCCATCACAGAATTCATACAGGGGAGAAACCCTATCAGTGCTTTGAATGTGGAAAGAGCTTCATTCGGAAGGACAGTCTCGCTTCCCATCACAGAATTCATACAGGGGAGAAACCCTATCAGTGCTTTGAATGTGGAAAGAGCTTCAGTAAGAGCAGCAATCTCACTTCTCATCAACGAATTCATTCAGGACAGAAACCCTATCAGTGCTTAGAATGTGGAAAGAGCTTTTTAAAGAGTGGGGTTCTCAATTCCCACAAAAGAATTCATACTGGAGAGAAACCCTATCAATGCTTGGAATGTGGAAAGAGCTTCAGTCAGAAGGACAGTCTCACTTCCCATCAAAGAATTCATACAGGGATGAAACTCCATCAGTGCTTGGAATGTGGAAATGGCTTCAGTCACAGGCAGGGTCTCACTTCCCATCAAAGAATCCATACAGGGGAGAAACCCTATCAATGCTTGGAATGTGGGAAGAGCTTCAGTCGGAAGGACAGTCTCACTTCCCATCAAAGAATTCATACAGGGGAGAAACCCTATCACTGCTTGGAATGTGGGAAGAGCTTCAGTCAGAGGAGCAGTCTCGCTTCCCATCAAAGAATTCATACAGGGGAGAAACCATATCAATGCTTGGAATGTGGGAAGAGCTTCAGAAAGAGGGCAGGTCTCACCCGCCATCAAAAAACTCATACAGTGGTACCTTAGGTTAAGAACTTAATTAGTTCTGGAGGTCGATTCTTAACCTGAAACTTTTTTTTTCTTTCAAAAATTTTATTAGTTTTTATAATATCAACGACAAACAAAAACATAAAACAAACAAAGCATAACAAACATAAATCATAACCTTATTGAAAATAACAGTTATTTACTTTGTAAAACGACTTCCTCGTTTCCCCTTAGTTGAATTTCATTGCATATCCTTATAATGGTTTTCCAAATCCCAATTATAATACCCTTTAAATTAAACATTAACATCTTTAAATCTTCTCCTTCTTGTATTAAACATATTATTTTATCAGTTAACATAAATACAATCCTAAGCCCATTAAGTATCTGGACGCTATTTCCAGTTATTTTAGCTTAACAAATTTAGCTGAATAATCATTAAATTTCTTCCATTCTTTGTGGTGTTCCTCCTCCTTCTGGTCGCGGACGGCTAGCTCCATAAAATCCATCATCTTCATCTGCCATTCTTCTACTCTTGGTAATGCTTGAGTTTTCCACTTTTTAGCCGCAGTTGTGGCATACAGTTGCCGCAGTTGTGGCATACAATAATAGATTAACATCTTTCTTGGTCAATTCCAACCTGAAACTCTTCTTAACCTGAAGCACCACTTTAGCTAATGGTGCCTCCCACTGCTGCCACGCTGCTCCCTCGCAATTTCTGTTCTCACCCTGAAGCAAAGTTCTTAACCCGAGGTACTATTTCTGGGTTAGCGGAGTGTAACCTGAAGCGTCTGTAACCTGAGGTAACACTGTACAGGGCATGAAGCGTAATAGAAATGTGGAAACAGCTTCTCTTCCAAGATGCTTCTAGCTTCCCATGAAGAATTTCATGTGATTGAGCAGGTGGTTGCTGAAGAGCTCCAGGGATGCCTGGAGGATGGGGAGCATTTGGTTCCCTTCCAACCGGGAATCAGGCCTCATATTGGGACTGAAACTGCCTTGGTTGTGCTGGTCGATGATCTCCGGCATGCTAGGGACAAAGGTGAAAGCTGTTTCCTGGTTCTGCTCGAGCTCTCAGTGGCCTTTGATACCATCGACCACAACATCCTTCTGGACCGTCAAGAGGAGCTGGGAGCTGAGGGTTGTACAGTGGTTCCACTCCTTCCTCCTGGGCCGTGTTCAGAAAGTGGTGGGGGGAGATGAGTGTTCAGACCCCTGGGCTCTCACTTGTGGGGTGCCTCAGGGTTCCATCCTCTCGCCCATGCTTTTTAACGTCTACATGAAGCTCCTGGGAGAGATCATCAGGGGGTTTGGGCTGGGTGTTCATCAGTATGCGGATGATACCCTGCTCTAACTCTCTTTTAAATCGGAACCAGTGAAAGTGCTGAAGGTCCTGTGTGAGTGTCTGGAGGTGGTTGGAGTATGGATGGCAGGTAACTGATTGTGGTTGAATCCTGACAAGACAGAAGTGCTGTTCTTGGGCGACAGGGGGCGGGCAGGTGTTGAGGACTCGCTTGGGCTACTGCAACACATTCTATGTGGGGCTCCCTTTGAAGGTGACCTGGAAACTACAACTAATCTAGAAAGGGGTTATCTTTGAAGAGAGCACATAACACCGGTCTTGAAAGACCTACATTGGCTCCCAGTACGTTTCTGGACACAATTCAAAGTGTTGGTGCTCATCTTTAAAGCCCTTAACCGCCTTGGCCCAGTATACCTGAAGGAGTGTCTCCACCCCCATCCCTATGTCTGGACACTGAGGTCCAACTCCCAGGGTCTTCTGGCTCCCTCAGTGCGAGAATGAAGTTACAGGGCCTTCTCGGTAGTGGCACCCGCCCTGTGGAATGCCCTCCTACCAGATGTCAAAGAAATAAACAACTGTCTGACATCTCAAGGGAGCCCTGTTAGGGAAGCTTTTAATATGTGATTAATTATTGTATTTTAATATTTTGCTGGAAGCCTCCCAGAGTGGTTGGAGAAACCCAGCCAAATGGATGGGGTATAAATAAACTATTGCTATTGTTATTGTTTTAAGCACTTTCCCATGCAATATGGGAATCCACATCCATCTGAAATTCAGGAGCAGTTGGACAACCCCCAGATTCTGGGGATCTACTTTTGGGGCCATCTGGTAGAAAAAAGGGGAACTGGGTTTTATCATGAAGAGTCGGAAGAATGTATCCATAACTTGCCCAGGACGCAAAGGGAGAGGTGAGTGCTTTGATGTGGTTTCAGGACAAATCTCAGATGGTTGACCAACTACAGTCCCACACACACGCACACAAAGAACAAGACAAAATGCTGACCATGTAGAACGGGAGGAGGTCTTCCAGGAATGCCTCCAGACTCTCAATATTTTGTGGGACTGAATCACATCCCAGAATATTAGACTAGGGATTCAGCTACATTACTCAAAAAACTGTGTTTTGAATGCATTGTAAACAAGCAACATGGTTTTTAAAAGCAGTGGTGGGGTAGCATTGGGCATTTGACACCAGTGTTGAGTGCTCCTGCTTCCAGGTTCCATCCCACCCTCACCTGTGGGAGAGTCCAAAAAGGAAAGAATGAAAAGCCCATGGCAGAGGCACAATTACTTCTTAACACCAAACCAGCCATACCTGTGGGATTTTGTAGATGCTTGACACAGGTGACATATGTCTAGAAATATCAGGTTCAGCATCTTCAAGAACAGCCAACAGGTTATTCCTCTTCCCACAGTCATAGTTTGGAATGTCTGCGTGCCCAGTAGAGAGCAGGTCTAGCAGGGCATCAGAAGTCCTCCTTGCATTAGAATAATGGTGACGTTGGGTAAGAGCCTGGGGTCCTGATTGATTTCACGAATGGAAGCCAGGAAGGACAGGACATTCCAGAATTTCCCACGATAGCCACTGGAATGAAAAAGTGCCCCCCTCCACTGAATGAAAACAACATTTCTAATTCTTTCTGCATCTAAACTCTCAGCTGTTTCCAGCACAGAAAATAAAACGAGTCCACCCTCAGATGCTCAAATACCTTCCATTAGCGGCCTGTAGGAGAGAGGAAAGGCCCATCAGCCTCACTGAAAGTGGACTGACACCACAACTTTCACCATCATGCACATTTCATGAGATTGCGTTTCAGCTGTGTTTACAGTCAGCTGCATTATTTACCCCCTTGTAGGTTTGGATTTTTAAATTCCACTTTGCACAATCGTAACATTCTCAGATGCAGCATACTCATGTTCAGTCAGGACTTCAGCATCAGCTGCTGCTGCACCTTCAACTGAGAAGCACCTAAGTTCATGGTCCTGGCATATGGGGGCAACTGGAACCCAAGAAATCAGAGTGTGCCTCCAGACAGTCAATATTTTGCAGGAGGGATTCCAGCGCATGGCAGAACTTTGTTTTCCTGCAATTAAAGATTTCTGCCATAGTGCAAGAAGGCCCCTTTTAAAAATGGTTTGCAATTTTGAAAGTTACACAAAAACGCACAGAAAAGTGGAGAATGATTAAATGATTAGGAGGAAGGCATGTGATCCCCTCTTATGCAAATCTGGGTAGATATTCCATTGAATATTGTATAATCTCCCTGCCCACAAATCACAACAAATGTTCCATTTTCCCACCTTCACCTCATCAAGCAGTTGGTCCCTTACCTTTCCCGCCCCGACCTGGCCACAGTGATCCATGGGACGGCCACCTCCAGGCTTGACTACTGTAATTCGCTCTACACGGGGCTGCCCTTGAAGCTGTCCCAGAAACTCCAGCGGGTGCAGAATGCTGCAGCGAGGCTCCTCACGGGGTCTCTGCCATGGGAGCATATTCACCCAGTGCTTTTCCAGCTGCACTGGCTCCTGGTGGAGTACAGCGTCAGATTTAAGGTGCTGGTTTTGACCTTTAAAGCCCTTCACGGCCTAGGACCCTCGTACCTACTGGACCGCCTCTCCCAGTATAATAATAATAATAATAATAATAATAATAATAATAATAATAATTTATTTATACCCCGCCCATCTGGCGGCTTCCAATCAAATGTTAAAAACAATACAGCATTAAATATTAAAAACTTCCCTAAACAGGGCTGCCTTCAGATGTCTTTTAAAAAGAAGATAGCTGCTCATTTCCTTCACATCTGAAGGGAGGGCGTTCCACAGGGCAGGTGCCACTATCGAGAAGGCCCTCTGTCTGGTTTCTGTAATGAGGGAACCGGCAGAAGGCCCTCGGTGCTGGATCTCAGTGTGGAGGTGGAGACGCTCCTTCAGGTATACAGGTCCGAGGCCATTTAGGGCTTTAAAGGTCAGCACCAACACTTTGAATTGTGCTCGGAAATGTACTGGGAGCCAATGCAGATGTCTCAGGACTGGTGTTATGTGGTCCCGGCAGCCACTCCGAATCACCAGTCTAGCTGCCGCATTTTGGATTAATGGGTATGGCCCACGGAGGACCTTAAGGTCCATAAATAGCAACACCCTAGAGGTCCCGGGTCCTAAGGAAGTTAGATTAGCCTTTTCAACACTGGCTCCGGCCTGGTGGGACGCTCTGCCTCATGAGACCAGGGCCCTGCAGGATCTGATTTGTTTCCACAGCGCCTGTAAGACAGAGTTGTTCTGCCTGGCTTTTGGCTTGGAGTCAATTTGATTCCCTCCCCCTCTTTCTTTTTCAATTCTCCTGCTGTGATGAGGCTGCATTTTAATGTTTTAGTGTTTTAATGTTGTATTTTCTTGTTTTTAAGTTGTATTCATTCAACTTGTTTTTATTATTGCTTGTTAGCTGCCCTGAGCCCGGCCTTGGCTGGGGAGAGCAGGGTATAAATAATAATAATAATAATAATAATAATAATAATAATAATAATTATAGAGCACCACATAATCAAGTAAATCAGGACGAATGCTGAATCAGCAGGGTGTCTGGAGAAGACTTGAATCAGGTGGAGAGCATTATTGTTTGTTTGGTTGACTGATTCATTGACTGAATCAGAAGCAGGATGTCACCTCACGTTCCTCTCAAAAATGGGGTCCATTTTAGTGGACCCAAAGGAGAACTTTGGACAAATCCCTTGAGTTTTCATGAGAAGTAAAGGAAAGGGGAAGTGGGAAGAGTGATGTTGTGTCAGGCGTGGAGAGTTCTCCTCTCCCTTTGGTAACATCACAGATAAGAATTAACAAGCAGTTGATCTATTTATAGTCCTTTTATTACAGCATCATGTTGCAAGCAGAAATACACAGCTCTTTGCAAGGAGGGCTGTTGGCTGCTCTAAATCCTCCTTCCGACTTCCGTAGCATCTTAGGTGCCAATGGGAAGTTCCTCCCTCCCTCTGACTTCTTTGCTCTCTGTTATGTTCAGTCCGAGTTGGTGGTGAGGGGGGTTCCCAACACTCTCAAGAGACATCTGAACTAGCTGCCCCCTCCTTTTGGGTTCCCTTGTCGTTATCTTGTACCTGGGCAACTCCTCCCTCAGCTGTTCAGCTCCTGTCTCTCTCTTTGCTTCTGAACACGCTGTGGACTGTCGGACTTGTGTGCAACCGAGCGACTCTTCCAGCAGTGTGATCTACTGAGCTTCTTGGGCTTGCTGGTCAGATGGTTTCCTGTTCAAATCTGTGCGACAGAGGCAAGATCCCATTGCTCTGTCCCAGCTCCTGCCAACCTAGCATACAACAAAATGTAATACAAGATTCAAATGCCGAAATTACGCTTAATCTCATGCCTTCCCCCCATTCCTTCTATGGGTCCTAGAGGTTATATTTACACCTGCACATCAAAACTGTCCAGATGCCCAGGCGGGGGCTAGGGCCATAGCACTCCTCCAACAGGGACCCCTCAGTGGTAACCCCTACTTGATGTAGGTCATGGGGGGCAGGTGTGGATTACCCTTAGATGCACCCCCAGTAGATGGACTGGGGTGGAATAAGTGGCTATACGCAATGCCGATGCCAAACCATTCACATCTGTAATCAACAGAGTTGTGGCTCATTTGGACCCAATGTTATGCTGTTGTCTTGTTTCCATCACTTAGGGAGTGACAGGAAAACAGAAGCTTGGAACACAATTTGTAGGCTTTTTGGATGATTCCCACTTCTAAAGGAGCAAGTGCATAATTTGGGGGTACTCTTGGATACACCTTTGTCACTAGAGACCCACGTGTCCTCTATGGCTGTTTGTGACCACTGGAGTAATGGAAAACTTGGAGCTGGACTACTGCAATGCACTCTTTCTGGGGCTGCCCTTGGGTCTGGTGCAGAATCTCTAGTTGGTGCAACGTGATGTGGCCAGATTGTCCTTGTGAGATTTTGGTCAAGAACATCTGGCACCCCCCCCCCATTTGAAGGACTATCCACTTAAACCAATTTTCGGCTTCCTGCAACTTCCATTCCTGATCCACCAGAGCACCTCTTCTCTTATTCCATGACTACTAAGCTTACCCAGGAGGCACCTTGTGGAACGCTTTTTTGGAATTCCAAGTGTTGGTTTGTCTGTTTCTTTATTAAATTTGTACACCGCCCTTCACCCAATGATCTCAGGGTGGTTCACAGCATAAAAATACAGGATAAGACCAAAAAGTATATAATAACAACAAGAACAAAAACAAAACAAGAAACCTACAAAAAAATCTGCTGAATCGCCTCTGTCTTTGCGTGAAATTTCAGTTCCCTTGTTCACCTCTCAAATTCATCAGAATAGCCCTATCCTGTGTTAGCATCAGTGCGCGCGCGGGGGGGGGGGGGGATTCTGCCAGGGCTCACGTATGATAGTTCAGGTTACTTCTAACTCTTAATCTTGGTATTTTCCACCAATCTTTGGCATTTGCATCTCACAGTTTGGAGGCAGATCTTGGAGTCTTCGGAAACATGTTTTTCTTCAGCCCTGCAGTTGCAGGTGGAGCTCCATAAAGTGTCTAGGAACTTGCAGAGGTGGTACTGCTTTTCCATATAATTATCAAAATGATAGTGTGTGTGGTTTTCTTGCCCTCCAAAGATCACATTTGAGTCCACTAAATGTGATGTTATGGATCTGAGGCAGAAAGGTCTGGCAGATATATGCCTCCTGAGCCACCCAAAACTTAGGGGGGCTGAGATTTAGGACAGATGATAACTGCACCAGAATGAGGTTGGCTTGACTTCTCTCCACTTCAGATGTGACCCCTCTGTAGGGCTCCGTTAGTAAGAAGAAAGTTACTGCATCTTGCAAGGACCACAACAAAAGACTTGTAATTCTTTGTAAGGGAGGTGCTCGTTCCTGGGAGGAAAAAAGATGGTCCTCATTCTACTGCTTCTACTGCCTTATGGGGACTGTGGGAAACTGAAGACAAAATGCCTCTTGTCTTTGGAAAGGGATGAGATAGATTCACCTAATTATTTCAGGCCAGGAGACCACCTCATCAGTGGGGTCATCTCTGCCACAAACACTATGTTTCATCCTCATATCTTTAGCCAATGTCCTTCCACCAGCTTTTATTGGTAAGACGTTTTGTGGGGATGGAGTTCCTGGTGTTGCTACTATTTCCATGAGATCCAACTCATCTCCAGTTACTTTCTGGGGCCTTTCTCATGATCTGGTACCTGCCTTTAAGAACATAAGAAGATCCCTATGACAGATAAATTTGGGGGTGATGAGGCTCTCAGCAGCTACCAGTCACAATGGCTATGTTCTCTATTCACTGTCACAGGCACTATGCCTCTGGGTACCAGTAACTGAGAATCTCAAGTAGGGGAAGTGTTATTGTGCTTCTCAGTTTACCATGTGCATCTGGTTGGCCGCCTTGAGAATGCTGGAACAGATGAGCCTTGGGGCTGATTCTGCAGGATTCTTCTGAAAAATGATGGTAGGAGAAAGTGTATTTTTGCCTTAGATTTAACATAAAAGGGGGAAATATCTACATTCTCAAAGTGGAATTATGATAGTGCTTTCTGGATCTTTTAATCACTGTCTTAGATCCATAATAATAATAATAATAATAATAATAATAATAATAATAAAAATTTATACCGCACCCATCTGGCTGGGTTTTCCCAGCCACTCTGGGTAGCTTCCAACAAAATATTAAAATACAGTGGTCTGTTAATCATTAAAAGCTTCCCTAAACATGGCCGACTGCTTCTAAAAGTCTGGAAGCTGTTCTTCTCTTTTACACCTGGTGGGAAGGTGGGTGCCACTACCGAGAAGGCCCTCTGCCTTGTTCCCTGCAACTTGGCATCTTGAAGTGAGGGAACTTCCAGAAGGCCCTCGGAGCTGGACCTCAGTGTCCGGGCTGAACGATGGGGGTGGAGACGCTCTTTCAGGTATACTGGATCAAGGCCGTTTAGGGCTTTAAACGTCAGCACCAACACTTTGAATTGTGCTTGGAAACGTACTGGGAGCCAATGTAGATCTTTCAAGACCGGTGTTATTTGGTCTCGGCGGCTGCTCCCAGTCACCAGTCTAGCTGCCGCATTCTGGATTAGTTGTAGTTTCCAGGTCACCTTCAAAGGTAGCCCCACATAGAGCGCACTGCAGTAATCCAAGCGAGACATAACTAAAGCATGCACCACTGGCGAGACAGTCTGCGGGCAGGTAGGGTCTCAGCCTGCGTACCAGAGGGAGCTGGTAAGCAGTTGCCCTGGACACAGAATTGACCTGCGCCTCCATGGACTCCCAGGCTGCGCATCTGGTCCTTCAGGGGCACAGTTACCCCATTCAGGACCAGGGAGTCCTCCACATCTGCCTGCCTCCCGTCCCCCCTAAACAGTACTTCTGTCTTGTCAGGATTCAACTTCAATCTGTTAGCCGCCATCCATCCTCCAACCGCTTCCAGACACTCACACAGGACCTTCACTGCCTTCACTGGTTCTGATTTGAAAGAGGTAGAGCTGAATATTAGAGGTAGAACAGAAATATCACTTGGACAGTGTTGGCATGTATATAATTTCTCCCCCCAGGAAAGGACCCACAAAGTACTGGCAGCTCCTCTCCTTCTTGTATGCCATTCAAGCGATCAACCAGAATCAAAAGCTGTTACCCAACATCACCCTGGGCTACAGCATCCATGAGAACTTTTTTGATGGAAGGGTGACCTATGATGCTTTGCTAGACATGCTGTCCATTGGGCAGCTGAACTTTCCAAACTACAGCTGTGGTAAACAGACTAACTTACTGGCTGTTCTCGAAGGGTCCGACTCTCAAAACTCCATCCAGATTTCAAACGTGTTGGGCATCTATAAAATCCCACAGGTAGGAATGGAGAGAGGTATAATAGCATTATGATATTGGCAGTCTTATTTTCAACTACCCTCCTGTTGATCCCTAGCATCAAATTTGCCTTCTTTACGGCTGCCACAACCTTCAAGGAAATCACCGTTCCCACCAAAGGGTCCTTGCACTAGACCTTCCTCCTTCCTAAGACCTTCCCAATCTCATGTTGGGCTTAGAAATATTTAGGCTTTGATCTGAAATCAAACAAGATAATAATAATAATAATAATAATAATAATAATAATAATAATAATAATAATTTATTATTTATACCCCGCCCATCTGGCTGGGCCTCCCCAGCCACTCTGGGCGGCTTCCAAAAGAATATTAAAATACTATGATACATCAAACATTAAAAGCATCCCTGAACAGGGCTGCTTTCAGATGTCTTCTAAAAGTCTGGTAGTTGTTGTTCTCTTTGACATCTGGTGGGAGGGCATTCCACAAGGAGGGCGCCACTACCGAAAAGGCCCTCTGCCTGGTTCCCTGTAACTTGGCTTCTCGCAGTGAGGGAACCGCCAGAAGGCCCTTGGTGCTGGACCTCAGTGTCCGGGTAGAACGATGGGGGTGGAGACGCTCCTTCAGGTATACTGGACCGAGGCCGTTTAGGGCTTTAAAGGTCAGCACCAACACTTTGAATTGTGCTCGGAAACGTACTGGGAGCCAATGTAGGTCTTTCAAGACCGGTGTTATATGGTCTCGGTGGCCGCTCCCTGTCACCAGTCTGGCTGCTGCGTTCTGGATTAGTTGTAGTTTCTGGGTCACCTTCAAAGGTAGCCCCACGTAGAGTGCATTGCAGTAATCCAAGCGGGAGATAACCAGAGCATGCACCACTCTGGCGAGGCAGTCCACAGGCAGATAGGGTCTCAGCCTGCGTACCAGATGGAGCTGGTACACAGCTGCCCTGGACACGGATTTAACCTGTGCCTCCATGGACAGCTGTGAGTCCAAAATGACTCCCAGGCTGCGCACCTGGTCCTTCAGGGGCACAGTTACCCCATTCAGGACCAGGGAGTCCTCCACACCTGCCCGCCTCCTGTCCCCCAGAAACAGTACTTCTGTCTTGTCAGGATTCAATCTCAATCTGTTAGCCGCCATCCATCCTCCAACTGCCTCCAGACACTCACACAGGACCTTCACCGCCTTCACTGGTTCTGATTTGAAAGAGAGGTAGAGCTGGGTATCATCCGCATACTGATGAACACCCAGCCCAAACCCCCTGATGATCTCTCCCAGCGGCTGCATGTAAATGTTGAAAAGCATGGGGGAGAGGACAGAACCCTGAGGCACCCCACAAGTGAGAGCCCAGGGGTCTGAACACTCATCCCCCACCACCACTTTCTGAACACGGCCCAGGAGGAAGGAGCGGAAACACTGTAGGACAGTGCCCCCAGCTCCCAGCCCCTCAAGACGGTCCAGAAGGATGTTATGGTCGATGGTATCAAACGCCGCTGAGAGATCCAGCAGAACTAGGAAACAGCTCTCACCTTTGTCCCTAGCCCGCCGGAGATCATCAACAAATCTTCCTTCTCTTCCCAGGTCACTTATGCTTTTGTCTCTCATGTTCTGAATGATAAGAGGCATTTCCCTTTTTTCTACCGGATGGTCCCCAAAGAAGAAGCCCTGTACCCAGGGATTGTCAAGCTGCTCCAGCACTTCCGATGGACCTTGATTGGCCTCCTTGCACCAGACACCGACAATGGAGAGAGGTTCCTGAAGAGCTTGACACCCGTGCTCGTCAAGAGCGGTGTCTGTGTTGTCATCTCACAAAGCATCCAAGGACTGAATACAAATGGAGTATACATGTCTCATCTTCCATTCCACAAGTGGAGGCAAGTGCGTGTATTTGTTTACTATGGGGAAATGACTTATTTCTTAGATGGACTACTCATTATACAACAGATTTTTGACACAGTGATGAAATTCATTGTTGGAAAAATCTTCATCACAACAGTTTTGTGGGATGTCGCCCTGGAGCTGATGTATAATGACATATCTTTCCAACACATCCATGGTATATTTTCCTTCTTCACTGAGACAAGTAAAGGGGCAAAATACGGCAATTTTCTACCCTTTTTCTTTGGTATTAAGAAGTTTTGGGAAGATGCTTTTAATTGTTCCTATTCAAAGCATGCATTCTCAGTGAAAGGCCGGACAAGATGCAGAGAGAGAGAGAAACTGGAGAGGCTTCCCCAAGATGATCTGGAAAGAATCCTCTCTCTAGACAGCTACAGGATCTACAACACTCTGCAAGCCGTGGCTCGTGCCTTAAATGCTGCATATTCATCTAGATCTAAGCAGAGGGAAACTGAGAGAATGGGACTTCAAAGGCTACAGCCATGGCAGGTATTTTCTTTCCCTTCATAGACATCTCAACTGAGCATGACAATTGATTGTAGTGTTGCAGATATTGAATATTGTGCAGTTTGAAATGATTAGAAGCATAAGAACTGGAAGCATTCATTTCCTTTTGGAAATGAATTATTGTCCAGGCCCATAGAAATATTATTCACTCTTTGCTCACAGAACTCTTTATAACAGAATGAGAACATCATTCTGTCCAACACAGGCTCGGGATCTCTCTCTCTCTCTCCCTCTCTCCCTCTCTCCCTCTTTCTCTCTCTCCTGCCTTTCAGCCTCCAGGCTGTTTGCTTTACCATCTGGACAGCTTCCTTTACATATTGACTCTGTTGAGTTTTGGAGCCAAAGACTAAAGGGCAACTCCCTTCAAAAAGGAGATATTGCAATCCAATACCTTCGTCACATGATCTAAGGTTACAACACTCGCGTTAGCTAGCAGAGAACAACAACCAGTTAGTTCATCTTAATCTCAGCAAGAGCCTGGAGCCCTTCAGAAAAAAAACTACTATGGAAAAAACCCAAAGTTTGCAAAACACATTAGCCATTTTCCATTTTCAACCTTCCTTAATACATATACATTTTTCATTTCTGTTTGCTATTCTTATTCTTGCCTCATTGCACAGCCCCCCGAGCAACTGCTCCCATCATGTGCCCAATTCTCCTTTCCCCGCAAGTTGGAATTATTTTTGGCAGGGGAGATGACATTGATCAGGCTGTCTCTAGTCTCTATTCCTTTGACACCCGCTTGACTCTGCTCTGGCTCTCTGCTCCCTCCACCAAGCTCCTGCCTTTCCCTGCTGAAGCCCATATTAGAGATTTCATTCAGTTTGCCTTGAAAGGAAAAACAAACCTAATTTCTGAAACAATCCAAGGGGGCAGCATCCTTCAAAAACATGCTTACTAGGAGAAAATCACACAGAAATGCTGAAGAATGAGTTTCTATTATTATTTTAAAAATGGTTCAGAAATGTGGAGAACTGAATTTAAGATTGGGGTTTATGTGAGAGAGAAAAGAGTATGAACCAAAAGTGACAAGATCCCTCCATGACTATTTGAGTTTGCAACCAGCTCTAAGCAAAGGGGAAGTGGATTGTCAGTATGCTTCCTCTATTATTATTATTATTATTATTATTATTATTATTATTATTATTAGATAATTTTAATTAAATTTTCAATATAACAATTCCAAATAAACATTTTACAAATATCCAGTGACTTCCCTTCTTCTCTTTCCTTGGTCCATTGGTACATCTTATACACCCCTGCATATTTTACTATAACCATTCAAATCAGTTTTCTACTTTTACATCCATCAAACATTATTTACGGGGTTGAATTTGTCTTCCCCTCTGCAGGGAGGTGGGACCAATTCGGATGGTCCGCCCCCGCCACTTAATGGATCCAAATGGTTTCCAGAGAGTGGTAGGGGATGCTTTATCCCATGTTGATGGCCTTTCAGCTGATTCCCTGGTGGCCCGCTGGAATGCGGAGTTAACCAGGGCTATCGACTGTCTGGCTCCGAAGCGCCCTCTCCGATTGCATGGAGCCCGGACAGCTCCGTGGTTTTCTTCGGAGCTGAGGGCGATGAAACAATCGCTGAGATGGCTAGAGCGTCGGTGGCAAAAAACTCACTCCGAATCTGACCGGACACAGGTTAGAGCTCAACGTCGAGCCTACCAAGTGGCGATAGCGACGGCGAAGAAGACTTTCTTCACCGCCTCTTTTGCATCTGCAGAAAATAGTAGCAGGAGACTCTTTCAGGTGGTTCGTAATTTAATGGAACCACCTTTACCACCGGGGCCTTGTAAAGACCCCAAGATCTCCTGCATCGATTTTGCAAAGTTTTTTGCAGATAAAATCACTCATATTCGGAAGGAGCTAGACACCACCGTGGGAGCAGTGCCGGGGCGGGAGAGTGCTAGAGCTCTGTCTGGTCAAGTTGCATGGAATCAATTTCAATCCGTTACCCCCGAGGATGTGGACAGGCTGCTTGGACGCGTGAAACCAACCACCTGTCTCCTGGATCCTTGCCCATCCTGGCTAATAAAAGCAAGCCGGGAAGGGCTGGGCGATGGGCTCTGCGGGGTGGTGAATGCTTCCCTCTGTGAGGGAACATTCCCAGATCCGCTGAAAGAGGCGGTCATTAAACCGCTTCTTAAAAAACCATCTTTAGACCCGGCCAGTATGGCCAACTATCGCCCAGTCTCAAATCTTCCTTTCTTGGGCAAGGTGATTGAGCGCGTGGTTGCTAAAGAACTCCAGGCACGCCTGGAGGATGCGGACCATTTGGATCCCTTCCAGTCAGGATTCAGGCCTCATCATGGGACTGAAACTGCCTTGGTCGCGCTGGTTGATGATCTCCGGTGAGCTAGGGACAAAGGTGAGAGTTGTTTCCTAGTTCTGCTGGATCTCTCAGCGGCCTTTGATACAATCGACCATTACATCCTTCTGGACCGTCTAGAGGGGCTGGGAGCTGGGGGCACTGTTATACAGTGGTTTCGCTCCTTCCTCCTGGGCCGTGTTCAGAAAGTGGTGGTGGGGGATGAGTGTTCAGACCCCTGGGCCCTCACTTGTGGGGTGCCTCAGGGTTCCGTCCTCTCCCCCATGCTTTTTAACATCTATATGAAGCCGCTGGGAGAGATCATCAGGGGGTTTGGACTGGGTGTCCATCAATATGCAGATGATACCCAGCTCTACCTCTCTTTCAAATCAGAACCAGTGAAGGCGGTGAAGGTCCTGTGTGAGTGTCTGGAGGCGGTTGGAGGATGGATGGCGGCTAATGGATTGAGGTTGAATCCTGACAAGACAGAAGTACTGTTTTTGGGGGACAGGGGGCGGGCAGGTGTGGAGGACTCCCTGGTCCTGAATAGGGTAACTGTGCCCCTGAAGGACCAGGTGCGCAGCCTGGGAGTCATTTTGGACTCACAGCTGTCCATGGAGGCGCAGGTCAATTCTGTATCCAGGGCAGCTGTCTACCAACTCCACCTGGTACGCAGGCTGAGACCCTACCTGCCTGCGGACTGTCTCGCCAGAGTGGTGCATGCTCTGGTTATCTCCCGCTTGGACTACTGCAATGCGCTCTACGTGGGGCTACCTTTGAAGGTGACTCGGAAACGACAACTAATCCAGAATGCAGCAGCTAGACTGGTGACTGGGGGCGGCCGCCGAGACCACATAACACCGTTCTTGAAAGACCTACATTGGCTCCCAGTATGTTTCCGAGCACAATTCAAAGTGCTGGTGTTGACCTTTAAAGCCCTAAACGGCCTCGGCCCAGTATACCTGAAGGAGCGTCTCCACCCCCATCGTTCTACCCGGACGCTGAGGTCCAGCGCCGAGGGCCTTCTGGCGGTTCCTTCATTGCGAGAAGCAAAGCTACAGGGAACCAGGCAGAGGGCCTTCTCGGTAGTGGCGCCCGCCCTGTGGAACGCCCTTCCAGCAGATGTCAAAGCAATAAATAACTACCTGACATTCAGAAGACATCTTAAGGCAGCCCTGTTCAGGGAAGTTTTTAATCTGTGATATTTTAGTGTATTTTTGGTTTTTATGGAAGCCGCCCAGAGTGGCTGGGGAGACCCAGCCAGATGGGCGGGGTACAAATAATAAATTATTATTATTATTATTATTATTATTATTATTATTATTAATGCTGCCACCATTTTCAGCTCTATACAGTTATTTTCCATATATTCAATAACTGCTTTCCACTCTTCTTTCAATGTATCTTCTTCTTGCTCTCTTATTCTGTATGTTAAATCTGCACGTTCTCCATATTCTGTCCACTTAAGTTGCCAATCCTCTTTAGCTGGGACCTCGCTGACTTTCCATTTCTGGGCTAGCAAAACAGGGGCCTATGCTTCCCTTTATTCTAAATGCTCTCATCTTTGATTCTGTTCCAGCTCCACCCTTTCCTAGGAAACACCCAGTTCTACAATTCTTCCATGGACAGAGTGTATTTGGATGAGAACGGGGAGCTGACAGCCGACTTGGACATTGTGAACTGGGTGGTGTTCCCCAATAAATCCGTCCTCAGAGTGAAGTTTGGGAGTATCGACAGACAGGGATCCCCAGACCTGAAGTGCACCATCGACCAGGAGGCCATTGTGTGGCCCAAGTGGCTCAATCAGGTGACGGGGAGTGGGAATCATGCTTGTCATTTAGCTGTCTTTTCTATGAGCTCTAATAAGTGCTCCCTGTTCTGTGGGCTGCTGCCCTCAGTTGCCTGTCAACTCCAGCACTGGGCTGTTGTTCCAGATAGTTCCTACAGCTCCTCTGCTCAGCTGGGTGCCAAAGGAGGCTTCCTGCTAAACTGTGTGTATGGGGAAAGGGGGGTTCCTTGCTTTTCGGTTGTTACATGTATTTCTATCAGTAGTGAATGGCCCATATACAGAACTTTATTTAATGGAGGTCCTTTCTTTTTTTCTGAATTTAATCATGAATAATTCATGTAATGGACAGTGATGGGAAATGCTTAGTTTCAGCAGATGACAACATACTATTTCTCAAACAACAATTCTCACTGACGCTCTTCGTCTTTGTGCCTAGACCCTTCCTACTTCCAGGTGTGTGGAAAGCTGTCGCCCTGGATCCGTCAAGGTGATTCAGGAAGGGAAGCCTCTTTGCTGTTATGAATGTCTTCCCTGTGCAGAAGGGACCATCTCCGCTCAGGAAGGTGGGTGACTCCAAAGGGAAGGCTGGCCTTGGGGAAGAGAGAAGGGTTCAGTCAGGAATCTCTCAAAACCAATTCTCCTCGGCCTGAAGCGAGATGAACACCAGCTCCTTTGGCCTGAAGCAAGATGTATGCTGCACCCCATGGTTGCCTTTGACTAGACTTAACTGTCCCGGGGTCTTTAAGGAGAGAGATTGTTATGGACCTAGGGTGGATATTAGACTTCTGCACAGACCCCTGATCCTCCTTTTGGTCCTATTATAGGGGGCTCCAAGCAGCCCAACCTGCCAGAGGCCAAGCTGGGGATCTCTAGCCCTGGAATCCATTCCAAATTTCTTTGGGGTAGAGCTAATTAAATACCTGTAGTGATCTGTGGCTCTCTCAGACTGACTTGGTCGACAGCTGAATCTCTCCCAAGAGGGTAGATACTGCTCTGGGCTTGGCTGAATCCAGAGTAGTAGACATTACTCTTTCTCTCTCTCTCTCGCAGATGCAGACCATTGCCAAAAATGCCCAGAAAACCAGCATCCAAACAAGAACCAAGATCAATGTGTGTTCAAGCATATCACCTTCCTAGCCTACGAAGAATCTCTGGGGGTTGTCCTACTTTCCCTTGCCCTACTGGGGTCCTTAGCCACAAGCTTTGATTTAGGAATCTTTATTAAATACAACGAAACTCCCATAGTCAAAGCCAATAACCGGGACCTCTCCTACATCCTCCTCGTCTCCCTCCTGCTTTCCTTTTTGTCCTCCTTCCTGTTCATTGGGAGGCCAAGGAAAGGGACCTGCCTTCTCCGACAAACGGCCTTCAGCATCATCTTCTCTGTTGCTGTCTCTTCCATCTTGGCAAAAACCATCACCGTGGTGCTGGCCTTCCTGGCCACCAAGCCAGGGAACTCAGTGAGGAGATGGCTGGGGAAGAGTCTGGCCAACTCCATTGTCATTTCCTGTTCCTGTGTCCAAGTTGTCATCTGCACCATCTGGCTGGGGATCTCGCCACCATTCCCAGACTCTGACATGCACTCCCAGCCTGGGGAGATCATCCTGCGATGCAACGAAGGGTCTGTGGCCATGTTTTATGTTGCCCTCGGCTACATGGGCTTCCTGGCTGCCATCTGCTTCACGGTGGCTTTCCTAGCCAGGAAGCTGCCTGGGGCCTTCAATGAAGCCAAGCTGATCACCTTCAGCATGCTTGTCTTCTGCAGTGTTTGGGTGTCCTTTGTGCCCACCTACCTGAGCACCAAAGGGAAATACATGGTAGCCGTTCAGGTTTTCTCCATCTTGGCCTCCAGTGCTGGGCTCCTGGGCTGCATCTTCATTCCCAAATGCTACATTATTTTGCTGAGACCTGATCTGAACACAAAGGAGCACCTGACAGCAAAAGCTAAAGATAGCATCTGATTCTTAAAATATTATTTTTCAAGAAGGTAGGGAAGTGAGATTCTTGAAAAATGATGTTTCATTTTAAAAAACCGTTACCCTCATTGGATCATGTAGAACCAACCAACTTAATGGAAGTAGTTATGAAATTTGTATTTGGTTGAAAATTTGTTAATACTTTGGAAGATATAGATCACATAGATCACAGGGAAT
Organism: Podarcis cretensis; assembly: GCF_951804945.1. Classification (NCBI taxonomy): domain Eukaryota; kingdom Metazoa; phylum Chordata; class Lepidosauria; order Squamata; family Lacertidae; genus Podarcis; species Podarcis cretensis. The sequence goes on from NC_137171.1 coordinate 124,601,535, forward strand.
TCACATTACCAAAATTTTGTAATTAGTCGCTGCATGGAACAAAGATGTCCACTGTCACTCCTGTTATTTTTCTTAATTTTAGAGGAATATCCCTCCAATTATACAATGCCCTTTCTGGCATAGCAGTAAGTATAAATGAAAATAACAAATGTAGGCCTCTATGCAGACTAAACATGCCCAATGTTAGGGTGCTATCAACGGTTCCTGGCTGATTGCCCAGGAAACTATAAAGACAAGGAAAAGTTTCTTACAGTCCTTTCCCCTCCCCTCCCCTCCCCAAGCTTACAGAGTGAGGCCATAGAACCCAGCCTCCTGGATAATGGTGTTGTCCTGAGTGAATCTCCACCCCCAGTCTCTCCCACTTCCTAACTCATCATCATCACCTCCTCTGCAGGTGCTGCTAAGTACCCTCTGTCTTTGAGCTCTTTGCTCTCCTACTTTCAAGGCTCGCCGGGTTCTGGGACATGGTGGGTCTAGAATGGTTACTAATGACATGTCAGCCAGATGTTGCTCTGGCTCTCCCATGATTTCCCAACTTTTATCCTCATCTTCCTCTGAACTGTGACTTCCCTTTATACTTTCTTCCTCTTCCTCCTCCCTGGGAGGGTCAGGATGGAGAGGTGGTCTCGCCCATTCCTGCCTGGCCCTTGGTCATCTTGGTCACTCTCCACCTCATACCTGCCAACTCATCAATCTCTTCCTTAATTTATGGTGCCCAGAACTGGACACAGTATTCCAGGTGTGGTCTGACCAAGACAGAACAGACTGGGACTATTACTTCCCTTGATCCGGACACTATACTTCTGTTGAAGCAGACTAAGATTTCAACATTATTTTTATTAGAGTTAAAATTTGTTATTCCCCCCCCCATTTGTAAAATTAATAAATCAACACCTTTCAATGCTGTATTTTAAAATGTTGTGAGCCATGCAGGGACCTTACAGTGAGGGAGGGTCATCAATATTATTATTTAATATATAAAAAAGTTGCTGCATCACACTGTTGACTCATGTTAAGCTTCTGGTGTAATAAGCCAGTTGTCCTATATTTAAGCCAGGCGGACATTTCCACAGTGGTGGGAATGTTTTGGCGGTTTTTTTTATTAAAAATTTGATGATTTACAAAAGTGTGCAATGTCTCTCGTATTTTTTTCCCCATGTAACTTTTTTACAAATCAGTTTCATTTGTTGAGACATTAGGAAGAAAAGGGGGAGAGGGGTGGGGGGGGAGACGATTGGGGGTGTGGTTGGGTGGCAATGTTTCTGTTTTACTTACTATATGTAGGGTTTGGTGTCAGCATTGCTTGTGCAGGTTCTTTGCTGTTCACTTGTGTTCCTTTGGTGGGGAGGGAGGTTGGGGTTGGCCTAGGGTGTGGTTGTTCATTTGTCGTTGGCTGTGGTGGTCTTTGTTTTTGTGTGTGAGTGATAAAGGGGAGCCATACAGGGGTGAAGGTGTCTTCTTCTATTTGTCCCCATGTCAGTTTCAGTTTATTGGTTAATTTTTCCAGTAGGGCTGTTTCCCATACTATTTGGTACCATTGGCCCATGCTTATTCCTGACAGGTCTCTCCAGTGGTGGGAATGTTGTGGGAAAGCGAATGACAATGAAACAGAGGAGGAGGAGGAAGAGGAGGAAGAGGAGGAAAGGAAAGGGTGAAGGCTTGTTGCTTGGGGAGCGGGGTAGACAAAACAGTGAAGGACAAGGCAGTTCTGGGCAGCCTGGGCAACTGTTGCTTAGGTGGACCAGAAAGCAAAGAAAATGGCCTTTGCTGCAGTCAGGCCAAAGGAGAGCAAAATAGGGAAGGGAGGGCTAGCCAGGAAGAAGAGTGGGAGCTGCCCTTGTTGCTGCATATAACCAAGAAAAATAGAATATGCACTAGAGTTATAACTTTTTGACCTCAAAAACAAACCAACAGACAAACCCCACTCCCTGTATTATAATGGGATGAACGTTTGCTTAGAAATACTGAAAAGGGGACTAATTCTTCTCAGTTGTGAAAAAAGGTCACCCCGAAATGTAAAGTTGGAATCACTGTATCTGTAACATTACTACTCATAAGTATTAGCACTTTTTAAAACTTTATGGAACTCTTTAGAACTTTTGCAGCTGCCTGGAACTTCCGAAAAATGTATTGGAGAATCACGGCAGGCGGGAGCCATCCGTACTCCAGACACCAAGAAGCATTCAGGGTGCGTTGCGCAATCAAAGTGGTGCGGGAATTTTACGGTCCTTGCGTTCAGGACCCTTGTGTTTCTGGGACCCAAGGATGGCTGTGGGGACATGCAACAGACTACGCTTATAGAGAGCATGAAACCCACAAAAATGGTTAGCTCCATTGGGCCCTTAACTTTAAAAAAGGAGGGAGTTTCAGGGAGGATGTGGAAGATTGGGGAAAATCAAAACCCATTTCTCCTGATCAGAACTGATGAGTTGATGACCACTGTAAGCAGATGAAAACATTCGCAGGATTGCAATAAGACTTGTAATGTAGCAATTGCTATGGAGAAAATGGAATGAGGGATGAGATGGTTGTGCACAACCTGCCACCCTTAAAAATATGTTTGTGGTGACATTTAAAACTAGCCCGTTTGGGGTGTCCTAAAAGCATGAGGGAAAGAAGGAAGAGCACAGCCACTTTTCATTTGTGATGTCGGCTTTTTGCTCTATCCCTCTCACCGGCTGCAGCTGTTTAGGGAATTGACAAGACAGGGGATATTTTATGCACCAAACCTTTCAGACACAGTGTGAGAAATTATGAATCTCTGGAGAAATCCCTGGAGAAATCCCTGGGAAAAATAAGAATATTTATGAGTCGGGGAAGCATCGCCATGGCAACCTTCTGGAGTCTCTCTGTGGCTTGAGGAGCAGATGCAGAGCTGGAGAAAACATGTTTGCAAGAACACAGAGAAGCAGCTGCCCTGTTTTGACATGGGCCAGCATAGGGTGGAAAGGTCAGCTTGGATTTTAGATAGCAATGCACCTTCGTTGGGGTCAGAACCAATATATTCTTTTAGGATGTATGCAAATATATACACGCTCTACATAGAGTACCTACATCTGAACACTGTGAACTCATGAAACCCACTCCCTTTACAAGAAGAAGATGATGATGATGATTAATTTATGGGGTTTATTTACCGTTGTATACATAGAGGTTTCAGGGGAGTTCACAGAAGAGATCACAACATATATAACCAGAATAAAAACAGCAACCCAATAACACCCCCCCCCGCCCGAAAGGAGCCACATTTTAAAAGGGTATAGGATTTCAGTCAGGTCAACCCAAGGCCTGGTTAAAGGGGAAGGTTTTTGCCCGGTGCCTAAAGGTGTATAATGAAGGCGCCAGGCGAACTTCCCTGGCAAGAGCATTCCACAGACAGGGAGCCACTTCAGAGAAGGCCCTATTCTTGTGTTGCCGCCCTACAGACCTCTCAAGGAGGAGGCACACGAAGGAGGGCCTCAGAAGATGATCTCAGGGTCCAGGTAGGTTTATATGGGAAGAGGCGGTCCTTGAGGTATTGCAGTCCTGAGATTACACTGACATGCTTGGATCTCCACATCCCCAAGGCCATCTTCCCCCTTACCAGACACATTCTCCACTAACTGAACCATCTGAATTATCACAAAAGATTTGTTTGTTTGTTTTTTAAATAATATTTATTACTTTTCCAACAATTTAAACACTACAAAACAAAATAGACAATACAATACAATACAAAAACACCACACAACACTAACACATTAGACTAACACCACAAAATAAAAACAGTTTAAAACACATCATACAGTTTCATCATCCTATCCTTCATTCACTTATTTCAGCGACCTCCTCACACTTCCCTTTTTGTATTCCACTTCTGTTAATTGGCAGAGATGACGAGCAGAATCCGAAACCAGGGAAGAGAAGCGGCGGAAGAAGATTGGAAAAAATTCAAGGACTATCTAAAGAAATATCTCAAAATTAATGAATGCTAGATTGACGCTGGAGGAGAAAATCAGGGGTTAATAGCGGTAATGGTTAAGTTAAAAGAAAATGAGTGTTATTAAAATTAAGTTAAAAGTAAGGGAAGGATTTGTTGACAAATTTATTAGACATGAGAATACAGAAAGGGGAGGTATGAGGAAGTCGGGAAAGTAAGTTACATGAAACGAAGAGTTGAAATTATATGTGTTTTTTGTTTTTTTATTGTTAAGTTTTGTTGGTTAATGTTTTGTTTGTTGTTAAAAAACTTGGTGGAAATTTCAATAAAAATTTATATTAAAAAAAAAAGTTAATTGTTTCAGCAATTCCTTTCCATCTTCCTCTGTTTTCTATCCTATAATTATCTTAACATATTCTAACCTTATTTTTTCTTTTAATACTCTAATAATCTATTTATACTTAATTCCTTATAACATTTCTACTTGTTGTTGTTTAGTCGTTTAGTCGTGTCCGACTCTTCGTGACCCCATGGACCAGAGAACGCCAGGCACTCCTGTCCTCCACTGCCCCCCGCAGCTTGGTCAGACTCATGCTGGTAACCTCAAAAACACTATCCAACCATCTCGTCCTCTGTCGCCCCCTTCTCCTTGTGCCCTCCATCTTTCCCAACATCAGGGTCTTCTCCAGGGAGTCTTCTCTTCTCATGAGGTGGCCAAAGTACTGGAGCCTCAGCTTCACAATCTGTCCTTCCAGTGAGCACTCAGGGCTGATTTCCTTCAGAATGGAGAGGTTTGATCTTCTTGCAGTCCATGGGACTCTCAAGAGTCTCCTCCAGCACCATAATTCAAAAGCATCAATTCTTCGGCGATCAGCCTTCTTTATGGTCCAGCTCTCACTTCCATACATCACTACTGGGAAAACCATAGCTTTAACTATACGGACCTTTGTTGGCAAGGTGATGTCTCTACTTCTCAAGATGCTGTCTAGGCCTGTCATTGCCCTTCTCCCAAGAAGCAGGCGTCTTTTAATTTCGTGGCTGCTGTCACCATCTGCAGTGATCATGGAGCCCAAGAAAGTAAAATCTCTCACTGCCTCCATTTCTTCCCCTTCTATTTGCCAGGAGGTGATGGGACCAGTAGCCATGATCTTCGTTTTTTTGATGTTGAGCTTCAGACCATATTTTGCACTCTCCTCTTTCACCCTCAATAAAAGGTTCTTTAATTCCTCCTCACTTTCTGCCATCAAGGTTGTGTCATCTGCATATCTGAGGTTGTTGATATTTCTTCCGGCAATCTTAATTCCGGCTAGGGATTCATCCAGCCCAGCCTTTCGCATGATGAATTCTGCATATAAGTTAAATAAGCAGGGAGACAAAATGCAGCCTTGTCGTACTCCTTTCCCAATTTTGAACCAGTCAGTTGTTCCATATCCAGTTCTAACTGTAGCTTCTTGTCCCACATAGAGATTTCTCAGGAGACAGATGAGGTGATCAGGCACTCCCATTTCTTTAAGAACTTGCCATAGTTTGCCATGGTCGACGCAGTCAAAGGCTTTTGCATAGTCAATGAAGCAGAAGTAAATGTCTTTCTGGAACTCTCTAGCTTTCTCCATAATCCAGCGCATGTTTGCAATTTGGTCTCTGGTTCCTCTGCCTCTTCTAAATCCAGCTTGCACTTCTGGGAATTCTCGGTCCACATACTGCTTGAGCCTTCCTTGTAGAATTTTAAGCATAACCTTGCTAGCGTGAGAAATTAGTGCAATTGTGCGATAGTTGGAGCATTCTTTGGCACTGCCCTTCTTTGGGATTGGGATGTAGACTGATCTTCTCCAATCTTCTGGCCACTGCTGAGTTTTCCAAACTTGCTGGCATATTGAGTGTAGCACCTTAACAGCATCATCTTTTAAAATTTTAAATAGTTCAGCTGGAATACCATCACTTCCACTGGCCTTGTTATTTGCAGTGCTTTCTAAGGCCCATTTGACTTCACTCTCCAGGATGTCTGGCTCAAGGTCAGCAACCACACTACCTGGGGTATATGAGACATCTGTTTCTTTCTGGTATAATTCCTCTGTGTATTCTTGCCACCTCTTCTTGATGTCTTCTGCTTCTGTTAGGTCCTTTCCACTTTTGTCCTTTATTATGGAAATCTTTTAGAAATGTTTTTTTTTGTTTTGTTTTTTTAAAGACAACAGGCATAAAAAAAACATTTCTACTAAAACCATATAAATTCATTCCCACATTTTTCTAACACTCATTAATTTTACAATATTTCTGTAAATAATCTTTAAACTTTTCCCAGTCTTCTTCCACCGACTCTTCTCCCTGGTCTCGGATTCTGCCAGTCATTTCTGCCAGTTCCATATAGTCCATCAACTTCATCTGCCATTCTTCCCGGGTGGGTAAATCTTGTGTCTTCCAATACCTCACTATAAGTATTCTTGCTGCTGTTTTTGCATACATAAAAAGAGTTCTATCCTTCTTTGGCACCAACTGGCCGACCATGCCCAGGAGAAAAGCCTCTGGTGTCTTCAGGAAGCTATATTTAAATACCTTTTTCATTTCTTTATAAATCATCTCCCAGAATGTCTTAATCCTTGGGCATGTCCACCAAAGGTGAAAGAATGTACCTTCAGTCTCGTTACATTTCCAACATTTATTTTCGGGCAAATGGTAAATTTTTGCAAGCTTGACTGGTGTCATGTACCACCTATAAATCATTTTCATTAAATTTTCTCGTAAGGCATTACATGCCGTGAATTTCATTCCTGTGGTCTATAACTGTTCCCAGTCAGCCATCATTATGTTATGTTCAACATCTTGTGCCCATTTAATCATAGCTGATTTCACCATTTCATCCTGTGTGTTCCATTTCAACAGGAAGTTATACATTCTTGACAAATTCTTAATTTTTGAATCTAACAATTCTATTTCCAATTTTGATTTCTCCACCTGGAAGCCAACTTTTTTGTCCAAATTGTATGCCTCCATTATTTGGTAATAATGGAGCCAATCTCGCACTTTGTTTTTCAATTTTTCAAAACTCTGCAGTTTTATTCTGTCTCCATCTTGTTCCAGAATTTCCCAATATTTCGGCCATTTGGCCTCCATATTGAGTTTTTTCTGTGCCTTCGCTTCCATTGGTGACAACCATCTTGGGGTTTTCTTTTCTAACAAATCCTTATATCTTATCCAAACATTAAACAGTGCTTTTCTAACAATATGATTTTTGAACGCTTTATGTGCTTTTACCTTATCGTACCACAGATATGCATGCCAGCCAAATACATTATTGAAGCCTTCTAGATCCAACACATCAGTGTTTTCAAGAAGCAGCCATTCTCTCAGCCAGCAAAAAGCAGCTGATTCATAATAAAGTTTAAGGTCTGGCAGGGCAAAAGATTTGTCTCTTTGCGCGTTCTCTGAGCTTTACAAAGAACTCCAAGCATTTGCTATTATCCCCACCAAACAGAACTTTATTTCTGCAATACAACACAAATACAGGCAACTCGCCGTTTGCATGGGGGTTCCGTTCTGGGTAATCTTTCATTGCGCTGCTGGTTTTCATCAGATCACCCACCCACCCTCTCTTTAGTTCACTGCTTGGTTCTTGATCTTGCTATGGACCTGTGGTTGGTCACCTTGGTTGCCCAAGGGGCCTGGTAGGAATTTTCATCCAACTGGCAAATTGGCATCGGCCACTTGGTTTTTCGCCTACCTCGTAGCAAATCGTCGCAACTTTTGGGGTATTGGCGGTTAGGCATTGGAATATGTTTGTGTATTGGAGGGCAGGGTGTGGCCATCGCCTACCTCTCCACTTTATGGGTATTCCGGTAAAGGAATCTGGCGTTCGTGGATCCTGTCCGACACCCTTGCTGGTGGCTAGGGCCATGGCACAGCCGGCGGTAACATCAGGGGGAGTTTACAGTTGTACTGAATAAGCTTAGTAGCCCTGGAATAAGAGAAGAGGTCCTCTTGTGGATCAGGAATGGAAGTTAAAGGAAGCAGAAAATAGTATTAAGTGGATAGTCCTCCAAATGGGGGGCTGTGGTGCCACATGTTCTTGACCAAAAGCTCACAAGAACAATCTGGCCACATCATTTTTCACCAACTAGAGATTCTGCACCAGACCCAAGGGCAGCCCCAGAAAGAGTGCATTGCAGCAGTCCAGCTCCAAGTTTTCCAGTGCTCCAGTGATCAGGCTATTCCTGTTCACAAACAGCCATAGAGGACACGTGGGTCTCTAGTGACAAAGGCGTATCCAAGAGTACCCCCAAACTATGCATTTGCTACATAGGCTTAGGATCCAAGGCCATTATTGTTAAAATGAATTAATTGTAAGTAAAGAACCCTTTTTCTGTACCAGTCGGACTCCTGAGTATTTTATTTTACCTTTTTAGTCATGCTAATGTGTGAATGAGACCGATTTTGAGTGGTGCCATGGCTGGCACAACCAAAGAAGTTGCCCTGTGCCATAGAACATATGAGTGGGCCTCCCTGCCTCCACCTAGCCGCCAGGTAGGAGAACGAAAGCCAGAGTTGTCTGAGTGAGTGGAGCTGGAAGCAGGATGGAAGTTGGACGCACAAAGACATACATGCTCTGTGCTGGATTCAAAGCAGTGACTAATGCAGTGCTGATGCTCCGTGGAGTATTAATGCGGTGAAGTCCTACTATCTATGCTCAGATTGCATGCGCAGTGGTACCTCGGCTTAAGAGCTTAATTCGTTCCAGAGGTCCGTTCTGCAGAGAGAGCCCTGGGGTCGCGAGAAAGAGCGGAGGAGGAGGAGGAGGAGGAGGAGGAGGAGGAGGAGGAGGAAGGGGGGTCTTCCTCTTGGCCAGCATCGCTACTGTGTCTTTTCTCCAAGCAGAAACTGCTACATTTTTAGCAGGGCGATGAGAGCCAGATCTCTTATTACTGGATCGCTTTTCTAACGTAGCTCAGCTTTTTTCGTTCTTTAATCAGTTTGGTCGTTTATACGGATGTCAGCCTCCAGGACGTACTTTGTATATCAAACTATATAGGAAACTATATCTGGTCTAGGGAATATGCCCCACAAATAACCCAGAGATGCATTTTCAATAAAAGCACACATTCTGCTCGTGTAAAAACACCAGGCAGGTTTGGAGTACATTGTCAGGAGCAGGGCTAGGGAAACTGAGGCCCGGGGGCCGGATGCGGCCCAATCGCCTTCTAAATCCGGCCCCTGGACGGTCCAGGAATCAGCTTGGTTTTTCCATGAGTAGAATACAGTGGTACCTTGGGTTAAGTACTTAACTCGTTCCGGAGGTCTGCTCTTAACCTGAAACTGTTCTTAATCTGAAGGACCACATTAGCTAAATAATAATAATGGGGCCTCCCACTGCTGCCATGCTGCCGGAGCACAATTTCTGTTCTCATCCTGAAGCAAAGTTCTTAACCTGAGGTACTATTTCTGGGTTAGCGCAGTCTGTAACCAGAAGCGTCTGTAACCTGAAGCGTCTGTAACCTGAGGTACCACTGTATTTAAAATGCATCTCTAGGTTATTTGTGGGGCACAGGAATTCGTTCATTTTTCTTTCTTTTTTCAAAATATAGCCCAGCCCACCACATGGTCTGAGGGATGGTGGACCAGCCCATGGCTGAAAAAGGTTGCTGACCCCTGGTCTACAGCTCTCCTTCTGGAGCCAGAGAGGTCTGGATAGTCACTTTCAAGGGCACCATTTAAGATGTAGAGGTTTAGCCTGAATGCTGTTTGAGCCAAGCAGATGCCTGCAAAGTTTGATTTCTGATCTTTGGAACAACGGGTGAGGAGGAATCCACTGGCTTCACGGTTGGGAGGAGACCATTTGTGCTGTGCATAAAGGGCATGATGATTAGGGCCCAATCTGGCATTGAGATCCCCTCCTAAAACTACAGATGCCTTTGGGTTCAGCAAAATAAGGTCAGTGGTATAAATTTCCCTTTCAATCCACAAGTCTCTGATCTGAGATTTCTGCCTCATTGTGGTCACATCAGCATAAATTACCAACCGGGCCTGGTGGCTGAATTGGATTAACACTGCCCTGGCTTATGACTTGAATGAGGGGAGAGGGCTTGAAATGGCACGTAGGGGAGTGGAGACTAAGACCCCCAGGCCCCCTTTCGCTCTTCCACGCTTTACCCCTAGATCTGCCCCAGTTGAGAATGAATGAAATCCGTTGAGTAACAGCTCAAATACTGGTATACAAGGAATATTCAGAAGAGTCACTGTCTGCATCACTTCCACTATTATTAGTAAAGTACTAGCCCGATGGCTTCGCTCACAAGGGTCATAGGAACGTGCAAGCCCACTCACCACAACAAGGTGTTGATCGAGCGAGTGAGAAGTAAATTTTTGCTAATTTAACTGGGGTGTCAAATACCACCTATACACCATTTTAATGTAGTTCTCTTTCAGTAAAGTACATGCAGAAAATTTCAAATCAATAATAATAATAATAATAATAATAATAATAATAATAATTCATTATTTATACTCCGCCCATCTGGCTGGGTTTCCCCATCCACTCTGGGCGGCTTCCAACAGAATATTAAATTACAGGAGACGCTCCTTCAGGTATACTGGGCCGAGGCCGTTTGGGGCTTTAAAGGTCAGCACCAACACTTTGAATTGTGCTCGGAAACATACTGGGAGCCAGTGTAGGTTTTTCAAGACCGGTGTTAGGTGGTCCCGGTGGCCTAACTTCCAAATCTAACGTCCAAAGGCTTTTCCAGTCCGTCATTAATATATTATGGTCCACATCTTTCGCTAATTTTATCATAATGCAATTTACCTGGTGCTCTTTAGTGTCCTATTCCAAAAGCAGATCGTTCATTTTTGACAGCAGTTTTGTACTACCTTCTACTATTACTCTCTGAAATCTTGACATTTGATAACTAAATCTTTTCTTTTCATGATTTTTAAAAGTTTCATTTAGTTGTAAATATTGTAAGCAGTCTATTACATTTTCTCTTACTTCTTCTAAGTCCTTTAATTTTAATTGGTTGTCAGTTTCTGTTAACAGCTCTTTATGTGTTGGCCAATTTATCCTCATATGTACTTTTTAAAAAAAATATTGCTTCTAATGGGGAAAGTCACCATGCTGTTTTCTTTTCAAATAAATCTTTATATTTCCCCCCAAACTTTGAGAATTGAGTTTCTTATTATGACTATGAAAACTTTTGTGAACTTTTGCCTTATGATACCATAGATAAGCATGCCTGGGGTTGCAGTCTTCAGGCTTGGGGACAAGATGGTGACTGGTTTTTGCACCAAGTTCTATCCATAAGCCCCACTGAGTTCAATGGGATCTATTCTCAGGTCACTAGTGAGCAGACCATGCCGGCCTTACGAAGAGGGGAGAGGAGTAAACGGAGGAAATTGGAACCACTGGAAAGGTTTATAAATGGGGTTTCTGTTGGGAAGGGGCTGCCCCATTTGTGCTTTTCCAGGGGCAGGAGAATCCAGTGAGAGCCAGTGTGGAGTAGTGGTTAAGAGCGGTGGACTCGTAATCTGGTGAACCGGGTTCACATCTTCGCTCCTCCACATGCAGCTGCTGGGTGACCTTGGGCTAGTCACACTTCTCCGAAGTATCTCAGCCCCACTCACCTCACAGAGTGTTTGTTGTGGGGGAGGAAGGGAAAGGAGAATGTTAGCCACTTTGAGACTCTTTCGGGTAGTGATAAAGTGGGATATCAAATCCAAACTCTTCTTCTTCTCTTCTTCTTCCCTGCAGGGTCTTTGAGGCTCCCTTTGCTTCTTCCTCTCTCCCAGGACCCTGCAGCTTGTTTTGGCTCCTTGACTTCTGAGGAAGGATGAAAGAGATGGATCCTGCAAAGCTAGCGAGGATGGAAGGGGGAAGATGGATGGTTGACCTGGTCAGGTTGTCTCCTGCATCCCTCCTCACAACCTCTGAGCGTTCCTCTCTAGGGCTCTCAGAGAGATCTGGTGAGTTCCAGGGGAGGGGAGATGGGGACATGGAGGGATGGAGCCAGAGAGGTATTGGGGCTTGCTCAGCCTGGGGGTGGGGGGAGGCAGGCAGGCAGGTGGAGATTGAGAAGGTGGGCACCTTTCTGGGCTCCACCACCTGCCTGCCGGCGCCTTTGTCATCTGCAGGCAATTTGAGCTAGGAATACATCACAGCTCCCTAGCCACCACGATGTATTGGCAGCTCAAAATGTCTAATACCAGTGCCGTGACCTGAATGCCCTGCTTATGTCACAAAACTTACAACTCCGTCACACAGCAGTAGAAGCCATGACTCTTTAAAGTAACGTGATGCTGCTTTGCAGTTTGAATGCAGATGGGGCCTATGCTGTGTGTCGCCCTTTTCTTTTCTTTTTGGAGTAACTTTTTATTTGTTTTTAAAAACAAGGAACATGTGAATAATAAATGATACAAACATGTAGACCGGGTCTTCTCATGTCATTTGTATATCTCAAAACTAGCAGAATAAATTTGCAGGAATGTCTATAACATATGGTTCATCATTAATGGTCAGTGTATGAGTTCTGGGTTCATGAATTGGTTTAAACTGGAACACAAAAACGGGAAATAGGAGAGAACAGAGCATTCAACATCACATAGCTGGTTGTCTATTCAGGAGCTCTTCGTGGTTGTTGTACTTAGATTAAGATTAAGGAGAGCCAGTGTGGCGCAGTGGTTAAGTGCAGTGGACTCGTAATCTGGTGAACCAGGTTTGCATCTCTGCTCCTCCATATGCAGCTGCTGTTAATGTTAGTTTCTGAGGTAAAACGTGTCACTTTACAACTCTGCATCTGTCTTTCCTGATTATTCGTGGTTTTCTGGATTTTGTGGGACCCAAACCCATTTTCTGTAGTATTTATCTGTGTGGAGGTTGCCCTGGGTTGTTTGACCCTTGAGAAACAGCTTTTTTTTCCTAGAAAAGACTCCACAAGATTCTCTGTTTAGAGTTTAAACAGAACACATTACATTACTTGATATACTAAAAGACGTTTACATTTGCTTATATCTAGTATATCTATATATATTCTTTATTTATTTAGATTATTTCTACATTTATCCCATTCATTATTCAAGACAATAAGTTACACTCAAAAAACCAAAATAATTCAATATCAAATAATACTGCTACATGAGGTATGAATAGTGAATTACAACTGCTTCTATATATATGGGACTTTACAGACTTTTTCTGAGGCACATAGCAGCATAAAACAGGCAGCAGGTGCTCTCACAGAAAACCTCTCTCTCACTTGACAGTTGAGAACAGACCTAACTGAAGAAACAGCCTTCTGGAGTGACAGTCACCCTTTCCATAGGAACTTAGGGGCAACATTCACACACAGAGTTGTTAGGGAAGTTGAGGTAATTTCTGTCCGGTTTGGGTTTCTGTTTTAGCCTCTGCCCGTTTTTTAAAGAGAAGACCAATGTTAGAGTTGGAGTGGATTTCATGATTGTGGCAACAAAAATCCATCCTAGAAAAGAGCCAGACTTTCTGAACCTCTGGTTCTCAAAAATATGTCTGTGAATGCTGGTCGACAAAGGCCATGACCTCTGTAGAAAGACCTCACACCTTCTGTTCTTCCTCTTTCACAAATGTTCATTAGCATTGTTCCATAATTGGGGGCTCCATTTCTTCCTAAGGATTTAATAAGTTTCTGTCTTTGTTGTAGGTGGTGATGAATTGGAAATGAAAAATGGGGGAGACCATGACAAAATCCATACAGTGGAGAAGCCATATCAAAATTGGGAGTATGGAGAGAGCTCCAGTCAGAGTTCCCGTTCCCATCAAAGAACTCACAGTGGGAAGAAAGGCTGTCAGTGCTTGGAATGTGGAAAGAGCTTCAGTCAGAGTACCCATCTCACTTCCCACGAAAGAATTCATACAGGAGAGAAACCCTATCAGTGCTTGGAATGTGGAAAGAGCTTCAGTCACAGCCACAGTCTCACTTCCCACCAAAGAATTCATACAGGAGAGAAACCCTATCAGTGCTTGGAATGTGGAAAGAGCTTCAGTCACAGCCACAGTCTCACTTCCCACCAAAGAATTCATACAGGAGAGAAACCGTATCAGTGCTTGGAATGTGGAAAGAGCTTCAGTCACAGCAGCAGTCTCACTTCCCATGAAAGAATTCATACAGGAGAGAAACCGTATCAGTGCTTGGAATGTGGAAAGAGCTTCAGTCACAGCCACAGTCTCACTTCCCATGAAAGAATTCATACAGGAGAGAAACCCCATCAGTGCTTGGAATGTGGAAAGAGCTTCAGTCATAGCCACAGTCTCGCTTCCCATCAAAGAATTCATACAGGGGTGAAATCCTATCAGTGCTTGGAATGTGGAAAGAGCTTCAGTTACAGCCATAGTCTCACTTCCCATCAAAGAATTCATACAGGGGTGAAACCATATCAGTGCTTGGAATGTGGAAAGAACTTCAGTCACAGCCACAGTCTCGCTTCCCATCAAAGAATCCATACAGGGGAGAAACCGTATCAGTGCTTGGAATGTGGAAAGAATTTTCGTCGGAGCACCCATCTCATTTCTCTTTTTTTTTTTTTATAAAGATTTTTATTAATTTCCAATTTTTTAACAAAAACAAAAAACAACAAAAAACAGAGAAACAAAAAACTCATATTTTCATAACCTTATTTTCATAACCCTCTTTTCCCGGACTTCCCCATACCTTTCCCTTTTTGCATCCTTAGTTTAGTACCATTATTCAGCAACCTATCTTGCCCAATTAAATATAAATTCGTCCTCTTTCTCTATTCCACCCTAAATTTTAAACCCAATTATCGCTGCAATTCTACGTCTTCTTTTCCCTCAGCATTTTAACACTCCTCAGTTTTATAATAATTCTTAAGATACATCTTAAATTTCTTCCAATCTTCTTCCACAGTCTCTTTCTCTTGGTCGCGGATTCTGCCGGTCATTTCTGCCAGTCCCATAAAGTCAATCACTTTCGCCTGCCATTCCTCCAGCGTGGGTAGCTCTTGTGTCTTCCAATACTTTGCTAGAAGAATCCTTGCTGCCGTAGTAGCGTACAAAAAGAAATTCTTATCCTTCTTCGGCACCAACTGGCCGACCATACCCAAGAGAAATGCCTCTGGTTTCTTGTTAAAGGTGCACTTAAGCACTTTCTTAATTTCATTATAAATCATTTCCCAGAAGGCCTTAATCTTTGGGCAGGTCCACCAAAGGTGGAAAAAGGTACCCTCAGTCTCTTTACATTTCCAGCATTTGTTATTGGGCAAATGATAAATCTTCGCAAGCTTGACTGGGGTCATGTACCACCTATAAATCATTTTCATTATGTTTTCTCGTAAGGCATTGCATGCCGTAAATTTAATACCTGTGGTCCATAACTGCTCCCAGTCAGCAAACATAATGTCATGACCTATGTCCTGTGCCCATTTAACCATAGCAGACTTCACTGTCTCATCTATTGTATTCCACTTCAACAGCAAGTTGTACATTCTTGATAAATTCTTAGTATTGGGTTCTAACAATTCTGTTTCTAATTTCGATTTCTCCACCTGGAAACCAATTTTCCTGTCTTGTTTGAAAGCCTCCATTATTTGAAAATAATGGAGCCAATCTCGTACCTTGGACTTTATTTTCTCATAATGAAACCCTTATACACTTTAACCTTGTCATACCAGATATATGCATGCCAACCAAAATTATTATCAAATCCTTCCAAATCTAGAATGTCTGCATTTTCAAGAAGTAGCCAATCTTTTAACCAGCAGAAAGCTGCCGATTCATAGTAAAGTCTTAAGTCCGGCAGGGCAAACCCCCCTCTTTCTTTAGAGTCAGTAAGTATCTTAAACTTAATTCTGGGCTTTTTGCCCTGCCAGACAAATTTAGATATGTCTTTCTGCCACTTCTTGAAACAGTCCAGTTTATCAACAATTTGTAATGTCTGAAACAAAAATAACATTCTAGGCAATACATTCATTTTGATCACAGCAATTCGACCTAACAAGGAAAGCTTCAGGTTTGACCATATTTCTAAATCTTTCTTTATCTCAGTCCAGCACTTGTCATAGTTGTCCTTAAATAAGTTCACATTCTTAGATGTCATGTTAATCCCCAGGTATTTTACACTCTTTGCCACCACTAACCCAGTTTCCTCTTGGAATCTTTCCCTTTCAACATTTGTTAAGTTCTTTTCCAGTACCTTGGTTTTTTGTTTATTCAACTTAAATCCTGCGACCTGGCCAAATATTTGAATTAATTCCAAAGCTCTTTTGGTACTAGTGTCTGGCTCTTGCAAGGTCAGTACTAAATCATCTGCAAAAGCCTTTAATTTGTAATGTCTGGCTCCGACCTGAATCCCTTTTACCAGCTGATCTCCCCTAATCATATTTAACAGGACCTCCAGGACCGATATAAAAAGTAATGGGGATATTGGGCACCCCTGACGTGTCCCTTTTTCTATAGGTAATTCATCCATAACCACATTATTTACAATTAACTTCGCCTTTTGCTCAGAATAGATTGCACTTATACCATTTTCAAACCTTTGGCCTACCCCCATCCCATGGAGATTCTTTTTCATAAATTTCCAAGATATATTGTCAAAGGCTTTCTCCGCGTCCACAAAAATTAAAACTGCCTTCGTATTAATGTTCACTGTCAACATTTCTATAATGTCAATTATATTCCTTACATTAGTAGATATATGCCTACCCGGGAGAAAGCCTGCCTGGTCTTTATGAATCTCCTCCACCAGCACCTTCTTTAATCTTTTTGCCAAAATGTCTGCAAAAATTTTGTAATCCACATTAAGTAGTGATATAGGGCGGTAGTTTTTGATCTTTTTTTATCAACCTCAGTCTTTGGTATAAGTGTGATGAAGGCTTCTTTCCACGTCTCAGGTGCCCTTTTCCCCTCTAATATCTCGTTACAAACCTCCTTAAGTGGCTGGATTATCCAATCTTTCAAGGCTTTGTAATATCTGGAGGTTAGTCCATCTGGCCCTGGAGATTTCCCCAGTTGCATGTTTTGAATGGCACCCTCAATTTCTTGTTCAGTTATTTTCTCATTTAAAAACGCCATACTTTGTTGCGAAATTTTTTGTAATCCATATTTCTTAAGAAATTCTTCAATGTCTCTTTCGTTTTCCGGCCCTTGTGCATACAATCTTCTGAAATAGCTCTGAAAGCAGTTGCTGATCTCATTTGGTTTCGAAATATTCTTTCCATCTACCTCCAAGCTTGTAACTGTGTTCAATTTCAGTCTCTTCTTCAATTGCCATGACAGGAGTTTCCCACATTTATCTGCCGATTCAAATGTCTTTTGTCTCATTCGTTTAATTTTCCATTCAATCTCCTGGTTCATCAATTCCATATATTGCTTCTGGTACAATTTGATCACCCATCTCATTTCTCTTTTCAGTCGGAGCACCCATCTCATTTCTCTTTTTTTTTTAAAAAATAATTTTTATTCGTTTTTCAAACACATAATAAAAACAAAACAAGACAAACAGAAGAAAAACAAGAAATCAAAACACACAAAACAATTAAACCAATGTAACTTCAAAATCATCATTTCATACCCTTCTTTCTTTTGACTTCCCCATACCTCCCCATCTCTGCATCCTTGTTTAGTGATTCTTTAGCAACCCTTTAATCAATTGTCTTAATTCCCTTTCATAAAATTTCCTTTAGTTTTTTAGTTACTGCTGCAATTCTCTACCTCTTAGCCCCTGACATCTTAACATTCCTCAATTTTGCAATAGTTTTTAAGATATATTTTAAAATTCTTCCAGTCCTCTTCCACTGTCTCCTTCCCCTGGTCGCGGATTCTGCCCGTCATCTCAGCCAGTCCCATAAAGTCCATCACCTTTGTTTGCCATTCTTCCAGAGTAGGTAGTTCTTGCATCTTCCAGTACTTTGCTAGTAGAATTCTTGCTGCTGTAGTGGCATACATAAGGAAAATCCTATCCTTCTTTAACACCAATTGGCCAACCATGCCCAAGAGAAAAGCCTCTGGTTTCTTAGGAAAAGTCCACCTAAGGACCTTCTTAATTTCATTATAGATCATTTCCCAGAAAGCTTTAACCTTTGGGCAGGTCCACCAAAGGTGGTAAAAAGTGCCTTCAGTCTCATTACATTTCCAACACTTATTGTTAGGCAAGTGATAAATTTTTGCAAGCTTGACTGGGGTCATGTACCACCGATAGATCATTTTCATAATGTTTTCTTTTAAAGCATTACATGCAGTAAATTTAATACCGGTGGTCCATAACTGTTCCCAGTCAGCAAACATAATATCATGACCGATATCTTGTGCCCATTTAATCATAGCTGATTTCACCGTTTCATCCTGTGTATTCCATTTCAACAGCAAGTTATACATTTTTGATAAGTTCTTAGTACTGGGTTCCAACAATTCTGTTTCTAGTTTTGACCTCTCTTTCTGGAATCCTATTTTCCTGTCCTGTTTGAATGTCTCATTTATCTGATGATAATGCAACCAATCTCGAACCTTGGGCTTTAATTTCTCATAACTCTGAAGTTTAACCCTTTCACCATCATATTCTAAAATTTCATGATATTTTGGCCATTTAGAGTCCATATTAAGTTTTTTTACTTCCCTCGCTTCCATTGGTGACACCCACCTGGGGGTTTTATTTTCCAACAGATCTTTATATCGGATCCAAACATTATACAGTGCTTTCCTTACAATATGGTTTTTAAATCCTTTATACACCTTTACCTTGTCATACCATAAATATGCATGCCAACCAAAACTATTGTCGTACCCTTCCAGATCCAAAATGTCCGTGTTCTCAAGAAGTAGCCAGTGTTTCAACCAGCAAAAAGCTGCCGATTCATAGTAAAGTCTTAAGTCCGGCAGGGCAAACCCCCCTCTGTCTTTTGCATCAGTTAAAATCTTAAATTTTATTCTGGGCTTTTTGCCCTGCCAGACAAATTTTGATATGTCTTTCTGCCACTTCTTGAAACAGTCCATCTTGTCCAAAATCTGCAGCATCTGAAATAAAAATAACATTCTAGGCAATACATTCATCTTAATAGTAGCGATTCGGCCTAACAAGGAAAGTTTCAGCCTTGACCATATTTCCAGATCTTTCTTTACTTCTAACCAACATTTTTCATAATTATCTTTAAATAAGTTCACATTCTTGGACGTTAAGTTTATCCCCAGGTATTTTACCCTTTTCGTTATTTCCAAGCCTGTTTCATTCTGAAATCTCTCTCTCTCTTCCATTGTTAAATTTTTCTCCAACACTTTCGTTTTTTGTTTGTTCAATTTAAAACCTGCTACTCGACCAAATATTTCAATTAGTTCTAATACTCTTTTAGTGCTAGTATCTGGCTGTTGCAGGGTCAATACTAGGTCATCTGCAAATGCTCTTAGTTTGTAGTGTCTAACTCCGACCTGAACTCCTTTAACCAACTGGTCCTTTCTAATCATATTTAACAAAACCTCCAGGACTGATATAAAAAGCAGAGGGGATATTGGGCATCCCTGCCGTGTACCTTTTTCTATAAATATTTCTTCTGTTACCACATTATTTACAATTAACTTAGCTTTTTGTTTAGTATATATTGCACCTATACCGTTTTCAAAACCTTGGCCTACCCCCATCCCTTGGAGATTCTTTTTCATAAAAGTCCAACAGATGTTGTCAAAGGCTTTCTCCGCATCCACAAAAATCAGAACTGCCTTCCTGTTAATATCATTTCTCACCACAGAATTCATACAGGAGAGAAACCCTACCAGTGCTTGGAATGTGGAAAGAATTTTCGTCTGAGTGGGGATCTCACTTCTCATCACAGAATTCATACTGGAGAGAAACCCCATCAGTGCTTGGAATGTGGAAAGAGCTTCAGTCACAGCAGCAGTCTCGCTTTCCATCACAGAATTCATACAGGGGTGAAATCCTATCAATGTTTGGAATGTGGAAAGAGCTTCAGTCACAGCAGCAGTCTCACCTCCCATGAAAGAATTCATACAGGGGAGAAACCATATCAGTGCTTTGAATGTGGGAAGAGCTTCAGAAAGAGGGCAGGTCTCAACCGCCATCAAAGAACTCATACAGTGGTACCTTAGGTTAATAACTTAATTTGTTCTGGAGGTCCATTCTTAACCTGAAACTGTTCTTAACCTGAAGCACCACTTTAGCTAATGGGGCTGGTGTTGAGAACTTGCTTGGGCTACTGCAACACATTCTATGTGGGGCTCCCTTTGAAGGTGACCTGGAAACTACAACTAATCCAGAAAGCGGCAGCTAGATTGGTGACTGGGACTAGCTGCTGAGACCACATAACACCAGTTCTGAAAGACCTACATTGGCTCCGAGTATGTTTCTGGAGAGAATTCAAAGTATTGGTGCTCACCTTTAAAGCCCTTAACAGCCTCAGCCCATTATACCTGAAGGAGTGTCTCCACCCCCATCCTTCTGTCTGCACACTGAGGTCCAACTCCCTGTTATTCTAAAGCCGCAATGCTGCAGCAAGCAAAGGCTCCAGCAGCTCAGTCAGCTGCTTGTGGCTGCAAAGCCAGACAGGATGTATGTGACTGTTGCCATGGAAACAAAGGGGCAGTCCATTCTGTACTGAGCACCAGATGTTAGCTCAGTGTGTGTGTCATATGACCTGTACAGGATGTACATGGGTGGAGTTAGGAGTTTCTCTCTGTTTGTTGAAGAGAGCAGACATCTTTTACTGTATGACTGCTTAAGACAGGAATAAAGACATGTAGATACATTTCTGTCTGAGTCTGATTCCCCTCCCTGGGGATATGCAGGGAACAGGGAGGAGGAGAAGCAGTTGGTGTGTTTTTCTCACAGCCTGAGGAAAATCGCCGGAACGGACCTCGTGTGTTTTTCCTGCCGGGAGTCTCCGGAGGGAGGTCAAAAGAATTCAGCCGGTGCCTGGAGAGATAGGCACATACCTCTGACCGAGCCTGAATTCTAACAGTGGTAGCAGCTGATGGTTTTGATCCATCGACGTCTGCAGAAATAGTAGCAGAGCTGCTATTTTCATCCCTCTCCATGGAAGCCTGAGATGGAGGCTGATTCTCTGCAGCCAGAAGCTGACCAGAGGAAGCTGAAAGCCAAGCTACGGAGCCCAGGTATGAGATTTTCGGGCTTAAGAGTGTGAATGCAGATGGATTAATTCTCTGCTTCATGGGAGCAACGTTTGGAAAAACAGCTCCGAGAGAGAGAAGAGTCTGCATTCCAGACATTCCTGTGGTTTATCCTGTCCAAGGAAAGGAATGCGGTTGCTTAGCAACGCAGGCCAGTTTCAAGATAAGGGCTGGAGGTCAGGCTGTGCCTCGGAGAAGCAAAAACAGCTCATGTTTTGACTAGGCCCTTACAAAGGAACTGTTGGAAGGGACTTTCCAAGCGGCCAGTGTTATAGCTGCCAGG
Organism: Podarcis cretensis; assembly: GCF_951804945.1. Classification (NCBI taxonomy): domain Eukaryota; kingdom Metazoa; phylum Chordata; class Lepidosauria; order Squamata; family Lacertidae; genus Podarcis; species Podarcis cretensis. The sequence goes on from NC_137171.1 coordinate 124,622,841, forward strand.
TGCACAGAGTGTAAACAAGCCAGCTATTGGATTTTAGAGGCTTGTGATTGAGAGTCAATGCAAGGACTCAAAATGGATGCCAAGAAGGGGGGAGGCCTGCCTTCTCCACCCCTCTTGACCAGTGACAATTATGCATCTTGGTCTATTAAGATGAAGGCCTTGCTGCAGAATCAGAGACTGTTTGAGGTGATTGAGAACCCCATCCCTGTAGCACCAACACGTGCTTGAGAGTCACAGGATGTGAAGGCCAGAACTGCTATAATTCTGTGCGTGTCAGACTCTCAGCTTATTCATATACACGATTTACAGCACGCGAAAGATGTTTGGGACACGCTGAGAAGGACACATCAGAGAGATGCAGGTTCTTCAGCGTTGTTGTATTTTGAGAAGCTGACCAACCTGAGGCTTGCGCCTGATGGAGATGTTCAAGCGCACCTGACGGAAATGAAATTTCTGCGTCAACAGATGGTGGAACGCAATTTCCGTCTGCAGGAGGAAGTGTTTTGCTTCATGGTGATCAACAGTCTGAATCGGACTTACAAAACGGTTGCCAGTCAGCTGGGGTCTCTCCCAGCGCAAGATTTGACGTCGGACAGGGTCTTTGCCGTCGTGCTGAATGAACAGGACAGACTTGCCGCCCTGGAAGTGAAGGACAGGGGGAGACAAGAACGGAGTTCTAACACCCCCACTGCTACTGCTACTGGAGAAAACGCTGTAGCTTTGAACGTTGTCCGATGCTACAATTGTGGACAGACTGGGCATCTTCAGCGGTACTGCAAGAAGCCACGTCAGAACAAAGGAGCCAAGGGAAGCTCCACAAAGTCTGAGGCATCAGGCAGAGGTCATGCCAAGTCACAGGCGAAGCCTGCAAAGGCTTTGATGTCGAAAGGAACCAAGCCAGATGTGGAGAACGCTTTTGTCATAGACACTGGGTGTACATTTCACATGACCCATCATAGGGATTTGTTTTCGTCGTTTAAGAAGCAAAGTTTCGTTGTGCAACAAGCCAACGGTCAAGAGCTAGAAGCCACCGGAATTGGGACTGTGTATCTTAAAAGTCTGAACTTGACTATAAACAATGTTTATTTGGTTCCAGAGTTAAAGTACAATCTGCTCAGCGTTTCGCAGATCGCCAAGAAGGGACTAAAACTGTCCTATGATGATGAACACTGCGAGATCTACAAAGATGGAGAGTTGTATCTTTCTACCAAAGAGAAAGATGGACTGTATTTGTTGACTTTTGATCAAAGTGATTACATGGAATGTAATTCTTGTGATTCTAACATGATTTCTTTTGCAGGTGTAGCCAAGCAGAACACCAAACAGATCACCTCGAGGGTCGACAAGGCATTTCAGTGGGTGTATGCTGATGTGATTGGTCCTTTAGCACCATCTAGAGGCAATGCAAAGTATTACCTAATATGTGTTGATTCTTTTACAGGTTTTGTCTGGATTTATCTTTTGGAGAGACCGAAAGAAGCCTTAGAAAGGTTTAAAGAGTTTTGTGACAAGGTTAAAAATATGCATGATGCTGACATAAATTGTCTTTGCACAGATGAGAAGCCAATTTTTCTTTTACAGGATTTCCAGAGGTTCCTGAAGAAGAAAGGGATAAGACACAAAATTGCTAGTTCCGAAGAAGCTTGGAACAGATGTGTCAGTGTTAGGGTGAACAAAGAATTGCAAAAGGGAATGGAAGCGCAATTGCTTAGTTCACATCTGCCACATGAGTACTGGGCTGAGTCGCTAACGTCATTTTGTTATACGTGGTTGAGAAAGTTTTCAAAAGAATTGGGAAGTTCTCCTTTTGAGAAACTGTTCCACAGAAAACCTTCTGTTGCCCATTTCAAGGTTTTTGGGTCTCAAGTAAGGACAGAAGCTCCGGGTGGAGTAAAGAATGCCAGAGGCATTTTTGTGGGTTATGAAAAGGGTCTCTACAGAGTAATTTTGTCTGAATCTGGTCAGGTGATTCTCACAAAATTTCTAGAGAGTGCTCCTGAACAGGAGAGAGTGATTGTTCACACATTTCCCACAGATGATGATGATGATGTTGATTTTATTGAATTCAGTAGTACTGATAATGACAGCGATAGCTCAGACAGCTCAGTTGTCACAGTCATTGAGAGGAAATCTCACGTAATGACTAGACCCTCAGAAGAGGAGGATGAACCACTGATTAAGCTTAGTACTGGTTCTCCAGAGAGTTCAGAGGCTGAACCAGAAAGCAGAGAAGAGCAGCACCTCTTACGTAGGTCTGAGAGAGCAACGAAGGGTGTACCACCCAAAAGGTATTCAAAAGAGTTTGCCAACCAAGCTATTGCATGTGTTGCTGTTGTAAACGACCAAGGTCAAATTGAAGCTGTGTCTGAGTCAGAGACAAAGGCACAACAGAGAGTTGCTAACCAAGGTAATGCAGATGCACTCATTCCTTGGAAGTCACACAACCAGAGAGGTACATTGGTAAAACCAGTGGCGGGTAGTTCCAAGGGTGGAACTGAAACAACAGGGGAGTGTTATGCATATAACAACTGTTTGTTTTCTTCTCTGGATGACGCTTTGCTCGCAGCACGCATTGATACTTTAGGGGGAATATGTTATTCTAAAGCAGCAATGCTGCAGCAAGCAAAGGCTCCAGCAGCTCAGTCAGCTGCTTGTGGCTGCAAAGCCAGACAGGATGTATGTGACTGTTGCCATGGAAACAAAGGGGCAGTCCATTCTGTACTGAGCACTGGATGTTAGCTCAGTGTGTGTGTCATATGACCTGTACAGGATGTACATGGGTGGAGTTAGGAGTTTCTCTGTTTGTTGAAGAGAGCAGACATCTTTTACTGTATGACTGCTTAAGACAGGAATAAAGACATGTAGATACATTTCTGTCTGAGTCTGATTCTATTGGATGATTTATTGCTCAGATAAGCCCTGCTGTCCAGCCCACTTCGGCTGCGCAGCTCTGCTGGACTTCAAAGGCCACATTCCAAAGGCTCTGAGCAAAAATAACGCAGAGTTTACGCAGCAGCAAGAGAAAACTGCAAAAACTTCTTCAGAGCTTTCTTCAGTGTGCTAAAATAAAGTCCACTCAGGATATTAGCAGCTAAAAGCAGTTTATTTACAGCAGACTATCCATTATCTATCACAGCGAACAGCATCGTGAAAACACGTCCTCTCTCCTCAAAAGCGAAAGTAGAGAAAAAGAACAAAGACTGGAGACTCTCGGACATGACGTAGAATCTCCCCCCTCCCAACAGTGGGCAGTGCGTACACTCTGAGCTGTTTTAACCCTGTAAGCTCAGGTTATCCTCACACCCCCTCTCGCGCTGCACCACTGTGGGGGGAGTAAGTACAGAACTTACCCCCAACTCCAAACCACCACAAAACTCCCCATGACGCTGGAAGCTTAAAGGTTTGGTGAATCCATCAGCCAGGTTACTGTGACTGGCACAATACTTCAGCCGAATCAAACCTGACTGAACACTCTGACACACATTTTGGAAACGTATGTCCAGATGCTTGGTTCTGGCCTTAAATTGCGCAGATTCAGCCAATTTCAAACAAGGTTGATTGTCTTCCCAAACCGTGATGGGCAAGCTACAATCTCCATAGATCTCTTGCACCAAGCATCTATAGAACTCTAGTTCCCGGCACAAATCTGACAATGCACTGAATTCAGCTTCAGTAGAAGACAGCACAATGAGACTTTGCTTCCGGGACTTCCACCCAACTAGTGACTTCCCAAACTTTACCACCAACCCAGACACAGACTTGCGGTCCTGCGAATTTGCCCAGTCACTGTCCGCATAGCATGTGAGCTTCGCCTCACCTTCAGCTGGCAGCTTAAGACAGAAGTCTTTGGTATGCTGCAGGTAGCGCAGTACCCGCTTGATACCGTGCCAAGCACTTACACTGGGCTTTGACGCTTCCCTACTTAGCAGATTGGTAGCAAAGGCAATGTCTGGTCTGCTCCATTGGGACAGATACAACAGACTACCTAGAGCTGATTGAAAGAGCTCAGCATTTTCAAACTCGGCACTTTCTGCTTGCTGGCTATCTTTCATGAAGTTCGTCTCCATGGGTGTCCGAACTCCTGCACAATCAGACATTCTGAACTTCTCAAGCAACTGTTCAATCTTGCCTTTCTGACTGAGCAAGAAGCTACCATCCTCAGTTCTCGCTATCTGCACGCCTAGGTAGATCTTTACTGCACCCAGGTTCTTGAGCTGAAACCGCTTCCCAAGCTCTTTGGCAAACTTCTGCACCTGTTTGTCTGTCTTTCCAATATGGATGATGTCATCAACAAAAAATAACACCAGTTCCTGTGAGTCTCCTGATCCTCTAAGGAACAAGCAACTGTCAGCAAGACTCTTCCTGAAACCTAGCTTCTCCAAAGCTTCATTCAGGCACAAGTTCCAATTCCTGGCCGACTGTTTCAGGCCGTAAATTGACTTGTGAAGTTTCCACACAGTACCTCGCTCATTTCCCTCAAACCCTGGAGGAGGAAGCATGTACAAATCCTCCTGGAGGTCTGAGTTCAAGTAAGCAACGTCCACATCAAAATGATGCACCAGCAACCCTCTTTGTGCAGCTATGGCCAAAAGCAAACGTAGAGATTCACTCCTACAGGTGGGAGCATACGTTTCCGTGTAATGCAACCCCCTGCGCTGCGTGAATCCTCTCGCCACTAATCTGGCCTTATACTGCGGTTCTCCTGTCGCTGTAGGCTTAAGACGGTAAACCCAGCGGCTACCCACGGCTTTTTCGCCCATCGGCAACTTCGTGAGGGAGAACACACCTAAAGACTCCATTGAGTTCATCTCCTTCTGCATCGCCTCATGCCATTTCCTGGCTTCTTCCTGAGGCAGTTTCTGAACATCTTCAAAACTCTCGGGTTCACACTGTGCCATTCCGACCCACACGCTAGTGACAGCAAACCTTTCGGGAGGCTTCCCCTTGGTCGTCCGAGCAGAACGGCGCAGCACCACTTCAGGAACCCCCTCTGACCCACTGGGGCCAGCCAGAACGTCCTTGGCATCAGAGAGCTCCCCCTCTGACTTACTGCGCCTTCTGGACTTCTCAGCCGAACCTGTGGGGGAAGATGGAGCACTGCGTTGCTCAATCTTCACAGCCTTGGGAGAAGTTCTCCCCTCTGCCTGCACTGGGTCTGAACTCTGAGCCTCGGCTGCAGGTTCAACCCCTTCCTCACCTTCATCGGCAGAGTCAAACAGACTCTCTGACAGGATGTCAGGGTTCCCATGTATCCTAGCCCAACCATTCTGCTCACAGAATTCAGCACTGTTGCTGAGCAGAATCCTGGACTGATTCCCTGACGGATAAGCAAACCTCCACCCCTTGGTCCCTGGCTCATACCCACAGAAAATCATCTTTTGGGACCTGGGTTCACCTTTCTTGCGTTTGGCCTTTGGTATGAGGACCCACGCCTCACAACCAAAAACACGAAAGTAGTGCAGTTTCGGTTGCTTTCCGTGCAACAAGAAGTACGGGGTGTCACCTACCACTGAATTGAACGACCTGTTCAGAACAAAGTTGGCCGTTCGCCAAGCCTCCCCCCAAAAGCGCTGTGGGAGCCCGGCATCAAACAAAAGAGCTGCGGACATCTCCCCTAGAGTCCTGTTCCGTCTTTCCGCAATCCCATTCTGTTGGGGAGAGTGCGGAGAGGTCAATCTGTGTTGAATCCCCTTTTTGCGGAAGAAACTTTGCAGTGCAGACCCGGTGAACTCCCCACCGCGATCGCTCTGAAAGCTTTGCACCTGTGTGGAAAACTGCAGTTCCACAGCCGCAATCCAATCTTTAATTAGCGGTGCAGCCTCACTTTTGTGTTGGATCGTGAAGGTCCAAGAGTTCCGAGTATGGTCATCAATCAGAACCAGCGCATATTTGGCTCCGCCCATACTGGTCACAGACATGGGACCTGACAAATCTGCATGAATTAATTGAAAAGCCCTAGTGGTCACCCTTTCAGACCTTGGGTATGTGCACGTTTTTACCTTTGCAGACTTGCACGCTCTGCAATCTAGAAACTTAGCACAAGGCTTCATTTTGCACCCTTGCGTACACTCTGGGATCTTCTTCACTGACCCCCAGGACATGTGAGCCATGCGTCGGTGCCATAAGTGAGCACACGCATCATGAACTGGAACGTTGGCACACTGTGCTTGAGCCACCTCCGTGTCACCTGTACCTGCAAAAGAAGCATTTATCACAAACAACCTGTCTTTACATTCAACACTGACTAGGTGCTGTCCATTCTTAGAAATAGAACACTTATTGTTTTCAAAACACACTTTGTAGTTTTCAGCAAGAAGGGCGCTGACAGACAGCAACGCGCAAGACAGTCCTGGAACAACAAAAGCCTGGATTGAATCCTGTAAGAAAGAACAAAACAGTGAGCCAGTCTGCGTGAGTGGGTGTTTAGTTCCATCTGCTAAACACACAGTCTTCCCAGAAGTCACAGAGGTGCAGTTCTCCAGGAATCCTGCAGATGGCACTAAGTGATGCGAAGCTCCACTGTCTATAACAAAAGTCAGCACAGCATCCTGTTGACAACTCTTGACTGCAGCCATAGAGGCTGCCAAATGTTTACATTCAGTGTCTGTTGGGGTTCAGAACTTACTGGGTTAATGTTTGTTCTGAGTGTGCCTCCCATTCTGACGTGGGAAAGGAGGGAGGAGTTTGTTGTTCTCTCTGTGTCTCTGAGAGAGACGGACGGAAGCCATGAATGCTAGCAGTCCAGGAGATTTTGGGAAATGCTGAGCTGTAAATATTTGCTGCAATAAAGAACTGATGAAATTTGGACACACACAGGTGCTTCGTGTGTTTGTCTGGATCTGAAGCAGACTGCGACAGTTTTGATCCGCTGTGTTTTTTACTCTGCTAGACGAAACCGGAGAAGAAAAAAGGTCTGCGCAGCTTGGCTGGGAGCGTGCCGGACCACTGGGGCTAATTGAGGCCATAAAGCAATTAGATGGCCAGTGCAATTAAGATCTTATCAGATCTTCACAGGTTATGGGAGGACCTAATTACCGCTAATAAAACTGTTGCTAAGAGTCTGCCGGTGAGCTTTGAAGTCTTGAAGTCAGCTTGGCAATAGCTGGAAGACGCTACTGAGGAGGCAGAGGTCTGCGTTCTGTGTTTTGCCTGCTTCTAAGAGGCAAGAGTTGCTGAAAGCAGAGAGCTGGAAAAGCAGCTGAGAAATCGGGTGCCGGAGGGCTGACTGGTGAAACGTGAGTACAGCTGGGCCCCGGGAAAGAGGAGAGAATGGCAGACAGCCAGTTCTTTGAGGACGTTCCGCTTGAAAAGCTCACTTTAAGAAGTTGGGCAACCTGGTCCAGAAGAGTAAGGGGTTGGTTCCTGGTTACTGGGCTTTGGAATGTAAGCCAGAGAGAACCACTTCCCTTGAGTCCTGAAGGGACAGACGTTACAGGCTTTGAGGCTGAGTTGCCTGAAGATAGCCAGCAGAGAATGCAAAGAGAGCTTGCTATGCTAAAAGCATGCGTACATGCATCACTTTTGCCCAGTTTGGAGGGCGTAAAGTCAGCAAGGGCTGCCTGGGAGGTGCTGAGAAGTTTGTGTGAAACTTCAGCAGGATGCCAGAGCCCTGGAGGAGTTATGCAGAGCCCAGAAATGGCTGAAGCCCTAGTCCCTGAGGTGCAAGTCGGGGGGGCTGAGAATTCCAAAGGCAAGTTTCAAAAGTTTTCCACTGTGAGTGCTGAAGTGAAACGCAGTTTCAGCGAGGGCAGGGCTGGCACAGAGTGCTCTTCCGGAAGAAGGGGGGCCAGGCCAGCTGAAAGGAGCCCTGGGCAGTATTTTTCCACTGGTGATCGTCGTCGTCATGCAAAGGCTGGAAAGCGGCGGAGAGCTAGACGCTTCAAGGTCGGCCACCTGGACAAAGTGAAGATAAGGCCTAAAGAGTCGCGTGGGAACGCAGAGGCCAGGCCGGTCTCCATGGCAACGGAGGAGGCTACTTCTACGGAAGCTGCCAAGGTCCTGAGCAAGGGGGAGTTGGTTGCCAAGACAACCAGACAGAACTGCTGCGAAAGCCCAAAGAGTGGGGGCAGCGGGACGTTTGTTGCCAGTATGGCTTTGTTTGAGGACAGCTCTGAGAGACACGCTGATTTTCGTTTTGTAATCGACTCAGCAGCTAACTGCAACCTGATTCAAGAGACCCCTGCAGTCGAGATGTGGAATTGCAAGGCAATTCCGGCTGGGAAAACTGTTCAGTTTGCAAGTGGGGAAAAGAAAAATGTGAATAAAATTGTAAATGTGTTGTTTTCTGTTTTGCAGGAGCAGATGGAAGTTTGCATTGTGCCGGGAGTGCAACACTGTATTTTATCTGTGCCTTATTTGTTGAAAAAGGGGTTTAAGGTTTGCTTTGAACACGATGTTTGTACAATCTCCAAAGGAGGGAAGCAACTGGTCAGAGTTGCAAAGGGGCAGAATGATCTCTTCATTCTTAAAACGTCCCTGGAGGGTGAGGGGAAGGTTGAGAAAGCACAAGCCCTGCGTGCTACAGTTCCCACTCATGTTTCATGTTCGTGTGTGTGGCATAGGAAGACAGCCCATGCTTGTCTTGAAGAACTACAGGTGCTACCTGAGGTTTCCAAAGGCTGTAGAATTGAGGAATGTGCAAGAGTCCTAGATTGTCAGGCTTGCAGACAGGCAAAGGTAAGAGGGTGCAGTTACCCCAGGGTGGAGAGGGTAACCACAAAACCTTTTGATCTTGTGCACATAGATCTGTTGGGTCCCATGAAGGAACCAAGTTTGGGAGGGGCCAGGTTTCTGCTGACACTGCAGGATGATTTTTCGCAGAACACCTGGACACATGGTCTCAAATCCAAGGAAGATGCAGCACAGCTGATTAGTCGTTGGATTGAGGAGGTGGAACTAATGTTCTCCACGAAGGTCAGGGAAATTGCTAGTGACAGAGGTTCACAGTTTACTGGGTCTGCTTTGCAGAAGTTCTTTCACAAGAAAGGGATAAGTCACACAGTGACTTCTCCTCAACAGAGGGGGGTGGCAGAGCTCAGAAGTGAGGCTCTGGTTAAAGCTGCACAGGTGATGCTGTCAGATTCTGGGTTATCTCCAAAGTTTTGGATGGAGGCAGTTAAATATGTGAGCTTCACCTGGAATCGGTCCTACAATTCAGTGGTAGGAGACACACCGTTTTTCATGCTTCACGGGAGGAAACCGCAGGTACACTTCCTCCGTGAGTTCGGTTCAACGGCCTCGCTGCTGGTGCCTGAAGCTTTGCGAGGGCCAGGTGAACCCAAGTTCCAGAAAATGATCTTCTGTGGGTATGAGCCAACGGCTCGTGCGTGGAGGTTTGCGTACCCGTCAGGTGATCAGAGTAAGCTGCTGATCAGTAAACACGCTGAGTTCTGTAAGCAGGAGGAAAGGTCAAAGACCCCTGCCAGACGCGATATTCTTTCAGAATGTCTTTCTGACTCAGAGCAGGAAGGTTCTGATGAGGAGGAAGGAGAGCCAGGGGCTGAGTCTGCTGATGACGATCAGCTCACTGACCAGAGTCAGGAGCAGGATGGGGCATCTCCACTAGTTGTAAAAAGGGAGCCCAAGAGTGAGCCTAGTTCTCCTGTGAGGGTAATTCCAAGGGTTCGAAGACGCGTTAAGTCAGAGGGGGAATCCCAGGATGCAAAGGACACACCTGCTGACCACAGTGAGTCAGAGGCAGTGCCTGAGGTTGTGCCCAGGCGGTCCAGTCGCACAACGAAGGGAATTCCACCTGAGAGGTATCAGGCCACAGGTGCGTGGGTAAGTTTCGCACAGTGCGAATCTGAGAGTTGTGAGGATGTTCCACAGATGCCTGACAGGAACGCCAGGAGAGGGCGCAAGGCATTGGGGAAGGGATTGATCTCACAGAGGTCTGCAAAGGTACATCCACAGGTCTTGTCAGAATGCTCTGCAAGAGGGGGTGTTGGGGTTCAGAACTTACTGGGTTAATGTTTGTTCTGAGTGTGCCTCCCATTCTGACGTGGGAAAGGAGGGAGGAGTTTGTTGTTCTCTCTGTGTCTCTGAGAGAGACGGACGGAAGCCATGAATGCTAGCAGTCCAGGAGATTTTGGGAAATGCTGAGCTGTAAATATTTGCTGCAATAAAGAACTGATGAAATTTGGACACACACAGGTGCTTCGTGTGTTTGTCTGGATCTGAAGCAGACTGCGACAGTTTTGATCCGCTGTGTTTTTTACTCTGCTAGACGAAACCGGAGAAGAAAAAAGGTCTGCGCAGCTTGGCTGGGAGCGTGCCGGACCACTGGGGCTAATTGAGGCCATAAAGCAATTAGATGGCCAGTGCAATTAAGATCTTATCAGATCTTCACAGTGTCTCTGCCAGCTGCCTTCGGCTTGCCTTTCCCACGCTTTGAAGAAGAGCTCTTTATCTGGTTGCTACGGGAGACGGCCTTCGGCTGTTCCTGTGCCTCGACTGGACAGTCTCTCACCAGATGGGAGGGGGAGCCACAGCGATAACAGCGACGGGAAGCAAAAGCTCTCACAGTCTCCCCTCCGGCTCTTCCTGCATTCCCTGCACCCCCACCTTTGGGAGCACAGCCTGGGCCTGGAGCTTTCCCCCCGGCTCTCTGTCTGCGGGATTCTTCATCGCAGAGGCGTCCCGCCACATAATCAAGATTTAATTGGTCGGCCGGCATCGCTTCCAAGGTCAAACACAACGTCTCATAGCTCCTGTCCAATGAGCTCAAAAGAATGTACACTTTGAGCTCCTCAGAGAGAGGGACCTGTAGCTGCCGGAGCCTGTTGAACGCTGCCAGCATCTGGGTTATATGCTCCTGCATTGACCCCCCCGGCTGAAGCTTCAACTCAAAAAGGCTCCTGGTAGTATGGATTTTGGCCCCAGCCGTTGTTCTCTGGTGGACACGCTCCAAAGCGTCCCAGACGGCTTTCGCAGTGGTCAAACCATCAACATGAGGGAGCTGGGATGAGTCCAGGGCAAGGATTAAAAGCCCATAAGTCCTCTGGTCCCTTCTCAGTGCTGTAGCTGCCTGCACTCTGGCTGCCTCATCAGCACCAGCAGCTGCTGGGGTAGGTTCACGTTGAACACAGCCCCACAGGCCTTTCCCTGTGAGCCACGCCCGTGCTCTTCTTGACCAGTCCTCCCAATTTTGCTGATTTAATCTCTCAAAGGGGACATTGAAACTCTCCTGGAGTTCTGCCATCTCCTCCCCCGGTCCCCCCTTGGGGCTGTGGAGTACTCACACGTTCCAGCCAGCTTCAAAGGAGAGGCATCCAGCGACTCATTGCAGCACACAGCTTGCAGCCAGTCTCCCTGCTTTCTCCCAGGCAGAGCTGGTCTTTTTCTTCCGGCAGCAAAAACAGCAGCGTCTCACTTTTTACAGCCTTTGTAAGCACACAGCATTCCAAACAGGCTCTCCACCGGACATCAAAGCAGCTTCCTCTAATTGCAATTACCGTCCATAACCTCTTAGATGATTTATTGCTCAGATAAGCCCTGCTGTCCAGCCCACTTCGGCTGCGCAGCTCTGCTGGACTTCAAAGGCCACATTCCAAAGGCTCTGAGCAAAAATAACGCAGAGTTTACGCAGCAGCAAGAGAAAACTGCAAAAACTTCTTCAGAGCTTTCTTCAGTGTGCTAAAATAAAGTCCACTCAGGATATTAGCAGCTAGAAGCAGTTTATTTACAGCAGACTATCCATTATCTATCACAGCGAACAGCATCGTGAAAACACGTCCTCTCTCCTCAAAAGCGAAAGTAGAGAAAAAGAACAAAGACTGGAGACTCTCGGACATGACGTAGAATCTCCCCCCTCCCAACAGTGGGCAGTGCGTACACTCTGAGCTGTTTTAACCCTGTAAGCTCAGGTTATCCTCACAGATTCCCCTCCCTGGGTATATGCAGGGAACAGGGAGGAGGAGAAGCAGTTGGTGTGTTTTTCTCACAGCCTGAGGAAAATCGCCGGAACGGACCTCGTGTGTTTTTCCTGCCGGGAGTCGCCGGAGGGAGGTCAAAAGAATTCAGCCGGTGCCTGGAGAGATAGGCACATACCTCTGACCGAGCCTGAATTCTAACACTCCCAGGGTCTTCTGCTGGCTCCCTCACTGCGGGAAGTGATGTTACAGGGCATTCTCGGTAGTTTCACCCGCCCTGTGGAATGCCCTCCTACCAGATGTCAAAGAAATAAACAACTATCTGACTTTGAGAAGACATCTCAAGGGAGCCCTGTTTAGGGAAGCTTTTAATATGTGATGAATTATTGTATTTTAATATTTTGCTGGAAGCCACTCAGAGTGGTTGGAGAAACCCAGCCAGATGGATGGGGTATAAATAAACTATTGCTATTGTTATTGTTTTAAGGACTTTTCCATGCAATATGGGAATCCACATCCATCTGAAATTCAGGAGCAGTTGGACCACCCCCAGATTCAGGGGATCTACCTTTGGGGCCATCTGGTAGAAAACGGGGAACTGGGTTTTATCATGAATAGGAGGAACAGTATATCCATAACTTGCCCAGGACGCAAAGGGAGAGGTGTGTGCTTTGCTGTGGTTTCAGGACAAATCTCAGACAGTTGACCAACTACAGTCCTCCACACATGCACTCAAAGAGCACAGACAAAATGCTGACCGTGTAGAACGGGAGGAGGTCTTCCAGGAATGCCTCCAGACTCTCAATATTTTTTGGGACTGAATCACATCCCAGAATATTAGACTAGGGACTCAGCTACATTACTCAAAAAACTGTGTTTTGAATGCATTGTAAACAAGCAACATGGTTTTTAAAAGCAGTGGTGGGGTGGCATAGGGCATCTGACACCAGTGTTGAGTGCTCCTGCTTCCAGGTTCCATCCCACCCTCACCTTTGGAAGAGTCCAAAAAGGAAAGAATGAAAAGCCCATGGCAGAGGCACAACTCCGTCTTAACACCTAACCAGCCATACCTGTGGGATTTTGTAGATGCTTGACAGGTGACGTATGCCTAGAAATATCAGCTTCAGCATCTTCAAGAACAGCCAACAGGTTATTCCTCTTCCCACAGTCATAGTTTGGAATGTCTGCGTGCCCAGTAGAGAGCAGGTCTAGCAGGGCATCAGAAGTCCTCCTTGCATTAGAATAATGGTCATAGATGACATAGCCGAGGGTGACGTTGGGTAAGAGCCTGGGGTCCTGATTGATTTCACGAATGGCAGCCAGGAAGGACAGGACATTCCAGAATTTCCCACGATAGCCACTGGAATGAAAAAGTGCCCCCCTCCACTGAATGAAAACATTTCTAATTCTTTCTGCATCCAAACTCTCAGCTGTTTCCAGCACAGAAAATAAAACGAGTCCACCCTGAGATGCTCAAATACCTTCCATTAGCGACCTGTAGGAGAGAGGAAAGGCCCATCAGCCTCGCTGAAGGTGGACTGACACCATAGTGAAACTGACCACAACTTTCACCATCATGAACATTTCATGAGATTCTGTTTCAGCTGTGTTTACAGCCAGCTGCATTATTTACCCCCTTGTAGGTTTGGATTTTTAAATGCTACTTTGCACAATCATAACATTCTCAGTTGCAGCATACTCCTTTTCAGTCAGAACTTAAGCGTCAGCTTCAACTGAGAAGCACCTAAGTTCATGGTCCTGGCATATGGCGGCAACTGGAACCTATGAAATCAGAGTGTGCCTCCAGACAGTCAATATTTTGCAGGAAGGATTCAAGCAGTTGGTCCCTTACCTTTCCCGCCCCGACCTGGCCACAGTGATCCATGCGACGGCCAACTCCAGGCTTGACTACAGTAATTCGCTCTACGTGGGGCTGCCCTTGAAGCTGTTCCAGAAACTCCAGTGGCTGCAGAATGCTGCAGTGAGGCTCCTCGCGGGGTCTCTGCCATGGGAGCATATTCACCCAGTGCTTTTCCAGCTGCACTGGCTCCCGGTGGAGTACAGGGTCAGATTTAAGGTGCTGGTTTTAACCTTTAAAGCCCTTCATGGCCTAGGACCCTCGTACCTCCGGGACCGCCTCTCCAGGTAGGCCCCACGGAGGACCTTAAGGTCCATAAATAGCAACACCCTAGAGGTCCTGGGCCCTAAGGAAGTTAGATTAGCTTCAACCAGAGCCAAGGCCTTTTCAACTCTATTTTCAGCTCCTGGTGGAACACTCTGCCTCATGAGACCAGGGCCCTGCAGGATCTGATTTCTTTCCACAGGGCGTGTAAGACAGAGTTGTTCTGCCTGGCCTTTTGCTTGGAATCAATTGGATTCCCTCCCCCTTTCTTTTTCCTTTCTCCTCCTGTGATAAGGCTGCATTTTAAGGTTTTAATGTTGTATTTTTATCTTGTTTTTAAGTTGTATTCATTCAACTTGTTTTTATTATTGCTTGTTAGCTGCCCTGAGCTATTATTGCTTGTTAGCTGCCAAAAAATTTGAAAAACATCTTCATGTATGCGACAACGGCCACGAGAGTTCTGGTAGCACAAGGATGGAAGACTGAAGAAATCCCAACTAAAGAATTATGGCAAGAAAAATTGATGGATTATGCAGAACTGGCAAAATTGACATATAAGCTACGGGACAAGGATAACTGTGACTTTAAGGATGAATGGGAACCTTTCACAAAGTATTTGAAGACGCAACAAAGTGAGCTGGACTCTTTGGCAGGTTTTGAATAAACATCCACAATTTTTTTTTATTTTTTTTACTGATAATAATTAGCTAAACAGTTGGAGGATCTATACAACTCTGTAACATGCAGAAAATAGCATTATTGGAGAAACCAAAGACTGGAACTGAGGGAAGTCGGATGGGGTGGGGTGGGGGGATGGATTTTTTTTTGGGGGGGGGAGGAAAAAAGGGGGGGGGATAAGGATATGTTTTTGGAAAATATGTTTTGTTATAACTTTGAATAAAAAAAATTGATTCCCTCCCCCTCTTTCTTTTTCCTTTCTCCTCCTGTGATGAGGCTGCATTTTAAGGTTTTAATGTTGTATTTTAATCTTGTTTTTAAGTTGTATACATTCAATTGTTTTTATTATTGCATTGGCTGGGGAGGGAGTGGCATAAATTAATTATTATTATTATTATTATTATTATTATTATTATTATTATTATTATTAAAGAGCACCACATAATCAAGTAAATCAGGACGAATGCTGAATCAGCAGGGTTTCTGGAGAAGCCTTGAATCAGGTGGAGAGCATTTTTTTTTGGTTGACTGATTCATTGACTGAATCAGAAGCAGGATGTCACCTCACGTTCCTCTCAAAAATGAGGTCCATTTTAGTGGACTCAAAGGAGAACTTTGGACAAATCCCTTGAGTTTTCATGAGAAGTAAAGGAAAGGGGAAGGGGGAAGAGTGATGTTGTGTCAGGCGTGGAGAGTTCTCTCCCTTTGGTAACATCACAGATAAGAAGTCCTTTTATTACAGCATCATGTTGGAAGCAGAAATACTCAGCTCTCCGCAAGGGGGGCAGTTGGCTGCTCTAAATCCTCCTTCTGACTTCCGTAGCATTTTGGGTGCCAATGGGAAGTTCCTCCCTCCCTCTGACTTCTTTGCTCTCTGATATGTTCAGACCTCCGAGTCTGTGGTGAGGGGGGTTCCACACTCTCAAGTGACATCTCAACTAGCTGCCTCCTCCCTTCAGGTTCCCTTGTCATTATCTCGTACCTGGGCAACTCCTCCCTCAGCTGTTCAGCTCCTGTCTCTCTCTCTCTGCTTCTGAACATGCTGTGGACTGTCGGACTTGCGTTCGACCAAGCAACTCTTCCGGTCGAGTCTGTGATTAACGACCTGAGCCTTTGATGAGGCTCCAAGCACGTTACCCCATTACGCAGAGTATCCACCACACAGGGAAGGAGCCGAGATACTATGTGCTACATTGCAAAGAGTGTTTTATTTCTAACTACGAAGACAGAAAAGAAATATACATGCTCTCTCTGTGAAAGCAGAGAGCAACTGAACAACAAAGGAACAGGAAACCAGTAAACATCACATCCGTCTCCCATCTTCCGTGAGACTTCCAACAGTATGGAATCTCTGGAATACAAAACAGAGTTTTGTGACTCCAAGCACTGCACAGTGGCAACAAACAGAAACTAACATGGACAAGTAGGGGTGACTTTTCCCCTCCATCTCTCCATCGGAGAGGAAACTAGTCTGCCATAGAATGCATTCCCCAGTCCTCGTCTTTAGACTATTCCCTGACATGTTGCGATCATTTGGGTTGCCCTTTTTTAAATTTTGATGCCGTCAATCATGGTATCCTCCTGAACTGACTTAGTGAGATGGGTGTCCGAGGCACCATATTACAGTGGTTCTGTTCATGTCTTCAGTGTCACGTCCAGAAAGTAGCACCCAATGACTGCTCCTCACCCCCACCCCGGCATTTGTGCTATGGGGTGCTGCAAGGTACTGTTCTCTCCCCAGCGCTATATAAGATCTATATGCTATTTAAAATCTATATGAAGTCATGGGGTGCGGTCATGAGGAGTTTTGGAGTAAGGGGCCACCAGTATGCCGATAACACACAGCTCTAGGGACATGGGTGGCACTGTGACCTACTGAGCTTCTTGGGCTTGCTGGTTGGAAGGTTGGCGGTTTGAATCCATGTGACGGTGGCAAGCTCCCATTGCTCTGTCCTAGCTCCTGCCAACCTAGCAGTTTGATTAAAATAAATAAAGAAACATACAACAAAAAGCAATACAAGATTCAAATGCCAAACTTACGCTGAATCTCCTGACTTCCCCCCATCCTTTCTATGGGTCCTAGTGGTAATATTTACACCTGCAAATCAAGACTGTCCAAATTTTGTCTTTCCAAATTGTCCATACTTTACATTAATTTACAAGTGTGGTTAAAATCCTGTTAATGTTTTAACCTGCTTACAATGGTCTTGCTTTCTGAGCTTCCCAGTTATTTTTGCCATTTCAGCATAGTCCATCAACTTCGTTTGCCATTCTTCTCTGCTCAGGGTTGTTTCTTCCTTCCATCTCTGGGCTAGTAGCATCCGTGCGGCTGTTGTCGCATACATAAACAATCTTTTCTGGTCCTTTGGTATGTCGGTACCTATAATTCCTAATAAGAAGGCTTCTGGTTTTTTAAACAAAAGTTATTTTAAACATTTTTTCCAATTCATTATATATCATCTCCCATAATTTTTTAGTTACTTTATAGCCAAGTGGGGGGAGAATGTGGGAATTTTCCAATGTTATCCTGAGGACAGTGAAGAGACTGAGGATAAACAACAGCAAAGGCCCACACCCACTAATGAAGGTTCTGAATCTGAATCTGAAACAGAATCGGATGATTCAGAGGATTTCAAGAGTTCTACGGCCTCTATGCGACCCTTTGAAGGCTCTGATGGAGAATTGGAGGAACCACTGTTCACTATAGGCCACTTTTCTCCTAAGAAAGAAGAGGAGAGTGTTGAAGACTTATGACTAATTCGCAGGTCTGAAAGAGCCACAAAATCTCCATCACAGTGTCCTGTTGCGCCAGAAGCGGTTTAGTCCTGTTGGCCACATGACCCGGAAAGTTGTCTGTGGATAAACACCCGATCCCTCGGCCTGATAGTGAGATGAGCGCCACTCCCCATAGTCACATTTGTCGAGACTGAACAATCCAGGGGTCTTTACACCTTTACATTAACACACAGCTCTCCTTCTCCATAACAGGAGAGTCTCTGCAAAAAATGTGGATTTATTTAAAGATAACTATTAGAAATGTTGGACAGAAGTGAAAAAAGATTTAGAAATTTGGTCAAATTTGAAGCTTTCCTTGTCTGGTCGAATTGCAGTTATAAAGATGAATGTATTGCCAATGGAGGCAAAGGCTGTGAAAAGGCTCAATATGGAGTGCAAATGGCCGAGATATTGGGAAATTTTGGAACAAGAAGGGGACAAACTGAAATTGCAGAGTTTTGAGAAATTAAAAGATAAAGTGCTAGACTGGCTTCATTATTATCAAATAATGGAGGTCTACAAGTTGGACAGGAAAATTGGCTTCCAGGTGGAAAAATCAAAATTGGAAACAGAATTGTTAGAACCCAATACTAAGAATTTGTCAAAAATGTATAACTTGCTGTTGAAATGGAATACGCAGGATGAAACGGTGAAATCAGCCATGATTAAGTGGGCACAAGATATTGGTCATAACATTATGTTTGCAGACTGGGAAAAGTTGTGGACCACAGGCATGAAATTTACAGCATGTAATCCCCTAAGAGAGAATATTATGAAAATGATTCATAGGTGGTACATGACCCCAGTCAAGCTTGCAAAAATTTACCACTTATCTGATAATAAATGTTGGAAATATAAAGAGACTGAAGGTACATTCTTTCACCTTTGGTGGACATGCCCAAGGATTAAGGCTTTCTGGGAAATGATATATAACGAAATGAAAAAGGTATTTAAATATACCTTCTTGAAGAAACCAGAGGCCTTTCTCCTGGGTATGGTCGGCCAATTGATGTCAAAGAAGGATAGAACATTCTTTATGTATGCTACAACAGCAGCAAGAATACTCATCACAAAGTATTGGAAGACACAAGATCTACCCACCTTGGAAGAATGGCAGATGAAGGTGATAGACTATATGGGACTGGCAGAAATGACTGACAGAATCCGAGACCAGGGAAGAGAGACAGCGGAAGAAGATTGGAAGAAATTTAAGGACTATCTTAGGAAACATTGCAAAATTAATGAATGTTAGAATGACGTTGGTTTAGAAATTATGTGGTTCCCAGCTGTAATGGTTTAAGTAAATAGAAAAGAAAGGTTAAAAACTAAATGAAAAATAAGGGAATTAATAAGGGAATGTGCTGAATTAATGACTAGAAATTGGAATACAGAAAGGGGAGGTATGAGGAAGTCGGGGAAGTAAGGTATAAGAAAATAAGGGAATGAAATTATACTTGTTTTTTGTTTGTGTTTGTTTGTATTGTTGTTATGTATTGTTTTTAATATAATTTTTGAAACTTTAATAAATATCTATTAAAAAATAAAATAAACTGTGTTCAAATCCTGGAAAGTCCACTTACCTTTAATGGTCAGGCGGTGTTGCGCCCAACCAAGTCCACGCCCACAATTTGGTGCCCTGCTGGGGAGGGTTGCTGCCTGCCTGCGGATTGACCAATTGTGCCAGGCATTCCGCAGGGGGTGGGCCCTACCAGCCAATAGGCATTGCTTGGCCCCGCTCCCTGGAGGGATAACTTGGGGCCTGCCCAGGCCTCCTCCCCAGTTTGTCATTGGATCTCCCACCCTCCGTCCCCTTTTCATATGTCTTATTTCCATACTAAGACCTTGCTATGAACACTGTCAGCAGCCATATTTGGGGCCTGGTGTCAGAACTCCGCATGACCGAGCTACTCCTCCTCGGACATTCTCCGTCATCTCCGACAGTGATTAACGACCTAAGCCTTTGATGAGGCTCCAGGCACGTTCCCATTCCGCAGAGTATACAAACACCCAGAGAAGGACGAGAAATATATGAGCTACATTGCTACGTTTTATTTCAAACTACGCAGGACAGAAAAGAATACACATCTGCTCTCTGTGAAGGCAGA
Organism: Podarcis cretensis; assembly: GCF_951804945.1. Taxonomy (NCBI): domain Eukaryota; kingdom Metazoa; phylum Chordata; class Lepidosauria; order Squamata; family Lacertidae; genus Podarcis; species Podarcis cretensis. Next base: position 124,642,391 of record NC_137171.1, read on the forward strand.
GAACCAACTGGAACAAAGAAACAGGAAATGAGTAATAACAACATCCGTGTCCCGTGAGACTTCCAACCGTCTGGAATGTAAACAGAGTCTTGTGACTCCAAAATCTGCACAATGGCATAAACAGAAATCTAACACCTGTCAGGAATTTTTCAATTTGGCAACTTGGCCCTGGCCATTTGATTTTCGCCTTCCTCATAGCAATCCTCACAACTTTCTGAGGTTAGGCATTGGGTAAGCCTTAGTCTTGGCTGGAGGGGAGGTTATAGCCTCTCTCTGCCCTTCCTTGAATAAGGGTATCCTGTCAAAGGGATCTGTGAGGAGTTGCTTCTGTCTGGATGCCCAGCAGGGGGCTAGGGCCATAGCACTCCTCCAACAGGGGCCCCTTGGTGGTTACACCTACTCGATGTAGGTCATGGGGCCCCGGTGTGGATTACCCTTACATGCACCCCCAGCAGGTGGACTGGGGTGGAATAAATGGCTATGCCAAACCATTCACATCTGTAATCAATAGAGTTGTGGCTCATTTGGACCCAATGTTATGCTGTTGCCTTGTCTGGTTTTTCATCACTTAGGGAGTGACAGGAACACAGGAGCTTAACACACAATTTGTAGGCTCTTTGGATGATTCCCACTTCTAAAGGAGCAAGTGCATAGTTTGGGGTTACTCTTGGATACACCTTTGTCACTAGAGACCCCCGTGTCCTCTATGGCTGTTTGTGAACAGGAATAGCCTGACCACTGGAGTAATGGAAAACGTGGAGCTGGACTACTGCAATGCACTCTTTCTGGGGCTGCCCTTGGGTTAGGGTTAGGGTTTTTCCGAGATTTTGGTCAAGAACATCTGGCACCCCCCCCCCCCATTTGAAGGACTATCCACTTAAACCTATTTTCTGCTTCCTGCAACTTCCATTCCTGATGCCACCAGAGGACCTCTTCTCTTATTCCATGACTACTAAGCTTACCCAGGAGGCACCTTGATGAAAGCTTTTTTGGAATTCCAAGTGTTGGTTTGTCTGTTTCTTTATTAAATTTGTACACTGCCCTTCACCCGATGATCTCAGGGTGGTTCACAGCATAAAAATACAGGATAAGACCAAAAAGTATATAATAAAAACAAGAACAAAAACAAAACAAGAAACCTACAAAAAAATCTGAATCGCCTCTGTCTTTACGTGAAATTTCAGTTCCCTTGTTCACCTCTCAAATTCATCAGAATAGCCCTATCCTGTGTTAGCATCAGTGCGCGGGGGGGGGGGGGGGGATTCTGCCAGGGCTCACGTATGATAGTTCAGGGAACTTCTAACTCTTAATCTTGGTACTTTTCACCAATCTTTGGCATTTGCATCTCACAGTTTGGAGGCAGATCTTGGAGTTTTCGCAAACATGTTTTTCTTCAGCCCCACAGTTGCAGGTGGAGCTGCATAAAGTGTCTAGGAACTTGCAGAGGTGGTACTTCTTCTCCATATAATTATCAAAATGATAGTGTGTGTGGTTTTCTTGCTTCCAAAGATCACATTTGAGTCCACTAAACGTGATGTTATGGATCTGAGGCAGAAAGGTCTGGCAGATATATGCCTCCTGAGCCACTCAAAACTTGGGGGGGGGGCTGAGATTTAGGACAGATGATAACTGTACCAGAATGAGGTTGGCTTGACTTCTCTCCACTTCAGATGTGATCCCTCTGCACGGCTCCGTTAGTGAGAAGAAAGTTACTGCATCTTGCAAGGACCACAACAAAAGACTTCTAATTCTTTGTAAGGGAGGTGCTCGTTCCTGGGAGGAAAAAAGATGGTCCTCATTCTACTGCTTCTACTGCCTTATGGGGACTGTGGGAAACTGAACACAAAATGCCTCTTGTCTTTGGAAAGGGATGAGATAGATTCACCTAATTATTTCAGGCCAGGAGACCACCTCATCAGTGGGGTCCTCTCTGCCACAAACACTATGTTTCATCCTCATATCTTTAGCCAATGTCCTTCCACCAGCTTTTATTGGTAAGACGTTTTGTGGGGATGGATATTAAATATTAAAATATTTTTAAAATAAAATATTAAACTGCAGTGGTCTGTTAAAAATTAAAAGCTTCCCTAAACAGGGCTGCCTTCAGTTGTCTTCTAAAAGTGTCAAAGTTGTTCTTCTCTTTGGCATCTGGTGGGAGGGTGTTCCACAGGGCGGGTGCCACTACCGAGAAAGCCCTCTGCCTTGTTCCCTGTAACTTGGCTTCTTAGAGTGAGGAAACCTCTAGAAGGCCCTCAGCGCTGGATCTCAGTGTCCGGGCTGAACGATGTGAGTGGAGACGCTTCTTCAGGCCGTTTAGGGCTTAAACGTCAGCACCAACACTTTGAATATATTATGTCCCACATTCTTCGCCCATTTTATAATAACGCAATTTACCTGGTCCTCTTTAGTGTCCCATTCCAAAAGCTTGTAAACGGACTGAGAACCAATGTAGATCTTTCAAGATTGGTGTTATGTGGTCTCGGCGGCCGCTCCCAGTCACCAGTCTAGCTGCCGCATTCTAGATTAGTTGTAGTTTCTGGGTCACCTTTAAAGGTAGTCCCACATAGAGCGCACTGCAATAATCCAAGCAAGAGATAACTAGAGCATGCACCACTCTGGTGAGACAGTCTGTGGGCAGGTAAGGTTTTAGCCTGTGTACCAGGTGGAGCTGGTAGACAGCTGCCCTGGACACAGAGTTAACCTGCGCCTCCATGGACAGCTGTGAGTCCAAAATGACTCCCAGGCTGCGTACCTGGTCCTCCAGGGACACAGTTACTCCATTCAGGACCAGGGAGTCCTCCACACCTGCCTGCCTCCTGTCCCCCCAAAACAGTACTTCTGTCTTGTCAGGATTCAGCCTCAATCTGTTAGCTGCCATCCAACCTCCATCCACCTCCAGACACTCACAAAGGACCTTCACTGCCTTCACTGGTTCTGATTTGAAAGAGAGGTGGAGCTGAATATAAGAGGTAGAACAGAAATATCACTTGGACAGTGTTGGCATGTATATAATTTCTCCCCCCAGGAAAGGACCCACAAAGTACTGGCAGCTCCTCTCCTTCTTGTATGCCATTCAAGCGATCAACCAGAATCAAAAGCTGTTACCCAACATCACCCTGGGCTACAGCATCCATGAGAACTTTTTTGATGGAAGGGTGACCTATGATGCTTTGCTAGACATGCTGTCCATTGGGCAGCTGAGCTTTCCAAACTACAGCTGTGGTAAACAGACTAACTTACTGGCTGTTCTCGAAGGGTCCGACTCTCAAAACTCCATCCGGATTTCAAACGTGTTGGGCATCTATAAAATCCCACAGGTAGGAATGGAGAGAGGTATAATAGCATTATGATATTGGCAGTCTTATTTTCAGCTACCCTCCTGTTGATCCCTAGCATCAAATTTGCCTTCTTTACGGCTGCCACAACCTTCAAGGAAATCACTGTTCCCACCAAAGGGTCCTTGCAATAGACCTTCCTCCTTCCTAAGACCTTCCCAATCTCACGTTGGGCTTAGAAATATTTAGGCTTTGATCTGAAATCAAACAAGATACAAATCTTCCTTCTCTTCCCAGGTCACTTATGCTTTTGTCTCTCATGTTCTGAATGATAAGAGGCATTTCCCTTTTTTCTACCGGATGGTCCCCAAAGAAGAAGCCCTGTACCCAGGGATTGTCAAGCTGCTCCAGCACTTCCGATGGACCTTGATTGGCCTCCTTGCACCAGACACCGACAATGGAGAGAGGTTCCTGAAGAGCTTGACACCCGTGCTCATCAAGAGCGGGGTCTGTGTTGTCATCTCACAAAGCATCCAAGGACTGAATACAAATGGAGTATACATGTCTCGTCTTCCATTCCTCAAGTGGAGGCAAGTGCGTGTATTTGTTTACTATGGGGAAATGACTTTTTTCTTAGATGGACTACTCATTATACAACAGATTTTTGACACAGTGATGAAATTCATTGTTGGAAAAATCTTCATCACAACAGTTTTGTGGGATGTCGCCCTGGAGCTGATGTATAATGAGATATCTTTCCAACACACCCATGGTATATTTTCTTTCTTCACTGAGACAAGTAAAGGGGCAAAATACGGTGATTTTCTACCCTTTTTCTTTGGTATTAAGAAGTTTTGGGAAGATGCTTTTAATTGTTCCTATTTAAAGCATGCATTCTCAGTGAAAGGCCGGACAAGATGCAGAGAGAGAGAGAAACTGGAGAGGCTTCCCCAAGATGATCTGGAAAGAATCCTCTCTCTAGACAGCTACAGGATCTACAACACTCTGCAAGCCGTGGCTCGTGCCTTAAATGCTGCATATTCATCTAGATCTAAGCAGAGGGGAACTGAGAGAATGGGACTTCAAAGGCTACAGCCATGGCAGGTATTTTCTTTCCCTTCATAGACATCTCAACTGAGCATGACAATTGATTGTAGTGTTGCAGATATTGAATATTGTGCAGTTTGAAATGATTAGAAGCATAAGAATTGGAAGCATTCATTTCCTTTGGAAATGAATTATTTTCCAGGCCCATAGAAATATTATTCACTCTTTACTCACAGAACTCTTTATAACAGAATGAGAACATCATTCTGTCCAACACAGGCTCGGGATCTCTCTCTCTCTCTCTCTCTCTCTCTCTCTCTCTCTTCCTCTCTCCCTCTCTCCCTCTTTCTCTCTCTCCTGCCTTTCAGCCTCCAGGCTGTTTGCTTTACCATCTGGACAGCTTGCTTTACATATTGACTCTGTTGAGTTTTGGAGCCAAAGACTAAAAGGCAACTCCCTTCAAAAAGGAGATATTGCAATCCAATACCTTCGTCACATGATCTAAGGTTACAACACTCACGTTAGCTAGCAGAGAACAACAACCAGTTAGTTAATCTTAATCTCAGCAAGAGCCTGGAGCCCTTCAGAAAAAAAACTACTATGGAAAAAACCCAAAGTTTGCAAAACACATTAGCCATTTTCCATTTTCTTTTTTTTTTATAATGATATTTATTAAGTTTCACAAAATATAACAAACTTCGAAACAACAAATAACAAACATCAGAAATACAAACAATATCAGAAAACATAAAAAACAAAAACATACAAAAGATTCAACATAATAATAGCAGAAACATTAAAAGAAAGCTCTGGTTCATTCTAATAATCTTCAAAACCTTATTTTCCTTACTTCCTCCCGCCTCCCTTCTTGTATTCCACTTTAAAAGTTTTTTCAGCAAGCTCGTTCAAAATCGTTTTATCCTTTATCTTTCCCTTTATACTCTTCCTTATCCTGATCACTGGAACCCCATCATTTCATTTACACTGCCCTTAGCACTCATAAATTTTACAATGATTTTGTAGATAAACTTTAAACTTCTTCCAGTCTTCTTCCACCAACTCTTCTCCTTGATCTCGGATTCTGCCAGTCATTTCTGCCAATTCCATATAGTCTATTACTTGTGTCTGCCATTCTTCCAAGGTGGGTAGATCTTGTGTCTTCCAGTGTTTTGCGATGAGTATTCTTGCTGCTGCGGTAGCATACATAAAAAAGGTTCTATCCTTCTTTAACACCAATTGGCCGACCATGCCCAGGAGAAAGGCCTCTGGTTTCTTTAGGAAAGTGTATTTAAATACCTTTTTCATTTCGTTATAAATCATCTCCCAGAAAGCCTTGATCCTTGGGCACGTCCACCAAAGGTGAAAGAATGTACCTTCAACCTCTTTACATTTCCAACATTTATTATCGGGCAGATGATAAATTTTTGCAAGCTTGACTGGGGTCATGTACCACCTATACATCATTTTCATAATATTCTCTCTTAAGGCATTACATGCCGTAAATTTCAAACCGGTGGTCCACAACCGTTCCCAGTCAGCGAACATAATGTTATGACCAATATCTTGTGCCCATTTTATCATAGCAGATTTAACCGTTTCATCCTCGGTATTCCATTTCAGCAGCAAGTTATACATTCTCGACAATACCTTAAAGCCATTTTCCATTTTCAACCTTCCTTAATACATATACATTTTTCATTTCTGTTTGCTATTCGTATTCTTGCCTCATTGCACAGCCCCCCAAGCAACTGCTCCCATCATGTGCCCAATTCTCCTTTCCCCGCAAGTTGGAATTATTTTTGGCAGGGGAGATGACATTGATCAGGCTGTCTCTAGTCTCTATTCCTTTGACACACGCTTGACTCTGCTCTGGCTCTCTGCTCCCTCCACCAAGCTCCTGCCTTTCCCTGCTGAAGCCCACATTAGAGATTTCATTCAGTTTGCCTTGAAAGGAAAAACAAACCTAATTTCTGAAACAATCCAAGGGTGCAGCATCCTTCAAAAACATGCTTACTAGGAGAAAATCACACAGAAATGCTGAAGAATTGTGATGAGTTTCTATTATTATTTTAAAAATGCTTCAGAAATGTGGAGAACTGAATTTAAGATTGGGGTTTATGTGAGAGAGAAAAGAGTATGAACCAAAAGTGACAAGATCCCTCCATGACTATTTGAGTTTGCAACCAGCTCTAAGCAAAGGGGAAGTGGATTGTCAGTATGCTTCCATCATCATCATCATCATCATCATCATCATTATTATTATTATTAGATAATTTTAATTAAATTTTCAATATAACAATTCCAAATAAACATTTTACAAATATCCAGTGACTTCCCTTCTTCTCTTTCCTTGGTCCATTGGTACATCTTATACACCCCTGCATATTTTACTATAACCATTCAAATCAGTTTTCTACTTTTACATCCATCAAACATTATTTACAGGGTTGAATTTGTCTTAATGCTGCCACCATTTTCAGCTGTATACTGTTATTTTCCATATATTCAATAAATGCTTTCCACTCTTCTTTCAATGTATGTTCTTCTTGCTCTCTTATTCTGTGTGTTAAATCTACAATTTCTGCATATTCTGTCCACTTAAGTTGCCAGTCCTCTTTAGCTGGGACCTCACTGACTTTCCATTTCTGGGCTAGCAAAACAGGGGCCTCTGCTTCCCTTTATTCTAAATGCTCTCATCTTTGCTTCTGTTCCAGCTCCACCCTTTCCTAGGAAACACCCAGTTCTACAATTCTTCCATGGACAGAGTGTATTTGGATGAGAACGGGGAGCTGGCAGCTGACTTGGACATTGTGAACTGGGTGGTGTTCCCCAATAAATGCGTCCTCAGAGTGAAGTTTGGGAGTATCGACAGACAGGGATCCCCAGACCTGAAGTGCACCATCGACCAGGAGGCCATTGTGTGGCCCAAGTGGCTCAATCAGGTGACGGGGAGTGGGAATCATGCCTGTCATTTTGCTGTCTTTTCTATGAGCTCTAATAAGTGCTCCCTGTTCTGTGGGCTGCTGCCCTCACTTGCCTGTCAACTCCAGCACTGGGCTGTTGTTCCAGATAGTTCCTACAGCTCCTCTGCTCAGCTGGGTGCCAAAGGAGGCTTCCTGCTAAACTGTGTGTATGGGGAAAGGGGGGTTCCTTGGTTTTCTGTTGCTACCTGAATTTTATTAGTAGTGAATAGCTCATGGCCCATATACAGAACTTTATTTAATGGAGGTCCTTTGTTTTTCCCCGAATTTAATCATGAATAATTCATGTAATGGACAGTGATGGGAAATGCTGAGTTTCAAGCTATAGTCTAGATGCTACAGCAGATGACAACATACTATGCCTCAAAGAACAATTCTCACTGACGCTCTTCGTCTTTGTGCCTAGACCCTTCCTACTTCCAGGTGTGTGGAAAGCTGTCGCCCTGGATCCGTCAAGGTGATTCAGGAAGGGAAGCCTCTTTGCTGTTATGAATGTCTTCCCTGTGCAGAAGGGACCATCTCCGCTCAGGAAGGTGGGTGACTCCAAGGGGAAGGCTGGCCTTGGGGAAGAGAGAAGGGTTCCGTCAGGAATCTCTCAAAACCAATTCTGGGCAGGACAAGGCTGGTATGGTTCATGTGTGGGAGGGAACTGGGTGGTCCAAATCATCATCATCATCAATCTCTTTTTCATGATTATAGTTCGTGATATTGTTCTAAAACGTATCATCAACATTATATATATATAAATATAGTAAAGGAGGATATAAACATGTCAATCACTAAATGCCTGCCCACCCATATCCTTTTTTTAAAAAAATAATAATTTTTTATTAAAATTTTAAAGGTTACAAAAAAAGGAATACAAAGAATATCAATTTTAAAAAAAGAATATATAAAAGGGGGAAAAAGTAAGAAGACAGAACAATACATAAAAAACACCATCATCACAAAAAGAAAAAAGAAGAAAAAAACAAATCAGACCTTTACATAGCTTACTTTCATTTGCTTACTTCCTTGACCTCCTCACACCTCCCTTTTTTGTATTCTAATTCAATTATATATTTCAGCAAATCCTTTCCAACTTTGTTCTTATCCTAATAATTTATCTTAATATATTGTAATTTTACATTCTCTTCTTTCACCAATTAACTATCCATTTTTTACTTAATCCTTTATATAATTTCTGCTAAAACTACATTATTTCATTCCAACATCCTTCTAACATTCCTTAATTTTACAATGCTTCTGTAAATAAACTTTAAATTTCTTCCAGTCTTCTTCCACCAACTCTTCACCTTGGTCTCGGATTCTGCCAGTCATTTCCGCCCATTCCATATAGTCCATCACCTTCATCTGCCATTCTTCCCGGGTGGGTAACCCATATCCCACTCCTCAGTCCTACTACAAAATCTCACTCCAAAAAATACCTTTGATCAAATGTGAAGAGGGAGGTCTAAACCATGGAGCCTCTTGGTCTTGCTGATCGGAAGGTCAGCAGTTCAAAACCACGCGACGAGCTGAGGTCCCGTTTCTCTGTCTCAGCTTCTTCCATCCTAGCAGTTCGAAAGGACACCAGTGCAAATAGAAGGATAGATGTCACTGCAGCGGGAGGTAAAGCTACTTCTGAGCTGGGAAGGAGGTAGGGTTGCGGGCCCACCCCCTCCCACACACGCGGGGGCTGGCTCTTAGCCCCCGTGAGATCGAGGGAATCCCCGGGCGTGTCTATGACCTGGCCCGCCAATCGGTGGGCTGTGGAGGCGTGGCCTAACCCATTTAAGGCCAGCGCACCCGGGGACCGCCCTCTTTGCCCCGTTCCAGCTGACCGGTTTTTCCCATCCCACCCACCCTTTAGGCTTAGCTAGCTTTGACCTTGGTATGGACTTCGGTTGGTCACCGCAAGGGGCCTGGTAGGAATCTTTCCACTTGGCGCGCTTCAGCCATTTGGTTTCTTCGCCTACCTCATAGCAAAACGTCACAACTTCCTTGGTATTGGCAGTTAGGCATTGGCAGGGGTTAATTGTTATGCAAATGAGGGGGGGAAGGAAGCGCCATCACCTTCCCACAATGAAAAGGGTAGTCCAGTTGCCCTGCCCGAAACCTAGGGAGGTGAGGGCCTACGGCATGCCCCCGAGCGGTGACACCCGTGGGATCCTGGTTGGCGTACTTCAACAGGACTCCCACGGCTGGTGGATAACCCTTCCAGGTCACCATGCCGGGTAGTCAATAGGAGCCAATGCCTAAGGCCAATAGCTTCCAATTCCTGTAATCAATAATGTTGTGGCCTTTTACGCCCATTAACCTTACATCATGTCTTATTAGTCTTCATTTCACAGGGGGGGACTTGCCACGCATCCGTCATGGTGCCCCTTTGCACCAGAAGCGGTTTTGTCATGCTGGCTACATGACCCAGAAAGCTGTCTGTGGACAAACACCAGCTCCCTGAAGCGAGATGAACGGTGCACCCCATAGTTGCCTTTGACTAGACTTAACTGACCCGGGGTGCTTAAGGAGGGAGATTGTTATGGACCTAGGGTAGATATTAGACTTCTGCACAGACCCCTGATACTCCTTTTGGCCCTGGTATAGGGGGCTCCAAGCAGCCCAACCTGCCAGAGAGAAAGCAGGGGATCTCCAGCCCTGGAATCTGTTCAAAATTTATTCGGGGTAGAGCTAATGTTTAGAAAAACCTAATTAAATACCTGTAGTGATCTGTGGCTGTCTAAGACTGACTTCTTCTACGACTGAATCTCTCCCAAGACGCTAGATACTGCTCAGGGCTTGGCTGAATCCAGAGTAGTAGACATTACTCTCTCTCTCTCTCTCGCTCTCTCTCTCTCTCTCTCTCTCTCTCTCTCTCTCTTGCAGATGCAGACCATTGCAAAAAATGCCCAGAAAACCAGCATCCAAACAAAAACCGAGATCAATGTTTGTTCAAGCATATCACCTTCCTAGCCTACGAAGAATCTCTGGGGGTTGTCCTACTTTCCCTTGCCCTACTGGGGTCCTTAGCCACAAGCTTTGTTTTAGGAATCTTTATTAAGTACAACGAAACTCCCATAGTCAAAGCCAATAACCGGGACCTCTCCTACATCCTCCTCGTTTCCCTCCTGCTTTCCTTTTTGTCCTCCTTCCTGTTCATTGGGAGGCCAAGGAAAGGGGCCTGCCTTCTCCAACAAACAGCCTTCAGCATCATCTTCTCTGTTGCTGTTTCTTCTGTGTTGGCAAAAACCATCACTGTGGTGCTGGCCTTCCTGGCCACCAAGCCAGGGAACAAGGTGAGGAGATGGCTGGGGAAAAGTCTGGCCAACTCCATTGTCATTTCCTGTTCCTGTGTCCAAGTTGTCATCTGCATGATCTGGCTGGGGATCTCGCCACCATTCCCAGACTCTGACATGCACTCCCAGCCTGGGGAGATCATCCTGCGATGCAACGAAGGGTCTGTGGCCATGTTCTATGGTGCCCTTGGCTACATGGGCTTCCTGGCGGCCATCTGCTTCACGGTGGCTTTCCTAGCCAGGAAGCTGCCTGGGGCCTTCAATGAAGCCAAACTGATCACCTTCAGCATGCTTGTCTTCTGCAGTGTTTGGGTGTCCTTTGTGCCCACCTACCTGAGCACCAAAGGGAAATACATGGTAGCCGTTCAGGTTTTCTCCATCTTGGCCTCCAGTGCTGGGCTCCTGGGCTGCATCTTCATTCCCAAATGCTACATTATTTTGTTGAGACCTGATCTGAACGCAAAGGAGCACCTGACAGCAAAAGCTAAAGATAGCATCTGATTCTTAAAATATTATTTTTCAAGAAGGTAGGGAAATGAGATTCTTGAAAAATGTTTCAGTTTAAAAAATCTTTACCCTCATTTGATCATGTAGAACCAACCAACTTAATGGAAGTAGTTATGAAATTTGGATTTGGCTGAAAACTTGTTAAAACATTGGAAGATATAGATCACAGGGAATTCACATTACCAAAATGTTGTAATTAGTCGTGGAATGGAACAAGGATGTCCACTGTCACTCCTGTTATTTCTCCAAGTGAATCTCCAGCCCCCGGCTCTCTCACTTCCTCATTCATCATCACCTCCTCTGCTGGTGCTGCTAAATACCCTCTGTTTTTGAGCTCTTTGCTCTCCTACTTTTAAGGCTTGCCGGGTTCTGGGACATGGTGGATCTAGAATGGTTTCTAATGACGTGTCAGCCAGATGTTGCTCTGGCTCTCTCATGATTTCCCAACTTTTATCCTCATCTGCCTCTGAGCTGTGACTTCCCTTTATACTTTCTTCCTCTTCCTCCTCCCTGGGAGGGTCAGGATGGAGAGGTGGTCTCCCCCATTCCTCCCTGGCCCTTGGTCATCTTGGTCACCCTTCACCCCATACCTGCCAACTCATCAATATCTACCTTAATATATGGTGCCCAGAACTGGACACCGTATTCCAGGTGTGGTCTGACCAAGGCAGAATAGACTGGGACTATTACGTCCCTTGATCTGGACACTATACTTCTGTTGAAGCAGACTAAGATTTCACTTTTATAAACTTTATAGAACTGTTTAGAACTTTTACAGCTGCCTGGAACTTCCAAAACTGTATTGGAGAATCATGGGAGGCGGGAGCAATGCGTACTCCAGACACCAGGAAGCAATCAGGGTGTGTAGCGCAATCAAAGTGGTGCGGGAACTTTATGGGCCTTGTGTTCAGGAGCCTTGTGTTTCTGGGACCCATAGATGGTTGTGGGGACATGCAACAGATGGCGCTTATAGAGAGCATGAAACCCACAAAAATGTTTAGCTCCATTGGCCCCTTAATTTTAAATAGGGGGGAGTTTCAGGGAGCATGTGGAAGATTGGGGGAAATCAAAACCCATTCCTCCTGATCAGAACTGATGAGTTGATGACCACTGTAAGCAGATGAAAACATTAGCAGGATTGCAATAACACTTGTAATGTAGCAATTGCTATGGAGGAAACGGAGTGATGTAAAATATGGACTATTGAACACTATGCAGTTGAAAACCCATGGAGGGGAAGGTGAGAAGTCCAAAGATTTGGAGAGATCTTTAAATATAGATATGTATGGCTGTATTGTTATAATCTTATACTTGCAAAATCAAATAAAAACTATTAAAAGAAAAGAATTGATGAGTTGGTTGTGTTGAGTGCTCACAGCCCATCCCAAGCAAAACATTCAGATTCATTGGGCCCTTAAACCAAAATGGGGGCTGAAGGGGCCACATAGGTCAGGGGGACAATTCACATAGGGGGTTCAAGCAACCCACCCTGAAAACAATATTAGGTTCATCCCTCTCTTAAACCAAAATAGGATTTCAGGGGCCACCTGGAAGGTTGGGGGGCTCTAACACATCCCTTGGGATTGCAGGGGGGATGAGATGGTTGTGCACAACCTGTCACCCTGAAAAATATGTTTGTGGTGACATTTAAAACTAGCCCGTTTGGGGTGTCCTAAAAGCATGAGGGAAAGAAGGAAGAGCACAGCCACTTTTCATTTGTGATGTAGGCTTTTTGCTCTATCCCTCTCACCGTCTGCAGCTGTTTAGGGAATTGACAAGACAGGGGATGTTTTATGCACCAGACTTTTCAGACTCAGGGCGAGAAATTATGAATTTCTGGAGAAATCCCCGGGAAAAATAAGAATATTTATGAGGCGGGGAAGCATCGCCCTGGCAACCTTCTGGAGTCTCTCTGTGGCTTGAGGAGCAGATGCAGAACTGGAGAAAACATGTTTGCAAGAACACAGAGAAGCAGCTGCCCTGTTTTGACGTGAGCCAGCATAGGGTGGAAAGGTCAGCTTGGATTGTAAATAGCAATGCACCTTCGTTGGGGTCAGGACCAATATATTCTTTTAGGATGTATGCAAATATATACAAGCTCTACATCTGGACACTGTGTACCTACACTGTGTCCAGATGGAGTACCTACATCTGGACACTGTGAACTCATGAAACCCACTCCCTTTACAAGAAGATGATGATGATGATGATGATGATGATGATGATGATGATGATGATGAATTTATGGGGTTTATTTACCGTTGTATACATAGAGGTTTCAGGGGCGCTCACAGAAAAGATCACAACATATATAACCAGAATAAAAACAACAACCCAATAACACCCCCCCCCCCTGAAAGGAGCCACATTTTAAAAGGGTATAGGATGTCAGTCAGGTCAGCCAAAGGCCTGGTTAAAGAGGAAGGTTTTTGCCCGGTGCCTAAAGGTGTATAATGAAGGCGCCAGGTGAACTTCCCTGGCAAGAGCATTCCACAGACAGGGAGCCACTGCAGAGAAGGCCCCGTTCTCGTGTTGCCGCTCTACAGACCTCTCGAGGAGGAGGCACACGAAGGAGGGCCTCAGAAGATGATCTCAGGGTCCAGGTAGGTTTATATGGGAAGAGGCCGTCCTTGAGGTATTGCGGTCCTGAGATCACACTGACATGCCTGGATCTCCACATCCCCTAGGCCATCTTCCCCCTTACCAGACACATTCTCTACTAACTGAACCTTCTGGACAATCTGAATTATCACAAAAGCTTTGTCTCCTTGTGCATTCTCTGAGGTTTACAAAGAACTCTAAGAACTAAAAATAAAAATAAAAATAAAAATAATTTATTATATATACCCCGCCCATCTGGCTGAGTTTCCCCAGCCACTCTGGGCGGCTTCCAATCAAATGTTAAAAACAATACAGCATTAAATATTAAAAACTTCCCTAAACAGGGCTGCCTTCAGATGTCTTTTAAAGATACTTATTTCCTTCACATCTGAAGGGAGGGCGTTCCACAGGGCAGGCGCCACTACCGAGAAGGCCCTCTGTCTGGTTCCCTGTAACCTCACTTCTCGCAATGAGGGAACCGCCAGAAGGCCCTCGGCGCTGGATTTCAGTGTCTGGGCTAAACGATGGGGGTGGAGACGCTCCTTCAGGTATACAGGACCAAGGCCGTTTCGGGCTTTCAAGGTCAGCTCCAACACTTTGAATTGTGCTTGGAAACGTACTGGGAGCCAATGCAGATCTCTCAGGCGGCCACTCCCAGTCACCAGTCTAGTTGCCACATTCTGGATTAATCGCAGTTTCTGGGTCACCTTCAAATGTAGCCCCACGTAGAACGCAGTCATCCCCACCAAACAGAACTTTATTTCTGCAATACAACACAATTTTAATACAGGCAACTTGCTGTTTGCACGGGGGCTGCATTCTGGGTCATCGCACAGCAGCAGTCGCACAAAAGCCCATTTCGCGCCCCCACCTGTCTTCTAGGGCTGAAAACGACATGTGGGTTGCACACGCACGTCAATCTATCGCTCGCATGATGTTCCCCAGCTGCATAAGAAAAGTGCTTACTAAAATACAGAGTTTTATAACATAAGTTATGTCCTTCTTATCTCCCATACAGCTGTAACATATAATGCATCTCTAACAGCAACAGCTTGGAAGGAAAAGGAGGGGGGTATCAACGATGAAGTATTTAAAGTACATCTTTTAAAAAGCGATGTATAAATAAGGCATCTTTTCTATTTACACTGATGTCCCTATGATGAGCTTTCTACCTGAACAATCATTTTCTACGCTAACATCCTGCTGAAGATTTCTTCTTCTCTAGTAGGATTTCTGTTTATCACTGAAACTTTTTTCCATGGTTCGTGGACTACGTTCGTTCAGGCAATCGGGGAATCGTAGAGTTGGAAGCGCCAGGAGAGTAATCTAGTCCAAACCCCTGCAATGGGAGAATCTTAACTAAAGCATTCGTGACAGGTGGCTGTCCAACACTCCAAGGAAGGAGAGTCCACAATCTTCCGAGGTGAGGGAGTCCGTTCCACTGTCAAACAACTCTTACTGTAGGAAAGGTCTTCCTGACATTTACTCAGAATCTCCTGCCTTGGAACTTGAATCCATTGGATCTGGTCCTACCTTCCAAAGCAGGAGAAAACAAGCTTGCTCCATCTTCCATGGGACAGACTTTTAGACATTTGAAGGTGCTCTATCACATCTCCTCTCAGTTTCCTCTTTTCCAGGCTAAACGCACCCAACTCCTTCAACTGTTCCCCATAAGGCTTGGTTTCCAGACCCTTGATCATCTTGGTCACCCTTCTCTGCACATACAATCTTCTTAAATTGTGGTGCCCAGAACTGCACACAGTATTCCATGTGTCTGCTGACAGAGGCTAAATAGAGCGGACTATTCAGCCTTGGTCAGACCACACCTAGAATGTTGTGTCCAGTTCTCGGCACCACAATTTAAGAACATTATATTTGCAGAAGAGGGCGACCAAGAGCGGTACCAGCACTTTTTCTCTAGAAAAAAGGGTGCCAGAACTGATCCCTCATTAACCCCTTCACCGTTGTCCCCCCCCCCCCCGTTCTGTGAGTACTTCTGTGACAGGCTGTTGTGCTCACAGCATTCAACTTCTAATCACGGCAGGTTCAACTAAGACCGCTAGATCCTTTTCACAAGTACTACTGGCTAGCTAAGTGTCTTATACACTTATACACATATTATACATGTGGAGCTGGTTACTCCTGCCTGAGCTTACATTTGTCCCTACTGAAATTCATTTCATGATTCTAAGCTCACATCCTTCTGGGAGTTTCTCTATTTATCACTGAAACTTCAATCCACGCTTCATGTGCTGGGTTCTTTCGTGCTCCATAAATTCTGCAAATGAGCCAACTCATGGCTTCTTCAATGTGAAGACAGTTGGGTCCATGGAGGCTCTTTCCACACACTTATGTGGCTTCTTTGGTGCACTTTAAGGTTTCCGCTTACAGGGAAGCATTTCCCACAAACTTTGCATTCATACGGTTTCTCCCCTGTGTGGATGCGCCGGTGAACCTTAAGATGCGACGACAAACAGAAACTCTTTCCACATTCCTAACTCTTTCCACATTCCTAACATGTAAACGGCTTCTCCCCCGTGGGAGTTCTCAGATGAAAACTGAGACCATGGGCCTCCACAAAGCCCTTTCCACATTCCATACACTTGTATGGCTTCTCCCAGGTGGATTCTCTGATGTTTAGTAAGAGTCCCATAATTGCTGAAGCTCTTTCCGCACTCCAGGCATCAGGTGTGGGTCCTTTTGGACCCCCCACCCATCATTCGTTGCAAACCCCCCCCTTTGCTTTCCCCAACAGGAGCCAACTCCTAGGGGCTGAGGGGTCTCTGCCCTCCTCCAATAAAAAATTTGAGGGGACAGCCTCACCACCCCCACCCTGAAGTTGATGGGCATTGCCATTCAAACGGTGTGCATGCATGGGGTTGATTATGTGAGTTGGGGCTGGTGTGCCCCCCTACCTTCCCTTCTCTCTGCACCTCCCGGCTTTTGCTTTTGCTAAAGCTGAAGGTGTGTCTCCACCCTCATCATTCAGCCCAGACATTGACGTCCAGAGCCGAGGGCCTTCTGGCAGTTCCCTCACTGCGAGAAGCCAAGTTACAGGGAACCAGGCAGAGGGCCTTCTCGGTAGTGGCACCCGCCCTGTGGAATGCCCTCCCTTCAGATGTCAAAGAGAACAACAACTACCAGACTTTTAGAAGACATCTGAAGGCAGCCCTCTTTATGGAAGCATTTAATGTTTAATAGGTTATTATATTTTAATATTCTGTTGGAAGCCGCCGAGAGTGGCTGGAGAAACCCAGCCAGAAGGGTGGGGTATAAATAATAAATTAAATTATTCTGTCATGGATGCTTAAGCTGAGGTTCCTGCATTGCACGGAGGGCGGGGGGCAGTTTGGACTAGAAGTTCCATGGGGTCTCTTCCAACTCTTACGATTCAGCCCTGTTTAGGAAAGTTTTTAATGTCTGGTGTTTTTATTAATTAATTTATCCTCTTCATCCTGGAGAAGAGTGACTAGTGGGGTGCCACAGGGTTCTGTCTTGGGCCCGGTCTTATTCAACATCTTTATCAATGACTTGGATGATGGACTCAAGGGCATCCTGATCAAATTTGCAGATGACACCAAACTGGGAGGGGTGGCTAACACCCCAGAGGACAGGATCACACTTCAAAACGACCTTGACAGATTAGAGAACTGGGCCAAAACAAACAAGATGAATTTTAACAGGGAGAAATGTAAAGTATTGCACTTGGGCAAAAAAAATGAGAGGCACAAATACAAGATGGGTGACACCTGGCTTGAGAGCAGTACATGTGAAAAGGATCTAGGAGTCTTGGTTGACCACAAACTTGACATGAGCCAACAGTGTGACGCGGCAGCTAAAAAAGCCAATGCAATTCTGGGCTGCATCCATAGGAGTATAGCATCTAGATCAAGGGAAGTAATAGTGCCACTGTATTCTGCTCTGGTCAGACCTCACCTGGAGTACTGTGTCCAGTTCTGGGCACCACAGTTCAAGAAGGACACTGACAAACTGGAACGTGTCCAGAGGAGGGCAACCAAAATGGTCAAAGGCCTGGAAACGATGGCTTATGAGGAACAGCTAAGGGAGCTGGGCATGTTTAGCCTGGAGAAGAGGAGGTTAAGGGGTGATATGATAGCCATGTTCAAATATATAAAAGGATGCCACATAGAGGAGGGAGAAAGGTTGTTTTCTGCTGCTCCAGAGAAGCGGACACGGAGCAATGGTTCCAAACTACAAGAAAAAAGATTCCACCTAAACATTAGGAAGAACTTCCTGACAGTAAGAGCTGTTCGACAGTGGAATTTGCTGCCAAGGAGTGTGGTGGAGTCTCCTTCTTTGGAGGTCTTTAAGCAGAGGCTTGACAACCATATGTCAGGAGTGCTCTGATGGTGTTTCCTGCTTGGCAGGGGGTTGGACTCGATGGCCCTTGTGGTCTCTTCCAACTCTATGATTCTATGATTCTATGATTCATCATCATCATCATCATCATCATCATCATCATCATCATCACTATCAATTCTGTGTGGTTTGGCACAAACATGTTTCTCTCCACTTGTGCCACCTGTAGTTGGAGCCACAGAGTCCAGGTTGTCGCAGAGGTGCTGGCGCTGATTCTCTCCCCCATTGTAATTATCAAAATCACTGTGATTTATTCTCTTGCTCTCTGCGACACTCCATGGTTGTTTCCCTGCCTTCGAGTCCAACAGCAACGAAAAGCAGAAACAAGTCACATCTCGAACAGAGCCCCAGGGAAACTGGTGCAAAGTTGGTGCATAAAGGGGTCGTTTGCCACTGAGAGCCTGGGTGGAGGTTTAGGGTAGTTGCAGGGCAGCAGACTCTGTTGGAGTGAGAAGAGAGCTGCAGCTCAGAGGTAGAGCATCTGCTTTGCATGCAGAAGGTGGCAGGTTCAATCCCTGGCATTTCCAGGTACCTCTGGGGAGAGACCCTCTGCCTGAAAGCCCGTAGAGCTGACTGCCAGTCAGAATAGGCAGTAGTGATGTAAATGAACAGATTTGGTATAAGGCATTTATCCAGGTTCCTGATCCTACCATCATACACTTGGTCTCTGAATTTCTAGCTGGGCTCCTGGCTGAGTGAAGACCCTGCAGTTGAGGGCAGTCTCAGGGGAGGTAGCAGGCAGAGCCAACATGATTATCCTCATTCTGCTGCTCCTGCTAATGCCCCGCGACGTCTATGGGGCAGCAAAGGAAAAATGCCCCTTGAATCTGATCCCAGATGAAAACGAAGCTGTGAATTACTACATGCCCGGAGACCACCTCATTGGCGGAGTCCTATCTCCAAAAAGGGGTTTATTTGAACCATTCCTGTTTTCCAAACCTCCATTGTCTAAGACTATAGCGTAAGTCCCGGAATGAATGTTTTGAATAAATTCTTTTATGCAACTGACAGATGGAAAAGTATTCCCCCCTCTTTCTTTTCTTCCTTTTCCCTCCTTTTTAAGCTTTTAGGAAGAACTTCCTGACAGTAAGAGCTGCTCGACAGTGGAATTTGCTGCCAAGGAGTGTGGTGGAGTCTCCTTCTTTGGAGGTCTTTAAGCAGAGGCTTGACAACCATATGTCAGGAGTGCTCTGATGGTGTTTCCTGCTTGGCAGGGAGTTGGACTCGATGGCCCTTGTGGTCTCTTCCAATTCTATGATTCTATGATTCTATGATTCTAAGCTTTCCCTTCAACTTCAGTGTCCTCTGCTCTGGGCCATTGTTGGGGTCCACACACACACACACATTAGGGGGCTGAGGGATTGATAGAAGGACCCTGTGTGAGAGGCAAGGAAGATCTCCCAGGGTGAGAGACTGGGAGAAGAAGGAAAGCTCCCAGCTGAGAAATGGGAGGGTCCACCACTTTCTGTTAATGACAAGGGTTAAGAGCTACCTTTGAGAGAGGACTCTGTGAGAACTCATTCTCTGTTTTTGTGTTAATTTAAATTTGTTTATGCTTGCTGAACACCATTTGCCAATTTAATGCTCATTTGTCCAGTTTGGGTGAATCATTTGCAGAGTGTCCGTAATGAGGTACTGGCATGTCTTCTCCTTCCTGATCGCCATTCGTGAGGTCAACCAGAACCCCAAGCTCTTACCCAATGTGACCCTGGGATACAGCTTCTATGAGAACCTTTTCAATGAAAGAATCACTTCCGATGCCATGATAGACCTGCTTGCGGGTGGTGAAAGCAGCAACATCCCAAACTACCAGTGTGGGAAACGGAATAACCTGCTGGCTGTTCTTGAAGGGGCCAATTCGGACATCTCCAGACAGATTTCAACCATGCTGAGCGTGTACAAAATCCCACAGGTATCTACTCTCTGAGTAAATCAAGAACAAGCCTTTTCTTGAAGCCCATTCTCGAGATTCCACCACAATTGAGGGTGCCGCCCAAAAGAAGAGCTTGGGGGTGGATGAAATCTCCCTTTATAGAGATAAAATAGAAAAGATGCAAACTTGGAACTTGAGATGTATATTTTCAGGATGATTGTAATTTTTAAAACTGCATTTTAAATCATTGTAATCTGGGAAGTGAAGGGTGAAGGGCAGGTGAATCACCATAAACATAATACAATAAAACCATCTCTGTACACACACGCACCATAATGTTGTTGTCACTCATCTGTCTTGAGAGACAGTGGACTGTTATCATGATGACACTTGTCTTTTCTTCTTTCCTCATTAGCTTAGCTATGGCTTTGCTCTTGATGACAAAACCCAGTTCCCTTTTGTCTACCGGATGTTCCAAAACGAAGAAGCCCAGTGCCTGGGGATTGTCAAACTGCTCCTGCATTTCGGGTGGATGTGGGTCGGCCTCTTTACCCCAGACAATGACAACGGAGAAAAGTTCAGGAGGGCTTTGACATCTCAGCTCATCGGGAACAACATCTGCGTTGCCTTCTCCAAAAGGCCGTATGAAACATGGTTCCAGAGTGACTCTCCAGACATGTGGAGACGAGTCAATGTATTTGTTTGCTATGCAGACTCTGGCTTTGCTTTTGGTCCTGTTGTCACGGTGCAACAAATCCTGGAAGAAAAGCTGACAGCAGCTGCGGGGAAAGTCTGGATCACCACAGCTGTGCAGGACATCAACATGATCTTGTATTATGATTTTGCCTTGTTCCGGCACATTCTCGGCTCGTTCTCATTCACGAAGACAAGCAAGCAGGTGAAACAAGACTTCTACGAACCATATTCCTCCTTTCTCGAGTCACTTTGGAAGAACGCATTGGACTGCTCCAAGCACGAGTTGTCTGTGAAAGGCTGGACAAGATGCACAGCGCATGAGGAAATGGATCTCCTGCCACAACGTGAGCGTGAAAGGATCCTGTCCCAGGACAGCTACAGGAGCTACGACATTGTCCAGGTCCTGGCCCATGCTTTGAATGCTGTTTATTCACAGAGATCCAAGCACAAGGTCACAGGGAAAGGCGCTAGGTTGGAACTTCAAAGGCTGCATCCATGGCAGGTAGGGATGGAAATGTCCATTTCAGCTTCTTCCCTCTACCACAACCCTGAATTCATTCCTCCAGATTTCTGAGCAATTTCTGAGTTATTTTTGTTTGTTTGTTTGTTTTAAAACCCTCACGAAAATTCTTCTGCACTTGAGTGCAAATTTATGCATGCATCTTTGACCCATGTACACATCTTTGCAAGCCCTTTCTCCTAACAAAAAAAAGAATGCAGCATAAATCCTTTTTTAAAGACATCCAAGTTGTTGGACATCACTGTGGGAGAGAGTTCCACAGGTTAACTATGCACTGCATGAATAAGTACTTCATTTTATCTATCCTCAGTCTTTAGCGAAGGATGCGTAAGAAGCCTTATAAATGCAATAAATAAATATATAACAACTCCAGTCATCCCCAGAAAGAGGTGATTCATGCATTGGGAGTGGGGTGGAGTGTTAACCCCGGAACTCCGGTAAGGTGAACTCCAGTCGTAGGAATATGACATATGTCCTCTTTTTGCAGGACATGTCCTCTTTTTCATGGGTAGAGTCATCATAGAGATCCATAGTTAAAAGCAGGTGTCATCAAATGTGTCCTCTTTTTTTGCCCTTCGAAATATGGCAGCCCTGGAGCTCACAGGGAACAGGGATGAGATATTGTGTTGAACAAAAGTTGAACTGTTCCTGAAGCTCTCTTTGCAAATGCCATCCTGGCAGTCAAGACGACCCCACAATTAATTGGTAGTTGTTGTAGCAGTGAGCTCCTTTATGCTTGCTTTGATAATAAGCTAATTGGCTTGCTTTGATGTGATCCTTACCTGTGGGTTTGGGGTGCTGGGCTCTGAGCCCAGAAAAGGGAACTATCAGCAAGATGTGGGTATTTGCCACCCGTGCCCTCATCTGGTCAGGTGAAGTGATGGGAAGTCTTGGTGAAAGTGACGTTTGCCACTTTGTGGATACTCAATGTTTGCTTGGGCGCGGACAAGCCATCTCCTTGCAGTTATGTACATGCTAAGTCTATAAAGGTTGAGAGACCCGACCGACTGATTTGCTGCAAGTCTACACCTTTCTTTTAATAAAGCACTAGAACTGATCGCTCTGGCATTTTTGACATCCTTCCTTGGTGTCACTGCACCCAAACACTCCCAGGCGCCCTCCTTTGGGCCTGATCTTCGGGAGAGATATCCAACACTGTTTCTGAATGTTTTCCAAATGCTGGCGTTTCCTCTATCATTCTAGTTTATCACTTTCTTAAGAGAAGCCCACCTTGCTAATACTACTTCTGTCGATGGGAAGGAGGAGCCGGCAGCTGACTTCGACATCATAAATTGGGTGCGGTTTCCCAACAAGTCTCACGGGAGAGTGAAAGTTGGGAGCGTCGGAGGACAGCATTCCCAACAATTCACCATCAACCCAGGCGCTGTGGAGTGGCCCTTTCCATTTAACAAGGTAGAGGAAACGGCTTGTTTCTATTTCGTCCATTTGCTGTCTCTAACACGGACTCACGTCCATTAAGTTAAAGCCCTTTCCGCACAGCCAAGTATACAGAGCCTGTGGTCGGACCGCTATGAAAGTGGCAGCTAGACCGTGAAAGGGCCCTGGGCGAGAGGCAAGGAACTGGAGAGTCCGCAGTGTGAGCGACTGGGAGAGGAAAGCAAATCTCCCAGGTGAGATCTGGGAGGGCCAGTCCTTTTCTGTGGGGGTGGTAGGACTGAGAACTAGTTTTTGTCAGTACACCTTTCAACCGATGTCACCGACTGGGCTCAATAACTGGTTCTGCCCCGACTGGGCTAGGTGACTGGAGCACTTTCAGAAGACCTTCCAATCCTGGAAAACAGGTCCCAGTGCAGTGGACCCACAACTATGCATTGTGAACACCAGACTCATGCAGAGTATAAATGATGCAGAAGCTAGCTGTGAAGCATGTTGCTGTTGTTGTTTAGTCATTTAGTCATGTCTGACTCTTCGTGACCCCATGGACCAGAACTCGCCAGGCACTCCTGTCCTCCACTACCTCCCGCAGTTTGGCCAAACTCATGCTGGTAGCTTCGAGAACTCTGTCCCACCATCTCGTCCTCTGTCACCCCCTTCTCCTTGTGCCCTCCATCTTTCCCAACATCAGGGTCTTTTCCAGGGAGTCTTCTCTTCTCATGAGGTGGCCAAAGTACTGGAGCCTCAGCTTCAGGATCTGTCCTTCCAGTGAGCACTCAAGGCTGATTTCCTTCAGGTCTGATCTTCTTGCAGTCCATGGGACTCTCAAGAGTCTCCTCCAGCACCATAATTCAAAAGCATCAATTCTTCAGCGATCAGCCTTCTTTATGGTCCGGCTCTCACTTCCATACATCACTACTGGGAAAACCATAGCTCCCTTCATGGATCACTGCCTTGCCGTGGCAAAGGAACTTTCAGAGAAGCTATGAACTATGCCGAGCAGGGCACCCAAGATGGGCAGGTCATGGTGGAGAGTTTTGACCAAACGTGATCCACCTGGAGGAGGAACCGGCAAGCCACTCCAGTATCCCTGCCAAGAAAACTCCACGAACAAAGACAACAGGCTGTGAAGCATAACTCCTTTTATTTCTAATAGCTACTGCAAACTAACAAACTACTGGCTTGCATGAGTGTTACATCTCCCACTCAGCCATCTGGTCACAACGTAGATAAGACCCTCTCCACACACAGAGCCAGGTGGTCAGTAAGGAGCGGAAGAGGAGAAGAGCAGTTTTCGCCCCCTCCTTTCTCAAAACATCAGATCAGGAGATTCTGTCAGTGGGAGGGGTGAAAATATCAACAGTTTTGTACATGCACTTTGCGCACTGTTTCTGCGCTTTACATACGATGCCGCTGGTCCCCCCCCCCTTAATTTTCAGAGGGCAATACAGTGGTACCTCGGGTTAAGTACTTAATTCATTCCGGAGGTCCGTACTTAACCTGAAACTGTTCTTAACCTAGAATCATAGAATCATAGAGTTGGAAGAGACCACAAGGGCCATCGAGTCCAATTCCCTGCCAAGCAGGAAACACCATCAGAGCACTCCTGACATATGGTTGTCAAGCCTCTGCTTAAAGACCTCCAAAGAAGGAGACTCCACCACACTCCCAGGCAGCAAATTCCACTGTCGAACAGCTCTTACTGTCAGGAAGTTCTTCCTAATGTTTAGGTGGAATCTTCTTTCTTGTAGTTTGGAACCATTGCTCCGTGTCCGCTTCTCTGGAGCAGCAGAAAACAACCTTTCTCCCTCCTCTATGTGACATCCTTTTATATATTTGAACATGGCTATCATATCACCCCTTAGCCTCCTCTTCTCCAGGCTAAACATGCCCAGCTCCCTTAGCCATTCCTCATAAGGCATCGTTTCCAGGCCTTGGACCATTTTGGTTGTCCTCCTCTGGACACGTTCCAGTTTGTCAGTGTCCTTCTTGAACTGTGGTGCCCAGAACTGGACACAGTACTCCAGGTGAGGTCTGACCAGAGCAGAATGCAGTGGCACTATTACTTCCCTTGATCTAGATGCAATACTCCTATTGATGCAGCCCAGAATTGCATTGGCTTTTTTAGCTGCCGCATCACACTGTTGGCTCATGTCAAGTTTGTGGTCAACCAAGACTCCTAGATCCTTTTCACATGTACTGCTCTCAAGCCAGGTGTCACCCATCTTGTATTTGTGCCTCTCATTTTTTTTGCCCAAGTGCAATACTTTACATTTCTCCCTGTTAAAATTCATCTTGTTTGTTTTGGCCCAGTTCTCTAATCTGTCAAGGTCGTTTTGAAGTGTGATCCTGTCCTCTGGGGTGTTAGCCACCCCTCCCAGTTTGGTGTCATCTGCAAATTTGATCAGGATGCCCTTGAGTCGATCATCCAAGTCGTTGATAAAGATGTTGAATAAGACCGGGCCCAAGACAGAACCCTGTGGCACCCCACTAGTCACTCTTCTCCAGGATGAAGAGGAACCATTGATGAGCACCCTTTGGGTTCGGTCAGTCAGCCAGTTACAATTCCACTGAGTGGTAGCATAGTCAAGACTGCATTTTACCAGCTTCTTTACAATAATATCATGGGGCACCTAGTCAAATGCCTTGCTGAAATCAAGGTAGGCTACATCCACTGCGTTCCCTTCATCTACCAGGCTTGTAATTCTGTCAAAAAACGAGATCAGGTTAGTCTGACACGACTTATTTTTCAGAAATCTTTTTTTATTATTATTAATATTTATTAAAGATTTTCAAATATAACAGAAAAAGAAAAACATCCAAATTTAAAACCTTATTTTCATTGGCATCTTTCCAGGACTTCCCCTCCCCTCCCCCTCTTGTATTCCAATTCTTTCAAATAGATTCAACAAATTCTTACTCCAAATTTTAAAATTATTATCATTGGCCCAATTTAAAAAAAATATTTTCCCATCCCCTAAAATCGACCTGTTCCCTTCCACGAGTTCCCCTCTTTAATATGCAATACAGATTAAGATAAACAGAAAGATAAAAAAAAGAATAAAATGTAATTTAACATCCTTTGGATTCCAAGTTTCCCTCCCCCCTTTCCCGGTTGCGTTCCCAATGTCCATCAATGTCTACTGTCATCCTGGAGCTCCCACATCTAAAACCAGAGTCCTTCACCAGTCCGCTTTACCGTCTTTTTAGTAGTCTTTGCCATCTTTTGGTCATCTTTGGTTTCACATGTCCAATCTTGGAAGGAGTCTATCTTCCAACTTTGTCCAGTTCTTGTTATTCTTATTGTTCTTGTTGTTCTCTCTCCTCCTCTCCCCCCCCCCTGCTCTCCTGCACAAATGTTCTAATTCCAAAAAGCTTCTAATTCCTCTGCAGAGGCTTTGTTATTCAGGAACAAAACATTACGTCAAGTCCCTTCCATTCTTCAATAGATAAATCTATTGTCTCCTTTAGTGTGTAGACCTCTGCAGACAAAATAGTGTTCCATTTCTGCAGTTTCCCAGGCGATAAAAAGTCCTATTCAAATTCGATGCCAGCAATACTTGTAGTGTCCCACAGCTCCTCTAGAGGGATTATAAGAACTCAGTTTCCTTCCCGATCACACCCAACAGTCAAAGTAACTTATTATTCCTTGTTTTAAACAATTTATAACCAATTTGTAACAAATGTGACCAGCAAAGTCCTCGTAACAAAGTTCTCTTTTTGTTCTTCCACTTTGACAGCTCCTTTGACAGCTGTCAAAACCTCTATTTCTCCTCTCCCGGCGCTCTTACAGATCGCTCCCGGGGTTTCCGGGGGGGGGGGGGTTGCATTTTAATTCACATTCCACTTTTCTCCTCCAGCCCAGTCTTATAATTTTCCATCGTGAAGTTAATAACTTTATCAAAAAAAAAGGTTGCACTCGATCTTAGTTGTCAAATCCTTTGCTTTAGCTCCTCTACAACAGGGGGGAGGCTGACTTCCTTTTTGCACCTCCCCCGCTCGCTCCGAATTTAAATAGAATTTTTCCCCTTTTTTAATCCAAGTTCCAATTACTCACGGGTTATTCTGTTAAAGATCAAATTTTCAATGGAAGAAGTCAGCGCTCTCCGTCGAATGGCATGCGGCTTCGCTCGGCAGGGGAAGCGGAGGACTCACAGCACCACCCCCCCCGTCACCCGCTCCGCAGCCTTTAAAAAGGCTCCTTCGCGGGTCGGGGGGCGCAAACGGTGCCCGCCGAGTCACCATGCCCATGGGTTTCAGCGCCCATGGTTTTTGAGGGTCCCCGCGTCGCCGGTGCGGTAGAACCCAGCCCCTGCCGAGCAGGCTCCCTCCGGAGCTCGGAGGGAGTCCGCCATTCGGCGATGGCGCCAACCCGGAAGTCTCCTTATTTTTCAGAAATCCATGCTGACTATTGGTGATCACAGTATTCCTTTCTAGGTGCTCACAGACTGTTTGCTTAATGATCTGCTCCAGAATCTTCCCTGGTATTGATGTCAGACTGACTGGGCGGTAATTATTTGGGTCCTCTCTTTTCCCCTTTTTGAAAATAGGGACAACATTTGCCCTCCTCCAGTCTGCCGGGACTTCGCCTGTTCTCCAGGAATTCTCAAAGATGACTGCCAGTGGTTCTGAGATCACATCTGCCAGTTCTTTTAATCCTCTTGGATGCAGTTCATCTGGCCCTGGAGACTTGAATACATCTAAACTAGCCAAGTATTCTTGTACTATCTCCTTAGTTATTCTGGGCTGTGTTTCCTCTGCTGAATCATTTGCTCCAAATTCTTCAGGTCGGGCATTGTTTTCTTTATCGGAGAAGACTGAGGCAAAGAAGGCATTGAGGAGTTCAGCCCTTTCTGTGTCCTCTGTTTGCATTTCATCATCTTCTCCTCTGAGTGACCCCACTGTTTTTTTCTTCTTCCTTTTGCTACGAACATACCCATAAAAGCCTTTTTTGTTGCTTTTAACCTCTCTAGCAAGCCTGAGTTCATTCTGTGCTTTAGCTTTTCTGACTTTGTGTCTACACGTGCTGGCTATTTGTTTGAATTCCTCTTTGGTGGTTTCCCCCCTTTTCCATTTTTTGTACACATCCTTTTTTAATCTTAACTCAGTTAAAAGTTCTTTAGATAGCCACCCTGGCTTCTTTAGGCACCTTCCATGTTTCCGTCTCATTGGTATTGCCTGAAGTTGTGCTTTTACTATCTCCCTCTTAACAAACTCCCAGCCATCATGAACTCCCTTTCCTTTTAGTATTACTGTCCATGGGATCTCACCCAGCACTTCCCTAAGTTTTATGAAGTCGGCTTTCTTAAAGTCAAGAAATTGAGTCCTAGTATGCTTGGCTGCTCCTTTCCGCTGTAAGCACCACTTTAGCTAATGGGGCCTCCTGCTGCTGCCGCACCGCTGGAGCACAATTTCTGTTCTCATCCTGAAGCAAAGTTCTTAACCTGAAGCACTATTTCTGTATTTATGTAACCCGAGGTACCACTGTATAGTTGCCCCTGAGACAATAATATGGCCCATCTGTTTCAGTACCCTGTTCTCCCAGTGGCCAGTCACATTGTGGGAAGTCTGTAGGCAGGACCTGAGCATAACAGCGCTCTGGCCCCCTGCAATTCCCAACAACTGCCGTGAGTCAGAGGCACATTGCCTCAGACAGTGGAGGCAGAACATAGCATTGTACTCCGTCCAAGTTGATGACCATCACTGTTTCCTGTGGGAGAGAGTTCCAAAGTATAACTATGCATAGAAAAGCCAGTTATGGGTTCCACAGCCGTGCGATTATAATGTATATTCTACAAAAAATGTTTTTTCCCTCTTGATGCTTCCTTTCTTTCAGACTGTACCCCGTTCCAGGTGCGCCAATAGCTGTCGCCCCGGATACGCCAAAGAGATCCAGGAAGGGCAGCCAGTTTGCTGCTACTCTTGTGCTCCTTGTGCGGAAGGGACCATCTCCGCTCAGGAAGGTGAGCGACTCTGAAGATGTTCTTGGGTTTGGGCACTTTCAATTCCCATCGTCAATTCCATGAAGCTGTGGTGGGGCACCTAATTAGGCTCACCAGTTTTCCCCGTTAGAACGACCTTTCTGGTGAAGCCATGCTACATATAAAGCTTTGTATTTTTCTTTATAAACCTTCATAAAATTTATTAAAAATAAAAAAGATAAAAAAGATAATGTTTGTTTATAGAAAGTGGTTTTGTTGGGTGTTATATTAGATTGAACAAAGTGAATATTGTTATTTATAGCAAACAGATGAAGAATCGGACGTTCTTTATTTTCTGGATCTTTTCCCCCATCTTTCTCTTTTAACCTCACTCTTTTTTCTTTCTCTATCCCCTCCCCTGTGTGTGTGTGTGTGTGTGTGTGTGTCTATATTGCATCTAGGTAAAAGTCTTGGTTTGGTTTAACAAAAGGAGAAAAGATATTAAGTTTTGCCTTGTTCTTTATAAACCTTCATAAAATTTATTTTTAAAAATAAAAATCATGCCCACTTGCAAAGGTTAATGGGCCAGGTCAAAAGAGTCTTCTGAAGACCTGGAGATCAGCTGATGAGGAAGAGCTGCACGTGCCTCTGAGCAGCTGAATAGTGAGACTTCCAATCCTCGCAGAGGACATTTTGCATACCTTTTGTGAAAAGCTCAGCAAGGCACTTTCAAGCCCCAAATATCACTTGATTGTCAGGGGTTCAAAGCGCAGCATCAGCCAATGTCACTAAGTCACAATGTGATTGTCACAATGTGATTGTCAAGTTGGTCACCCCTCCCATTTGTAAAAACTGGCCCATGAGGAGTAAAGGTGGCTTCCGGCATATATAAAAACATTAAACCTTAAAAAGCTTCCCTATACTGGGCTGCCTTCAGATGTTTCCTAAATGTTATATAATTACTCATCTCCTTGACATCTGATGGGAGGGCATTCCACAGGGTGGGTGCCACTACCAAGAAGGCCCACTGTCTGGTTCACCACAACACCATCTGGTTTGCCTACAGAAGGCTCCACATTCAGTCCCTGTCATTTTCACATAGGGATGTGCGATACCCTTGTCTGAAATCCTGGAAAGCCATGGCGAGCAAGTATGGACAATACAGGGTAGACTATGTCACAATGGACAATGACAACCCCTCTTCCATGCTGCTAGTTCTGTTCTAAACATTGGTGCTAGTGGTAGAAAAATCACTTTTTATTTTTCAGATGCAGACCATTGCAAGAAATGCCCAGAAAATCAGCACCCAAACAAGGACCGAAGTCAATGTGTGCCCAAGATTATCACCTTCCTGGCCTATGTAGAATCCTTGGGGATCCTCCTGACTTCCTTTGCTCTCTTATTGTCCTTGACCACAGGGATTGTGTTAGGAATCTTCATCAAATACCTTCACACTCCCCTAGTCAAAGCCAACAACAGGGACCTCTCCTACATCCTCCTTCTCTCCCTCCTGCTTTCCTTTTTGTCCTCCTTCCTCTTCATTGGTCAGCCAAGAAAAGCGACCTGCATTCTCCGACAAACAGCCTTCAGCATCATCTTCTCAGTTGCTATCTCTTCTGTCTTGGCAAAAACCATCACTGTGGTGCTGGCCTTCCTGGCCACCAAGCCAGGGAACAGGGTGAGGAGATGGCTGGGGAAGAGTCTGGCCAACTCCATTGTCATTTCCAGTTCCTGTGTCCAAGTTGTCACCTCCAGTCTCTGGCTGGTAGTGTCTCCCCCTTTCCCAGAATCCGACATGCACTCCCAGCCTGGAGAGATCATCCTGCAATGTAATGAAGGGTCTGTTGCCATGTTTTACAATGTCCTCGGCTACATGGGCTTCCTGGCTGCCATCTGCTTCACAGTGGCTTTCCTAGCCAGGAAGCT